>NC_090839.1:72806623-74046623 GCF_028021215.1 Eschrichtius robustus
TCGGCCAAGTTTGAATGATCTCTCTTTTGGCCACTGCAACTCACGCGGTTTGAGGAAAGACCATCTGTGAGTTGACATTCTTGTTAGAGCAAAACTAAGAGGACCATGGGGGTATCTTTAGCTGAGAAGCTAGAGGCCAAGTGAAACTCTACTCCTTAAGCAGCTTCTCGGATGGCTCCTCATGGAGCACCTGCTCACAGTGGCTTCCTGTTGAATTGAGTCGAAGATGCATTAAATGAACCCAGAGCATCACTGCTTCAAGCCATGGAGTCCCAGAACTCCGTCTCTGCTGAGGAGTAGCTTCATTAGGGCTCAGAGGACTAAAGCCAAGGGGTCTCTGTGGCCTGGCTGTTCCCTCCTTCATCATTGAAGGGTTATTTTTCATGTGCTCTGGAGGTCGCCTACCTGGATTTGAATCTTGCCTTTCCTACCTGCTGCTGTGTAATCTTCTTGGTCAAGTTACTTTCTCCCCCTGTGCTCACCTTCCTTTTCTGCATGGTAGGGATAATAACAGGACCTACTACGTGGCTGTTGTGAGGATTAAAGGAGCCAATATATGCTTGGCACGCAGTACCCGTTCTATAAGGGATAATGGTGATTCTCTCCTCTCATCTTTCATTTCCGACGAGCAGGGACTGTGTCTTGCCTGCCTTTAAATTCCACACTGTAAGTTGGGGGTCTCAAACTCAACTGTCTGCAGGGGCCTGGAAGAGAACTTAATTGGGTAAGTTGAGCCAAATGGGGACTGCTGTGAAGTGGAGAACACAAGGTGGTCTGGAAGGGGGAGCAATTATTCCTACAGTCAACACATGTTTATTGAGTATCTCCCATGTGCCAAGCATTGTTCTAGGCGTGGAGATAGAGCAGTGAATAAACCAGACAAAACTCCCGGCCCTCTTGGAGTTTCCGTGTTAGAGGACTCGGGTTTAACTGCTTTGTCACCACACAAGAATATGGGCCCTGGGGCTTCCCTGGTGGCGCAGTGGTTAAGAATCTGCCTGCCAATGCAGGGGACACGGGTTCGAGCCCTGGTCTGGGAAGATCCCACATGCCGCGGAGCAACTAGGCCCATGAGCCACAACTACTGAGCCTGCGCGTCTGGAGCCTGTGCTCCGCAACGAGAGAGGCCGCGACAGTGAGAGGCCCGCGCACCGCGATGAAGAGTGGCCCCCACTTGCCACAACCAGAGAAAGCCCTCGCACAGAAATGAAGACCCAACACAGCCAAAAAAAATAAATATAATAAATAAATAAATTAATTAAAAAAAAAAGAATATGGGCCCATTGTTGCCATAACTTCGATTTTTGGAGAGAAAAGCCAGAAACGGATTTTTAAAAACCACGAGAGAGTTTGAGATTAGCTGATGCAAACTAGTATATGTAACATGTCCTACTGTATAGCACAAGGAACTATATTCAATATCCTGTGATAAACCATAATGGAAAAGAATATGAAAGAGAATATATATGTATAACTGAGTCACTTTGCTGTACAGCAGAAATTAACACACCATTGTTAATCAACTATACTTCGATAAAATGAAAAAAAAAACCCCATGAACTCTCCTATTTAAGTATTGGCAATGTTTTTCTTTTTAACCTCTTTAATGGAGTATAATTGCTTTACAATGTTGTGTTAGTTTCTGCTGTACAACAAAGTGAATCAGCTATATGTATACACATATCCCTATATCCCCTCCTTCTTGAGCCTCCCTCCCACCCTCCCTATCCCACACCTCTAGGTGGTCACAAAGCACCGAGCTGATCTCCCTGTGCTATGCAGCTGCTTCCCACTAGCTATCTATTTTACATTTGGTAGTGTATATATGTCAGTGCTACTCTCTCACTTCGTCCCAGCTTCCCCTTCCCCCTGTGTCCTCAAGTCCATTCTCTATGTCTGCGTCTTTATTCCTGCCCTGCCCCTAGGTTCATCAGTACCATTTTTTTAGATTCCATGTATATGCGTTAGCATATGGTATTTGTTTTTCTCTTTCTGGCTTACTTCACTCTGTATGACAGACTCTAGGTCCATCCACCTCACTACAAATAACTCAATTTTGTTCCTTTTTACGACTAATATCCCATTGTATATACGTGTCACATCTTCTTTATCCATTCATCTGTTGATGGATATTTAGGTTGCTTCCATGTCCTGGCTATTGTAAATAGTGAACATTGCAGTGAACATTGTGGTACATGACTCTTTTTGAATTATGGTTTTCTCCGGGTATATGCCCAGTAGTGGGATTGCTGGATTATATGGTAGTTCTATTTTTAGTTTTTTAGGGAACTTCCATACTGTTCTCCATAGTGGCTGTATCAATTTACATTCCCACCAACAGTACAGGAGGGTTCCCTTTTCTCCACACCCTCTCCAGCATTTACTGGCAATGGTTTTATATTGTTTTATGAAGCACAGTGCGGGCCAAACCCAGGGAGGCCCGAGGCCGCCAGTTTGCAGCCCCCCGCTGTGAGATGCTTTACCAATAGCTCTGGGAGGAGGGGAGTCTCTGCTCTGGACACCAGCAGCTGGGCTGATGTCAGGGTCATCGGTGCAGAGGACACCTCCTCTCTCTCCCGCGGGGAGGTTCCCGTGCCTTTTCTGCCCACGGGGCAGATGACACTGCTACGTTGCAGACTGCAGGCAGCGAGAGCGAATATTCCTTCTCTCATCCTTCCCTCGGACAGCAGCTGTGGCTGGGTTCCCAGTCCCCATATAGCATATATCAGGAGGACAGAAGCAGTGCACATAGTTACCCATGGGGGCAAGAGGCTGGTGGTGGTGGCAGTGGTGACGTTCAGAAAATGCAGTGGGTCCGGGAAGCAGCCTTTGAAGCCAGAGAATTAATTATCTTTGTTGCCTGCATCTTTTAAAAGTGGAGAACTGATTTAGAAGCCTGTGTGGGGAGGATTGGGAATAGGATTGAGGAGAAAAGAACTTTAGGATGCTATCAGGAGTAATTCTGACAGCAGGAGGTTTCTGGAGAGGGAGTGGTGAGATGCCGGGGAAAATGTGAGAAAAGGTCATGGAGGTACTTTGTGTTCGGTGTGCACGGTGCTTCAGTGCTCGCTTTTACATGTGGTTACCTGTAAGTGGGGCGTGTGCTCTCTGGTTTGCCTCAGTCTCCACCACCCCCTATTGTACTTCACCCACTTGCTTAACTCATTTCTGCCACTAACCTTACCTTCATAGGTCTTAGAACTAGTGGCCTCTGCTCTGAGGAAGCCATATGGCAGAGTGCTTGAGACGGTGGACTCTAGGCTCAAAACCAGTCTCATCTGCCTTTTATTAGCCGTGTGTCTCTGGAAAAGTTTTTCTACCTTTGTGATTGTACCTGTCAGGATCCCAGCAGGAAACAGAAATCCCTCAGGCAGCTTCAATGAAGCATGTTTAATGAAGGGATTATTTAACACCTCTAGGGAGGAAGAAGCAAGTGGAGGAAATAGCGTGGGGACTATGGAGCTAAGGAAGAAGGGCTTGCCAGCACGAACAGTGGTCCTGGAGGGATGTGACTGCTTCCCGAATGGCAGCATCAAGGCAAGGAGGAAGGGGAGGAAGTACCCCAGCCTCTATCCTTCTCTCCAGTCACCTGTTTGTCCCACCCATTGGCTGAGCCCAGCTGGAAACCAGGAGGCAGGGGGACTAGATGATTAATTCTGCAGGGGTCAGCCCTCCAGGGCTCAGATCATAGCAGAGTCTGGTGAAGAATGGATCTGGCAGGGGAGCAGGGAAAACCGGCACACTGATCCTTGGTTTCCTAATCTTGAAAGTGGAGGATAATATGGCAGCCTGCCCCAAAAGGTTCTTGAGGTGAAAGTACTCACTCAGGGACGTGCCTGCCCAGTAAATGCTGAGATTCAGTGTGGGTCTCAAGGCATTCCTAGGGGCTGAGGGTCCAGCGAAAAGGGTTCTGTGTGCTGTCTCTCCATAAAATTTTTGGATGAAGGAAGCTTCTTCTCCATCCCCTGTAATGGGGACCTGGGAAAATGGCTTCTTTTGGGGGGAGTGCAGGTGGAGGGTAGCAGTTAAGAATTAAGACTCTGGAGCCAGATAATCTGGGTTCCAGCCTGACTGTCACTTGCTGTCAAGTTACTTAACTTCTCAAGCCTCATTTTTTTCACCTGTAAAATGGGGCTGTTAGTAATTCCTATCTCATTGGGTTGTGAGGATTAAATGAGTTAATCTATGTAAAGAGCTTAGAACAGTGCCTGGCACATAGTAGACAATCAATAGATATTAACTATTGTTGCTGTTGCCATCTCCCCCTTCCTTCTCCCCCCGCCTTCTCCTCCTTCATCGTCATCATTATTATCATCATCATCATCAGTATGGGTTAACTCCAAGCAAAACTGACCTGTTGTCAGTAGAGAATTTCCCACTGGATGGAGTCCATCCACCAGCCCTCTCGGGAGCTTCATTGATCATACCATTATCCTTTCATCCTCCCACAGATATGATATTTCAGGGAGTGATTGATGGGTGTGTGTGAGTGTACGTGGGGAGGGGTGGGCTTGTGCCTGACTCCGGGGACACAGTGCTTTGTTATGCAGAATAGCTTGCCTGTCATCCCACTACGAGCCCCTTCCTTGAAAAGTTCCAGGCTATTTTTGAAGCCCTCATGGCTCACATGTTCCTTTCTCCGTCATGTCAATGCCAGTACAGAAACATCAGAACCGTTTGGCAGAGTATAAAGCAAAAGAGATTTCAAAGTGCATGGAGGATGAGTGTTGCTCAAATGACAGGGTATTAAGACGTGACAAGAATGCTGAGTTTCGAGACTGCAGCAGCTTGTGCGTTTGTATTTAGATCTTGTTGGATTTCTTGGGAAATTAGTGGAGGTGCCAAAGGCTAACGTCATCTCTAAGAAGGCACCAAAGGGTAGAAACACCCCGTGACCCTCCCCCGCCATAAATACACTCCGGAAGATCAGTAAAGGATGCCTGAGTGAGTGGGTGGTTGCCCGGGCAACTCCTGGACTCTGGGCCACAGGGTTCTGCAGGTGAAGCAGCTGGCGATGGAGGGAAGCGCATCAGCACTGGCTGCCCTGGAGCTTTGCTGCTGACGCAAAGCCGCACACTGGAGTCTCACAGCGTGCGGGCCAATATGTGGATCTGAGCGTGAAGGCACCAAACCCTCACCGTTTGTACATTTTATTACAAACGTAATATTTTATTTACCCTTCCTGCTCTTTCCTGAAGGGCAGAGAATGACTTTGGGGACAGGTAGACCTGAGTCCCGGTCCCTCCTCTGCCTCTTACTAGCTCTTTAATCTTGGGCAAGTAGCTTTAAGATTCCGGGAATCTTTCTGAACCACTGTTTCTTCATTTGAAAGGAATTGTTGCAGCCCTTATGGGATTAGAGATCATGGTGTCGCAGGGCCCCTGGGACTCAAAAAATGTTTGTGGAACTGCCCTGTTGTATTAAATGCTCAAATAGTCCCAAAGGGAGGATAAGTAGACCTGCTTCCACAAATGGGGAGACTTAGGTGCAGAGTGGCTTGTGCACACTGCACAGGGTGAGCACTGGGGCCTGAGTCTCCAGGCCTTCCTTTGAGGGAGGCAGTATGGAGTAGTGGTTAGGGCTTACCCACTTTCTGGAGTCCCTTGGCAGGTTTTCTAAACCTCCATAAGTCTCACTTTTTCTCTCTGTGAAGTGGGAGATAGTCATAGACTTGCTTTCTTTAGTTGTAGTGAGGGTTACACAAGATAACCTTACAAGCACTTAGCATGTGCTTGGGGGGATAGTAAGCACTCAATAAAGTTGCTGTTGTTATTGCTAGTAGTATTACTGGTGGTGCAGTAATAGTAGTAGTAGTAGTAGTTGTTGCAGTTGTAGTAGTGGTAGCAATAGTAATAGTATGGTTCCACTGGTTTGTGAATGTTGACCTCTGGCAGCATTGCAAATCTTTGTCCTTTTTCTCCCCTCCTCTGAGGACAGACAGTGTCTAGCTACTCTCCACGAGATCCTTTCTCTAGGGCCACCATTCTCCACCCTTCTCTGCCCTGCCCTGTGTCTGGGGAGGTAAACCCCAGTGGACTGCATCTCCTGGACTCCCCTGCTGATGGCTTTTGTCTTGAGTTGGGCCAATTGGAGGTGGCAGCCAGAGACTAAAGGGCAGGAGGAGAGAGAGTTTGGGGTTATTTCCACCCTCTACACCCTCCCTCCATCTCTGGCCTCCTTCTGCAGTGACAGCTCCTGGCCAGCGGTCGCTCTTCCTTGGTTTCAGCTCTCACTGGGCTCTTGTTATTCTTTTTCATTAGATTATACCTGTAGCCCTACGTGTGGTAACGGTTTTCCACAGTTGCTAGTGTTTTTTAATTGAACATCTGGAGTGAATTCCATTTCCTGCTGAGACCCCAAGAGACCTATACACCTATTAAAAAATAATGTATTGGATTGTTTTCATTCTAAAAAATAAAGTGGTACAACCATTTTGGAAAAAAGTGGCAGTTTCTTATACAGTTAAACATAGAATTACTGTATACCATTATTAGGTATTTACCAAGATAAGTTAAATTATATGCCCACACAAAGACATAAATAAATATTCATAGCAGCTTTATTCATAATAGCCAAAAACTGGGGGGAAAAATCCTCAAATATCAATCAACAGATGAACGCATAAACAAACCTGGGAATAATTATATAGTGGAATACTACTCAGCAATAAAAATGAACTAACTACTGATATTGACAACTGCATTATTAATCATTAATAGTCAAAACATTATTCTGAGTGAAAGAAGGCAGACACAAAATAGTACATACTGTGTGGTTCCATTAATCTATGCTAACAGAAAGCAGATCAATGGCTGCCAAAGGCTGGGGCTGGGGTGAACGGATTTAACTGTAGAAGGGTACAAGGGAACTTTTGGGGTGATGCAAATGTTCTTTTGATTGTGGATAATTACACGGATGTAATGCATCTGCCAGAACACATCAAACTGTACATCTAGAATGATATATTTTATAGTATATATTTTTTCTAATAGATTTTAGATTTCTATATAATGTTGAAAAACTGCACAAATTTGTATGGAATAAAGCCTAGAAAAATGAAAACTAGAGATTGAATAGTAATCTAATTAATCCTAGTATGTATGATAAAGGAGGGAAAATTTGGGTACCATAATTTCTCTCTTCATGGTGTTGGACTTAAATCAGTTGAAATGTATTTCCATACCATAATTTAAGCTTCAATAAAAGTTTGCTTAATTCTTTGTGTAGTGAAAAAAACCCCAGCCTCATGAAGTTTATAAAATTCTACATTTGCTTTATTATTTTAAAATATTAGAGGAATAAAGAATTATAAAAAGAACAAGACCCCAAAGTCCTTACAACCAGACATCACTCCCCCCATCAACATTTCAGGTGTTATGTGTTTCCTTCCAGTTTTTTCTTTTTCCGTACTTAGATTTTCCACCCTCAGCAGACTTATTCAAATAAAAAAGAAAGCAAGTGCAAAGTCTCCATCATGAGGGCATTTTTGTTATGACTTTACTTGTCTCAGGGCACCTAGCATGATGGTGAGGAGCTTGTATCCTGCATCCCAAATATATTGGGAGGAAATGAAAATGTTTAGTCTGCTGAAGGGGAGATGGGTCGGGTGGGGGGGGGGCACGGTCGTTGGCTTCAAATCTCTATCAGTCAATCAGTCAATTAAATATTATTGAACTTCTTTCATGTGCCAGCACCAGTAGTACGGTAGTGAACACAGCATGTGGTTCTTCTGCTTGGAGTTAGTCTGGGAGGGAAGGGTATTATTCTTAATAGTAATAACAACAATGGCAATATCAGTCACTAATATTTATGATGAACCTACTATGTGCCAGGTATTAAGGCTTATTTTTTCTGTTCAAGTTTTTAATTTGTCGTTCTGTTTAATCTCCCAGCACTCTATGAGTAGGTACTCTTTTTATCCCCATTATATGATTAGAAATAATAAAGTGGCTTAGAAAGTTTCAGGCCAGTGGGATTGCACAATAAGCAGGTTAAACCTAGGCTGGTGGGTCAGGAGAACTGGGGGAAATGGCATCTCATCTGAGATCTGAGGGATGACAGGCATTAGAGAAACAAGATGACAGCTTCGGAGAACACAGACAGGGGCTATTTTTGCACTGAGGGAAGTAGGCTGGTTTTGAGTGATAATTTGGGGTCAGGTGTGACAGAATTGGTGACTGGAAGTGAGTAGTGAGGGAGGAGCCAAGGGTGGCTCTCGGGATGAGTAAGAGGAAGCATCAGAAGTGAGGCAGAAGTTTAAACTAAGTAGCATTTAGATTCTCACCAGAGATCTTGATTATTTCCCCCCCTCTGTCAAAAATACAAACGCTGCATTCAGAGGGTCAGTATCAACATAGTCCTTATTTTTTTCCTGTGAACACCGATGAACCTCTGAAAATTGGAAAAACCTTGACTTTATTACCTGTGGTTAATTCTTTAAGTTTGGGTTCAGAGGTGAGGTGCTACAAATGTCTAATGTAAAGAACTACAAGTGTGTCCCTGAAATAGAACAATAACAACTTTGTTTCCTCAACGCACTGGTTTCCAGGGTTGAACTGAATATAAGGTGGATACAAATGGAGACTAAATTAGTTGAAACACCAAGCATTTTCCTAAAATTCCCTTTTTACTTCCCTTTGATGATCTTTGATGATTTATGTTGCTATTATTTGAATATTCAAATCCCTTTTTGTAGAGTCTGGGAAGCATAAATAAAAGTAGGGATGGAGACAAGGGACTTAGTTTTTTGTGTATATATCTTCACTGTTACCTGTGCTAAGGTTGTGGTAAAGAAAAATATATCAATATGCTTGGAAAATTTTCAGCTTTACAGATATCATGTTACTTTATGTGAATTTAAACTTGTCTAATAACAGGGCGAAGGCGAAGGAATGTAAATGTTATTAATTTAAACAATGGGATACTACGTGATTTTTTCAAAGACCTTTTGAATGTAACCATCATCTCCTCTAAAGTATATATCTTATCGTATTTAATAAATTGTTTTATAAAAGCAGCAACAACAGAAATGAGGCAGAAGAACAAGAACTTGGTTTGGGGCAACTTCAGTTTGAGATCCAAATCGTGGTGCTGAGCAAGTAGGGGAGAGCTCTTGGCTGAGAGGTGCAAATTTGGGAGTCACCAGCATGAACAGATTTACAAAGTCTGTAGATTGACAAGATGGCCTGGGGAGTGTCCACAGGGAAGAGACCAGCACCTGGGACAGACCTTTGAGGAATTCCAGTAGGTTAAGGGGTAGGGGGAACAGGAGGAGGAGCCAGGGAAAGGGGGAAGGGGCCACGGAGGGCAGGATCGGGAAGTTACAGGGAGGCTGAGTTCTGTGCAGTCTAAAGAACTTTCTAGTATTAGAGTTGTTCTTAGGAGGTGGAGCAGTCCTTGTCCTGGAGGTGTGCAATGAGAAGCTTGATGACCATCCCTCAGGGATGTTGTAGAAGGGGGTGAGATCAGATGTCTTTGAATTGGCCAGAGTTGTTCGGTTCTTTGTAAGCAAAAAAAATTGACTGTAGGTGTCTTAAAAAGCAAGTAGAAAGGTATGGGTTTCTACATGCACGCAGTGCCAGGCCTTAGAAAGAACAGGGTCCAGAAGAATGGACCCTGAACAGTGGACCCTGGAACAGGGTCCAGGACAGTGGCTCTTGGATCTAGGTGGCAGGAAGTAATGGGCTACCTTCACATGGCAACACTACTGATTCAAGAATCAAATTCAAGCAAGAGTTTGATTGGCTGATCTTGGGTCACATGCCCCACCCCCCTTGGCCAGGGGAGAGCTGGGCACCTTGACTGACAGCACCACCAAGACTGCACATCATGGAGCAAGGCTGGTTTCCCAAAGGAAAATCAACATGCCACTTACCAGAAGGGAGAATGGATGCTGTGCAGGCAAAACCAACAGATGCCCGCTATAATCTCCATGGCCCTGTCTTTGATTGGGTGATATTTGCAATGTTCACATAACAGGCCACCCCTCCTTGCAGAGCTGTTGCTAGTGTTTTGCCTGCCAGAGGATTAAGTTTCTCTGTTTGCTTTTTAGAGTAAGTTAGGGGACTTGGATTGACATGAATTTATCTCTGGGCTTCAAGCCACTAGCTCTGGAGGCACAATTTGGCAGATATGACTCATGTTATTTCTTGACATGACAGTCAAGAAAAGACTTGGCCTTGTGGCTATGTGGCCCCTCCTTCATGAGCAAGGGTAGGAGCTGGTAGTAGACAGATGGTGTAAATCTCTGTTGCATCCGCGAGGTGGGTGTGCCCATCCTACAGGCACTTACTGAAAAGAAGCCCAAGTAACAGGCGCCTGTGGATAAAGGAGACCTGTCAAATCTTATACCTCCTGGTACTTTCTCTTACCTGAGCAAACTCCTAGGTGCAGCCATCCTCATAGTACTACGATATTTAGAGGAATAAGGGTAGGGTGAAACACTGTATCCCATCTTTCCTCAATTCACCAACACTGACTGATAGAATTGAATGTTCTTAATATCAAGCCCCTAAATAAAAAAGAAAAGAGATCTATTTACAGGAACACATGAAACACAGGAGAAAAGAGGGGCCCTCACTGCCCATCCTCTAACTTCTCACCTTTGGTTTATTAGTCATACGTTCTTTGGTCTCAGGAAACAAAAACCCAATTCAAGTTGCTTTAGACAAGGAGGGATTTGTTGACTTATACAGAAAAGTCAAGGGGTTCTCCCTTCAGGCTTGGTTGAATCCAGGTGCTCATATGTGGTTATCAGATACCTGTTGGCTCTGCTTTTCTCTTTGTTGGCTTCATTCTCAGAAAAGCTTTTCCTTAGTGATAATAAAGATGGCAGATGCAGACTCATTCCCCACCAGCTTAGCAGTACTGCTGGAAAATAAATCTTCTTTCCTAATAAATTCCAGCAAGAGCCCTGAAGTTGATTCTCACTGGGCGCCTTGAGTCACATGCCCATCCCTGAATCCACACTGTGGCCTGGGTCCTATGTCCACCCTGGGAGCTGGGCGTGAGGGCATCCTTAGCCAGCTCACAGGAACTGGGGATCAGATGCCCCAAATAGAAGCTGAGAGGATGGATGCTGGTTGGGCGTGTTCACCACACTTGGTTTCGGGACCAGCTCTTCTCCTGGTCTGAGAGCTCTAGGGTGGGATGTAGCTGGTGAATGAAGGGATGTTGATTTTTCCCCTTAGGCCGTGGCATTTTGTCTTACTGCCCCCGCCTTTGGGGCCTGATCAAAAGGGGGAGGCCAAAGGGGTCAAGAACAGTCTCCATGTGTTATCCAAACAAGCAGGATATTCCCAGCAGCTGTCCTGCCCAGGCCCTTCTCCCCAGGGTTGGTATAGCAGAAGGTGGTGGTGTGGGGCAGCTATCTTCTCATGGATTTGTTTACTTCTGAGGCCTGTCCTTTACCTCTTGTTGGCTGCACTGCTTTATCTGGCTTAGTTAAATAAATTTGGTAACATTATAAATGAAAACATTCCTTTCCTGCATTTGCTGACCACTGCAAGGCTATTGCTTTTGCTTTTGAGTTCTCTCTGTAGCACGGGGCTGTTGCTAAACAAATGAAGTTTGCTCTGCTCCCTCCTCTCTTACAGGAGGCAATCATCATCATCACAACTTTGCAAATTCCCTTTAACACTGGGTAAATAAATGGTAGCCCCATATGATGGAATAAGATGCAGTTATGGAAACAGGATGAGGTCATTCTCTACATACTGAGATAGAATGGGCCTCCAGCTGTGCTAGTTTGGGAAAAAGCATGGGTAGAGTGTGCAGATCAGCAATGCTCTTCAACATTTGAGTCACTTGTTCCCAGCCTCCCCCCAGTAACTCAGAATCTCTTGAGGTGGAACTTGAGCCCTCATATGTTTTGAAAAGTCCAAATGACTCAGTGTGCAGCCAGGGCTGAGAACCAGGGGTGTAGAATTGCATCATATGGTTGAAACAAAAAGGACATAGATAAAAAACAAAAAGGAAATAGAGAATTATACTACGTATATAGGTAGAGACTCACATGTGCTGACACACATGCAGAGAATATCTCTAGAAGGATAGACAAGAAATAGTTCCCTCCGATAATGGAGTAGAGCAGTGATTCTCAACCATATGCTCATCTGTAATGTTCGAATTTTAAGCCATAAGCATGGTATACAGTTTTAAAAAGAAATCCTCACTGCGCACCCAAGGCCGGCCAGGCAGGCCTGTGAGATGATTCTGAGCTCACGCAGCTTGACTGTGCTGGGGCCAGCCGCCCACAGAGGCACACATTGCCACCCATCGCCCCGGCCACAGCTGCCTTCCTCTTGACTCAGCCGTGGTGGGTGATTTCTGAGTGAGGGGGTGACCAAAAAAGTCCAGTCATTCATTTATTCATTCATTGTTAATGCACTCATTCATATTTTTATTAAGAATTAGATATGGGGCAGGTACATGCCAAGCACGTGAATCTGGTCTCATCCTCACAACTACATGTGAAGTAGGTGATCTTATCCCCATTCTGTGGTTGGGGATACTTTAGCTCAGAGATAATAAGTAATCAAGGTGAAAGTATTTGAGTCAGGAAGACCAGCTAAAACAGAGCTTGTAAACTGGTGGGACTCAGATGTTTTTGGATGGTCTGCACAGAGCTTTAAAAAAATTCCCATTTGGCAACACCGGACTAGCGCTCACAGGGCCATTGTTGAATGGAATTGAGTATCCCAGGGATGGACATGTGCTCTCTAGTTCATCCCAGCCACCCATCCCTGCTGTATTACACCAGGCTGGCTTCACTTAGTCACAAGGCCTGGCCTTTGTAGGCATTTAAGTTTGTAACCCCTGCAATAAAGTAGGTAGGATGAGCCAACCGTTATCTGTCCCATGGGGCTCCTGAGCTGAATTATCCTGTGGAATGTGTCATTTCTACTCCAATCTGGCCTTCAGTCTGCTCGCTGGAGAACTAAGCTCTCTGCCTTGAATTTCCTTGTGGCCATCATGGGGTGGGCTATTAGTAGTGATATATTTAGGGAACAGATTTGCACAGTAGGGAATGACTAAAATATATTATAGAAAGGGACAGTCATCCAGACTGGCAGGAGTGTGGGGTAATGGAGTGAGAGGAGATAAGAGTAAAGTTAGACGGTGGTTATATGTGGATGGATGGATGTCAGCCTGCGGTATTTGAACTTTATTCTTTAGGCCAGTGCTGTCCAATAATACTTTCTACGATGAGTGCCCAAAGTGGTAGCTTCTAGCCACATGTGACTATTAAGCACTTGAAATGTGGTTAGTGTGAACGAAGAACTGAATTTCAAATTTCATTTAATTAATTTAAATTGGCATAGCCCCATGTCACCTGTGGCTACCATATTGGACAGTGCAACTTTAGATGATAGGCAGCCAGTGAATGTGTTGGAGCAGGGAAATAATATCAAGCTGAGGTTTCACAGGATGAATTTTCCAGGAGTGTGTAGGCTGCAGGGGGTGGAGGGAAGTAGGTAGGAATAATATTGACAGTATTTATTATATGTTAGGCTCTTACTGTGTCCACACACTGTGCTAAGATGACCTCATTTAATCCTCACAACAACTCTATGAGAAAAGCACTGTTATTATTTCTATTTTATAGACTAGGAAACCAAGACACAGCAAGGTCAGTGGACTTATTCAAGGTCACAGAGGTAACAAATAGTGGTGCCTGGTGTAGCGTCCGGGCAGCTTGGCTGCAGAGCTTGGACTGTAAACCTCTAACCTGGAAGGAAGTAAATAAACCTTCATTGAGAGCTTACTTTGTGCCCTGATGCTGTGCACCTGTACACGATGTCTCATTTAGATATCATGGCAATCACATAACATTGGTGGTCTTATCTCCTCTGTGCTTATGGAAACTTTGGCTCATAGAGATGAGATATCAAGGCAGGCTCATCAATTTCGAGGGAGACCAGTTAAGGTTTCATTGCAAAATTCCACATCTGAGTTACTGAGGGCGGTTAGGGTGGAATCAGCGAGGAGTATACAGGAGGATATGGTATGAAAGATGTTGCGAAGGAAGAATCAGTAGGATTTAGCAATTGATTGGATGGCTGGGGTGAGGAAAGCGGGGGAGGATTTCTTCTGGAACAGTGAGATGAATGACAAACACAAATGCAGCCACGCCATGTGAGTTGAGAGTGTGGGCTCAAGAGAAAGACAAACCTGGTTTCAAATACAAGCATTGCCACCGACTAGCTGGACACCCTTGGGCAAGTCATGTCTCCCTGAGTGTCAGCATCCCTGTCGTTATAACGCGGATCAAAACACCTTCCTCACAGGGCCGTGATGTGGCTCAGGTGAAACCATGGATGTGAAAGCCCTTCCAGACTCAAGTCCATGGCCATGTGAGTCACTCTTCTGAATGCCAGTGAGGTCAGGTGTTAGGTGGCGATGGTTACCAGGCCATTCTGCCTTTGATCATGGAGATGGTTCCAGAAAGCATGTGGGGGAGCCCCACCTCATCTTGGACACTAGGCAGAATTTCGTGCCTGTGAGTCAGCTTTGACCTGGGAGGAAAGCGGGGTCCTCCCTGGCCATCGCAAAGCAAAATTGCGATGCTGGTGCCTCCAACTCAACTGCCCCTTTCCACCAATCACTTTGTGTGTGTTGTCTCATTTGAGCTTCACAACAGCCTTCTCAGAGTAGGTACTGCTATCATTCCTATTTTGGAGAAGGAGACGGAGGCTCAGAGAGGCATAGTAATAGTAATTGGGATAGTATTGCCATAGTAATTGGGCTAATGTCCTTCAGTTTATGGCTCATAAAATGAGGGTTCAAACTGAGGTCCATCTGATCCAGAGGCCTGGCCTGTAGCTCTTGCAGATTGTGGATTTCTCTCTCGAGAAATGGCTGTTTGGGGGCCTCCTGAGAGAGATGAGAGCTGAGGAGAGTGTTGAGGGTCCTTCTCTTTCTTCTCCCAACACAGACATCTGTAGCCAGTGCTGGGATATCTATCTCAGGTAATTATGGATTCAGGGACAAAGATTGCTTCCCAAAGATGTCAGTTTCCCATTTTAGACCCTGGTGAGAATAGGGTACAAGAGATGGATCAACTCCAAAGAGAGAAAATAAAAATCTAATGACTTCATCTAGTTCTCTTTGGATGCAACAAATAAATTATAATGGCTAGAGTTGGGCATTTGGGAGTGGGTGCAGTATGAGGTAGAGTTGGGGTCCCATTGCTTTCTGGGAGCAGATACTCCAGAGAGGTCTCCTGGGATCAATGAGCTGTTTCTGATCCTTGGCTGGTATATCAGTTTATTATTGCTGGTATAACAAATTACCACGAACTTAATGCCTTAAAATGACACAGATTTATTACCTTATAGTTCTGGAGGTCAAAAGTCTGAAAATGGGTCTCATGAGGCTAAAATCAAGATGCCTACAGGGCTTCATTCCTTCTGGAGGCTCGAGGGGACAATCTGTTCCTTGCCTTTTCTAGCTTCTAGAAGCTGTCCACATTCCTTGGCTTGTGTTCCTTTCCAGCAATGGCATCATTCCAGCCTCTGCTTTTATAGTCACACCTCCTTCTCTGACTCTTGAGTCTCCTGCCTCCCTCTAATAAGGACCCTTGTAATCACAATTAATTGGGCCCAACAGGATAATCCAGTATAATTCCCATTCTCAAGATCCTTAATGTAATCACATCTGCAGAGTCTATTTTGCCATGTAAAGTAACATAATCACAAGTTCCAGGGATTAGGACGTGGACATCTTTGGTGAGGTTGGGGAAAGACGTTATTCTACCTACAGGCCTGTGACCTTTGTGATTTTACATGTAATACGGGAGGAGTGGAGGAGGATAGTGCTTGGGACCTTAATCTCATTCTCTGCTGGAGCCAAGTAGCAGATTCCCCTTTTAAACAGGTCCTGCATGCATTCTCCTATCTGACCCTCAGACATTTTCATTGCTTATCTGTCCCTTAGGCATTTGAGTTTGAGACCGCATTGTGTAGTCCTAAGAAAGCATGGCTACGGGTTGGATTCAGAGGGCTGTAGGCTGCAGGCTTTTAACCTCTACAGAGCAAGGAGTTATTGAATAAACTGTGAAGCATCTAGGAATTCTTGGCTCTTACGAGATACCTGTTTGAAAGTAGGACCTGGTACGTGTTTCAGCAGCTCATTGAATGTTGGCTCTTATTTAAGAAAAGCTAGTTTTATCCTGAATTTGCCAAATAGAAATGTGGGGGTGTTTGTTTGTATCACAAAAAGGTTTAGTTTGTTTCTTTAAATAGCCAGCCCTACTACTTTTCTGTGAAGTGTTTTAGTTAGTGGGAAATGTGATTTGCAGAACTTTTTAGAAACGCGTTGTGTAAAGTAAGTACCTGCACTGGAAGCTTACCAACTTTCCAGTCTGTTCCCAGCTTCTCTGTAGAGTACACCGGAGTATAGCCAAGTGCCTTGGCTTATTGAGTCTACCTTGGTGGGGATGGATTGTTTATTTTGTGGCTAATTGGAAGGCTGCCTAAAGAGACCTTGTTGATGACTGGTGTCTTCCTACCCCTGTCTATGGTGGTAGAATGTGGAAGGCCAGCCAGGAGCTACAGCTACCATGAAGTTGATTGGGCTTTCTTCTTTTTCTGTGGCTGATGATATTCATTCTTTTGTTCATTCATTCACCAAACATTTATTTACATATCAGTTTTGTACCAGGAATTGTGGTAGACACTAGGAAGCTAGAGATGAGCCCCCCTCCTTCCCTCAAAGAGAGTAAGGATGAATAAGATCATAACTATAATTTGGATATTTTGAAGAAAGGTTCTAGACTAAAGTAGTTGCCTATAAATGGTGAATGGTGGGGGGGGGGACAACTTTCCTAAACATTTCTGGGTTAAGGAAGAACTGAAAACCACAGTAATAGGCCACTTAGAAACTTAAAACAATGATGGCACTAAATATAAAACACAGGATGCAGCCAAACCTGTGCTTGAAAGGAAAGTTTTTAGCTTTAAAATCTTAAACTTTTAATGAAGAAGAATGGGAAGAAATTAACTGAACAGTCAATTCAAGAAGCTTTAAAAAGAATAATGAATAAAAGCAGCAGACATTTGTTGAATACTCATGATACGCTAGGCACAGTCCTGAGCATGGATTAGCTCGTTTAATTCTGACAACACCACTGTAATATGGGTATTATTATTATCACCGTCATTTTTCAGGGAGAAAACTGAAGCACAGGGAGATAAGATAATGTGCCCACGTACTATAGTTTGCAAATGATGAATGCATCCAAACCTGGCCATTTGACTCCAGATACTCCCAACTAATAAGGAATAAAAGTACAAATACAAATAAAAGAAGTAGGACAAGTGAGAGTAAAACTAACAATTAATCAAGTAGGAAAAAAACAATAGAATTGAGAAATATGTCCATGATTTGCTTCTTTAAAATGAAAGAATAATAAAATAGACAACAAGGAAGATGAACCTCTGGAAAAAATAAAAAGAGAGATTCCCTAACAATACAACGTGAAGAAAGCATGAGAAAGGGCACAGCACCATCCCAGATAACATGATGCTGTGGAAACACACTGAGAAGAACACTATGGATAATTCCAAAGGAAAATATAAATTCCAAAAGTTAGTTTGAGAAGAGAGTGAGGGAGAGGTGAAGCTGGTGAAAGCTCCAAATGGGACAGGACTGTCTGCTGTCATCCCTTTTGTTCCACATTGTTCTGGAAATTCTTGACATGGAAATCTAAGGGGAAAAAAAAGAGGCCTATCTATCAGGGAGGAGAAGAGAAAAATGTTATTATTGGGGATAATATGATTCTCTACCTGGAAAACTCAACAGAAGCAACTGAAAACGCACAAAAACTATTACAAATTTAAAAAATGCTTACAAAATAAATACACTGAAAGTTTATTTCTTTCCTATTTGTAAATGATAACCACTTGGATAACAAAATGGGAGAAATTTCAAAAATCATAATAGCGTAGAAAAAGGACCTCTCAGATAATACTAAGAGAGAAATTTGTAGAACTATAGAGAAAATTAAGACTTTACTGGGAGACATAAAATAAAATTTTAACAAAGGGACACCCTATTCCTGCTAGAAAGACTCATTGTTACGAAAGTGTTAATTACCCAAGTCCCAGTAAATTTTTTTTCTGGGGGTGGGGGTGGGGAATTGACTAAATATAATTCCAATAAAAATTACATCGGTTTATTTATTTGTTTGTTTATTTATTTATTTATGGCTGTGTTGGGTCTTCGTTGCTGTGCGCGGGCTTTCTCTAGTTGCAGCGAGTGGGGGCTACTCTTCATTGTGGTGCAACGGGCTTCTCTTGGCAGTGGCTTCTCTTGTTGCGGAGCATGGGCTCTAGGTGCATGGGCTTCAGTATTTGTGGCATGTGGGCTCTGTAGTTGTGGCTCGCAGGCTCTAGAGCGCAGGCTCAGTAGTTGTGGTGCACGGGCTTAGTTGCTCTGTGGCATGTGGGATCTTCCCGGACCAGGGCTTGAACCCGTGTCCCCTGCATTGGCAGGTGGATTCTTAACCACTGTGCCACCAAGGAAGTCCCTCCATCGGTATTTTTAAAAGCTTGATAAACCAATTCTAAAGTTCACTTGGAACTCGTGGTGACTGCCAAGAAAATGTTAAGGACAATGAGGGAGGACTTGCCCAACCAAGATATAACATATTATAAAGGTACTATAATTAAATCCCATATTGCTTTATTACAAGACAGATCAGTGGAACAGAACAGAAGGCCCAAAGACAGACCCCAGTGTTTATAATTATTTAGCATATAATAAAGTTGGCATTTGAGATCAGTGGGGAGGGGATGAATTATTCAGTAAAAGATGCTGGCACAATTGATTATCTATTTGGAAAAAAATGGCAAATTAGATCCCCATGTCATTTCAGGTACCAAGAAATTACAGATGGATAAAAGAGTTTAAAGTGCAAATGATGCCATATAAAAGTTAAAAAAAAAGAATTGTATTTACAGGAATTTGGGTCATATGGGAAGGCCTTTTGAAGTGCAGTTGGATTAAGTTTTCTTTGTCCATTTTTTTCTTTTAGTGGTCTGCAAGTTGTATATAATACTTCTATTCTTATTTTTATTCTTAATTGTTAACACACATATTTAAACTTATAATGTCCTAAATGCAGTTTCTCAATACCTGTAAACTCCTGAGGAATAAGACAAGACTCCTAGCATATTGCAATTTTATAGTCTTTTTCCCAACCCCATCTCTTTACGACTTAAGTCCCTCTTCCCCTGCCCAGCTTTTCTTTTTGTTCTTTCACCACTGTTTGTTATGCCCCATTCATTCATTTTGTTGTTGTTTTGCGGAGTGTATATTCTCTATTACTTCTTTTGTGGGAAGTAAATTTTCCAAGTTCTTATATTCTGGAAATGTCTTTATTTTGTACTTTCACTTGAATGCTCGTTTGGCTATGTATGGGGTTTTAGGTTCAAACGACTTTTTCTAAACCTTTGAAGACATTGCTCCACTGTATTCTAGAATTCAAAGTTGCAGGCGAGAAATCTGACGTTAAAATTATTTTTGTTCCTTTGTCAGTAATCTTTCTCCTCTTCTCTTCCTGCCACTGCTGGACACGTCCTCACAATGCTCTCAGAGCCTTGATAATCCTCACCATTAGTTGTTTTTTTCATTCATATCTATTGACACTTGATAGTTCCTTTCAATTTAATAACTCAAATTCTTCTTAATCTTTAGAGGACTTCCTTCTATTTTCTTTAATTACACATTCTTTACCATTCTCTCTGTTCTTTCCTGAATATCCTTCTATATGGATGTTAGAATTTTGGGATCTATCCTACAGTTTTGTATCGTTTCCTTTATTTTTTCTTGCTTTTTTGCCGAATTCTGGGAAAATCACTCAGTTTAGACTTCCAGTTTGGTAAGTTCCTCTTTAGCTGTCTCCATTCTATATCAGCCCAACCACTGAGTTTCCAATTTGGGCAGCCGTATTTTTCATTTCCTGACCTTTGTTTTTCTTTGACTCTTTGTTTTGTTTCAAAATGAAAGTGGGCTTATTTTCCCTGATTATATAATTAATATGTACTCATTGTCAACATTTCAAACAATACAGATGTAAGATTGTAAGTGAAAAGAATCTGTAGTCCTACTACCCAAAGATAACGATCAGTGACATTTTTTTGGCCACTGCTCATGTATTTCTCTCAGCAGTCACAGATGTACAGGCACAGAGAGGGACCACCCCACCCCCCCCCACCCCCCACAACACAAACACACTGTTTGACACAAATGTCTTCATACAAAGCATATATTATTTATAAAATACAGTAAATACTAAAACAGAAAGGGGAGAAAGCAAAGGAGAAAGAAATTGGCCCCTTTGGAACTCTTTTTTTACACCACGAGGGTTTAAAATGTTTTTATTATAGAAAATATACATAAAAGTAGAGAGATTAGTATAATGAATCCTCCTGTGTCCATCAGCCAGGTTAAATAATGATCAGTCAAGACGAATTTTTTTTCCCATCTATAACCCTGCCCTTTCTATCTCCTTTATGTCACACTGAATTATTTTGAATAGAATCACCTTATCCATAAAGATTATAGGATGTATTCTTAGAGGTAAGTATTCTTTAACAAAAATAATCATAATACCATTATTACATCAAAAATTATAATTCCCTAATATCAATAACAATGATTCTCTCATACCATCAAAAAGTGAATATTTCCACTTTTCTGATTGTCTCATAATTTTTAAAAACTATTAGTTTGTTTAAATTAGGATCCAAACAAGGTCTACATATTGCATTTAGTTGATATGTTTCTTAAATCTCTTTGAATGTATGTCTCTCCTCTGCCCTGCCACTTTCCTCTTGCAGTTTTCCATTTTTGTTTGTATGTTGTTGTTGTTTTGAGCAGTTTTAGTCATATAGAAAACCTGATTGGAAAATGCAGAGTTTCCGTATACTCCCTCAACCCCATTTCCACCCTAGTTCCTCCAATTATTAACATTTGCAAGTGAAATAAATCAGAAAGAGAAAGAGAAATACCATATGAACTCACTTATATGTGGAATCTATAACAAAAACAAAACCAAACCAAAAACAAAAAGCAAACTTGTAGATACAGAGAACAGATTGGTGGTTGCCAGAGGTGGGGGTGGGGAGTGAGTGAAATGGGTGAAAGTGGTCAAAATAGATAAGTTCTGGGCATGTAATATATAGCGAGGTGATTATAGTTAATAGTACTGTAGTGTATATTTGAAAGTTGCTAAGAGAGTAGATAAAAGATCTTATTACAAGAAAAAAAATTATAACTATTTTTGGTGATGGATGTTGACTTACAGTGATGATCATTTTGCTATGGTCATATATATATATATATAGAATCATTATGTTGTACACCTGAAACTAATATAATGTCATATCAATTATATCTCAATTAAAAAAATGAAGACAACTATATTCAATATCCTATGGCAAACCATAATGGAAAAGAATATTAAAAAAAGAATGTAAAAAAATGAAATAGCGTGCCTTAGAGTCGTTAGGAGTATTAAATGAATTAATATATGTACAGTGCTTGTAAAGAATCTTGCATTAGTGTGGTACAGTTGCTACAATTGATGAGCCAATAGTGATACATCGTTATTAATTAAAAGCCATTGTTTATACTAGGGTTCACTTTTTCTTTTGTATATTCTCTAAATGCAGCCATCGCTACAGTATCATCCAGAAGAGGACAGATGCTCTCCTGTCCTCTTCCAGTTTATTTGTTGAAAAAACATCTTGTAGCTTACCCCATTCTTGTGTATTTAAATTTTTTTTTTCTCATTGCCTCTCTGTGGTGTCATTTAAAATGCGTCTCTGTCACTTGTAGTTGCGGTAAATTGGTAGTTGGATGAAGATTCTTGAACCGATTCAGGTGTGATTATTTTGGCAGGAATACTTCACAGGTGGTAGGATTCTTCATAGTACTTTCATCAGCAGGCAGGTAATGTCTTTTTCTGATGTTGGCAGCATTCATGATTGTTGCCCAGGTCCATTATATCACTAGTGGTAGCCCTGAGGTTTCCTGTTCTGTTTTCATTTACTGAGAATGTCCTTTAGAAAGATTCTGAGCGTGGTGCCCATCCTCCAGGAGCCCACAGTCTAGAGTTTATAAAAATAGATTTGAACAACAACAAAAAATAGTTTTATTTTGTATGTATTCTCTAATTGTCCCTCCCCCTAAGTAATATAGTCCCCAAATAGTGGAGCGTTTAACGCATACAAATTCAAATATATGTATGTACACATTTGGTTTCAAACTGCTAAAGTGACAACGTAAACATGTAGCCTATTTCTTCCACTTAGTTGACGGTTGCTCCTGGGTGAGATGCAGGTGTGGGTCCGCCGTTCCTGCTCACTCTTTTTCTACATGCCCTTCACATTATGCACATCTCTCTAAGTGTGATTCTAGTTATTAAATGTACATACTTCTTAAGCGTCATGGACCTAAACACAAGCCAACAGCTTCCTCTGGTGCCCGATCTGAAAAACAACATTCTATTCCAAAAGTAGTGGAAGATCATACAACTTAAGCGATCTTCAGGGGTGTGTAATTTTAAGCATGTGTGATCTTTTGAACCCTAGTGAACTTTGCAAGCGAAGTAATTTTCAAGTTGTAACGTCGGTGTACCCAAGAGTTTGACTTCAATAAAAGACAAGGTGCAGAAGCTGAAGGCATTGTTTATTTTGGTATAAAGCCTTTACTTGTCGTGAAGTCCAGGTTTAACGATTTCTTCCTCTCTTCCCCTCCTTTTCTACTCTCCACTTTCCTTTTCCCCCACTCCTACCCTTATTTTCTCTTTTGCAGTCTGCTGTTTTGTCGTGCACAAGCGGTGCCATGAGTTTGTCACTTTCTCCTGCCCAGGCGCTGACAAGGGTCCAGCCTCCGATGTAAGTAACGGGCCCTGGTCACCTCTCTCTGTCCACAGTCAATGCATCCTTTTGGGTAACTGTGAGTACACTGAGACAAAAAAGTCAGGATGTCATGGTCCTATAGCCTCTGAGATGATTTTCATTTTAATGGGAAAGAACAAAACAAAAAACATTTTGAGAGGGGTGTGTGACTTCAAGAAACCAGCTAGTTTCCCTACTGTGATTCTGCAAAATGTCTTCATGTTTATGGCTGAGGCATGAGAGTGGTGGGCAGGGGCTAAATTTTTATGGCTACTATAAAAAGGTAGTTAGGATGGTACCTTATAGTGTACTTTTTAGCTCTTTGGTAGGGAATTTTTTGTACTAGGGCCCAAGAATTAGGAAGAAGTGAGCTTATCCTGCTACTGTGTACCCCAAAGTATGATTACTGCTGGTGGGACAAGGGATGCTTCTGGGTAAACCTGGCAATTTTTGTTTTGATCATTATGGATTTATTTTAATATGGATTGGAAAATGTGTCTAGTAGTGGTTTTGCATTTATGGTGGGGATATAAAATTTCCTATCTAGGTAAAGGTAGTTAGGTTAAACAAAAGATAAATTGACTCAAGGAAAATATTAAGTGAATGACAGTGTGAGTGCTCTAAGGATATGGCAAAGTCTTGGTGCAAGTTTACCAGGAGTTTGGGGTACCATGTGGATTGCCTACCCAACAGCCATTCCTAGCCCCCACTCTTTTTCTGGCAGAGGCCACCTCTCATGCTAAAAGCTGAAGATGCCTGATACTTGCTTTCCCAGGCTCCCTCGTAGCTAGTGAGTGAGCACGTGACCCAATTCTGCTCGGTGGGAACTGCGGGGAAGTCTGGGCAGGGCTTCTAGGAAGACTTTCCTTTCTGATAAGGGAAGACACTCCTTACTTTGTTCTGTTGGACATTTTTGTGGGAGGATATAATGCACGGAGTTGTGGCAACCCTTTGAGTCAATGAGGGAGACATGGCTGACATCCTGAGCATGGCAGGGTGGAAGAGTTGAAGGGACGTGGGTCATCGATGCCATTGGTGAGCTGCTGAGCCAACGCTGAGTCCTCTTATGCCCAGACTCTGTATGTGAGATAAGAAGCACCTCTTATTGGTAAAGTCTCACTGTTTGCGTTATTCTTTTCCATGCAACTGAAACTGTCCTGGACCTTCCACCATGCACACTCTTCCATTGGCCCAGTCATGAACTGCGTTCAGCGTACCCTCTGTGCAGCTGTCACCCCTGGTTCTCTTATTTTGTTCCTGCTTTGGTTCACCTTCCTGGAATTTTCCCCATTGGCTTTGTCTGCCACTGGTCCTGTCCTGGTCCCTTAGACTTGACAGCTGACCTGAGGTTGCTTGAAGTGGGTGGTGATAACTACCTTCTGTTATTGCATATGTTCTTGCTGCCCTTCTATAAGTGGTCATCTGCCATTTTGCTGCAAATCAGGGGCATACCACGCACACTCTAGAGCTAATACTGAAGTTGCTTTGCTTGGAGACTGTGGCACTTGGGTTTAACAACTCTAGGCAACAGAGAACAACCAAAGCCCTCACAGGCTTGTGTCAGAGACAAAGATGGGACCATTCTTCATGTTGTCTCAGATCACACTCCCTGACCCTTTTAGTGCAATTCTATCTCTTGTCCCCAGGAAAGCAGGCAGGGAAGACTGGGGGGACAGCATGGCTCCATTATGCAGCTCTGAATGTTCATGCAGACCAAGGCTTGGTGCTCAAAGAGCAGCCAAGAGGATGGTGTTTCCCATATCCTGTCTTTATTCCTTGACTTTTTATGTTGCCTAAGATAGAAAGAGCTCAAACTGTTTTATGTGAAAAGGGAAATTTTGGTCCCTGAAACTGAAAAGCTCCAAGGGTAGACTGGCTTCAGACACAGTGAATCAAGGGGCCGAAATGAGGTCTTCAGGAATCTCTTTCTCCATGTCTTGGCCCAGCCTTCCTCTGTCCTGGTTTCTGTTTCAGGAAGATTTTTCTCCTAACGAGAGCATGGTGGCTGTGGTACCTTCAGTCGTAATGTCTTATCAGTGCTGCAGTTCCAATGACAAGAGCTAAAGTCTCATTGGACCCTGGGTCATATGTAACCAGAGGATGGTTATGCTGATTGGCAGGCCTGGTTATGTGCTTACTCCTGGCGAGGAGGGCCGGTGTGCCTACCCCGTGATTTGAGATTGGGGGAGAGGTGGTCCCTCAGAGGAAAACTAGAGAAGCAGTACTGCGTACTGGTTAAAATCATAGGCTATGGATGGAGCGTAGACATGTGTAACCTTGGGCAAAGTACTTAAATCCCTTGTGCTCAGCTGAAAATGAATAAAACCCTACCTTATAACTTTGCTAAGAGTACCTAGTGTATACATATAAGACAGTGTCTGGTACGTATGTGAAGATGGTAATGACAGTGCTAATGAATTACAGTGAATACATGCTGGGCAGACAGCAAGGACAGATGTCTACCAAATACGTCTGAAGAATGAATGGGTCCTCTGCCTGCCACCTGGCAGTTGTCCTTCCTAGGAGTGTGTAGGCGCCGTAAGTTGTAGGAGACCCTGATCTTTGTGAATGGAGCCATGCAGCCGTTCATTGCCTTGGGCATGGGGAGAGTGGGCAGTACTGCCTGCAGCCAGCATGCGTAGGATTTGGCAGCCTACCTGAAATGATTCTATCTCGGGACACAGTTCCAAGAAGGCCGGTTGGCACTGAGGATGATGAATTGGTCCAGACTCTTGAACTGGCTTGACTTGGTTCATTGACCTCTTTCTGTCCATGGTTGGAGACATGATTAAAGATCTGGCCACACTTCCTTGCCAACCTGGCCAGGCTCTCTGAGGCTCACGCAGGTATGGAGGAGTGCCTTCTTCCTTTGTGACCTTGGAGGAGCTGGCATGCAGCAAGCTCATGGAGTGGAAAAGCACAGTCTCCATCCTTGAAAAAGGAATGTGCTAGGTTTTGTCCTCTATGTTCTGCTATTCCAAATCCAGTCTGAGTCAGGGAATATTCTGGATATTAGTAGATCTTTGTGTGGTTGGCATCCTTCTAGGTCTCCATCATGGCATATTAGGCTACTTGAGGGAATTTTATGAATCAGGCTTTGTCCCAGTGAACCCAGCTACTGACCCAACCATTCAGTGCCCATGGGAACAGACAATACATATGGGCACCCACCACTGGGGTCCTCAAAACACAGCAGAGTTCCTGGGTGGTACTTCTGGTCATCTATAGGCATCCTCCTGGTTCTTGGTCTCATCTGCTTGGAAACGCTCAGTCCTGCTGTCTCTTGGACCTCTCAGGGAGACCAAGTCTCTGGTATTGCCGTCAGGATTACCTATGGACATTACAGTTACCCAGCACTTAGAATGCTGACGACATACACAGTGTCCTGAGAGATCTTCTCAGAACAAGAAAGAGAAGACTTGTCTCTGAGGGCTGGGACTAGGATGAGTCAAGTGAGGTACTTGTCTTGGGCACAAAAATTAAGGGATTCTCGCTTGTGTCTCTGGATGTCTGGTGGCTGGATGATCTAGGATGGCCCCATTCACATGACTGACAGTGAGCCGGTTGGTGGCCTGGGTGCCTTGGTTCTCCTCCACATGGCCTCTCATCCTCCAGCTGGCCAGCTCTGCCTTGTTCACATGAGGTTTCAGGGTTCCCAGAGTCCCAGTGCATCAGTGCTTTTTCAGCCTGTGCATCATGTTTGATAATGTACCACTGGATCAGGTAGTCTCATGGTCAAGCCCAAATTCAAGTGGTAAAGAAATAGACTTCACTCTTCATTGAGGGGAAAGAATCTCTGGTCAAACTACTGCAGGTCCTGTTGACCCAGGGGACCACTGTGGAACAGAATCCCTGGAGGCCATCACACTGGACTTCATAAAAGACCTGTGGGTCTCACTGTAGTTCAGAGAGTCACAGATGGCCTCAGTAGGAGAACAGACCTCATTTATTGTCTGCCCCAGGTCCCTGGCTGACTTAGTGCCCTCCAGCTACAAATGGGACGTTGGGCAATTTAAGGATCATGCCCAGAGACAATGGTGGTTAAGAGTGTGGATTCTGAAGTCAGTCATACCTGAGTTCAGGTCCTGACTCTGCCAGTTACTCATGAGGTGACCTTGGGTGTGTCATTTTCCTTCTCTGTGGCTCAGTTTCCTTATCCATAAACTGGGATATTAGTACCAACCACATAGATTTGTTGTAATAAGTTTTAAGAAATCCTTAAAATGAAAAAGAGTTAACTACAACCACAACAAAGGGATTAACAACAAATGGATTAAAGAGTCATTGCATGAAAGTGTTAAGCACAAGTGTCCTTGTAAGCCCCTGGTGCAGGTAGCTGAGGGCATTTCATTGCTCTGCTTACCTCCCTAATCAGGGATATACTGACAATTCTGTCCATGCCTCCACCCAGATCATGCCCTTAGGACGTAGTGACTGTTTCCATTTCCATTACTTTACACAAAACCTCAAATTCTATGGCGCAATGCTGAGAAAAGAACCTAGACTTTGGAGCCAGAAAACCTTGATGTCAAAATCCAGTGCTGACGTTTATGGCTCCATTGATCTTGGTAAAATAATTTCAGTTCTGTGACCCTTAGTTTATATCTTTAAAATGGGGAAAATAATACGTACGTCATAGTTTTTTTTTGGTGAGCATTCAATGAGAGTCTGCTTGAACCACGTCCAGAATAGTGTCTGGCACAGAGAAGGCACTCAGTAAATGGTTTCTAAATTATTATTAATCCCTGGAGGAGTCTCTCCTAACCAAGAAGGGGGATGCAGGACCTGCCAAGGAATAATAGGTAATAGTAATAGCTAACTTTGTTGAGCAGAGGCTCTGTGCCAGGCAGTACAAAAGTGCAAAAGGACTCTTTAGCTGGTTTGTCTGAAGATAATGTCTTCAACATTTTATGGTTTTAGAAGTAATAATTTCTTATCATTCATATCAAGGTACTGAATAAAACTCACTGTTATGCCCTGTGCCCTCCTGATTCCATCACTAAATCAGTCCGTGAAAGACACGGGCAGTAACGTTGAGTGTATCCTTTTGTGTTTCTTAATCAAGTCTTATTTTATGAAGAAATATATTAAAAATGATAAATCATGTGTTAGATGTTGAAGATTTAATAAAAGGGAAATAAAAGAAAATTTTAAAAGAATGTTATATTTATACATTAAAAAGAATATGCATATAAATGCTAATGGGCTTGAAAATCTGGTTGCAATGGATGATTTTCTAGGAAATTTTAAACTGGCAATTTTGTCTCAAGAAGAAATTGAAAACCATAACGGGAGAATAATCAAGAGAGAAATGAGAACATTGCCCAAGAAGCTTTTCTTCTCCCAGAGCTCCAGAATAATAGGCTTCATGGGTAAATTATTTTAAACTTTAGAAGAATGAAGGGTTTCTCTTCATTTTATTTTATTTTATTTTGATTTTCATAACAATGAGCCTTAAAATATCTTTGTTTCTTTTTTTTTTGACATGCTTTACTTTTTTTACTGCAGTATATTTGATGTACAATATTATGTAAGTTACAGGTATACAATATAGTGCTTCACAATTTTAAAGGTTATGCTCCGTTTATAGTTATTATAAAATATTGACTATATTCCCCTTGTTGTACAATATATCCTTGTGGCTTATTTTCTACCTAATCTGTTCATTTTAAACTGTATCAAATTACAGAGAAAAAGTAAACCTTCACAATTTTAAAAAATTGAAAATGAGGTAAATCCAACTCAAATCAGCACTAGGAAAAGAGATCGGCTCATGGAAAGGACATTGAGAAGGAGTAAGAGCTTCAGGGACAAGGGCCTCAGACACTGGGACTGAGGATCCAGTACTTGCAAGATGCTTTCTCATTATCAGCTGTATCAGTTAGCTTTGCTGTGTAACAAACCATTCCAAAGTTTAGTGGCTTCAAACAATAATCATTTATTATTTCTCATGACTCTTTGGGCTGCTTTGGTCATTCTTCTGATCTGGGTCTATTCAGCTGATCACTGCTGAGCTCTCTCATGTGTTTGGTCAGCTAGTGACTTGGCTGGTGCAGGATCACCTTGGATAGCCTCAGGAACATGACTGACACTTGGCAGCCTGTCGGCTGGTACACTTCATTCCTCCTCCACGTGGTCTCTTTTCCTCCAGTAGGCAAGTTTAGGCTCTTTCACACACTGGTCTCAGGGTTCCAAGCACAGCAAGAGAGGGAAATCCCCAAAGCACAGGTGTTCTTCAAGCTTTTCTTTGTGTCACAGTGGTTATGGCCAAGACCAGACTCAGAGGTGGAGAAATAGACTACACCTCTGGATGGGAGGGCCTGCAAAGTCACACTGCAGAGCTGCGTACAGGAAGGGGAGATTTGTGGCCATTTTGTAGTCTACCACACTGGCCCTCGCCTGCTGTGCCAGCTGTCTTGTTTGTCCTTCCAGATCCTCTCTGCTTTCCCCCTGAGAGACTGATCGGTAAGGGCTGCATCCGTTGGGGTTCCCTTACCCTCTGACTCAAGAGGAGGGACTGATAGGAGATTGGAGGGTGAGCCCAGGGTATTTATCATGAGGTCTTCTTGGCTTTACTCTTTGAAGGTCGCTGCTCCTCTAAAGGCAGTCACCTCTACACAATTCTCTCCTTTTGGGTTCCAGGAGCTACTCTCTTGTCCCTTTGCTCTTAATTGCCCCCAGTTACTGCACTCTCCCTCATGGTTTCTCAACACCATGCCCACACCTTTCTAAATAGTCCTTTTATGAAACCTGCCCTAAACTCTCTTAATTTCAATATGCCATTTGTTTCCTGCTGGGACCCTGACTGATTTGTCCTTGCCTCATTTGTGCCTACTGTAGACAAGACATGTCTGTAAATATGTCTGTCAGCCTGGTTGTAGTTGACCCCAGGGAAAGATGGAAACCTTAGAGGAAGAAGTGGCCTTCTTTCTTCCTGCATTTATAATCAGTCTCAGGAAAAGGTTCTGATTGGTTGGTCCTCAGTTGTTAAGGGAATGAACTGTTTACAGTTTATCAGGCCTGGATCACGTGGCATCCCTATGGCTCAGAGAGCAATGTATGTTATAAGAAGAGGGGATGGGAAACTTTGAGGAGCTGACGAAATCAATAGCTGCCACAGTTTATTATTATAAGCTACCTTGACCACGGTAACCAGCATAACCCAATAAAGTTGGCATAAAAAACTAAACTAGGGACTTCCCTGGTGGTCCAGTGGGTGAGACTCTGTGCTCCCAATGCAAGGGGGCCCGGGTTCGATCCCTGGTCGGGGAACTAGATCCCACATGCTGCAACTAAGAGTTCGCATGCTGCAACTAAACATGCCGCAACGAAGATCCTGCGTGCCGCAACTAAGACCCAGCACAGCCAAAATAATTAATTAATTAATTAAAACAAAATGAAACTATAGTAAACTTAGAGTCTAAATTTAAAGATCCTAAATAAAATATTTAATACTATTTAGTTCTTGGCATAGTCATATTGGTTCAAATAGACTCTTTTTAGTGTGAAAGAAGCAATCTAGAGATAAAAATAACAAAGAACATTTTGGTCAATATAACAAACTATAAAAACAAAGATAAAAATTAGCCAGCAAGGAACTGTGAAATCTAGAAAGTATACATTTCAGTTACCTAACCCAATGTAAATGGATTGAAATTTTCTACTAAAAGGAAAAGACTTATCAGACTGGATAAATGTATAATTCTAGGCATTGTACAAGAGAAACTTATTAGGTTAAAAAGAAAAGAGGCAAAGATATACCCCCAAAACACACGTGCATATAAAACAGGGCCTTAATAATAATATCAAAAGAAATAGGACTCAAAGTAAAAAGCATAAACAGGAGGAAGAGGGGAAAAGGTTAGACTAATTTACACACTCACCAGTGTGTGTAAATTAGTCTAATCTTTCTCCAGAGAAGATTACCAATATGTACCAAAAGTGTTAATGACCTTTTTGGCTTAAGAATTTTTACTAAGGAATTATTTAAGAATATGTGTATATATTTAGTTAAATTGATATTCATTGTATCAGTATTTAATACTAATGAAAAATTGGAAACAACCTGAATGACTGCCAGTTAGGGTTTTTGTAAGTAAAACATATCCATGTGATGGGATGCTGTACAGTGATTAAAATGTCACAATGTCTGGGGTAACGGAAATGTCCTATGTCTTGACTGGGATGGTGCCTAGACAGGTGCACACATTTTTCAAAACTCATGAAACTGTATGCTTAAAATCTGTACATTACTGTATGTCAATTATACTTCAATAAAAAGTCACAGTGATTAAAATGTTATTGACATGGGACTATATAGTCATTATAAATGAAGAAAGCAGACAACAAAGGACATGTATGATATATCAACAAATATACAAAAAAAACACACATGTAGAAAAACACAAGACCACATTTCCTAAACACATTTTGGTGGCCACTTGTCAGTTCTGCTCAGTGTTTTATTCCAGATTGCTGCCCGCAGAACTCTGAAGATTGGGAATTTCTGTAACTGGTTTCTACAATACAGTCTTGTTTTTGGTGACACTTCACCTCCAGCATGGACTCAGCCTTCCCGCTTAATTTGGTTAAAATCAAACCTGAGCGAAGGCTTGGGTATAACTGTAAGCAATTATAGTTGCTTCTAGATGTGGTTACTCTTTTTTTTTTTTTTTTTGGCCACAAAGCATGCCGGATCTTAGTTCCCCCAACCAGAGATGGAACCCGCACCCCCTGCAGTGGAAGTGCGGAGTCTTAACCACTGGGCCGCCAGGGAAGTCCCTAGATGTGGTTACTCTTAATATATTCCATCAGCTGGGAGCCAGCTTAGTCCTCCAAATGGGAATCTTCAGGTGTTCTTGGTAAGATTCTGGCCCCTGTTGGCCAGTTCACCTTTGGCCTCAGAGGAGGGACGTCCTAGCTCTGCCAGTCCAGGCCCCACCCATTTCCTGCCTGAGCACTAGTGGCAGTAGGACATCCCTGTCAATCAGAGAAAGGGCCCACCTCCTCTTACATGGCATTGTCCGGTCTCCTTGGCTCAGAAAAAGCAACATAACAGTCAGCTGCACCCTTCTCAAAGCCTGGGTTGTTTAGTCTTTCGTAACCCCAAGCGGGGACAGCGCACAGTTCAGTTCTGACAATGCTCCAAGACTGTCTAGCTCCTTCCAGGAGCTGAAGCAACAGTTAAGGTTGAATATCCCTCTTGGCATCATGGTAAGATCTCATCATCACCTGAGGGCAAAACTCATCTATAAATCTCAAGGATAAATAATATTAGGGGCAAATCAGCCTAAACAGTACAGATACACACACACACACACACACACACACACACACACACACACACACACAATCTCTCTCATTTATCTATTACCTATCTAAATCTGGCAGTGCACCAGGACTATTATTTACTACTAAACACTGCAGTCTGTAACTTCTACATTGACAACAAAAGTGCTCAATAACCAGGTGTATGTTCCAAAGGGCAAAAGGACGCCTTACGAGGGGGCTGGACGCACTCTGAGGGTTGGCCTGGATAGCTCAAAGGCTAGGCTGTCATTAAACATTTAAAGAGCTACTGTATAGATTTTTGGTATAGCTTCAAAGGACAGAATCAGGACTGAGGACCATCTGTGCAGGCTAAGGAAGAACAGCCCAAACTGACCGCCTGATTCCTGTATACGGATATTAGCTCCCCTCCCAGTAGAGCAAAGACCAGTTGTCATGGATGCTGCAGAGGTGATATCTGTGGTAGGTGTGCTTTTCCTCCCACGTTGGTTATTCTTTTACTAATTAGTGTTGTTTGGTTGCATGCAACAGAAACCACCTTGAGTTGGCCTGTTATAAAGAAATTTATTGAAAAGGGTATAATGTACTTTAGAGAATTGCAAGAAACCTTCCCAAACAACCAGACCAGTTGTATTTGATTTTGGTTCTTGTGTTGTTTTGGCCCTAAATTCAAATTCCGGAAGGAGAGACATTATGTGGTGAAGCTTAAGTTACCTAACCAGCCCTTGGTTGGGACTTGAAAGTGTTCCCTCTTTAGGGAACTAAATACAGTGGGGGTGGGATGGCTTTTTGATGGAGAATTGAGGCACTGCTAACCCCAAAAGGAGGCAGAGATGTTTGCAGATCAAAACAGCACATGTCCACTACCATTTCTAAATGCTACTTTGCAGAACACAGACAGGTTGAATGCTTAAGGATTATTTGGATAGCCTGTTAAGAACAGACCTCACCTGAAGAGCTACAGACAAGGGTCTGGGGGTCTGTATTTCGATGTCCTTTGGGTAATTCTGCGGGGGAGCCAAGTTTGGAAACCAACAAAAGGTCCTATAGTAGGGTGGTTTCGAAACCAGAATGGTGGGGTTTGAATTCCAGGTTTGCCACTAACTAGCTGAATAATCTTGGGCGAGTTACCCCACCTCTCTGCCTCAGTTTCCTTTTCTGTAAGAAGAGGATAAAATAGCACCCTCCTAACAGGGTTCAGGTGAGGATTAAATGAGTTAGTCCATGTTAAGGGCTTCTTGCTGTGCCTGGCACATAGTAAGTGCTAATTAATATTGTTACCACCAATAGTCCTTCCGAATCTTAGAGGGTGAGTTTCAAAAGTCGAGCCTGATTTTTGGCATGGCATGCTTCCATCTTGCTTGTCACAAAATGGAAATACAAAGGCACCTCCCATGGGCTGGTCCGGGCAAAAGTCTAATAAAAATGATAGTAATGTGGCAAAATGCAATTCTTTGACTGTGAAATGAACTCCACCGGATTCTTCTTCTCCCATTTGCCATGTGCCACTGATGGCATCCACAGTGCAGAATGCACATGTAAAGGTCAGAACGAATTGCTTCTCAACAGCCCTCTGTCCCTCACTGTCACAAAGACACAGAGCTTCATGCTGTGGAGGAAGAAGCAAATCCATGGTGTGCAGCATCTGGGGAATGGAAACCAACTGTTTCTCCCGTGCACAAAGAGGACAGGTGGTGGGACTAAATGAGGTGGGGGTGTCCTGTCTTATGAATTATTTTGGCTTCTCCTGGTTGTGGGGTGGGACCAGCCTCAGAGCCTGATTAAGGGAATTTCCGAGAAGACCTCAGCCTGTGGAGGCTGCAGACTTGGGGGAAATAGAGAAATCAAAGGCAGATGACCCTGGAGAGAGGCAGCCTGGAGGGATGTGAAAGGAGCTGGTCCTGGAGTCAGAAGGCCCGTCCTCCCCCAACTTCAGTGGTCTGGGATTCTAGGATGTCCAAGTATTTTACTTAAATAATAATATCTAAGAACCAGCATTCAAAGATATGATTCTGTTTTAAGCACTTTACATGTAATATCTCTTTATTCTTCGTTACACTCTATGAGGTGATTACCGTTGTTATCAATCTCATTTTACAGATAAGGAAACTGAGCTCTCAGAGACTGAGGGACCTGCCCAGGGTTCCATGACCAGTGAGTGGCTGAGCCAGGATTCGCCAGGCACTCTGGCCCGGGTCTGTGCGCTTATCCAGCGCCCCAAACTGCTTTGTTACTTCAACCCTGTTCACCTGGAAAATCTAACTGAAGCAGACAACCCTCTTCTCTGAGAACTGCCTTCCCAGATCTGCGCCCCCAGAGGCTGTCTGAACCCATGGCCTTGGTTCTGCTGGGTCCAGATACATGTGGACATCTGCCCCAAACTGGACCAATCAGACTCCCTCTTCTAAGAATTTCGAATTCGGGTTCAAAGGTGCTGCCTTTAGTCTGGGCTGGTCATACAGTTTTTGAAAACTGTTTATTATACATGAAAAGTGTCCATCTTGATGAATTCTCACACAGCAAACATTTCCCTGTAACCAGAACCCCAGAAGCCCTTCTGTGCTCCCTTGTAATCCCTACACCTCCAAACCCTTTCATCAAGGTAACAACTACCCAGGCCAACAGCCATTTGCTTGCTTTCTTTATTTTATTGAACTATTTTATCTTATTTTGGAAAGAACACTTAACATGAGATCTACCCTCTTAATACACTTTTAAGTGTATGATACAGTATTGTTGATTGTAGATGCAGTGTTGTACAGATCTCTAGAGCTCACTCATCCTTTTTTTTTTTTTTAATGTTTCTTTTGGCTGCACTGCATGGCATGCAGGATCTTAGTTCCCGATCAGGGATTGAACCTGCGCCCCATGCAGTGGAAGTGCGGAGTCTTAAGCACTGGACCACCAGGGAAGTCCCTAGAGCTTACTCATCTTGAAACTGAACTTTATGCCCATTGATTAGTAACTCCCCGTTCCCCTCCCCTCACCCCAGCTTTTAGCATCCATCATTCCACTCTTTGATTCTATGATATGACTATTTTAGATACCTCATATGATTGGAATTATGCAATATTTGTCTTTCTGTGTCTGGCTTATTTCATCCCATGTTGCAGAATTTCTTTCTTTATTAAGCCTGAATAATAGTTCATTGTATGTATATACCACGTTTTCTTTATCCATTCCTCTCTTGGTGGACGTTTAGGTTGTTTCCTCACCATTGTGAATAATGCTGCAGTGAACATAGGAGTGCTAAAGTCTCTCAAAGACCCTAATTTCAATTATTTTGGATAAATACCCAGAAGCGGAATTGCTGGATCATATAGTAGTTCTATTTTTTACTTTTTGAGGAACCTCCAAATGGTCTAAGGACTTGGGTAGACATTTATCCGAAGACATACAAGTGGGCAACATGTGTATGAAAAAATGCTCAGTAATCATCAGAAAATGCAAATCAAACCCACAGTGAGACCTCACACCTGGCAGGCTGGCTATTATCAAAACAAACTCCAGTGACAACAAATGTTGTCAACAGATGTTGGTGAGGATGTAGAGAAGGCCTTGCTCACCCTTGGCGGGAATGCAAAATAGTGCAGCCACTATAGAAAAGAGAGTGCCTGCTTTGAACGCTATGCAAATGGAATTGTACAGGAGACCCTCCCTAGTGTCTGGCTGCTTTCCTCAATGTTTTGTTTGTGGCCACCTGACTTTGAAAGGATGCGTGGTATTCCATTTATCAGGAGGTCTGGCTTCAAAGCCAGCCAGGACCAGGCAGTAAATGAGTGCTAACAGGGAGCGTCTATCTGGGGTGTGTGCACGCTGTCCGAAAGGGGCAGCCATTACTCAGCTTTCTATTTAAAAAAATCTCCTGTTCTTTAAAGGACCAAGATCCAGATTTTCCAGTTTTTCAGGAGATGCCTGAATCCCCCAAATGTGGATGCTGACAAATAATTCGAGAATTACATGTGTGGTATATTTAAAAAATATTTTTGCACTGGATTCATTCTGTGTACCACCAGTTTATAACCTCTGTAGGTGGGAACTGTCAGTGGAAGGTCGTGTCTCCGCCCCGTGCTCCCACCCCCTCCCTGCCGCCCCGACCAATGAAGGGAGAGGGAAAATACAGATTTAGTCAAGTCAGCCTTCTTTGGGGAGTGTGGAGGGAGCAACAGTCCAAGGCAGGGAGCTTCAAAAGTATGCAGAGGGCCCTTTTCCCTGGCCATGTGGTTGAGCTGTAAATTGACAGGGGCAGAGCCCTGATTAGGAAGCAGTTGCAGCAGCGCCCCCTGCTGTCCTTGCACTCTCTGTGTCTAGTGGGACCTGCAGGGGGTCCGGTAGTTACTTGCTTCACCTGCAATCTTCAAGGGGGTCATTCATCATTCCACATGTTTTTCAAGTGCCTGCTGCTGCCAGGGACAGCAAGGTGAGGATTCAACTTGATTTTCTATGTTTGCTCAGTTGCCCCCCACCCCCCATCAGACCTTGCCATTCTTCATTCTTTTAAATAAGGAGAACCAGGCCAGGCTGCCCTTCTCTCAATTCAAGTCTCACCTTTGCTATATATTGAAAAACATTTCAAGAGGTTTTGTCATTTACTTGGCACCTTTCCCTGATTTCTGGGCTGAAATAGATTCTCCTATTTTTAAACAACCCCTGGTACTTTCAGTGGTAGTTTGGAGGTGAGGGCAGAGTGAAATGTTCAGGCTCAGGTGCCTGGTCTTGCTTGTTGATTAAAAGTATGGACTCTGGAGCTGGCCTGCCTGGGTTCAAATCTTGGCTCTGCTACTTACTGGCTGCGTGACTTTGGGTAAGTCACTTAACCTCTCTGTGCCCCAGTTTCTTCATTTTCAAGATGAGGATGGTACTCTACCTACTTTCTAGGGGTGTTGTATGAGATAAGCTAGTTTATGCAAAGAGCTTAAAACAGTGTCTTGCATGTTATGTGTTTGCTTGACTCAGAATCTTGGACCTGTTATTCCTTCAATCTTAGCCTTTAGGTTTAGGTTCTGGCTCTGCTCCTTAATTCTGCATCTCAGCCCTTCCTCAAGCAACTGTCTGTCTTTGATCCTCTTTACCCCTTAACTGTGAATCTCCAAAATTCTACTGAGCACGGGTCAATTCTTGGGACCTCTTCTGTGTTCCCAGACTTTCCCCACCCTAATATTCTCTCCATTGCCAACTCCTGTTGTACCTCCTAAATAATTATAGCTAACATTTACAGGTGTACCTTGGAGATATTGTGGGCTAGGTTCCAGACCACTGCAATAATGCGAATATCACACGGATTTTTTTTTTTTAAGATTTATTATTTATTTATTTATTTATTTATGGCTGTGTTGGGTCTTAGTTGTGGCATGCAGGATCTTCGTTGAGGCATGCGGGCTCTTTGTTGTGGCACGCGGGCGTCTCTCTAGTTGTGGCATGCGGGTTTTCTCTTCTCTAGTTGTGGTGCGTAGTCTCCAGGGCGCGTGGGCTCTGTAGTTTGCGGCACACGGCCTCTCTCGTCAAGGCGCGCAAGCTCAGTAGTTGTGGCGCATGGGCTTAGTTGCCTCGCGGCACGTGGGATCTTAGTTCCCTGACCAGGGATCGAACCTGCGTCCCCTGCACTGGAAGGTGGATTCTTTACCAATGGACCACCAGGGAAGTCCGCACATGGATTTTTTGATTTCCCATTGAATATAGAAATTATGTTCACACTATACTGTATTCTATTAAGTACGCAGTAGCATTATGTCTAAAAAACAATGTACATATCTTAATTTTAGAGTATGTTATTGCTAAAAGATGCTAGTTATCATGTGAGCTTTCAGTGAGTCATAATCTTTTTGCTGGTGGAGGGTTTGAAATATCTCAAGAATTACCAAAATGTGACATAAAGACAGGAAGTGAGCAAATGCTGTTGGAAAAATGGCACCGATAGAGTTGGTCGACACAGGGTTGCCACAGACCTTCGATTTGTAAGAAACTCAATACTTTTTCGGTGTAATAAAGCGAAGCGCAATAAAACGGTTTGTGCCTGCACTAGCACCTATCATATGTCAGGTTCTTTTCTAAGTGATTTACATACACTAACTCATTGAGTCCTCACCCCATGAGAAAGATACTATTTGTATGCCCATTTTATAGAGGAGGAACCTGAGGCAGAGAAGTCATCTGACTTGCCAGGTCACATGACGAATAAGCAGATCTGAACATGGATTTGAACTTGGTCTGGCTCTAGAGTCTGCTCTTCAGAATGATACACATGACCCAGTTCTCTCCATCCCCACAGACAGGACCTTAGTCCAGGCTCCACCCACCCTCCGTGGACCAGTAAGTAGTCTCTTGTCCTGATTCCCTGCTTCCTCTCTGTCTCATCAGCCTGTCATTTCTGTATTGCTGTGGAGCCATCTTTCCAAAAACCAGATGTGATCTTGTCATCATCCTTGCTGACAACACGTCAGTGGCTTCCCGTTGTTTCTGAGGCAAAGTTGATTCTCTGATGTGGCTTATTAACAGGGTCCTCATACATCCTCCTCTGTCAAGCTTACCCATAAACACACCTGCTTATTCTGTTGTATTGGAATCTCAAAGGATTTGTGGCCCCTGCCATTCCCGCCATTCTCACAGGAGTCCCCTTTGGAAGACAAATGATATGGCCGCTCTACTCATAGGCCCTGCATGCTGTGGCCCCGGCCGTCCCTCCAGCCTCTTCCTGACCCCTCACTCCTCACCCCTGAGCTTCCTTCCTTCAGTCTCTTGTCCTCCCTAACAGCTCTCCCACCACTGGTGGTGGGTGCTCCCACCACCAGCATTTGCCTTGCTCTTACCTCTACCAGCTACTTCTTGTCTCTTCTTGCCCTTGCACTCAGTGAGTCTCAGGCCTGGTTGCATGTTTGAATCTGCAGAGCTTTATAACCGAATACTGGTGCCTGGGCCCACTGAAGACAAATGAAGTCAGAATCTCTGTTGATTCAAAGCCTCCCAGTTGATTTTAATGTGTGTTAAGGTTAAAAACCCTGGTTGACTTGTACTCATCCTCTAGGCCACAGCTCACCTCCTCAGAGAAGCCCTCCCTGACCTCCCTGACCAGGTCCGTTCCTCCTATTTTGCACTCTTATAGCCCCACATACCTCTCCTTGCTGTCACACATCATAGGGTCACTTAACATTTATTTATGGGATGACAGAGAGCCTAGAATCTGGGTCCAAGTCACCAGCTGTGTGACCTTGAACAAGTTACTTAACTTCTCTGTGCCTCAGTGTTCTCCCTTGTAAAATGGGGATAATAAACCTATTGTACAAGGTCAGCGAGGGTCAAATGAGGTAATTATATGTAAAGCTCTTAGAAGACTGCCTGGCATATGTTAGCTGTTACAGTAAGTCCCCTACATATGAACCTTCAAGTTGTGAACTGTCAAAGATTCGAATGTGCGTTCGCGTGTCCAGTCACTAAGTTAGTTCACGTGTCTGGCATACATTATCACGTGCGTGCATCCTCTCCAAGTGGTTGTGCTTTTGTGTACTTTACAGTACTGTATAGAGTACAGTAGTACAGTATCTTTATTTCAAGCCCAGGATGTCCGGAAGCAAGCGTAAAAGCAGCAGTGGTGTAGCTGGTACTGCTAAGAAGCGCCAAGTGCCGAGAAAGGACGAAGAGAGACAAGAGGAAGAAGAAGTAACTGAAGAACCGAAGAGATACACGATGCAGGAAATGGCAAGGGGGTTTTCTTTATCTGAAGAGGCACTGTTAGTTTTTGAGGCACAGGACCTGGATGTAGAACGGTACACGAAGGTTGCAGCAGCCGTTCAGCATGCAATCCAGTGCTACTATGTCATCTATGATGAGAAAAAAAGAGCTACTACCCAGACATCACTGGATTGTTTTTTTAAGAGGGTATATCTAGAATTGAATCCAGCAAGGGACCAGAACCCGTGCCATCAGCGTCAGGCGTGAGTGAAATTGCAGCTTGCCCTCTGTCTCCTATTGCTGAGGATCCTTCAACTCTACCATCTCCCACCTCCTCTCCCTCCTCCAGTCAGTAACTCTTCTTGCCTGTTCACTCGATGCCAGCCCCTGTATGCCAGCTGTTGTACTGTACTACTGTACTTTTCAAGGTACTGTATGGTAAGATTTAAAATGTTTTCTTTATTTTTTGTTTGTTTTTTATGTATTATTTGTGTGACAAGTATTATAAACCTATTACAGTACAGTACTATACAGCCGACTGTGTTAGTTGGGTACCTAGGCTAACTTTGTTGGACTTACGAACAAATTGCACTTAACGAACGCGCTCTCGGAATGGAACTTGTTCATATGTTGGGGACTTAACTGTACTATAATAATAATAATAATAATAATAGTAATAGTAATAATTATCATCCCCCATTGGAATCTAGAAATCCCTGAAGGTGGGGACAGTGTCTGCTGTTGGCTCACTCCCCACCTAGGACAGTGCATGGCAAGTGACTGCTGAGCTGAGTGGTGTCCCAGTGATGTTCTTGGTGACAGGGTGACAGGTCGGCATGCACAGGGCTCGTCTTCCTCAGTTAGGTTCCTTGTCTCTATGGACCTAATGGTTTAGGACCCTTGTTTCTAGTGCCCAGAGTTAGGACCATTAGGATCAGAACCTCTGTGGGCTTGTGGTGTCCCAGGTGCCGATGGTGGCCTGACAGGCGTTCGCTTCAGCAGTGTTCTGCGTGTCCTTCTGCATAAGGTCTCTTTCTGCTTTTCTGAAATGCAAGCTTGGGCGTGCCGAGGGCTTCTGTGGCAGAGGGAGCAGTCAGGAAGCCGAGCGCGGTGCCCTGAGCCCAGGAATCAAGCTGACAGCATCTTTGCGAGCTGAATAGCCCCGTGTCCTGGTCCTGCATTTGGGCGACCTGCACTCACTGGGGGGGAGGGGGTGCCCCTCCTTCTGTGGGCTGATGGCACTGTGGGGGGAGGAGGGGCAGCGAGGGGAGAGGATGGGTATGTGTGTTTTGTGGCTGATGGAGGGTTTACTTATAAAGCAACGGTGTGATCCGTGGCAGTGTGTCTGTTCCCTGAGAGGCTGCTGTACACTGAGCAGTGAATTCACAGGAAGAGGCGGGCCAGAGCTGTGTGAACGGCCTGGATGGCAGAGGGTGTCAGCGCTTGAAAGGCCCCTGGGGAGTACCCAGCTTAACCCCCTTGTTTTCTGAAGGGGGAACTGAGACCGGAGCATGGAAGTGACTTGGCCAAGATCATAGATGTAGTTTTTATTTTGAGCTAACATCCATCAGGTGCGTACTACCTGCCAGTCCCTGTGCTAAGCACAATATAATCATGATTTCATGAACCCTCACAAATCTAGAAAGCAGAAACGTTTATTTATTTATTGTCATTCCACACGCACAGTGTTTACTAAGTGCCAGGCACCGTGCTGAGCTCTTTACAAATATTAACTCATTAAAATCTCATAATCCTATGAGATTTTTGTGTCAGGCAGCTGTTAAAGTTTTAAGTAATTCACTCCCCATAACAATCCCAGGAAACAACTATCATTATTGTCCCTGATGAACAGATGAGGAAACTGAAGTGTGTAGGGTATGGCCAAGGGACACAGCTAGTAAGTGGTGGAGCTGGCTTTAATCCAGGCAACCTGACACGGAGCCTCACCTCTTGTCTTATTTTATTTTTTATTTTTTTGGCTGCGCCGCACAGCGTGCAGGATCTCAGTTCCCTGACCAGGGATCGAACCCATGCCCCCTGCAGTGGAAGCCTGGAGTCTTAACCACTGGACCCCCAGGGACATCCCTGGAGCCTCACCTTTTAAATACCCCACTAAACCTCCTCTTCATGGTGAACTGCACCCTGTACCAGGCGGAGGGTCACCCGACCAGGTCTAGGCCTCACCTGCTGGAAAGGGTGTCGCTTCTCGTCCCCTGCCAACTCAGACACCAAACTGGAGCTGAATCTGCATGTCCAATGCCTGATGCCTTGAAGCCACTTAGAGTTGGGGCTAGCTTGTCCACACACACAGCCTTCCAGAAGAAGGAAGACAGCTTCTGTTTGCTGGGAGAATGAGGGTTCCCACTTTTACCTGAGGCTGGGTCTACACTTCTCCCTGAGGCTCCATGAATGGACACAGTTGCTGTTTCCTATGGTCTCCCTCCGTTGTACTAGTTGGTGGGTTATACTAGTTGGAGTTGGGATCTGGCAGGAGTTACAAACTCAGATGCCTGCAGGGACCCGCCAGTTGCAAGTGGGCTGGGTGGGGACCATTGAACCCCACCCAAAGGGTGTGGCCAGGACTGGGCTCCAGCCCAGGGCTGCCCTCAGGAGAGCTGGCCCAGTGTTGCCACTTCTGAGCTCTTCGCCAATGTTCTGTGTAAATCTGAGGGATACAATACCCCCGTAAAATCGTGGCTCCAAGGCTGTGAGTCCCACCCCGAGGCCTGGAAATACCTCTCTGCAAGAGATTTGCATGTATGCCCCGGAGGACGGCATAACCAGGTTAAAAACCGCTGACTTAGCTATTGAATTGAAATCACTCGTCTAAATAACATATAAATCCTGGAAAGGAGAAGACTAGCTTAACATTAGTGACAACCAAGAAGAGTTGAAGGGGGGAGAAAACACAATACTTTTCTGGAAGCACATAAAGGAAGGCTCAAATTACATGTGACTTCCTTCCCCCCCTTCTCTTTCTCTCTCCATCCCCCCACCCCACCCCTTTTACTGAGCTTCAGCTCCCAGCCACTGCACTGTTCCTTGTTCTAAATTCTGATTGGCCTAGTTCTTCCTTCATAAATTGCACGTCACTGACCAGACCTTGGTCCATTCAGCACTGGCTGGAAGCCTGAGGTCAGATGCTTTACTGCCCACTGAGCTGGTGCTGTAGGTGGGAATTTTTGTAGAAGGGACAATAAGCAGGGTTGACAAAGACTGGCATTTCCAATACAATCTGGAAGAATATGTGGGTGGGAACAACCAAGAAAATTTTGAAAGTGGATGGTAATGCTGGGGTAGGGGTGGGTGGGTATACAATGCATGTTTTTAGGTACTAAGATATTATAAACCTATGATATATTAAAATAGTATGGTACTGAGGCACATCTCTTAGTTAAGAGACAGATCAGTGGAGCATAAGAGGAAACTTTAAAATGAACAAAGGATACAAGAGAAATTAGTGTATGATAAAAGAGGCATTTTAAATCAGCACAAGAAGATGCATTCCATACATTTGTTGCTACAACTTGCTAAACAGTAAGAAAAAATAAAGGCCTTTCTTCAAGAAGCTCCTGCTAAAAAAGAATTCCAAGGGAAATAATGATTTCAATGTAGAAAGTGAAACTGTAAGAGAATGAAGAAAATACTGGGAAGGACTTTCTAAATATAGCAGCAGAGACAGAGACCATAAAGGAAAAGGGAGAAATTGCACTTTATTTAAACACACACAAACAAATACACTTTCAGTGTTAGATGCTGAAAGAAAGAACATCAACAAAATTAAAAGGCAAATGAAAAACTGGGAAAATATTTACTGTATAGATCATAGATAAGTGGTTAATATTCTTTTTAAAATTGTGTAGGGAACCTGTTACAAATAATTTAGAAAGAAACCAACTTGAATTTAAACATGGACAAAGAATATGGACAGAAAATTAACAATAACAGTGAACATTTAAAAATATTTACTTCCACCAGTGACTATTAGGCAGTTTTCATGCAGTGGTGCATTGAACCCTCCCATCAAGTTAGGACTTAGATATTATTATTATCCCATTTTTAGATGAAGAAACTAAGTCTTAAAAGGGTTAAGTAATTCGCCTCAGAGTCCAAAAGCTATTGTAATAACTGTGAGAGCTGGGCCTTAAGTTTGAATGTGGCTGTTAATTAACCCCTAATATAGACATTGACTCCAGTGCAGATTGTAACCCAGGAAATCATATTTAAAATTCTACCAAAGTTGACACAACAGAAGCTTGCCTTTAATGGAACAATTACTTATTTGCCCAAGGGGCGGGGGTAGTAGCAGGCGTGGTATATCAAACCATTCCTCAGGCACACGAACATCTGCACAGCGTTATCAGTACCATTCACTCTCTTCTCCGGGAACATAATGAAAGATCTTCACCAAATTATAGTGTCCCCCTTTCAACTGTGTAATTACAGCTTCTAACATTCTACACATTTCGTGTTCACAGAATCTCAGTCCACATCATCCCGATTAAGGTTTCCCTGCCTCTTTGTCTCTCGGGAATTCTTGGCGTTCTGTTTGCAGTCTGGGGCATGGTGGTGCTGTCGGGTTACCCAGTGTGCTGGTACGTGCTGTGGGAGTTTCGTGGTACCCAGATAAACACGAAAATATTCTACTTTCATCAAAACTTTACAGAGGTATATATGGAGAAGTCGTACTCCCTTGCACTTCGTTCCCTCCTGCCTTCCTAGAGAAACACTTTTATTAGCTTCTCTTGCAGCCTCTCCTTCTAGCATTTGTTTATGCAGGTGTGAGTAATTTAGAGTATACTTTCTTATCCCGCCTTAGTTTCTCACCCAAAAGGTAGTATGCGACACACACTCTTCTGCACCTTGGGTTTGGCTTTTTTCCTTTTTCGATTTCACTTAAAAATAAACCCTTAAGATTTTTCCATATTAGTGCAGAGAACTCTTCATTTTTATACCTGAATAGTAGACCATTGTGTAACTGCACTATGATTTATTTAAGCACGTCCCTACCTATGACACTTGGCTCATTTAAAGTCTTTTGCTATTATGAGTGATGCTGCAGTGAACAACCGTGTACGTATATAATTTCCTATGTATGTGGGCTTATCTCTAGGATCAGTTCGCAGAAGCGGAACGACTGGGTCAGAAGGGGAGAAGCATTTGGAATTTTGATAGAGGTGCCCAGTTGCCCCCAAGGGTAATACCAGTCTGCCGACCTACCAAGCATATGTGTATCTGTGTTTCCACAGCTTGTTAATGGAGACCGTTGGGATGAACATCTTAAAATTTTATTTTAAGAGTTGTCTATTTCATTTTTAAGGTGTATTAGGAAAAACATAATTTGTACATCAATCCCACAAGTTCACACTCTCAGAGAGTTTTATTTTAAAATAGGTTTAAGTAAAAGTGGCAAGCCGAGTTAAAGAAAAGCGCCAAGTAATAAATAATATTATAGGTAGTATGTAGACGTGCAAAAATATGACAACTCAAGACAGAAGTTTGGGAAGTTTTACCATGATTATATTTTCTCTTTGGAGTAATAAAATCAGGAGCCTGTACTTCCTGTGTACAGGGCACTGTGCTGGGAGCTTTAATCATCACAACCAATCTATGAGGTGGGTACTATTTTCATCTCCATTTCATGGACAAGGAACCAGAGACTCAGAGTGCTTAAGTCACTTGCCTGAGGCCACACAGTTAAACTCCAGAGCCCGTGTTTGTAAACTTCCTTCTGTTCTGACAGTATTTTCAAACGAGATCTCCAGGTTCGCCTTGCTGTCGACCTGCCAGGAAGCATACCTTCCAGGCTTTTGTAGCCTGTAAAGGTCCAGGATGACATAGTCTGAATTTACAGGTTGCTCTGACTTCCTACTCTGACTGATGCTGTTGGTGTGGGCTTTCATGACCTTTGTGTTTCAACACAGCTTCTGTATTCCTGCAGCTTTGCCTCAGCTCAGCCGGATTTCAGCCCACCTGTGCACAAGGCCACACAGCCCATTCAGATGGAGAAAGGCTATTTTAGGTTTTGATTTAGAGGTTTAAAGTTTCTTGTTTTTTTTTTTTGGTTTCTCATCTCTGCTTCCTTCCTCCTTACCTGCATGTGCCTGGAGTCAGGTGATAAACTGAAGATGCTGAGCTGGGTTCGGCCTGTCCTTTGGTCCTGGGGAGTATCTGTTCACAGTGAAGACTCTGGTTTGGGGGTGGGGGTGGGGAGCTCCGAGTGACCTGACTCTGGCTGGTGCTGCATTTGTGTGGGATGAAGGGTGTCACTATCTGTAACCCCCTGTTGGGTGGGAGACCCTCTGGGAAGGCTGAGGAGCAGGAGGCAGCCAGGTGACACTCGGGCATCCCCACTCTGTTGCCTGCATCTTTGGAGCCTGACAAACTTGATTCCACTCCTGTCTCTCCCACTTCCTTACTTTGTGACCTTGGACAAGTTACTTCTCTAAGCCTCCGTTTAGTCATCTGGAATACCAGGATAATAACTCCTCTCTCATTGGCCATTATGAAGCTTTAATGGTGTTACATGGAACGCTTAGCACAGTGCTTGGCAGAGAGTCTGCTGAATTCATGGTGGCAGTAAGAGTCACAGTAGTTGATTATCATTTTGTTGTTGTTATTTGGCAATCTCTTGGATCAGAATCAGAAGTGGAAGAAAACTTGGAATCCAAGTTTGCCTAGTACAAAGCATGATGGAGCTCAACCCCATGAAACAGTGGGTAGAAGAATCATGCCAGGACCCTGTGGGAACCTGGTTCCTAAGGGTGGGAGAGATGACCAGGGACACTGGAAATCAAGTGGTGATGCTGGGGTAGGGATATGACAGTTTCTAACCCATTTCTTTTTTTTTTTAATTTTTAAATTTTATTTTATTTATTTTTTTATACAGCAGGTTCTTATTAGTCATCAATTTTATACACATCAGTGTATACATGTCAATCCCAATCGCCCAATTCATCACACCACCATCCCCACCCCCCCACGGCTTTCCCCCCTTGGCGTCCATACATTTGTTCTCTACATCTGTGTCTCAACTTCTGCCCTGCAAACCGGTTCATCTGTACCATTTTTCTAGGTTCCACATACATGCGTTAATATATGATATTTGTTTTTCTCTTTATGACTTACTTCACTCTGTATGACAGTCTCTAGAGCCATCCACGTCTCAACAAATGACCCAGTTTCATTCCTTTTTATGGCTGAGTAATATTCCGTCGTATATATGTACCACAACTTCTTTATCCATTCGTCTGTTGATGGGCATTTAGGTTGCTTCCATGACCTGGCTATTGTAAATAGTGCTGCAGTGAACATTGGGGTGCATGTGTCTTTTTGAATTATAGTTTTCTCTGGGTATATGCCCAGTAGTGGGATTGCTGGGTCATATGGTAATTCTATTTTTAGTTTTTTAAGGAACCTCCATACTGTTCTCCATAGTGGCTGTATCAATTTACAGTCCCACCAACAGTGCAAGAGTGTTCCCTTTTCTCCACACCCTCTCCATCATTTGTTGTTTGTAGATTTTCTGATGATGCCAATTCTAACTGGTGTGAGGTGATACCTCATTGTAGTTTTGATTTGCATGTCTCTAATAATTAGTGATATTGAGCAGCTTTTCATGTGCTTCTTGGCCATCTGTATGTCTTCTTTGGAGAAATGTCTATTTAGGTCTTCTGCCCATTTTTGGATTGGGGTGTTTGTTTCTTTAATATTGAGCTGCATGAGCTGTTTATATATTTTGGAGATTAATCCTTTGTCTGCTGATTCGTTTGCAAATATTTTCTCCCATTCTGAGGGTTGTCTTTTCGTCTTGTTTATGGTTTCCTTTGCTGTGCAAAAGCTTTGAGGTTTCATTAGGTCCCATTTGTTTATTTTTGTTTTTATTTCCATTACTCTAGGAGGTGGATCAAAAAAGATCTTGCTGTGATTTATGTCAAAGAGTGTTCTTCCTATGTTTTCCTCAAAGAGTTTTACAGTGTCTGGTCTTACATTTAGATCTCGAATCCATTTTGAGTTTATTTTTCTGTATGGTGTTAGGGAGTGTTCTAATTTCATTCTTTTACATGTAGCTGTCCAGTTTTTCCAGCACCACTTATTGAAGAGACTGTTTTTTCTCCATTGCATATCCTTGCCTCCTTTGTCATAGATTAGTTGACCATAGGTGCGTGGGTTTATCTCTGGGCTTTCTATCTTGTTCCATTGATCTATGTTTCTGTTTTTGTGCCAGTACCATATTGTCTTGATTACTATAGCTTTGTAGTATAGTCTGAAGTCAGAGAGTCTGATTCCTCCCGCTCCGTTTTTTTCCCTCAAGACTGCTTTGGCTATTCGGGGTCTTTTGTGTCTCCATACAAATTTTAAGATTTTTTGTTCTAGTTCCATAAAAAATGCCATTGGTAATTTGATAGGGATTGCATTGAATCTGTAGATTGTTTTGGGTAGTGTAGTCATTTTCACAATATTGATTCTTCCAATCCAAGAACATGGTATATCTCCCATCTGTTGGTATCATCTTTAATTTCTTTCATCAGCGTCTTATAGTTTTCTGCGTACAGGTCTTTTGTCTCCCTAGGTAGGTTTATTCCTAGGTATTTTATTCTTTTTGTTTTCTCTTTCAGATTTTTCATCATTAGTGTATAGGAATGCAAGAGATTTCTGTGCATTAATTTTGTATCCTGCAACTTCACCAAATTCATTGATTAGCTCTAGTAGTTTTCTGGTGGCATCTTTAGGATTCTCTATGTATAGTATCATGTCATCTGCAAACAGTGACAGTTTTACTTCTTCTTTTCCAATTTGTATTCCTTTTATTTCTTTTTCTTCTCTGATTGCCATGGCTAGGACTTCCAAAACTATGTTGAGTAATAGTGGTGAGAGTGGACATCCTTGTCTTGTTCCTGATCTTAGAGGAAATGCTTTCAGTTTTTCACCATTGAGAATGATGTTTGCTGTGGGTTTGTCGTATATGACCTTTATTATGTTGAGGTAGGTTCCCTCTATGCCCACTTTCTGGAGAGTTTTTTTCATAAATGGGTGTTGAATTTTGTCAAAAGCTCTTCCTGCATCAATTGAGATGATCATATGGTTTTTATTCCTTAAGTTGTTAACATGGTGTATCACATTGATTGCTTTGCATATATTGAAGAATCCTTGCATCTCTGGTATAAATCCCACTTGATCATGGTGTCTGATCCTTTTAATGTGCTGTTGGATTCTGTTTGCTAGTATTTTGTTGAGGATTTTTGCATCTATGCTCATCAGTGATATTGGTCTGTAATTTTCTTTTTTTGTAGTATCTTTGTCTGGTTTTGGTCTCAGGTTGATGGTGGCTTCGTAGAATGAATTTGGGAGTGTTTCTCCCCCTGCAATTTTTTGGAAGAGTTGAGAAGGATGGATGTTAGCTCTTCTCTAAATGTTTGGTAGAATTCACCTGTGAAGCCATCTGATCCTTGACTTTTGTTTGTTGGAAGATTTTTAATTACGGTTTCAATTTCATTACTTTTGATAGGTCTGTTTATATTTTCTAATTCTTCCTGGTTCAGTCTTGGAAAATTGTACCTTTCCAAGAATTTGTCCATTTCTTCGTGGTTGTGCATTTTATTGGCATATAGTTGTTTGTAGTAGTCTTTTATAATCCTTTGTATTTCTGCAGTGTCAGTTGTGATTTCTCCTTTTTCATTTCTAATTTTATTGATTTGCATCCTCTTTTTTTTCTTGATGAGTCTGGCTAAGGGTTTATCAATTTGGTTTATCTTCTCAAAGAACCAGCTTTTAGTTTTATTGATCTTTGCTATTGTTTTCTTTGTTTCTATTTCATTTATATCTGCTCTGATCTTTATGATTTCTTTCCTTCTACTGACTTTGGGTTTTCTTTGTTCTTCTTTCTCTAGTTATTTTAAGTGTAGGGTTAGATTGTTTATTTGAGAGTTTTCTTGTTTCTTGAGGTAAGATTGAATTGCTATAAACTTGCCTCTTAGAACTGCTTTCACTGCGTCCCATAGGTTTTGGGTTGTCATGTTTTGATTGTCATTTTTTTCTATGTATTTCTTTATTTCTTCTTTGATTTCTTCAGTGATCTCTTGCTTATTTAGTAGTGCACTGTTTAGCGTCCATGTATTTGTGTTTTTTACAGTTTTTTTGCTGTAATTGATTTCCAATCTCATAACGCTGTGGTCAGAAAAGATGCTTGATAAGATTTCAATTTTCTTAAATTTTCAGAGGCTTGATTTGTGACCCAAGATGTGATCTATCCTGGAGACTGTTCTGTGTGCACTTGAGGAGAAAGTGTATTCTGCCACTTTTGGGTGGAATGTTCTATAAATATGAATTAGATCTATCTGGTCTATCGTGTCATTTAAAGGTTGTGTTTCGTTATTTATTTTCTGTTTGGATGATCTGTCCATTGGTGTAAGTGGGGTGTTAAAGTCCCCTACTATTATTGTGTTACTGTTGATTTCTCCTTTCATGGTTATTATCATTTGCCTTATGTATTGAGGTGCTCCTACGTTGAGTGCATAAACATTTATAATTGTTATATTCTTCTTGGATTGATCCTTTGATCATTATGTAGTGTCCCTCATCTCTTGTAACAGTCTTTATTTTAAAGTCTATTTTATCTGATGCGAGTATTGCTACTTCAGGTTTCTTTTGATTTCCATTTGCATGGAGTATCTCTTTCCATCCCCTCACTTTCAGTTTGTATGTGTCCCTAGGTCTGAAGTGGGTCTCTTGTAGACAGCATATATATGGGTCTTGTTTTTGTATCCATTCAGCCAGTCTGTGTCTTTTGGTTGGGGCATTTAATCCATTTACATTCAAGGTTATTATCGATATGTATGTTCCTATTACCATTTTCTTAGTTGTTTTGAGTTTGTTTTTGTGGGTCTTTTTCTTCTCATGTGTTTCCTGCTTAGAGAAGTTTCTTTAGCATTTGTTGTAAAGCTGGTTTGGTGGTGCTGAATTCTCTTAGCTTTTGCTTGTCTGAAAAACTTTTGACTTCTCCATCAAATCTGAATGAGATCCTTGCTCAGTAGAGTAATCTTGGTTGTAGGTTTTTCTCTTTCATGACTTTAAGTATATCCTGCCACTCCCTTCTGGCCTGCAGAGTTTCTGCTGAAAAATCAGCTGATAACCTTATGGGGATTCCTTTGTATGTTATTTTTTGTTTTTCCCTTGCTGCTTTTAGTATTTTTTCTTTGAATTTAATTTTGGTTCGTTTAATATGTGTCTTGGTGTGTTTTTCCTAAGGTTTATCCTGTATGGGACTCTCTGTGCTTCCTGGACTTGGGTGACTATTTCCTTTTCCATGTTAGGGAAGTTTTCAACTATAATCTCTTCAAATATTTTCTCAGAACCTTTCTTTTTCTCTTCTTCTTCTGGGACCCCTATAATTTGAGTGTTGCTGCATTTAGTGTTGTCCCAGAGGTCTCTGAGATTGTCTTCAATTCTTTTCATTCTCTTTTCTTTATTCCACTCCTCAGCAGTTATTCCACCATTTTGTCTTCCAGCTCACTTATTCATTCTTCTGCCTCAGTTATTCTGTTATTGATTCCTTCTAGTGTATTTTTGTTTTTCATTTCAGTTATTGTGTTGTTCATCTCTGTTCTTTAGTTCTTCTAGATCTATGTTAAGCATTTCTTGTATTTTCTCAATCCATGCCTCCATTCTATTTCCGAGATTCTGGATCATCTTTACTATCATTACTCTGAATTCTTTTTCAGGTAGATGCCTATTTCCTCTTCATTTATTTGGTTTTGTAGGTTTTTACCTTGCTCCTTCATCTGTGACATATTTTTTTGCTGTCTCTCTCTTTTTTTTTTTTTTAATGAATGGGATTGTGTTCCTGTCTTACTGGTTGTTTGGCCTGAGGCTTCCAACACTGGAGTTTGTAGGCTATTGCATAGAGCTGGGTCTTGGTGCTGAGATGAGGAACTCTGTGACATCTCACTCCGATGAATATTCCCTGGGGTCTGAGGTTCTCTGTTAGTCCAGTGGTTTGGATTCGGAGCTCCCACCGCAGGAGCTTCAGCCCGACCCTGGGCTCATGAACCAAGATCCCACAAGCTGCATGGGGTGGCAAAAAGAAAAAGAAAAAAAAGAAAAAAAGAACACTAACAAAGTAAAAAATAAAATTAGACTAGGAAACTAACAGATATGTTAGAAAGAATAGAAAAATAAAAATATAGATGAATGAACAACTGAAAGGTATATCAGTACCACAATAGTAAAAAAGAGGAGGAGGGAAAAGAAAATAAAAGGGGTGGGGGAAGGCCTTGGCTGTGGAGAGTGGGACCTAAGCAAGGGCAAGGTTTGGGTGGTGGGCGGGGCCTATGCTCAGGACCCGCAGGGCAGGAAAAGGCCCTGGGGGCTGTGGGGGGTGGGGCTTAGGCTCAAGGAACAGAAGGGGCCCAGGCGTGCCCCCCACCCCTGGTCTCAGAGGGAAGGGGACCTCACCTGGGAGCCCTGCAGGCTTCCTGGGCTCGAGTGGGTGGGGCAAACACCCTCCTCTCCTCTCCTGCTCCTCTGGTCTCGGAGGGCCCCTCCCGCCTGCCTCTCCTGGTCTCCCCGGCCTCCCTCCTATGCCCCCAAGGACCCACGTGGCCTGGAGGGGGCTTTGGAGGGCAGGGGACCCGGCCTGGGAGCTCAGCAGGCTCCCCGGGCCTGAGTGGGCAGGGCAGTCACCCTCTGCTCCTCTTCTGCTCTTCCCAGAGAGTCCCTCCCACCTGCCTCTCCTAATCTCCCCGGCCTCAGGGGTGCCTATCCTGTCTGGCCTCCACTTCTCCTCCCCCCTCAGTCCCCCTACAACCTACCAGTTCACTATGGGGTTCCTCCCATCTCCTTGGGTGTCAGAGTCCCCCACCAGCGGCCAGCAGGCACCCTAGTTGTGGGGAGAAGCCAACTCCTCGTCTTCCCACACTGCCATCTTGACTCTCCCTCCTGCACTGTAGTTTCTTGACTGCTCCTCCCTTGTGTCTGCATCCCCTCTCTACCCTGATTAGCAACTGTTTGAACCTGCCCTTTGGAACTCAGGGAAGGTCATGGAGGCTGAACAGAAAGGCTCCCGTGCCCAGGAGCCCCACAGGGTCCTGCTCGTTTCAATAGTATGTGGTCAGAAATGCTTGAATCCTCCTCCCTGAGATTCCTCACTAAGATTTATCCATGGAGGAAAGTGCAAAGCCAGCAAAGAGCAACTTTATTGTTAGTTGGGGTTTTGCTTCAAATCTTGAAGTAGAGCTCATGAGGCCCTTGGGAACTCCTTTTTTCTATATTAGGTAGGCCTAAGGACATTTAAAACATACTCAAAACTAATTCTTGGCTCCTATAGGTTAACATATCAGGGAACCCAGAAGGCAATACAAAACCAAGAGGAGAGAGAGAACTTGTCCTAGGGCTTGGAGTGGAGCTGGTCCAGACCATTCATGCCCAACCTCCTTAGGGTGAGGCCACGGCCACCCAGCAGCCTCCTGGGAGAGGGAGAGAAAGAGAAAGATGGTGGCGCAGCTTCTAAAGCCTGTGCAGGCTCCACCCACCGAGGCTGGGCCAATCAGTGTCTTGGACTCTGACCAACCAGATAGGTTCTCCTCCATTGAGGCTGAGTAGAGGAGTGAGAGAAGCCTTGAGCTCCCCCTTCAGGCCAATACCAGTGGTGAACAGGTGTTTCTTTTTAGGCAGATTTGAGACACTCATTTCTCAACTTTAAGGTGAATTCTCAAAGGCCAGGGAAGTGTCTTACGGCACAGAGCACTGGGACTATTTCCAAGAACCAGATGTATTTCTGCGTCTCATTGCCTAAGAATGGAAACATGGCCAGTTAAGCCATCAACTGGGAGCCTTTAGTTTCCTTTTTTGATTTCCAAAAAATTGTTACTAGGGTAGCACCTCAATCCTCGAGCAGGACAAGTGGCTCCTGGGGTCCTTCTGCAGCCTGGGAGCCCTGCAGGGTCCCACAGCCAGAGCAGAGCTGACCCAGCCTCTTAAACTTGGCTGTTCAGAGCTGTGCAAGGGCCAACACTTCATCTGCCTCACCTCAGAGACTTGGAATGTCATGAAAGAAACTTTGTAACTCATTAAGAAGATGCAGGCCAACAAAAGCCTTCAGGGATGGACGGGATTTTAGGCAAGCTTGTTGAGATAGAGTTTTCAAGCAGCAAAATTCACTTTCTTTACATATAGTAAAATTCACCGCAGTTGATATATAGCACATTCCAGTCACCCCATAGAAGTTCCCACATGCTGTCCCTTTGTTGTCAATCCCCTTTCCACCCCCAATCCTTTTTAACCACTGATCTGTTTTCTGTCCCCATAGTTTTTCCTTTTCTAGAATGTCATTTAAATGGAATCATATAGCGTGTAGCCTTTGATTTAAACAGAATCAAACAGCATGTGTTTGACAGCTTTATCTTACCCTAATGCTTTTGAGATTCATGAATGTTACCTGTATCAGTATTCATTCCTTCTTACTGCTGAGAAGTATTCCATTGTGTGGACATGCCACACTTTGTTTATCCATTCACACGTTGAATGTTGAATACTTTGGTTGTTTCCAGACTTTGGCTATTATAAGTAAAGTAGCTATAAACTTTCAGGTTTTTCTGTGGATAGATGTATTCATTTCACATCTAGGAGTGGGACTACTGGGTCATATGTTATAAGGGTATGTTTATAAGAAACTGCCACACTGTTTTCCAGAGAGGTGCTACCATTTTGCATTCTCCCCAGCACCGTAGGAGAGTCCCAATAGTGTTCTCTCCACTTGGTATTGTCAGTATCAATTTTCTAAAATTTTAGCCATTCTGGAAGGTATAAGGATTATTTTTAAATTTTGTAAATAACAGTTTCCTAAGGAGAAATGCTCATCATTTTAATCGCACATAAAATAATTTCTACTTATTCTGTCAATTTATTTGCTTACTTGTTCATTTTCTGTCTCTATTAGAATATGTTTTTAAAAGGCACCTGCATCAATATATAAATGTGAATGGATGAATGAATGAATGAATGAATGAATTAGGAGATGGGTAGCATATAGCAAAGGCTAGAACATCAGATCAGCCCTGGGTTGGAACCTAGGGCCCATGATTTTAAATTTTCTCTTTCACAGAGAAAGCAACTTTCAGGCTGGGATGGGAAAGAGAATAAGGAATTTTTTGGTTAGAGTAGCTCTTGAAGGAGAAAGACATCATGCAGAGCCAGAGAGTCATGAAGGGCATGGCATATTTGGGAGTATGAGCAAGTCCTGTGTACTGGAAACATAGTGTGTGTTTGGGGGCATAGTTGGGATCACATGGGGGATCTAGTAATAATAATGCAAAAGCTTATACTGCTTACTGTGTGTCAGGCTGTTCTAAGATCTCGACGTAGGTTAATTCATTTGTTTTTCCCAATGGTCGTATAACTTATATCATTCTCTCCATCATACGGACAAGGAAAATGAATCACAAAGAAATTAAATAACTTGCCCCAAATTATGCATCAAAGAAGAGCCCAGGCAGTTTATGCTTCAAAGTCTGGACCTTTAACTACTGCACTACATTGCCAGGTTAGGAAGGACATGTTAGTTAGTTAAGGAATGGTGTAAGCTGCTGTAACAAATAGCCCCCAAATATAGTGACTTGAACAAGACGGAAGGTAGGTTTTCTCTCAGATGTCTGTCCGAAAGTACAAAGTCCAGGGCTGGTGGGTCCAAGTTTGTGTCCAAGGTGGTCACTTCCACTTCTCACCATCTTCCAGCCAGTGGGAAGGGAAAAAGGGGCCCTGGAGGCGTACACCTTCCTTTTAAAGGAATGACTGAAACACGTACATCCCGTTGGCCAGAACTCAATCACATGGACACACCAAGCTGCAAGGGAGACTGGGAAATGTGGTCTATAGTTGGGCAGCCAAGGTCTCTGCTAAGACTCAAGGGTTCTGTTATTGAAAGGAAGAATGGGTATTGGTGGAAAACTAGTAGTCTCTGTCACAACCTGTAGACTATTCATTGGACTTTGAACTCTGTCCCGTAGATGATGAGGTCCTACTGGGGAGGTTTCATGCCCAGACTTGGGTTTTAGATCACCCAGAAGTTGCTTGGCTGATAAAGGAGAGAGAGGTAGGAGCAAGGGGACCTGTTTACCTGATCTGTCTGGTGTTTTGTTTGCCGTCCGTGGAGTCCTTGCTGCAGACAAGAGTCAGTAGGTTGGGTTCCCAGATGGAGGACTTGCAGGCACAGTGAGTGTGCTGGGGCAGGATGGGAGCCATCAGCTGTCTTAGTCATTCATTCATTCAATGATTACTTATCAAGCACCATGTTTGGGCACAGAGCTCCAGTGATGGTCCCAACAAGTATGATGAATGCTGGGGGCCGAGTTCACTTCTCTAGGAGTTCTCCAGTGACGCTCAGTGCAGTGTGAAACCGTGGCATGCCACACTGATGCCAGCCTCTTTTGTTTGTTTCTTTTGACCTTAGGACCCCCGAAGCAAACACAAGTTCAAGATCCACACATACTCCAGCCCCACGTTTTGTGACCACTGTGGGTCACTGCTGTATGGACTCATCCACCAGGGGATGAAATGTGACAGTAAGTACATTTGCTCTCTGGCAGCCTCTGCTGACTGGGCTGCTTCCTCATGGTCTACAGCACATTCTCCCAAGTCCTGGGTGGGCTGGGTACCACTTGTTTGTTGCTGAGTAACAATAACCATTTATGTAGCTCATGATTCTGCAAGGCTGTCCTTTGGGCCTGGGCTGGGCTTACTCATGCCTATGTGGTGGGTTAGCAGGTTGGTGAGGGGCTGTCTGGGCCTGGAGGGCCTCACCCACCTGTCCGCAAGGATGGCTGGCTGTCACCTGGATGATGGGGGTGACGGGGGTTGGGGGACCACGTGTCTTTCGTCCTGAGCAGGCTAGCCTGAGCTTGCTCACACGGAGGTCCCAAGTGCTTTAAGAGGGCAAGTCCCACTGATCAAAGCAAGTCACATGGCAAGGTTCACAGTCCGTGTGGGAGGGGACAGTCCACAGGTGTGGACACAGGGAGGCGTGGACAAATCGGGGCCATTCCTGCAGCCACGCACACAGCTGTTGCCAGCACTGATATGCGGGGCTGATGTCTTTCTCTGCAGAGAGGAAATCTGCCTCCCTTCAGCACCTACAGTTTATGCTAGAAGTGGGGCGGGTATGTGATTCTCTGACCAGGCTGGGGTGGGAAGAGGCAGGAGGGGGCAGGACTTCTCTTTACTAAGTGAAGGACTGAATGGCCCGAGGGGTGGGGGAGCCAGCAGGCTTTGAGAGCTGCAGCTGCAAAGGGGACGGGGTGGAGATGTGGGGCTCAGTGCTGGTGGCTCCCAGAGGCCTGTTGACCCCAGCAGGCTGAGCAGTCATGAGGCCAGACTGTCCCTGTCACAGGGCTCCTGAGGCCCAGAGGACAGAGAGAGAAACTCTCAGGGGCAGAGAGTGACGGAGAGGAGTATGGGTGTGGATAGGGAGGAAGGGAGCAAGAGACAGAGAGAAACACACAAGCACAGACAGGGACGGATTCAGGGGGCAGATGACATGTGTGCCCCGGTGTAGGGAGCGATGGGTGGGGCTACAGAGGGGCCCAGCTAGAGAGAGACTCAAGCAGGAGGGACAGACAGATGGACCAACAGACACAATGATTGGAAGTGACACAGAGAGAGATGCACTCAGACAGGCTCCTGCAGAGATACCGAGATGGAGAGAGAGCAGAGACAGGCAGAAACACACACATGGAGAGACACAGAAAGAGATGGAGACAAAGAGACGTGACACAGGCACAGAGCATGAAACAGACCTATTCATAGATGCAGCCGAGGCAGCGAGAGACACATGCTGAAGCAGAGGAGCAGAGACCAGGGAAGAGACGTACACCAATATGGGTACCGAGAGACAGACAGAAACAGAAACAGGGCAAGAGCCACAGATACCTGCGTGGTGAATGGGGGCTCCCAGGTAGACACATAACAGAGGCAGGGAGAGAGTGGTGCAGGTGCCTTCTTCTTGTGGGACACTGATTCCTCTTAGCACACGTGGGGCCCCAAGTGGGCCTCAAGGACAGAGAGGGGTGGGTGGGAGGCAGCTTGGGCTGACGCAGAGCCCTGAACGTGGGCACTCAGGTTCCAGGGGGCTCTCCCTTCCTCCTCACCATCCTTCTCTCTCCCCACAGTTCCTTTCCAGTTTTGTAATCTGCCTGCTGCCTCCTGGAGCTTGGGCGGGCTGAGAAGGGGTGTCCTCAGCACCCCCTGCCCCTGGGGATGCCGTGCCCCCAGTTCCCCGGGGAATCTCCTGAAATGCAGGCCCCGTGGGGTGATCTAGCCTCTCCTCCTGGCTTCTCAAACTGGAACGAGGGTCCCCTAGAGAACACTGGACTCCAGGCACACCTTCCTGGAGCAGCCGTGGGACTTAGGGGAAACCAACCACCCACTGAAAGAAGCACAGATGTACTGCAGGAGTGTGGGAAGGGAGCCTGTATTTATCGTATCACACAGGAGACATGAAGGTCCGATTCAGACCTATTCCATTCGTCTTACCCTGCGTCTGATTGTTCTTCTTGCAGTTAGTTTCAGTGGATACTGTGCCAGCTCTGCTCACGTCCCAAGATGATGCCCCTCCCAGGAGGTGGTTCATGGCAGGTGCCCGGGTGCAGAGGCCTGGTCCTCTTGCATCCGTTTGGGACAACTCTGAAGGGTCACTGGAGGTCCAGAGCTCCCCTTACTGTCAGCCTCGGGCCTCCTCGTGGGCGAGCTCCTCCCGCCCAGGAGCCCTTGCCGTAAACCTGCTCGCTCACAACTCCCATTCTCAGACTCTTTCCACGGAAACCAACCTATGGGCCGTCAATATTTAAAAATCGGGAGATGTCACACACAAGTCAGGATTCCTGCTTAATCTTGAAAAACGGGGCAATCTCGGCAATTTGGGGCATGCACCCTGCGTGGCTGCTCCTGGGTGGGGACACTGCGCTGCCTGGCGGGTCAGGTCCCGCCACACCCGCAGCTTCTCTCGCTGCGTTACCTGCTGCCGCTGAGCTTGGTGCTTCTGGCTTCAGAGCCGTCGGGGCTGCGCCAGGTGCCTCAGCCTTTCGGGAGGACGGACATGTTCCTCCTCCTTTGTCCATCAGGGCCTGGGGTGTGGGTCGGGGGCGGGGGAGAGTTGGAGAAGCCCTTCTGAGGAGACCTGGGCAGGGTGGGTACGGCCGGCTGGTCTCCGCCAGCTTCGGAGGGAAGGAGGGGAACAGGAGGGGTCCAGCCTGGACCAGCCTGAGCCGCGCACCCTCCCTCTGTCCCCGCAGCCTGCATGATGAACGTCCACAAGCGCTGCGTGATGAACGTCCCCAGCCTCTGCGGCACAGACCACACGGAGCGCCGCGGCCGCATCTACATCCAGGCCCACATCGAGAGGGAGGTCCTTATCGTTGTCGGTAGGTGGTGCTGGGGCTCCCGCTCCGGTTCCGCTAGGTTCGGACCTGGCTGGACCGCTGAGTTAGGGGAGGGGAGGTTGGTGGAGGGATGGGCGGTGCAGGGGCGGGGCGAGAGGTGCGGTGACACTGCCTTCCTCTTCTACACCCTCCCCCCGCCGCCGCCGCCCCCCATTACAGCCCATCCCCGCTGTAGGCATCCTTAGAGACTGCATCCCCGCAGGGCGAAGCTCTCAGCGCCTCTGGTGCGCTGGAGCTTAGAGTTGGGGCACCAGCAGTACATTACTTTTCTCGAAGACCTCAAAGGAGCCAGTAGAGCAGACAAAATGCTGAACACCTTAATTTTATGGCACTGTGCGCCCCTGGGGGCTTTCCATGTATTTGAAGTATTTCTTTCTTAAACCTGACGGCGGCCTCACTGGTCCCTGTTCTGTTATTCTCCATACTTTTCGTGCTTCTGAAATACTTAATAGTAATAAGGAAGAGGGATAATATAGCCTCTTATGAGACGTGCAGCGTGGTGTCTGTCCCTCCTAATGGAGCATTCACAAAATGCTTGGCTCTGACATGTGCAGCTCAAACAAAATGGAAATCTGGCTGTGCTGGATGGGTAACTGCTCAGCCATAAAGCTACGGTAAACGCAGCACTGAACTGGACCAGAATGGGACTAAAACTTTGTTTTTTAAAATTTATCTTATTATTATTATTATTTTATTTTTTATGTATTTTTTGGCCGCGCTGTGCGGCATGTGGGATCCTAGTTCCCTGACCAGGGACCAGACCCTCGCCCCCTGCATCGGAAGCACGGAGTCTCAATCACTGGACCGCCAGGGAAGTCCCCAGAATGGGACTAAAACTTTGAAGGAATTCTCCCCCAGAGGCTTGTGTCAAACTTCTTAGAATTTACAGTTTGTTAATTTAAACCATTTTTTATGACTTGATATCTTAAGAAATTGATCATAGAAGGGATGGATTTTGCAAAAATTGGTCTGAGGCCCTGGAATGGTTCAGCAGCTCTGAAGCACTGAGCCTACACCACATAAAAGTTGAAAGATAGCCCTGTAAAATATAATCCCTGTTTTAAACTGAGGTTCATGACACCCAGTGGGCTCTTATGGAACGTGTATTCCGTTGGATTGTTTTTTCCTCTGAAAGGAAGGCAATGGCTGACCTGACTTCTTCCCAGTGAAATGCTTGAGGGTCCCCTCAGGAGGAAAGGCCTCACGGAAAGCTGGTTTCCCACACTGTCTAAACTTCCTGGGCTGGAGGGGCAAAAATGAGACCTTGCTGCTCTCTACTGTTATTCTGTAGGAACTACACTGGCTCAGATGTTACTAGGGCCAGCCAACCTTCAAGGAACCCATTGAATGCGCAGTGCTCAAAACCAAGCCACAGCATAACGCTCTCAAGGTCCATCCATTGTTACCACCACAAAAAAGAAATAATTATGTGAGGTGATAGAGGTGTTAGCTAATGCCAGGGATGTAATCATATTGCAATATACAAATGTATCAAATCAACACATCCCTACACCTTTAACTTACACAGGGCTATATGTCAGTGATATTTCAATTAAAGAGAAAAGACCTCTTTCAATCCTCAAAACAGCCTTGTGAAATATCTATTATACTTGTTTTATGAATGAAGATACTGAGGCTCAGAGAAGTTGTGCTTCTGAGAGCTCACACCGTTTGTAATCATCATCATCATACAACAGTGGCTAACATTTGAGTTTTTAAGTGTGTTAATCACTCTGCAAAGCACTTATAGGCAATATCTTGTTTAAAAATTTTCAGTAACTCTAATGAGCTAGGTAGTATTATCGTTCTACCTATCAGAAAACAGGCTTAGAGAGTCACACGCGGCATCCCCTAGGTCTGTTCACTATTGTGATATACTAGGTTACTTTTTGGTTTAGTTCCCTGCACTAACTCTGCCCCCATACCTTATTTATTCCCTCTGTGGTTTAGCTGCATTACCTCTTATGTGTGTTTCTTGGGCACTTTGTTTCACGTGGTACAGTCCAACCTCTCTTCCAATTCGAGGTCAAAGTCTTCCCCCTGAATCGCAGATACACTGTCTTATATCTTGGTCACAAGCTGATGGTTTTCAGGCAATCCCAATGAGGGGTGTGGTATATTTGTTTCCTAGAGCTACTGTAACAAAGTACCACAAACTGGGTGGCTTCAAACAACAGATATTTATTTATTCAGTCACAGTTCTGGAGGCTGGAGACTAGCAGTCTGAAATCAAAGTGCCGGCAAGGTTGGTTCCTTCAGGAGGGCTCTGAGGGAGAGTCAGTTCCATGCCTCTCTCTTAGTTTCTGGTAGTTGGCGTCAATCTTTGGGGCTCCTTGGCTTGTAGCTGAATCACTCCAATCTCTGCTTCCATCATCACATGGCATTCTTCCCTGTGTGTCTCCAAATTTCCTCTTCTTCTAAGGACTCCAGGCACTGGATTAGGGCCACCCTAATCTAGTATGACCTCATCTTGACTTGGTTACATCTGCAAAGACCTTATCTCCAAACAAGGTCACATTCATATGTATTGGGATTAGGACTTGAACACATCTTTTAGGGGGATACAATTCAACCCATAACAAGGGGAAGGAAGAAAAGTTAGGACTCCCTTAAAGTTAAGGACAGAATATCTGCATGCTCAGTGTTCTGCTAGCACTAACTGAATAGCTACCAATATACTAATAGCACTTTGTGGTTTTCCAAGTGCTTTGATACTGGGTCATCCAATGGAGATAGTGGTGTTGCCAACATACAGAAGGGGAAATTAAGACTCGGTGAGGTTGGACGACTTGCCTGATGTCTCGTGCAGAGCAGGGATGAGCACCTGGGCCTCCTGTCTGCAGGTCACTGTGCCCTGCTATTGCCTCCTCACCGTGCCAGGCACGGTCAGTACCTGGTGCGGGATCACTGATTGATTGATGATAGAAGAACCTGATGCTTTCTGCAGTTCTCTAAATACAGAGCCGAGATGGAGATTTTTGTTCAAGTGATTTACTGGGGCTGCTCATGAGATGAGGAGTGAGGATAGAGCAGGGAAAAGCTGAGTGAGAGTGTGGTCTCCATTGAAGACCAGCTTTCGCTGGATCCCGTGGAGTCCTGGACCACAGATTATAGCACAGGGTCAGTCCCTCCTCGAGGCAAGAGGGCTGTTCTGTTAGGGTCAGACACTGCTATGGGCTGAATTGTGTCCCCTTAAAATTCACATGTGGAAGCCCTAACCCAATGAAATGGTGTTTGGGGATGGGGCCTTTGGGAGATAATTAGAGTTAGATGAAGGTGAGGTTCTTATGATGGGCTTGGTGGCTTTATGGCCACATGAGGGCACAGCAAGAAGGTGGCCACCTGCAAGCCAGGAAGAGGGCTCTCACCAGCAGCCGAATTGGCCTGCACCTTGATATTGGACTTCCTGCCTCCAGAGTTTTGAGAAATAAACATCTGTAGTTTAAGTAACCCAGTCTGTGGTATTTTATTTCCACAGCCTGGGCTGGCTAAGACAGTCAGTCTTTGCTCCAGGCTACTGGGATTGAAAGTGGGATGGTAGCTCCCAGAATCCATGGCTTCTGTGAGACTGAGGGCAGCTATCTGGACATGGGGCATCTGTGAGCCATTAACAGCCAACACTCACGGTAGCCGGGAGCTGGGTGCCTTGGCCCGAGTGGAGGGGAGCTGGCAGGGTCTGGGTCTCCTGGGTATACCTCTGATCTCCCAAGCATCCTTGTGGTTTCATTGTTGGGACTCCAGGCGCTCCTCCTTGATCTCAGCCAGACAAATCAGAGAGAAGAGAGCCCTTCCCAGCAGTGTGAGGCCAAACATGACCTGTGGTGTTGAATCGCCCCGCTTCATTCAGACTGTAGAGGCACATCCAGTGTTGGTACTTGCCACTCACCAGCCCGGGACTCCTGAATGTCACATGCTCTTCGAAATCCCACCACCTCCAGAGGCACCAGGCTACAGGTGCTTCTGAAAGATCTGAAGGTTTCCTCATCTCCTCTGGCTCCTGAAATCTTGGCTTTATATCTGCTGTCAGGGATCTTGCAGGTCAAACTCAGAAGGGAAATCCAGTCAGTTCTCTTTCTTTAAAAAGCTCATCACTGGTTTCTCATTGCCCTTAGGGCAGACTAACTGTAACGTGGTAATCTCATTATCTATTCTCTGTCTCCTTGCTTTTCTTTAATCCTTCATCCCCTCCAGGCTGCCACCCACCATAGGACATCTGCATACTCTCTCCCCTCCATCTGGAGTGTTTGCCCTTTTGTCTTCTTCCAGCAGTTTACTCTTCCTCTTCCTGTAGGTCTCAGCTCATTCTTACAATCAAGGACGCTTCCCTGGACCTCCCTTTATTGTAGACATTCATGGTATCCTGAACTTGAACTTGTGTCAATTGTGCTTTTATGTTGGGTTGATTAGTGTCTGCATCTCCCTCTGGGCTTTAAGCTCCGTGAGAGCAGGGCTGTGTCTGTCTTGACTCACCACTGTATCCCAGCACCTAGTGTGATGGCATCACTAAGTATTTGTGGAATCAGTGGATATATGTGTGAAGGAGATACCACTAGAGGATCCTGGTGGATACCAGAACTTCACAGGTGATTCCCAAATCAGTGCCTTCTAAAGTGAGGAGCTAAAAAGTTCAGCAGATAATCCAATTCACACCATCATCCTTAAGGAAGGAGACCATGCAGAAAATCTGAAGGACCAGGTCCAAGGTCAACAGCAAGTATTACTGGGACTGGGACTCACCGTTTGGAGCCATAACTACCCTCATTCCCTGGATAATGTAGAAAAGACACAGAACAGTGGGACCTGTAGAATCACAGGAAATCATGTGGACATCATGATGCCCTGTGTTACCATGGAGGGGAGGCAGTACAATCAGAATCCCTGATCAAAGTTGTAAAATGCTCCTGGAGGTTATGAAGCCCATGTCCTTATATATAAAATAACCCTTTTCAATTCAGTATCTCCCTATTAACATAGCAACTAATATCCCGTTATTAACATTTCCATCTACATTGCAGCAGTCTGCAAATCCTTAACCATATCCATAGTTCTATCTCGCAAAAATTGGGGCTGTTCTTAAAAAAAGCAGAGGAGCAACGTTTTAGATGTTTCTCTTTGGGACACCCATTCAGTGTTCTTACAATGTATTATGTTGTACACAATCTTCTCAGACTGAAGCATCTCCCAGAAAGACCTAGGAGCTCCCAATACTTTGTATTTAAATCCTTCCCAAGATCTGAAAACCACACATCAAAAGAAGAAGAGCACCATAGGAACATAAATCCTTGACAGGCTATTGGTAAAGGTCGAGGATCGCATCCACCTGTACACTAGATTCCAAAAGAAGCCTTAAAAGCATCCTTAGGAGAAAGGAAACTGATGTTGAAGGCTCAAAGAAGCCCCTCTTGTTACGTAAAGAACTGTTTCAAGGTAGAAAAGGTTCTGCCCACCACGGAAACTCTAACAAGGGGGGAGGAGTTCAAGGAAACCAACGAGGGCCCTTCTATTTGGGTATCTATCTTCCTTCCATAACCAATATGGCAGGACAAGACCAGAAGAGCAGAGGGCAGGCCTGGGTATGGTGTACCTGAGGGATGAGGTGGGAGGTGGGGGTAGTTTGGTGTTTAGGTGTTTACAGTGTGAGAAAGGTGGCACGTTATAGGTAGGAAGGTGAGATGGGCTCAGTAAGCACAGATGTTCATTCATTCATTCATTCACTCATTCAGGAAGGGCCTGACTACCAGGTTGTATCCATTGACAAATGAGATCTCATCTTTGCCCTCGGGGAGCTCACAGCTTAGTGGGAGAGATAGACATAGATAATTATATTGCAATGTGGCAGATGGTGTGATGGTACCATGGGAGCCCTCAGAGGGGCACCTGAAGCTTCCTGAAGGAAGCCATGGCTGAGTTGAGTCTGTAAGATGTATAGGAGTTAGCTGGGTGGAGCAAGCTTTGTGTCAGGGTAAATAAGAAAAATAATATCAGCTCTGTTTATTGAGTTTTTATTACATGCCAGGAGCTTTACACAGATCAACTCATTAATCTTCAGAACAATCCCCTGTCGTAGGTATTATTATTATCCCCATTTTGCCTGTGAGGAAACTGAGGCACAGAGCCGGTTAACTAACTTTCCCAGAATTGCACAGTAAGTGGTGAGTCTCATATCTAAGCCCAGGCAGTTCAGCTCGATGGCCCTCAGTCTCACCATGATGCTGCATTCCAGGCAGAGGGAATATGGTGCACAAAAGTCTGGAGGCTGGAAAAATGGCAGGGGATGAGGGAGGCTGTTAGCTGTTGAGTGTGACTTCCCTTCCCTACGTTCTAGTTATAAGCTCCTCTGGAATCTATTCACTCACTCTGCCAATCATTCACTTATTCATTCAACAATATGTATTGAGTTTCCATTGTTTGTCAGGCATGTTCTAGACCATTTGGGTACAACAGGGGGCAAGACAAATCTCTTTTCCTGGACAAACATCACAACCTAGGGTCTTGGCAATTCCCTAGGACTCTTGGAATTTTTTCTCATCTTTCTTCCTTCTGTTTGCCATGGAGAATTTCCTTCTTGTCAGGTTGCGTTCACTGCCCTTCGAGTGTTTTTCAGACACTCTCTGTCCATTTCCTCTTTAAAACCTCAGAGGTTTGGGAATTTGGGACACAGAGCCAGAATGACCTGAAGGCTATTTCTGCTTTTTTCCTGTCACATCCTTCCCCGAGCTAGCTCTCTGATTTAAGGGGAAAGGGAAGGAGGGAGGAAAAAGGAAATGTAATGAAGAAAAACCCAGACGGATTAGTATCTCAAAATACTACCCAGCCATGCATCAGTTGCAGGGATATAAAATGACCACAAGCTATCCAGCAATCCCACTCCTGGGTGTATATCAGGACAAAACTATAATTGAAAAAGATAATCAACTATACTTCAATTAAAAAAAAAAAAAAATCACAAGCTAGGCCACTAGGGTCCACTAGGGGGCAGCCTTTGCCTTCAAAGCCATTCCTCCCCCCAAAATCTTTTTTTTTTTTTTAATTTTTTAAATTGGAGTATAGTTGATTTACAATGTTGTGTTAGTTTCTGCTGTACAGCAAAGTGAATCACTTATGCATTTACATATATCTACTTTTTTAGATTCTTTTCTTATGTAGGTCATTACGGAGTATTGAGTAGTCTCTGTGCTCTACAGTAGGTCCTTATTAGTTACCTATTTTATATATAAGAATCTCTTTCAAGAGATGCCCAGATCTTGCAGAATAAAGTGAAACCACAACACCATCACTGTCCGTAATGGAAGGTGTCACAGCAACAGTTATCCCCTTCTCCCGCCATTAAACAGGTGAGTCACGGGGGCCCAGAAAAAGGAATCACTTCTCAAGGCCACACATCCTGGAGTGGGGATAGGGCCCAGTTCTTGTGGATTTCCCACTCCTTTATTATACTACTGGTTAGTATTTTTCCCCCAACATTTTATTATGAAAAATGTCCAGCATACAGCAAAGTGGAAAGAATTTTACAGTGAACAATCATTTATCCGCCACCTAGATCCTGCCATTAACATTTGCTTAATCACGTGTCCATCCATCTCGCTCTCCATCTATCAGTTTGTCTTATTTTTGACACATTTCAAAGTAGATTGAGGACATCAATTCAGTTCCCCCTGAACACTTCAGCCTGCACATCATCAACAAGAATTCAAACGTATTTACAATTTCTTTAAACTTGTGAGGTAAAATTTACATACAGTGAAATGCACACATCTTCAGTGTACAATGGCTAAGTTTTGACAAATGTGTTACCCTATCCCCTGTCACGTTAACCCTCTTTTTTTGATGTCACAGCTGCCGATGAGGATCTGGTGAAAGCTGTGAACACCATTCTCAGAGCAATCCCCGTGTATGCCGACATGCATGCCCCCCACCCCTGCGGACTCCGGGAATTAGGGCGCCAGGGCACCTAAGATCTTTTAGATTATATTACACTTGATAGTTGTTAAATTTGAGGGGGGGGTGTAAATTGTAATGCAGTAAAATAGATCCGTGCAAACCACTTCATTGTGTACTCACTGGAGAGCACATTCCCTTAAAACAAACTTAGCAAGACACCCATGTTACTTTGCTTCTCTTTAGTGTTTTTGTAATGAAGTTGAGTTAAATCCTATCTCTACCTATGGAAGTTAACCATCTTTCTCAGTGCATTATAGATAGTTGTCTGCACACCGCTGAGGCCAGGGCAAGAATCCCCTGCCCACCCTTCATGGGAAGCCTTTTGACTTGGTAGGTGGTAGTTGGTGTCTGGACACTGAAGGAGGTGGAGTTGACTTGAGAAGATGGAGGGAGCTAAAGTCTTTCTACCCAGTGTTCCTTCTCTTGTTCCCTGAGTGTTTAAGTCTTGTGAGAACTGTCAAACCCAGACCGCTGTCTGAGGCACCCAAACCTCGGGATGTGCTGGGTATGCGGTCATGGTTCCTAATGAACGGCACTGGTGGGGGCCCTGCCAGGACCTGCAGGGCTGTGACTTGTTACCGCCTTTGGGGGAAGTGGTCCGACAATATCTATTAAAATATATATACATATACACACTTTGACTCTCAAATTTCCCTTTTGGGAATCTATCCTATTGAAATAAATCACTAGCATCGAAGGAAATAACATCCAGAACAAGCATGTTTATTGATGTTTTCTTTGCAGTGGCAAAGAATTGGAACCAGCCTAATTGGGCTAATATCCATTTTATGAGGTATTATGCACTTGTTGAAAACGGTGAGTCTAATTGGGTGTGTGGGGTTTCTGTGTGCCCTACGCAGGTATGTGGGGAGTTTCTTGCCTTTTGGGAGGTCTGAGGTCTTCTGTCAGCGTTCAGTAGGTGTTCTGTAGGAGTTGTTCCACGTGTAGATGTATTTCTGATGTATTTGTGGGGAGGAAGGTGATCTCCACGTCTCACTCCTCTGCCGTCTTGAAGGTCTCTCTCTGTGTGCGCTTTAAAATCCCATACCCCTTGCTGGCGGACAATCTCAGTGAAACGGGATGCGCCTCGTCCACTAGATGGCAGGCTTTACCGTGCTCTGCTTCTGCAGGGACGGCCACAGGTGGAGGCTGGGTGGTGTGTGCCTCCCAGCCCACCTTGGCCATGACATTTCAACTGTCCTGAAGCTTTGGTGTTAGTATCTCAGGGGCCAGAATCCCCTTTTGTCGACCGCCTGAACCTCCCCGCGTGCCCTGAAATGGTCCTTACGCAGCTCGGAGCCCCGGCTCGTGTAAAATGACCAGAGCCCTTCTCTGCTGTGCCTTTGTCTCCTGCTGCAGGGAGAGAAGGCATACCTCGCTTTTTCCGTCACTAGCTCCACCTGCCCTTCTCACTGGCTTGAGGCAAGTCTGCACAATGTAGTCCAATCTACAGGCCAATATAGTCTAGGATCCCAGAGCTTGCGCAAGGGCTTTGGGGTCAGGCCTGGGTTCGAATCCTGCTTCCCCTACTTCTTCAGCAAACACTCGTCAGGTGTGTCCTGTGTGCCGGGCACCTTACCATCACGAACAAGACCGCGCCTGCTCTTGTGTCCTGTGTTCTTTCTTTCTTTCTTTTTTTTTTTAACATCTTTATTGGAGTATAATTGCCTTACAATGGTGTGTTAGTTTCTGCTTTATGACAAAGTGAATCAGTTATACATATACATATGTTCCCATATCTCTTCCCTCTTGCGTCTCCCTCCCTCCCACCCTCCCTATCCCACCCCTCTAGGTGGTCACAAAGCACAGAGCTGATCTCCCTGTGCTATGAGGCTGTTTCCCACTAGCTAGCTATTTTACGTTTGGTAGTGTATATATGTCCATGCCACTCTCTCACTTCATCCCAGCTTACCCTTCCCCCTCCCCGTATTCTCAAGTCCATTCTCTAGTAGGTCTGTGTCTTTATTCCTGTCTTGCCCCTAGGTTCTTCATGACCTTTTTTTTTTTTTTTCTTAGATTCCATATATATGTGTTAGCATATGGTATTTGTTTTTCTCTTTCTGACTTACTTCACTCTGTATGACAGACTCTAGGTCCATCCACCTCACTACAAATAACTCACTTTCGTTTCCTTTTATGGCTGAGTAATATTCCATTGTATATATGTGCCACATCTTCTTTATCCATTCATCTGTTGATGGACGCTTAGGTTGCTTCCATGTCCCGGCTATTGTAAATAGAGCTGCAATGAACATCTGTGTTCTTTCTGATGATGGGAGACAACCACTGAGCAAACAGAATCCTTCTTTATGTGATAAAGGTTATGAAGGAAATAAAATAAGGCCGAGGGCTAGCACTTTCCCAGTGTTCTCATGTAATCCTATCAATAGCCCTGTGAGAGAGTTACTAATATCATCTCCATTTTACAGGTGAGGCACACAGAGGGAGGTCTATGGCTTGCTCAAGTGCCACAGCTCCAAAGGGGTGGAGCTGGGACGTGAACCCAAGTGTCGGTTCCAGAGCGTGAGGCTCTTGAATACCATCTCTCCCACCTCTGTCCCTCCTTGGGGGTGGGGGTAACACCACTCCCTTTTCTGAAACACTTCCTGTGTTCCGGCCGTGCCGCAGACCGCACAAGCACAGCTCCCGCTGTTAGAGTGATTCTCCCCGGGCCACCGAGGAGGAAGTGGGCGCAGGACCCGGCTGCCTTGCGCTGATGGAGACGTTGCTTCCCAGGGCTCCATTTTCCCAGTACCCCCCGCTTGCCCATTTTTCTCCTCCAGGGGCGTTCGAGCCAGTATTTGCTGGGCTATGAGGCTGATGATGATACCACTTCTTCAGGTCAGCCTGCCTGTTTGCAGAAAGGCTGGCTTCATCGGCCACGACCTGCCCAAGAGGCTGGCTGAGTTCCTAGGTTGTGAGAGGCGGACTAATGGGGAAGGCCTTCTCTTCAGACCTCACTGTGGTAGGGCCAGGGACTCTCTCTTCCTGCTTGGAAGGTAAGGAATACCTGGATGGCTCAGGAGGACGAGGTGAAGGTGGTGGAAGTACCCACCTCAGGGCCATGTGGCTGTGGGAATCCCACAGGCTGTGTGTGCAAGTGTTTAGAACACCACCTGGAACATAATTGGGGTGCCATATGTATTTGCCGCTAGTCTGGTCGGCGTGGTTTACCCAACCCTTTCCAAGTTCCCTGGTTGATTTTTGCAGGATTTGCCAAGTTTGGAGTTTCCTGTTTAGTGAGCTTTTTATTTCCCCCCAAAGTGGCATGTTTTCAGGACATGGTTTCTTGGGTGAGAAGTCCAGCTTCTTGGAGACTGTGATGGGCAGGCAGAGAGAGGGGTCAGAGGCACCCCTAATTAATGTCAGCTGTTGTTTTCTCTCTTGTTACTACCCTCCTGGGTACCATATGTCCTGGAAAACTTACAACACTTAAGCTGACTCTTTGATGAGGAAGTGAGGCATTTGGCTCCACTGAAGTGGCCTGAGAGGGGGTACCTGCCCAGATGAGGAGTTCCGAGGACCTCGTTGCTAAGCCTGCCACCTTAAGACACTGTCCCGGTTATATATGCAGCCAGCATGTACTAAGCACTTACTGTGTGCCAGGTGCTTTAAGGGAGGCATCGCATGTCGTGCTCACCTCCAACCTTTGAGGTTTCACCCCCATTGTTCAGGTGAAGAAGCTGCAGCTTGGAGAGGTTAAGTAATTCATTTAAAGTTGCACAATCATGAAGTGGCAGATCTACGGTTCAAAGCCGGGCTGATGCCAGAGCCTGTGTGCCTAACCTCTACCCCATCCTGCCTCCCTGGGTGCTCAAGCTGGTGGAACTGAGGGCATCCAGAAGGTGAGAGGGAGAGGGATAGAATAAAGTTCACAGCAGTATCTTGAGAAAGCGTTTTCACTTAAAAATAAAAAGGTGTTCAGGTTACACAGGGAAACATCAGGATACAAGGTGGTTTGAGCTTCTGGGAGGAACAGGTCTTCATGGGAAAACCAACTTCCCACCTGGATGGATGCTGGGCCTTGCAAGCCTCCCGTATCATTCGGAGAATCAGAGTCACCAAGCAGACAACGGAACAAGGGATTTACTGGAGGAATTTGACCTTACGCAAGCTTGGAGAAGCTGGGAGTGGGAACGGTGTAGCTGGAAGATCAGAGGAAGAGCAGTGAGTGGTCCAGGCAGGCAGGGTGCAGTTAGTAGGGAATCCAGTAAGCCAGGCACGTCGGGCTACCAAAGGGTATATTAATTAACCTCGTGAAGCTTCTACTAGTATCATCTCTTGGGTCACCCAGTACAGGTGTGCCGACAGCTTCTTACTCATTTGAAGACAGCTCTTGGGGGCCCCAGAATCCTTCATTTCCCAGGTGAAGCTGCCCCAACTCCTTCAGCCATTGGCTATCTAATCCCCAACCCACAAACCACAATTTCAAACACCACGTGACAGAGCTGTGTGTCCCCTCACCAGCACAGATCCAGAACGCCTCGCAGGCGGTACTCTAACTAGAGTAGCGTCCTTATCAAGCATGACCTGAGTGAGAGAGAACCCGCCAGGGGTGGCAGAGGAGAGAAGGATTGTCCCCTTCCTCATTCTAGATCAGCGGTTTCATACTTTTCCGACGGCCGCTCGCTACGAGAGATGGGTTTTACCCACCACGAACACAGGCATGCACACTCACAACTGATACCAAACCATCATAAAATAATACTCACCCGTACTAATGCTAGCTGTGCACTTGGATATAGTATCATCTCTTCTACAGCCTCTCTCCCGTTCTGTTCTATTCTCGTTCCTTTAAGAAACCCTTTAAGAAAAATGGTCTTGACTCTCAGTTGATTTCATTAACCACCGACAGATGTGCCATGACCCACCATTTGAACAACACTCTTCTGGACCACGTCATTCTCTTTCTGCATCCTCAGATGACATTACTGTTTTGGGGGGTTTGGGGTAAGGCCAGCCCCCATCACACTGTTGATTTGTTTTAGGTTTACATTCAGTTAAACCTCTTATGCCAACTCCACCAGGTGCTGCTAGCCTATGTTTCCTATGTCCTTGTGCAGTTTTTGGTTTTTTTTCAGACTTGAGGTTGGGCTGGATGCACTTCGTCTTGTTGGATCTGGCCCTTTGCTCTAGGGCTGTGTTGAGAGCTTTTCGTAACCTCTCGCTCTGTTCCAGTGTCTTCTGGATGTCACTTCCCTGACACTGTTCTTTGTATCAGGTCAGTGCCATTTCCCCACCCCTCCCCCATATTTGTTTATTTTTTTGTTTTAAAATGTAGGTCTTATTCAGGCATGGTGAGGCCAGTGGATCAGGAGAAGGTGGCCAGTGAAAAGATGTTGATAGTTTATTACTTGTAGTTCCCAGGAGGGAATGCCACACCACACAGGGCCACCTGGGGAAACACCAGGGTCAGTCAGGAGGCAGAGGGAGTAGGAGGGGCCTTTCTTGTGGTTTCCATGGGAAGGAAAGGGTGAGGCAGGTTAAGCAGGCTTAGGACTGGCTAGTTTGAATAATTCCAGCGGGTTCTAGAGAGAAGGGGCTGTCTCTAGTTGTCCAGCCCTGGTGTGATTAGTGCAGGGGAATAGTGGCCTGGAGTGTAAGAGCTCCATAAAGGAGACGGTTGGAGGCATGGGCTCTGGATTGACTGCTTTGCTTCTGAAAGAGACACTTGCAGCTGATTTTATTATCTCTAGGAATTGGCTAGCCTTGGGAAGGGCAGTCTTTCTGGGGTCAGCAAGGCCCCAGATGTCAAAGCATCAGAAACACAGGAAGTAAAAAGCTGTGATTAATACGTTTAAAGCTTTTTATTTAATGGTATTATCAAACTCGTTTAGGTACAGAGTTAAAAAACCCCGTGTGCATTGAAGATCCTCTGCTGGAAAGCAGCGTCCCCTCCTCCACCCCCAGTTCCTCTCTTTAGAGTGGTGCTTCTGAGACCAGAGTCACCCGCAGAGTGTCCTACCCCAGGGATTCTGCTTCAGCAGATCTGGGGTACACCTGAGCATTTGAATTTCTAGCAAGTTCCCGGGGGATGCCGATGTATCATCCCTCCAGGGGACCACGCTCTGAGCACCACTGCCTTGGAGGACACCATTTGAAATTCTTTCTTCTTGTACTTGAGCTCTGTGTTTTAATGACATGCTCTGTCACTATTTCACTTCACTGCTTCATGGCTCCAAATTCCTGAGCAGGACTTAGCTCGCTGACACCATCCCTCTGGTGCCCTCCCCCACATACCTGCAGCACAGGTGTACCGCCACTTCTGGGTCTCTCATTCAGCAAAAAGGTCATATTATTGAGCATCTTGTAGGTGTCAGGCACTGGCTGCTCACTGAGATTTGCCTGAGAACAAGACAACCCTGCCCTCATGGAGCTTGTATTCTAGTTCAAGGCTCCACAGGCTTTCCCTGTTACGGACCAGATAGACTTTGGAGCCATATGGTTGCTGTCACAGCTACTCAGCATTGCCATTGTAGCATGAAAGTGACCACAGACCATATGTAAATGAATGGGCATGGCTGTGTTCTACTAAAACTGTCTTACAAAACAGGTGATGGGTTGGATTTGGCCTGTAGGCTGCCGTTGGTCCTCTGTTCTAGTGTGTGTGACAGACAATAAAGTAGGTAAAGAAGTAGAATATACAGTACGTCAGATGGTAAGTGTTAAGGAGAAATATAAAGCAGAAAAGGAGGATCGGGAGTATGGGCGAGGGGACAGGACTTGCAAATTTAGATAATGGTGGCAGGGAAAGTGTCACTGAGATGCGGACGTTTGAGTAAAGACTTTTGAAGATGAAGGAGGGAGTCATGCAGTTCCCTGGAGGAAGAGCATTCCAGGCAGAGGAACAGTCGGTGCAAAGGTCCTGTGGCATTAGCGTGCTCAACAAGGTTGAGGAAGCAGCAAAGAGGCCCCCGAGTCTGAGTGGAGGGAGCCAAGGGGAGGAGAGGAAGACAGAGGTAACGTGAAGGCAGCTGCTGAAGTCTTTGTAATCCCTTGTAAGGAATTTGAGCCACAATAATGGATTCCAAGAGTGTACTGTGGCTCTAGTAGTTTTAATCGTTCCTTGGTATTTGTGGAGATTGGTTCCAGGACCCCTGGTGGATGCCAAAGTCCACCGATGCTCACATCCCTTATAGTCGGCTCCCCTCCCCCATCCCTGTGTCTGGAAATACAGACGGCCGATTGTATATTTACAGCTCCATTTCTTGTTTCCTCAGTTATAAGAAGTACCTCTTGACTTTCTGTTTTGTAATAGGTACCAGGCATTGTACCAAGCCCTTTTACATGCAATACATCATTTAATTCCTGTGAGATAGAGACTAATATTTTCTCCATTCTATAGAGGAGGAAATTGAAGCTCAAGAAAGGTTAAGTGACTTGGCTAAGGCCACACAGCTAGTAAGTGCCAGAGCTTGGATTTGAACCCGGGTCTGCCTTTATTAGAGATGTTAGCACTCACATTATCCTGAGAGGCAATGCTGTAATCCTTCAGGGGTACTGGGGGAAACTGTGGGTTTTGGACAATAAAATGGAAAACCTTTGCCAAGGAGGGATGTGTGTGCATCAGTCAAACAAAACAGGAACTATTCTGAGAGAGGGGAGAGGTTCTTTTCTGTGGGAACTCTGACCAAACCTCTGACAGCTCATTTATGTGATGCTGGTGTAGTTTGACATTCATAGTACAAGACTTGCATGCAATTAGCCTGAATCGTTCTAACACAGTTTCTTGAAAACATTTGGAATTTTCCCTGTCTGGCCTTGTGCATGATGTAACCATGGCTTTATTTAGTTGGTCATCCATCCCAGAATAGTGCCATCTACATCTGCCCGCATCACTGTGGTCCGATTGAGGTCTTGTTTTACTGGAGGGCCGAGACCGTCGTGTGGGCTTGCTTTGTGGACCCCCTTCCGAGGGATCATTTGCACAAATGTGACGGCAGAGCCTCTTGTCAGCGTGCGACAGTGTAAGCTGGAGTCCTGTTAAGTATGCCATGCAAATGAGATGCAAATGAGGGGGCCACCTTGGCTGGGTGGGGATGTCAGAGCTCTGGGGACTTCTGCCCGCCTCCTCATCAGTAGGCTGATTAACCTGGCAGTTCCTTTAACAATCATCTTTTCGGCCCACCAAAGGGCTTTTAATGAGGGCAGAAGCTGACTACTCCTGCAACCCCTTCAGACACCTGGTGATTGGAAGCCGGAGAGACTGTGCGCTTTGCCCGGGCTGTCAGACGCCTTCGAGTTACCATCAGCTGCCTGCTGGGCTCTGAGAAGGGCTGGGGCAGGAAAGGGAAATGGCGGTAACAGACTGCTATTGTCTGTTCCTCCTCCCCCTGTGGAGCTGCGTGACGCAGCCTTGGATGGCTGGATTTGGGCTCTCACGCCAGCTTCCGTGGTCCTCGCTGGGTGCCTGCCTCGGCTCAGAACATGGGTCTCCCCAGGGACTTGGAATAAGAGCTAAGAGACTGCCCCCCCAAGTTGAGGATCAATGATCCTTTGATTTTATTTCTTCTTCCAGTCTAACCCACTGTCTTCGCTTGTAGCTTAAGAAATCCCAATCCAAGCAGCCTTTTGAAGCAAGGAAAGAAAAGTGAACAAAACCGCAGGAAATTAGGAAACAGTGGAGAAAGACACATGGGTATATTCACAAAGAGCCAGTAGACCCAAAGGATGCTCCCTGGTATCTTTCTGCTTATTTCTCCTAGTTTTGCAGGGGCTTGTACAGTGCAGTTCCCTTGACAAAATCATTACCATCTCTCTAAATATAAAATACACAAAGCAAGGACCTCCTAAGTGCCAGGCACAGTGCAGAATTCTTTACCTGTATTAGTACATTTAATCTCCATTTACAGGTGGAGAAACTGAGACCCAGGGAGCTTAACTGACTTGCCCAAGGTCATTTAGCTAGGAGGTGGCAGAACTGACGTTTGATCCCTGAAGTCCTTAACCACTGTGACAAATTGAGGATTTAGGAATTGAAATGGTGACTTCGGCTGAGGGATGAGTGAGCTTTCATTATTTCCCCAGCCTTCCCATCCAGGCTTCCTGCTGTCAGACTGACCTGGGCTGATCACTGTCTCAGCTCATCATTAGCTCAAGAGGCAGCGCCTGGGGCTTGTGGGCTACAGGTTCCCCTAGATGGGGGGTGATGGATGCGTAGGCAGATCCTGGGCTTGAAATGTCTTGCCTTCAGATTACTTTAGCAGGGATGCTGCCTGCCAGGTCTCCAGGGAGTGGGTTGTTCACTGAGGCTTGGGGTCTGAAAGTTAATGTGAAAGGCCTATTTCCATGGCCTTGCTTCAGGCGTTTCTTGGGTCCATGGCACATTGGCAGGGGCCAGACTCAGCCCTCATCCACGAGCACATTGGACGTGTCTTTCCCCAACTGTTTATAGCAGATATAACGGGGGTGATGGTTGCATTGGTGTTCATGGTCAGCACTCAACAGACGTTTGTTAAAAATGAAAATCTGAAGAAGACAGAACCTTGTCAACAGTGTCCTGTAGCCATGGGGCCATATTTTGGATTGCTCCACCCCTGCCCTTCCCAAACAGGTATACTTTTGAGAAGGGGAGGGGCATTGGTGTTCTTTGGTCCCATTAGAGCCTCATCACAACCCTAGGAGATAATACCTATCCCTTTCCTACTATTATTCTGACTTTACAGATGAGGAAAGTGCAGCTCAGAGAGGTGAATTTACTTGCCCAAAGTCCCACAGCTAGTGAGCAGCGGGGCTTGAATTAAAATATAGACGTGACTGATTGTAAACCTAGGCTCTTAATGCGCAGCGTTCCTGGGGAACACAAAGATATTTTCTTTGAGCCTCTCTCCCTCCCTCCTCCCCCCGCCCTTCCTTCCCTCCTTCCATTGTTCTTTGAGTCTCTCCGGTGTGGGAGGCCACTTGCCAGACGCCGAGAGGGCTCTGTGAATGAGTCTGACCCCTTCCGCACAGAGTATTTCACAACTTACTAAGAGAGCAAGGGAGAGAGGACCGACTCTAACAGGGGGCACGGGTGAAGTGATAACCCAGCTTGAAGACAAGTGCTGTGGGAGGTGCCTGCCGAGGAGAGAAGTATTCCACGCAATGGGGCTGGGAAAGGCTTCGCAGAGTCAAAGGCAGTGGAGTTCGTTCTGGAGGGGGAGGACTAACCCCTGCTAGGACTCAGCGGGGAGCTTCGCCTGTTTCATGTGTTGAAAGATGAATAGAGCTTTCATGGGCTTTGGCCCTCTGAAATCTACTCTTCACACCCAGCCAGAGGGAGCGTTCTAAAATGTAAATCAGACAGTGCCCTTCCCCTACTTAAACTGTTCTAAGGCTTCTCAGAGCTTTCCATTGAAATCCAGACCCCTGGCCCTGCTCTGAGAGCCTGCAGGGGCTGCTTCTCTCGCTGAGCCTCTCCCTCCAACCTCGTCTTCTTTCTTTGTCCTCTTGCCGTGACAGCCTCCTCACCGTTCCACCAAGAGTGTCCTTCCTTCTCGCACCTGCTCTTCCCTCAGCTTGGATTGTTCTTCCTTGAGCTCTACATGTGGTGGCTTCCGGTCACCCCTCAGTTGTCCACTCAAATGTTACCTTCTCAGAAAGGCCACGCCAGAGCCTTATCCAAAGAATGAATCCCCTCCCAGTCCCTCTACCCCATTACCCTGGCTAACACTGTCTTGGTATTTGTCCCGTGTTGTTATTATGTTGTTGATTTGTTTCTTTGCTTCTTACCTGTTTCCCTCCACTGGATGCAGGGAAGAACCAGTCTTATTTTTCATACCACTATGGGCTAGCGCCTAGTGTACAACTGACATGTGCAGACGCACAGTGAATGTTTACTGAACAAGTGATTAAATAGGTGGCAAAGTGGGTTAAATGGTGGGCTGTGAGGATGCAGTGACTGCAGGAGTGAAGACCCTGGGCCTGAAGGGCCATTGGATTTCTGGGGTGTTGAGACTACAGAGTGTATCTGTGAAGACAGATCGATGCCGTATCACAGAAGAATTGTTCATGCATTCTAGGGATTTTGGACGTTATTCAGTAGTTGATGAGCCGTTTGGGGTGGTAATTACCTAATCTAGATACCACTAGTGGCAGTGAAAGAGAAGGATCTCAGGAGGATGGATGAGAAGATGCACACTTGAGTTAAGGAAGTGACAACAGAAAGGGACAGATGAGAGTCAATTGATGTGGAGAGTCAAGGAGAGGATGGAGGAGTCAAGGATTAATTGAGATTTGTGGCTCGGGAAGACGCGTGCATAGTGATAAGCAATCAGGGTTAGAAGTCAAAGAAGCTCACTTGGAGGGAAAGGCGATGCTCTTGGATTTGTACAAGCTGGGTCTGCGACGTTTTGGGCTCACATGGGTGACTACGTCCAGTAGGTGGATCTATATATCCAGGCACCCAACTGAGAAATTAGAGCCGAGAGCAGAGGTTCAGGTGTCAGTAGCCTAACAGTGGAGCCGAAGCTGTTGGATGTGCCAGGTATTAGAAGGCGGGGAGTTGGAAGAACAGTATGGGTGGGACCCTGGGAAATGGAGCCACTTCAAGGGTTAGTGGAGAAAGAGGAACCAGTGAAGGAGAGAAAAAAATGGTGCTCTGAGAGAAAGAAGGGGAGCCAGGAGAGTGGAGGGTCCCGGGAACCGAAACAAGAGAGAGTTCAAGAAAGTGAAGCGGGGACTTCCCTGGAGGTCCATTGGTTAAGACTTTGCCTTCCAATTCAGGGGGTGCAGGTTCGATCCTTGGTCAGGGAGCTAAGATCCCACATGCCTCGTGGCCAAAAAAACCAAAAAAACATAAAACAGAAGGAATAGTGTAACAAATTCAATAAAGACTTTAAAAAAAAAGGTCCACATAAAAAAAAAAAAAAAGAAAGAAAGAAAGTGAACGTGGCCAGCCTGTTAGGTGCTGCCAACTGGAAATGGTAGAGAGAACAGGCTGAGCGTGGAGACAGCCTCTCGATTTGGTCATTTAACTTAGGGATTTGGGCAGTGCTTGTTCAGTGGCATGGTGGCAGGAAAAGCCAGGATGCTGGGTGTTAGGAAGGGGAGGTGGAAAGAGAAGTGTAGACAGCTCTTAAGAGAGTGTGGGTTGTAAAAGGAAGGGGTCAGGAGAGGAAGCTTGAGAGAAAGTCATTTATGAGAAAAACTCAATCGTTTCTATAGTGGGAATGGAAGAAAGCGTGAAGGAAGGGCTCAGGATGCTTGGGAAAGGGGGCAGGAAGTATGCAAAAGAGGTTCTAGGCCTTTGTCGTCACATAGTTAGGTGTTCAAATCCCAGCTCTGCCAGCTACCAGCTGTGGGACTCTGGGCAAGTGAGTCAGCCCCTCTTAGACTCTGCTTCCTCAACTGCCCAACAGAGAGAGCACACACCTCGCAGAGTCACGGCAGGGGTGCCAGGAGAGTGTGTATTGGGACCTTCACAGTGCCTAGTACCTGGGGAGTTTTGAGTTAGTGGACTCTTCTCAAGCTCCTTTATAGATGCCATTTAGAAAAGACCACAGTGACACCCGCTAACCCTTGGTCCACATTAGGTGCCTCCTGCTCTAAAGTCTGAACTCACGACACACATCCCACTTATAATGATTCTCTGTGTAGTGGATAGTGTGGGGCGCCACCCAGATCCCCCTTTCATAACTGAGGCACTTCTGCCCCAGGCATGGGGAGCTCTGGCTGCTGACGACTCACAGCTTAGTCCTCCAGGAATTGCCCTGAAGAGACTTGCATTGCCTAGGCGCAGCCCACACCCAAGGACTGGTCGCTGGTTGGGGGGTGGGTACAGACGTGTCCACTGGGGACATGTCTGAAGGAACATCCCGACCTCAGAGCTCCCTAACAGATGGGGTGAGGTCTGTTGTGACTGCATTGCCATTTCACTCCTCCCTCTGTTCTGTCTGTCCTGCTTCCCTCATTCCCTGCGGGGGTTATTCCCAAGGGTAAGACCCAGCAAGACCCCTACACACAAGTCTCCACATCAGTCTGTTTTCGGGCAACCTGACTTAAGACACCCTGTTTAATGTCTGTATCTTTCCCCTAAACTGTAAGCTTCTTGAAGGCGTTGACTCTGTCTGTCTTGTTCATCGTATCACCAGGTCTAGGCACATAATAGATGCTCATTAATTATGTGTTGAATAAGTGAATGAACTGATTTCCTAGACACACACACGGGAGTCCCCTGATATATACAAATTTCTAGAATTGTGAATTACAGATCAAGTTCTCCACGAGTGCCTTTCTGTGGGCACGTGAGCCTGCCTGGGCCCACCCGGTATGAAGCCATCACTCACAGTAGCTTTGTGTCTTCTGTGAGTGATTTCCAGGTTTCTATCAGCAAACGGTGGTCACAATTTATAAAATGTTCACACAAGAATATTAGGGCTGCATTCAACATCGTTTTTGTACAGAGAGGTTGTTCCTTAGGGCCTTTAATTTTCTAGCTTTCATTATTGGGAGAGTAAAATGTTATCACTTGCAACCCAAAATTGATTTTTATTTCCCAAAAGAAGCCCATAAAAATAAATAACTTCCTGGGAGGGAAGAAAGAAAAGAACTCTTTACGCTGGGCAATTTGTTAAAAAAGAGGAGAAAAGGAAGCCTGGAGGGGCAAAGCAATCTAAAGATTTAGATTGTATCTCCCCCCAGCGCCCACTCCTCCTTTTTTTTTTTTTTTTTTTTGTTTTAATTTGAGGCTTACTGGACTTTGAAAACACTTATGCTGTTGAGAAGGTTCACTAGGGACAGCTTCATGGGACATTCTGGAGCATTGCCCCACCATTTGTACCTCTGGTACTCCAACCTACTACTGTGTTGCTACTGGGGAGGAGATGTGTTGCCAGTATCTCATTAGTAATTGTATCAGTAAGTTTTTGCTGTGTAACAAATCACTCCGAATGTAGTGGGCTTAAAAGGACAAACATTCTTTCTCTCAATTTTGTGAGTCTGCTGGGAGGTTCTTCTGACCTGGGCTGGCTTGTCTGGGGCTGCAAGGTTTAGGATGGCCTCAGTCTCACACGTGGTGGTTTGCTCAGTGTCAGCTGGAGTGACAGGGCTGACCTAGCCTTGTGCTTCTCACCATTCTGCAGGCTGGCTCTAGCTTGTTCATGTGGTTGTAGTCATAGGCGTCTCAAAAGCAGTAAGTGAGAGCATTTCAACTCAAGCCTCAGTTCACAAGCACTTTTTTAGGTCTCTGCTTATATCACACTGCCTAATGTCCCAGTGGCTAAAGCAATTCACATGACCAAGTCTACATTCAGAGAATGGAAAAACAGACTTTCATTCTTTCACTGGCATAAATAGGAGTATGTAGGCAGGGAAGATACCGAGTCGTCTCATTTTATAGCTAATAAGCTGAGAATCAGAGAGGTTGAGCAACTGGCCTGAGGTCACACAGCAAGCCAAGAACCCGCCCTGTAACCAGCCCATTGTGGGTGAACTCACCCTGTGCTGCCACATGCTGTCTCCCCTTCCTTCATTCCCTCCACCACCCTGATATCCAGGAGGGCAGCTCCCTGTGGCCTCTGTTAACTGGTTGGCCCCTCACTCAGCCTTGGAGTGAGGCTCTCCTTTTACCAATTAGAACTAACAATTGCCTGCTGTGCTGAGTACTTGCATTCCTCAGTCCCCATCCACTCTCTGCTCTTCCCTGTGTCTCAGGAGACTAACCCCTGTGGAGGGCATCACCTGGGCCCTCTAGCTTCTGCTTGAGTGCATGCAGTAAGAAGCACTGGCAAGAGGATTGCAGGAGAGAGAAGGTGAGGTGTTCTTTCCCAATCCCCCTGCTCTGGGCCCCAGCTCCAGGGTGCACTGGGCTCTGGTAACACTGTTTCCTCCCTTTGCCTTTCAGCCTAAGAGTGGCAGTGACATTCACCATTGCTAGTCTCTGGGTGCCTCACCATCCATTCTTGATTCCTTTAACCCTGGCCTCACATTTCTGAGTAGTTCCTTAATTAAAGTCTCTTAAACCATCTGAATTGAATTCTGTTTCCTGCTCGAGCCTACTTGGATATACTTTCATTAGGTTGCATTTTCCTATAAGGGAAGAAGGAAATAGAGTTTGCAGCCTGTGATTTGGGGAACCGGGTTTCATGCTGGGAATGCCCATGAAAAGGAGTGTATAGCCTCCAAAAATGCTCATGTGGCAGGAAGAATGTTTGAGAACTTTAGCGCTAGAGTGTGAGGGTTCCCATTGTCTAGGCTTTGTTCAGGGAATTCTGAGGACTCTGGGAAGGACGTACAAGGGTATTTATGGCATCTGTGTGATGGCAAAAGGCTAATAGCGTCCTGAATACCTGTTGATGGAAGAATGAATGGCTGAATAGTTTGTGGTCCGTGCATGCGGTGGTATAATAGGCAGTTTGAAAAGAATGAGTTAGTTCTCAATTGACTGACATGGAGAGATAGACAAGATGTATTGTGAGGTAGGAAAAACACTTTGCCGGGTAACAGGTACAGTGTGATTCCGTTTTTGTAGAATAACTCTCCCGATCCCTGATCCCTTCGTTTCCAAGTGATTGTCACCGCAAGGGGTAAGGTGTGGAAGGGTAAACACCAGGTTGTCAGTCTGGGTTTGCTGGGGTGGGTGTTGGGTGTGGGGAGGAGGAGAAGGTAGGGCAGGAAAGGATGGGGGAGGGGAACTTGAGGAAAAAACTAGCACAATGGGAAAGTGCACGGGTTTAATTTGCTCTGCTTTTTCTAACTTTTTGAGATACTTAGATCATGGATTTTCAGATGAACTTTTTCCTCTAAGCACTGCTTTAGCTGACTTTCACAAGGTTTGAAGCTTTTGAATTTCTATTATGATTTCTTCTTTTTCCTATGGGCTATTTAAAAGTGTCTTTAATTTTCAAACATTTGTGGATATTCTTATTATCTTTTGTTATGGATTTTAAGTTTGTTTCCACTGTGGTCAGAGAACACACATCATTTCATCCTCTTGAAATTTTGGGAAATATTCTCTGTGCACTTGTAAAGAATATATATTCTGCAGTTGTTGTAGTATTCATGTGGGCAAATTAGGTTAAGGTTGTGTCATTGTGCTGTTCATGTCTTCGGTATCTTTGTTGATTTTTATTTTGCTTGCTCGTTCTGTTACTGAAGGAGCTATGTTCAAGCCTCCTATTATGACTGTGCATTTTCCTCTTTTATTTTTTTAAAATTATTTAATTTAATTAATTTATTTTTTATTTTTGGCTATGTTGGGTGTTTGTTGTTGCACGTGGGCTTTCTCTACTTGTGCTGAGCGGGGGCTACTCTTAGTTGCGGTGCGCGGGCTTCTCATTGTGGTGGCTTCTCTTGTTGCGGAGCGCGGGCTTCAGTAGTTGTGGTTTGCAGGCTCTAGAGCACAGGCTCAGTAGTTGCAGCGCACGGGCTTTGTTGCTCCGTGGCATGTGGGATCTTCCCAGACTGTCTCCTTCTCTCTCTCTCTCTCTCTCTGTCTCTCTGCCTCTCTCTCTCTCTCTCATGAAAGTGGTTGACAGTGAGTGACTGGAAGTAAAAAGGAAAAAAACCCTAAATATAAGGATATGGAAACATCGAAAGACAAAGGAAAAAGAAAAAAAATATGTAAAGTGAAAATGATTGAAAATGAAAGGAAGAAGAACATTTAAAAATGTATATTCTTGCACAAACTGCCGAGACTGAACCAGGAAGAAATAGAAAATATGAACAGACCAATCACAAGCACTGAAATTGAAACTGTGATTAAAAACCTTCCAACAAACAAAAGCCCAGGACCAGATGGCTTCACAGGTGAATTCTATCAAACATTTAGAGACGAGCTAACACCTATCCTTCTCAAACTCTTCCAAAATATTGCAGAGGGAGGAACACTCCCAAACTCATTCTACGAGGCCAACATCACCCTGATACCAAAACCAGACAAAGATGTCACAAAGAAAGAAAACTACAGGCCAATACCACTGATGAACATAGATGCAAAAATCCTCAACAAAATACTAGCAAACAGAATCCAACAGCACATTAAAAGGATCATACACCATGATCAAGTGGGGTTTATCCCAGGAATGCAAGGATTCTTCAATATACGCAAATCAATCAATGTGATACACCATAATAACAAATTGAAGGAGAAAACCCATATGATCATCTCAATAGATGCAGAGAAAGCTTTCGACAAAATTCAACACCCATTTATGATAAAAGCCCTGCAGAAAGTAGGCATAGAGGGAACTTTCCTCAGCATAATAAAGGCCATATATGACAAACCCACAGCCAACATTGTCCTCAGTGGTGAAAAACTGAAACCATTTCCACTAAGATCAGGAACAAGACAAGGTTGCCCACTCTCACCACTATTATTCAACATAGTTTTGGAAGTGTTAGCCACAGCAATCAGAGAAGACAAAGAAATAAAAGGAATCCAAATCGGAAAAGAAGAAGTAAAGCTGTCACTATTTGCAGATGACATGATACTATACATAGAGAATCCTAAAGATGCTACCAGAAAACTCCTAGAGCTAATCAATGAATTTGGTAAAGTAGCAGGATACAAAATAAATGCACAGAAATCTCTTGCATTTCTATACACTAATGACGAAAAATCTGAAAGTGAAATTAAGAAAACACTCCCATTTACCATTGCAACAAAAAGAATAAAATATCTAGGAATAAACCTACCTAAGGAGACAAAAGACCTGTATGCAGAAAATTATAAGACACTGATGAAAGAAATTAAAGATGATACAAATAGATGGAGAGATATACCATGTTCCTGGATTGGAAGAATGAACATTGTGAAAATGACTCTACTACCCAAAGCAATCTACAGATTCAATGCAATCCCTATCAAACTACCACTGGCATTTTTCACAGAACTAGAACAAAAAATTTCACAATTTGTATGGAAACACAAAAGACCCCGAATAGCCAAAGCAATCTTGAGAACGAAAAATGGAGCTGGGGGAATCAGGCTCCCTGACTTCAGACTATATTACAAAGCTTCAGTAATCAAGACAGTTTGGTACTGGCACAAAAACAGAAATATAGATCAATGGAACAGGATAGAAAGCCCAGAGATAAACCCACACACATATGGTCACCTTATCTTTGATAAAGGAGGCAAGCATATACAGTGGAGAAAAGACAGCCTCTTCAATAAGTGGTGCTGGGAAAATTGGACAGGTACATGTAAAAGTATGAAATTAGAACACTCCCTGACACCATGCACAAAAATAAACTCAAAATGGATTAAAGACCTAAGTGTAAGGGCAGACACTATCAAACTCTTAGAGGAAAACATAGGCAGAACACTCTATGACATACATCACAGCAAGATTCTTTTTGACCCAGCTCCCAGAGAAATGGAAATAAGAACACAAATAAACAAATGGGACCTAATGAAACTTAAAAGCTTTTGCACAGCAAAGGAAACCATAAACAAGACCAAAAGACAACCATCAGAATGGGAGAAAATATTTGCAAATGAAGTAACTGACAAAGGATTAATCTCCAAGATTTACAAGCAGCTCATGCAGCTCAATAACAAAAAAACCAACAACCCAATCCAAAAATGGGCAGAAGACCTAAATAGACATTTCTCCAAAGAAGATATACAGATGGCCTACAGACACGTGAAAGAATGCTCAACATCATTAATCATTAGAGAAATGCAAATCAAAACTACAATGAGATATCATCTCACACCGGTCAGAATGGCCATCATCAAAAAAATCTAGAAACAATAAATGCTGGAGAGGGTGTGGAGGAAAGGGAACACTCTTGCACTGTTGGTGGGAATGTAAATTGATACAGCCACTATGGAGAACAGTATGGAGGTTCCTGAAAAAACTACAAATAGAACTACCATACGACCCAGCAATCCCAATACTGGGCATATACCCTGAGAAAACCATAGGTCAAAAAGAGTCATGTACCAAAATGTTCATTGCAGCTCTATTTACAATAGCCAGGACATGGAAGCAACGTAAATGTCCATCGACGGATGAATGGATAAAGAAGATGTGGCACATATATACAATGGAATATTACTCAGCCATAAAAAGAAATGAAATGGAGGTATTTGTAATGAGGTGGATGGAGTTAGAGTCTGTCATACAGAGTGAAGTAAGTCAGAAAGAGAAAAACAAATACAGTATGCTAACACATATATACGGAATCTAAGGAAAAAAAAAAAAAAAAAAAAGGCCATGAAGAACCTAGTGGCAAGATGGGAATAAAGACACAGACCTACTAGAGAATGGACTTGAGGATATGGGGAGGGGGTGGGGTGAGATGTGACAGGGTAAGAGAGTGTCATGGACATATATACACTACCAAATGTAAAATAGATAACTAGTGGGAAGCAGCCGCATAGCACAGGGAGATCAGCTCAGTGCTTTGTGACCACCTAGAGGGGTGGGATGGGGAGGGTGGGAGGGAGGGAGATGCAAGAGGGAAGAGAAATGGGAACATATTGTATATGTATAACTGATTCACTTTGTTATAAAGCAGAAGCTAACACACCATTGTAAGGCAATTATACTTCAATAAAGATGTTTAAAAAAAAATGTATATTCTTTTCCCTTTGCTTTCAATTCTCATATTCAGGATGTGTCTCTTATAAGCATAATTTAAAAATCCAGTCTATTTGATTTTTAATTTGACCATTTAGACCATTTACATTAAATGTAATTGCTGATATATTTGAGTTTATGTCTGTGATCTTCCTATTTATTTTTTATTTGTCCCATGTGTTTTACATTCCTTTTCTTCTTTGTTTTTGCCTCGTTTTGAATCACTTGAGTATATTTTATCATTTCACTTCCATTAACTTGTTAGCCATATATTGTTATTACTTTTATGTTGGCTCTACAGATTTCAACATAAATCCTTGACTTTTTAGAGTCCATTATATTACCAAATAACCCTAGGTCCTTAAACATTTGAGTTCCATTTACCCTGTCTCACCCTGTTTTAATTTTACATGTCATTTAAATTATACTTTATTATTATTGCTTTGTACAATCAGTATTAATTTAGAGTTACTAATATATTTATCCTTTTTGTTTTTTGGTTTGTTTGTTTGTTTCTTCCTACATATTCACATTTCCATCTAGAATCATTATCTTTCTCTGTAAAGAACCCCTTTAAGCGTTTACTTTAATTGAGGTCTGCTGGAAATAAATTTTAAAATACCTTTATTTCACATTCACTTTTGAAGAATGTTTTTGCTGGGTATAGAATTCAAAATCAGGAGTTGTTTTCTTTCAGCACTTTAAAGATGTTACCCCATGGTTCTTATTCTTATTCATATTCTTATTTTCTTACTCCTTTGAAGGTAATGTGCCTTATTTTCACTTGGCTGCTTTTGATTTTCTCTTTATCTTTGATTTTCAACAGTTTGATTATGATGTTCTTAGGAATGTGTGTGTGTGTGTGTGTGTGTGTGTGTGTGTACATTCATATGTATTTATTCTGTTCTTGAATTTTTTAGCTTGACATCTTTCATCAGTATTGGAAAATTCTTGGCCACTCGTCTGCCCTATTCCTTCTCTTCTTTTCATCCTGGATTTCAATTACACATAGATTAGACCTTTCCACTGGTCTCTGACACTGTCTTCAAAACTTTCCATCCTTTTTGCTCTCTGTGCTTTAGTCTGATGGTTCTATTTTGGTTTTTTTCCCTTTTCTTTCTTTCTTTTTTTTTTTTTCTTTTTGGCCACTCCAGGCACAGCTTGTGAGATCTTAGTTCCCTGAGCAGGGATCGAACCCGTGCCCTCTGCAGTGGAAGCTCGGAGTCCTAACCACTGGACCACCAGGGAATTCCCTAGTCTGATGGTTCTAAATGAGCTATTTTTCCAGTGACTAATATGCCTTCCAATGGCTTCTAATCTGCTGCTAAACCCTTATATTGAGTTCTTAATTTTAATTATTGTACTTTTAATTAAACCTTTTTATTTTAGAATACTTTTAGATATATGGAAAAGTTACATAGTACAGAGTTCCCATAAACCCTTCACACTCAGTTTCCCCTATTGTTAACATCTTACCTTATCATGGTGCATTTATCAAAACTCAGAAATTAACATTAATCGGTACATTACTGTTAACAAAACTCCAGACTTTATTTGGGTGTTAACTAGTTTTTTCATTAATATCCTTTATTCGTTTCAGGTTTCCATCCAAGATACCAAGTTTTATTTAGTTGTCCTATCCTCTTAGATTCCTCTGGTTCATTACAATTTCTCAGTCTTTCTTTGTTTTTCATGATCTTGACAGTTTTGAGGAGTACTGGTCAGGTGTTTTGTAGAGTTCCCCTCAATTTGGGAATTACTGTATTTTAAATTCTAAAGGTCACATTTTTTAATAGGTTATAGCTCTCTGATGAAGTTCTCCATATTATCATCTTTTTTTTTTTTTTTTAAACCCTCTCAATCACAGTTATTTTAAAATCCAGTGTCTGGGTCACCTGTGGATCTGTCCTATTGCCTGTTTTTTCTTCTGGTCCTATTTCTTGGCATATTTGGAACTTTGGTTTGAATTCCAGTCATTTCATATGCCAAATCAAAGAGGTTTGGATGAAGTTATCTTCCTCCTCTGGTTCATTCCCAGTCCAATGATGGAGCCACTAGAGGTTTCCAGCTCTAGTGAGGCTGAAGACTTCCTAGGGCCCTCCTCCTTGCAAGGTCCTGCACTCCAGATTTTGCTTCTCCAGCACCACAAGACTGCCAGAAACCGTCAGCAGATTTCTGTTTTGTGTCTCAACCTCTGTATTTGAATTGGCAAACCCCCAAGGGAGAACCAATGCTTAGGGGAGACTGAGTCACTGAGAAGTTCGGTGACATTTAGGGCACATAGCACTGAGTGGCAGTGTTTATATTAAAACCCGGGATCTCTAGCTTTCTGACTGAGCTTCTCACCCCCCAGCTCTACTAACTTGGTAAGGACAGTGGCTTTAGATCAGATACAGGTCCTTGAAATGCAGGAGGTGCTGTGCTGGAGGAAGAGTTTAGTCCAATCCCCACACCTTGGGGCAAATGAAGCAGAAGTTCTCGGAACAGTCTGTTCTTAAATCAGTCAAGACTTGCCTTTTCTGAACAGGTTGGATTCCTGCCTCCCAGAGAGAGGTGGCAGAGTGTGGAAGTGAAGAACTTAGGCTCTGGGGACGGGCAATACCGGGATGTGTATGAAGTGCACGTAACACGTGCTCAGTGAATGTTGTTGTCAACATCGGCAGCATCACCGGCCAGAACAACCCAAATCACAAAACCTGTGAATTCTCTCTGGGCTTGAGGCCTTGGGATCCTCCCAAGGTGATAAGATTCATGGTCATTCTCTCCTTCAGCGAGTGTCTCACACTGTGCTGGGCTCTGGAATCACCACCGTCAGTAAGACAGGTACATGGATAACCACAGTAAAGGGTTACATGTCCTGCGCCAGACATCAGGACAAGGTGTTCTGAGAAACCACAGGAGGGGCACCGGCCCATGGTGCCGTTGGAGCTCTACAGCGGTTTTAGGGCATGGAGAGAAGGGAACATCTCACTAATCCCTTATCAATTCATTCATTGATTCACCATCTACTACATGCCAGGTGCTGTGCTGGGGCTGGGAATACAAAAGTGACCACAATAGAAAGACCTTCCTCTCTTGAAGCTTTTAACCTTGCAGGAAATCAGGGAATTATTCTGATTGAATAATCATGTACTGAGTACCTACAAAATACATGTCCCAGTTCTAGGCACTTAATGGGTTAGAGTAATAATAATGCCTAGGCTTTTGAGTATGTAAGAGGTTTGATCCCTTAGCGTGCATTATAGCTCCTAAACCCTCCCAAGCTGGTGAGGTGGCATGATGACTGTTCTCATATTACAGATGAGGAAACTGAGGCTCACAGAGGTTAAGTAACTTTCCAAGGTCACACAACTAGAAAATGGCATCACTTGGACTCAAATCCAGGTCTGCCCTTAGCCATGGTACTGTGCTCCTTCCAGAAATATTAGGAAGTCACAGTTCCTTCCCTTAAAGAGTTCTATTAAATATAATAGAACAAGTAAGGCAAGCAAACATATCCCTAAAGTATATTGTGCTGCTGAACATAAGAAAGCAATAATCCTGTTGGTAGGTCAGATGAAGTCAAGAAAGGCTTCTGGGAAGAGGCGGCATTAGAGATCTAACTGCCAGAATGAGCGAAGGGCCAAGGGAGGGAACTCACTGGGTAGAGGGTAGTGCACACTCTGGCCTCCAGGGGGAGTTGGAAACTCCTCTCTATGCCATGGCTGATGTGGGGATGTGGGTCAAGGCTAAGGACCTGGATGATGCTATTGGTTCATGAGCCTTGGCTAGAGGGCTGGTGGGGCTCAGAGAGATGAGGGGAGGCTTAACGACTTCATCATCATGATACACCCATAATATTCTTTCTTGGGCTTCTATTTGAGGCTTACTCTGTCTTCAGACCTCTCAGAGCTCCAGATAGCTGGAATGGAGAGGAGTCTGGGCTTATCTCCTGCTTGGGACACTACTCTCTCTGAGTCACCAGGAAAACAAACAGGAGTAGGAGAAAGGAAGCAAAAGGAGCCCATCCAATTTCCAGTGATTCTAATGTGTATCTAGGGTTAAGAACTCTTGGTCCAGCCCAACTCACCAGGGCTGTTGGTTGTACTCGTGATTTGGGGTGAAGGTCCTAGTGTAGTAGAGTGATTATCTGCCTGGCTCAGCCACTCTGCACGTATCCCTTGGGAAGTTGCTGTGGGACATGATTCTGGACACTAGATCGTGTCCGTCTCCTCCTACAGAGATGGGAACTTGCAGGGAGCAGCAAGCAGTCAAGTATGACTGGAGTTTGGGATACATGTGAGGAGGAAGTGGCAGGGAAGGCTGTAGAGTTATAGTGGGGAGAGGAACCAGTTATCACAGTGGACGCATCCTGGAGGGATCATAGGCATCTTTGGGCCCTGCTCCAGGGTCTCGCCAGGGTGTTATTATCTTCACGAAGGTGCCCAATTCAGCTTGCTGCTCTCTTCTGGGCTGATGGCAATTTAGCTCGAGGTTAACCCACTCTCTAGCTCTCTCTTTTGTTTTTTTTAATTTATTGAGATGAAATTCATGTAACATTAACTTGACCATTTTAGAGTGAGCAACTCAGGGGCATTTAGTACATTCACTGTGTGTACAACCACCACCTCTATCCAGTTCCAAAGCATTCCCATCGCTCCAAAATGAAACCCCGTACCCATTAAGCGGTTATTCCCCATTCCCTTCTGTCCTCAGCCCCTGGCAACCATCGATCTGCTTTCTTGAACTCTCTCTTTTTAAGACTGTTTAAAAACTAAACTGTTTGGTACCTCAAGTATCTTTAACTCTAAAGAAGAGGATAATCATGTAATGCTCGGTCATCTAGATCAGGGCTGGTTGTCACAACATCTAAACACTTCTATATCAGTTTGCAAATAATCAATAACCTGAGTGCCCTCTGCCTCCTTGGCCTCCTTGGTCTCCTCTCCAGGACCCCTGGGACCTGATCCAGCAGTGAAAAGGCTAACGTCTGGTCCAGGGGGGAGAATTCAGATCCACTCCAGGGCTTTGGCTATGTCCATTCTGCTGGGTAGCACTGCTTGCTCAGTATTTGCCTGTCAGCCCTGTGGTGGAGGGTAGGATTGGAATTCTTCCAGATGCAAGAGCCTCTCCTAATCCAAAGACTGCTTTCCATTGCTCACCTTTTTGCATCCTACCTGCCTTCAACCGGTTTGCCACTTTTTACATGTCTTAGTCTAAAGTTCAGTATTTTCCCCCTATTATTTTTAACATACTTTTCTGAATGATGTGCTGTCTGCACCTAAAATGTGCCCAACACACCTTCTGAGGTGGTGGAAGGATGCTCTTTTGGGGAGAAATATGTTGATCTCCCCTTGAAGGAACCCAAGACATCTGAAGGTGGCTTTTGCTCGTTCATTATAGAAGGGCAAGCGCTATGTTTAAGACAGACCTGGAAGCTGCTGCCACAGAACATATGAGCACAGTTGTGGATTCAATAAGAGGCACACTCAGAGGGGAAAGGTCTGACCTGCCTTGGTTTTCAGCAGCAGTGTGATGTCACAGCTAAGGGTGCAGTTTTTAGAGCCAGACAGCCTGAGTTCAAATCCCACCTTTACTGTTAACCAGCTATGTGACCTTGAAAAAGACATTTAACTTCCTCAGCTCTCAGTTTCCACATCAGTAAAATGGGGAGAACAGTAATATACACGCCATAAGATTTCCATGCGGATTACATGAGATAGAACATGTACAGCACTTAGTGCTTGGCTCATAGTAAGAGCTCGTTTGCCACTAGCTATTAGGATTTAATCTTGATTTCTATCATATTTTGGAATATATCATTTTTGGCTTCCTAAAAAAGAAAAAAAAAGAGCATGGACTTAAAGTCAGTAGGCAATGGTGAGTCACTGAGGATTTTTTGAGAGTGGGAATGACACAATAAGATCTTTGCTTTAGGAAGATTAATTTGTCTGCAGCTCACAGGCTGACCTGGAAGGAAGAGAGGGTGAAGGGCGGCTGACGCGGCGGTCTGAGCTGTGCTTACAGTATGGCAGCCAGTAGTCACACGTGGCTACTTACATTTAAATTGATTAAAATTAAGTGAAATGTACTCAGTAGCCACATGTGGCTAGTGGCTGCTATGTGGGACAGCAAACACTTCCACCCTCCCAGGGATTTCTGTTGGATGGTGCTGGTCGAGAGCAGTGGTTCTCACGCCTGAGTTTGCAGCGGAATAACCTAGAGGGCGCATTAGAGTCCAGATTGCTGGGCTCCCCTCCCCTTCCCATCAGTTTCCGACTCAGGAGGTCAGGGGGGTGGGGTGGGGTGGGAGAGGCCTGGGAATTTGCATTTCCATCAAGTCCCCAGGAGACGCTGATGCTTCTGGTCTGGGACACCCTCGCTTCCCCCCTTGGAGAACCCTCTCTCTGCAACACCGCTTTTCAGTTCCTGGTGTGAGGGAAGAAGGGGAGTTGTTTTGCGCTTGTTGACAGTCATATGAGTCTTGTTCATATGTCCCAGCTTAGCCTGTTTGGGATTTGGACTCTGTCTCTTCCTGAGACAGGAGACAGGCAGGCGGCGGTGCTCCTGGGGGTCTGTTTCGTGAAGGGAGGTGTATAGGAGCCTTGGCTGAAGGAGGAGAAAGTGGAGCTCACTGGGAGTCTGGAGAACAGAGGGACTGATCAGGTAGTGAAGAGTGATCTCTGCTGTCTCCTGTGCTCTGCCTGCCAGCCTGGAGCTCTGCTTTTGATGTCTGATGGAGAGGACGGTAGAGACAGACACTTTCACAACTGAACAGCCGAGGATGTGCTGCCTCTGTCCCTGGGTCCTACCCGACAACTTTCTCCCTGAGGCATGAATGACTCAAGTCTAGCTGCACGGTTGCACGGGGGGTGGTGGTGGGGGAAAGGGCCTTGGGGTATAAATGACAGAATTCAATGAAGTGTGAAGTGGGAGAAGCACATCACTTAAAACCTCAACATATTACCCGCCGCAAGTGTGCCTCAAACTTGTGGTTTGAGCTGCAGAAAGAGACATCGTAGAGCTTGTTCTCAGCCAGAGGACAGCATCTGCTGATGGGCAGGGTCCCCGAAATGTTCACCTGAGTCTGAGCTGAGCTTGGGGTATCAGGCAGAGACATAGAGTGGGGCTGTGATAGACCAGAAGCAAGAAAATTCTCCCCACGCCAGCTGTGTGCCCTTTTCTAGATGGTCATTGGATGTGCATGAGTGTCTGAGGGCAACTAGGACATTCTTCCAGATTATGCTCCGTGCCAGCTGACAAGTAGCTGTGACCCTCCTAAGGTGGCTCTCCCTGCTGTCCCAGCTGCTCTCCAGATCCTCCCCGGACCTCCCCGCAGCCCAGCAACTAAAGTTCACACCTGAGCATCTCGAGGGGCCTTCAAGACCCTGTTCTAATTCTGAGGATGGCATCAGTACTGTTTAGTTGGTACTTGGGTTATGGCATTTGGAAGTATTTTGAATATAGTGTGTGTGTGTGTCTGTGTGTGTGTGTGTGTTTACATACAGTGGTGAAGAGTGAGGGAAGGTGGGGAGGATTTAGTAGGTGCTACAATGACCTTGAGATATGAATAGTTTGGTAAAATTATAATAAAAAGAAAGTGGGAAGGATGCCTGTTTCCTACAGGCTGGTTAAGACCCATTGCTTTAATCATCCATCCATCCATTTAGGATAAATGGGTCCAGCAGGAAAATTATCCCTCTTTTAGTGCTTCTGTGCCATTGAGGATGTTTGACAGTACGTAAGGGGGAATATTCCTCTGTTGGGACTTCTCTGAACAGATGTTTTCTTCCCTCATCATCCCCAAATGACAGTAAAAGAAATAGAAAACTTATCTTCAAATGACAACCCTTTCCTCTGACTGCCTGGGGAACATGGCATGAGAATGTGGCTGTCGGGTTTTAAAAAATCCGTTGGGTCCCATGATTCAGTGATGTGGTTAATGTAGATAGGACTCTTCTATCAAACCGGGGCGCCCATTGAAGAAATGAGAAAATATGCACTGGTTCTCTAGAGAAGGGAGGTTAAGCCTGCCTTCCTCAGAGCTGGAAGGCTTTTGTCCCGAGCCTCTGGAAATTAAACCCATCACTTAGAGAGCAGATTGTGGGGCTTCTGGCCATTGCTACTTGGGCTGCGCAAAGCCGCCGACGGACAGTTTTGATTGAATGTCGAAATTAAGCTGCCGAGTAGTGACTCTGCAGCTCCAGGGACCCCATGTTAGTATTTATGTCACATCTTTAGAAATAATCACATTGTGAAGCAGCGCCCAAAGCCATGTCAGCAGCCACTGCAGCTCAAGGTTTGGACGCCACCCGCCCGGTGCCTCTGCTGCATTTGCTCAGCACGGGTTGGTGGGGGGTGGGGTGGTGGGCCAGGCACACCGTCAGGGTTCCTGTCCTGAGGATGCAGGCAGAGAAGCTGTAAGCCTCGTCTCTCTTTGTTTTCTCTCAACTTGAGGCATGAGGTGGTCTCCAGAACAAGAAATAAAGCTAGCTTATTGGGTGCCTTACTGACAAACCATCTGTCCTAGGCATAAGGAAAGACCCCCAGGGCCGGCCTGAGGGGAACAGATGTTCATGGGGACAGGGTTTATTCTTGTTTTTCCAAGCTGGTCTGAAGAGCGCCTCCTCTATCTACATGAATCCCTGCACACTCTTCCCGCATCTCCAGGGGGACCCGGTGACATCGCCGACACCATTGGGGAGTGCCAGGCACTAAGAGGCTGCGCTTGTGAGATCTCAAAGGGTGACTAACTCAGATCATCTCTGGGGAGTGGAGTGGTCTCTGGACCTCTAGGGGTTGAGGCTGTATAGAGTCATAGCAGGTGCAGAGCAACCCTGGGAATTGCAAGACCCTGAGTGACCAGGGAAACCTCTGTAGAAAATAGATGACACTAAACTGGGTTTGGTGGATTATAGAATGCCCAGCTTTCCAAGTTTCTGGCTCTAAGAAGAAACCAGTTACAGAGCATGAAAGTTGCATGGTTTTGGCAGTGATGTACAGACTCTGAGCTTGGGGGAATCAGCTGACTGGATCTCGGGGCATCCAAGTTGTATCCAATTCAAGATTGTTGAGCGTAATTGTGCACAAGACTGGCCTCCCATTAAGCAAAGAATTTTTTCTCCCAGATTTAGAGTAACTTTTTAATTTTTTTAAATTATTTTTTTAAAATAAATTTATTTATTTTATTTATTTTTGGCTGCGTTGGGTCTTCGTTGCTGCACACGGGCTTTCTCTAGTTGCGGCGAGCGGGGGCTACTCTTCATTGCGGTACGTGGGCTTCTCATTGTGGTGGCTTCTCTTGTTTCGGAGCACGGGCTCTAGGCGCGTGGGCTTCAGTAGTTGTGGTGCGCGGGTTTAGTTGCTCCGCGGCATGTGGGATCTTCCCAGACCAGGGCTTCAACCCGTGTCCCCTGAGTTGGCAGGCGGATTCTTAACCACTGTGCCACCAGGGAAGCCCTAGAGTAACTTTTTTAAATTAAAAAAGTAATTCATGCTCAACTGAGACCATATATTTAACTTCTCCTTCTTCCAAATTCCCACTGAATGACTAAGAGATTAAAAAAAGGAAAAATTTATCAGGGCTGCAAACCAGAGAGTGTCAATCTCTTGCCAGAACCACTGAAGAATTTCTCTAAGGTACAGTTGAGACAATACAAGCTAATTTTGTCTTCTCTTTTCCAACATCTAAGCCTCTTAATATTTTTCTTTTATGTAATTGTATTGGTTGGTACTTCCAGAATGATGTTAAATTATAGTGGTGATGGTAGGCATTTTTAATTTGATTGCAGCCTTAAGGGAACTAGAAATGCCTCTAGAGTTTCACCAGTAAGCATGATGAAAGCCTTTGATACATTTATTATACCAAGAAAAACATGTATCTCTTCCTATTTTTCTAAGGGTTAAAAGAAAGAATGATTATTAAATTTTGTCACTTGTCTTTTTTGTCATTTTTTGAGATAATTACATGTTTTTTCTCCTTTGACCTAGTTTTATAGTGAATAATATTAATAGATTTTCTAAAACTATGAAGGGTTTTGTTTAGAGAGCATGTCATCAGACTTGAGGTTTTGAAAGATCCCTTTGATGTAGGGGCGTGGAGGAAGCGCAGAAAGGAGAAAGACTGTAGGCGAGAAACCAGCTAGGAGAGAAAAAGGGAATGCGCAAACAACAGCCATGTGCAAATGCTGTTTACCCATCACTCATTACCTGCCAAGGACAATACCAGGCACTTTACAGGCTTCAGATATAACTTAGTAATCACATAACCCTATGACACAATTATTATTGTTAAGGTGGTAACAGTGTGGATAGTAAGAAGGACTCAGGTACATAAAATGATAAAGAGGTAGAATGAATAGTACACAGTCAAAGATTTTACCGAGGGGAGGCGACCAAGGTGATTTCCAGATTTCTCACCACAGTTGGGTGAATGGTTAAGCACTCATCAAGGATGGCATTGAAAGAGGGGGAGCACATATGCTCTGTTCTGTATGCTGGTAGGTAGGTGGGGGATGGGGGATAATGACAGGGAGGGAGTGTTCTTTTTTTTTTTTAGAAAAGAATGTTTAAAAAACTTCATTTTCATTTCTTCCTTTTCAGTGGTTCACATGAAAGTTTTCTCTCTTTTTTAACATCTTTATTGGAGTATAAGTGCTTTACAATGGGGTGTTAGTTTCTGCTTTATAACAAAGTGAATCAGCTACACATATACATATATCCCCATATCTCCTCCTTCTTGCATCTCCCTCCCACCCTCCCTATCCCACCCCTCTAGGTGGTCACAAAGCACTGAGCTGATCTCCCTGTGCTATGTGGCTGCTTCCCACTAGCTAGCTAGCTATTTTACATTTGGTAGTGTATATATGTCTATGCCACTCTCTCACTTCGTCCCAGCTTACCCTTCCCCCTCCCCATGTCCTCAAGTCCATTCTCTACGTCTGCGTCTTTATTCCTGTCCTGCCCCTAGGTTCTTCAGAACCATTTTTTTTTGTTTTTTTTTAGATTCCATATATATGTGTTAGCATACGGCATTTGTTTTTCTCTTTCTGACTTACTTCATGAGAGTGAGTATTCTTGGACATGCTTTGGGTTGATATACTTATGGGATATCCAGTACCAGATATATGGTAGACAGTTGTGTGTTCTGTTATTATAAAAAAAAGCTCAGTAAAGAGCTTTTAGGTAGAAATTAAAATCATGGGAGTAGGGCCCCTGGAAAAATGTGGAAATTAAAAAGCAAACTTCTATTTAATCTATGGTTCAAAGAGGAAGTCTCAAGGAAAATTAGAAAATATTTTGAACCCATGAAAGAAAATGAAAATGCAACACATCAAAATTTGTGGAATCCAGATAAAGAAGTGCTTGAACTGAAATTTATATTGTGGAATTCTACCAGACATTTAAAAAAGAAATGACACTGATTCTTCTAGAAAACAGAAGAGTAGGGAACACTTCCTAACTTATTTTATGAGGCTAGCATTACCCTGATACCAAAGTCAGACAAAAACAGTACAAGAAAACTAAAATTATCCCTTATGACCATAAATACAAAAATCGTCAACAAAATATTAGGAAATCAAATCCAGAAGTATGTAAAAAGAATAATACACCCCAACCAAGTAAATTTTATCCTGGGAATGCAAGGCTGGTTCAATAATTTAAAAATCAATTAATGTATTCCACCATGTTAATAATCTAAAGAAAGAAAAAGCACTTGACAAGATTTAATATCCATTTATGATAAAAGTTCTCAGCATAGTAGAAATAGAAGGAAACTTTCTTGATGTTATAAAGGACATCTAGAGAAAAATCTACAAGGTACTTAATAATGAAAGACAACATGCTTTCCCCCTAAGCTATGAAACAAGACAAGGATGTCCACCCTCACCCACTCTATTCAGCATCATACTGGAAGATCTTGCTGGTGTAGTAAGAGAATAAAAGTAAACAAAAGATTGGAAAAACAGGTTGAGAAATACAGATTGGAAGGGAAAAAACAAACTGTCTCTGTACATAGAAAACGATGGTCTATGTAGAAAATCCAAAAGAATCTACCAAAAAGCCTCCAAGAACTAATGAGTTAAATTGCAAGATATAAGGTGAACACACAAAAATCAATTGTATTTTTATATATCAACAGTTAACAATTAGAAACTAAAATTTTTAAAATACCATTTACAATAACTTCAAAACAAATGAAATATTTTGTTATAAATCTAACAAAACATGTCTAGGATCTGTATGCTAAAAATTATAAAACACTGCAAGAAATCAAAGAATACCTAAATATATGAAAAGACATACCATGTTTGAAGACTCAGCATACAGTAAAGTTGTCAATTCTTCAGATTGATCTGTAGACTTAATGAATTTCCAATCAAAATCTCAGCAGGATTTTTTTTATTGATATGGACAAGGTGATTCTAAAATTTAATGGAAAGGCCAAAGAACTAGAAGGGCCAAAACAATTTTTAAGGTGAAGAATCAAGTTGGCAGAAACATAGTACTCAATCTTAAGACTTACTATATAAAGCTTCAGTAATCAGGCAGTGTGATTTTGGTAAAGGGATAGATACATAAATGACTGGAACAGAATAGAGAGTCCAGATATATACCCACACAAATATGGCCCATTGATTTTTTTTTAAAGTATAAAAACAAAGAAATGGAAAGACTATCCAGTCTTTCAGCAAGTGATGTTGGAAAGATTGGGCATCCATATGCAAACAAAATGAGCCTCAACTTCTACTTCATACCTTATATAAGAATTAACTCAAAATGGATTATAGATCTGAATGTAAAATATAAAGGTATAAAACTAGAAAACAGGAGAAAATTTTTATGACCTGGAGTTAAACAAAGAATTCTCAAACAGGGCACTAAAAACATGACTCATAAAAGAAAAAAATGATTATTTGGACCTTATTAAAATTTTAAAAAAGTATGCTCTGCAAAAGACACTGTTATAGAATGAAAAGACAAGCTACAAACTGGAAGAAAATATTTGCAAATCACACATCTGACAAAGGACCTGAATCCAGAGTAAAGAACTCTCAGAGTCATAAGTATGAAAACAACCCCACGAAAAAGATGGTTCAAAGACTCGAACAAACACACCACCAAAGACGATATAAGCATGGCAAATTCATTCGCAAGAAGATATTCAGTATCACTAGAAATTAGGGAAATACAAATTAAAGCCACAATGAAATACCACTATACACGTATTAGAATGGCTAAAATGATAACGATAATAAATACTGTGAATACAGTGTGCTGGCAGGATGCAGAGTGAGAGGAACTTTCATTCATGGCTAGTGGGAATGCAGAATGGTACAGTCACTCTGGAAAACCTTTTGACATATATATATGCATGTATGTATGTATACATACACTTACCATATGACTTAATGATCTGACTCCTAGGAATTTACCCTAGAGAAATGAAACTTTATGTTCACACAAAAACATATGAATAGTTGCACAGCTCTATCATAATCAACAAAAACTAGAGACCACTCAAATGTCCTCGAACAGGTGAATGGATAAACTAACTGTGGTACATCCATACAGTGGAATATTCCTCATCAGTAGAAGGGAATTAACTATTCATACATACAACTTGGCTCACTCTCAAAGGAATTTTGCTGAGTTAGAGAAGCCAATCTCAGAAGGTTTCATACTGTATGATTCCATGGATATACCATTCTTAAAAAGATAAAACTGTAGTAAATGAGAAATAGATCATCGATTGCTAGGGACTGAGGGAGGGGGGAGCTTGTAACTATGAAGCGGCAGCACAAGGGATTTTTTCTGGAATGATAGAATTGTTCTGTGTCCTGGTAGTGTGGTGGTTACATGAATCTATACATGTGTTAAAATTCAGAAAACTATACACCAAAATAAAAAAAGTCAGTATTACTGTATGCTGTATTTAATTTAAAAAATTAAATGCCATAGGCAGAAAATAAACAGATAAAAGATAAGGAGAGGAAAGGAGGGTGGGAGGGAGAGAGGAAGAGAGAGAGAGACTGAGAGCAGAGGAGGACAGAAGGTAAGGCAATAGACTGAGGTGAAAGAGGAGCTGGCTCCGGGGAAGGTGTAAGCAAGAAGGATCTCATGTTATGATAATAAAAAGTAATGTAAAAAATAAAGTAAATTAAAATGCATAGAAACAGTAAATAGAGGAATGCCGACTGCAGAAAATATAATCAGTAATATGGAAACAAGCTTAAGGAGTACTTCCAGGTGGCAGGGAAAAGGGACAAAGAAATGACTACAATCATGAAAAAAAAAAAAAAAGATGTAGAGGACAAACAGCATTGATCCACAGGTAAATGGAATCAGATGTTCCTGGAGAAAAGACCAGCTAAATGGAAAAACACCTATATTGAGAGTAGAGGTCAAGACAAACAAATAATAAACTGCATAAAAAGAATTTTTAAAGAATGAAACATAAAATCCAAGACCAAAAAATAGTCATGAATCTCAAGTAACACAGGGTCAAAATACATAAAAGCAAAAACTGCTAGAAATGAAAGGAGGAATTTATAGAAATACCATCACAGGAGGGTTTTAAAACATACTTTGTCAGTCTTTGACACATAAAACAGATAAAAAGAATATGGATATAGATAACTTAAATAATATAATTAAAGTGAGTGTCAAATACCTCTATCTTGAAGCCTGAACCCTTCCATAAGAGAAACACCTTTTTCCCTAGTATGCACAAAATTGGTGATATGTTAGCTTGCAATGCAAACCTTATTAAATTCTTCACAAAATGCCCCAGAAGTGGCTCAGCCCACATTTTCTGATGAAAACATAATAGAACTAGAAATTCATGACACAAACATAATACAGAAGATCTTCAGATGAACGAGATGGAGCGGGAATCAGGTGGGAGCCTTAAAATGATGAGGTCTTGAAATTGCTTCTGTCGAGAATGAGAGGGGGGTTGACTAGGCACACCCAGTAGGGTTGACAGGTGGTGTGGAGGGCCAAGCTGTGGTTGGAGACCCTGAGTGGGTCATGCATCAAGCCCCCACTTTCTCCAGGGGCACTCTCTAAGCCATATATCACTGATGGTCTGAGGTATGCAGACAGGATGTTGTTGAAAAGACAAAATATTTAAGCCTGTGGCCAGAAGTGATTGGAGGGCTTTCCATATTGGTAGGGTTAGGAAAAAAGTAATAACTCAGGCACCCACTGATGGGCCAGAGGAAAGGAAAGAGTTGAGGGATCTGAGGGTTTGATGAGGTTAAAAAAAAAAAAAATTGGTGTAAAGGGAGCAGGGGATTAAAAGGATAAAAGGTTATTGGGGAGTTCAGAGGAAGAGCCATTCCAGGTGAGACTCCAGGTGGCTGGATTGGGATGGAGAGGAAGCCATAATATAAGAAGGAAGGGATCTATCACATTTGGCTTCAGATCATCTGTCATTCTCTGTCTACCTCCTCTAGGTTCATTTATATGAAAATCACATTGGAGAGATGCTCTTTTAACCTTGAAATGGATCTTAATAGTTATATAATTTGATCTAAATTCTCTCAAAGGAGAAAGGAAATCAACATTTGTTGAACCTCTGCCATGTGCTTTACACTATACTTCAACACCATTATCCTCTATAATTAGGGGAACCATATAATTTATTGTCCGAACTGGACTCTCTTAAGAGTAAAAGGACAATAGATAGAGACTGAGGCTGTTCTGGGTAAACTGGCATGGATGGCCATCCTATAATTATCACACATCCCTTTGAGTTGTATGTGACTTTATCAGCATTTCGGAGACAGGGGAACTCAGGCTCAGAGAAGTCTTTTTACTAAGGGCACCCAGTTAGTGAGAGTAAAGGCAGAGGCAGGATTCAGACCTGAAGGTGTGTGTGACTCCAGAGTCTAACTATTGCTAATTTGGTTCCTGATTCACCTGCATTAGCTCCCCCATCATCGTTTCACTTGCCTTGGCTTGACAGGCTCTCTTCCAGACACACACTGTGACGGTCCCAGCTGGAAGTCTGTCTCAACAGAAATAAATGGATGTGTGATAACTGTACCATTGCCAGCAGTGACGGGAAGCCAGCTGTTCTAGGAGCCTTTGGCCACGATGTGCTTGGGATGCCTTAGATGCTGCATGTGGGCTGCCCAAAGACCCCAGCTTTGCTTACTCTGTAATCAGATTCCATCAGATGAGGCCAGGGATGGCCAGTTAAGATGACTGGAAGGGGATTCTGATGGATCCATGGCTCCCAAAAGCTGTAGCATCAGAGAACCTTGAGGTTAGAAGAAGTAATAAGTGAACAGGAATCAAAAAGATGCGGATCTAGGAGTAGAGGGCTGAAGAAGCTTCCAACTTAAGAAGGTGTAGCAGGGCAGTGTAGAGGGATTTGGGGTTAACCAAAGGTCCAGTGAACCAAAGGTCGTCCATCAGGAGGTCACTGGAATGGAAGGAGGCGGGGTGCAGAGCAGGAGAGCTAAAATAGGTGGATAGTTCTGAAATTTTTCACCTGTTTAGTCTCTTTCCTCCAACCCTGCTTTGATCCTGGGATAGGTGCTGGGGGCATCCAGCTGATCTTAATGAGGTCATTCTGGGTCTGTGCATTGTTCACCAAGGGCTCAGGGATTCAAACCATGACCTTTGCAGATCTAGTTGCTCTAAAAAGTCTGGGGAACAGGGTGCGGGTCTCTGAAGGCCAGAACAATGGATTCTTGGAGGCTGTAGACGCACCACAACTGAATTGTTTTTTAAACTAAGTTTTAATAACACAGTTAATACAAGAATGCATTCTCTTTGTAATAAATTCAGAATATGACAGTTAAGGCTAAAGTCTCTTTTGCCCACAACCCCCAAACCAGATTCCTTTACCTCTTCCACAGATGTAACCGTTACTTCAAGCCAATTTTGGGTTTATCCCTCCAGACTCTTTTCTGTATATTTACACTCATATATGACCTTGTAGAAAATTTATTTTATTGTACTTGTCTCTTGAAGATTTGGAGGGCCTTGTTTATTAAAACTTTTTATTTTGACATAATCTCAAAGTTACAGAAAAGTTGCAAGAACAGTACAAGGAATATCTGTATGCTCTTTACCTGATCTACCACTTGTTCATATCTTGCTACATTTGGTTTATCATTCTCTCTATTAAATATTTTTATATGTGTGTATATTTTTTCCGAGCCATCTGAGAATAGGTTGGAGTCGTGGTTCTCATTTGCCCCTAAATACTTCAGTGTGTATTTCCCAAGAACAAGGACATTCTCTTGCATATGTACAGTTATCCAACCCAGGAAATGTAACATTGACCCAATGCTATTATCTAATTCACAGTCCCGATCCAGAGTTCATCAATTGAACCACTGATGTCCTCAGACCTTTTTCTTAAATAAAGAAGCATTATACTGTAATTGTCTATCTTCATCTTGCTATTTTCTTCAACATGTTAGTGCATGTAGATAGCCCAGTGTTATTGACATCTACATAGTATTTCACAGGGTGACTATGCTCTAGATTATTCACCCCTTCCCCTGTTGATGGGCACTCAGATTATTTCCTACTTTTTGTCATTGCAAACATCCTCAAACATAACTTAATGTTGGTGGGTGTTGCTTTGAATAACTGTTCTGAGGACATGTAGTGAGGACAAATGAAGACTCGTGATGTTGAAGAAAGTACCTTCAAAAGGAGTTAATAAAGAGAAGCTCCTGGTTCACACAGTGTAGGATAATGGCTATAAAGCAACACAGTTATTCAGACTTTCCAATAGTTGGTTCAAAAAAAAAGACTAGGAAAGTTCTTGGTGAAGAACGATTCTTAGGAAAATAGTTAACAGTAGTGCTATCTTTTATGGATTCAGCACTGTGTTAGGTAACTTGCACCAGAATGCAGAGGCCTCATTTGCTCTGAAGGCCCTTTGATGGAAACAGCCAGATCTTACCCCCCAGCCAGCTTCACTTCCAAGGCAAGCAATGTTCTCTTGATTGGGACACTTTTCTCCTGTGCACTTAGCAGACTTCCACCAGGGGGGGAAGGTTGCTATTTCTGCTTTGTGTGAAGCATTTTGTACCATCTGGGCTGGCTGAATTTCAACAAAGATAGTAAAGAAACATTTATCAAGAAAAATCAAAGTCAGTCTCGCCAAGTGTGGTCTAGAGAGATTTGCTTTCTTGATACATATGCAGCTCTCTTGCTGCTGGGAAACATGACTGTACTTTGAAAAGCTTCAGGAGGGACAGGCCTTTGGATCTTAGCCTGCAGCTACTGTCAACTGCTCATGATACAATGGCTTTAGGAGCCAGAGCTCTTGGAGATATGCATGCCAACAGTCCCAGAATCAATTCTGTTCCGTACCTTTCCACAGAAATTTTTGGCCCCTTTGGTAGAGGAGAGACCCAGAAGGACAGAAGTAGAAGAAAGGGTTCTATAAGGGTTGGGGGAAAGATGGAGTCATGCCTCAGTTAGGAATGTTTGGTTCAGGGGAAGTAGATGCCCAGGGAGAGGTCATTCTTAAGCCATTAGTTATGAGATTGGCTCAAGAATACAACATACACTTGTCCTGCAAAGAGCACTCTGAAAGAGCTGTGAGGTTGCAAACTTACAGTAGAGGGATGTCCTGGTGATTGTCCTGTGGTGTCAGTTCATAAGACAGGGGAGGGAGTGTGGTCTTTGAAGAAAGACGAGCTATTTCCACTTGCATATGTGTTGCCAATCAGCCAGACAGACAAGTTTCTCGCACTTCAGAGCGTCTCCAACCATGTTTTTATGCAACTCCCTAGAGTGATAGATGTGTCGTTCCAAGATCCCAGCCTAGAAACTGGCACATGCTGTTTTCCTTGGAAGGCTCAATAAATGAAAGTAACAGTTGGAGACTGTATTCCATGGGGGAAATGCATGGGGATATTAAGAAATTATATCATCTTGGAAAGTTTCACCTAATGTGTGCTCTGTGGTCTAGCAGCGTCAGCGTCACCTGGGAACTTGTTAGAGAAACAAATGAGCAGGTGTCACTCCAGACTTACGGAATCAGAATCTATCTGTGGGAGTGGGTCCCAGGAATACGTGTCTCACAAGTCCTCCGGGTGACCCTCATCCACGCTAAGGGTTGAGAAGCATTCCTCTAGAAGGGTTCAAACGGAAAAGTCGGATGCATTAGTCTCAAGAAGGAAAACCACAAGTGGTTCTGTTTAATATCAGTCTGTTTGGAAATGGTTGTCTTCATAATAAAAATAGACAAATGTGGTAAAAGGGGCACTGAATATGAATTTTAATAACAATGAAATAGCAATAATATAGCTAGCATTTATTGACTATTCCCTAGGTGCCAGGTTCTGTGCTAAACGTGTATATTCCTTGTCTGACTGTACTCTTATAATAACCCAATGAGGTATGTATTATCTCCATTTCACTGATCAAGAATTTGAGGTTTAAAAATGTGAAATACCTGCTAGGCAAGATGCAGACCCTGGCATGTTATAGCCCTGTATCCACTACACTATATGACCTGGCTACTGTCTCATTAGAAATCAACTATACTTTGAATAAATCTGGTTTTATATATTCCTTGGGGACAGGATCAACGTCTTATGTTGGCCCCCCTGTCACCAGTACCTAGCAGAATGCCTAACACATTAGGGACCTGCTTATGGAGCTTAACCAAATCAAAGAGGAAAGATTCTTGCTTTTGGTGCAAAAATGAGATACAACTTGCAAGCTGAGATGGAACACGAATTCAACCTGTGGATAAATGGAAGAAAGGGCCACGTACTAGAGTGCAGAACAGTGTCAATGCAGAGTAAGTTACAACTTGCGTCCCGGGGTCCCTTGTCACTCCTCAGACAGTCCACCCAGCCCTTTCCTCACTTCATTTATTCAGTCTCAACCCTTGACTAGCTATATGATCTTAGGCAAGTCAGCCTCCCCTGACTCCCATCCCTAGCAGTGGTTAGCTGCTTGCATGTAGGAAAATAAAGGGAAAATATTTGAATTTAACTAAGGCTGTGTTTGTCAGATAAGATGGAAAGAAAGAGGAGGAAGGGAGTTGAGAGTAATTTCAGGGAGTGATTATAATGCACCCAAAACTCTAAACTGGGGGTGAATGGAGTAAAGGCAAGAGGGAACGGGGAGAAAGAGAAAATATATTGTGCTCAATAGACTGATTGGTGATGAAAGGCCTGTAGCAGTGGGGTACTAGCGTTAATGAACTGGAAAATGGGAAGTGGCATAAGATTGTGGGGTACATGAAACTGAATTTAAGAAAGTAGTATAATTGCTGGATGATAAGCACCAGGGAGGAGGTGATGGGGGTGGAAGCAAAGGTTGCAGGGAATGGGGGATGCTTTACCCCTACATTTCTGTTTCTGTTATCTTATTACACTTATGAAATACTTAGAAAAGATGTTGAATGATGGCTGTGGTAATGGGTATCTTTGTCTTATTCCTGACTTTAATGGGATTGCATTTATCGTTAACTTTGGTGTCTATTATTTCAGATATCCTTTATCCTGTGAAGAAAATTTCCTGTTATTTCTAGCTAATTGCAATGAACCTATGGTTTTCTCCTTTGACCTATAAATATGATGAATATTTTAATAATAGATTTCTAAGGTTGAACCATCTTTGCATTCCTGGTAGGAGTCATTATTTATTAGCCTTCTAGCAGATAGTTTTTTTTTTTTTTAATTAATTTATTTATTTTTTATTTATTTATTTTTCGCTGTGTTGGGTCTTCGTTTCTGTGCGAGGGCTTTCTCCAGCTGCGGCAAGCGGGGGCCACTCTTCATCGTGGTGCGCGGGCCTGTCACTATCGTGGCCTCTCTTGTTGCGGAGCACAGGCTCCAGACACACAGGCTCAGTAGTTGTGGCTCACGGGCCCAGTTGCTCCGCGGCATGTGGGATCTTCCCAGACCAGGGCTCGAACCCGTGTCCCCTGCATTAGCAGGCAGACTCTCAACCACTGCGCCACCAGGGAAGCCCCTAGCAGATAGTTTGATTGAGTCTGCTAATACATTACTTCCCTTGGCTGTCTACATTGCTGGTTTTGATCTGACTCCTAATTAACTTCTTCCCATTTCTCCAGGTTGATGTCTTATTCTACCTTATCTTCCCTATTCCCAGTTGCATCTGCACTGCCGACCTCTGCTTCCTTTCCCCTCTCTAAGCCTCCTTTACCCAGGGTGTTCTTGGTTGAGGGTGGAGCCTAATGGTAAAGCTGCTCTTTTTCTCTCTATGGGCTGTCTGGGTACTGGTTAGGGGTGCTACATGGAAAATAGTTGCACTTTGGTTTAGAGGGCCACTCTGTCTTTTAGCTTTTTCTTTTTGAATTCAGGTAAAATGCACATAACATAAAATTAACCATTAACCATTTTAAAGTGTACAATTCAGTGGCATTTAGTACATTAACAGTGTTGTGCAACCATCATTTCTATCTAGTTCCAAGGAATTTTGTCACCTGTAAAGGAAACCTCATAACCATTAGGTAGTAACTCCCCATTCCACCTACCACCAGCTCCTGGCAGCCACTAGTCTGCTGTCTCTTTGGATTTACCTGCTCTGGATGTTTTATATAAATGGAATCATAGAATATGTGACCTTTTGTGTCAGAGTATACACATGTTCATAGCAGCACTATTCACAATAGCCAAAAGGTGGGAATGGCCCAAATATTGATCAACCGTTGAATGGATAAACAAAATTTGATATATCCATACAAGCGGATATTATTCAGTCATAAATGAAGTACAGTGTGTATGAACCTTGAAAGCATTATGCTAGATGGAAGAAGCCAATCTTTCTTGTAGACTTTTTGGAAAATAAGATTAGAGAACTTACAGTTAATCTAAGGGGCAGAGTGGGGAGAGCAGTATGAAAGTCAGAAATCAATTTTAAACCAATATAGAGCAGAGTCTACATCTTTTCAGTTTATCTCACTTTGTACGCTTCTTAGCTGTTGATGTTAATAAATGAAAATTCCCATTAAGTAAGTGTGATGCCAATGATCTTTTCACAGGTTCTACAGCCATCGGTAGCTGGTGCTTAAATATTCTGGGGCTATTAATGCTAAAACTGCTCTTTCTGTTTTTAGTAAGAGATGCTAAAAACCTTGTACCTATGGACCCTAATGGCTTGTCAGATCCTTACGTGAAACTGAAACTGATTCCTGATCCCAAGAGTGAGAGCAAGCAGAAGACCAAAACCATCAAGTGCTCCCTCAACCCTGAGTGGAACGAGACATTTAGATTGTAAGTTAAAATCGTTGCAGCCCAGCCTGCGTGGTGCAGGTTGGGTTGTGGGCCACCTGAGGTTGGGGAGGTCCTCTCCCAGCTTCTCTTTCCTTCGCTCCTTCCCTGCCTCCCTCCTTCCTTCCTTCCTTCCTTTCCTTCCTCCCTCCATCTGCATTTTTGCATTGCAAGCCAAGTAAAAATTGGAATTTTTTTTTTATACAGTGCTGAGAACGTCTCTGGTGTGGGAGAGTGGGTGGGATGGAAAATAGTGTGATGTGTTGCTAGGTGAAGGCAAATTGTGGGAGAAGCTCTGGGTCTTGGCAAACATGGGACATAACCCGTAGGGTGTGGGGATGACTTCTCTAGGCCTGGGTGCGTGGATAATGCTGGGCCTGTAGCTTGCCGGGAGCTCTCTGCCAGCTGCCATGGAGGATTTTCCCTGGCTAGTGCTCCAAGAATGTGGGTTCACTTCTTGATGCATCTGGGCCAACAAATATGACATATATCAGCCGATATTTATTGAGCATATACTATGTATAACGAGCACTGTATTAAGTGATCTAGCTTCGTTGGTCATTTCATCCCCATTTTACCAACGGGGCTTAAAGAGATTAAAGCACAGGCCAATGTCCCACAACAAATACAGGGTGGAGCAGGATTCAGCGACAGACAGTCTGACTTCAAGGGCCATGGGCCAAAAGCATGATTCCTTGTGGTGCCTCGTTCCTTCTTTCCCCTCTCAGGGCAAAACTGGGGGCCTATCTCAGCCTCAGTCAAGGACATGCCCTAGAACAATTTCCCCTAGACTGGCACCATCAAGACTCTTTCCTTCATACATTTCCTCAGCCTCATCCTCAACCCACATGCGTGCAAACACTCACACAATTATATGATTGACATCTATAGTTCTTAGAGTCGGACTGTGTCAATAGGATTTCCTGAACATCATGGATCCTATTAGGACATAAGGCAGCAGAGGTAGTTAGAACTGTCCCTGTCAGAGCTGGCCTAGGTCCTCTGCCTGTTTAAACCACAGGCTGTAAAACAGGAAAAGCTCTACCTCCCTGGGGAGCTTGCCTGGGATGGAAACTGAATATGTTTCTTACAACAGCTTGTAATCCTTAAAAATTCCTACCTTCAGGCTTTGTCCTCTTGTACATTTCATCTGCTTGAGAAATCACCATAACCTCCAACGACTTCTTTTTTTTTCTCTTTGCAGCCAGCTGAAAGAGTCGGACAAAGACAGAAGACTGTCTGTAGAGATTTGGGATTGGGATCTGACCAGTAGGAATGACTTCATGGGATCTTTGTCATTTGGGATTTCTGAACTGCAGAAAGCTGGTGTTGATGGCTGGTAAGGGAAATTTCTCTTTGAAAGCAACAGTACAGCTTGGTCCATCAAAATGTGGGAGCAAGTATGTTTCCCTTTTTCTCCTAAATGTGAAAGACTAAAGCAGAATCACAAAGTGAAAGCTGGTAGATTGGCTCTGCCTCATAGATAGTTTTATTTAGTCCTCATGCAAAAAAAAAAAAAAAAAAGAAGAAAAAGAGACAAAGAAAAAAAAAGAAAGAAAGAAAAGAATTAGTTGCCAATATTTTCAAAATCAGGAAATTTCCCATAAAAATCTGGACCTAGAGGGCAAAAATGAAGACAGTTGAATAGTTAATACCCCCTTTAGACAGGATGTGGATTTTCTATTTGCCACAGTCCTCACCAGTCCCTATTGTTTTACATCTGCCCCACTTTACACAATTATATGGCTTGACAGGCCCCATGGGCACTAAAAGGGCTCTCACACTTCACCCAGAAGATATGTGTAATCCACTGTCAGATTTTGACTCCTTAAGAAGATGCTTCTTCATTGGGACTGCTTACCAAGCCTGGTCACAAAAGTGCTGGAAGGTTGCTGTCATAGTCAGCTGCAAAAGCTCCTTTGTTCTGACATTTTTGCTTTATTCCCTTCTAGTGGCAAAAAATCCTTCCCCAATATTCCCATCAAAGAGGCTGGATAAGTCCTCTTTGGCAGCTGTTTCTTTCCCAGTTATCTGAGTAAAGGAGTCAGAAGAGATGGCCCACCTTGGCACGAGAACCTTGGGAGAAGTAGTAATTAGGGGTGCTCCTATCTCTTTAGGAGAAATTGTCTCATTTCTGAATGGTCCCTGCTCAGGACTTTTCCAGTTACGAGTGAAAGACAATCAAAATCAAACTGGTTTAGCAAGAAAGAGGATGGATCCCTGGGCCCTCACATCCTTTCCATCGTCCTCCTTACAACTTCCTTGTCTCTCCTCCGCATTTATTGTAGGCTTTTATTCAAACATATATTGAGTGTCCACTCCGTTCTAGTCAATAGAGATACAAAATAGTAGAAAATAGTGTTTGATGCTGATGAATGCTATAGAGAAAAGTAAGCAAGAAACAGGGGTAGGGACTGCCGGGGGACGGTGACATTCTGGTTTAATAGCGTGCTCAGGAAGGGACTCTCTGAAGAGGTGACATACAGCCGAGACCTGATGGGGGTGAGGGAATGGACCATGCGGAGATTTAGGGAGAAACTGTCCCGCACAGAGAGAATTAACCTGTCCACGTTGGTTGCAGAATTGTAGGGACCTCTTGCCTAGTCAATCCTTGTCCATGCTTCCATGTTCAGTCTTTCCAAGTCCTCTGGCTTCGTGTAACAAGTGACATGCTGTTGGATTTAAAAAAAAAAAAAGAAAAGAAAAGAAAAAAGAAAACGTCATTCTGAAAGTGTTTTCCTCTTTTCTGTAGGGAAGTGTTTTAACATGTTTGGTCTTAATTTCTCCATTTTTATCATGGTGTTTCTGTTTCTAAAGGTTTTATTTTTTTCCTTTGCTATTTCATTCTTTTCTTTTATTTCTGCAGCTGAACAGATTATCCTAAATCATTGTTACCTTAAAGTCATATTTCTTTAAGCTTTCTTTTGTTATTACTAATAGTCATGTTTCGGTCTTATCACACACAAAAAATAACTAAAGCTTTGGAATCAGACTTCGTGGGTTAGAATTTCTGTCCTACCACTTCCTAGCTGTGTACCCCTGGGCAAGTTACTTTGCCTTTCTGTGCCTTCTTTCCTCATTTGGAGATAATAGTGGTAATTAAGTCATAGGATTGTTGTGACATTAAATTAGTTAATATAAGTGAAGTGCCCAGTGTCTGGTAAATAGTAAGCACTCAGTAAGTGTTAGTCATTATTATTAATTGAATAATTATTAGAAAAATATAAATAAGCAAACAAAATATTATCGGAATCCCATTGCCCAGAGATAATCACTATTGACCATTTTTAGAGTTTTTTTTCTGTGTGTGTGTATGAAACAAAAATGAAAACTTACTGTCCATACTGTTTGGCAGTGTGCGTTTTTCACCTAACAATGCGTTATGAACCCTTTTCCCTATCATTCAGTAATCTTAGGCAACATCATTTTTAGTAGCTTCATATAGTCCATTCTTATAGATCAGCCTCAATTTACATAATCATATTCTTATTATAAGATATGCAATGCTTACCTATATAAATAATTCTACAGTAAACAAACTTATAGTGAAACCTTTGTGCATGGCTTTAATTATTTCCTAATAAATTCCTAAGCCTGGAATCAATGGCTTTGAGACCATATGCATTATTCAGGTATTTGCCATAATGTTCTGTAATTTTTTTCAGTCAATTTACATTCTCACCAATGCTGTGTGAGACTTTTCATTTCACCCACGCTTGTCAACATCTGGTATTATAAATTTCAAAGATGATGCAAAGGCTATACATATTTTGTTACTAATTATACATATTTACATAATATACATACATAACATGATACACGTTTTTATATATACTTTTCTTATTTTATAATATAAATATTTATTATTATTATACATACATTTGTTACTAATTATGTTGAATGTTTTCACTTATATATTGCCTTTTTTTTGTATTTATAAGTGACTATTTCCGGTGTTTTGCCTATCATTTTCTTATTAATTTAGAAGAACTTTTTATGTAAGAAGGATAATACTATGTCATTGCTGAAATATATGTTGCAATATTCCCGTCTTTGATGTTGTAGGTTAATTTTGGTAATATGCATTTTTTCTTAGTGGTATATAAAGCATTCCATTCAACTCTAATTAATATAATAAATATCAAGCCAACTGCCAGAAAAAGTTCTCTGGTTTGTCCACTGATTCACTAGTTGTTTTCTGAATTATCCATCCTAGTGTTTACTGTCTCCTATGGATTTTAAAATTTACTGATTATATTTTTCTTCTGAAAGTAGTCTTTCCTATAAGCTCAGATTGTTGCCGCTTCATAGATGCATCAACCTCTTGGATCTCATTGAAAATGTGAGTTAGGTATTTTCTGGAATTTTCTCTCTTTTGGCACCAGTTCTAGTTCACGGGAATCCGATTCCTCATCGTTTCTCTTTATTTTAATGAGTTTTCCACATGCCCGCCTTATGGAAGGGTGAACACAGAAAAGTTGAGTGTCCCTGTTCTAATCTTTCACATCCAGATGAAGGGAGAAAGGAGCCTTTTGTATTTTTTGGAGTTCTTCTTTGTTGGATCGAGGGTCCTGGTCCTGTAGATATTTGGGAGAGGGCTACGGCTGGAGTCAGCTGCACGGCAGGCAGCCCTACTGCCCCCTGGAGGGGCATCTTCCCCCTGTTGGTTTTGTGCATCTCAAAGTCGGAAGGGGTTCCTGCTCTTCTTTTCTAATGGGCACAATTGTCCATATTTGGAGGCCATAGTGACAGCGTACTGGCCACAGCAAGCGTGAGGTGGTGGTGCCGTGCTCTAACCAATGCCCCGGGGGCTGACGTGTCCTGTACTTGCTGAATATGGGTCGGAATTTTTGACCCTCATCCAGGCCCTGGTGGTCTGTTCCAGGGTTGTTAGTGGGGTCCTGTTGTGGTTCCCACTGGCTGATCACAGCTGGTCAATCCCCTTTGATGTGTATTTTCCAAAGTATGGGACCCCAAATGGCTTAGGTAGTACATGGTGGGGCATCAGCCATATTGAATTGTACCCTGACAAAGCTATTCTTTTTTTTTTTTTTTTTTTAATTTAGTTTATTTATTTATTTATTTATTTATTGGCCGCGCCATGCAGCATGCGGGATCTTAGTTCCCCGAGGGATCGAACCCGTGTCTCCTGCATTGGGAACGTGGAGTCTTAACCACCAGACCGCCAGGGAAGTCCCCAAACTATTCTTTTGTTGGTGTTGCTTCAGTTCTTGAGTTTACTGCAGAGAAAGTCTCAGAGGGCGCTGGTGTATCCTTAATACTCTTTAACCCTTGCTGCTTGCTGATCTCCCATTTTAATAAAAGGGGCAGGCATTAGTCTCAGGGCCTTCGGTAAGCAACACCATCTACTTGGCTTTGAGTAACTTTGATTTACGTATGTTTCACTTTTTACAGATACATACTTTCTGCTTGTAACAAGTGTTGGCTTTCTTTACAAGGAAGAGATATAAAGTGTCTTTTTAAAGTGAATTTATTATTCGAAAAGCTGATTTAGTGAAAAGCATTGTCAAAAATAACATCCAGATTTAGCAAAATCCACAAAGGTGGAGGAATTTTGCCAAACACTGTTCCGTGCTCTCTTACTAATACTTTAGTTTGCAGAACTTCCTGAAAGTCCCTGCTGTGTGTATAGCACCCTTCTTGATTTCCAGCAAAGACACAGATGTCCTCTTATTTTTGTATTTACTTTGGTAATTTCTTTGGCAGTTTGGAAGATGAGCACTGAATATTAAATGTGGAGGTGTCCAGGCTCAAACTGTCATCTCTGCTTTGAGTCACCTATCTCTCTATTTTTAGAAGCTGCCTAGGAAGATTTGTGAATGGAGAAAAAAATTGTGATGAAAATCGTAAATTCTGGTTAGAAAGTCTCTGGGAGTGAGGAGTTTTGGGTTCTTTTTCCCCCTGCTGACTCCAATGCCTTTGGAATGTCCCTTTTGCTTCCTCACACTCAACTCAGTCTGACTAGATGGAAACATCTTTGTGGTCTAGAAACAAACTGAAACCATCTTGTTTATTATAGTGATATTAATACCAGTAACAATGATGATGGTACCTTTTATTGAACACTTGCTAAACGCCAGGCACCAGGCTTATCATTTTACATGCATTATCATGTCTCAGCTTCACAGTCATCCTATGAAAAAGACTGTAATTCCTATTTATTGATGAGAAAAATCGAGGCTCAGAGGGCCTACCTAGCTCATTCAATTATCCAAAGAGGCAAGGGAAGAGGTGAGATTTGGACCCAGGCATAGTTTGACTCCAGGGCTTGTGTACTTTCTCAGGAGCTTGACTACCGAGCACTTTGGGAAGGTTTCTGCATAGAAAAACGGCGTCAGTGAGACAAGTCCAGAGTCATCCAAGTGCTGGGATGGCCGGGTGGCAGCATGTTACAGTGAAAGGGGATAGAAATGCTGGGACGGCGTGATAGGAATACGTTGACCGTGGGAGATCCTCAACATTCTTTCAGAATCAGAAAGCACATAATGGACCAAAAAAGTAGCTAGAAACATTGAATGATATAATCAAGAAAATTGTGTGCGTCTGTGTGTGTTTAGAGAGGCAAGACAGAGAACTTTACATCCTATAAACCCATTTTTTTCTGATGTGTTTCTGATGGTTATAAAAATATATAGTGTCCCTGGCTACACACATACACACATACCCCAAAACAAAAAACCCTCAACACATGTTTTCAAAGCAGAGCTTTCTATAGACTTCCCTCCCTTATCCTAATCAACAAAATGATATTAAGTAGAGTCATGGAATGTGTCTTTCCTTTGCTCCCTTTAGGTTTAAGTTACTGAGCCAGGAGGAAGGCGAGTACTTCAACGTACCTGTGCCACCGGAAGGCAGTGAGGGCAACGAGGAACTGCGGCAGAAATTTGAGGTGAGATGTCTTTCTTTCGGCATCAGTGGGAACCGGTTGAGTCTGCCTCTGTACTGTTTTTCTTGTTTATGGTGTGGTTTCTACCAAGCCCTTTCCTGACCCTGTGCCTTTGCGATATTGTTCTGCTTTCCAGAAAACTCCTGTTTATCCTTCAAGACCCCAGTTAAGTGTCCCCTGCCTTGTAAAGTCATTCTGCCTCCCTGTCCTCATTGATTTAGACTTTTCCTTGAGAGTGTTCGTTCACTACCCAGGTCATTTTGCTGGTGGCTTGGACAGGGATGTTAGTAATGGTGAATGAAAGCAGTGGACAGGGTAGAGATATTTCGGAAGCTCAGTCAAGTAGGCTTGCTGAGGGATAGAATCTGGATTTGGATCTGTCAGCAGGATGGTGCCGTATTAACAGATGGAATTGATAGTGCTGGTGACTCCGTGAAATACCCATGGATGCATCTTTCGAAGATTAAGAGCCCTTGGCTCTGACCTTGGGCCATAGCGCTGGTCTGCTTCTACCCCAGATAAGCCCCTTCCCTTCTGTGGAGCCAAATAAACTCCATATATGAGACTAGCAGGTATGTAGGACACATCCCAGTTTTACAAAGAAAACGTTTTGGGGAAAATGGGTTTGAGTCCCTTCATTATATGTGTATTGAGTGATTTTAAAGTAGTTTCATAAGGGAAAACACGTTATTTTGTTCACAGAAACTTAATATACTGAGTCTGATGGGAAATCAATTCTAGATAAGCAATGACGGCCTACTAACTCTGAAAAATGTATAAAATAGCTAAAATGAAATAGGTTACTGTCATTGTTATTCATCAAGTAATCACACAAGCAAATAGAAGCAGAATATGACCAGGTAAAGTTCTGTGAAAGAGAGGTCCCTGGTGCTTTGAGAAGATATAAGAGGGAAATGTAACCTTGTCTGAGAGGACAGGGAAGGAGTCATTGAGGAAACAATAGGGAAGTTAACCAAGTAAAGAGGGGAAAAGAGCATTCCATTCAGAGAGGCGAACAGGTGCAAAGGCCCTGTGGTGGGGAGTTATATAGCAACTCTGTGACGCTGAAAGAAGGCCAGTGTGGGTAGAGAAGAGAGAGCAAAGGGTGAGTTCATGGTGTGGCTGGGAGGTGGGTGGGGCCAGAGTAGAAGGACTGTGCTGACTTTAGCAAGGGTTTTGGCATTTATTCCAAGAACCATCTTAGTGTCCCCTCAACTTGGTAGGACTCATACTTTGTGTACTGACCCTTGTCTTGAGCCTGTGCCCTCCATAAAACCTGGTGACGGTTCTGACCCAGTGGGACTTCCCTTCATGGAAACAAGTGGAATAAACATGTTGACCTTGGACTTGACAGTCATTCTCCAGTGAACTTGATCAGTGAGGTTCATCCTTATAGAGCAGCTCGCTCAAGCCCAAATGAGCTGATGAAAGAACTTTCCCTCCCAGGAGAGTCGAGAACTGGACCGTGATAACATTTTAGGACAGGAGGGCAGGCCTTCCAGAGAACCCTTTTCTTCTCCTTCCTTCAGCTTTCTGATGGAGTGGGGTCCGTTTGCTGCCGAGTTACAAATGTCCTCTTGTGGGTGAAAAAAACAAGACCGGTGTTTTCTTGTATAAAATGAAGTCTCAGTTTTACAAAATGATTTCTTCTGTCTTAGGGCAGCCAGGGTGACATTTCAGAACACCCAGGAAAACATTTCCTACATGAACAGAGCATTTGTCTGGGCCAGTTATTGGCTTGAAGGAAAGGACTGTTTTATCTGCGTGCAACAAAATGTGTCCTTTATTTCCCGCAAGAGCCTGCAAACGCTTGTTTATGCCTGAGTCGTAATTGCTCCACACCATAGTTTGTTGATTAAAAAAATGTTTCCAAGAGACCGAAAATTGTTCTCAGACACATAGAGGAATTTCAGTTGACCTTGGACGTGAGAAATGTAATCCCTGTGCAATAACCAATTAGCACCCAGAATGACTCAGAAATTACTTTCAAGCCTCTTATCTGGAGAAATTCTGAGTGACGGTAAAATCGAGCTGCAGAAATTGGGGTAATAGAATTTCACGGTAGGGTGAGCTTGGTGAAGTTACCACACGTGGTATGCTTCAGAACACTGGAGGAGGCTCTGTTTGGGGACTTTTGTCTGGCTGTGGCCTTGCCGATGGGCCAGGGAAGGGAAGACTCCATTTTGCATGGTTCAGAATGGGTCTTCTGACAGGCGTAGAATTTTTTAATTTAATAAAATGCTTACTATGTGCCATTTATTGTTTTAAGTGCTTTAGAAATATTAAGTCATTTAATTCAGTCCTTACAACCACCATGACTGGTCGGTACCTTTATCATCCCCCTTTATCTTTTACAGATGAGGAAACTGGGGCCCAGAGAGGTTAAGCAACTTTCTAATATCCCTCAGCTGGTCATTGTCTAACTCTGAGTTTCCCCAGAAACAGACTATAAGGATTCAAGTGCAGGTGGTTTCTTCGGGAGGTGACCCCCAAAAGCATCTAGAGTAGTGGGAAAGTGAGGCAGGGCAAGGAAGGAAGCTGGAAAAGTATGTGTTATCAGCAAGTTACCACTGTGGGCAGCTGGGGTTTAATCCTGCCGGGGATTAACCGGGCCGCAGGGTTTCCAGTCAAGGGGCAGGCAGCTCAAGTATTATCCACCAGCTCCCCTTCCATCACTGGCTGAAGGCTGCTTCCAGGGGTATTAACTTGCCAGCACTTTCAGCTTGGCCTGCTTGTGGGCTGTGCTTGCTCCTGCAGCCAGGAAAAGAGCCTGCAGGCAGAGTCACAGGTGTAAGCGGCAAGCAGCCCCAGGTATAGAGAGGAGAGGGCCGAGGGGTCTTGGCTGGATACCTGGAGCCACATGTGTACAGTGTAGCCTATTCTGTTCAGGTGGTTCGAGAGCCAGCCTGCCTGGATTGGAATCCCAGCTCTGTCCCTTCCTTGCTGGGTGCTGAAGGCAGGTTACTTTATTTCTCCGAGCTTTTGATTCCCCACCTGTATGTATCGTGGCACCTCTGACCTCCTACGGTTATGTGACGAGTGAGTGAGATAGCATTTAAACCAGTGTCTGGCATGTCATATCATTCAGGTGTCAGGTGGTTGTTATCCTTAGCAGCCCTCTCCCTGCCTCACCACCCCCCCCGGAATAAATCAAGCTCAGGACCTGCTCCTTCTGGTCTTTGGAAGGGTTGCTTGGGGGTTGGGGAGCATCTACGTGGACCGCTAGCCTACAGAGGTGTCTACCGCCACTGCTGGGTACGGGAGTGCCGTTGGAGCTCCTTGTAGGGGTGGAGGTTAGTTTAAGCCAAGAAAGGCATTCCTCATCTGAGATGGGGCCCTGGAGCCAGGCAGCCGGGGCGCCTTCACTCTCCCGTAGCACAGTCTGGAAAGAGGCAGGGCTCTTTGCTCAGAAGCGCATCTCTTTGCTTTAACTTTGAGCACCAAGTCCTAGGGCTCTAAATTACAGACATGAAAAGGCAACCATTAGTGTATTCCTGTTTCTGAAGCCGTATCCAACCCAGCAAGATAGAGGATCATTTAAATTTGGGCCTCAGTTTAAAAATGTTTGCTCTTTGATGGAGGACCTGCTAGGCACGAGGCCGCTGGGAGACATGGGACGTTCAGAGGAACACAGGACAGGGTTCTTGTCCCAAATGTTTTTAGAACTGGGCAGGTAACAAGAAGGGGGAAAAGCTTAGTGTGAGACAGCAGGGTGTGGTGGTGATGACGGTCAACTGGAGACCTCATGTCCCATCTAAATGCCCCATTCTTATGGATGGGGCCCAGTTTTGCCAGATCTGCTTCTTTAGAAGAAGCTGGGATTCGGGTTTTTGTAAGACATCTCCTGATTTTTAACAGATCTCAACTAATTTAAATATTAGTGCAGACCAGACCGGTAAGGCTATTAGACTTCTGATCTAGCATCTAGAGGCTGAGATAACATTCTGTCCTAGTCACTTCAGACTCTTATAACAAAAATACTATAGACTGGGTGGCTTAAACAACATTTATTTCTCACAGTTCTGGAGGCTGGAAAGTCTAGGATCAAGGTGCCAGCAGAATCGTTGTCTGGTGAGGGCCTGCTTCCTGCTTCATGGACCTCTTTTTGTTTTGGCCACACCTAGAGCATGTGGGATCTTAGTTCCCTGACCAAGGATAGATGCCCCCTGCAGTGGAAGCTCTGAGTCCTAACCACTGGACCACCAGGGAAGTCCCCATGGCCCTCTTCTTACTATGTCCTCACATGGCAGAAGGGGCAAGGGGACTCTTCTGGGGGCTCTTCTATAGGGGCACTAATCCCACCCATGAGGACTCCACCCTCGTGACCTAATCCCTTCCACAGGCCCCACCTCCTAATACCATCACCTTTGAGGGTTAGGATGTCAACATATGAACTTTCAGGAGACACAAACATTCTCGGTCTATAGCGTGTAACTGTGAGAAGAGTCACACAAGCAAATTGAGATGGAGCGTGGAATTCAGAGGAGAGAAGGTTGCTTGAAGGACTGAGGAATCAAGCTGTTGGACACTTGCTGCTCTTTGAAGAACAGGAAAAAAATTTTCCTCTAAGCAGTCAGATGGAGAAATAGGGAAGTGTGTGCACCTCACTCGTGCTCCACTGGCAGGGGGTGCTGGGATCTGCAGGTGGATGGAAGCAAACCTCAGGGCTGGAACGGAGACTGGGGACCAGGGACAGTCAGGACGTGGATCTTCACAGGCTGGAGATTGGAGTGTGTGAATTGGGTGGGTCCTGAGTTGGGACTCAGAGAAGGTGGGAGACATCATAATAAAGCACGGGGATGGTGGGAGGGAGGGAGAGATATGTTTGGATTGGGATAGCCTGGGAAAATCTCTGGGGGCTGGAGGGTGAGAATTTGGGATGATGGGAGGACGTGGCCCTGAAAAAGCAATGCAACTTCTGTTCAAGGCTCTTTTCTTGTTTGCAATTTCCCTAATGATCTGGTTTTAACTGCCTCCTCTATGCTTTAACCCCCAAATCTGTCTCCAGTTTTGGGGTTTTTTTTTTTACGATTTTTTTTTGGGCTGCGTCGGGTCTTTGTTGTTGCGTGCAGGCTTTCTCTAGTTGCGGCGAGCGTGGGCTACTCTTTTTTGCGGTGCGCGGACTTCTCATTGTGGTTGCTTCTCTTCTTGCAGAGCATAGGCTCTAGGCGTGTGGGCTTCAGTAGTTGCAGCACGCGGGTTCAGTAGTTGCGGCACATGGGCTCTAGGGTATGTGGGCTTCAGTAGTTTGGCTTGTAGGCTCTAGAGCGCAGGCTCAGTAGTTGTGGTGCACGGGCTTCGGTGCTCCGCGACATGTGGGATCTTCCCGGACCAGGGCTCAAACCCCTGTCTCCTGCATTGGCAGGCAGATTCTCAACCACTGTGCCACCAGAGAAGTCCCTGTCTCCAGTTCTTATGTCCTTTCTTAACCCAAAAACCACATAATACAACTGCTTACTGGGTATTTATTTACACTTGATCGTCCCAGAGACACTTAAATCTCAACATATCTTTACTACAAGATAACTGGACCAAGAATGCTCACAGCAGCCTTGTTAGCAGCCAAAAAGTGGAGACAACACAAATGCCCATAACAGAAGAATGACTAAACGTAAGCAGTGAATGCTACTCAGCAGTACAAAGAACAAATCACTGATTCAAGCAACAACACGAGTGAATTTCAAGGCCATTAGGATGAGCGAAAGAAGCCAGATGCTGAAAACTACATACCCTATAGAGGAAAACTTGACACTCTCACAATACTTCCGACACCAAGTGTGTGGGTTTTCCACACCAAGAAGTTCTCCAGTTCTCTGTGGGCACCAACTAGGTGTTCTACAATTTAATTCAGTTTTGGCGCTAGCTCCCTGGAGTTAGTGCAGACCCCATAGGTTAAGGGCTCAGTCCTACAAGACATCCCCCACTTTAGACTCCAATCACAAATATTCTGGCCTCCTATTCTCCCCTGCTTTCACAGCATTTGCTGCCATTCTGAGTCATCATTCTGCTGCTCACAGCAGCAGGCCCCTACCCCGCTGCACTGAGGACAGACATGGGCCTCATCCATCCATTTATCCAACAAAATATTTAACTGGAAAGTATGCTAGTTGTCAGGGAAATTGCGGAGAATGAGACATATTCCCTGCCCTGGCAGGTTTCCAGTCTGTTGGGGAAAACAAGTGAACAGACAGTTATCATGCAGTGTAAATGGGAAGTGAGGTGGATGAAGGGAGCAGATAGGCACAGCCCATCCAGACAGAGAGAATCAAGGAAGGCTTCCCCAAGGAAGTGAAAACGTGGAGCAGGAGGTAACTAGGTTGGCGAAGGGGAGAGAACAGTCATCCACACAGGAGCAACAGTAGGTGCAAAGGCCCTGGAGTGGGAGGGAACTGGGACTCAAAGATGGGAAAGGAGGAAGAAGCTGTGTTTCAGGGAAGAAGGAGCCGAGAAGAGGTTGAAGAGGTTGGAGAAGCAGGTAGAGCCTGATCATACTGGGCCATCTGGGCCAGTGAAAGCACCGAAGTCTTTATCCTAAAAATGATGGGTCACTACCAAAGCATTTGAAGCAGGCGGTGACTTGGTTGAGTATGAAGAAGTGGAAGATCACTGTGACTACATGTAAAGCCCAGTGTGGAGGGAACCAAGGTGGGTTGTCCAGGTGAGAGATGATGACAGGTGGTATTGGTGCAGATGGAAAGAAGAAGGAATTCTAGAGACAGCTGGGAGGAAGCAGTGACTGTTCCTGGTGGTGGATGAGACACGAGGGATGAAAGAGAAATGAGGTGCCAAGGCTGGCCTCCACATTTTGGGTTTGCACTGTGGAAGCTGGGCCATGCTTTTCACCAGGCTGGGGGCATGAGCTGCAGGAACCACAGCTTGCAGCCTATATGTGAGTTTGAGCATGTACAAGGGCATTCTCAAAACTCTGATGATGTTTTCTGTGTGCTTCTCCCTCCAGAGGGCCAAGATCAATCAGGGGACCAAGGCTCCTGAAGAAAAGACGACTAACACCATATCCAAATTTGACAACAACGGGAACAGGGACCGGATGAAACTGACTGATTTTCACTTCCTGATGGTGCTTGGAAAAGGCAGCTTTGGCAAGGTACAGTATGGCTGGGTGGTGGCACCTGCTCCAGAAGGAACAGCTAACAAGGCAGGCACATTTGCTGTTCATATGGGGCTTACATTCCAGTGAGGGAAAGAGTGAAAAGTAAATAGAGCTACACTTCAGTTGGTAACGAATACTGTGAAGGAAATGAATGGAGTGCTGTGTCACAGACAGATCAAGAAGGGACCCACTCAGATTGAGGAAGTGACGTAGAAACTGAGACCTGAAGGATGAGAATGAACCAGCCATACATTCAAAGAGCTAGGAAGGAATGTTCGCAACGGAGAGAACGGCAAGTGCAAAGGCCCTGAGGTAGGCAAGAGCTGGGCACATTCTAGGCACCATCAGAAGGTGCTGGGGCCAAAATGTCATGAGCAGGGGGAGGTTGCAGGATGTGAGGTTGCAGAGGTGGGAGGGGCCTGATCATGCAAAGCCTTAGAAGCTGTGATGAGAAGTTTGGATTTTATTCACAGTGCAGGGGGGAACCACTGAAAGTCTGAAGCAGAGAAGTGACGTGATCAGATTTGGTTTTGGAAAAGATTACTCTTGCAGCTGAGAATGGAGGTGGTTCTTTTCGAACAGCAGCACAGTTGAAGGATGACCCTGGGACTCGTAGAGTGATTCTGGATGCTATTATAGGTACTAGGAGATGCTGTTTCACTGAAGTTGAGATTGTGTTATAAGTATTCCTGACTTGTTTAGTGTTGTGAGTCTTTTAATCCCTGTGTGTGCCACCAGTATGTCTCATATCAATCTCAGACCATGAACTCAGGTGTGCAAAAATATCAAATTTCCTTCCCCATCTCTGTAGCTTAAGTCAAAAATCTGGTAGTTATCCTTGACTTCTCTTTGTCCTCCCCTTACCCCAGCCATGCATAATCCATTAGTTAGTCTGGACAGGTCCTCCTCCAAAGCATATCATGAATTTACTGAGTTCTCTCCATCTTCACTAATGCAGCCCTAATCTATGCCATACAATACCGTCTGGACCACTGCAGACATTCCTAACTGGTTTCCCTGCTTCCACTCTTGTGACCTATAATTAATATACTTCTATGCAGCAGCCATAGTTATTTTTAAAAACTTACATTAGGTCAAATCACTCCCATGCTAAAACCCTCCAATGAATTCACAAATAGAATAAATTCTATACTGTGTCCTTGGCTTACATCACTCTTTAAATTCTGATCAATTTAAATTATTCTCTGTTTGATACCTTCTTTTCCTTTCCTTCTCCCCATCACCCATTGTGCTTGGGCCACATGAGGTTCTTTGAGACATACAGAGCTCCTTCCTCTCTTAGAGCTTTTGTGATGCTGTTCCCTTTATTCTTTGCAGAGCTGGCTCTTTCTTGTAATTCCCATCTCTACTTAGATATCACCTCTTCTGAGAAGTCTTCCCTAACTACCACTCAAAGAGCCACTCATTCATTCTCCATTATATTTAACTCTCTCCTAGCACCCATCGCCAGATGATACTTCTCTTGCTTGCTTGTTGGTTTGTCTCCTTGTTCTAAGACCTGAGCTCCACAAGAGCCAGGAGCTCTGTCATGTTCACCGCTGTACTTCCAGTGTCTGTGGATTGAATTCATTCAGGGTCTAGACTGAATGCGTGAATTTTCTCTATGGGCCACAAGGTCCATCCGTCTGCTGTGATGGGCTAAGGAATCTGAGGTGGTGGCCCAGAGTTTGAAGAGCCTTGGCAGGGAGTGAGAATAGAGAGTAGGAACACGGAATAAGATTGCTGAGCAGCCTGGACGTCCGAGAAGCTAGAGAATAAGCAGTAGTGATGGTAGAGGTCCATGCCACTGTGCCCTTTTTGCCAGCAGCTCTGAGCAGCCTGGGGGTGGAGATGGGGAAGTAGACGGTGGATTTGAGCTAAGGGTGGTGATTAGCAGGATCAGTGCCCTAGAAGATCACAGTAATAAGGGAGTCAAGGATTCTGGGAAGAGGGGTGCCCACTGCAGATCCAACAGAGCCTGTTCTAGCAGGTCCTCAGTAAAAGTGTACTGAATAAATGAATAAAAATGACATCCACACTGGAAGGAAGTCAAAGCAGAAAGAGGGTTATAACCTTGGTGAGAAAGAAGGAGTCTAGGGGCCTAGGGATGAGAAACAAGTGGGTGAGGCCAAGAGATTTAAAATGCTAGGAAGGGCTTCCCTGGTGGCGCAGTGGTTGAGAATCTGCCTGCCAATGCAGGGGACACGGGTTCGAGCCCTGGTCTGGGAAGATCCCACATGCCGCGGAGCAACTGGGCCCGTGAGCCACGATTACTGAGCCTGCGCGTCTGGAGCCTGTGCTCCGCAACGGGAAGGGCCGCGATAGTGAAAGGCCCGCGCACCGCAATGAAGAGTGGCCCCCGCTTGCCACAACTAGAGAAGGCCCTCGCACAGAAACGAAGACCCAACACAGCAAAAATAAATAAATAAATAAATTTTAAAATGCTAGGAAGACTAGGGACATTTAGATTTCAAAGATGGGGGTGTTTCCATGATGACAAGGAAGAATGAAGCCTAAATGAAGAAGAGGTTCTAATAAGCTGAGGCTGTCGGGGAGTTTTAAAAAATTAAATTATATTTTTAATAAGCAGTGTTTTCACGTGGTTCATAATTAAAATTATATTAAAAGGATAAACACTGAGAAGTCTTGCTCCCACTCAGGTTCACATCCTTCTGTGCCCCCTTGCTGCTACTGCCCTCCGTATACAAACTGATTTGTTAATTTGCATCTTTCCAGTTTCTCTCTGCTAATTTAACAAATATAAATATGCATATTTATTCTTGTCCTTGTTGCCTCAAAAGTTAGCAGACCACACACACATTTCTTCACCTTTTTGATCACTCAACAATACAGATTGGAGAGTTTTTGACTGAGGAATGGAAGTTCTGGAGGGTCTTACAGAAAGGATTGGGGTTGGGGGGGTGGGTAGAGAAGTGGGAGAGTGGGTCTTGGGGAACAGTGAGGGAATGAGAGAGAATAGATGATATGTTTCCATGGAAACTGTTATAATAATTGAGAGTTCTGTTCCAGACTGGGGATGTGGCATCCAATAAATCACAGAGGAAAACAACAGTATGTCATGAAAGCAAACTAGAATAACAAAAACCTCTACCATCCTTTTTTTTTTTTAAATAACACCCTTTACATTTATTTATTTATTTATTTATTTATTTATTTATTTATTTATTTATTTATTCATTTATTCATTTTGGCTGTGTTGGGTCTTCGTTTCTGTGCGAGGGCTTTCTCTAGTTGCAGCGAGTGGGGGCCCCTCTTCATCGCGGTGCACGGGCCTCTCACTATCGCGGCCTCTCTTGTCGCGGAGCGCAGGCTCCAGACGCGCAGGCTCAGTAGTTGTGGCACACGGGCCTAGTTGCTCCGCGGCATGTGGGAATCTTCCCAGACCAGGGCTCGAACCCGTGTCACCTGCATTGGCAGGCAGATTCTCAACCACTGCGCCACCAGGGAAGCCCCTACCATCCTTTAAAACATAGAGTAATCCTTTGCAACTCTTGTTTTGCCAGTCGCAGTTTTAAATTAATGTGGTTTTATATTTGAATGCCTACTTTTACCGTTTTGCAGTCTTGTGGGATATATATACATCAACCCCCTTAAATGGAAGAACACAGCAGCGGTAACTGCTCCCCCCGCCAAAGATGAAAGACATGGACCGCTGGGTCATCTGTTCACACCTCCCCTCCCGCAGGCCCACTGTATCAGATCTGGCCCAGAAAAACATGCTCTTAGAGACAGTAATAATTTGTGGAGCAACTAGGAAGAGACGCAAGCATTTTGCTAAGACCTATGAAAATGAAACAAGGGACAAAGCAAGTGTGAAGGCCATTGAGTTCCAAACGAGTAAACCCTGTTTCAAAAACTTTAAAAAGAAGAAAAGTTGGGAGAGTTTGCTTTCCTGACCGTGTGAAAGCGTTTCCCTGGGAGCGTTATCGCACCAGGGCAGGGCCTCTTGGCATGTCTGGCTTACTTGGAGATAGACGCCCTCTAGAACCTTTGTTGCAGAGCATTTGCATGTATTATTCATTTGTTATTTAATGTTCAGTTTTATAGTTTTATCCTCTCTATTTTTTCTGATTTCTTGAACCTTTGACTTCTGCTTTGCCAACCTTTACACTTTTCAAGAATTTTACCTCTGTGGTTGTCGAGTGATTTCTGCAGTTAAAATTGTGCTCCAGATATATAAATTGGGCAGATATGCACTGTTCAGACTGATTATACAAGTGGAGCTTATAAAGCAAACGCAGCAAGTCTCTGATAAGGTGTATACACAGCACAAATACAACTCTGTACATTACAGACTTGATTCCCCTAATTCTAAAGTGCCATAATAAATACCCATTGACTATTTAATTAATGCTAATATCACTTGCTTTCTGAGACTTCAGATGTGCTTGTGGTAATGATTTGTATGATCCAGATGTTTTTAGAAAATCATGCTGGGAAGTTTGAATGAGGGCTTTCTTATTATTTTCTTATACTCGTGGACGCTTGCCTGTGGAGGATACTGGCCTGCTGGGGTGGGTTGGTGGTGTGGGGAAGGCAGGAACATGTTGTGGTGGACCTAGAGCTAACATAAAGAAGCTCAAATCCAGCAGCACAGAAGAGCTATCATAGGAAAAGATCAGTAATAGAAAAAAATGAAAATAGCCCAAATGTTTATCAGTAGTGTGAAAGTTAAACATACAATGGTGTATCCATGATACCTTCAAAAGGATGAGGTCTTTGTGTGTCTCATATCTCTGTCTGTCTGTCTATCTGTCATCATGGACAGATGTCCATGACATAGTATCAAGTAAAAATGGAAGCAAGTCACAGAACATTAGGATTAGTAATATAAAATACACTGTACATAGAATAATTCTATTTATGTAACATACTCAGAGTCCCTACTCTCATTGAACTTCCCCCCAACATTTTATTAGGAAAAATTTTTAAAATACAGAAAAGTGAAAAGAATTATACAATGAACACCCATAATACCCAATACCTAGATTCTGCAGTCAGCATTTGACTGTATATGCGTGATCACATGTCTCTCCATCTCTTTGTCAACCCATTTTTTAATGCGTTTCAAACCAAGATGCAGATATCGGTACACTTCACCCCTGAACTCTTCAGCATGCATATCATTTAACCAGAATTCAATATTTGTTTTTCATCATTTTAAGGTAATAAAATTTACATACAACAAAATGCACAAGGAAGTGTATCATTCTATGAATTTTGAAAAATGCATACTTAAAAACCCAGTGGGAGTATAAACGTTAATCAAAAAAAAAAATCACACTAACAGGTGTAAAGTACAGCTGTGATGTTTGCCGTGTGCTGGGAGAGACTGCGGGAGAAGGATCGGCCCCGGCCAAAGTCAGGGAAGGCTTCTGGGAGAAGGAGGCTCTTGAGCTTTATCTAAAGGATGAGCTAAGTTAACTGTGCAAAGAGGGGAGGGAGTAAATGGAAATCTCAGAATGTCTCTTCTGGGACTTCCCTGACGGTCCAGCGGTTAAGATTCTGTGCTTCTAATGCAGGGGCCACGGGTTTGATCCCTGGCTGGGGAACTAAGATCCCACATGCAGCGTGGCAAAAAAAAAAAAAAAAAGAGGACGTCTCTTCTTCCTGACCCCACACACCTAACCTCCTTTATTAGTTAGGGTGGATTCAACTGCCATAACAAAAAGACCTCTACATCTATACTTGCTCAGACTCAATAGAAGTTTAATGTTCATTCATGTAACAGTCCAAGATGGGTGTTCCTGACCTCACCCACGCTCTCCATATGGTGATTAAGTGACCCAGGTTCCTTCCATCTTACCATCCCCATCAATCCCTACAGCCTTGTTTTTGTCTATACCCAGAGTGCGGAGGGGGAAAGAGAGTACAGAGGAGGCACAAGCTGCTTCATAAAAGCCTTGGTTTGGAAGTGGCACCCATCACTTCTGCCTACACACTATTACAGAGAATTTAGTCACATGACTCAGTGCAAGGGACGCTGGGAGAACAATTTTGCTGGAAAGATAGTGGTCTCAGCCATACGCCCTACTTTTCAGCTCTGGCTGGAATTCTTCTTGGTGACATGAAAGACCTTCTGACTTTAACCTTTAGAACTCCCAATTTTCATGCCCCACAAACAAAAAACTTTAAGCTTCTCTTCTCGATGACATTTCCTTGTGTTCAAATCACGGAACGTGCCAGGTGTTAGTGCTGCTTTTCCTGAAGCATAGCATAAGCCAGGAATAAATCAAGTAGGAAGAAGTCAGCAGCTTATAAAATTAAAAGGAAAAGTGGCAAGTCTTTAGAAACTGAGTGCCCCGGTATTACATTTATCTCTTCAAAGAGTCCCATTCAGGTCTGCTGCTCTGTATGCATCGAAGATGATCAAAAATAAAAAGCTGAGAGGTGAGAGACAAAACCATTAAGCCTCCTCTTCTGGTGTTTGACTTTCCTAGAATAATGCCCAAGAGGTTGATGATATTAAGTGCCTGAGTGTCACTAAGGAGGCCATTTAGTGTTAGCCAGTGGCCCCTTTCCTATGGCGCCCTAGAGACTCAGCATTTGTGTGCCACTCTCCAAGGTGCTGACACCAACTCCCTTGGCTCAAGATTCAGACTGTACAAAAGGGTTGAGTATAGCCTTGGCCAAGTTTCCCAACTATTACCTATTTATGCACTTGTTTTTATTTTTTTGTTTATTTTTTTAATCACGTACATACCTCCTTTATACTATCTTAAATATTTTCTCTCTTTTTTTTTTTTTTTGGCCATGTTGCGTGGCTTGTGGGATCTTAGTTCCCTGACCAGGGATTGAATCCGGGCCCTCGGCAGTGAGAGCGCAGTCCTAAACTCTGGACTGCCAGGGAATTCCCCTTAAATATTTTTTTTAAATTGATTTAGTTGACTTCCTTTTCTTCTTCTTAGCATTGCCCTAAGTGATAATGTATGTGAAATCACAGGCTTGGTCTAGCAGTCATATATTTATTTTAATATAAGGAGAATCTATTAAAAGAAAAATAATTTTGTCCTTGTATTGCCGATGGTAGAAGTACCACATTTTATGAAAAACTGCCTTCAAGATCTTACACTCACATGACAATTTGGTACTTCAATTACCATTGTATTCCTAAGAACATGAAGTCTTTTGCTACATTTTTTGTGTATATCTGGAAGGTACAGAAAGTCTCTGATCTTCCCTCTCCCCTATATCCTTTCCTTTAGATGAGAAGCATGCTCAACATTTTCTGTATCCTTAAAGGTGTTTTCTGTGATCTTGACTCTCCCTTCTCTGTCCTTTACTCACTGACTATATCCAGAGAATCAAACTGCTCTTTTGAGATTTGCTGCTTACACTTCCTCCCCACTCACCTGTGCCTTATCCTTTTGCCTTGTGACTTCTACTCTCAGCTACTTCTGAATCGCCCGTCTCCCAGGTTATCAGTGATCTCGTAGCCCCTAACTCTCCAGATCTGAGCACAAGCCATGGTGGCTGCTTATGACAACAGAGGGCAGACATGAGGGAAAGGAATTGAGACTAAGATTGGAACCCATACCAGGGAGGAGTATCACTTTTATAATAACTGCCCACTGACAGCATGATTAAGGATTTATTCATTCAACAAATATGTGTTGAGCATTTACTATGTGCCAGGCACTGTTCTAGGTGCAGAGGAAATGGCTGTGAACAAAACAGACAAAAATATCTGCCCTCATGGAACATATATTCTTGTGGTGGCGGTGGTGATGAAGATGGTGATGTCACCTAACATTTTGAGTCCTTACTATATGCCAGGCTTTGTTGTAAGTGCTTTGTATGTTTTGGCTCATGTTTATGCTGTGATGTAGCTACTTATATCCCCATTTTACAGATGAGGAAAGGAGATGCAGGAAGTTGAAATAAGTTGGTAAAGTCACAGAGCTCGTCAGGGGCATTTAATGGACCAGGTTTGGTTTAGATGCATGTGATCTTAGGCTCTTGATTGCCTTGATACTTAACACTTGCATTTCTAGTCTCAACAGTGGTCACCTTGCCATGTCACAAACATATTCTAGAAGGTTAACCGTTTTCCCCTCTTATTTTCTCATTTCCCCCTCTCTGCTCTTTGCCTGTAAGTGTAAGCAGAGTTTGCATGCCTTGTTTTCATTCTGAGCCTTTGCCATTAGACAAATGCCATGTGCATCGTGATGGAAGGCTCCAGATTTTCTGTTCTCCGTCCTCACTCTGTGTTTGTCAATTACCTGTGCATGTGCAAACACCCGTCGGAACTGTGAGCCATCAACAGGGATTCCTGGGAGGGCTCCTGAGAATGGGCTACTCTCTTCTAGAGCCTGCCCTCCTCACCTCCTCTACAGGCTTCAGCTCGTGGGGTCCTCCAAGTCTTGGTGGCGTCTCTAGTGTGTGTGGTTCCTCAGGTGGTTCCCTTTCCACCGTCAGCCTCCATTTCTTCTAACCCTCACCAGCTCTATCTCCCATCCCCACCCTCTACAATTCCACTTGCCCATCTCCATTGCCTCCAACTTTTGAGCTCATACTAATTGCCAGGGATCATGCTATGGATTTATATGCATCACACATCATATTATTTCTTACCACAGTCATGCAAGGTAGTTACTGATATTAACCCTATTACACCTATTTGGAAATTATAAGTCAGAGAGATTGAGTGACCTCCCCAAGACTACACAGCTGGGAGTAGGCAGGACCAGGACTTGAAATCAGGTGTTGTGATTCTAGTTGCCTCTTTCCATCTCTAATAGCACTCTTCTCTACTTCTGGGTCCACTCATCTCCACCAAACTGCTAGTCTTTTCTTTTTTGAAACAGTTTCAAAACTGCTATGGAGACTTTTGTGGGTTCTTCCTTACACCATGAAAAAAAGTTAAAAACTGTATCTTATGACTGCTTTGGTATAAGGACAAATGTATTAATATTGCATGTTAAAGCATTTTCTTCAGCCTAAAAGTTCATTTTTTTTTTCTTGTGATTCTAAAAGAAATTAAAACACTTTCATGAGCCCCTGCAGAGATCGTGGTCCCCAGTGTGCTTGAAGCTGGCCCTGGTTACTAACACTAGCTCCCCAACAGCACAACCTCCAAGCTGTCTCCCCAAAAGCCACTGGGGTACTTAACTAGTGTGTGCTTTGAGTTTGGGCACAAGAGAACAATCCAGAGCTCCAAGCCCCAGACTCCAGTGTCTTCTGCTGGATCCAAGTGCAGCACTGAATTACCACAGGAAGAAATTGCTTGAGGAGATAAAAAGGCAGTTCAATTTCTACCAGTAACAAAGGCCTTTTCTAAAGTCTCAGAGCTCCCGTTGTGGGAGTCTATCCTAATTTTAATCTCATTAGTAGTGTGGATTCACATGCACACATATACGTCCATACATTAGAGGTGGTTATATAATCCTACAGGCAAAAGCTCTTCCCTTTACTTCAACCTGCTTTGCTATCTTCCTGCACCATATGGTGAGTCCTTTATCATATGGTTCACAGATAGCTCAAAGTCTTTGCTACCTGTTCCCTTAATCCTCTTCCAGAGAACCTTTTGACATTTGCTGTCTGATCTTGGATTCCTGCCTTCTCTTTGGCTCTCTCCCAATTATGGCACCTTCCTCCCAGCCCCCAGTCTTTCGTATGCAATTCTGACTGCCGTGGTTTTTTTGCCAACTCATTTTCCCCAGTCATGGTGAGGCCCTTCCACTTTCTGAATTCGTCCAGGTCTCTCATCAATGAAGTGACTTACTGCTTCTCTGTAGCCCCTACATTCACCCCTCAGAGGATAGTAAATTACAGAACAAAAAAGCATAAGGGTCTATTTTCCCAATAAAATTAATTACATCAAGGAAAGTGAAACGTCTGGAATTCAAGTTTTCTTGTCAAGCCACAGGGAGTAAAGGGGGATTTATTGGACAGACATGGCATGTCCCTGTGTATCTCCCAACATCCAAAGGCAGGAAGCGCAGCTGGGACCAGAAAGCTTCCAGGAGCCCAGCATTCATCGTCTCCATCCCGGGGACCCCAATCTGTCACCCTGGCTTCTTGCTGACGTCTCTCACTGTGATGTGCATCAATGTTACCTCCTTCAGCCTTACGTCACGTCTCAATTCTCGATGTCTAATCCCCAAATCTAGAAGAGTCTAGAATTTAAAACCCCAGGAAAGAAACTGATGGGCCAGTATGGCTCAGTGATCATGTGATCCAATTAGCTGTGGCCAAAGGGACAGGTCACTTTTCCAGCCATCTGTCAGGAAGGACAACAGGAATAGACTCTCTGAAAAGCAAATGTGATATGGGCAGTTCCTCGAAGAGAAGGAAGAAAATACCGGTCTGTCTGGCACACAGGCCAGTGTTTCCTTTAAGTCTGTATAGTCTTCAAAACGTTACCTGGCTCTGTGGGAAAAATAATACAAAGTTAAATCTAGTCCTCTTACTGGAAGGGCCAGATAGAGCCTATTAACAGGGAAACTCTGTGTCGGGCGATAATTCACGGCCTCTGGTCCAATTATTGTGCTGTCATAGTTCATCCTCCACACATCCATATCAACTGCATCTTTATGTGCTATTTCAGAAATTCTAGTCCTGTTAAGATATTGAATCCCTGTTTACTAACAACCTTACCCATAATCATTTCTACAACAAACATGATAGCAGAGACCTATAGATTTTAATCATCCAACACCCATGGTAAATATTTTGAATGTACACTTACGGATGGTTAATATAATTAAACGTGCCATAGTTTGTTTCAATCCTTCCCCGCCCGTCAGCTCTGTTTCATATTATGTATTGACCTCATTGAAAATCACTGCAGAGATTGATAATGTATTTTGAGTGCTGAGAACCCGTCTAAGTGTTTTATATGCACTGCTTGTTTAATCTTCACAGCGATCTTATGGGTTGGGTGCTGTCATTATCCCCATTTTACATGAGGAAATGGAGGCTCAGAGTTGAGAGACTTCCAGATTCATGCAGTGGTGGATGCAGGTCCAAACCCAGAGAGCCTGGCTCCCGAACACATGACCACTGTGCCACCCAGCCTCAAAATGCTCCACTCCTGCCTTGGAGAAAACCCATTCTCCATTAGTCTGTGACCCCAATCATAAAGGGAGGCTTGTGTGCACAGAGCAGATCAGATTATAGGGAAACAGGCTTCCTTTGTGCGCCTAATAGTTGAAATGAATGACAGACCCTTAAGGGTTTCATTGCGTTTTCTTTTGGTAAAAGCCATCTATTATTGGTTTGTTTTCCCGGGAACTGTTTAAAAAAGAGTCAAATTAAATTTGCTTTTATTTTAACCATCTAGCTTTGTCAAATATAACATGTGATTCAAAGAAAATTGACTAAGCAAACCTACAGGACACCAGCATTGATTTGAGCTCAAGAGAACACTTCAATAACTCGAGTGGATATCTATCAATTCCACCATATCAATTCTATGATATCAATAATTAGAAGTGATACAACCCAGAGTTTTGAAATAATAGTTCTTTTGCATTTCTTATTACAACCCAATCAAACAATTAAACACTTATTAAATCCAGCTAAGCCCCTTCATTTAAAACTCAGGGCTCCTCGTTTCAAGTTTAAACCTTCTTATTCCCTCTCCTCCCTCTTTCCAGCAGTGACTGTGAGTCATTCCTTCCATGGGTGTAGTGACATTTGCTTAACAATAGCAAGTCCACATGAGCCAGAGATGACTCGGCTGAAAGTACCTCCACTCTAAACTTCCGTTTCACACTTCCATTGGCTTTCTCTGCTAGTGGGCAAAAATTCAACTTGATTAAATCTAATGTGTGACATGGCATCATTTTAAGAGGCTTAAATCTTAATAACACGTGTCACCCTGACCTCTGATCTGAAAACTCAATTTATCTACCACTCAGTTCCATGCCTCCCCCATTATCAACATCCCCACTAGAGTGGTACATTCATTACAGTCAATAAGCCTACACTGACACATCATTATCACCCGAAGAATGCAATTCACATTAGGGTTCATTCTTGGTGGTGTACGTTCTACGGGTTTGGACAGATGTATAATGACATGCATCAGCCATTATAGTAACATACAGAGTAGTTTCACTGCCCTAAAAATCCTCTGCACTCTGCCTATTCATCCCTCCCACCCCCTACCCCCTAGCAACCACTGATCTTTTTACTGTCTCCATGGTTTTGCCTTTTCCAGAATGTCATATAGTTGGAATCATACAGTAGGTAACCATATAAAGAGATTTTATTTTAAATATGGAAAACCTTACATAATAAATCATGAAATAACCCAGTTGATCTGCACGCTATCACTGCTCTTATTTTTGTCTCACCAACTTGAAGATTGTATCCACAAAGTGATTCAGTCCTACCCAGATCCACACTATTTTTTTTTAAATTAATTAATTTATTTATTTATTTTTGGCTGTGTTGGGTCTTCGTTTCTGTGCGAGGGCTTTCTCCAGTTGCGGCGAGCGGGGGCCACTCTTCATCGCGGTGCGCGGGCCTCTCACTGTCGCGGCCTCTCCCGTTGCAGAGCACAGGCTCCAGACGCGCAGGCTCAGTAGTTGTGGCTCACGGGCCTAGCTGCTCCGCGGCAGGTGGGATCTTCCCGGACCGGGGCACGAACCCGTGTCCCCTGCATTGGCAGGCGGATTCTTAACCACTGCGCCACCAGGGAAGCCCCTGATCCACACTATTAACTCCCAATTAGCATCTTTTCCCCACTATACCACTTTTCAGTTTTTCCTGAAGTACTTCCTCTATTTGCAAGTCCACCCAGTTGCTCCTCCCAAGCAAGCTATTAGAAGCCAGGAACCATTCCTAGACTGCTAACTTCCAGTTTGCTGCTAGAGGCGAATGCATTTGATTCCCCCAAACCGCATGATTTCATATTCGATTAGTGTGTCCACCATCAAATATAAAATTTAAACACACGTATGTGTGGATACATACGCTTAGAAAATCTGACCCAAAGTTTGAACAGTAACAATACACTTTGGGGGATTAAAATTAGGGCCTTAAGATAACCTAGAACATGTTAGGACATCTTCATGTCTGGTGAAAGTTGAAAGTTAGGAGAACCTCAAAAGGTAAAGAATTCATCAACTCTGATGAACGTAGTATATTGAGTTCTGTCTATATATTAAGCTCTTATGACACGTATCATTGAAGCATCATCATGGCCCTATGAATCGGTGGACTCTTGTCTATATTTATCCCCACATCTACTTACAAGGTCTCCTGGTAGGAATGGCTCTGCCCCTCATTCCAGGCCTCTGGTTATCAGGGCTTGGGTGGCTTAAGCCATCTCTTCATCCCTGGCTCAGTCTGAAGGAGGTCTTTGCTGGAGAAGATGAGTCTGTCAAGGCCTGGAATCCAGGGTACATTGTCGCTTCCCCATTCAGAATTTCAGAAGATGACAGATGGTCTGCTGATTCCTCAGGGAAGTCCCGTCTGGACTGAGCATGTAGCTCCCTGCAGGAGAGTCCCCTTAGCCTCTCCCGGAGGGCTCGTGCCAGCCCCACCTCTAAACACAGACGGTACGACCTTGCCTTTCATTCTGGGCTTCGCATAAGGATCTCCTGGGAAATAGATTTTGCAGAAATGTTGGTCTATTGCTCTAGTTCACTTTCTGCCGCCTGGAGACTGTGGGAAAGAACCACTGTACCCACCATTCCTCTTATTCTCTGTATTTATTCTTTCACTTTAACAATATGGCTTTCTCTGTGCCAGGCTCTGAGCTTTACCTACGTTATGTCACTTACCCTGACAACAGCTTGCTGAGGGAGGAACTGTCATTATGCCCCTTTTACCTATGAGGGAACTGAGACTCAGAGAGGCTGAGTAACTTACCCAAGATCACACAGCAAGCACATGATAGAGTTAAACTTTGAACTCGTGGTTCCAGAGATGAACTTGTACCTACTGTGATTTTACAGTTCTAATTAGATATGAACTCCCAGCTTATCAGATTCTGTCAAGGTCAAAATCGCATTCTTATGTCAAACAGCTTGTCAGGATACCTGCCGTGTTGTAAAGAGACGAGGTTGTGGACGATCACCTTCATTTAGTAACCTGGCCGCACCCAAGTCTCTCTCAAAATCCTACTCCCGCATGGGCAGACGCCCTTGGAAGAGCAGTGGCCAGTGTGTGCCCAGCGCTCCAGCCCCTGATTACAATACCATCCTGATGGCCTCTTGCCAGCTCACCACCTCGTCCTCTCCCAGGGCAGGCCACACAGGAAGGTCCCAGATATTTAGAAGGTTCCGATTTAATTGGTCTGGAGTGTGGCCCAAGCATCAGCCTGTAAAAGCTCCGCAGGGAATTCTCATGTGCAGCCTGGAGAAACAGGAGCTCAGTACGAGCAGAGGCGAGGCAAACCCAAGGAAAGGGGGGGGCAGGGGAGGAGACCGGATTTGCCTTAAGACTTAGAACTGAGCTGATGTAAAGTACTCTCTGCTCTGCCGGTCTTTGGAGGAGCTGTGTGGAGCCCCAGCAGGAGACAGTCCTAGAGGGCAGGGGACCCTCAAAGAGACAGAACCCTAAAATTGAGGAGGGTACGCACCCCACCTTGTCCACAAGCCAGCTCCCTAGTGTGGCGGGTGTGGGAGAGGCAGGGGGAAGGGCTCGTGGTCTCCCTGGAGGCCTGCCCTGTACACACCCGGCTTGGCTTGCTTCTCCATCCCTCTCCCGTGCACCCTCAGCCCCCTGCACCTTCCCGATCCTCTCCTCTCAAATTAGTGTTCGGGGACACTATGAGCCCCAAATGTGTCTCTCTCTGTCTCTATTTTAGATGCACCATCTGAGTTCATCAAGCTAGCATCTTTTCCAGACCCCCGTGCGTTAGTCAAGCTTGCAGGCTCCGGCAGTGCTAGATGGTATGGTCTCTCCTCCTCCTCTCTGACCCTGTCATAGGGATGGTATTAAGAACATTGTCCACAGTGGCGCTGCATGTTCAGGATCCACATGAGACATTTCCTTTAGACCTAAGTTCTAGGGAAAGCTTATTTTTCTCCTCAAAAAGTGATTTTCCCTATAGAAAATATGAACTTTTTTATCACGTATCTCTGGTTGCTTTGGCCTCTAGGAAGCTGATAGTACAACACACACAAGCACACTATATAATATATGCATATACATACACACTATATGCTGTATAATCATTTTTAACCAGATTTATCAAGGTATAATTTACATATTATAAAATCTACTTGTTTAATATTATATAACGTTGAATGCTACCTCAAATTCATTGTGAGTTATAGGTTGGATTTAACCATAGATAAATTAAACAATGCTGAGGACCAAGTAACTAAAGATCTTTAGTGACCTAGATCTAGGGATTTTTTTTTTTTAAACTACTTCCCCCTCACTCAGATATTTTCATTCATTTATTCAAGAAATATTTATTGAGTGTCTAGATGTTGGGGATACGACAGCAAACCAGTCAAACAAAACAGCTGTTCTCCTGGAACTAACATTCTAGGGAGGGAGGAAAAGAAACAAATGGCAATTAATAGAATGCCAGGTGTGGGAAGAAAGACAAAGTAGTGGAAAGGGATGGGAAGTGACAAAGGGGCTGCAACTTTAGAGAAGGTGGTCAGGGAGGATCTCTGTAAGGAAGCCACACTGAACGAGGTGAGGGAGCAAACTCTTGGGTGTATCTGGGGGAAGGGTCCTGCAGACAGGACAGAGCATACGTGGAGGTTGGGAGCAGGTAGAGTGAAAACAATTATCTAGGAGGCAATTGCAGGAGACCAGGGTGGGGATCGTGGCAGCTTAGATCAGAAAGGAGTATGGCATGTATTTTGAATGCAGAGCTAACAAAACTTGTTGATGCACTGGATGAGAGATGTAAGAGAGACGAATTGAGGGAGGCTCGGTTTGGCTTTGGACTTGCGGCAGGTGTCTGTTGAAGTTGGGGGAGTGGGGAGCGGGACCTTGGTCCCTAACTACCTCTGCGCTCTCCCATTAGTAAGCACATGGACACACAGGTCCCTCAGGGCAAATCTCCTTAGCCAGTTGAGAGCTGGAAGTTGATGCTGTGTACAGGGATCACAAGTGGTCCCCTTGGTCCTTCTCTGAAAAGATGAAGCTGATGATAACCACTGTAGTGGATAGAATTGTCTCCCCTCAATATGTATTTTCAAGTTCTAACTACTGATACTGTGAATTCGACCATATTTGGGCATAGGGTCTTTGCAGATGTCATCAAGTTCAGAGTTCAGACTGGATTGGGGTGGGCCCCAATCCAATGACTGGTCTCCTTATAAGAAGAGGAAATTGGGGCAGAGACACAGGGAAGAACGCCGTGTGAAGACAGAGGCAGAGATTGGAATGATGTGTCCATAAACCAACGATTGCTGGCAACCACGTAAGCTGGGAGAGAGGCATGGAATAGATTCTCTCTCAGAGCCTCTAGAAGGAACCAACTCTGCCAACACCTTGATTTAGGACTTCTGGTCTCCTTAACTGTGAGAGAATAGATTTCTGTTGTTTTACGCCACACAGTTTCTGGTTCTTTGTTATTATAACTAGTACAAGTCCCTAAGTACTCATCATTTGCCCAGCACGGAGCTGAATGAAGGTGTACAGTTTGCATACTTTATCCCCCAAAGTTCCCTTAGCACCACCCAAAGCTGAGCATTGCTAGTGTGTCTGTTTTATAGACGAGGAAATTAAGGTTCAGAAAAGTTAAGTGACTTTCCCAACGTCACGCAGCTAGTATGTGGTGGAACTTGGATATTTACCAGGTCTCCTAATTCTAAAGTCCCTGCCCTAACCATGATGCCATCTAGTCCCATGGGCAAGGGCCAAGGTTCCAGGCACATTCGGCCATTTGGATTTGCCAGTTAAGTTCATCTCCATCAACTTTCTGGCTAGGAGTCCCTGGGCTACTTTCCATTTTATCTGCTGTCACTGGAGCTGCTGCGTTGATCACACCTCTCCCAGAAGATTCTTGGGGAACAGAGGTGGCTTGGAATTTGATAAGAACGTCACTTCAAGACAGCCTTTCAACCTGTTTGGAATCCTCACCCTAGAGATGGAGGGACAGCTGAACAAACAGCCCATGCCCTCGATGTTGGTATTAACTGAAGTGGGAGTTCCAGAAACTGCGAGAGACAATTAATTAAAAAATCATGTCTACGTAAAGGAGCATTTTAGATCATGGCCATCACCATTGCTGGTGCTATGGCTGATTTTCTGTCATTTTTCTCTCTCGTACCAACACTTGAGGGCACAGATGGAGGGAGTAAGATCTTCTCAAGCCACTTACTGCTTGGAAGCAGGGCCACGTCTGTCCTGTTCGCGGACGCATCACCAACGCCCAGCATCATGCCTGGCACACAATTCCCAATAGAGCTCTTGGACTAGATGGATGAACTGGGGTCGTGACCACAGCACTAACTCAGACCAAGCTCATCTCGACCAGTAGATGAGTGGTTTGTTAGTGGTTGTATAAGAAATGGAGAAAGGACATAAGTGTTCTGTTCTTGACCATGAATTAGGCCACAAGGGCTGAAGTCTCAACAGGTAGGATGGGTAGGAAAAGGAGAACAGGGCCAGGATCTGGAGTCATATTTGAAACACTCCAGCAATAATTTGCAGACAGTACAGCCTCATGACCCAACACTGGGTGCTCAGGGCTCAGAATCAGATGGTTAAGAGCATAGACTTTGGAGATAGGTGACCTAGAAGGGTCACTTCCTAGTAGGAGTGACTTTGGACCACTCACCTAACTTCTCTAAGCCCTGGCTTCCTCTCCTGTGAAACGGGGATGGTAGCAGTACCTATACTACCCATCTGTGTGGAATTAAATGAAATAATGCACAGAGTAGGTAAGAAATGGGGGTGGTTATCATATCAGCCCCAAACTGGCCACCTTCTCTCCCGTGCTGGTCATCCCCACATTGTCTTCTCTCTCCCTGGCACACACATTGGCCCATTCCCTTGAACGTCACCCGTTCTTTGTCCAGCCACCCGACTTGGGGTCAGTGCTGCTCTCTCTGCTGGAGACATCTCAGAGGGCTGGGAGTTGGCATCTGGACTTTGAGTTCTAGAGCTTAAGAGCTCACTTCCTACAGTAATTCTAGACCAAGGTTTGTGGATCCAGGTAGTTTACTCCTAAGGGAACACGATTCGCTTCCCTTTGGCTGGAATATGCCTCCCCCATGTCCACTGTGCTAGTCCTGGTCATTCTTCAGGTCTCAGCTTAACCACCACCTCCCCAGGGCATCCTTTGCTGGCCCACCAAATCAAGTTAAGTCCTTCATGTGAATACTCACAGGGCACCATGAACTTTTCTTTCAGGAGTTTAATCATAATTGAATTGGACTCATTTGTGCCGGTGTGTAAGCCTCCTGAAGGGATTGTCATTCTGCATCCCCAGTGCCTGGCACATCCCAGACACTTAATTCATGTTTACTGAACGAATAAATGAATTGACCAGCCTTCTAGGTCCTGGGTGAGACTAGGAAAGGCGATACATTTGGAAGGCAGACTGAATTCCATCTCTGTTGCCCATCTCAATTGAAGCCTTAAAAGTTTTCTGGTTAAAAAGAGTGTTCATAGCCAAACACAAGAAATAAATAAAGCAAGGTAGCAAGGGCCACACCTGACAAGGGCTGGGTTGCTTTAGGGCACATACGAACTCAGGTGAATCTGTTCTAGTTGCCTGTTGCTGCATCACAGATCATCCTCAAACTCAGAGGTTTAAAACTACAACACGTACATTATTATCTCTCATGGTGTATGTGGGTCAGGAGATTGGGAAGTCTCACTGGTTGCTTGTGGCTTGGGCTCTGTCCTGCAGTGGCTGGAGCTGGAACAGCTGGGGCTGCAGCACCCAGTGCTGTCTAGGCAGCAAGCTCTTGGTGTGGTCCCCAGGCCTCTCCACGTGGTCTCATGCTGTGGCCTCACTAGCACGGTGGCCTAGGGCTCCAAAGGCAGGTGTCCCAAGAGAAACTGACAGAAGCTGCTACCTCCCAAGTCTCACAGGATCCCTTCCACTGTATTCCATTCATTGACGCAGTCACAGAGGCTGCCCAGGTTCAAGAGCAGAGGGCATAGACTCTGCCCCTTGACTGAGGAGTGTCAAATATTTACAGACATGTTTTGAAACCACCGCAGAATATCACTTCTTTCATGATACCGGGAAAGCTCTCAGGAAGCTCTCAAAAAGCTCTCCAAGGGCAGAGAGATTCCTATTGAAAGGAAAGCTTGATGAGAATATTAAGGAGCAAAGTTCCCTTTTCGCCCCTGGTAACGACTGTGGAGAAAGCGTTGGGACACTCAAAAGGATTCTATCTGTTTTGCTTCTAGACACCTCCTATCCCTCATATTAAATGAATCAATTCTGATATTACCTCAGAGTTCCTCAGAGCAACAAATTTAGTGATTAGAATCAAGGGGGAAGGGAGGCGCTTGTTAAAATGCGTACTCCCAGGCCACAGTCAGAGCTTCTGGATGAGAGGTGGCGCTTGGAATCGGCCTTGTAAACAAGTACCCCACGTGGTTCTGATATAGGCAAGAGGCACCTAAAAAGAATGGAATTTATAAAGAATGGAATTTGTCTTGTTTTAGGTCATGTACTAACCTGATGCTGTTTGACTGACTGAAATTTTTATTTTTATTAAGAATTTGTACTCCTCAAGCGATAATTTTGTCTTATAGATCTTTAAAAGGTAGACATCCACTCAAGCTAGTATAAATAAAATAATAACTTTATTGGGGGAGATATGGAGGTTTCTATGGAAACAGCCAAGCCTCATGAGAGACGGGAACCAAGATCTGGAAAGCAAGGCCTTCGCTCATTCCCTGACCTTCTTGTTTCCCCCACACATCCAGGTCATTTTTCTTTGCCTGCATGTGGTAGGAAAGGACCACTCTAGGCAGATCTGTGTGTTTTTCTTTTCAGGATCCTAGACTGCCTACATGGAGCATCCTAATTCCACATTCTTCAATGGGAGAATCTGATTGGTTCAACCTAGATCAGTTCTCCACCTCTAATCCAATCAGCTGTGGCCAGATGGATCCCCTGCCCAATCAGGAGGCTCTAAGAAGGAGTTGGAAGAAATGAAAAGCATGCTAGGGTCCATATCCAACTTAAACTGTGACCACTTTTTTTTTTTTTTTTTAAACATCTTTATTGGAGTATAATTGCTTTACATTGTTGTGTTAGTTTCTGCTTTATAACAAAGTGAATCAGCTATACATATACATATATCCCCATATCCCCTCTTCTTCTTACGTCTCCCTCCCACCCTCCCTATCCCACCCCTCTAGGTGGTCACAAAGCACCGAGCTGATCTCCCTGTGCTATGCGGCTGCTTCCCACTAGCTATCTGTTTTACGTTTGGTAGTGTATATATGTCCATGCCACTCTCTCACTTCGTCCCAGCTTGCCCTTCCCCCTCCCCGTGTCCTCAAGTCCATTCTCTACGTCTGTGTCTTTATTCCTGTCCTGCCCCTAGGTTCTTCAGACCTTTTTTTTTTTTTAGATTCCATATATATGTGTTAGCATACGGTATTTGTTTTTCCCTTTCTGACTTACTTCACTCTGTATGACAGTCTCTAGGTCCATCCACCTCACTACAAATAACTCAACTTCGTTTCTTTTTATGGCTAATATTCCATTGTGTATATGTGCCACATCTTCTTTATCCATTCATCTGTCGATGGACATTTAGGTTGCTTCCATGTCCTGGATACTGTAAGTAGAGCTGCAGTGGACATTGTGGTACATGACTCTTTTTGAATTATGGTTTTCTCAGGGTATATGCCCAGTAGAGGGATTGCTGGGTCGTATGGTAGTTCTATTTTTTAAACTGTGGCCACTTTTGATAATGTAGTCACTCTTATTTTTTCCCGATCTTTTTTGAAATGTTCTAGAACAGGGGTCAGCAAACTACTGGCGCTGGGCCCACCAGCTATTTTTATAAATAAAGCTTTATTGGGACACAGCCACACCCATTCACTTGTGTGTGGTCTACGGCTGCTTTCCCGCTACAGTGGCGGAGTTGAGTAGTGGATACAGAGACCGTCCCCCAAAGCCTATAATATTTACTCTTTGTCCTTTTACAGAAAAAGTTTGCTGGCCCCTGCTGTAGAACTTGATTCAGTTCTATCTCTAAATTGTTATTAATGCTTCGTGTGTGTCAGTTGTGTTTTCCTCCAGCTGCTATAGGGGAATTTTCCAGAGTTTGCCCCTTTGTGTAGCACTTGCAGGATGTGAGGGGGGTCCTCTGGTACTGGCTATTCTCCCCTCTACCCCTGTGGCTTAAGGCAGGGCGAGGCACTGAGAATCTTCACACATCCCTGTTGATTGACTAAAAGATAAATATCTCTACAAATGCAACAGTATTTTCTAAGGTGTGAAGCACATAGTATTGATGATTTGCAAGATGATTTTAGTTGAGTAATTGAGTTTTTTTAAGGTGGTACATAGGTGCCACATGAATGATAAAGTTTTTCTCTCTTTTTATGTTTTCTCTTAGTCTTTCTAATTACTTGAATCAGAAAGTCTCATTTGATGACAACATGCCATTAATAGCTAACATTTGCTAATATCACTTTTTTCCGTAAACAAGAGGAAAACGCAGGCCTGGCTTGGAACCTTCAGCAGCCAGCAGTATCTAGCTAGAATTTCCTCGCACTGCTTTGCTTTTATTTACTTTTTAAAAAAAATAATTTTATTTATTTTATTTTATTTATTTTTTGGCTGTGTTGGGTCTTTGTTGCTGCATGCAGGTTTTTCTCTAGTTGCGGCGAGCGGGGGCTACTCTTTGTTGCAGTGCACGGGCCTCTCTTTGCAGTGGTTTCTCTTGTTGCGGAGCACAGGCTCTAGGTGTGTGGGCTTCAGTAGTTGTGGTGCACGGGCTTAGTTGCTCCTTGGCATGTGGGATCTTCCCGGACCAGGGCTCGAACCCGTGTCCCCTGCATTGGCAGGCAGATTCTTAACCACTGCACCACCAGGGAAGCCCCCGCTTTTATTTACTTTTATGCTCATCTTCCACTTATGGCTGGTGATACTGGCTTGCCATTAATGGTGGTGATATAAAATTTCTTTTTCAGATAAATGTAGTTAAGTAAAGATGGATGTGACTAGATTTAAAAAATACTAAGTAAATACCAGTTTAGGTGGTAGGGAAAAAATGTGAAAAAGGCATGTGAATGATTGATTGAAATTTGGAAACACTTGCCCTAAAGTACCTGCCATAGATACAAAGCAGTCCCAGTGTCCAGAGGAGGGAGTGACCTGTTTGGTCTACGTGGATCATTGAGGGATATAGAGGAAGGTAACATCTGAGCTGAATCTCAGATTTTCTGAGCAGTGAAAGTGTGTGGAAGGACACTACAGGCAGTGGGAATAGAATAGCCAAAGGAAAAGAAAGAACAGGATGTGGTCAAGAAATTGTTTGACTTGCGGGAGTCACTGAGGGACTTGAAACATTTGAGTAGCCTGGTCAGATCTGCATTTTTAGAACAATCATTAGCTCCAGCAGGTTAATCTCTCTGAGCCTCAGTTTGTTCATCTGTAGAAGGGGAGTAATTGAAACAGACATAGGGTGTTCACCCCTGCCTCTGGTGCCTGGGGAAATTCCCAGCCATCTGTCCTGCTACTCCTCCAGACAGGGGACTGCATTGACATTCAAGGTGTCCAGGGCCCCTCCCCTGTGTTCTTGGGTGGTGGTTGGGTGGGGTAGTGTGTCTACGAGTATTCTGGGTTGTTAGATGGTACGTGGACCAGTGGTGACGGGGCAGTGGGGTTGCAACACTCACAGCCAGCTCAGCGCTGAGCCCCTCCTGTGTACTTGGGGGTCCTCTCAGCTGATGACTCTGCTTGCATCCTCCTTCAGTCTCTCTACCCATTCGCCTCTGGCTAAGTCACCTCTCCGCCCTCCTCCCTGCCCTTGCCCCAGCCCTGCCTTCTCGGGAATCTCTTAACATCTTAGTGGAGTCATTGTTTCTGCCTTGGTGAGGACTAGGGAAGGAAAAACGTCTCTGGGTACCCGTGAGGGAGCAGAGGGAGATGGGAAATAAGCTAAAGACACGCACTCCGGCACTTTGAGCCCTACTCTGCCATGGGTGCGAGTGGGTCTGCTGTGAGGACTGAGTAGATGCCCGGCAGGGAGGACCTGCCCAGCTGGCAGCTTGTATTTCTGTGGTGAGGCTGGGGGAGAAAGCAGTCGGGAAAGTCCTCTTGATGTGGAGGTGTGCGTCAGGGACTTTCCCCCTAAGTGTTCTAAATTCCTAGGCCTGAATCGCCCATGGCCACCCCTGGCTGTGATGAGAGGGAAGGTGGTGCGGGCAGGAGACGGGCCTCTGTGAGGGGCGGCGAGCGCAGCCCAGAGCTGCCGTGCAGTCAGGCCTCTTACCCTCAGGGCAGGAGCCGAGCGGAGTGTGCAAGCTGCCCTCCTGCCTCGGGGCTCCCTCTGTGCGTCACCCGCTCTGGTCCCAGGCCTCTGTTGCGCTCTCTGGTCCTCCAACTGAGTCAGGTACGAGCGTTTCATTTCCTCAGCCACCTAGACTCCTTGAGGATTCTTCTGGAACTCTCACAAGTGGAGTGTATAAAGGCAGAGACCTTGGGATCAGGTAAACCGGAGTTCAAATCCTGGCTCTGTCCCTAACTGAATTTGTGGTGTGACAGGTCACTTAGCTTCCCTGAGCCCCGGGCTCCTATGAAATAGGTCTCTTTTCTTTTTAATTAATTAATTAATTTTTAAACTTATTTATTTATTTCTTATTGAAGTGTAGTTGATGTACAATATTATATGTTACCGGTGTACAATATAGTGATTCACAATTTTTAAAGGTTATACTCCATTTATAGTTATTATAAAATATTGGCCATATTCCCTGTGTTGTACAATATGCCCTTGGAGCTTATTTTATACCTAATAGTTTGTACCTCTTAATCCCCCACCCCGTTGCTCCTCCCCCTTGAAATAGGGTTCTTCATGGTACCGACTTCCTAGGGTCTTAGGCAAAGTGAATGAGACATAATAAATGAAAACCATTGTCTGGCACCCTGGTAAGTGCTCAAAATATTGTGGTGATTGATATTATTGCCTGCAAAATATCTGACACATGTACACGCAGTATATAGTTACTTCAGTCTGATTGCTTCTTCCTCCAGGAAGCCATCTCAGAAGCCGCCAGACCAGGTTAGGTCTTGTACCATGTGGTCCTGCCCCATGCTCCCTAAGAGGCTTCTTGAGAATGGTACCTGCTGGTCACTGTTCTCTCTGGCATAGTCACAGCCAGTGAAAATAATGATGTGTCACAAGCCACACTGATTAACATGCTCAGATTGTGACCACAGCTGCATGAAAGGAAGCCCCAGGACAACAGGAGAGGATGTTAAAATATTACATTCATCATCCCTGTAATTAATGTCCGAAGTGTTCCTTCCTCCCTGGAATGCAGGGTCAGAGAACGTGCCTGATCATCTAATGCTGCTTCCCTGGTGCTTAGCAGGCTCTTAATGAATATTAAACAACTGAAAGAATAAGGGAACAATTGCCCCAAATTCAGTTCTTTCAGGAATTCACTCATTCCCTCCTTCAACAAATACTTCTTGAACACCTACTGTGTGCCAGGCACTGTTCCAGACTCTTGGGTTACCCCAGTGAACAAAACAGGCAAATATACTTGCCCTCATGGGATTTATATTCTAGTCATGTTTGGCTGGGTGTTGATACATATCCCAAAGGGATGTCCGAATACTTGCTCATCACTCTTGGAACCATCCTCTATTTTAAAAAAATTTAAAAAAAATTTTTTTTAGTGATATGCTTTTTAAAAAATTGAAGTATAATTGATGTATAATGTTGTGTTAGTTTCAGGTGTACAGCAAAGTGATTCAGTTTATATACCTATATTCTTCTTCAGATTCTTTTCCATTATAGGTTATTACAAGATACTGACTAGAGTTCCCCGTGCTACACAGTAGGTCCTTGTTGATCTATTTTATTTATAGTAGCGTGTATCTGTTAACCCCAAACTCCTCATTTATCCCTCCCTGCCCCCACCACTTTCCCCTTTGGTCACCATAAGTTTGTTTTCTACGTCTGTGAGTCTGTCTCTCTTTTGGAGCCATCCTCTGTTGATTGGGTTCAGCCATTCAAGGCGTGAGGTCTGTGGGAAACTTCACTTGGCGTATCAGCATTCACCGAGGGCACGTGGACTAAGCTTGGAGCGGACCTGAGTGACCGTCAGCCACCTGTGGCTTCCCCGGGGCCCCTTCGACTACTCCACTGACGTGCCCGCTCTCTTGCAGGTCATGCTCTCAGAGCGGAAGGGCACAGATGAGCTCTACGCCGTGAAGATCCTGAAGAAGGACGTGGTGATCCAAGATGATGACGTGGAATGCACGATGGTAGAGAAGCGGGTGCTGGCCCTGCCCGGGAAGCCGCCCTTCCTGACCCAGCTGCATTCCTGCTTCCAGACCATGGTAACTGCCTGGGGGCCTGGGCCACTCCATCTCCAGGCTTCAGGCTTTGGCCAGAGCTGTCCCGGCAGCGGCCACTGCAAAGAGACACCCTGGCCCTTCCCCTCCTAGAGACAGGAAGCTGTCAGGGCCCAGGGACAGCCGGCCTCGGAGAATTTCTGAGGTTGCTGCTGAGAAACACCCTCCCCTGAGGCAGACGCTGTTTCAACGAAGATAAAGGAACTCAGGCAATTGGTTTTATAACCAGTGGAGCAGGGCCTTCCTCTGGCAGCAAGAGGTGACTTACGGACAGGAACTCAGGACTCACAATCTGAGATGTACTAGCAAAACTTACAGATGGGGATGAGGGAAAAGGTCCTCCTATGTGCCCCTAGAGGATCACAGTCGACCCTCTGGACTCTTCCGATAAATGCGCGAGTTCACGCTGCAGGTTGCATGGACCTCCTTGGAGGAGGGGTTGCGTGACAATACAGCCCTCAGAGGACTCCCGGGGCAGGGGACACAGCCTGGGCAGGGACTTGTGAGATCAGAACCGGGCTCCTAAGAAGAAGGGGGCATCTGGGTACTATCTGCCATTGACTGTGATCCTACCTCTATCTGTGAGAATAAGAGATGGCCCTTCAAGCAACTTCTTACCTTTCCCCTGTTCAGACTAGACCTTGGTCTCCATACCTAGGGGGGTACTTGTGGCGATCAGGCAACAATTTGGGGACCCATTCACCTCTCCAGGTTCTGCTATGACAGCCCCCATTGCCTTGTCTTGTAACTATCCCCATGTCTGTCTTCTCTGCTTTAAGAACATGACCTTCTCAGAAACGGGACCCAGCTTACTCAGCTCTATACCTTATCTATGAGCCTTTCCCAGGTACCAGGCACTGTGGCGGGGCGGGGCAGGGGGCAGGGGGGAGATGGGGCAGAGCCTAAATGAAAAGAGATACAAAGTTAATTCTTGCTTTGGGAGCTTCTAAGGGCCAAAGGCCTAGTGTCTTGAAGATGCTTTAAGGGAGTTTTCAAGATTATTTTGACTCTCTCCAGTTCTCACCCTACATCCTGATTGTAGAGCCCAACCCCTGTGCGAGATGGGACACTATTGCAAGTTGCGTGTACCTTAAAGCTTGGGACTTGCTCTCTTCTCCAACATCACCAAGTCCTGTGCTCTGCTAAGTTAGACTGAGTCCCTCCAGCCTAGGAAGACCCAGAACTGGGTTTGAGGTGGGTTTTCTCAGTGCAGACCATACGCCAGGCATAGAACTACCTGTTGTGAAAGGGGTAGAGCCAGAACCCAGCCCCTTCCCTGTTCTAAGTAGTCTCTTGATACATTTGGGGTTAAGATCCCAGCTTTGTCACTTTCTGGCTGAGTGGCCTTGGGAAAATTACAAAACCTCTTGGTATCAGTCTCCTCATTTGTGAATGAGCTACATCCAAGGTTGCTATGAGGAGGAAATGAGATTATACATGAGAAGTACTTAACACAGTGCTTGATACCTGGTAAACGCTCATAGATTCTGGTTATTCACTTCGGTTGTTGCCTGATCACCACAGGGGCATCTATGTTTTGGGTGCAGGGATGATTTTCTGCTGGGGCCCATTTCCTGAATCCCAGACAATCTCCCTACCACAGGTCATCAAGAGAAGGAACATTCTAGGCAAATGTGTACAGTATTCCCCTGCGGGGGCTCTGACCCACCAGCCTCTGGTTGGGGTCTGCTGGTGACGAGGGGCTACAAGAATATTTTTCACTCCACTGCAGGCAGGACTAAGAGCTGAAATCGTGTTTGCCAAAGTATAGAGCACACACCACCATGCAGAATGGTCCTGGGTAGTTCAAAGGGTGATTTTGGGTGGTGCACGGATTTTAAATTACGTTCTTTTCAGTTCACTTTATTTTCTTCTGAGTGCCTCGAAGAGAATGTTTCTGTTTGGTGCTAGCATGGCCATTAACATCTTTCTAACACTTGACTTTTTAACGAAGAGACAGGACCAAGCTTCAGGTTCTGAGCTTTGGCAAATAGCAGTTTCTAAGTCGCTGTTTTGCTTTTATTTTCTATATATTTTTACAGATTTCTTTCATTTATGACAATATAAAGTCTTTTTATTTTTAAATTTTGAGATATTATAAGACAAATATAGAGAAACCACACACAATTGATGTTTTAATAATGAGTTATTACAAGGTTAAGTTCCTCATACCACCATCCAGGTCGAGAAAGAACTTTGGCAGCCACTCTAGAAGCTTCTCTGCGTCCCAATCTCAATCTCCCCCCAAATGGTAGCTTGACTTCCTTGCCTGTCTCTATAGTTTTATCACTTAAGTTTTATCATCCCTTGATAAGATAGTTTACTCTTTCCCATTTGTAGAAATTTGATTTGTCTTTTAATAGGGTGATTTCCCTCTCCATTCCTTCCATCCCTTTCTTTTATCTGCTAAAGATCCTGGGCTGTTTGACCCACAGCATTTTCACAGGCTGGATTTTGCTGAGTTCATAGTCATGGGGCCCCTCCACATGTTTCCTCTGTCCTCTGTGTTTTCTGCAAATTGGTAGCTGGACCTAGAGGTTCGGTCAGACCCAGGTTTGATCCCTTTGGCAAGACCATAGGTGGCTGTGTGTGTTTTTTCATCCAAAGTCACATAATGTCCGGTTGTCTCTCTTTTTGTAAAGTGTTGGCAACCAGTGATGCTCTGTGCCTATGTCCACGAATTCATTAAGGATTGTGAGATGGTGATATCCTAATTCTGTCATTCCTTTTTCTTTATTAGTTGGAATTCTTTTATAAAGAGAGACTTCCCTCATCTGTTGCTTGGTCCCCTGGTGATACAGTTCATATAGGAAAGGCAGGATAGATGCATGACACTTTTTTTGTTATTTGACAGTTTTCATGAACTGGCTCACTGTTATGCCCCAAAGGTGACAAAAGTTTGCTTTTAAAATAAAATTTTTGAGTAAAAGAATAGAGTCCTTGTAAAGAAAAATATTAAGTGAGCAATAATTCACATTACATGGGACTTGGCAAAGATCGGGAAGAGCATACATCTTACAAGTCCAAATCCCTAGTGTTACCTTGGGGAGTTAAGGCCTAAAGGTATTCAAGTAGTGCCAGAAATGGGATTAGACTAGACTCTTAGACCTCTAGACTCTCTCATTCTCACATCTTCTTTTTTTTTCCATTGGTGGTTCCCAAACTGACTTGTGGACATCACCAGATAAAGGACAGTCTCAGTGGTAAACAGACTGAGTGGTAAACAAGGAGATCTTGTTCTCAAGGAAGAGGCTGGGCTAACTTGGAGCAGCAATTTTCAATTTCAGTTGGATGTGTTGAGATTGGGGGGAATTGGTCATTTGTGACTAATATTCATTAAGTACAGTATCTTCATTTGTAATTTACTGTTTTAAACATGATAGAGTGGATTTGATTCTCTTCTTTTAACATTGAGCCTTGTATTTCATTATGCTTTCTGGAATTGGAGAGTAGGGTCTGGGTGTGCATGGAAATTGTGCAGACCCTGGGTCCCCTCCAGGAGTTGTCACCTGCCAGGGAAGAGAGATTAAGAACCGAGAGAACGTAAAACACGAGAGTTGAGTGGATTCGAGTCTTGTGTGGGGATGGAGGCCTCCTATTGAAGACCGACCCACAGTCTCCCACTCCAGCAAGGCCAGGGATGGAACAGGTTGCTTCCTTGTTGGTGAGGATCAGATGAAATCGTTAACTCATGTTGAGGGGCTGTATTGTTTGGGGGGAAAATGTAACTTTAAATAGCAGAGTTACGCTTGGCTTGGGGAGATACACTCACTGCCAGCTGAGCTCGAGGCCCTTGGGGGCTGAGCGGGGTTGGCTGAGGGGAGAGCAGAGACCCTCCCATCTCACGTCCACTCAGCAGCAGATGCTCTTTGAGTGAAAGGCCCCCACTGAAAATTTTTTTCATTTACTTTTTCTTTTGGCTAAGCACATATATTTTAATTTTACATAAATTTATTTCAGAGACCTAATAATGCCTACTATACGTGAGGCACAGGACCAGCCATCATAAGCCACGTCCGTGACAGCCCTTGCATGGGTCCCGACATCATCCCAATGTCACAGACGGGCACTGAGGCCATACAGCTAGTACGTTTCAGGGCCAGGACTTGAACCCAGGCAGCCTGGCTCCGAGGGGCTTTACACTTAATCACTGCACTATGAGGTCTTTTGAGTGTACGTTACCCGATTTCCACTCTACCTGACACACGTGGGGCAGAACCGCCAGCAGCCAGCCTGTCTCCAGGCTCCAGCAGGGGCCCCACTGCATCCCACACCTGGTGCTCCCTCCTTCAGCTTTCCCATCCCTGGAGTGGATCTGACTTTCTGTCTGAGCATCTGCCATCCTGTGGGCCTTTGAAAACTCTGTTTCGTTCCAGCCTCACAAAACGTCTTGGGTGGAAGGGATTATCTGACACCCCACTTTGCAGGTGAATGGATTGAGGAACTGGGATGTTGGGTAGTTTTCCCTGGACACAGCACAGGGTCACAGGCCCACTGAACCCAGAGCCCAAGCTTTTACTAGTAGATTATGTTGAGTTGCTACCAAAACGGCCTCAACAGGGATGATCAAAAGCACAAAAAGCAGCAGCCTTAGTGTGTCAGCCTGTGTCAGGCACTGTGCTCAGTGCTCTACAGGTAACCTCTCATTTTATCCTCCTGACACTTCGACTGGGTGGGCCCTGTGACTACCCCCAATGTATAGATAAGGGCGCTGATATTCAGAGAAGTTCAGTAACTTGAGCAATGCCACACACAGTGAGGGGGGGTGGCACTGGCATTTGTTCTGTAAGACTCTAGAAGCCCAAACCCCGAAGCCTTGCTATCCTGCCTCTGCCTGACCTCCAGATGCCTTTTTGTAGTTTAGAAATTATCTCATTGTCATGATCACATCTAATTTTAACAAGAATACCACAAGCACGTATTACTGTCCACACTTCTGCAAAGGAAATCAACCCTCAGAAATTTGAAATGCCTCAGGTTACACTGTCGGTAAGTGGCAGGTGTCCTAATGCCCCTTCAGGTGTTCTTTTCACTATGAAAGAGTCACCTACTTACCCCACAAGGATATTGTGATGATCGGAAAGATTTCGTGGTGGGAGTGATTTTCAGATTTAGGGAGCCCTGCCTATAGGTGAAACAAACCATTGTTAACCTGGCTCAGGTGAGCAGGAAGGCCCATGAAGGTGGTCATCGTCTCACGCTCACCTTCCGGAGTTGCATATCCCCTGACCCCCAGATTGGTGCTCCAGAGGTGGAGGCGTCCTGGCTGGAATAGGCAGTATCCCTAAAGCCAACATCCCTGAAAGTCAGATCATTACTGCCAGTCTACAGGGGGTACTAAGGCTTATTGATTCTGTCAACAATTATTTATTTGTTGACATAAATGTGTCAGGACCCAGCTGCATCCCTGTGAGGGTACATCAGTGAACAAAAGAGATAAAGTCCCCTGTTCCTTGGGAATTTACATTCAAATGGAGGAGACAGATAATAAACAATAATAATAAAAAATAAAGGGGGAAGAGATGGATGGATGAAGACAGAGATGCTATTTTTGATTGAATGATCAAGGAAGGTCTTTCTGATAAGGATGACATTTGAGCAGAGACCAGAGCAAATGAGGGAGTGAGGCACGTGGATGTCTAGGGGCAAAGTGTTCTAGACAGCAGGGAGAGTGAGTGTAAATGCCCGAGGCAGGGACATGCTCGGCATATTTGAGGAGCAGCAAGGAGGCCAGTGTAGCCTGAGTGGAGTGTCATTTTGTATTTTGTGACCCAGAATTCTTTTATGAATCAGCTACTTTTAAAAAATGACAAATTTATTATAACATGCTGCAAATTTGATACGTTTTTTTTGCTAGAGACTTAGAATTTGGAAGATAAAAGATCCTTGATAAAACAGAAAAATCTTGAAGGTGGTCAGAATAGATAAAAAGGAAAAAGACACCCTACGAATATACAAAACAATTTTTGTCATTCTTAAAACGATACAAATTTAATTTCTAAAAACTTGTTTAGAAAAGCAAAGTTACATCAGAAGTATTCTTAGACAACTGGATTTTAAAGATCCTTGAAAAGCATGCATGGCGCAATGTTAACAGAAAATGTAAGATATTACATTCTATTTAAAAGATTATTCTAAATGTGTTAAAATTGAATCTGCACACGGAAAAGAATCAGAGACACAGATAAATCGAAACTTTGATTTGATTTAGCGAGGGGCCAGTGGGTAATTGTCTTCATTTTGAATTTATATTATTTCAGGAGAGTCGATAATAAAACACTTTAAAAGTGTTCAGTGTGCCACAAGATGGCAAAAGTTAATACTCAAATACACAGATACAAAAGCCATCAGAAGGGGGTTGAATTTTTAGAGAATTGCTCATTAGAGGAACTGATCTTCGGAGAATGGGGTTTAGGCCAATTGTTCTAGAAGCACAAAGGGATAAGCACCAGCTTCTCAGTCAGATAAATCTGGGTCTATGATTACTGGCTGTGTGACCTCCAGGAAGTCACTTAACAGATCTGCATATTGGTTTCATCATCTTTAAAGTGACATAAGAAGTGAGGATTAGAAGAGGTGGTGTACAAAGTGCAGAACAAACAAAAAGGGAGGCTACCCGCATTATTTGAGCTGGGCTGGAGGGGCACAAAAGGATTATGTTTCCTCCAGCCCTTTTGCAGTTTTTCCCGGGTACAATTGTCAGCCCAGCACATTCATGCAGTTTCCCAACCGCCAGTGGGCACAGGCAGTTAAGTCTCCTTAGCAAAACATCTATTTTAAATGTTTTCTTTTCAATTGAACATATGCACTTCTTTTTTTTTTTTTTTAAATAGAATTAGATTTTATGAGTCATTGAAGGACAGGAATTACTTCCTCCCCAAATTTGCTGTTGTAGCCCAGCAAGAACTCAGTTGCAAGGCATGCTGGGAGGGGCATCAACCCAGAATGCAAAAAGGGACAGGGAGGGGGATGAGGATGATTCCACTTGTAGAGTTGGCCCCTGACGACACGTCCATTGAGCACCGAGAGTGTCCAAGGGGCCCTGGTAACTCGGGGTCAACTCTGGGTTGGCAGCAGTATCCAAGGATATAGTTTAATGTAAGGGCGTTGCTGTAGGAAACTCTTGGCCGTAGTCTCAGTTGGCCATGGTTGAGTTGCAGGAAACAGAATACCTCTTCCAAACTAGCTGATGTTAAAAAAAAAAAAAAAAAGAATTATTGGAAGAAAAACAACCCAAAGGCAAAGATGTACCTGAGCGTCATGAAGATCTAGAAACTGTAACTTCAAAGCTTTCTAGACTAGATCTCTGTTTCTTTTTCCTTGCTTTCTTTGTTTTTCCCCTGTTCATGGTAACATGGCTTCCCTAGTCCCTTGCAGCTTGCCTATCCACCAAATTCCCCGAATTCCCATTCATACACAGGAAAGAGAATCTGATTGATTCAGCATAGGTCAGTTGTTTTATTCCTAGCCCAATCACCTAGTAACTGGCTACTAATTCAGCAGGAACCTTTAAGAAGGGGTTGTATCTACAGGGACGGAATAATTGGTGCTCTTGTCAGGTGGGAGATGCCATCTTGAATCCAAGGAGACCAACTGGGTTGGAGCAGGACATAGCCTGCTGCTAGCTAGCAGTGCAAACATGGTATTCAATGCATCCAAGGAGAGGAAGCTGGAGAGAGCTTGATAGGTGTCTGGGCCTCAGGCAACTAAAGCCATCCAAGAATCTTGAGTGCAGGAAAGGACCCGGGAATGCAACCCAGGCATATAGAGCTGGGGTGGGGAGGAATAGACACAGCCTGGTTCTCTCTGCCCTCTTGATGGTGGCCTTTGCATATTCATTCAATAATCAAAGGTCCATAGAATTCCAAGGAAGAAGAGAGATGGCCCTAGCCCTTGAGAACTTTGCTCTCTATGTGGAAGGGCAAAGCTTAGAAAGCAGAAAATACAGTTAGAGGAGCATCAAGTTGCTTGATTCTGATAGTGATTCTTAGGCTATAGAATACAGAGGAAAGAAGGTGTCCACACGCTCACTTGAGTGAGCTTCTGTGAGTTTGCATGGACTCCATGCATTATCTGTTACATCTTTGCAAACCTATATGGAAGAGAAGCTATTCCTGCCCCTTTAGGAAGGCAGGGGAAGTTTAAGTAACTGATGCAAGGTCTCAGAGTAAGTAAGCAGGATAACCGGCCCTTGAACCCAGTACTAGCTCATGCCACAGCTAAGGCTCTTAACTGCACAGCTTCTTGATAGAAACAGATGGATCTTTGCAGTAAGAGGAACAGTTTACAGACAGGATTGATTCACTGACCAGCTTGGAAAATCACTAAAGATCATTAAATAGATTAGCACTTATGCAACTCACCTTAGAGCAGGGTACACGCTTAGAGTTGCCCACATTGTTGATTTTCTCTGTCCGTGGTATCTTATTAAACGTGGCAAGTGTCCTCCTAGCAGTCACATGGGCATTGTGTCACATCCCACTTTCAGCTGTCTTGGAGGAACAGTGATTATCTCTTTAAATGCCCTGCCCTATCCAGGGCCTCCCCTGGTGAATTCTGCACATGCAATCCAGCCATCGTTTTAAATCAGACTATCCTCATATTCACACTCCAAATTTGAAAAATTCTATCCAACCATTTTGCACGCTGTGGTGACAGACAGATATTTAATTTTATTTATTTACTGATTGAACATGAGCGGTCACGGAGAAAGGAAATTTATAATTAACTGAAGTCGTTTCACGCTTCGGAGACAAGGGCAGTGTGTAAATGAAGAATAACCGCAATAACGATGATAATTTGGAAGAAACACTTTGAAAGTTGAGCAGACTGGCTAGTTTGAAGAGAAAGATGGTGAGCTTGCCTTTCGGAGCTTTTAATTGGAGTTGACAGTGGAACACCCACGTAGAAACGTCCTGTAGCCAGCTGGAGCTGACTGGAGCTCAGGAGAAAGGGAGAGGATAGAAATTGAAGTCGAGATTCATCAGCCTAGAGCGATGAGAATTGATGTTTTGAGCTGTGACAAGTCCTCTTTGGAAAACAGAGCAGGTAGCAGGAGCCAAGCTGGACTTGGAGTCCATACTCAATACATACTTTCTGGTGTCCATGTAGGAGAGGCCAGCAAGTAGGTCCTGATCCAAACCCACTGCACGTGACTATGAGAAAGATCTGTGAAGCCTTGGAATAATTTTATAGGAAGCGTGGGGAACAAAGTCAGATTTCAGGGCACTATGGGGGGAATAATTATGTCAGAATTGGAGGTAGTGGGTGAGCTGAAGTCCCCAGAGCTCACTCTTTGTACCTCTTGTGAAATTTCTCTGAACGCATCCTACTTTAGATGATGGCTTTAGTTAGTTGTATATTAACCATGATTCTGAATTCCTATGGAATTAACCAAGATTCTGAATTTTCTGACGGCAAGACCTGTACCTTATCATTTTTGCCCTTTTAACACCTAACACCATGAATTGCAAACATAAATGCTCAATAAAAGTTCTAAAATTCACTTCTCTGCTCAAGATGGGCTCTAGATTGCCATTGGCAGTGTTTTCCAAATTTTGATGTTCCTTGTGTTGGAGTGGGAGGTGAAGTACATGGGCAAATTGCATTTATTTTAAAAATAAGTCATTTAAGGGATTGATGTACCAAAGCCAGACTGGTGATAGCATGGAGTCAGTAGACTCCAGAGAGGCATTTATTTTTTTACAGAGACAATGAATCTCCATTTATGACTTTGGTATGAAGTTTTCAAATTTTTAAATAACTGTGTTTAAGTAAAAAAAAAAAAATAAGGTAAGTTAATAAAAAACATTTTAAAATAAGTAAATTTTAGTAGATGATTTAGAACAACATGGTAAAGATCTTAACGTAAGTGAGATGACTGACGTTTGGGTGGATGGCCTTCTGCAGTTCATCATAATCTGATCCCATGTCTTGCTCACATCTCCTCTTTTGTAACTCCATGCATTCTACTCTCCCTCCTCAGCAATAATAGCCATCAAATCAGGGGCTTCAGGTGCTAGTTATATTTTTAACAATATGCATTAAAATAAACACAAAACTCTAAAGGTAAAAACGTAGCCCACCTAAAATTATCTCCCACCTCATTTTGGGAAACATTGCCATTTGGAAGTTTATCTGGTCTCCCCACTTGCCTGGGGGAATCCTTAACGTCGGGCACCACGGATCATTCACAGTAGTATCTCTGGCAGTAGAAGAGCCTGGCAAAGAGTGGGCATCATTAAGTGTTTGCTCGGAAAATGAAAGGACAGCAAGGTGCCAACCATAATGTTTAATAGCTGAAGCACTGGTGTGCCAACGCCACACTCGGTACAGTTCGAAGATGACAGATCTCAGGGTTGCCCCGAATACAGTGAGTGGTAGAAACAGACCACAGAACATGGCATTACCCACCGTGGAGCTCTCTCCCTGATGTTGGGATTCTGACTAATGAGTCTGGGGGGGCAAGTTGAGTTCTTCCAAGCAGAAAGCAAGCAACTGAAATCTCTCCCTCACTTACTTCTCTCTCTGTGGCCGATGCCATCTGCTAGTTTTAAAAATAATTTTTAAAAGCAAGTGTTTTGGTTCTCTTCAACGTGCAGCAAAGACAGATGCTATTTTTAGGCTTGTTTTCTATCAGAAAACCCCCAAAGAACCAGGGGCAGGGTGTTGGCAGTTCTGGCTGACTGTCTCCACTCTGCCACTAACTTGTAAGTGACCTTCTTGCAAACCTCATATGCCTTGGAGTGGAGGGTTCTGCCTCTCATTAGAGATGTTGAGAGGGTGAAGTAGAGTCGGGCTGAGAAAGTCCTTCCACATTTCAAAAATAATTGATTAACCTGTACCCGTCCCTTGTGGTCTGCCAGCTTTTTTTGACGTTCCTTCTCTTCTCCCCTGGACCGGAAGCTCCCAGAAGGGAGGACACACCCACGCATCCATACAATGTCAGGGTCAGAACCTTACACGGGAAGCTGCATGATACGAGGTTACAAGTGTAGACTCTGAAACCAACCTGCCCGGGGTTCAAATCCTGCCGGGGGAAAAGGTAATGTTTGTCATGTTGGGTTGTTTAGAGAGAAAAATGAGACAAAATATGCAAAGCGCTCAGCTGAGTCACATAGTGCTCGCCAGGTGGTAGCCTCATTTCGTTGTTTTTATTCTAATTATTGTACACTCAATACACATTTGATAAATGCACACATGACTGTTATATGTAAGATAAAGTTCTGTGCACTATAAGGAAGGCTTTTTTTCAGTGGTGGATTAAACCTTTGTTGTATGGCCGCCATCATTGTTAGAACACTTCACATACGTCATCTTGGTACTTACTCTATGGGCAGGTGGGTTGTGTCCACTCTACAGGTGGAGAGAAAGCTGGAGATTCGAGAGGTTAAGTAACAGCTGTTGCACAGCTAGTAGGTACTGGAAAGAGACTTCAAATCCTATATTGATTTCATAGGGACCCTTTGCCCTACACATCACTTCTCTGCTACCCCCCTCCTGGTCTTACAGCCCCGTACAATAGCTTGGCGACTTTTGACAGCAAACCCCCTTTTACACAGCGACCCAGCCACCCCAATATATAAGTAAGACAGAAACACATATTTCACAACGCGACCAGTCCCAGAAGCCACACACTGTCATTTTTACAATATCCTGTTGGTTACACAAGTCAGTCCAATTCTCAGAGGGAAGGGACTACACCAGGATGTGAACACCGGGCAGTGGAAATCACAGGGGACATGGTGGAGGGTGGCTCCCACAGCTTACCTATTACCTGTATATGATTCGCTTAATAGTCTCCACTGTTTATTAAAATAAGATTTACTAAACAATGATAGCCACTAAGTCACGAGATTAATGTGCTAATTATATTTTCCAGTACTGACAAGTATAAAGTTAGCGTTATTAATTTAAAAAAACAATTCACATACTGCCTGTGGTCACTTGCATACTTCCAGTGGCACAAATACTCCGCTTGGGGAAACAGTGCACCCAACCTGTCATAGAGTCCTGGTGGTTTTGAACATAAATCCCAGCTATTACCTGCTCTCCGTTTGGAACCCAAGAAACTGTAAGAGGCTGACTTTGCTCTTCGCTGTCTTCTCCCAGGACCGCCTGTACTTTGTGATGGAGTATGTGAATGGTGGCGACCTCATGTACCACATCCAACAAGTGGGCCGGTTCAAGGAACCTCACGCTGTGTAAGTGAGAACTGGTGCTGTGCTTTTCCCTTGGGATAAATGGGTGGGTTGTTAGTTCTTTTGGGTTCTTAGTCAAATAGGGATTTTAAACATCTTGAGCTTTTTCTTTAAACATCTTGGGCTTCTGAGAAATACATGGCCGGGGCAAAGTGTGTTCTGCTGGGATGGGATACTTCTTTCTTTCCTGACACCAGCTAAGAACTTGAAGCTTGAAAGCCACAGCTATTTCTTTATCTCTACGTTTCTTGGGGCCACGCTGCGTGGCATGTGGGATCTTAGTTCCCTGACCAGGGATCGAACCCATGCCCCTTGAATTGGAAGCGTGGAGTCTTAACCACTGGACTTCCAGGGAAGTCCCTATCTCTAAGTTTTGCCCCTGGCTCATAGAGAAAGCCCTATAGCTTCCTTGGGGAATGTCATTGTAGGTTTTGTGTATTCCTTTGCTGATATTTATTGAGAGCTTACTATGTGCCAGGCCCAGAGAGTTTTTAGAGACTTGTTTAAGGTCACAGAGCTAGTGTGAGGCAGATCCAGAATTCTGACCCAGATCTTCTTTGCTCACGTTCTCTGTCTGACACCACTCTCCCTCTTAGATGCCCTCGTTCCAGGGAGATGAAGGCTCAAGCTGCATAGTGACTACGCTCTGTGGCTCTTGGGGTGGGGAGACTGACTCTGGGTCTTTGGAAATCTGTTTCCCCTGCTGAGTTCATTCTGTCCCCTTCAGTCCACAAGGCAGCTGGTCTGTTCTTTTTAGAACACAAATTTCATCCTGTTTCTCCCGGCTGTTGGAGAATAGGAGCACGGCAAGTCATAGCATCAGCAGCGCTAACCTCTCCTAGGGAGTTTGCCAGGCTCTCATTGTCCCGCTAGAAAGTTCTGGAGGCTCATCTAGGGCCCCATCCCATCATTGCAGAGGCTTGCTGGCTCCTGTTCAGCTCAGCCTTGCCCCCCCCTCCTCCCACCTGCCCAGGTCATGAGCACTAATTCTGGCAGGGTTTGCATTCTCGTGCCTCCAGGTCGTGACATTTGTGTATCTTGGCACAGTCCTAATGGGTTGGCTCTTCTTTTACTTCTGACATCTAATTGACCACTGACCTTCACTCCATTATCACACAAGACACATTGTCAGGACATTTTACAGAGTTCCCCAAAGGCCCGCCCAACCTTTGTAACGGGGCTTTCTGGTTCTCTCAAAAATCTGTTTCTTTCCGGGCCTTCATGAAGAGCTTACGCTTTAGCCAGATGCTGTTTCCAATACTGGCTGTGCCATTCATTAGCTGTATAACTTGGTCAAGTTATTTCTTGTCACTAAGCCTCAGTTTCCTCATCTGAGGAACAGGGAAGTAGTAGTATCACCTACCTTATGGGATTGTTATTTAGATTTAATCAGATGCTAACCTGAAATGATGCAAGGTTGATGGTAGGCCTTCAGCAGATGTTAGCCGTTGTCATGCTGTAGTCTGAAATGATCATTCTCCAGCCAGTTCATCATATCCCTTGGCCTCCTCCCCACTAAGCAGTTGCTGAACCTCTGCCCACCCCATTTTGTCCTTAGCCTCATAGCTCTCTAAACCCTGTTCATCCGTCCAGACTCTCATACTTCGTTTTATGAGATGTATGGTTGACCATCCATGGTGGAACATTAATGCCCTATGCCCAGTTCAATATTGTATTGAATTCTGAGAGTTGCCAAGCATATGGTGTCCTTGAATTTCTCCATTGCTTTTTTTTTTTTTTTTAAATTTCAGATTTTATGCTGCAGAAATTGCCATCGGTCTGTTCTTCTTACAGAGCAAGGGCATCATTTACCGGTAAGTGAACACTGCTGTACTTTCCATCTCCTTGGTTTCTCAGCTCCTCCCTTCCCTGCCTCTTTCTTTAACTGCTTTTAAAATTAGAATCCACGGTGGGGGAGGAATCCTCCAGTGCTAACTTGGGCATGTGCTCTGCCAGGCAGCATTGCCCACTGCCCTGGCAAAGTTTGGGCAGCTCTATACGGTGACAGAAGCTCTTCCTCCAGTGATGGTTCAGAGCCTCGAATGTGAGACCATTTTCTCAGAGGAGGAGGCTCGCCCCTGGGGACCCAGCCCTTCTTTCTCTCACCCGTGGACCCCACATTTGGGGAGCAAACAAAGCATCGTGGCTGGCAGAATGTGCTGGATCATATTATTAGGAAACAAATTTCTTTCTTTCTTTTTTTCTTTCCTTTTTTCTTTTTTTTTTTTTTTTTTGCTATGTAACTACAATTTGGAAATGGATCTCTGAGTAGCTTGCCCTGAAAGACAGGATTAAACTCAGGACTTGGCATTTGCCCGTTTTTGCAGGAGCAAGTGTACGATCATAGCCGGATGAGTCATCCCATTTTATATCTCATGCAAGCAGACTATGGAGCCTGGGGCTGCTATTTGTCAGTGAGTCCAGGGTGTACAGTTCTCCTTACACTACACGGATGCAAATGGCATTACAGTGCAGGCTTGCGTTGGTTTGTTATGCAAGGGAGGCTGGTGCGTGGCACGGGGCTTCCAAAGGGCACTTGGCATGGGCGAGGGTCTATTTAAAAGATCCTGAAGAGTCATCTAAGTCCGTTTCATTCATTCATTCATTTGACAAACACGTATTGAAAGCCTACCATGTGCTGGCCTCTAGTCTAGATGGTGGGGATACAGCGTGAAGAAAACAGACAAAAACCCCACCTCTGTAGAACTCATATTCCAGTGGTGGAAGACAGATACGTAAATCATACTAATACAGTCTGTCGAGTAGTGAGAAGTACTATGGAGGAAAGTCAAGCAGGGGAGGGGGCTGGTGTGGGCTGGGTGATGGTGGGTTGCCTGTCATTCTGTACAGAGCATGAGATTAGGGTCTGAAGAGTTAGGGAAGACCCTCGGAGGCCTGGTCTTCCTAAAGCAATTGAAGAATATAGGACTAAAAGGCATAAAGAGATTAGCCCTGGTGATCTCAAGGCAGAAACTGGAAGTGAGGCTACGGGCCCTGGTGGGATGGAGGGATGGAAGGTGAGGGCCTTGCCAGAAGCCTGCAGAGTCCTGGGGCTTTTTTTTCACTCCTTGAAGTAGCAAATCCGGAATGCATAGAGTCCCCACTCTGCCTGTGTGCTCCTGAATGGAGGAATGAAGCTCAGGAAGCCAAGTGGCTTTACGTGGCACGGTGTGATCTCAGTGAAGAAATAGAAACAGAGAGAGTAACCATAATAACTTAAACTGTAAATTGTGTGGTCATTCAGCCCACGCTCGTCCTCAGTGAATATGTGTCACCACGTATGCATGAGACAGGACCTGTGAAGCCTCTAATTCCCCCAGTTTCTCCTTTGACTGTCATGGTGGGAGCATCTTGTTCTGAATGTAATTCTGGTGTTGAAAGGTGCACATTATCTTCCATACGACGTGACCCCTAAATTCAAGCCCGTGACTTCAGCTGGTGCTTAACCAAAACACTGGGGATCATGGGTAATTGTTCACTCTACATGGTTTTCACCTTATGTGCTGACATTTGAACCTAACTCCTATACAAGATGGGCCTCCACCAGAATAGAATCAAGGCACTCAAGCGTTGCTGAGACGATCAAACAGGGGACTGTAAGTTTATTGGAAGAAAATCCAGTCCCAGTGGAGAAAACAGGAGATGAAATGATTAGAGTCCTTGCCAACAGGGTTGGGATTGAAGGCAAGGTTTCCAGTCTAGCAGGGAACTGGATTGGGATCTGGGGTCCATTTGGTCCAAGTCGTAAAATGCAAAGATTAGCATTCTAGGTGCTAGACCGTGCCTAAATGCAAAGCTTTTTCTGCTAACGACACATTCTCTCTTTCTTCCTCCATTATTTATACATTTAGGGCATATTTATCACTTTTTTAAGCCACTCAACATCTGAACCCCTTTCATTTGTGAGTAGGAATGGAGTCCATATCCTCCTCTAAAGATTTAACGTGGCAGTTACTTTCACAGCCTCCCTGTAGGAAGAGCAGACACACAACTCAGGCTCTGATGCTCATCACGCTCACTGAAGACCTTGAATTAGAAGTTAGTGACCAAGAAAACAGAGACTGTAGAATCGAGAGGGACCATAGTCAATCAGCTATGTCTGGTTGCCAGAGGCGTGAGGGGAAGCGGTTCTTAAGGACAGCATCCAGAGCCCAGTGTTAGGGCTTCATGGAACAAAGGGTGATGTCTGTGCCCAGTGGTGACATCAGTGGCATCTTCGCTGGCGCATCTCTGTGCTGCAATTAGGCATTGTTCCTGGCTGTGTAGCCTCCAAATCTGGTTCTTCCGCCTTTTTGGAGATTCTCTGAGCTCCCCAATTCCCTTTTAAAAAATTCCTTTTTCGGTTGAAATAGTCAGAGTTGGTTTTTGTTGCTCACAATCAGGAACTTCAGTGGAGACAGTATTTGCAATTGATAATCAAGTGAAAACTGTAAAAAAAAAATTTACATGACAGAAGGTGTATGGTTTTTTAATTTCATAGAGATTGGTTTCATGTTGGTAAAGTCTTTAAATGTTATAAATCCCCCTCTTCTTCATTTGGATCTCTAGTTATTTGGACAGTTCTTAAGTAAAGAGGATGAGGAATCATGCTAGACTTGTCCTCTCTGAGGATCATGGCTGGAGATGTTGGTTGGGGGGAGGACAAACGACCCTTCCAAACTTAGTGTTTGATTTGTAGATTGCCGTCTCTAGAACGTGTGTTGATTTTGCCCTTGATGGATTTGTGAACACGAAACATCTGGCCAGCCCCCTTTAGAAGCAGAAATGAGGATTTATTACATTAAACAAAAGAATGGAGTGGGCTATCAAAACACTATTATGTGACAGTGAATATGACCGGGGCGTGCTCCAGCCCCATGACCTGCTGGCTTTTAGCACCTGAAGCTCCTTTTCTATAATAGACGAAGATGTCCTCACTTCCAGAGTTGCCCCAGCTGCCTCTTTGGGGGCATGTGGTCAAGCTGAGGGGAATGTCATGGATCTCTGTCTATCAAATCACATGCAGACCTGGTATGTTTAGGTGAAACAAGTTTCTGCAAAGTCAGCTTTTCTAAGTCCCAAGCTGGCCTTCGGAGACCTCTGTGGCTTGTAGAGAAGCATGAAGGCTGGATGTGGGTAGCACCACGGACAGCACCAGAGATCGTGGAATGTTGCTGTTGGTAAACACTGGGGTGCAAGTGAGCTTGCCCTTGGATGAAGAGACCTCACAGACACAGATAGTAGATGCCAGGATATATTTTCAGGTTGTATTCGTTTAGTTGAAGATGATGCCAGCAACTCCATTCAAACTAACTTACGTTAAAGGAGGCCTTTTCTGGCTGACATAACTGAAAAGTCCAGGAGGCAGATCTCACTTCAGGCCTGGATGGATCCAGTGGCTCAAATGATGTTATGAGCGTTTATTCTCTTTCTCTAGTTCTGCTTTATCTATACTAGCTTTCTTCCCTCCATCTGTGACCCCTGGCACTTCTAGACTTACTGTCTACCACCTGAGCAATCCCAACGTAAAAAGAGCTCATCTCTTTCCTGATGGTATCAGCGACAATGCCAGGGCTGATGTTGATGTTCAGGGGCTTTGAGTAGCTCATAGTGGGTCACGTGGCCATTCCTGAACCAGAAGTTAAGGGCAGCCTCACCAACCATGAGAATCAGGGAAGGTGGTTCTTGAGAATCAGGCAAGATGGTCCTTCAAAGGAATATTGGGATGCTTGAGAATGGCTTGAGAATCAGGGAAGGTGGTTCTTCAAAGGAATAGTAGGATGCTCTCACCCCAGGATGCTAGAATAGGCAGAAGCCACAGATGTCCACCACCCAGGGAGGATGATTTAAAGGAGAGATCTGAACTGAACAGTAGATCCCTTTACCTCTGCAGAAGTTGGATTTCTAATGGGATTGAGGAAGTCTGGCCCATAGATCGTCCCTACTCATTGATGCTGAAACACCAACATGTGATGACACTGGAGTCAATGTTTAGGGAGGAGGAAAGTGTGATGATTTTGGAGTCTTCGGATACACTGGGAGTGTGCAAGGGTCCCCAAACATCAAACTCTCCTCATCAACACGGATGAAATAAAAGAATGGGAGTGTAGCCCGTGCCATTTAGGACATCACTCCCTGGAGGTGACACCCTCCTGACACTCTGTTACAGTAACCTCCTTCAGTTCCTGTCCATCTCATTCTTTTTATTTCCTTGGCACCATCCATCGGAAGCTATAATAAGCATGCTTATAGATTTGAATACTTGGTAATTGTCTTTTCCCCTCTACTAGAATTTAATCCGAACAAGAGCAGGATGCTTGTTTATCTTGTTCGTAGTATATACCTCACTCAAAGCATAGTGCCTGTCACATAGTAGGTGTGCAACACATATTTTTTGGTTGAAAGAATCAGTAGAAACTCCTGGGTTCATGGCCTGGGAACTGGCTTAGGAGAGCTTGGGGCACTTGGTGTTAAATAAGATGCTCTCAATCCGTTTTTTTCTCCATGATCTTCAGAGATTTTTTAAAAATTTTGTGTAAAACACATCTTCCTACGAAACGTAAGCGGTCCTGAAGTTGCAGAGGTCAACTCTGGAGATGCTCCTGGATACAGGAAGCTTCTGTGGATGCTCTGCCCTTTATTTAGCTGTCTGTGGATCACTCTTCTCAGAGCTGCTGTCTCACTGGGTCCTTCTGAGATGCTTGGCACAGTTGGCTCTGTAGGAAAAGCAAAGCACAGGGGTTTGTGCACCCTTGTATCTCCCTGCCAGATTATAAGCTGTTGGAGGGCAAGGGCTGGGTCGTACCCATGGCTGTGCCCCCAACACCCCTGCTGTAGTGTCTGGCGCATAATGAGTGGCTGTTGGTTGACTTGAAATAAATAGCATTTAATTAAATCTCTAAATCTTCTGTCTACACAGAGACCTGAAACTTGACAATGTGATGCTGGATTCTGAGGGTCACATCAAGATCGCTGATTTCGGCATGTGTAAGGAAAACATCTGGGACGGAGTGACAACCAAGACCTTCTGTGGCACTCCAGACTACATCGCCCCTGAGGTGAGCTGACGCCAACCCCTAAGGTGTGTCTGTGTTGTGTTGATGTACTGATGTCTCCCCGGGGCCCCAGGTGGCCACATAGGAGCTGGGAAAGGTTCAGGGGGTACCTGACAAGCAAACCTCAGGCTGGTCCTTCTCCTGTCCTCTAAATTATTCCTTTGCGATCACACATGAAGGTTAGCTTAGCACACATCCAGAAGCTCAGGCCCAAAATACATCAACGTTTGGGAGAAAATTTAAATAAAACTCAAAAGAACCATCCACCACACATCAGTAAAATTCTTCATCAAGCTGCTATGGCTCATGGCCATAGGATACCTCCTAATTATGACACTGAGACATTTGTTCAGGGGAGGGAGGGAGGGAGGGGGAGGGGAGAAGGGATTGATTGATTCTCTGGACTGACTTATGACACAGGATCTGTGTACTAATAGGTATGCAGTAGTTGTGCTAAATCCTAAAAGACTCAGAATTTTTCTTCCTATGATTAAGATATAAATGAAAGTGTGAAGATTTATTTTAGTGCCTCCCCGTTCCTTCCCAAAGGAAACGGTCAGTTGCAGAATGGATTTCCCCAATGTGTCATGGTACAAAAATTTGTGCCAGATGATAGCCTTCCTTTTTCTCTGAATTGGTGCTCAGAAAGGTGGCATTCTGCAATCTGTTACTGGATTTTTATGGAAAGGAACTGAGAGCTTGGCATAGAGTCTTGGAAATGGACATTCTAGAATTCCTCTTTTCTTGACTGTTAAGGCTTCATATGTAACAATGGTGACGGGAGGGCCCATGTCACTAAGTAGCTTGGCACTAAATTTAAAACCTGCATACTCTGTTACCAAAGCTGTTCCTCTTCTACGAATCTAGTTTGCAACACACACACACACACACACACACACACACACACACACCCCATAAGTGGAAGGATATGTGTTCGAAGTCATTTCTTCATTGCAGCACTATTTTTAATAATGAAAAATAGGGACTTCCCTGGCGGTCCAGTGGTTAAGACTTTGTCTTCCAACGCAGGGGGTGCAGGTTCGATCCCTGGTCGGGGAGCTAAGATCCCACACACCTCGCTGCAAAAACAAACAAACAAACAAACAAAACTGAAACATAAAACAGAAGTAATATTGTAACAAATTCAGTAAAGACTTTAAAAGTCGTCCACATCAAAAAAATCTTAACAAAAAAATAACGAAAAACGGAAGGCAACCTCAAAGACGATCAATAAAGGAACAGTGCTACATTTCATATTAAGAAATATTGTTCAGGGCTTCCCTGGTGGCGCAGTGGTTGAGAATCTGCCTGCCAATGCAGGGGACACGGGTTCGAGCCCTGGTCTGGGAAGATCCCACATGCTGCGGAGCAACTGGGCCCGTGAGCCACAATTAACTGAGCCTGCGCGTCTGGAGCTTGTGCTCCGCAACTAGAGAGGCCGCGATAGTGAGAGGCCCACGCACTGTGATGAAGAGTGGCCCCCACTTGCCGCAACTAGAGAAAGCCCTCGCACAGAAACGAAGACCCAACACAGCCATAAATAAATAAAGAAAGAAAGAAAGAATAAAGAATGATGATTTTTAAAAAAAATTTATAAAAAAAAATTAAAAAATTAAAAAAGAAAGAAATATTGTTTAGCCCTTACAAAGATCAGAGCACACCTGTCTGCACTACCTTGAACAATGTTTGTTGATTAAGGGATGGGCAATAGACTGAATGATTTATAGTACAGAATACTATTAGGCATCTGTATATGCAGATATGGAAATATCATTGAGAGAAAAAAAGTAAGTTACAGAATGATAAATACAATATGACACCATTTCTGGAAAATAACACTAATACACAGAACACTGCTATATGTTTCTTATGAGTATGTAGATATGCATGCAAAAGTATAGACAATCTGGAAGATTACAGACTGATTTTAAAACATTGGTTACCTCTGAGGGTAAGGCCATCGTAAAGGGGGAATTTAGCTTAATCTGTGTACTGTTTAAATTTTTCACGAGGTAAATGTATTTGTGTATTACTTGAGGAATTGGAAAGTAATCCTTTAAGCACTTAATCCTTTATTAGGACCCAATGGAGTTATCCGAATGTGACATACATTGCTTTATTATCATTTTGCTGATTAGGACATCAGACACAATTCCTTGATCTGCCATGAGTTCAATGATCTCTGGTTCACAAGTCCTGCTGCCAAAAAGTAAACAGTCACCTGGGGAGCTTTTAAAGTGGGGATGTCCAGGCGTCACCCTAGATGCATGGAATCAGAATCCCTGCAGGGTGGGCCTCCACATCTGTGGTTTTCAAAAGTTCCCGGGTGCTCATGATGCCGGCAAGCACGAGCCCGCACGAGCCCCGACTTGTGTTACTGGGGAAGCTGCATCCTCCTCCAGCTCACAGCCCGCTGGTGAGAGGAATAAACTCAGGGCAGGTTTCCCCCTGCTTTGCCATTAACTAACCCCATCGCCTCCGGCTACTTCTTTCACCTCCGCAGGCTCTATTTCCCTTTGTAAAAGGATTAACTTGTTAGGTTGTCATGAGGATCAAAGGAGACATGAAGTACTTTAAAAGTGTGGAAACACTTGCAGTAGGTGTTCTCCCAGAAAGCTTTCTCTTCATCCCTTGAGGTCAGTTCTCCTTCAGAGGACACTTCTGATTTCAGGGCAGAAGCCGAGGTGGGAGATGGAATTGGATAAACGGACAGTTACTTTATAGCCAAGGTTGCTCAGACACATGTGTTGAGTAAAACAAACCATGACCAAATTAGAGAACTTTTGAGTCATAGCTGACATTTCGAGGGCATAATAAGTGAGAGGCACATATTTCTCTTTCATCCTCACAAAACCCTATGACAGAGATATTATTATAAACTTCATTTGGTAGATGAGGAAACTGAGACTTAGAGAAGTTAAGTAACTTCCCCCGGGGTCACACGCTGGGAAACAGCAGTCAGGATTCCAAGTCTGGACTGTCTGGCCCTCAATCCTCAGCCCTTAACCTTTGCTGTATCACCTTCTAATCCCTTTGATACAGTTAGTTTTACACCCCTACATCCTGATGGATGGTCACACAGCTGTTCTAGACTTTGCCATGCTCTGGCAATTTAGTAATAAATAGCAAAACCTTTAAAACTATGTGTACCATTTGATCCACCAGTTCTACTCCTAGGAATTTATCTTAAGAAAAAAAAATTGAACAAATGTCCAGATATCTAATTATGTGGACGAAACCTAATCAGTTGGGTATTGATGAAATAGATTTTGGTATATCCATCCAATGGAACATTATGCAGAGGTAAAAGCTGATTATGTTGATGTGCAGATATTAGCATGGAAATTCTAAATGAATAAAATACTTTATTAAAATTCCACGTTAAAGTATTTATGTAAAGCACATACCTACACACAGAGCTTAATATATGTTAATAGGAAAAAACCTGGAAGGAAATAGACCAAATATCAATCATAATTTCTCTCTTGGTAAAGGATTATGGGTGATTTTAATTGCATTCTCTTAGCTTATCTATATTTTTAAATAAATAGTAAAATGGTAATAAATGCTATTACATTTTTTGACTTAAAAGTTTTTTTAATTTTGGCAAAAAAGCACATTACCATCTTAACCAGTTCTAAGCATACAGTTCAGTAGCCTTAAATATATTCACATTGTTGTGTAAATGTTACTACTTTAGGAATGAGAAACGAAGATGGGTTTTCTTCTTTAAAATGCCACGCTCACTGTATTAAAATTTAAAATAACACAACCATACTAGGTGCTTTAAAAAGGCAATGTGACATCCACAGATGTTTTCCCCGCCTGCGGGTATCTCTGGATATCCATCTTCCTAAGGTAAAGAAACAGCTTGGGTGGACACTGGGCTCCCTGTTGACTCTTTTTGACAGAGACCCACATCTGGGACTGTGACAGCCAATTTAATCTTTCACAATAGGCAGGTGACAGGCAAAGGAAGAACTCTCCCCCCACCACCCTGCCCCCAGGGATGCTTCACTCTTATTGTAAAAGAAGCGCATATTCAGTCTCAGCCACTGCAAGAACCTGCAGTCTCCCTGACAGATGCCTTCTGTTTTCCAGATAATTGCTTATCAGCCCTATGGGAAGTCCGTGGATTGGTGGGCATTCGGAGTCCTGCTGTATGAGATGTTGGCTGGGCAGGTAATTGAATTTTAAGTGATTTGTAAGGAAAGTCCTCCCCCTTCCCCATCCTCATGGTTTCTTTAGGAGAAAGTGTCAGCTTGATACCAGCTCATAGATCTGAACCTCTATGACTTCCATGACCTTGGGGTTATTACCCTAGTCTGTTCACCAGTTTTCCTTATCTTCTCCCTGGAATCCCTGAGTGTGGCCTCGCTGTGGACCCCAGGGAGCAGCTCTTGTTGTTTTGGGGCAGTTGGGGGAGGTTCAGGCAGGACTCCTTCTCCCACCCTATCCTCTGTCCCACAGGCACCCTTTGAAGGGGAGGATGAAGATGAACTCTTCCAGTCTATCATGGAACACAACGTGGCTTATCCAAAGTCCATGTCCAAGGAAGCTGTGGCCATCTGCAAAGGGGTGAGTGAGCCCCTTAACAGCTTGCGGCCAGGACCGCCACCTACAGGGGTGCTGGTTGTGCCCTGCACAAGGATGCTTTGCCCAGGGTGGGGGAGGGGCAGAGGAGGCTGAACTCCACCCCTCACCCCACTTGCCAGCCTGTGAGCCCGGTACAGAGCTGCTACCGCCCAGAGGAAAGGGAGCTTTTTTTCTAATTTGCACAGAAGCACCGTGAAGGACTGCCTACAATAGCATCTTGCTGCTGGCTGGGCTCCAGGCTCTAAGGCAGCACAGGGAAATGCTAATGGGATGAATGAGGTAGGAAGCACGGAGACTTTTGCCAAAGAGCTGGAACCCAGGGGCAGGTACACAAGAGCTCTGCGGCACGAATCCGTCAGCTTCACTCTGCGCTGGGGCCTACGTGTTTAGTTAATACTAGGAGCGTGTGACTTTTGTCCTAAGAAACTATCAAGCAGTATTGAGTTTAAGGAATTCTCTAGATAAGTTGACCCAAACTGAGTGTCCCCAAACCCGCACTCCCTCCCCAACCCACAAATGGCTGAAAAATTCGCACATTTGTACATTGTGATGTATGCAAATTGCACCTGTGAACAAAGCAGGACACATGTTTTGGGGTAAGGATTGCTTGTTATGCATCTTGTGTTCGGCCAGGATGTGCTCACAGTGACCTGGGTGAGTCCCTGGAGACCAGTGGTCCTCCCCGTTGGTGCCATCAGGATGACCTGAAGTGCTTTTTCAGAAAGCACATACCTCAGCCGCACCCCAGAGAGTAAATCTGGGCATCTGTATTGTAAAAAAAAAAAAGTCACTTGAAAACCACTGCCTTTAAGTATCTTAACCAAATGTGGTAACTTTTCAACTGATGGAAGTATGAAAGCAACACTGAGAGACCCCCAGAGAACAGGGCCCAGGGATGCTGCCTTTATAAAGTTTTCCCTCCCACCAGTCAGCAGTACCAGTGCATTCTCAGCGTTAGAGCATGCCCACCTGTGTGTCTGGATAAACCAGGGCCGCCAGTCCTAGTTTCTTGGAGTGTTTGCAGATTTCCCATTGCCCAACCCAGCCCTGCCCTTCCTCACCCATCAGACACCATGTGAGCTGGCTTGGGTGAAGGGAAGCTGAAGACTCAGATGGTTTATAGCAGCTGGGCCAGCCCCTCGATCTAGAAGCACCATGCCATGCTGCCTAAATTCCCACTCTCAGTGCATCACCTAAGCTTTGTGTGTCAGCTACATAGGTTAGGATGCAAATATCCCTGGGGAGAACATATGTGAATTCGTCTCATTCCCTAACATCTTAAAATTTATAGGTTGAAAATAGTTTTTGAGGGTATGAGGCAGGGAGAGGGAAGATGAGGAACAGAGCATGGAGAGGTTCATTCGGAGCTTAAGCGAGGCCCTTTGGCAAAGAGAGGGCATAGAACAAGGCCAGGGCAAACCCCTGTAGACATTATACGGGGTTGGGGAGAGGGAGGAGGTCATACATGAGCTCTCAGTTTGTTTAATAATTGCCAGCATTTAAAGATGAGGGGATTTCCCATCAACATTCAGCTGTCCAGTTTCTCTTGAAAAATCTGATCTCTCCATGCTGGTCCGTCATTCCTGTAAGGCATCAGTCAGCTGAATTGGAAGCCAGTGTCTCTTTAGATAGAATGTGCCCTCTCCTATCCTGATTTTTCTGGGCAAAAATCCCCATGTGAGTTCAAATCCCAGCATTATTAGCCCTATGACAACCGAGAAGTTGTTCAACTACATCTACAGATTGAGGACACACCTATGGGACTGCACATAGGGTTCTCTGGTGACTAGATGAGTTAATACAAGGAAATCACTTAGAAGAGAGTCTGACACTCTGCTCTAAAACCCTTGGGTTATTACTCCCACTATTACTAATGCTGGCACTGCTATGTTACATGCTAGCCTCCTCTTGTTTTTGAGCTTGCATCTCCCGAGACGGGGATTTTTAAAGTGACAGATTTTGGAGCTCAAGACCATTTGCAAATTTCAACCCTTTCACTTCCTAGGTGCGTGGTCTTGAGCACGTTACTTTGCATCTGTGAGCTTCTGTTTATCTCCAAAAATGGAATATTAATCCTCATTAAACAGAGTTTTGGAGAGCGTTAAATGAGGTAACAGAAGAGCTAAGCGTTTTGCATGGTGTTGGCACAATAGTAGCTGCTCAATACATGCTCAAGACCTTCCCCTTCACAGCTCTGCCTGCTTAGACAGCTGGGGTTCTAAGTGGGTCATGGAGGAGAGGGTTTTCCAGGTCAGCTGCATTCAGCTTCAGCTCCAATTAGCAGTTTCCCTGGTAGAGCAGATTTCTATTAATTTCAGACCCATAACCTTCAGGATTAACGAGGGTGACTTTCTTACTATTGGGTTTGGGGAGCTTTCTGAGTTCTGTCGGCTGAGGCCCATGTGGGCTTTTTCTTCAAGGTTGACGCTCCAGAGAAGGGGTAATGCTCAAGTGAACAGCCAAATGCTTCCTCCTGAACCGTGGGCCCCAGGGGATCTGTCTGGGAGGTGATCAGAGATCGGAAGAGTGATTCAGTCCAGCTGTCTGCATGGCTGGCTTTGGGCACAGGAGTTCAGCGTGCAGGAGCTGAGCAGAGCCTCGCATTAGTGCTGGGTGTTTTCTGCAGTGGTTTTCCTTCGCCTGGCATTCTCCTGCCTACATGGAAAGTGAGCTAGGTTTTTGAAAACAGTGCCATTCCAATTGAAAATGTCCTATTTTCCATCCCATTAAAGACCCTATTTTCCACCATAAAAAAAAATTAGTATACGTTTGCTCAGATCACCATTCCCACTTTGTACAAACTTAAAGCAGACAGATGCCCCAATTGGCCACACATTAGGGTGAAAACAAGAAGAAACTGTAAGGTGGAGCTTCAAGACCCTGGGTCAGGCTGATCTGTTCGAAGCATAGTTCTGCTAGTTAGCTGTGTGATCTTGAGTAGGTGACTACTTTTCAGGACCTAGTTTTTTAATGTGGAAAATGAGGATAATAGTTTCTGAGGCCTGAAAGTGTTGTTGTGGAGATGAAAGAGTGATGTGTTACAGCTGAGAAACCTTTGGCACAGAGCCTGGGCACACAGGGAGCGCTCAGGACACGGAAGCCGTTATTGATAGGGTTACTGGTTGTGCTAACCAAGACCTCGTAACCCTTTCTTTCCTGCCATCCTAATCCTATACAAATGTCAAGGCTTGGCCCAATTTCCTTGCCCTCCATAAACTTTTCCTGACCAAGCCAGGCCACAAATATCCCTGGGGAACCACATGTAATCTATTTCTCTAAAAACTCAAGGTTTAGAGGTCAGCAGAGGTGAGATCCAGTCCCAGCTCTGCCATCTACTATCTCTGTGTCAGTTGCCTTGTCACTCAAATGGTAAAAAGTAATACACCCAACTCATTGGGTTATTGTGAGAATCAGGTAAGACCAGGAATATAATATATAAATAAAGAAGTAGCTTAGAACATAAGTGCCCAGTTATTTTTCCCCTGGAAGGTAAAGCATATAGGGAAAGTATGTGCTTGTGTGTGTGTGTGTGTGTGTGTATGTGTGTGTGTGTGTGTGTAGGAGGGTAGCTTCTGATGACAAATTATCTGTAGCAAGAATCAGGCTGAGCTAAATGTCCAACAGAGTAGGTGTGAATTGCTGGATTCATCCCTCCCCCCATAATCCTGAAGCCCTGGGCAAAAATCTAAGGAGTCTACCGTCATGGGCTACCTGGTGTCAGGTCAGCTCTGGGAAGCTTCTTGGTCTTGTATGTTCCAGTCGTTTTGTTTCTTCTTTTGATGGCCTCTTGCCGATCTTTTTTTTTTTTTTTTTTAATTAATCATCAACTCCTCCGTCTTTACTCTCTGTGCATTTGCTGAAGTCTTGAGATCAGAGATATTTTCATGCTGCTTTGGATTCATTTGCAAGAGGAAGCCTGTCTGGTTTCATCTTGGAGCATCTATTCATCTTGTTATTTAGCACTGGCTCAGAGACCCAAAGATGGAGGGTTTGATAATTAAGTAATTTAAATGGGACACCAAAGAAACCTCAGCGGAGTTTACTGTAATGTGTGATACAAGAGAAATGAGCTGGGCTAGGTTTTGACTATTTAATGAGCTTTTGGAAAGTAATTACTTGAAACTTGGGTCCATTTGACTAATATTTTTTCTTCTGACTTGTCATTTTCACAAGTGCTTTACTGAGAAATGCAAATATTATCTGAATGAACATGCCCTTTGCTTTGGTCAAACTCCACAGTTTCCTCATGGTGGCAGGAGGGGAATTTGAAGATATTGAAACTGTTCTCATTAAATGCATCAGTAACTGCATAAACCTCATTCGTAAATCAAAATGAATCATGTGACATTTCTTTTTTTTTTTAAAGTTTTTAATTAATTATTTATTTATTTTGGGCTGTGTTGGGTCTTCGTTTCTGTGCGAGGGCTTTCTCTAGCTGTGGCAAGCGGGGGCCACTCTTCATCGCGATGTGCGGGCCTCTCACTATCGCGGCCTCTCTTGTTGCGGGGCACAGGCTCCAGACGCACAGGCTCAGTAGTTGTGGCTCACGGGCCTAGTTGCTCTGTGGCATGTGGGATCTTCCCAGACCAGGGCGCGAACCCGTGTCCCCTGCATTGGCAGGCAGATTCTCAACCACTGCGCCACCAGGGAAGCCCCAACCATGTGACATTTCTAACTTGAAGTTCAGGACCACATTCAGGCTGAGGTTTGATTAACCATCAGGGATCTTGTTCTGGGACGGGGAACAACAGACACTGCTGTCGGGTCCTCCAATTAGAGAGACCTGGCTAGGAAATTACTGCTGGGATGAAAAGCAAAAAATAAAGATTAGTTGGGACTCTTCCTCGCGCTGTCTTCCCTAATTCATAAGAGTGATCATTTCTGAGTGTCCCACGTTTCCTCTTCTGAAATTCTTTAAATTCCATGTTTCTCTTTCTCTTGAAGCTGATGACGAAACACCCGGGCAAACGTCTGGGTTGTGGACCTGAAGGTGAACGTGACATCAAAGAGCACGCGTTTTTCCGGTATATTGACTGGGAGAAGCTTGAACGCAAAGAGATTCAACCCCCGTATAAGCCGAAAGCCGTAAGTAAACCGTTCTCTCTGGTTGTGGGGTCCGCGTCATAACGTGCTCTTTCTCCCTCCGATGCGTGTGCCCCCGGTGTCCTCCGAGGGGTGGACCTCGATCTATGAGTGCTCACATTTATACTCAAAGGCAGTGGGTACAAACAAGGAGATTTCCATCCACACAGCCTCGATAAATGTGGGAAAGACCATGGACATCGAGTTTTTGTTTTTTTGATTCAATTCTTGTAACTGTCCGAGCTGGCAGCTTTTGGGGAATGGTTCTTGGGTGGGCAGAGTTCAGATCCATTTTTGGACAGTGATAAAGAATCTAATTTTGCCCTCGTTCTTTCCTTGGTTCGACTGTGTCATTTTCTCTTCATACTGACGTTGAAAAGGTCATGCTGTGTATCTCAACAGTATTTAAATTTAATTCTGAAATATACACTCCATCTGAGTCAGTAAAGAAGACAGAGCCACCAGCCAGCTCCCACCCAAGGCGAACCAGAATGAGTGACGTGCTGGTAGCCCTCCTGGAGGCTCTGGGCATAGAGATAGCTCTCAGAGAACTGTTATAATAGAATAGTAAAGGTCTCACATTTCCTGCAGTTGTGTGCACACGGTAGTGCTTCCATCCCCGAAGACTCGGCAGGGAGGAGGAGTTTGCACCTGAATTAATCGGGGTTCTACTGGGAGGATATTTCTTTGTTAGATTAAGTACAGCGGAGACCTGGTAATTTTATTATGGGTTGTAAAACTACCGACTGAGGCTGAAAAGTGACCATAAACATTGTCATCGAAACCTGAAATTGTGAGGGTCTCAGATATTAAGATGAAGAAAATGACAGTGATAATGGTGCTTGTTTTGATATCATTATTATTAATTTCTTGGCCACTTATCTGGCCATATTAAACACTTCACACATAGCATCTGATTAAATCCTCACAACAACCTATTATGCAGGTGCTTCCATGTAATGGAAGAGGAAATGGAAGCACAGAGGGGTTAAGTGCTCTGTCCAAGGTCACTCAGCCAGTGTGTGAGGAAGCGAGGATTCAGAGCGTCTGACTCCGTTAGAGGCATACCAGGATGCCCGGGGCAAAGGACACGTAGTTTAAGAAAGCCTCCCAGCTGCTTCTGTCATCTCGCCAGTCCTGCACATCCCAAATGGTTAGAATCACAGCATCCCTGATGAATCCTGTTTCTCTCTGGACACTTCCTGGTGTTCAGATACAGGGTCCTTTTAGAGGCAGCCAGTTCCACACTGTGGTCCTTCTCATTGTTGCCAACATGTATACTGATATCAAATCAGCCTCCCCAGCGTTGCCATCACTGGGTCCTGCTCTATCAACCAGAGCCTCTTTCTCTGTAGCACATCCTTATACTCCTGAATCCTGCGATTTCCAGGCTAAACACGCCCCTCCTCCACCTGCAAGCATGTCCCGTGTGACATCACCTCCGGGTGCCTCTTGTCCTCCAGGTAATCGACATCCGTCTTAAAATACAGACACAGGATTGAGCACAATATTCCTAATAGTGTCTGACCCTCAGTGAATACAGTGGGTCCAACAAACCATCGCTTTTTTAATTTTTTTAAGGCTTTAATGTTGCAGGATCTTTTTTTTTTTTTTGAAGGTTCATGTTGGTGTTTTTTTTAATTAATTTTTTAAAATTTATTTATTTTTGGCTGTGGTGGGTCTTCGTTTCTGTGCCAGGGCTTTCTCTAGTTGTGGCGAGCGGGGGCCACTCTTCATCGCGGTGCGCCGCGGGCCTCTCACTATCGCGGCCTCTCTCGTTGCGGAGCACAGGCTCCGGACGCGCAGGCTCAGTAGTTGTGGCTCACGGGCCCAGTTGCTCCGCGGCATGTGGGATCTTCCCAGACCAGGGCTCGAACCCGTGTCCCCTGCATTAGCAGGCAGATTCTCAACCACTGCACCACCAGGGAAGCCCCCATCTCTTGATTATTCTGCATCTGGACAACTTGGACGAGCCGTTTCCCCTCTCTGCTCTTCTGCTGCATCGTCTGTAGTACAGCAATGATAACAGTTTCTCCATCAGAGGAGGCTTATAATGCATAAAGCACTCAGTACGTGCCCGGTGCACAGTAGGCGCTCTGGGATGGTTGATGGGTTTTGTTAGCAGCTTGGCACATGTTGGTCATTGTGTTGGGTGCAGAGTCTCTGGGGGGCAGAACAGTGTTAGTCCTGCTGGCGCTAATCCCTGAGATAATGTCCACGTGTACACCTGCATGTCATAGACAGTATCATCACTTCTGTTATATCAAAAAAGATCAAAAAGCAATCTGGAAGAGAAGAGTGCATTCTCCATTCAGGAAACTGGGAACTTGGAGGTGGCACACATAACCCATTTGGGTTTTGTGGGGCTCTTCATGAGGCCTCAAAATGTGGACCGATCTCTCTTCACTTGGCCAGAGGAAAGATGCACATGCCCCCATCCCCACCGGCACTGAGCCACTGACATTTGAGGTTCATTCTTTACGTGTAGAGCAGTGGTTTTGCAAAGTGTGGTCCCCAGACCAGCAGTATCACCTGGGAACTTTAGGAATGAAATTCTCAGGCCCTGCCCCAGACCTCCTGAATCAGAAACCCTGGGGGTGGGGCTCTCCGGGTGAATCTGATAAACACTCCAGGCTGGGAATCACTGCTGTGGAGTTCATGGTCAAAAGCTCAGGCAGGGAAGCTAGACAGAGGCCAAAGGAATGTGGCAAGGAGAGAAATCTGTTTAAGAGGAAGACACTGGTTCTCACACAGTCTGAGTGAGGGGTGGTACCTTCCAGGAACAGGTGGCTACAGAGGCCAGGCAGGTAATATCAGTGAGGGAGGTGGGAGTGGTGGGGAGAGGGGCAGACAGGGGAGCTGGTGGCCCTCAAGGGCTCTGTGGGTGTTCGTCTCCAGCGGACCAGTTGGAGGATCCTGTGGCTCATTACTAATTATTGTATTCTTTTTATATTATCCAGGATAATAACAGCTACCGTCTCCTGAGAACCTTCTATGAGCCGGGCACTGGGCTAGCCAGATTGGTCGTGTAGGGATGCAGGCTCTGCATTGCTCCATCCTCATTGGGATTTTCATATGAAATCTCACTACTTTTATAAATATGTCAGCAACAAAGTTTTAAAAATGAAACACAAATCAGGTCAAATAAAACACACCCATGAACCCTGTGTGGCTGTCAGTTTATAACCTCTCGGATAGTGATCACTCAAAGTCAGGTTGAAGTTTAGCCAGTTAGGACTGGTTACTGACAACCAGAGCCCATTTTGACTGGTTAAATACTTTGAATATTTAACCTGGCTCAGAGAAGGTGCTCAGGAAAAATTAGCTGTTCTTATCATTGATGATACAAAAAGATTACAATAGTTAGTGATGATCAACAGGATCCTTCAACTGTTCTATATTGGATATGGTTTCCAGCCAGCCAATGTCTTGAAATGCCTCGTGCGGGTTTAACAATGACTTTCAAAGTACAGTGACTGGACTGGGCTATAGACTTCAAGATGTTCTACAACCAGCTCTAAGGGGAAGAGGCACTGCCCTTGATTTTCTTCGGGTGAATTAGAAATAAACATAATAATGAATACACCACCCACTCATCTGATTCAATCTGGGCATATGCCTTTCACACAACAGTTGCCAGCCTTAGAGCCCCTCCCCCCCGCCAAGGATTTCACATTTCCCCTTCCCCACACCTTCTGAAAGGCCCGCAGTGAGTGTGTGCAGAGTTCCATGTGCCTCGCAGGATATTAAAAGGCATGCATGTATCTGTCAGTGTTCCTGATTCATGCATGCTATTAAATAGAGTGCAGCAAGAGAAAGAAAAAACATGGGGCAATAACAGAGGATTATATTCAAACATCAGTGAAGGGTGCTATTATTGGACGTTCATTAAAATAATTTTAAATAGATTTTTAAAGTCGTTCTCTTTTATTGTGGCAAGAGCTCTTCGCAGAGTAGCATTGGAAACTACTGAAACACATTAGCCTGGTGTATTGTTTCGGGTACAAGAGTAATTTTTTTAACATGCATCTGATCGTGTCACTCTCTTGCTTAAAACCCCCCTGATGGCTCTCTGCCAGCCCCGGGATAGTGTCTATTGTTCCTTAGCGTATATGGCTAAGGACCTCCCCAGGTCCAGTCTCTGCTGCCTCCCCAGACTCCTTACTACAAGAACTGGCATTTCTGAGTGTCGTTCAGTTCCTCAAACATGCAGTGCCTTCCCTTCCCTTCCTGGCTTTCCCCATGTGGAGCCAGCCACCTGGAAACCCCAAAGCCTTCCCGTGCTCCCTCCATCCCCCATCCTCCTGGTGCCTCCCTCCTTCCTCCTCATCAAATCGGTAGACCGTCACCCACGCAGGGAGGCTCTTGTCGATTCCTGAGTAGGGATCATCTGCTAGTGTCCCATCAACAAACTCATCACACTTTGTCGTAATGACTTGTTCAGTGTAAGGTCTGTCTTTTTGACGAGACTAAAAGATTGCGACTGTCTTTTTCAGGGTTGGATCCCAGTGCTTAGCATAAGGTTGAGCACATAACATGTGCTTAATCATTTTTACTGAATAAATGAGTGATTAAATGAAAGGCTGTCAAATAGGCTGCTGCAATCACTGGGCTGAGGAACATACTGGATTCTTTAGGGATATATATTAGAGCACAGGGTGTTTTTCTCATGTACAGCAGTGTGTCTCAAATAAATTGGTTGTTGTGTAAGCTACCCTTTTTATAAAGGGCTATAATTTGGGTGCTGACTTGTATCTGTCATGGCATCGTTTGGTTGTGTGATGAAGGATCTGATGATGCAATGCATGAATTGTTGGACTTTGGATGCAGGGGGCTGTGACTTCCGCATTCTGTCGTTGCCCAGCCAATGCTACAGGTGCCATGATGCAGCCTAGCGGAGCTTCTTAAGCTTTAATGTGCATACAGAGTCTCTTGGGCGTCTGATTAAACTGTGGATTCTGATCCAACCAGTCTGGGGTAGGGCCTGAGATGCTGCATTTCTACCATGATCCCAGGTGAGAGGATGCTGCTGGACCACGGTGTAGCAGGGGCTACACCATGGTTCTGTGGGGTCCCACCAGCCAGTGAGTTGACTGGTGGATCCTGCTGTAGTCGGTGTGCCGTGTGGCGTGGTGAGGGCTGTGCTGAAGGGGTCTATATGTGTTAGTAGAGAACGTGCTTGGAATGTGGCTTGGGACGCGTGGCAGGGTGCTGTAGGTCAGTGTGCGGCGGATGGGAGGTGCTGGTTTGTGGTGGAGGGGCGGAGTATGTGGCTGGGCGTGTGGTGGGTTGAGAAGCAGCACGTTCTGGTTCTGTCCTCCTAGTGGGGACGTTATGGGTCACCCATTCAGCAGGTGTTTATTGATGTTAGGTGCTGTTCTAGGCCCTGGAGACACAGCAATAAAAATAAAAATCTCTGTATATTCTAGAGGGAGTGGGCAAATAATGAACATAGAAATCCGTGACTGTGTCAGAAGTTGCTAAGCATTATGGAAGGATGGGGATTGGGAGAGCAGGGTCACAGAGACGTCAGTTTTAAATAGGGTCGTTGGAAAGCCTCACTGAGAAAGTGACATTTCAGCAAAGATGGGAAGAAGGTGGGGGAGGGAGGGAGCCATGTGTATATCTGGGGGAGAGAGTGGTTTTGGTGGTAGTAACAGGTGCAAAGGTCCTGGGGCAGGAGCTGGCCTGGCACGTTCAGGGAAGAGCAGAGAGTCCAGGTGGCTGAGCTGAGCCGGCAAGGGAGAGAGTAAAAGGAGATGAGATCAGAGAGGCCGCGGGAGGGGCAGAGGGTACAGGCCACTGAGGATCTGCGGCTTTTACTCCAGCTAAGATGGGCAGAGCAGTATCTTGATCTGACTGTTATGGGGGGGGAGGGGTGAAATCAGGAGATGGGTTATGAGACTCTCGCGCTAATCCAGGTGGGAGGTGCTGTCTGGTGATCAGCTTGGAATGTGGCTGTGCTGTCGTGGAGGGTGTGTTGAGGCCGCACCGAGGGTGAGCATGTCTTATGGGAGAATTTGTGGTATGTGGTGCTATAATGTCACAGTGCACGGTAGGCTAGCATAAGGTGTTTAAATCAAAACGCCTGATTGGGATTTCGATGGCGTTCGTATATCATTATGAATTGCCTCGGTGACGTCCAGTGGTGTCCATGACACCTAACGCAGGGCTCACCCTGAAAATGAGGTAGGGACACAGACCTTGGGCTCAAGGCTCCAGTTACCCCATGGAGGCAGCCCTTGGATCAACTCACCCAACGGGCAGCATAGATGCAGCAAATTGAAGAGTGAGAGAAAAGTAACAAGGCGACAAGGATGCCCTGTTTCATTACAGTCCACGGAGCCTGCAGTGCTAGGGTGTGTGTACAGAGGCCTGCCCACTAGTAAGCGTGGCTCTATTCTTGTCCTAAGACATGATCATCTGATCGTCATTTCACTCTGGGCAGGGGTTGAGTACAGTTGGACGGGACATAGTCATTAAGAAACATCTCTTTCCCTACATCCTTTCATCGAGGGCGGCCATCTGACACTGTCTAGACATAATGAGCGGGCTCACCCCTCCTTCCTTCCCTTCCAGCCTTGGTGTCAGGCTCACAGACTCCAGCCCCAACCATATGATAGGCTGATGCCAATCATTTCTGCTCTGGTTACCTATTCTCTGTTCTCATCACTTTACATAAAGCCCCGTAGAATTTTGAGGCATCTGCACATCTGGAAAGTCTTGGAATCTTGCAAACTGAAAAAACAGAGCCCCTTCTCCCCATTCTACTTTATTGAGCCTTTCATTTAATATCCTTTCCAAAATACTGCGTAGGTTACTGGATCACATACCATTACTCGCATCCTCTGGGTGTCTAAATGCCGAACTGCTCACAGGACTTGGTTTCTTGGTAATTCTGTCATCTGAAAACATTGTTTATGTAGCTGAGGTCAAAAGCTTCAAGTACTGCTTTAATGAGCTGCAATTCTGTTCATGTGACAATTCTCCTCCAAACCCAATTGCCCTTTACACTGTATGAGTAAGTGTCTCTGTGTGTGTGTCTGAACGTGTGTTTGATGTGCTGACATTTCTGAATTGAAGCCACAAAGCATAACCTTTGTATGTTTGCTATTAAAACTCAAAATTCAAGGCTTAAGAAAGGGAGCTAACTTTTACTTAACATGATTTATTTAAGAATAGAATCTAGCTCCCCCAAAGTACCAAATGCTCAGAGGATAATATTTTTTTGAATATTGGGATTTAAAATACTTCTCATAAAACCTGTACTGTTCAAATACATGGAAAAAATATTGAGCTCTTGTCTGTGCCAGGCACTGTTTTAAGTGCCTTCCAGGCATTACCTCATTTAATTCTCACAACCCTATGAGGTAAGTGTCATTGTCACTGTGTTGCAGATGAGGGCATGAAACTTGGAAAGGTTAGGACATCTGCTCAAGGTCCAGCAGCTTGGAGGTGGCCAAGCCAGGACTTGAACCATGGATTTCACCTGCTCAGTATCTTGGAAAGATTTTTAGAAGCACCTGGAGCCCCTTTTAATAAGGTTTGTGATAGCACTGATGGGAGAGAACCATGATAACAGCATCTAATGGTGTCTGTTACATGATAGAAAAAGACTAAGTATTCTTACAGTTCAAATGAATTAAAATTTATTTTAAAATATTGCAACAAACATGTAGCGTATTCACACCTTTTACAATTCACTGGCAGGATTTTTAAAAGATGCAAATCTCACTTGTTCCTTAAGGCTTTGATTTCGAGGCTGGCAAAGACAGCAGACACTGAATAACCCCTGGAAGCAGGGCATGGCAGCATCTGAAATGAGGCACTCAAGGCAGGCTCGTTAAGAAGTAGACGTTTTCCCACCCAGTTCTGTTTGTTCTCGTGGTTATCCAGAGTGTGGAGTTTGCAGAGATCATAATCAAAATATTAGGCTACATCCATACACTAACAAATAGCCAAGGGTTGTTTAGGACATGTAGCCTGGAGTTTATGTATCTGTTTATCTCCCTTTCCATCCATCCATGGAGAACCTACTTAAACTGTGGATTCAGCCAGGCTCCCTTTGAAAGATGGTTTAAATTGACAGGTTCCTGGGCCAAGTGAGGTTCCTAAATCATTTGCCAGGTGCGTGACTTTGAGCTGTCCCTTGGCAGAGGGGTCAATGGTTTGATTGAAATGGTAGGCGGGAAGGTCACATGCTGAGAGAGAGCATGAAACTGTTAGGATATGTCTGGCCATAACCACTGAAATGTGACAGAGGTCAAGAATTGAAAGATACCTTAGAAGTGGAATTCAACCCCTCCATTCTATAGATGAGGAAGCAGAGGCCCAGAGATTTCCCCAAGTGACTTGCACAGGGAATATGACAGAACCAGGACAAGAAAACTCGCCCTCCATTTAATGCATGAAGGACTTTATTAATAACACTATTTACAACAGTAACAATAAAATGGGTCAGGCATGTTCTATGAAATTATTCAGTTTTACTAGAAAGCAGAGCACTCTATCTAATTTATTGATCTCATGTCATCTGCACAACAATCCCAGGAAATAGATGGTATTATTAGCTCCCCCGTACAGGTAAGGAAACAGGCTCAGAGAGGTTAAGTAACTTGCCCGTGGTCACACAGCCAGTTTAATTTGAAGTCCTATTTCTTTCCCGTCGAAGCCCATACTCTTGCCTCCATGATGTTTCTTCTCTCATCTCCCAAACTCAGCTGCACAGATGTGGGATTTGAACTGCTCTTGGTCCAGTCCCATGTTTAAGTACTTTCCTGGGGGATGGGCTCCGTTGAATGAATATCCAGAGAAATCTAGCTCCTTAGATTCTGCCGTCAACCCTGCCCAGGTTGTAATTCTTACCACAGTGCCCCAGAAAGCTGTTGACCAAAGGTTGGGAGAACTTCAGGAGATGAACACATGGATCCGGGGAGACTGGGTCAAGCAGCAGGAATGTGGACAGAGAGTCAACAGAGCCAGGATTCAAACACCAGCCTTGGGACTTCCCTGGCGGTCCAGTGGTTAGGACTCAGCACTTTCACTGCTGTGGCTCGGGTTTAATCCCTGGTCAGGGAACTAAGATCCCACAAACCATGCGGCATGGCCAAAAAACAAAACAAAACAAAAAAACCACCAGCCTTGCTATTCAGCAGCTGAGTAAAGATGAGCGTCCGCAATCGCAGGCTCTCCAATCTCAGCGGGGCTCTTAAGCCTGCCCCGTCAATCCCTCTCTGAGTCCCCTGGGCAAGTCCCCAAAGCTTCTGTTTTCTGAAGGTGCCCCTACTAAAGTTCCAGTCCCCTTGGTCTCAACTGATAGCCCCACCTCCTAAGTCGGGGGGAAATTGAGGCCCATGGGTGCCCATGGGTGGGTGGCTTTCCTGCTCCTGTATAGTCATCTTGACCTCTTTGACCTCTTTCCCTCTGTGTGTCAGCAAACAGGTGCCTCCCCCCGCCCCCCGTGAAGACTTTCCCCTTCTGCTCTGAACCCCCCCTTCTCCCATGTCCTTTGCACGTCTGCTCTGGCCAGTCTGTGCCTACAGCTTCTCTCTATATTAATCAAAGCTCCTATGGTTGCAAATAGGAACCCAATTCAAACTGACGTAATGACTAAATTTTTTTCAAGTATTTAGCTGTGGCTGGATCCCGGGTCTCAACAATATCAAAAGCCATCCACTTCTCTTGTCTCCCTGGGATTGCTTTCCTGTCTGTTGATTTCATTCTTCATTCCCTGAAGGCTTTCTGGGGCACATAGCTACTCCAGACTTACTACGTCCCATTATTTTCTCAATTTCTGCCGAAAAAAAAGAGCTTCCTTTTCCTAAACTTCCCAGCAGCCTGGAACTCAATCTTGTCGGAAGATATCGGGTCATATGGTCATCTCTAAAGCAATCACTGGGCCTGGGGGTGGGGGGGATGGAATGTTCTGATCGGCCAGGCCTGGGTCTGCCCCTGTCTAAAGTGGACATCTTGCAGAGGGGAAGGAGTGGGTCCTCCAAGAAAAATAAAGCCACTGTGCCTGCAAGCCCAGCAGATATCCACTCTGACTCAATTCTGATTCATTCTGCTCGACACAGAAACATGCTAAGTCTCTCGTCTTAAAAATCCCTTGCCTCAAACCTGGATCCCTCCATCCTACCACTAGGGCTACTGCCCTATCTTCTCATACAGACAAACTTTGGAAGGCGTTCTTGCTCTCTCCACTTCATTACCTTCCATTCTTTCTACAGTTCAGTGCAATCTGGCTTCTGCCGCCACCATTCTATTGAAATTTCTCTCCTTGAGTCAGCAATGACCTCAAAATTGTCTCCTCTCGTGGTGGACTTATCTTTCTTGACCTCATCAAATTGGGCACTTTGATCTTCCTTCCTTAAGAAAAAATCTGAAAAAGTAAAAACTTCCAGCAGCATCAAAAGCTATGCAGTGAAATTAAGTACCTCCCCATAGACCCCTAAGTAGGCTCCTTGGCTGTCCTTCCCAGAGCCACCCACTGCGACCGGCTTCCTTGGGTGACCTTCTGGAGACGCTGTGTGCAAGCACAGAAGTCCTCCGCATTACACACAAGGATGTTAGTGCTCGTGTTCAATTCCCATGCCTGGCTCTACTCCTCCCTTCCATCTTGGAGGTTGTTTTTTATTTTTTTTTTAACTTTTAGATTGGAGTATAGTTAATTAACAATGCTGTGTTAGTTTCAGGTGTACAGCAAAGTGATTCATTTATACATATACACGTATCTATTCTTTTTCAAATTCTTCTCCCACTTAGGTTGTTACATAACATTGAGCAGAGTTCCCTGTGCGCTACAGTAGGTCCTCGTTAGTTATCCATTTTAAATGTAGCAGTGTGTACATGTCTATCCCAAACTCCCTGACTATCCCTCCCCCGCCCCCCACCCCGCTGGTAACCGTAAGTTCCTTCTCCAAGTCTGTGAGTCTGTTTCTGTTTTGTAAATAAGCTCATTTGTATCATTGTTTTTAGATTCCGCATAAGTGATATCATTGTTTTTTATCAGCACGTCTAAATCTACTTCATTCTTTCAGTAGCTTCCTAGTTTCCTATATGTGCGAGTATACCTGTAGGATAAGCTCAGAGTCTCTCCCTCCTTTTCAGGCCCCTCTTCTCCCTTGTTTTTATGGCACTGAGCTGACTGATTTTCCTCCTGTCTCCATAACCACTCCCGGCAGAGATACTGCATGAAGACTTCTGATGACAATTGAACTTGGAGGATCAAGACACGCCCGTGACCCGGAGAGGGAAAGAACAAAAGTGTATTTTTTGTTTATATACAAGTGCAGTTTCTTAAAAGCAATCACAAAATGCCCTCCAATTAGGGTATGAAAAACAGCAACTCAGAGGTGGTGTGTGAAACTGCTCGAAATGTCTTTCCAAGGGAGTGAGGCTTAGACGGGAGAGGGGAGGTGTCCCTTTTGTGCCTGGGCCCACATTTTCCTCACTTCCTCTAACCAGGAGCCCTAGGGCCTGGCTTCACCTTGTGGCTTCCCACATATCCTGCCAGCCTTGGTGGGAAAGATTTCGTGTTTTAAGTGCCTGTAACTTGTTAATGATAATATCCTCGTGATCTCAGAGAGACAGCAGTGAGCGGTCTTGAAGAGAGATCTCAGTTCCCTGCCCAGGAGTCAGACCCGGGTAGACTGGATGAAAACCAGAAATCCTAGCCGCTAGTCCGCCAGGGGCTAGAGGCTAGAAGCAAAGTTGCCCTGGCTCTTGCCCTGTTTGAAAAATGAATTTCTCAAAGAGGCAAACACTGTAAGAACAGGTACAAAGTTTATTATCAGGGACACAGCATAACATGTGGGAGAGCACACAGAAAAACAGCTTGTTTATTTAAGACAGAAGCAAGGCAGAAATACACACCCTGAGAGAAAGGGTGTGGGTGTCCTCCCTAATGAGGAGAAGTGCAGTGAAGAGGTGGTTAAATCATTTATATAGGGCAGTTCTTCCGGGTCTTTGCTTACCTTTGGCCAATTATCTCACTTGTTTTCCACACCTGACCTGTCCTAGGGCCCTCCCCAATATGTGTGCACATGTTTTTTGCCAAGATGGATTCCAGCGCAGAGGCCTGTGGGAGGTTTGACAGCACCTATTACGGGGTGGCGTCCTCTCCTTTTTTGACCCCCGAGAAACCTTCCTGTGTATGTGCAGTTGGGCAGCTGGGGAGGTGATAGATGTGGTTGTCTTACCTCTTCACTCTGGCAGAGCTCAGCCCCGGCCACCAGCTTTGTCCTTGGAATGTCTAGGGAAAACAAAGCTCCAGTTTACTCTGCTGGACAAACTCCAGCTGTCCAGCCCAGGGGCCCATCTACCCTCTACCTCGCCAGGATAGGTTGGGTGGGGTGTGGCAGGGCCTGTAGGATCCCTCAGTTGCCAGGGTACAGCCACACCCATCAGATTAGCTCACTGGGCAGGACTGGGTAAGTCAGCCCTCAACAGCAGCTACCAGCTACCATGTCAGAGATTTTATGTGCATTTTGTCAAATCAGCCTCACCGCATCCTGCAAGATAGATCCATTTGACATAACAGAAAACCTGGCTTAGGGAATTTAGCTAATAACCTGCTTACAAATTATCTGGCTGGGGATTGATGGTGCTGAGATTGGTACCCAGGTCAGCTTTTACGTCCATGCCACGTGATCGGATACAGTCTGTAAGGCAGTGAGATGTCCCTGATGCCCCGTGGTCTTTGGAATCAAGCCAAGCAGGCTCTGAATCGTGGTTCTCCTCCTTTACCTTGTATGGCCCTGACCAGATTGTTAACTTTTCACATTTTCTGTTAAGTGGAGATAATCCTTTTCCTGCCTATCTTACAAACTTGTGAAAATCAAAGCTATAAAAACATAAGCAAGTAAAAGGGTTAAGTACTATTTGAGGGCAGTTTATTTGAAGCCAGCAACATAGGTTTAGGATAAATGGTGAAGAATAGATAAGAACAATACGATACTTTGTTGACATGGGAAAAAGTTGAGAGTATATTTCACGTAGTGTTTTTAAAAGCAGGCTAAAGAATAAAGTGACGCATCTACATTTTTTAGAGTAAAAAACATCCATCCGTCAATTCATCCAGGACACAGACCAAAATGTTAACATAGTAAAGGTACTGGGGTGGTGGAATTACAAAGGGTTTTGTTGTTTCTTTTTCTTGGTGCTTGTGAACAAGTTATTTGTTTTTTGCATAAATGGATCAGCTGTCAGATCTTGGATCAAATCCTAGCCAGTTACTTAAGCTCTAAATCTATTCCTCATTGTATAGCAGACTTCATAGAACTGTTGGATTAAATGAGATCATGCTTGTAAAGCACTTATACAGTGTCTGGCTAATAATAAGCACTTAATATATGCTACTATTCATCCCTTTGACAACATTGAGTGCCTACTCTGTACTGGGACCTGGAAATTCAGGGGTGGGCAAATCAGATGTGGCTTCAGCTCTCATAGAGCTTACAGTCTAGATGGGAATATAGACCATACAGATACGCAAAGAAATAAACATGTAATTGTAGATTGGGATGTTCACCTATTTTACTTCCTGTGGAAGAAATGAACAGATTGCTCTGGGAGAGAATAACAGGAAGAGAAAGGGTGAATCTGCTTTACTTGGAGGTGATCCAGAGGATCACCTCGCCTGCTCTGAGGAGGTAGCATTTAACCTGAGATCTGGAAGAAAACAAAACATTGCGTGTTGTTTTTAAATGAAAATTTTCTTAAAAATGAAACTTGCTATCAAGCACAAAAGACCCCCTCTCCTGCCAGCTTCCTCCTTAATAGACACAGAGATCAAATATTCCTGATTGTAAGGGACCTTCATTGTTAGGAAAGGAGGCTTTCATCTTTCCTTCTTTGCCAAAGTCCAGACCATGCAGAATATTGTCTGACTCTGCTCCAGAGAAACACCTTGGTCCACAGACAACTTTTAAAAATGATCAAATGCGTGTGCCTGGCATGGCTGGCTGCTTCTCCCTGGGTGGGTCCCTCCTGCATTCTCCTGCTGCAGAGAACCATAGGTGTGAAAAGGATCCCGAATTTCACTGAATTTGCACATTAAAAAAAGAGAGAGAGAGAGAGACTCCCTTGTCTTTTAGTCAGACCATATCGCTTGGGTATCTTTTCATTGTGACCTAGTCTCAGTTCGTTGTGACCTAGTCTCTGGTGTCTTGATGGAGGCTGGGCAGGAATCTCCCCTGTGCCATTGGCCTCATGTTATCAAACGTGATTAAGCAGTGACAAGTATGGGGTGGACCCTTATCCTCTTCTCCAGCATCTTGCTCTGTCCCTGACCTCTTTTCACCTCCATTTCTTCCCTGGGCTCTTTCTTTCCCTCCTCCAAAGAAGCAGTGTCTTTCTTTCTGGTCCCACTCAGCTTAGATGTCATCTCCTCGGAAAGTCTCCCTGGCCCTTCTCACGTTCCTCACCTCTGTACTCAATGACAGCACTTGTCAAGTGGCACCATGCCATGGCCTGTGTGTGCATCTGTCTCCTCTGCTAGACTATAATAAGCTCAATGATGGCAAGGACAGGGTCTGTCTTATGTGCCATCATATTTTTGGTGCCCAGCACACCGATGGACAGAAGATGCCCATTTAGATAACCTAAATATTAGCTTTTGTCATCATCCCCAAATACACACTAGGGCAGCCATTTGGGAGATCTTAGGGTTTCTAACTAAGATGAAGTACATTAAACAGCGCCAGGCAGATTTTGGCAATTTGGCTAAATATTCCCATTCCCTTTATTTCCATTTTCCCCCTTTCCTCCACTGTAATAGCTCCCTCACTTAAAATAGCTTTTGTAGTTTTTGTCCTTATTACACACAAAAATAATACTACTTGACTATTATTTAAATTTTTAAAAGCACAATAAGCGTAAAAGATAGAAAAATCAAACAATCTGTAACTCTCCCAATCTCTAGAAGCACATATATAATATGCCTGCAGATAGTACATACACATTTTTGTCTATAATTTATAGAATGGGAACATATCGTATACACTGTCATTAATTATGTATAACTGTTATTTAATATTCTTCTACATCTTACTTTAATTTTTAAAAGCATTTTGCATGGCAATACATAAAATAGATGGATCATTATTTATTTAACTCTTTTCCCTATTGGCCGAGAGTTGATTTAAAAATTTTTTTTTCCCTCTAACAATTCTTTGATGAACATCCTATATCTTGATGGGATAAACCCAGGGGTATAGACAGAGCAGGAGTCCAGGAAAAGCTCCTGGAGGAAGTGTCTGGAGACAGAGGAGGACGCGTAGACAGTGATGGGGAACAGGGTGGGAGGCAAGTGTTCCTGGCAGAAGAGGCAGCCTGTGCTAAGGCTCGGAGGTGAGAGTGCATGAGGGTTCTAGGAACTGGGAGAATTTCAGGACAGCTGGCGGGTGTGCTGGGGGTGGGAGGAGTTGGGCTGCGGGACCGTGGGCAGCGAAGGGGCTGTTGACCAGGTGACCAGGGCCGAGTCCTAAACAGCCTGTAAGCCATGCTGAGGAGTGTGGCTTTGGGCAGTGGGGCGCCATCACAGACTAGAGCAGGGAATGACATATCCAGGCTGGCGTCTCTGAAAGATCCCTGTGGTTGCTGTGACCGAGCCAACTCCACGTTAGACAGCTAGACTTGGAGGTGTTATTAACACAATGAAACAGAAATTAGAAAGAAGAGAAGAAAAAGAAAAGAAGAGCTCACACGTGACGGCTCACAGATAAGCTTTTCAAATGGTCTTGGCTCTTAAATTCGGGGGCGCAAGGGAACAAGTCACAATCCTCACTCCCCTCTCCAACCCGGGAAGAGGTTCCCTGTGATTTTAAATAACCTACTTGGCTTTGGCCCCCATTCCTGTTCCAGGAGCCCCAGTGATGGCAGGGGAGTTGGGTTTTCTTCTCACCACGGAGTGAGGCTGAAGCATCCACCCAAGACAGCCAGAGAAGCAGGTGTGGTCCACGCTGCGCTTGCAATTAGATCCCAGCCGCTGAGCTGCCCATTCTCCAAGGACACAGCAGGCGCAGAGCTGATCAGGGCCGTGCCTCCCAAGGGCTGACGTCTCCATCTAGGGAGTGCTCCTGAAGCTAATGGGCAGTGACAGCTCCATTTGAAAAACACGGAAACACTTAGGGAGGCTGTGATCTGCCAGCCTCGTAAGCTGCTTATTAGCAAGGAAATCACGCTCCCGCTGTATTGTGCCCCCTTGGTTAACCCCTGTTCCTGCATCTCCTCTCTGCTATCTCACTTAAAGATTTCATTGTTCTCCAGGCAGTGGGGGGAGTGATGGGAGAGGAGGCAGCGGAGCTGCCAGAAGCTGGTCCTCTGTCTCCCATCACAGCCTCTGGGGAGGCCCCGGCAAGGCAGCAGCCTTCTGGTGTGGATAGGAAATGGATGGTTTTTAAAGAAAAATGGCCCCTGAAGACTCTCTGTGTCTCAGCTAACAGGCCTCCTGCACTGGTTGGCTGAGGTCCCAACACCCAGAAATACCCGCCGGGCTGCCTCGTAACACGCCATCCCACTCCTGCATCCCTGCCACAAATACCTCTTTGTTTTTTCCAGCTCCATCCCTTCTGCTCCAGCCTCTTTTCCACAGCCCCATCCACCATCTCTCTCCTCTGGATGATCGCAACCATCTTCTACCCTCCCCGCTGCCTCTGCCATCAGTCTAGCACTGGTTCCTTTTCAGTCCCCACCCCGCAGCGAGGGGACTCCCGCCTGACCCTTGGCACCTCCACTGGACTCTCCAATTTATCATGAATGAAACCAAGCGCTCGATGTCTTCCAACAAACACGCTTTACCCCTCGTGTCCCCCACTCACCAAGTCACTCAGACCACAAGTCCTCTCATACCCCATGTCCGATCCATCAGCAAATCATGTCAACTCTAAATTCAGAGTAGACCCCCCCCCAATCAAATGCATCTTCCCATCTCCCCCACTGTCATCTTCCTCCAGGCCACCATCATCTCTTGCCTGGATTATGCAACAGCCTCCTGACTGGTCTCACTTTTTCCACCTTTTCCCCTTGTCCACCCATCGGTCTATTTTGGACACAGCCCCAGTGATGTTGCTTAAATATAAGTCAGAGTTGTCCCCAGGGCACAAGAGAGGAAACTGAGACCTGAAGGGACTTGGCTGGAGTTGCACAACTAGCGGTCAGTGATCGCAGGATTCGAACCCATGTCTGCAGGTGCATGGGCTTCCTTCTATCCCAATGGGAAGGAAACAGGAGCCGAGGCCCTCTGAGAACTCGGTCTCCTGCACACATATCCAGTACCTCTGCTTCCCTTGATCGTAAGCTTGAAAGAGGAGCTTGTACTGCTTGGCTTTTCAACTTATCTTTCCTCTTCCAAGGACTGAAGTTCAGCAGCAGCCCTGCATTTTCTCATCAGTCTCCTCCCAGTTACCAAATGCCATGGCCCACTTTCAATAACTTTCCTGCTTGACCTCTTGGAGATATTTCAGCTGTAACAATGCCCTCTCCTTGGATTCCTCTCCATCCTCAGCTTGTCTGCTGCAGCTCTCTCCTGATTCTCTTCTTACCGCTTTAAGTGTTAGGGGCAATATTCCCTTTGGCAAATGACAATCAAATACCTACCTCACAGGGTGGTTATGTGAATTAAAAAGCTAATGTATGCAACACACTTAGCAAATGTCAGTTGTCTAGAAAGTGCTCAGTGGTTTTAATTACTATTGTTATTATCTTTTTTTCTACCCTCCATAGTCTGTCCTTTAAAAAAACTTTTTCAAGACCTCTCTCCTGAGCTCCAGAACCCATACTTCTGACTCCCTCAGATCATCCCCGAGAATCTCAGTGGCCCCTCAAAGTCATCATGTCCAAAACGGGAATAGTCATCTTTCTGAATTCTCCCGCATTCTTTGTCTTGGTGACTGATATAAACATGTTCTCTGTCATTCAAACCAGAGACCTCATGATCCCCATCCTTGGCTTCTCCCCCCTGCCCCCGACCCCTACCCCACTCCATGCGGTCAGTCACCAGCCCATTCTTGCAACATGGCGCTGGGAGCTTGGGCTCTGACATCAGACAGACCTGGCTCACGGCGGCAGCTCTCCTGTTCATTAGCAGCGGGACCCTGAACAAATTACATCACCTCCTTGGCCTCAGTCTCCTCAACTGTACAATAGGGATGACAATAATACCCACTTCATAGGATCTTTGGGAGGATGAAATAAGATAATACAAGGAAAGAGCATTCCAGGGTGCCCGGAACATAGCAAATGCATAATAAATATTAACTGTCATAATTATTATTATTACTACTGCTGCTACTATGCTATTAGGCTGTGGTTGCCTCCTTTAGATGCTGAAACACTTAGAGATTTCATGTAAATGGGTTTGCTGGTGAAGAATAAAGAAGGCCAGATTTACTGACTCATCCCTTCTCGTTAGATGAGAACTGGCATGTGCATGTTCGTGCACTCACGCATGAGTGTACACATGTACATACACACACATATGTTATCACTCTGCCTCAGACCAGGACCTTTTCATAGAGAAGGACAGCAGGATGAGTGAGAAATGGCGATGGTTTTCCCTCTAGAGCTGGATTGCCTCACCAAAGCACTGGGTTGGGTTTCATCCCACACCCTTTGTTTGCACCTGGAGGGAGAATGGCTGAGTTTACCTCCTGGCACCTTGTAATTAAGGGTCGGTGACTTATCTCGCCTGGTGGTTGCCCAGCCATTGCAGGCACCAAACCCAGGTCTTGAGCTCTTTCTCCATTGACTGGAGTTTGTAACAAACTCCTGTATCTGTGGAGCTGGAAAACATCTCCAGAGATGACTGAGAGCCAGAGGACAGTGCTTTGAGGGACCTGCTGCTTAGTACTGGGATCTCTAAGGTGATGTATAAATGTGTCATTACTTTGCATCTTCTGCCCAAGAAATATCTCAGGCACCTTAATCACATCTCCTTCAAAATGAGCTTGGCTGACTCCTTGGGGTGGGGTCGGGAGAACATGCCACATGCCACCAGCCCCACCATCCCATGCCTTTGCCATCCAGCTCCTGACTGCCCAGAAGGATACCAGAGGCAGCTCACGAGCTACAGGAACTGAAGGTCGGGAGCCCAACGTCATGTGCCGATCAACGGTCGTGAAAATTTTGCATTTTATGTTGCTCTCATTTCTGATCATCAAAACAACCTCTCTGAGGTAGTGAAAGGGAAGGGTTTGGAGAAAACCTCACCCAGTTTTATTTCGTTCTGTTTTGTTTTGGTTGGTTTTTTTTTTTTTTTTCCCACCCACCACAAATTCTTCTCTTCCCCTCTCATAGTGTGGGCGAAATGCTGAAAACTTCGACCGATTTTTCACCCGCCATCCACCAGTCCTAACACCTCCTGACCAGGAAGTCATCAGGAATATTGACCAATCAGAATTCGAAGGATTTTCCTTTGTTAACTCTGAATTTTTAAAACCTGAAGTCAAGAGCTAAGTAGATGTGTAGATTTCCGTCCTGCATTTCTGTCGTTCAAGCTCAACGGCTATTGTGGTGACATTTTTTTTTTTTTTTAATTGCAATGTTGCATCCATGTTTTATTTGCTGATGAAACTAGAGTGACCATGTTTCAGGACCCAAATGTCCTCAGGTAGTTTGGAGCATCTCTGTGAGATGGGATTATGCAGATGGCATGTTGAAAATGTGGCTGCATAATTAGCACATTATCAAAGTCCTTTTAGCACTTATTTTCCCCAGCATGTCAGTGAAGTAGGTCCAGTGGGGACAGAACATGCCTGCTTTCTTCCCTTTTTTTCCTGCGCTGCCATTTTCACACATTTTCCAATCCCAACCATCCAATCTAGATTTTTCCTGCCAAACAAGTGGATAATCGGATGCTAGCAGTATTCTTCCACTTCTGGACTTGGAGCTTGGCTTGTATCCAAGTAGGTGGTTGCTTTGACTTAGAGGGAGTTTCCTCCGTTCTGCCTGGTTTGGAGGTACTGGGAGCTTTGAACAGAACATGCTAAAAATAAAATTTTATTTGTTATTTTTTAAAACTCAAAGTTCAGAAGATTATCTAAGCCCTTTTAAAACTCCAAGAGTGTGCTTTGAGACAGTTTCAATCTAAGGGCACCTCAAGGAGTCATAAGCCAACCAGCTTGGGCGCTACCTCAACGCTGTAAGCTCTGATTCCCTGTGTCCCCAATCACCTTCATCCCCAAACTACTTGAAAAGGGCATTTGGACCCACTCCCTGAAAAGACATGGTCACTTTAGCAAGGTCCTGAAGGGCCATGGTTTTACATTACATTTCAAAGTTTATTTGCTTTGGGGTTTTATTTCTGTTGTCGTTCAAATGCAAAAAAAAAAAAAAATTACTCTTGTTACACATGCTTTGAAATACGTGTCCAAATGTTATTAACCACAATGACCTGCTTTGATTTACCAAGAAGACGGCCCTGGAGCCTGGCAGACCCGTGCCTGCGTGGATGGGATTTGTCTAGGTTTGTTGTTGGCTTCGGAAAGCTAATTAAGTGCTCTGAGAAAGACCATTTCTTGAAAGCATAGACAGTCGTATTCCTCACTTTGATGTTGTTTTGCAAGATGTTTGCGGAAATGTTCGTATCTGGATGTCTGTTATGTGCCATTTTTCTTCTAGCATCGAGATACAATAAAAAAAAAAAAAGAAAACAAGAAAGAAGAAATACTATTTCAAGGAAAATGGCTCTCTTTGAAAAACATGGAACCAAACTACAAAATGGGGCCTCCTGAGGCTTCACGACAGAAAAAAAACTAAACCCAGAACTTAATCTTGGCCCCAGTGTTTAGCCGGTCAGAGAGGCTGGGACTGTGGACCATTCAGGGACTCCTGGGGGCCTGCGATGGGGTAGGGTGAGCTGGCAAGGGGGGCCTCCAGCAGTATCAGAGCTCAAGGCCCACATTCCCACCAGAGGCAAGTTTAGGGTCCAGCTAGGAGCCGGGCTGGGGCTCTTGATTTTCTTGTCAAAATTGCTACTCTTCCCAGCTCACACTCAACCTTTCTAGCAAGTAGCTTTATGAGCCCCCAGAAGCCCAAGGAAACCCCTTGGGTGGAAGAAATCCCATTTCCGTCTGAGCAGACAAGGACAGCAGGTGGTCCTCCATCCCTGCCTCCTGTCCCCTGCTGTCCTCAGGCAGCCCTAAAGACAACTCTTGTCACAAGTCCAGTGATTTCTGGAAGTGCCAGGGCTTCTAAGAGACCATCAAGGGAACTTTAAAAACTTGACAAATGTCCCTGAAGTGAGACTTCTCATCTTTTAAAAAACCATGATTTGATCTCCACTTCGGCAAAGCCCCCTGCTGTTCACTGCTTTCTGCCCGCTCTCGTCTCCCTGCTGCGGGCTTTGGGACCAGCCCTGCTGCCGCCGTGGTGGTAGCAATCTAGACGTCAGGGAAAGCATACATGAAGTCCTGGCTGACAAGCTCAGGTGGCGAGAGAAGGAGGGAAATCAGGGCAGAACCTCCTCATTTTATTGTTGGGAAACCAGCATCTGGAGGGAGGAAGTGACTTGCCCAATGTCTGCCAGCTGGGCTGTAAACCCAGTTTCCTGCTTCTCGGTGCAGGCCTCATTCTGCTCTGTGACTACCATCTCTGAGCTGTGCCCACCAACAGACAAGTTATATGAGGTCCTTCACCTGGCTGTTGGGTCACCAGGCCTTTTCTTGGATATGCTCTCAGGAAGATTAAAAATGATGGAGAAACATTGGCCCATCAATAAAAGATTACAGACAGCTTTAGAGAACAATGTAGGATGGATGGATGGATAGATAGAACTAGGTAGATAGAGATAAATAGAAAGAATATACTCTGTGTGTGTGTGTATACACGCGCACACACACACACACTGCACTCTACATTTTCCAAATTGCTGCCATTATTTTTCAGAAGTTTAATAGTTTGCAGAAATAGGTACTTGAGCCAAAGTCTCTGTTCCCCTAACACACCGAGCTGAGGGTTGGTCAGGGAAGCCTTCTGTGAAAGAGAGGGATCATTAGTCAGAATTCCTGCAGTTGCCTTTTCTATCAACATTTCAAGTGCAGAGGAGACTGAGAAACAGAACTTTCAACATGTATAATCCCAGGGGAATACTTTGCAAAGGTATCCAAGAAGGAAGATTTTGAATTTATTTTTGCGATCGTCCATGTATTCCACCCTCCATTCATTCACCCAACCAGCATGTATTGAGCACCGGCTCTGTGCCAGGCTCTGTTCTGGGTGCCAGGAGCATGGTGGGGAACCATGAAGATGCAATCCAAGAAGGCAATCATTAAACAAGTAATTAAAAGCATGATGTAATCTAGAGGTAACTAGTCTCTGGGTTAATCAGGGAAGGCTTCTTTTAAGAAAGAAGAAGTCATCAAAAGTCTGTGGGGCTCTGCTTTCTCTCTGGAGATCACATTTGAGGCTAAAGGAGGAGATGCAGCAGTGCCCTCTTGACCCAGATTTGTGGGACAATCATATAGTGCAATGGTGGGGAAAGAGAGGCAAGAGGGTACCTGGGCTGAGTTTCCTTCCAGAAGGCCGAAGGCACAGTCTCCATACTTGAACAGCTCACAGAATCACCAAGATGTGAGCAGAGATACCTGTATGGAGATGCTTGTATGGAGAGAGGGAACTGGTTTCAGAGCTCGGTTCCGAGTCCTGAGTCTCCCCTTTGGGGTTCATCACTCAGATTCCTGCAGGCATTACCTTTTCTGGCCCTCAGGGAGACACTGCCCCTGGCTCAACACCACCTGGTTCTTCTAGATGAGACAGGCTGATATTTTCCAAAAGAACTTAAATCAGAGGAGAAGTTTTTAAAAAGAAACTAAATAAGATAATCCAAAGGAACCGAAACACAGTCCAGGGCAGCCATGGGTCGTTGTCTACCAGGATCTTAGAATCCCTCTTTTCATTTCTTGGACTTCTCACTAACCTGCTTCTCTTCTAAGAAAGCACAGGGCCATGGTCACAGTGACCTTCTTGGGGAATTAATAGGAGGCCAGTGGAGTCAGTAACCCTCCTTGGAGGAGTGAAACTATTCTCATGTGGCTTCGGATACTATCAACCCAGAAAGGAATTGTCCCAACGGAGAGGCCCATTCTTTCCCAACTGCTAGGGTGAAATTCAGGGGTATTTTCTATGAAGATCTGCCCATAATGGCCAGTCCTATTTAGACCATGTGAACGATGGAAGCATGAGTCGTCACCAGAACAACACGTGGGGAAGGGCCTTCAACATTGGGGCTGGTGGGAAGGGAGCCTCTTCTGGATGCCCACAGGCAGGCAAGGCCACGGCGGGGAACCTGAAAGGAGGCAGCTGCCTGCTTCTAGCCCCAGATACACCCAGGGCCCACACCCAGCCCTGGAGCTCTCAGATCTCGAAGGGACTTAACACAGTTCTGTCCATATTGGGGCTCACAATGGACAGGGGCCCGTGTGAGAGACCCGTAGGATCAATAGGAACAAATTCCATTGTTTTGCTGTAGAGTATGATCTCTAGCCCCGGGGGCAACTGTAAGTTGGAGAAAGCAAAGAGGCTCATCTTCCATAAAGTCTTCATTCATTGACTCATTCATTCAACAAATAATCGTGGAAGGCCTGCCATGTGCCAAGTCTTGGCACTGGAAACATACAAACAAAGACCTTGCCCTCCTGGAAAGAGGCAATAAATAATCATGACAGTTCCTGACAGCAGCAAGTGCAATGAAGACAATTAAAAAAAAAGATGCTAAAGTATGACTTGTGGGGTCCAGAGAGGGATGCACAGGCAATATTAAAGGAAAAGGTGGCGTGGAATTCAAGCTTTTCTCTGAACACAGCAAATAACACATTCAGTGCCTGGGACAACACAGGACAGGCTGACAGCAGGCAGGACAGGACAAAGCAGAATAGGTGGGGGGTGGTAAGAGACGGTCCACTGTCCAGAAATCAGCTCCACCGGCATCTCAGCCCACTCCCCTCTGGCCACACTTACTGAAGTGCATTCTTCATGTCCCCCTCACCCCTACACCCCTACACATACACCAGAAGAGTAATTGGGGCACTTCTTAGGGACATTTTACCTGTCTCAGGGGAGCAGCCAAAAAGAAGGCATTCTTGCGAGAAGTATTTTGCAAAGGGAAACGAATCCAGTAATGAGAAATCCTTGTGTCAGTCAGTACCCTTTAGGGGTTAAACCTAAAGCATGGATGGCCATTGACCAAATTCTAGCAAATCAGTCAATCCTCACTGACCCTCCCCTCTACAATCTGACACCACTCTGGCTTCAGCCAGGTAACCTGCCCGGTACCTGTGAAACCCATACGTTATCCTTGGTTGTCCTGCAATAAACCAGCCATCAAGCTTTACCCCCAGTCAGAGAGGCTGAGATGAAGCATAATTAGGAGCGATGTGGTTGGGAAAAATCACTACCCCACTGTGCAATCTTGGGCAAGTCACTTTACTTTCCTGTGCTTCAGTTTTCTCATATGTCAAAGCACCAGGGGCGAGGACCTCTACTTGCCCCTAGGTGGGGGCTAAGGATGGGAAGATCATAGGCTGATAAGGACCCTGAAGAGGTGAGAGCATCATCCAGATGTGAGATCTTGTTATGAGCCCACGCTCTGACATTCCCTGGTGAAACTTGCCCCAAACTGCAGTTAGTAGACTGGGATTGATGCCCACCTCCCCCCGCCCCCAAAAAAAGAAAATGCCAGACTAACTAGGAGAATAGAATGTTTTAAAGCTGCCCTTCCAGACTAGGAGTTTGTTGACTAGATACATTGCTGTAAACATCCTTGGAAGAAACTCTGGCTGTTGAAGACCCAAATTCTAGTCTGTGGGTGGATTTCTGAGCATCCCTTCAAAGCCTAGATTGCACCAGGGAATGTGGGGTGGATAGTGATCTGTTCCTTTCATTGAGCAGTGATCTGATGTCCCCATTTTGCCACTCTGCCTTCTGGGGAGCTGAGTGGTCGTGTGCCTCTGCTCCTCTTTAAAGAAAGAAGCCTCCTAGCCACAGGGGGCGCTCTTGGACCGTTTCCTCCTGGACTCTCTACTGCATGACTAATTCTATGACATCATACCTGGTCAGAGGTAGTTTCCAACTCAATTCATCTCAAAGCCAAGGAAAACAAAACACACACACACACCTCACTTTCTGGCAATCCTTAAAGAAAGTCAAGGTCTCATTTCCTTTCTTAGAAAATTTCCACCAAGTTTTCCCTCCTGAAGCCAACATACAATGTGAAATGAAAGCTAGGGGATAGTATTGCAATGCAGCTGCTAAACCCTGTCAGCACAGGGCTCCTCCCGACTCTGCCCATGAGACGTCATCAGCTTCCCAATAACTGGCACGTCTTGGTCACGTTTCCTTCTTCTTATGCTGTGTTAATGTGTTTGCTTTCCATTTGGCAGAGAGACAAGCGAGACGCCTCCAATTTCGACAAAGAGTTCACCAGACAGCCTGTGGAACTCACGCCTACTGATAAACTCTTCATCATGAACTTGGACCAAAATGAATTTGCTGGCTTCTCCTATACTAACCCAGAGTTTGTCATTAATGTGTAGGTGAATGCAAACTCCATTGTAAGCCTGGAGTATAAGACTTCAGGGCAGGTGTATGTATCTATTCTAGTCTTCCAGGATTCATGGTGCATATGCTGGCGTTCCACACATGGAGAGCTTGTCCTAGAGGGCTTTTCTTTGTATGTGTAGCTTGCTAGTTTGTTTTCTACATCTGAAAATGTTTAGTTTAGAGTAAGCGCTTTATCCCATTATAGAGGTACAATTTTCCAAACTTCCAGAAACTCATCAAATGAACAGACGATATCAGAACTACTGTGTCTGATACCAAAATGCTTCAGCATTTGTAATTTTTAAAGTCAGAAGCTAATGTTCCTGGTAAAAGTTTTTACAGTTATTCTATAACATCCCCTTGAATGCTAAGCATGACTGGTATTTTTAAATTGTGAGTAAGCTTTGCAGTTACTGTGAACTATTGTCTCTTGGAGGAAATTTTTTGTTTAAGAATTGATATGATTAAACTGAGTTAATATATGCAAACTCTCGTTTACATGTCTGCTTTTAAATAGAGTCTGACGCAGAGGTTACAAACTGGAGAGACATAGGCTGATGCATAGATGAACTTCGTTTCACTTGCACAGAATTTCATTTAATTGAAATCATTGTCAACATTAAAAAATGGAATTTTTATGTAAATTTCTAGACTTTCAGATTCACTTGAAAAAGAATCAGAAGACTGGCAGCATTGGGCCTACATTTCCATGTGGAAATAATTCAACAGAACTGAAAAATGGCTATCTCCTTTAAAAGCAGTGCATCCTCTTATTTTGCCACAGTCTCCACCACCCCCTATTGTACTATGCTCTCATCCACTTCTCTGGATGCTCTAGCCATTTGAGGTTGAGACCTCTGCCATTTGCAAGTCACAGGCTTAATGACCCTCATATCTTCCTGTGCCCGTAATCAGGATATCTGCTCAGTCATCCAGTTGAGTAGTTTGTGTGTATTAAATCCCCAAGCACGAAGTACAGGACATAATTTCATTGCTGCCAGGACAAAAGTCAGCAAGGAGACTGGAGTCAGGACAGGGAGAACCCTTCCATGGTCTATGAGGATATCACTCATATTTGTAAAACTACTTACCTTTTACTATTTTCTCCTTAGTATCTGCAACAGACAAAACAAAACAAACAGGGGTTTGCCCTTTTCTCAACAGCCATACTTGTCCAAGGAGGTCAGAAGAGGAAGGGAAAATAAGGGAGATCACTGCTAAAAGCTGTTGGCATGATAAGGAGCCCCATTCTCTCTGAGATCAGAGTGTCACGTTACTGAATCAATGGGTGTGAGCCTGACACCTTCTTCTCTGAATGAAATTATGCTTCTCTTTTCTTTTTGAAAGATGTAGTAGTCCAATCGGTAACACATGGCTTTGTAGCTGCTAATGCCATAGGGTAGCAGAAAAGAGCAATTCTGTCACACCAAGTACATCATGACTCCACAGAATTTATTCATCTCCTCCCTCCTTGGAAGACCCCCAGGAAATGGGCATTGGGCAGATACAGTGAAGCCACTGATCCTAGTGTACTCTGCAGAATTTTAGAAACTCTGCCAGTTAAAATTGGGTAAAGCCAACTTAAAAGAAGAAACTGTGTATTCAATGCATCAAATTTAGAAAGCAAAAATCCGTGGATTTCTTTAGATGTGTGATGGCATGTTCCATTTAAGATGATATTAGAGAAGAGTTTGCTATTGTTACTTCTGATTCCTCCCTTTTTCATGCCAGCCCCACATATTTTCTCCCTCTGCTGGATATAAACCAGTTTCATTTCATAAATATTGAGCACCGGCTCTGAGCCAGGCATAGTTCTGGGTGCTGGGCATATAGAGACCAACAAGACAATCCAGGACTTTCCACTCGTAGGCACAAGAAGACTGCAAAAGTCCCAGCCCCTTATCTTCCTGGAATCATGTCCAGTGAGATAGAGTGGGAGCTCCTGTAAGAGCCCTGTAGTTTCCTCTGACTGGCTCAGTCTGGTCCCATGTACATCCCTGAACCAAGCACTGTATCTGGGGTGGAGAGGAATGGTGGGTGAGGCACTTTGGCCAGACCCAAGTTGTATTAGTAATCTACTGCTGTGTAACAAATTATTCTGAAACTTTGAAACAGCAAACATTTATTACCTCTCAGTGTCTGTGGGTAGGAATCTGGGTGGTGTGGCTTCATTGGTTTAATGCCTCTCATAAGGCTGCAATCAGGCTGTTGGCCAGGGTTGCAGTCACACATGAAGGCTCGACAGGGGGAGATGAGATTCACTTCAAGTTTAATCACATGGTGTTGGCAGCCTCAGTTCCTAGCAAGATAGGTATCTCCATAGAACTGTCTTTGGACACGGCTTCCCTGGGGGAAAATGAATCAAGTGAGAGTGTCTAATCTGGAAGCCATCTAATCTCAGTAGTAACCCAGTCTCAGAAGTGACATCCCATCATATTACTGTTTTCTGTTCTTTAGAAACAAGTCAGTAAATCCATCCCATACTCAAAAGGAGGGAATTATACAAGGTGAGAATTCCAGGAAGTGGGGGCCTCTAGGTGTCATCTTGGAGACTGCTTACTGCATACATCAGGAGCTGCACCTCTGGAGCTAGGGGTAGAGTGCCACCCAAACCACATTAACTGAGACTGGGTAAGGGACCACGCTCTGAATAAAAATCGGAAGCTGTTCTCAGAAGAAGGGGAATGTATGTTGAGGAAGCAAACCACAATGGTGGGTTCTCTGAAGATGGGAATTTGGGGTTACCCCAAAGATTCCTTAAGGCTGAGAGACAGGTCAATACTGAGAAGCAATTAAAGGAATGACTCACTTGTCATTGCATTTGATCCACAGAGTCCCCATGGTTTCATTGCCAAGTTCACCACCAAAGGCAAGAGCCTGAATTTGACGTTCAGAGGAATTATAGTCCTTTGCCTTCAGGGACTCAAAATCCACCAAGGAGATGTGTTGGTAGAAACATATGCATACGTCTACATCAATTATTTAATATCGAGTAACAAGACACTTCAAAACTTAGCGTCTTTTAAAAACAACCATTTATTTAACTCACAATGGTTTTTCTGGTTTGGCCATCCCAGCTTATCTCTGATGGACCTGCCTGTGTATTTTCAGTCACCTGGAAGGGTAGCTGGTGACTGGATGGTCTAGGTTGGCCTCATTCACATGTACAGAGTTTGCAAGACTGACTGGTCTAGGGAAGGCTCAGCTGGGATGGTGTGGTTTTACTCCATGTGCTCTATTACATTCCAGCAGGCTAGAACATAGGCTTCCTCGTGTGGTGGGTATTTATTTATTTATTTATTTATTTATTTATTTATTTATTTATTTATTTATGGCTGTGTTGGGTCTTCGTTTCTGTGCGAGGGCTTTCTCTAGTGGCGGCAAGTGGGGGCCACTCTTCATGGCGGTGCGCAGGCCTCTCCCTATCGCGGCCTCTCTTGTTGCGGAGCACAGGCTCCAGACGCGCAAGCTCAGTAGTTGTGGCTCACGGGCCTAGTTGCTCTGCGGCATGTGGGATCTTCCCAGACCAGGGCTCGAACCCGTGTCCCCTGCATTGGCAGGCAGATTCTCAACCACTGCACCAGCAGGGAAGCCCCGTGTGGTGGTTTTGAGGACTACAAAGAGCAGCAATGGGAAGCAAACCCCAGTGCATGAGCGCTTTTCAAACCTCAGCTTATGTCATGGTTGCTGCATTCCCATAAGAGAAATTCAAGGGGTGGAGAAATGGACTCTACTTTTGGATGGGAGGCACTGTAAAAACACATTGCAAAGGCAAATGGACAGAGGGATGGAAAAATGTGTGACCAACTTTATATCTACCACGGAGTCCAACAAGGGCACCATTCGTGAACTTAGGGGACATCAAAGAAATAAGACAGATGGGAAAGAAACTTCCAGGAACATCCTGGGCTGCCCCATGGTCAGGCCTCATAAATCACCAGAAGTCAGTCACCCTACTTGTCTCTTCAATCTCAACATACAAAGATACGGTGCTAAAGTTCAGGCTTGCCAGTGGGATAACAAGAGTCAACTTGAGAGCTGGTGCTATACGTTCTTCAAACCAATGAAGACAAAGTTCTGAAATCCTCACCTGTTACTCCTGCCATGGTTCTTTTTCTCACCGCACATACAAGCTGAGATGCTGGAGAAGCCAGGGAGGAATGAAAAGCAAGATAAATAATAACCAAATCTGGGACACCCAATCCAGTACCACCTATCAATATCTGGTTCTAAAAGCCCGAAAGCCAAATAGCTGAGGTCCTGTATCTTTCCTGATTTTGATGTGGAACTGCTTTGACCTACATGGAATTCTGCTGCTCATCACTTCCTAGACAAGCAATGGTGGCTCCAAAAGTGAATCCTGATTTTCCAAAACAGTACACGTTTGCACTTTAGACTTCTTGCCCAAATGACTGAACTCCCTCCACTATGGATTTTGTCCCATAGAATGCTAGTTTCCCTGGCATATGGACTGCTGATATCAGGCCAGATGTCAGGGTTGAGATTACAGTGGTGTTTAAACAAAAGATGCAAGAACATTCAATTCTGTTTTCAACCAGTCACTCTTCCTCACGAGGTGCAAGAAGGAAATAAATGCATAGAGGACAGTGCCTAGTAAATGAAAAGTTGATCAGTATTTGAAGATTTGACTTTATATCCCATTGTGGGATCCTAACCCCAGGGTAGGTTAGATTGCATGGAGAATTCCTAGATATCGTGTGAGTTATATTACTTATCTATCGCTGTTAACAAGTTACCCCAAAATTTAGCAGCTTAAAACAAGACATATTAGCTCACAATTTCTGTGGGTTGGGAGTCCAGGTACAGTTTAGCTGGGTCTTCTGCTTCAGAGTGCCTTATAAGCTTCAATCGAGGTATTGACAGGGGCCGTGGTCTTACCTGAAGGTTCAACTAGGGAAGCATCCACTTCAAAGCTTGCTTACATTGTTGTTGGCAGGATTCAGTTCCTTGTGAGCTATTGGACTGAGAACCTCAGTTCCTCACTGGCTCTTGGCTGGAGGCTGCCCTCAGTTGCTTGCCATTTGGGTCTTTCCAAAATGTCGGCTTGCTTCATCAAAGTGTACAAGCTAAGAAGGCAATATAGTGAGAATACCAGTAAGTGGGAGGTGCCATTCTTTTGTAAAGGAATCACACGAGTGATTCACACGTCACTAGGTCCAGCCCACACTTAAGGAGAAGGGATTACACAAGGGCATAAATAAGTGAGGCAGAGACCACTGGGAGACATATCAGAAGCTGCCTACCACATAGGTGTAAAGGGTATCCTCTAAGAGATATAATATGGGATGGGGTATGGGAGACAGAGGCGGGTCTCAACACTGTGTTCAATGAATGTGCTCAATCTTGATCAACCAGATCAACCCCATCCTCAGAGGTGAAGTGAAGGTGGAGAGGAGACACTGTGATCATCCCTTTTCTGACTGGGAGTTTCTGAGCTGGTGTGGGTGGCCAGACTGACACCATTTATCCGAATGGAAATTACTTTTTTCTTGCATCAAAAGATTTGAGCCTCTCCTAAATAGAACATTAATCAGCATTTATTTAATCCCACAAGATTGAAGGGCCCTTGGTCTCAAAACAGAGGAGTTTCCTTGAACCCCCCTAAACACAAGCAGCATTAGATTCATATCTCTGCCCTAGTTAAGCAACAGAAAGCTGAAAGGAACCATGGAACTTTAGTTGAGGAGCCCCCAAAGATATTTGACCCCAAGATCATTGTCAGGAAATTCTACTAGTTGTAAGTGAACAGAGCCCAGGGGCGGGCTTACAGGGAAAGAAGGTGAAAATATTTCAAAATGATGTAAAGGGGGAGGAAACTCTGATTGAAGAGAGGAGCAAGCAGAAAAAGCCTCCAGATCCCATCTTCCTCATTATTATGCTACAAAGACTGAAACTGTGTCAGGCAGCCCATGACTGCACTGCAAAGAGAAATCATTAGACCTGAGTATGACTGAATATATTTCATTCATTCATTCATTAAATCTCTCTTTAGGACTAATGTCTATTCCAGATGGGGTACAAAACATGGGCCCTCTTCTCATGCAGCTGATGTGCAGAGAGGGATACATATTAAATACAGTGAATAACATTACAGATAGCAATACCTGCTATGAAGAAAACAAAGCAGAGTGGTGGGTAGAGACTGGCAGGGATGGGGATGGCTGGGTCATCAGCTACTTAACCCAAACGCTCAAGGAAGACCTCCTTGAGAAGGTGATAGTTCGAGGTCAGTGATAAGGAGCCAGAGCAAAGCATTCCAGACAGAAGGGACAGCAAGTTCCATAGCGTGAGACCTGGCCTCCCAAAGACCAGAAAGTAGCCCATGTCACTGGAGAAAGGCAAGACTCGGCAAAGTGGGGGAGGTGAAGCCAGAGAGCAAAGCAGGGGCCAGATCTTGTAGGCATTCGTAGACCTTGATGGGAAGTTTGACTTTATTCTAAGTTCAGTGAGAATCCCCTGGACACTGTATTACTTTCCTGTTGCTGCTGTAACTAATTGTCACAAGCTGTGTGGCTTAAAACAACACAAATGTATTCTCTTGTCGTTCTGGATGTCAGAAGTCAAAAATCAGTCTCCCTGGTCTAAAGTCAAGTTGTCCACAGAGCTGGTTCCTTCTGGAGGCTCTAGGGGAGAATCTATTTCCTTGCCTTTTCCACCTTCTGGAGTCCTCCTGGGTTCCTTGGCTCGTGGATCTCTGTCATTTTCAAAGCACATCACTACATCCTCTGCTTCTGTCGTCATATCTTTTTTACCTGTGACTCTCCTGCCTTCCTTGTGATTACATGGGGCCCATCCAGATAATTCAGGATAATCTCCCCATCTCATGATCTTTAACACATTTGCAAATCTCTTCTGCCACGTAAGGTCATATATTTATAGATTTCAGGGATTGGGGGGGACACCTTCAGAGGGCCTTTATTCTGTCTCCCGCAGAGACGTGAAGCAACAGGCTGACGTGATCTGATTTACCTTAGAGAGCATGGTTTTGTAAGGGTGAGAGGGAGAAAGGAAGCTCAACGGAGACGATTGCAATAGTGCAGGGGGAAGCAGAGGTGCAGGACCGCTGCGGTCCTCATAGAGATGAATGAGAAAAATGCAGAGAAGGACTATCTAGCCAAACAGGTTTGCTGACTCCCAGCTGCATAACCTCAACCAGCCCAGCATCAGTCTCTTTAGAGAACTCTTGGGTCTGTGTGGCTTTTCAGAAGGGAAGAGGCCTGGACTGGAAGGGAGTGAAACATCCCTTCTGGTGACATAAGCAGGGTGGGGCTAGTCCCCAGTCTGGGGGGGTGACGCTTGGGATAAAGGACTAGGGGGGAATAAAGAACCAGACTGGGGATGAGTGGGGGAAGGGCTTCAGCAGTGGTGGGGAAAACCTGGGGTAGTAAGTTGAGGACTGCCCCCCCACCACCCCACCCCCACCCCCTGCACACACCAAGTATTGAGTCTTAACCCTGGAATTTGTAAAATTCACCTTCTTTGGGAAAAGAGTCTTTGCATATGTAATTACACTGAGGACCTTGAGATGAAGAGATTACCCTGGATTACCAGGGTGGGCCCTAAAGGCCATCACAAGTATCTTTACAAAAGAGACACAAAGGGCGGTAACACATACACACAGAGAAGGCGGCATGAAGAAGGAACAGAGAAGGATGTGACCACAAGCCAAGGAATGTCGACAGCTGCTGGAAGCTGGAAGAGGTGAGGAATGGGTTCTCCCCCGGAGCCTCCAGAGAGAGTGAGACTGTGCCAACACCTTGATTTTGGCCTCCAGAACCATGAAAGTATCAGTTTCTGTTGTTTTAACCCATCCAGTTTTGGTCATTTGTTACAGCATCTCTAAGAAACTAATACACCTGGTGTGGACAAGATCATAGTGTAGAGTTTGACTCAACTACTGATAAATGGGCCAAACTGGAATTCTGAAACAAACCCTTCCAATGTGGGCGTGCCACCAGGCAAGTGAAGTCAGAGATGGAATCTCAGTCCCAATCATACTAGGAAACAAGATGAGAAGAAACTAATGTCACTCTGACAGCCAGGGGACCCTGATGACTTTTTTTTTTTTTTTTTAATTTTATTTATTTATTTATGGCTGTGTTGGGTCTTCGTTTCTGTGCGAGGGCTTTTTTAATTTATGGCTGTGTTGGGTCTTTGTTTCTGTGCGAGGGCTTTCTCTAGTTGCGGCAAGTGGGGGCCACTCTTCATCGCGGTGCGTGGGCCTCTCACTATCACGGTCTCTCTTGTTACGGAACACAGGCTCCAGACGCACAGGCTCAGCAATTGTGGCTCACGGGCCCAGTTGCTCCGCGGCATGTGGGATCTTCCCAGACCAGGGCTCGAACCCGTGTCCCCTGCATTGGCAGGCAGACTCTCAACCACTGCGCCACCAGGGAAGCCCGACCCTGATGACTTTAAACCCCTTCCCCATTGGTGCTGCCCTCACCAGCTGAAACCAGGAGCAAGAACCCCGTCTGTGGTGCAGCCCTTCTGCGGGACCCCTGAAGACAGCCAGCCATTGCTTTGTATGGTTCAGGCCTGTGGACAACTTGCTTCCCCCTCACAATACACCCACTTGGGGTTGGCTCAAATGCCTCTATGTCTGACGCTGCAGAGAGTGGTGGAAAGCTACAGAGAATGGACAAAACTCACAGACCATCTGTTCATCTTCTGTGTCTTGCGAGTTTCTTTTCAAAGTTAAGCATTTGATAGCAGTTGTCAGGCATTATCTCAAAAGCTACCACTTGGGTAAAGACATTGTTTTTAAAATCCAGGAGAATCACTCGTAGATCAGTGATTCTCCAGGGTTTGGAATAAGGGATGAGCTGTATTTTGAAACAACATCTTCAAATATTATCATATAACTTTATTACCGGAAAAGGGGAAAATGTCTTATTTCTATAATACAGACTTCAGGAAGGAAAGCTTGACCAAATTTTGCTAGAAAGGCTGTGTAGAAAATGGAGGAATTTCTCAATCAAGAATCACAGGCTCTGGGATGAGGGTTTATTGGAATTTCCTGGCCATGGTGAGATTTTTATGTTTATCAAAAAGGGACACTTTTTTTTTTTAAAATATATTTATTTATTTTTGTCTGTGTTGGGTCTTCGTTTCTGTGCGAGGGCTTTCTCCAGTTGCGGCGAGCGGGGGCCACTCGTCAACGCGATGCGCGGGCCTCTCACTGTGGCGGCCTCTCTTGTTGCGGAGCACAGGCTCCAGACGCACAGGCTCAGTAGTTGTGGCTCACGGGCCTAGTCGCTCCGTGGCATGTGTGATCTTCCCAGACCAGGGCTCGAACCCGTGTCCCCTGCATTGGCAGGCAGATTCTTAACCACTGTGCAACCAGGGAAGCCCCAAGGGACACATTTTTAAAAAAATGCTATGTAACACCTTCAGTAGAAGGATATGTCACCTTGACTTGATTCTCAGAATGTTTGGAGAGTGAATACAGCCATCTAGGAAGGGGTGCATCAGTGGTTGCAAAGGATAAGCAGAATGTACCAACTTCTGGGCATGAGTTTTGTCCTCCATGCCCTACAGTTCAGGGGCTGAGTTGGGAGGTACTCAGGTTGGAAGAGACTCTCCCTCCAACTTCAATACCTTCCAGCAGGAGCTTCTCAGTAGAAGCTTGAGTATCAAGGACTTAGAATAAGTCTTTGGGTATCATGGAAATTAGGCAGCTAATTCCCAAATCATGACCCTAGGCACCCATAACTAAGCCCTCTTGGCCAACATGACCATGAGAACTGAATATCGACCCCCTGGAACACGTTCCCATTTCATTGATACAACTGCAGAAAACTTTGCCTAGGTTAGAATAAAGGGGTTACTCTAGAGTATAGTGGGGTGGCGAAAACCTAGACTCTGCATCCAGAGCATTCAACTCCCAGCTCTGCTACGTACCAGCTGCCTAACCTTGGAAAGTTACTTAGCCACATCTTCCCATCCTTAAGATGGGAGGGGACAATAATACTCTTCCTTAGAATTGTTGTGGAGATTGAATGAGACAGTGCCTGGCATAAAGTTTGTTTCGTTTATGTGTCAGCTATTATTTTCATTATTACAGGAGCCGGGCAGATAAGGCAAATGCATGAAACATTCTAGGAGTAGAAAAATAAGAGGGTTGTGAGCTAAGAGTTTCTGACCTGGAGAGTGCCTCATCCTGTCTGAAGTGAGCAGCCACTGTGGCATCCTCTCCAAGAGACAACCTGCAAGGATGCAGCCCAACGGTGCTGTATTTTCCATTCCTCGAAAGAAGCTAGAAATCTAGATTTTTATACAAAATGTCCTGATTTTAAAATATGGACCACTAATTCTAATTTTTTGAAACTCTGGGCTGTGCAAATAAAATATGTCCATTTAATACATATGTCAGGCAGGCTTCAAGATAAGCAGGTACACATTTTCAGCTCTTTTAAGAGTCTTCTAAGGATATCTGGGGGAGAAAGTATTTCATCTGCAGAACTTATTAACTGGACATTATTATTTATAATAATTTAGCACTTATAATGTACCAAGCCCTAGCCTAGGGCTTTATAATAATAATTCAATCCTCACAACAACCCTATAAGGTAGGTACTATTACTTTTGTCATTTTACAGTGGAAGAGACTGAAGCTCAGAGGGTAAGTAACTTGCTCAAGACAAAAGAGCAGGTGGTAGAGCCAGATTTTAATGCAAGCTGGCTTTTAAAAATTTGTTATGGATCACATAAAAAATTTTAAAACCCACACAGAATGTTGGCAGGGCCAGAGCTGTCACCAAAGTGTGTATTTATAAAGGTGTGTATCACTGAGTGATGTTGGGATTAGCAGGACCACTAGAGAACCCAAGCAAACAGAGCTCAGCAAAGCCGTGCCACGTACACAGAGTTGCTTGTGCCCACCACAAGTCAGTACGTGACCACTGAACCATGTTTGTAGTTGACGTGGCACTCAATTAATCATATAGATGATGGCAAACCTTTATAGAGCCCTTACCATGTGCTAGTCCCTATTCTAAACACCCTACAAATATTAGTTTACCTAATCCCGTTGAGACAGATACTATACCTATCATCCCCATTTTATGTGGAAGCTGAGTCACAGAGAGATGGAGCCATTTGTCCAAGTCCACACAGCCACGAACTGGGGCAGAGTTTGAATCCAGGCAGTTCAGTTCCCGAGTCTATGCTCTTGGCTACTACATTTTGTTCATAAATCAATTGACAATGTCAATTACCTGTGGTTAGTTCCACTGCAAAAACGCCCATGAGCAAGAAAGAACACGGCAAAGAGAGAGATTTCAAATGAAGTTGCAGACAAAACTGAACATTGGTGGGGGGTTTGAGGGGATGCAGTTTGCTTTATAATGATGACAATAGCTAGCTCTGGGAGGGAATTATTCCTAGGTTCCACCAGTGTTAAGTTCACGTTAGCCTCATAGAAACTGTAGGAGCTGGATGTTATTATTCAACCCATTTTACAGATGAGAAAGCTGAGACAGAGATGGTTTGAATAAGGTCACATAGCTGCTAAGTGGTCAAATGAAGGCATGAACACAGGTCTGTCAGACCCTACAGCCTGTGTGTTTAAGCCTCACATTAAAATGTTCAGACGCTTGTTTCTTCCAGAATGGCTTCTGCTAAGCGAGGTGGAAAAAACTAGGATAAGGACTAATTGCTAATCAGCCAGGGAGTAACTTCCAGGGAGTTTCCAAAGAGAAAGTCCACATGACCGGGCGGTGCCTGAGGGGAGAAGGTTTGGGATAGAGCCTCACTAAGAGTGTCTCTGACACCCCACAGGCCCCAGCCCACAGACACCCTACTCCCTGAAACCAGAGGACCACAGACCCTTCCCTTCCCTCTGGCTAAATGTGAAGAGCGTCCTTCTGCCTTGTTACCTCTTGGAACCCAAAACCTGGTTGGGTATTGAACTTGCATGTTGGACCCTCCTAGGTTTCCATGTGGCAAAACCCACCTCAAACTGGAGTTATTAAAAGAATAAGAATCATTTATTTGTTTAGGTAACTAAAAGAGCCTTGGGCTGTCTGGCTTCAGGTACTGATGTGTCCAGGGACTCATACAATATCGAAAGCTGTCCTTCTCTGACTTCATCTAGTGTTCTCCATGGCTTCATTTTCTTGGTGGCCCCCAGAAGCTCCAGTCACTACCCCCAGAGCTTAGCAATACGAGTGGGAGGAGAATTTAATTTTTCTAATAGTCCCAATAAAAATTATGAGACTGAGTTTTACTGGCTTGGCTTGAATATCCATCTATAACTTAATTATCTTAGCTAGAGGGATAGATTTGCCAAGCCTGGGTCACATGCTCGCCCCTGGAGTAGGGTGGAGGTAAGAGAGTCCTCTTGAATCACATGGGGATGGATGGTTTCCCAGAAGAAAATGGTAATATAATTTTGAAAAGAAAGGGGAATGGGAGTCTGGGAGATAATAACAGGTGCCTCCTAAAAGCTCAGACTAGAGGGTCACCTACTTTTGGATGCTAAGATTATAGGCACAGAGCCACCTAGTTCCTAATGTGTTACCTAACACTCTTAATGGGAGGTTCTCCGTGTCTCTGAAGCCTGTAAGCAAGGCAATAAACTTCTTTGCTAGCATATGTAGTGGACATTTCCCCTTCTGGAAAGAGCACGCCAATATTCCTTGTGGTTCTATCCATCCCTCATTCTCAGTCACTATGGTTCAGAATGGGGCTCACCCACCCAAGTCTTCAAGCATAAAGCTGTAACCTAAACCCATCATATACCTTTGGCCATATGATGTGTTCTGAGATGATGGTGTGATTTGATTCTTACCAGAGTCATCATATCCTGGGCGTTTAAAAAAAAAAAGGAAAGAAAAGCTCTTTCTTTTCGACTGGGGTTGGTGAGGGGGTAGGTTGTTGGCTGGGCGAGGCTAGAAGCCATCTTGCCACTGCAAGGATATTGCTGGCCCAAAACTGATAGAAGAAACCAGAGCTGAGAGATGGAATTTGAGCCCCAGGACCCAGACATACTCTATTTGAGCCAATCGATCACCATCATTTGTTTTCTTGAATTAAACCAATTTGAAGTGGATTTTCTGTCACTGGCAACTAAAAAAATGCCTAACTAATTGCTACTACCTGGCTTCAAATACCAGCCCTGCCATTTTTACACACCATGTCACTTTGGGTAAATCGCTTAACCCCTCTGATCCTTAGTTGCCCCTTCTATGGAGGGGAAATATCTTTCTTGGAGGGTTTCCAGGATAGTAATTGAGGTTATAACTGATTAATGCTGAGCACAGTTCTGGGGACACCATGTGTGCATCATACATGTAAGTTTTATTGTTGTTGGGAGAGCAGGAAAAGCCAAAATAAGTGGGATGGAAACTAAAATTGAGTGTCTATCAGAGCCAGGAAAGTATTTGATGTAGCTGAGCTGGCTGGACACAGATAATAGGGAGTGTTGGGGGATACCGGGAGGGCAAAAGCCTGATTCAAAAACAATCAAACTTTAAGTTTTAAAATCTCTGTAAGGGACAAGCAAAATAAGGACAAGGGCTACTATTTCCCCAGGCCCCGGAAAACAGTCAAAACATGAATGTTTCAGACGAGACCGTGGCTGTGAGCCAGGCGGTGTGGTTGCCCGATTCTAAGGTGTTCCTATGAATTCGGGGTCTAAGCACCAGGACGCCCCCACCTCGACGCTCTGCCTCTCCCAAAGCAAGAGAGTCGAAGGGCTCTTTGAGTCCAGGCTCTCCTTAATTTCAAAACCGAACATGACCACTCTTTATTTTTAACCTTCCCTTCCCCTAGTCTATGCCTTCAAGCAGCTTTTCTGGGGAGGGAGTGTTTGCGCCCACACTGGCAGATCTGAGTCCCTGGCCACGCGCCGGCTGCAGTGGGGCTGTTGCCATGCCCACCCACCCTAGCAGCCTGGAAGCCAGCCTTTAGGGGGGCTCACTTGAGAGCTGCAGGAACTGGGAGGAGAGCGGAACTCAAGCACCAGAAGTGACCCGGGTGTGGGCAAGGTGCCCTTCGCTCTTCTGAAAGGAGCATGCTTCGCGTCTGGTTGGAGTGTCTGTAACAGTAAAGGACTTGGAGGAGGAGGTGGGGCTTCGGGTTGTCATCACCGTACAGTGAATGCTCCCCATGAACCAGCATTTGTCGTATGTTATACTTTTATCACATTTGCTTTACAGAGAAGGAAGCCCAGAGAGGTTGACAAACTTGCCCAGAGTCACAAGGCTAATAGGTGACAGAGCCAGAATTTGAACTTCGATGGCTATAAATCTAGCACTTTAACTTAATCACCATACTGAAATGCCAACCAGGAGATAAAATGCATTAATGAGCCGACATGAATGTTCTGAGCCCTTTGACAACTGCATTTATTTTTGCTAATTATTAAAGAATCATCTGATCCATACATCAGTTTCCTCTCAATATGACTAGTTTGATGGTCTTAAACGTGTCCACAGATTCTTTGACACCCCTCCCGTCAGGAGATGGAACTAATTCCCTTCCACTTGAATCTGGGCTGGCTCCTAACGAATATAATGTGATGGAATTAATGCCTTGTGGTTTCCAAGGCCAGGTTAGAAAGAGCTATAGAGCTTCTGCCGGGCTCCATGTCCTGAGGTGCTCACTCTTGGGACCCAGCTGCCATGCTGTGTGGAAGCCTAGGCCACTCAGAAGCCACACGGAGGTGCTCCCTGTGAAAGCTCCTTCTGAGGTCCAAGGCCACAGCCAGAATCCACCACCAGATGTGCAGGTGGGGAAGACTTTGAGAAGATTCCAGCTCCAGCTGCCATCTAACTGCAACCAGAGAAGAACCCTGAGCAAGAACCACATAGCTGATCCAGTCAATTCCCAGAACAGTGAGAGATGAGAATAAATGATTGTCATTAGGTACAGTTAGTGTGAATTAGCTCCTGTAAAAAAAAAAGATCAATTCTTGGACTCTGGCAAAAAAATAAAATAAAATAAAATAAAATATGAGCTTCTTGACTTGTATGATTTGATTCCAAACTGAATAGACCCCAATCCCACAAAATCACGTCTGGCAACTCTCCACCTACCTTTCTGACAGTGCTCTTCAGTTTAAACAATCGGGACGATGATGATGATGATGGTGATGATGATTTGTTCTACTCCTCCTTGAGAGCTTTGTATGTGCCACACAGAGAGCAAAGGGCTTTACCTACATGATTTCATTTTTTTTTTGCTCAAAACACCCCCATGGTGTTGTCTTTTTCTTCAGGTTTGGAACTGAGCTCAAGGAGTGAAATTGTCCAAAGTCGCCCAGCTAGGATGCAGCAAGGCTGGGTTTTCGTTGATTCACTGAGTTGACTTGTACCGTATTGATTGAGCTCCCACTATGTGCCACACACTGTGCCGGGCCCTGGAGACGTCGCAAGAAGACAGATATGGTTCTTGTCCCCAGACTCCAATGCTGCAGACAGGTGATAAGAAAACAGACAAGCAAGCAAGGAAATAAATAACAGCATTGCCGATTGTGATCAATGCTGTAAGGAAAATAGTGATGAGACTGGTGGTAGTTAAGGCACTGCCTTCAGTCCCCTCTGAGGAAGTGGCCTTTGAGGGACAAGACATGAGATCTATGCCATGTGATTCTGGAGGAGGTGCAACCTGGGCGGCAGAAACACTGAGAGGAAAGCCAGGGTTAGGGGAAGGGTTTGGCACAGTCAAGAAACAAACAAAAAAAAGGGGGCCAGCCTTGAAGTCAACAAGAAAAAATAGAGTAAGAGATGAAGGCAGGGGGCTTCCCTGGTGGCGCAGTGGTTGAGAATCTGCCTGCCAATGCAGGGGACACAGGTTCGAGCCCTGGTCTGGGAAGATCCCACATGCCGCGGAGCAACTGGACTCGTGAGCCACAATTACTGAGCCTGCGCGCCTGGAGCCTGTGCTCCGCAACAAGAGAGGCCGCGACAGTGACAGGCCCGCGCACCGCGATGAAGAGTGGCCCCCGCTCGCCACAACTGGAGAAAGCCCTCGCACAGAAACGAAGACACAACACAGCCATAAATAAATAAATTAATTAATTAAAAAAAAAAAAGAGATGTGGGCAAAGAGGGAAGGAGGCCAGACCACACATGGCCTTGTTGGCCAAGGTAAGGAATGTGGGTCTATTCTAAGAAAAATGGGAAATTTGGAAGTTTAAAAAAAAACAGTATAGTGACATGATCTGGTCAACTTTTAAAAGTGTCACTTCTGACTGCTCCATGGACTAAGCCAAGGAGGAGATGGGTAGACTGGGAGAGTCTACTCAGTGTTGGCTGAGGACACAGAGCTGAACCATATAACCCTGAACTAAGCTGAACATCCAACCCCTGGGATCAAGGGTTTGACCTGCCTGGGCTGACCAGAGCATTATCCATCCAGAATGGCCATCTCTCCACTCCAGCAACTGGAGGATAAGACGATATGCAGAGGTACCCAAAGGACGAAGTTCTGAATTCAGGAAGAGAGAGTGGGGAGGGGGTGTGGAAAGGAGAGGGCCGCCAAAATGGTTTCTATTCATTAAGAAAAAAGAAAAAGGAAATTAAATGAAGTAAGCATCCAACTCAAGAAATTAGAAAAAAAAGTGAAAGTACAATGTACAGTTCTTTGTTAGCAAACTGGAAAATCTTGATGAAGATGATGCTTTTCTGGAAAATAATTACTAAAACTCTTTATATAACAGAATATTATAATATATTTTAAGTATAATATAATCTTTATAATATACTTAAAATCTTATCATCTTAAATAAAGTAGCATAGTGATTTAGGGTGCAGGCTCTGCTTTCAGATTGATCTGGATTCGAATCCAGTCTCCACCATTTACTAGCTGTGTGACCTTAGGCAACATTCAGTTTCTTCACTTGTTTTTTTTCCCCCTTCTTTTTTTATTTCTTTAATTTTCTTAATTGACGTATAGTTGATTTGCAGTGTTTCAGGTTTACAGCAGGTATATGTCAGTTAGACATCTATCTATCTATCTATCTATCATCTATCTATGTATCTATGTATCTATCTATCATCTATGTATCTATCATCTATCATCTATCTATTCTTTTTCAGATTCTTTTCCATTATAGGTTACTACAAGATATTGAATATAGTTCCCTATGCTATACAGTAGGTCCTTGTTGTTTATCTGTTTTATATATAGTAGTGTGTATCTGTTAATCTTAAATTCCCAATTTATCCCTCCCTTCCATTCCCCCTTAGTAACCGTAAGTTTGTTTTCTATGTCTGTGCATCTATTTTGATTTTGTAAATAAGTTCATTTGTATCATGATTTTTAGATTTCATATATAAGTGATATCATATGATATTTGTCTCTTTCTGACTTACTTCACTTAGTATGGTAATCTCTAGGTCCATCCATGTTGCTGCAAATGGCATTATTTCACTCTTTTTTATGGCTGAGTTCTTCACTTCTAAAATGGGGATAAAAACAGTCCCTGCCTAGAAATAAATATAACTAGGGGTGTGCAGAATGTATGTGAAGAAATAATAAAAATTCATCAAGGGAATTTAAAACAAGATCAGATGAATGGAATCAAAGTATTGTTACTTAATAATGTCAGTTCTTCTTAAATAAACATATGGTTTGATATAATTCTAATAAACATCCCCATTCAATTACTTTTATATTTGTTAGTTTTGTGTTCCTTTGATGGGAAGGGGGAGAATTTGATGAAGTGACTCTAAAATTCAACCTGAAGAATGAATGGGCAAAATAGCCAAGAACAACCTGAAAGTGAAGAATAATTAGGGAACATGCTGACTACAGATATTAAAATGGACGAGAAATTTTCAAAGATTAAAATAGCATAATACATAAATATTGAAACATAGATCAATGGAATAGCGCAGATAGCTCTGAGGCAGTCTTTCATGTACCTGACTTTATTAGATAATAAAAGTGACCATCCAAGATTATGCAGAAAGAAGAAATATTCAATAATGACACTGGGACAATTGATTAATATTGGGGGGTAAACAAAGCAAAATTAAATCTTCATCTCACTATACATCAATGTAAATTCCAGATTGATTAAAGAGTATAAAGTAATTTAAAAGTTAATTAAAACTAATAAAAAATCTAGACAAAGTTCTGGGTAAGAAGGCAACTTGATCACTTGATCACAAGCATCTAATATTTATCTGCTCCTCCTTTCTCCTATATGTATATTTAAATATATATATATTTAAACATATATATGTATATACATATATACATATATACATACATATGCTATATATATTTATGTATTTAAAAAATGTATTTTATTGAAGTATAGTTGATTTACAGTGTTGTGTTAATTTCTGCTGTACAGCAAAATGATTCAGTTATACACATATATACACATTCTTTTTCATATTCTTTTCCATTATGGTTTATCACAGGATATTGAACATAGTTCCCGGTGCTATAAAATAGGACCTTGTTGTTTATCCATTCTATATATAATAGTTTTTATCTGCTAGCCCTAAATTCCCAATCCATCCCTCCCCCAACCCCCCGCCCCCTTGACAGCCACAAGTCTGTTCTCTATGAGTCTGTTTCTGTTTCATAGATAAATTCATTTGTGTCGTATTTTTTAGTTTTTAAAGATGAGGGGTAAAGCCTTATCTGTGCTGACAATTATGGAGGGCTGCCATCCATAGATTTGAAACTTTAAAATATTTATACTCAATATGATATGGATGAGACAAAATTTAAAAGCGGCTCTTTGGTGATGTTGGGAATCAATAAAAAAAAAATACTTTTTTAGTTAATCTAATCAAGGAGAGGAAGAAAGACAGGTGCCATTAGGAGTAAGAGAAATCAGAATTACAGTTAAGGAAAATAAATTTAAAATGCAGAAGATATTATGCATAACCTCATACTGATAAATTAGAAAATTTGGATGAAATAGATTATATTATAGAAAAACATATATGGCCAAAAAATTGATTTGGAAAGGAGAATTAAAAGATCTGAGTAAGATACAAAACCATGGGAAAAATTGAAAAATTAGTCAAAGAGTGACAGTGGGCCCAGCTGGTTTCATGGATAATATCATACATTTTAAAAAACTGAAAGGAGTTGGCAGAATCTATACTTCCATGTCTCTGTTTTGTTTTAAACCAGAGTTCCAACTGGAGCCAGGCAGGTGACTTAGGAGTGACGCAGGTGGAGGATCATAGGGAGGACTGGAGACTGCGGTAAAATGAAGCAGGCATGCTTCATTGAAGGGGGCAGATGCTACTCTCCTCCAACCAACGGCTGGCTGAAATGTGGGCCCACAATTTAACTCAGTGCAATGCAAATTGTAAAATCAGGTGGTGAAGCAAAACATCAGCAGGATGGACAGAACCTATGAGCTACCAGTTTGCAAGTTTCTCCTGGAAATGTATAAATACATAGGATTTAGGAAGAGATGACCTCTATACCATTGTCTGGAATCATTTTGAAAACTGTTTCTCAGAAGAGATGATTACCCCAGTCAGTCCTTCAAGGTGGGACATTTCACTGAATAACTTTGGGTCACCACGAGGCAAGCCAATTGAATAAAATAAAATAAAAATTTCATCTTTTGCCTCAATCTGAGCACCTCTCAGGCCATGATAAATGAAGGCTGGACGATTCTGAAAAAATAATTTATTCATTCATTTAATCAACAAATACGTATTATGCACTTACTATGTGTCATGTGCTATTACAATATGGGGGTAGAGCAGTGAATAAAATAGAAAAATTCTCTGCCCTCAGTGAACGTTATGTTCTAGAGATTGTACAAAATAAACAATGGGCAGAACTCAGGGTCTTCTGGTCAGTTTCAATGTTAAGAACTTTAGTTTTGTAATGAGGACTCACAGGCATTCAAAAGCCCAATCCAGGAATAATATCAGATCTGGGACTTGCTTCAAAATAAATCAGTGGGGAGGGGCAGTTAATGGGACATAGAGATGAAACAGGATTGGCCATGGGTCAATGATTCTTGCAGTTGGTGATGGGTACAAGGGCATTCATTCATTCATTACACTTCCCTCCCCACTTTTATACATGTTTGAAAATTTTTCATAATGAAAAGGTTTTTAAAGTCCAATTCAGTTGAAATCAAAATATGAACCTTGCATTCAAAGTCTTTCCTTCTCTCCAGCCCCGGCCTGATCATAAGTGGAGGGGCTCCGTGTAGTAGGGGAGGTTGCTGGGATGTCCTTCTCTGCTTCCCCTCCTCTCCTGTTGCTGGCTCCTCTGGGGTTGAGGAGTGGGAAGAGGGGTGGATAGAGGAGTAAGAGGTAAAACTTCTCTTACTTAGATGATGCCATCAGTGGTTCTCTTTCGGCTGCCGATGCCCTCTGCATTGCTGGCATTCAAATGTTTTTCTCTGGTGAGTATGGTCCCATGGAGAGAGTTTGAGCTGAGTTAATTTCCTCAGTATCCACATGGATACTGTGCATGTGCATCTTTGCAACACCAAATGCTGGGAGTCGAGGCTGCCTTCCTGGTGCCCTCTCTCCTCACCCTATAATCGAGGGCTGCTCTAGCCAGCCTCTTGCCTTCAAGGTTCTCCAGGCAGGAACCAGACACAGCCTCTATGTTCATGTGTTCATGCATGCTCCAAACACCTGATGACAGTTTCTCTCAAGTGCTCCTCTCGGTGCTTGGCTCCCGCCCACCATTTTGTTCCAGGTGCCAGCCTAGGGCGGCCACATCAGCAAGCACCAGCCAGGGAGTGAGGTGTCAGCCTCCCTTCTTGTAGGTCCCTCATCCCGTCAATGAGTGGATTGGACCTCTTCTCACTTGACTTGATGGGGAAGAGCCACCCAGAGCCAAAGCACCTTCCTCCCCCAGGCTCCTGGCTCATTGTTTCCCACCTCATTGAACTCCAATCCTCAGTCCATATAATCCGGACAGAAGTTATCGGAGGGAGGACTGCAGGAGCCCTGGGGAGCCCTGGGGAGCCATTTGGCAGCTCGTTGGCTCTGGATGTGGGACTATTTCATGTTTATTGTTTTCAGCTTTGGGGCTTTGGCCAACATTCCAAGCCAACAGGTAAAGCCCTAAACCACATCCTGTTCTACTGAATTTAGGAAGGTTTCCAAAGTGGTTTTAAGCCTCTTAGTTGACTGTTGAGGTGTTTATCACATCTCTCAATAAAGACACCTTTTGAATCTCTAATTGCCTCTTGGGTCATTTTGATTTCCTGGTGCACAAGTCCTATGGAAAGTGATTAACCACGTAATAGTCAGCTTTTTGTTATTCTGAAGGTGGCAGATTAAAACAAATCTCATTAAGAGAGCTGGCTTCTTTGGCATCATTTTATTTATAGCTGCAGCTGACATTTATTGAGGACTTCATATGTGTCAGGCACTATGTAAAGCACTTATGTGAATTATCATATGTAATGCTCATTATACAATAAGGAGGTCCTATTGACCTTAGAAACAGGTCCTTTATTTTATTTATGAGGAAAGAGAGGCAAAGAAGGATTAAGTAATTTTCTCAAGGTCACACAGCAAGTGATGCAATTAGGACTTGACTCCAGGTTTCACTGACTCCAAACCCCATACTTTCGGCCATGCCCCAAGTACAGTGTTTGGTGCTTCCGTAGATATAAGCTTCTGTCCCACAAACCTGTTCAGAGTTAGAGGAGCAGAACCAAGGCTCTGATGTACCACTAAAAAAATACAAATCTGATCACGTCACTTCCTGCTAAAACCTCTCACTGTTCCCCACCACCCTCAGGAAAAAAGTCATATTCCCTACAACCCTAGTCTAAGACGCCCATATCTCTAGCCCAAGTAAATGCAATAGCCTCCTGATTCATCTCCTGGTTTTTCGCTCTTGTCCCGGTGGAGTCTATTTCTAGAGTGAAATTTCCAAAGTATAGGTCAGGTCATGTTACTCTGCTGCTTAACTTGTGCAATGGCTTTATGTTGTTAAAGGATACCCAAACTGTTTACCCTGGCACACTCGCTCTATGTAATCTAGCCCCAGCCTACCTCCCTGACCTCCTTGGCTGTCATTTTTCCTCTTGTTCACAAGACTCCTGCCACAGTATCCATTCTGTCCTTCAACAAGGACACATTCATTCTCATTTCAGGGCTTCTGCACTGGATGATCCTTCTGCTGGGAGTACTTTCCCTAGATCTTCTTCGGGCTAACTCCTCCTCCACCTCTGACTTTTTTCAGCTCAAAATCACCTCCTCAGAATGCCCTCCTTGACTGTGCTCCCTAAAGCAGTCCTTCTTCCATTGCCAACACTGCTTTTATCCTATCGAATTACTTGATTTCATTTTCTTTTCTTCACAGCATTCATCGTTACTTGCATTTTTTTGTTTGTTTGGTTACTCCCTCACCAAGTTCCTTAGGTGCAGGGAATCTGTGCTGCTCACTACTGCATCCTCAGTGCCTACAGCAGGGCCTGGTAAACAAGTGGGTCTTGATAGATATTTGTTGAATGATCTAGCATGGCGAAAAGGCCCTGCGGGATCTGGCATCTACCTATCTGCAGTGCACAGTGAACATCTCATTTTCTTCTTCCTTCTTCTGGTAACATCACCCTCAAATTCCTCAAAGAATCAGCCCTTTACCCACTCTCAGTTCACACGGATTAAGGTAAGGCTGATCTTCCTCCCTCTGTCTCTGGAGACAGAATGATAGCACAGACCTGAAAATCAGTGAATTCCATTTCCTGGCCACCACGATTGACTCAGGTAGGTCTGAACCAAATGGGTCAATGAGGAACCATCCCCAAGACATTTGTTGTAACTCTTGATGTAGACATATCCTCTTTCTTAAAAGGTTGCTCAACTGGTAGAATGCAAAACAGGAGTCCTTGGTACTTGAGAAGAGAGCCAGGCTGAAGATGGAGCTGGTGGAGAGGGAGTCAGGGCTGAGATGGAGAGGCAGATCCTGGATGCCATTGTTTGAAGCCCTGGATCCAGTTGCTCATGAGCTTATCTACTTTTGTACTTTTAAATCACAGGCACTGATTGATTGCTTTTGCTTGTTGTATACCCTTTGAGTTGGGTTTCTGTCAGCTCTGACTAGAAGCTTCATGGCCGGGGGGTGGGGAGGGGAGGGAAGGACTGGGAGTTTGGGATTAGCAGATGCAAACTAGTATATACAGGATGGATAAAGAGCAAGGTCCTACTGTATAGCACAGGGACCTATATTCAATATCCTGTGATAAATCATAATGGAAAAGAATATGAAATATATATATACATATATATATGTATAACTGAATCACTTTGCTGTACAGAGGAAATTAACATAACATTGTAAATCAACTATACTTCAATAACATATTTTTTAAAAAGAAGCTTCATGACCAATAGACTACCTAATTCCACTTCTCTTCATCTGTACAAATTAGGAATTACCATTGATTCTTGGGCAACAGGGTTTGAACTGCACTGTTCCACTTACATGGGGATTTTTTTTCAATAGTAAATGCTACAGTACTATACGACCTGCAGTTGGTGGAATCTGCGGATGCAGAACCAGAGCCTCAGATACAGAGGAACTGCATCTACGTGTAGGAGGGCAGACTATAAGTTATTCGTGGATTTTTGACTGAGTGGAGTAGTGGCGCCCCTAACCCCTCCATTGGTCGAGAGTCAAGTGCGCTTTCATCTGCTAAAATTGAAAAGGGGTGAAATAAATTGGGTCTATTTTTGTCGTGTAATAATGACTTTGGAGATAATCAATCCTGGCCTTGGATGGTGGTTCCATAATGCTATTAGGGACCCAGGCTTCTCCAATTTTATTTTATTTTCAGCTATCTTAAACATGTGCTTGTCACCTTATGGTAACAAGTCAGCTGGTTGACCTCTGGCACAGAGTTCCAGTTCCTGGCAGGAAGAAAGAGAAGGTAAAGGCAACACACTGTGGGTTATCAAAGTCTGACCACCAGCCCCCTCGAAGGAGATTTTACACACCACAGACAACTCTTTTTTTCCCCACTTTAAAAATTGGGGTAAAATTTATATAACATAAAATCTGCCATTTTCAGTGTACAATTTAATTTCATCCACAATGTTAGGTAACCATCACCACTCTCTATTTCTAAAACTTCTCATCACACAAAACAATTCCTAAACCATTAAGCAATAACTCTCCATCCCCCTCTCCTCTCAGCCCCTGATAACCTCTAATCTACTTTCTGTCTCTATGAATCTGCCTATTCTAGGTACTTCTTATAAGTGGAATGATATGATATTTGTCCTTTTGTGCCTGGCTTATTTCACTAAGCAAAATATCTTCAAGGTTCAATCATGTTGTAGCATGTATCCAAACTTCATTTCTTTTTCTGGTTGAAAAATATTCCATTGTATGTATAGAACACATAAGTTTATCTGTTCATCGGTCGATGGACACTTGGGTTGTTTCCACCTTCTGGCTATCGTCCACAAAACAACTTTTAATTACATTTTATTGGTCAGAATTTTGTTACAGGGCCACCATTCTCTTCACGGAAAACTGAAAGACGTAATTTCCTTTCAAGTAGACAAAGAGCATCCCCAACTGCAGCTGGAGTTTTACTAGTTAAAAAGAAATGAAGAAAGATCATTAGGAAGCAGCTAGCAGCCTCTGCAACAGTCCACCCCTTTGCCAGCAAAAGTCTTTCCATACGTAGAACACATTCACCTTTTCCCAAAGGAGGCAATCCCAAGACATCGCCTGAGAGGGCAGGCTTTCTGAACAATGTGTAGTCCTCTTCAGCAGGTCTGGGTGTGTCTTCTTTGGGTCTAAACTAAAAGATAACATACTTGCTACCAGCACACCCAGTATTCAACTGGGCAGATGGAACCAGATAACCATTAAGAGCTTCTTTTAAATGCAGAGACTGGGCTACACAGAGCATCCACAGGTTCATAGAAATTATCCAACCCAACTGAGCAGGAATAACAAAATTTCTCTTTCCTGGGAATGGAAGAAGTTTCCTGGCTAGCAAGGAGGAACTCCCGTATCTATTATTTTCCATCATCTTCTCTCTGCCCTCTGGAAGATTCTTCTTTGTCCATCTCTCTCCCTGGATCCATCTGAGGTGGAATTGGGGGAGAACAAGCTTCCTCTTGGGCTCAAGAATCTTTCAGGGGTTTACCTGTTTAGAGGTGTCATAGTCACAGGTTGCTACCCAAGTTTGGGTCATATGTGGCAAAATAGTTCCTCCAAAATCTAATAAGCTTCAAATATTTTCTGGAAGAGTATTCATGGACAAACATCTCATCTATACATAATATTCAAGCATGAAAAGTCTGCCACACTAACCCCACATCACACTCCAGCCATACTAAACTCCTGTCATTCCCTCAAGCTCATCATGTACCAGGGCTTTGCATGTACTGGTCCAACTGCCTGCAACACAGTTTCCCCTGATCCTTACTTGGCTACTCACCCTTAAGGGTTCAGTTAAAAAGGAACTTCCTCTGTGAAGCCTTTCTTGACGATCCCCAGTGACATGAATTGTCCCTCACTTGTACCTCCCTAGCAGAGTACTTACCAGACCTCCATGATATTTTAGGTAGCGTTCCCTAGAAGCAGAGCCTGAGGCAGGGAGTCAGATACATGTAACTTCTAGAAGTGATCTAGGAGTGATCTTTAGGAAAAACCTGTAAGGGAGTACGGGAACAAGCATAACGCAGGGCATTGAGTCTCCACCTGTGACCTCCCAGAGGAGCAAGCAGCGTTAGCTTTGCCAGGGACCTTGCTAGAAGTGAAAAACTCCACGAACCAGCCTAGAAACTCTAGGAATGGAACCAGTAAGCTGTTGTTTAACCAGCCTTTTAAGTGACGTTGATGCACACTTAAGTTTGAGAACCACAGGGGAAGGGGACAAAGTCAAATAAGGATGTGGTCCCAGGTAAAATCTAGCCTTGGCCTGATCCATGGAGGACTCTGGAGCATAAATTGCACCACAGAATTGTCCCTGCCTCTGGCAAGAGGGAAGATTTTGCATCTCTGTATCAGCACTCATTGACGGTAGGCTGTCCCTTGGGGGAGGGATCGCTTGGGTGAGGCAGCTCCTATCAGCTGAGAGCAATTCTCCCAAGAAGGGGCAACCAAGGGCTGGCAGAAGGGGTCGGAAGGTTATTGCTGCAAATGCACCAACCTAGCAAAGGGGATCCAGACATCTATGGGATACTAGCAGCATCTACTACAATTTTTCTTATTTGTTCAATTATCTTTGTTCTCTCTATCAGACTGAGAGTTCCAAGTGATCAAGAAAAATGTCTTGTAATTTAGATGTGAATTCTCTTGCTCTAGGTGGGGAGGTGGCAATAAACACACAGGCACATATACATACATATGTATATATGTACATAGGGTGATGTCAGATATTGATAAGTGCTATGGAGAAAAGCAAAGAAGAGGGAGAGGACAGAGGGAAGTACGAGGTGTTATTTTAGAGCAGTTAAAGAAGGATTCTCTGAGAAGGCGACATTTGAGCTGAGACATGAATGAAGCGAGGGATTGAATCATGAGAAAGAACATCTGGGTAAATTCAAAATTATTTCAAAATAAATGTTTTCTTATGAGAAGGATATCTCAGGGGAGAGCATTCCAGGCACAGGGAATGGATGGATGAATCACAGGAAACACCTGGCATTTCTATACTGATAAGGCAGGAGGTGGCTGGAAAGATGGACAGGTGGCATGTTGCTTACTGTTTTCATTTATTTTTTAATTGACTTTAAACATTTATCAAAGTATATATGCACAAGATTTTTTAAAAATCAAATAGGATCAAAGGGGCTGTCATGAAAAGCAGCTCCTGGTCCCACTCCAACCCTCCCCAAAAGTTACCACAGTTAGCCATTTCTGTCTTAGCTTAACTTATTTCACTCCAAATACAGTTGTTGAATATTTATGGTTCCTCTACTGGTTATCTTTGTAACTTTCAATAACAAGCCTCTGGTGCTTCCATCAACTATAGACAGTATCTCTTGGCTGTTGTCTTTGTAATATCGGGATGTTGCATTCCTTCCCCTCCTTCAACCATCCAATTCCTATCACTGTTGTAGACAGTAGGGACCTAACTTTCAAGTATTTGGGTGTGATAGAGAGAATAGGGGATTTCAGTTACTGAAAGAAATTCAGTAAGGCTAAATTTTAAGTAATAAAATGAGGATATGTTTTATAACCATATTTCATTTTCAATGCTTTTTCTATAGGTTGAGTCTAAAAGTGGAAAACTAATAACTAGACTGTGTGAGAACATCAAGGGGGAATTACAGGATGGCAAACAGTACACCCTCAGTCTATGTCTGCTTGGTCTTCACCATCTCCTTAACTTACACTCATGTGGGTGTCTTTACAGCAGAAGAGTTTTTCTCTTTCAATTTTTGTTCCTTGGAAGAAGAGCATAGACAAAGGTGAAGCTGGTTCCCAGCCCAGTTCTACCTCTAGCAGAGACTCCAATATCTTCAGAGCCCTCCCATGTTGTCTCTCATTCATGATCATGTTTTACTGCTGAGTGCCTGGGCATCATCAGAGTGGCTCCAAAAGTGAATCACATGGACTTTTCTCAAAGTCTTTTGAGATGTCTCGAAAATTCCTCCTACTTTGGGAACTGTTCTCCCTCCCTCAACTCACAGAGGCTGGTCCCAATAGCCATGTCTATACTACACGACCCTATCTCTATGACCACAGCAGGTTGGGCCAGGAAGTGGCACATGACACAATCAGTTGGTCTCCCCTGGAAGTTTTAAATTGAGCCTAAAACTGCCCAGTTGAGTCTGGGTGGATCTCTTGGATAGAGGAGACATAAAACCTCAAAATCTAGCTTCCATCTTGAAGATCAACGAGTAGAGAAGGCAAAACAATCTTTTTCAACTAGAAATATGGAAAGAGACAGAGATGAAAAATAGAGTGACTGTCAAGACTCCTGATGGCTTTTATTCCCTTTTTTCAGCTCCTTGCTGAGGCCTTTGCTTGAAGGTTTCTTGAAACAGCACCACATCCTTATACCAAAACCCCAATTTCTTAAGCCAGCTCCAGTGAGTTTCTGCTATTTACAGCCAAAATGCACTAACAAAATATCCCCTACTATGTAACGGGCTCCTTGGGGGGTAGGAACCATATCTGTGTATTCTCTAAACTGCTAAGCAGAATGCTTTGTACATAGTAGGCACTCACACAAAGCATTTATTGAATTGAATCAGCTGCCGGTACTCCTTCCTAAATAACACAGCCACTTTCAGGGGCACTGACCCCTTCTGACGTGGGGGTAATTCTGACCTATGAGAGGATGAACAGAAAAAAGCACAAATCCACCTTGCCAGCTACTCTACTACCTAAGAATCCAATGGAGGAGGGGTGGAAAGTAGTCTTAATAAGAGAATCAAACATCAGTTTCAAACTGCTTAAGTGCCTCCCAGTCTCCTGCCACATTAGTAGGATCAAAGAAGGTCATCTGCAAACACAGAGAAAGAGCCTGGCTCCATCATTATAAGGAAGATGTGCTTTGAATCTCTTGGGTCCCTTATGGATCTGGTGAAAGAGCCCTCTAGTGGTGAAAATGAGCAATTACATTTAGTAGGCTTAGCCGCCTATTCTACGCACACCTGTACACACACCCACACATTCAATTGAATGAAAGGATGAGGTCACCCCCTAGTAAGTGGGGAGGCATCATCAGGAACTAACTGACGGCTTCCCTGTCTCTGCACTCCCACTCCAGTCAGGTGTTCTGACTCTCTCCAGATGCAGGTTCAGGTCTTCCCATTCTCTGTGATCAGCTTTGGCCCTGGGCAGGGGTTGTAAAGGATAATCCTGCCAAACCAAGCCAGAGGCTCAGTATAAAGTTTCATTCTTGTTATGTTGATCCCTTTCTCTCCTTCAGAAAAATTGTCCACATCCTGGCCCATGATTGTCGCCTTCATCTGCCTGAGTTCCTGACCCTTCTCCGCAACCCCACACTGTCTACCTGGATACCTGATTCCTTTCTTCTGGACCTTCTGGGAACCATACCTTGTCTGTCTGGGCTTATATTACAGACCAAGGAGGTAGAGCAGGGGTTGATTTTGTTTTACTGTGCGTCTGGTGAATGGAGTGATTGGAGCACATTCTTCCAAAGCCCAAAGCCCGTTGACTTGCCAATCACATGATCCTGTTTTGGGAAAAGACCTTTCTCACTCCTATCAGAAGAAGAGAAGAAACAAACTGATCCTGGAACAGCTGCTTTGGTCATTATTAATTACTTCATATTATTTAAGTTTCAGAGATGGGGAAAGAAAATTTCACTAATTTAGTAACCCTTCTCAGGAAAGACCAACTTCACTTCCATGTGACATATGGCTTTTTCCTTTAAAAAAAAAAAAAAAAAAAAAGGACATTTACTGAGAAGCAATTTTTCTTTTCAGGAAAGAAAAAACAATAAGTAACTTGTAGAAGGCCTGTACATCTTCCCCCATTACCTCCTATCATTCTTCTGGGGTATGACTAGCTGTGGTCTTGGCCCCAAGTTTATCTGTTCTATTTTGGTTATGTGGCAAAATTTCAGTATTTCTATTTCCTGCCCACAAATCAGTGTTTGTGGTCCACGACACATGCATATGCAAGTAAGTGCATGTAGGTGCATAAACCTACATGCACTTACTCCTATACTTAAGCATGTACACCCACAAATGCACACAGCTATGCATTTGCAGCAAACAGGCTTACTGCAGTTTGCTTGCAGCGAACTGAAAGCAGGTACAGACATATCTTTACATACCTGCTTTACTACAACAAATTCCCAGTCATTCAGAACTCATAACTCAATTGAACACGGCACAGGTAAACATTCAAACACAGTCACATGATGACTATATATTCAAACCTACACATGCATGCACAGGTATATCTAACACCAAGAACCAAGCCTTTAAGTGAACTTGAGACCAAAAACAAACCAAAAAAAAATGTAAAAAGTAGCAGAGTCACCAAGCAGTTGTGAGCTGCATTTGAGAACTCTTCCATGCATTGCTGCTACTCATTCATCTGGATAGAAGCTCTCAGATGGAGAGCCAGAGATGGCACCATTATCATTTTTGTCCAGTTAAATAACATTCAAATATGACAGTTGGTTATGAACACATCTCAGGGACGGCAGAAACAACCCAAGCAGCCTCAATTCCAAACACCTGACCTCTGGGTATCTGTACCATCATGCCAAAGAAAAGAAAATAATAAGGGCGTTCTGTGGACGGTCCTTAGTGTATTCGCTGTGCTTAGAATACATAGTAATAAAAAGCTAGTTAAATGCTGATCCTTTGCAACACTGCAACATTGGCTATTTCCAAGGAAGCATCTCACTAGCTTTCAGGTATGAACTGACATTTGCACTTTGGACTAACAAGGAAAGCAGACCCAACCTCACCTGCCTCCTGGTCTAACTTAGACAAGGATGTTAACAAATGAACATCCCAGGGACCTTTGAAGAGAATCTGACATTTTCAGCGACTCTCCCACCTTGAATGCATCACCACTGCCAACCCCAAAATGTAGGGTTGTTAAAATATATGTGTTTTCAGAGACCACAATCTCACATCCCCTCGGCCCAAATCCCTAATATGTATATAATAGAGTCTACATACTTCTAGCTCCTTCTGTCTTTTAGTAATACATGATCATATGTATATGAACAGTTCCGGGTCTGGTCTGAGCACGTTGTCTCCAGTGTAAACCAGAGCTCCAGAGAAAGGAGGGTAGACATATTGGTTTGTTTTCTGGGGAACCAAATTGAGACAGACTATCCACAGATGTGCCTACGACAACACTTTTTGCCCGCCCAAGTGAGCCATAGAACCGTCGCCCGGAATCGCCGGCCCCTTTAAGAAGACTCGGTCTTCCCCAATGGGCTCCAGCGGCGCCCACAGCAAAAGGCAAACTTGCCTGGCTCATTGGGGGTGGGGGGGTGGGGAGGGAATGCCGCGTCGGGTGGGAGCGGCGAGAGCGCCAGAGTGCGCTGCGGGCTCCTTTCCCCTTCCCCTTTCCTTAACCCTTCCGGGAGCGGGAGAGGAGGAACGGGGTCGTGCTGCAGCGCTACGGAGCCGGGGCGCTGACTGCTCTGGTCTCCCGAAACTTTGCGCGGAGCGTGAGTTGACTAGGCAGAGCCGAGCCGGCTAGCTGGCCTGGGAAGGGCGGGGAGAAGACAGACCCTTCAGTACCCCAGGTCTCTAGCCTGGGCGCTGGAAAGGCGGGGGGTGCAGCGGCAGCGGAGGAGCTGTCCCTTCAGCACCACGGACTTAAAACTGGGCGTTAAGAAGGCGGAGGCGGGGCAACAGGCGGGGAGCTGTCCCTTCAGCACCGCAGACCTTTGCCCTCCAATGAAACCTCTCGGCCCCCGCCCCGGGACCGTCTTTTCTCCAGTTTGAGCGGGGGTGTCGGGAGCAGGCGGAGAGCTTTCCTGGGAGGCTGGGGAAGCAATGAACGCTCTTCTCAGAGACTCGCCTCCCAGCAGTGCTATTTTTTGCCATCCGCCCTCACCCCCAGCACACGCGCTCGCACACACACGCACGCACGCACACACACACACACACACACACACACACATAGACCTCGCTGGATTTCTTTGCCTTGAGTCTCCCGGGGCTGTGAGGAGCCAGGCGCATCTCAAACCGAGCTGGCAGCTCCAGGCTCCAGAGCCATGCCCTGCACGGACCCTCATGCTTACCAAGCTCCTGAGGAATGAAAGGAACCCAGGGACCCTCAGAAGGCAGCAGTGATGTGGACCAACCCCCTGGAGCCTGCACCCTTCCGAGGGCCATAGGCGACCCAGGGAACTGGAGAGAGCTCCAGACAGGAAATCCCAGCTTTCCCAAAGTCCCTGTGGATGCTGACAAAAGGAGACCTGAATTTTTGGAAGGGCCTGTCCTAGGTTACCCAGCTGCAGAGTGATTTTCCCCTCTGGCATTGAACCTCCCTCTCCAACCCCCAGCCATCTAGAGTACCATGAAGAATTATGAGGATGTGTGACAGAGGAATCCAGATGTTGATCACTACTGTGGGAGCCTTCGCAGCTTTTAGTTTAATGACCATTGCAGTGGGCACGGACTACTGGTTATATTCCAGAGGTGTGTGCAGGACTAAATCTACAAGTGATAATGAAACCAGCAGGAAGAATGAAGAAGTAATGACCCATTCAGGGCTGTGGAGGACCTGCTGCTTAGAAGGTATTTACAAATTCCTCTCAATGGCCCTAAATAATCCAGTTTCTGATATTCTGCTATTCCAGTGTGCCGTTGGGGAGATGGAGGCAGTGATGGGGAAAGAGAGATAGTTCAAATTATTGCCGAGAATGTGCAGATGTCCAGATTGTTCCAAGCAAGACTAATGCTGTGTGGGATAAAAGGGTTGGGTCTTGTTGATTGTTTTTGGTATAAGCTTCATGAGATGAGATTTTGTGGTACTCTAGGCAGCTTCTGCAGTTGAGAAAAAAGTCTTCAAATCTAAAACCTCTAGGTATATTGTGAACTGCTTTGCTTTGATCTCTGGCTTGAGATGGGGTCTTTGGCTCTGCTTAAGTTGCATTTCAGTGGGGGAGCGGTGAAGGGAGAAAAGGAGGGAAGGGGGAGGGGGAGAGAGACAGAGAGAGAGAGAGAGAGAGAGAGAGAGATTGATTCTGACCTAGCCTGGCACACTCTGCGCTATTTCCTTATTTCTCAACATAGTCTTATCAGTTTCTTCTGAGTTTGGTCTAACTAGATATTTTCATGAACTTCCATTGCCAACCAGTTCCAGACTAACATATATGAACCTCTAAACACACACACACACACCGCACACACACACATTTTAAGAAAACTTACTAATACATCTCCATTTGGGATCAAAAAACAAACCTGAAGTCTTGGTATTTGGTGTCCACCTGTCTTCTTCCCTAAAGCATCTGCAAACCCAACAAATATATTTCTATGACATTTGCATAAGATTGATTCTCCAAGAATCACAGCATACCACTTCTCATTCAAAAAATTGAGGATTTATTCTACATGATAATGAAGAGGACAGACCAATTTTAGAATGTCAAGCTCTTAGGTAGCCTGTCTCACTACTAAACTTGTTTTCAGTACACCAGGAGTCACTCTCAGCATCATTGGGCAATGCCTGGATGTCAGTAGGAGTAAACAGAAAAATAGAGAAGGAAACCAAAGCTCTTTAGAGCCTATGAGCCTGAGGGAAGGCACTGGATTAGAGGGACAGAAGGGAGTTTTCTCAGGCTTCTGAGGAATCTGTGAAGCTTGTCATATTGATGAGCAAGGAAATCTGTGTTTCCTATGTGCTCTCCTCCCCTGCCTGCCATTGGTTCTCCATGCCTGCATTCCTACTGGCTGGCATTTGTCAGGGCTTCTTGGGAAGTTGCATTTATGTAAATTGCTTAGGAAATCATGCTATTACATCACTTGCTAGTGTAATGTTGCATCATTGCCTGGCCTTCCTCCCATGTTCTGACACTCTGCACAACTGCTCTCCTGACTGTAGCACTACTAGAGTTGATTCTGTTTCCATCGCAAATTTGCAACTGGTGGGAAGCCCAGGTAGGAAAGGACTACTTTAAATGCAACAAGGATTACTGTATTTGATGTCTGAAGACCTGGGTAATGCTGCAAACTATCTGTGTGACCTTGGCTAAGACATTTACCCATCCAACCCTCAGTATATTAATCTGGTAAATAATTAATTTGGAATAGGTGGTCATGAATTAGCACTATCCAAAGCTCTTACTGTATACAAGGTACTGATGGAAATTCTTTCCTAAACATTGACAAAAATCTAATATCTATGATTATTTGTGATCAGATATGGTGAAGTCATTTACCTTAAGGAAATACCATAATTCCCTTTCCTATGTTAACAATAAAGAATTGAGTCATCTTTTATAAAGTTGAGATTTGGTGGATGTTTCGATGCTTAGATGGTTCCAGGGTTGGCATAAAAACTCTGAGGTGCCTCCCAATCCAGAAATGGCACATACGTAGACCAAGTTTCAGTTATTTCCAATTCTTCTGCCCCCTTGACCTAAACCTGGGAATTCACAACTAATCACCAATTTTGACCTCCCCTCTTAGGGCCTGGAATTCCTGAATCCTTGCTCAGAATTTCTCAACTGATGGTTTCTCTTTTCTCCAACATCATCTCCTACACCCACACTTTGTACAAGGAATTGGAACCCCACCCAGATATTCTGTGGGCTTAGTGGGAGAAGTGAGAATTTGAATCAAGAAGAAATTAGATTAATCTAAGATATGTTCTTGGTCAGGTGAATTCTTCTGAGAAAATTTCTTGCAGTCTCCATGCAATTTGGCCCAGTTATTTATTTATTTATTTTTTTACATTTCGAAGTATTAATACAGTAAGATGCATAAACTTTAATGAATCACAATAAAATTTTAGCTATGTGTACACCCATATACTCAACACCTAGATAAGCCTGGCTGAAATCTGAAGCCAAGGATTTCCTTCATGTAATGAACATATCAAGTGTTCAAGGAATTTGCAGGAGCCTCTGCTTTCTGCACGGGAAGACACATGCAGTAGGCAGCATCCATCCTCTGCTGGAGTGAAGGTGTACAGCCATCTCCTGCTCAGTATGTCCTGTCTCCCAAAGCCTTAGCATCCTCATTTTTCTGGTCCTTTAAGTGTTAAAGGATAACTGGGGTGGGGGTGGGGGGGGGCGGGCATCCATACATTTTTAAGAGTCATGAGAAAATGTGGCTCTTTCATACAAAAGAAGAGAATGCTCCAGAGGGACATGACAGCTGTCTGCAAATATCTGAAGGGCTATCATATGGAAAAAAGATTTGAAATGTTCTATGTGGCCTCAAGGGGTTAGAAGTGGGAGCTAGAAGAAAACAGGTTTTACCTCAATATAAGTAACTATCTAATATGGCATGGGGAGCTTTCAGAAGTTATGAGTTGTCTACCACCAAAGATATTCAAGTATAAGAAAACTACATCAATTGTTTCCAGTCTTAACTAGTCAACAGAATCATATGGGGAGATTTAAAAAATAGATTATCAGGCCCCCACAACTAGGTTCTTTGCCTCCATGGGTCTGTGGTGGATCACTTGGAATCTTAATTTTCTAAAATTCCTCCAAGCAATTACGATATTAAAGCCAACACGTGTTGAGTATTTACAATGGGTCTGGGAATGACCATGTGTGTTAGGAAGGATCACGTCTCTCAAGTGAGAGAAGAGATGTTTCCAGTTTTCATTTCTATAACTCACCAGAAAGTCATTTATATTTAGCACTTATTACGTGCTAGGATTGTGCTAAGAATTTTGAAAAAATAACTTTCATCTTCAAAGGTGTTCAGTGATGCAGGTATAAGTATTAGCCTCATTTTACAGACGAGAAAACTGAGGCCAGGAGAAGTTGTATAACTTGCCCAAGGTCACATACCTAAACTCAGCAGACGCTACCTCACCTAAGCAATGTTGCTTCACTGTGCACTTGCTAGGGAGCATTAATTCATGCTCTAGTGGATAGGTTGCTACTGGTACAAATATTAGCTTGTGAGAATGCCCTGACACGTGGGTTTTTCCATTCAGAAGCCCCAGATCCCAGAACACTCAGCATGCCTGTGCAGCCTCTACAGGGGGGCAGGAGCCACCAGACAGGCAAAAACTCAGAGGCAGCAAAGGACACTCTTTGAGTGAAAAAACAATCGACCTATGTAGAGACACCCACACTGAGAAGCCAGAATGAATGCCTGACTCATTAGCTGGAAAGCACGCAAGGCATTCACAAAGCAGTGCCCCTACCTGCTGCGTGCTTTCAATGGCGGTGTGTGAATTTGAATGAGAACATGTTCAATATGTGATTCTCTCATCAAGAAACCTCTTGAACTCCTAGTTATAATCAAAGTGATGTGTTTAGATCATGGAAAGACCACTGGCCTAGTAGCAAGGAACCCTGGGTGCTAATCACATTTCTGTCACTGATAGTTATGTGAATTGTGTACGTTATTTCCTCCTTTGGACCTCAGTTTACCCAGTTCTAAAATGAGAGCTTCAGATAAGATTAGGAAGTAACAAATCCAAAGGTCCCTGTGGACTTGGCAGGTAATGTAAAGTGTGAAACAAACATTTCACAGTCCTCTTACCTCAGTTATATTGGCGTGGGGGAAGGAGTAAGAGTGTGTTTGAGAAGATATAAGGTAACTGAAACTTGGTCTCAGTGTGTGGGCAACAGAGAGTAGTGCGGACTGTGGCACATTGGAAACAATTACTACGTGGCTTGAGTCGATCTTTACTCTGGGGAAATGTATACCAAACTTGGCCCAATATTCCAAATTTTAAAAAGCTAGATGTTAAATCTGCTGATTTTTAAAATGTGGGCAACTAGTTTAACTTTTTAAACATGCAGTGCCAGCCAAACCAAACTCACTTTACGGCTGAATTTGACCCATAGGCTGCCTTTTGAGCCCCGGAAATTATCTAAAAGCCCCTTTAAATCCAAATTTCTGATATTTTCGTTTTTGATTCCTGAATTGCTCTTTGTTAGTCAATAATCACTTATTCAATTCATTAAAAAATTGCCTACTAAGAAAAGAAAGCCCACTTAGGATTTTAGGACAGGGAACTTAAAATTATGAAAAAGAGGTTCAATAAACTGCTGTTTCTGCTACAGATGGGCCTGGAAGACATCAAACATCTGGCTGAAAAACTGAAAAAAAATTAACCAGTCATTAGAAATTCCCCCATATTTCCAAATCTCCAGATGGTTGACTTTTTCAGCCAGATGGGGTTCCAGCTTCATTTATGTGTTCAGAAGCTTTCGGGGAAGCTTCAAAGACGTGGTTGAGGACAGGGTTGGGAGAAGGACATAAGTATTTTCTATGTGCCAAGCCCATGCTAGGTGCTTTCACATATATTAACTCATAATTTTCACATCTTCTATCTGCCCCCAGCAGAATATAAACTACATAAGTACAGGGATTCTTGTCTGTTTGGGGCACTACTATATCCCTAGAGCTTAGAAACAGTACCAAGTAGTCACTTCTGCTCCCTCTGTCCTAGATTTAATGCTGCACCTTCCCTTGGACGTGGGTGCAGAATGCATTAGAACTCTCTTACTCTCTTCCCTACTCCTGAACTTCTCCTTATTCCTTTCTCTCCACTCTTCTACCTTGACCCTAAAGCCCATGAGGCAGATAGAAGAGAGAAATGGGCTGGAGTCTTAAGACAGGATGGGGGAGACTGACCGTGACTGTGTCTGGGGGCAGGTCAGGATGGGGAAGGTGGCAGAGGTTGAGGTGTGAGCATGACTAATATTCAGCCAGAACATGTTTGTATAGCCATACTGTTTGTTAAAACGTTGAAATACTTCCCTCCCTGTTGATAAACAACAACTGGTCCAAGTCCCTCACCAAACCCCCGCCACTAGCCCTAAGCCCTTCATGGAACCTCTCAAACATCCACTAGATCCACCAAGTAAGAGGTTAAAACCTGGTCCAGCAGGGCCATCACGATCATGTTCCAGCCCTATGGAAGCATCCATTCTAATTGGCTCGTCTTGTGTCCTACTTGTGGTTAAATAGTTTTGAATCTTACTCTTAGTTGCGTCATCCTTGATGGAAAGGACTCCTCTTTTTTCTACCACAATCCCAGCCTTCTGACCCTAGGATTCTACCCATCTTAGAAAGTAGATAGCTTGAAAATACTTTTTTTTTTTTTTTTGCTTAATCATTTGAGATGTTATCTCTGGATTGGAGTAAAGGCAAATGACAGGCAATCCAAGGTTGGGTGACCAATGTAAGCTACTAGCATGGATGATTGGTGTGGGTAACCAGCATGCATCAAGAAAAAAATAAAACAAGAAATCAGGCAAAAAGATGAGTGTGTCCTTTTTTTTATTTATTTATGTATTTATTTATATTTTTGGCTGTGTTGGGTCTTCATTTCTGTGCGAGGGCTTTCTCTAGTTGCGGCAAGCGGGGGCCACTCTTCATCGCGGTGCGGAGGCCTCTCATTATCGCGGCCTCTCTTGCTGCGGAGCACAGGCTCCAGACGCGCAGGCTCAGTAGTTGTGGCTCACGGGCCTAGTTGCTCCGTGGCATGTGGGATCTCCCCAGACCAGGGCTCGAACCCATGTCCCCTGCATCGGCAGGCAGATTCTCAACCACTGCGCCACCAGGGAAGCCCGAGTGTGACCTTTTAATGTTTAATGTCATAGAGCAGTATCTAACCAGCTTACTTAAGTGGTCATCTATTTCTCCGGGGGAATGTACCTTTGTTTGACTTAGCTTTTACTATAGATTCAGGCCCAGTTGTATAGTTAGGTGTTTACTTGCCGAAAACTTGGGAGGATGCACATATATTTTTTAGTTCAGTAGAGGAACAAATGATTTCTGTTCATTAGAGGAGATAACCTCAAATGTTGTGGACTATTGCTCACCCTCTAGGACATTAATCAGTTTTATAGATAACGTAAAGATATTATTTCAGATTTGTTTTTTAAAGACTTAATTTTATTTATTTTTGGCTACGTTAGGCCTTTGTTGCGTGGGCTTTCTCTAGTTGTGGCAAGCGGGGGCTACTCTTTGTTGCGGTGCACAGGCTTCTCAGGCTTCTCTTGTTGTGGAGCATGGGCTCTAGGCGCGCGGGCTTCAGTAGTTGTGGCACTTGGGCTCAGCAGTTGTGGCTTGCAGGCTCTAGAGCTCATTAGTTGTGGCACATGGGCTTAGTTGCTCTGCGGCATGTAGGATCTTCCCGGACCAGGGCTGGAACCCGTGTCCCCTGCATTGGCAGGTGGATTCTTGACCACTGAGCCACCAGGGAAGACCCTCAGATTTTTTTTCTTTGAAAAAAAAGTACATAACATCTTCCTTTGAGCCAGCTTTGTCATTCTGCTGGTTCCCTCACTGATGAATTGAATAAAACTTGACATAAGCTCACTGTGTATTTTAGGAGAATTATGTTTTTAACGATTTGAACATTATACTCCGACATGTGGAAGTATCTGCAATGAAAACCAATGTTTCTGAGGTTAAAAAGAAGCCTACAAAACTCCAAGGTTGTTTTTCTTTTCCTTCATCCCATGACCCTGCCAGAGTCTACTTTTGCAATGTAGGAGCAAATGGGCCTTTAACAATTTATGTGTGGCCACAAAGAATATCAGATAGTAGGAGGGGTTTTGAGGTCAGGCAGACCTGGGTTCTTACCTGAATCTGCCGTTTACTATCTACAAGACTTTGGAAATTGCTAAACCTCTGAGCATGAGTTTCCTTACCTGTACAACGAGGAAGCAAAAGTAGCAAGCAGTTTCATCTGTTTCTGTCTTAGTTCTTAGTTGTGTCTTGTGGTTCCTTCATTCCTTCATACCTCTAAATAATATGTTGACCAGTAGTCCTTGATTCATGCATTTTAGACAAGATCCATTTGCTAAGACAAATGATAAGTTCGCTTTCTTTTTTTTTTTTTTTAATAAATTTATTTATTTATTTATTTATTTTTGGCTGTGTTGGGTCTTCGTTTCTGTGCGAGGGCTTTCTCCAGTTGCGGCGAGCCGGGGCCACTCTTCATCGCGGTGCGCGGGCCTCTCACTGTCGCAGCCTCACGTTGTGGAGCACAGGCTCCAGACGCGCAGGCTCAGTAGTTGTGGCTCACGGGCCCAGTTGCTCTGCGGCATGTGGGATCTTCCTGGACCAGGGCTCGAACCCGTGTCCCCTGCATCGGCAGGCAGACTCTCAACCACTGCGCCACCAAGGAAGCCCCAAGTTCGCTTTCTTATACCACTACCCTTTCTTCCAATACTTTTGGCTCCTCAGTGAGTTTACCTGTGGCTCCAAGAAGAATCATTCATAAAGATTGAGGGTGGCTGGAAAAAAGAGAGACTGGCATCTCATTCCTGGATTGGATATTAGCTTAGGCAGCACACCTGCTCATCTGCTCATGTGCATATTTCAGCAAGGAAGCTGGGAGGCAAGACCAGGGCTGAGAGAGGGAATGGCAGCAGGTCCGCCTGTTTAGATTGGAGAGGTCTCTGAGTTGAGTGGATCTATGGTGGATACTTGAGAGCTTGAGCCACTTTGTCAGTATCCCACCCAAGAGAGCAGCCTGTTAGGCAAGAAGACCCTAGACAGGGCTACATGATGTTCATGAAGATGTTGTCTTGCACAGGGCTACCTGGCCTAGGGGTCAAGCAGGGGCTGAGAATCAGCTCATGCTCCACTTCCCAAACCATGCATGTTGGTCCAGAACTGAGTCCATCCAGATGGAGGAGGGCCGGTAAAAATGTTCACAGGGTACTGTATGGGCCAACTGCAGACCCAGCAGCATGGGGCTGTGAGTTGCCAGTGATGGGAGCCAAGGTGGGATGGAAAAGACTGACCAGACTCAGGCACCTCACATCAGGAAGGAAGTTGCAGTGGGAAGACCCCACAGGGCCCTCCAGTAACAGATGGATGTGCCTCCAGCGGAAAGTCAACATACAGACTCCTGTGTGCAGAGAACCTGACCATCAGTGTCAGCTGGAGGAACGGTAGCCATGAACAGTAATGGTTTGCAACCTCATCCAGCTAAGTGAAGTGGCACTTTTGGCCTTTTTTTCCTTCTTGTTCCCTGCCACAGCATATTGAAGGTATTCCCATCTAAAAGAGGGAGGAGTAATAAATAAATAAATACAGTGAGAAAAATAAAATAAAAGAGGGAGGAGTAGGGATACAGCTTTGCAATCAGATATGCAATTGGAAGTTTTAACAACCAAAAGTGACTGTAAAGTTATGAAATCTGCCCAAAATATCATTAAGAGAATGAGGGATTGGACATAACACCGCTGAAAGCCAAAATAAAACAAGTGCCTGTTTATATACCACTTAGTTCAGACTTATCAATAAACAGGATATATGTCATCATGCTTTGTCTCTAAAATTCTACAAGTTGAAAATTTAATGATGTATGTGTACTGTGATACATAATTACATCTCAGGGGTTGGCAAACTACAGTCCATTGGCCAGATTTGGCCCATTGCCTATTTTTGTGCAACCCACAAGCTGAGAATATATTGTCCATTTTCAAATGGTAGAAAAAATTAAATAACATCTCAAAATATTTCATGACACATAAAAATGATAAGAAATTCAAATTTCAGCATCTATAATTCTGAATGTTGTCAATTTAAAAATTATGGAAATTTGTTTTCTCTACTGTTGTATTAATATCTACATAGTATCCTTGATTTTGCTGCTTGATCTGCAAAGCCTAAAATATTTACTGTCTGGCCCTTTACAGAAAACGTAAAGTTAGCCAATCCCTGCTATATCTCATTGCAGGAATCGGTAATAACATTTTATTTCTAGAAGTACCCTTTGTTTTCCGAAGAATGTTGAATAGCTTTCTTTTTTTCTTACACGTTTTACCTTTATCATAGACTCTTCAGATCAGGTATTCTGTTGGGTTCTCTTTTCTTTCCTGAAGAACTCTCACTTAGTTCTTTGCCCAGACAGTCCTTGTCCTCTTTCTGAGCCATGAAGAGGTTGAAAGAAAGTCAATGAGATCTTCCCCTCTGATGGTCTCTAGGGAAGGCAGCCCCTGGCCAGGTACACAGGGAACAATATCTGTTGGGGCAGGCAAGAGAAGAAAGCTTTGGTAACCTGTGTTCTGATGACAATGAAAAAAAAAAAGACCCTAGAGACAGATTGAAGGTAAACTCTATCAGACATGGTTACTGGGTGGGTGAGGGTGAAGAAATTGAGGTCCACAACAGGCAGCTGGTATTGAGAGTCTAGACAGAGGTACTCATCCATATAGTTCCACAGATGAGGTTCATATGATTATGAAGCTTCATGAAAAATATGATGTGAATGGGCACTTTTGTAGAAAGAGTCTCATCCTCCATAAGTGTTAAGAATCACTAATATAGAGTGTAGGACAGAGATGAAACCTGGGTTGACACTTAGGATCATCCAAGCATAGATGGTAATTGAAGACATGCAAGTACACAAGAAGTGTCCGAGAAACCCCAATGACTACAAAGAGGGAAATTGACAGAACCCTAAGTAACATTAACACTATGGGGCAAGGAACAGAGGAAACTGTGAAAACTGAAAAAAATAAAGAAAACTAGAAACAAAAACACAAAAACAGAGATGAAGGAGGAGAAAGAATTCAGGATTTAAATACCATTTTGATGGTCTACTGAGGCTTGCTCTAAAATGATGCAGATGAACAGAAATGTCTGGCACTAGAAGCTCTCTGGCTTAAGACAGTTCCTTACAAGGCAGAGACTCATCATCTGCGGCCTACTTCCTGGGTTTGCACGAGAGGGCCTGCTTCCAGGGTAGATCTGCCCTTCCTCCTGGGATCGGTAAGCAGGTGACATGACAATATGGATCCTGGGGGTTGCTTCTAAGGAAGCTGCAGAAAGAGAGAATGGGTCATGAGAACCCTAGAAAGAGGTGCCAAGGAAATAGTAAAATAATAATTAGCTAACACTTAATGAACACCTTCTGTGTGCCATGCTATAATTACTGGGGCAGATTGCACGTTCATTTCTGGGCTAACTCCTGAGCATTTATTTATTTCTTTAACATGCACAGACTCTATGCCAAGCACTGTTCTACGTGAGCACTTGACAAACGTCATTTAATCCTTGTGCCTTCTTCAGAAGGTAGACATTACTATTATCCCCATTTTACAAATGAAGGAATGGGGACCCAGAGGGCATGTGGTTAGTAAGAGGCAGAGCTGGGTTTCCAACCCTACCCTGTGCTGCCTTTCATTACTGTACTCTACTTGCTTGGATAAGCACTAGTATAAACAGATGCAACTGATTCTCATAATAGCCCAGTGTACAACTAGCAGGGCTGTTCCACCAATAAGGAGACTGAGGCTTAGAGAATTAAAGATCACCTGCTAGGTGGTGGCAGGGCTGGACTTGAACCAGAAGCTTCACCTTAATCACCACACACTGCACTGCCCAGGGCTGCTGGGCTGGGTTTTTCCAACCTGCCCACTCCTATATCCAGGAGAGTTTGATGTCAGTCACTGGCTCTGAACCATTCAACGACCGGAACTATTGTGAAAAATAATTAACCCAGCCTCTGTCAATTTTTATTCCACAACCAGAAAGCAAGGTCAAGGAAAAGATATGGTAAAGCTAGCAAGATTTAGACATTATAGCAGTAGGTTGTGAAGAAACACCACCTCTGGATCAAATGTAAATAAAAAATAAAAGGCAACACCAATCATTTGGAAGAAGAACAGTGTTTCTTTTCCAGAGTCTAACTAGACGCAGGTGAGCAGACTATCGGATATTCTTGCATCTTCTACATTGGATTTGGGGTGTTTGCAAACTTGAGGGTGCCATTATGTTCGTGGCTGTCCCACTTCCTGAGGACTAGACTTGGGCACATCATTCATTTGACTTCTTTGAGCTTTATACTCTGTGTCAGGCAGGAGTCAAGTTTTCTGGGTTGGATAATTCTCGTACTTAGGGTTCTGCAGCCTGATTCTCATGCAGCAGCCAAGGCCAGAAACATTTTGGAAGAGCACCCAACCCACACCAGACATGGAATAGACGAGTGTACCACCAGGTCTGGTTCTTAGTGACCTTGGGCCTGAGTAGGCTAGAAACGGGCAGCTGAGATGAGCTTGGGGCAGCATGACTTAACACCCTCTATCCACATTTTAACCTGCATGTTGTAAAAAATATTATCACATATGTTTTGCCATCCAAATACTCTTTATCCATCACATTTCCCTGAACCACTAATCTAGAACAAGAGCCTGGCACATAGTCGATTCTTAATAAATATACATTGAATTTATTGCTTGTGAGTAGGTAATTTAATTACCTTGAGTTTCTCTTAGTGAATCCATGCTAATCCCTAACAATCATTGTTCTGCCATTAAGTGCTTACAAACTACTTTTAAAATAATATATCCTATAATCCCTGCCACAATGGATGGTAATTCAGCAGCCTGTATTTTGAGCAAGTCTGACTTGAAGATCTCAACATTGTTTGTCCATCACTTATTTTCCATTCTTTTCCCCCTCAGAACTGATCCAGAGTAGTTTAACAGTCTCATTTAAAAATTCCCTCAATACCCTGGGTGCAAACTTGGGGAAGGAAAAAAGAAAATACATGTTGTGTGGGATATATTGTGCACAGATCTGGCAGGCACTGTTTCTATTCTTCGTGCTTCAGATTCTGTATATATTTGGATACCTGCATGTTTAGGAAATGGAATTTCCACCACTCTATATTCCATAGCATATGCTATTCAGCATCATGCATAGCTGCCTTGGAATACAATAATACCTACCAGCTAAATTAAAGTGATTCAAAAACTCACGGGTAACTGTTGAGGTGCCTTCCACCACCTCATCTATTACAAAATTCTACTGTCACCTGTGGAAATTGATTTTGGCATTGAGCAGTTAATACAGATGCATATTTACAACAAATCACTTTGACTCTTTGCAAATCACAGGACAGTAGAACCAATTAGCTGTTTATCAGCTTAAAATGTCTTAAAATATGTACTATCAAGTAAGTCCTGGTTTTTCAAAATATTACTTTCCACCAAAGATGAATCTGGCTTGCAATCAAAATGCCCTAAGTGTTTAGAGAAAAATAAAAAGATCAAATCAAGAGGCAATGATGTTAATCTGAGTCAAAGGTCTGCTGCACAGCATAATAATTGCTCTTTTCTGCTTTTTTACTCTGTGGTGAGTGATGGCTTAGCTCTGAGCAGTGGGGAAATGGCAGGGGTTGGATTCTAAGAGATAATGAGGTCTGAGCCAAGGAAAAGTCAATCTGGGCCACCCCTAATGATGATTTTCCAGTTGGAGTCCCTGGGGCTGAGCATAGGAAATGGAGAGTCCTAGCTCAAGACCACGGACTTTCTCCAAACTCTCTTAAAGTAGGCAGAAGTACTGGGGAGGGGAAGGGGGATGAAATTTTAAACAGTGTGGTCAAGTTTGGCTTCCCTGAGAAGGTGACATTTAACCCCAGATCTGAAAGAGGTAAAGAACCAAGCCAGGTGGGAAGAGCATTCCTACCAGGCAGAAGGAACAGCAAGTACAAAGGCCCTGAGGTGGGGAGGTGCCTGGGGTGTTTAAGGAGCAAGGAAGCCAGTGGGGTTGAACAGGATGAGTGAGGAGGAAAAGAGAATAGTTGAGGGTGTTGAGGCCAGCAGGCAGCTGTAAGAACTTGGACTTAGAGTGAACTGGAAGCCTTTGGAAGAGTTTAATCCCAGGAATGACGTGTTCTTGAATTTGCCATGTCTGAGTCTTCTCCTCACCTGCATTATTTGCTGCTTGATAGAAGGAGCAGTTTGTCCTGTGACCCTCCTTGCTTCCCCCAGGCAAGAACTTCAGCGCTAATCATTAAAGCTTTTGCCTCACCTCGCCCTCGTGCTTCTCTTAGACTGGGCACAGTGGAATAGCATCTCTTCAGCACTGCCTTCCTTCCTCCCCTGAAAACAAGCCATGGTCCCTTACTGTCTTCAGTATTGTATTTCTCATTATGGGGAAATGGGGTTTAAACGAAATGACAATGACGTGGAAGTTTCTAATGCTTACCAGATCTTACAAAGCTCTTGGAGTCATCATTCCTGTAGGGCAACCTCTTCCTGACTCACAGATTCACCCCCTTCTCCCCCTTAAGCTGGCATCTTCTCCCATGCTGGTCCCTCTTCTCAGTCTGGAGAGGCAATAGGAGCTGTGAAGTAAGCGGTTTGCACTTGAGGGGAGCTCCAACCTGGTCCTCCTGCTCTATGAGGGCTTATTTAGCACCTACTGTGTGCCAGACACCGTGCTAGGTGCCAAGGATTCAGCAGAGAATAAAGTAGACACGGTCCCATCTTTGGTAAGTTCACAATTATGTAGGGAAGAAGCTGAGTGCACCCAGGCAAACAGTGCAGAATGCTCCTGGTGCATAAGGCAGGGGGTCCTGGATTAGTCAGGGGGACTAATCATCACAGAAATGTTCTCTTAGGGCTAGTGTGTCCCCAAGGTGCCTGGCCTACAATAGGTGCTCAAAACACATTTGCCGAATGCACGAGGAGGGCTTGTGTAGGGCACACAGAGGAGAACTGACCTCTCCCATGTGTTGGGGGCTGGAGTGGACATGAATTCAGAGCCCCTGGCTTCTTATCCTTAAGCAGAAGGGAAGGAGACCAGGAAAGCAGCCTACCTCTAGAGATCCACGGAGACAAACAGTGATGACTGAGTGATGACACATTTCTCTCTCTTTTTTAAGTTTTTGAGCTGTTTGTTTTTGTTTTTGTTTTTGTTTTACAGACAATCCTGGATATTTGATTTTTGTCATGTTTTTGAGTGGCATGTTTTTCCTACTGTATCTTCTTAATTAAAACACTTTTAACATAAAAGTAATACAAAAACATATTCTTAATACCAACTTTTAAAGTAAAATAGACAAGGCAAGGTTTCATCCCCTAACCCCCGGAACTACTGCTACTGCCCGTTTGGTGAATCTCTAATATATATCATTTCCCTGTTTTTCTGCTCTACTCTGTCAAGGAGATTAGAAAGGGTATGTTTTTCCCTTCCAGGTCAAATTACTCATAATTTACTCAAAAGCTTTAAAAAAGTATCTTACAATTTATTAAGACATTTAATCATGCACACTATTTTTAAAAATCAAATCCTATGGAAGGGCTTTTAATGACAAACATCTACCTCAAGGGGGTTCACCCCTCCCTACTCCAAATCCTACTCCTCAGAGCAAGCTTTTTTTTTTTTAGAACCATTTCTGATTCAGTTCCTCTGGTGGTTACATCTCTAAATAATATGTTTATCTTCTACTTCTTGGTTTATCATCTATTGACTTCCTGCCGTAACAGGTGAGGATTTAGCTAACTCACTCCACACTCTGTATTGATTACCTTTCTAATTTCTAAAAATAACATTAATCTTCATTTCTTTTTCCAACCACCTTGGGTAGAATGTCTTAGCTTCCCACTTTGTAGAATGAGGATGTCCACATACCCTCCCCCACCACAAACACGTACCCATGTCTATTGGTTATATTTTTACTTCTTCATGGTCAAGGTTCACTCCTTTTGCATTCTATTCTATAAATATGCTAATGTCTTCCATGCTGGAGCTATAGATTGATTCTGGAGTTTGAAAACCACTGAACATTATTATGATTATGTAGACAATGTTTGATGCAAAGCTAAGTTGTTTTCTAGGATTACATGTTTTTCTTTCTGGTTTCAATGTCATTGAAATCTCTGAGTCATTCAAAGATGGAGTCTCCTTTCTAACACTTAACTAGTTGTTCAAAATCATGCCATGTATTTGCTTTGTACAGTTTTCATTTTTCCTGGTGTTTCTGATTGATTCAAAGGGTTTTTTAACAGGTCATTTAGAGCAAAATTAGGCTTTTTAAACATAAGCCCTGTGGTGGGGAAAGGAACCTTTTGGAAAAATCACTCCTCCCTCCCTTTTTTTCCTGCTTCCTCAGTGCAGTGTAGTAGTTAAGAACTCAGCCTATACAGTCAGATTGCTTGGCCTCAAATCCCAGGTCAACCACATACAGTTGTGTGATTTTGGATGCATTACCTAATCTCTCTGTGTCTCAATTTCCTCATCTATAAAAAGGGGATTATTACTCATAAGGTTGTTATAGGGATTTAATGAGTTATTCTTTGTACAGCACTTAGAGCAGTGCCTGGCACAGATAAGTACTAATTTGGTGTTGGTTTTTACCATCTTCCTGTGATAAATAGATCAGACAGAATCTGCCCATCTGCATTGTTCTGCCAACAGCAAGGATTCATCCCGGCCATGGATACCACTGTTCTGTTAGTCCCTGAGAATCTTCACAAGTCTTTGCTTCCCTGAGGCAAAGCCAATGACATAGCTAATAGAGACCTTACCAGGAAACAATATTCATGATCTTTGGTGATACATCTTCCGCCAGATTCCTTTCATACTTGTTGATGAAGGTGGTCAAAACCTTAGGGAATATGTATTCTAGAATATCCCCCAGCTGAGCTACACTGGGGAACAATTAGCACTCAGTAAATAACTGTAGCAAGAGCATACTGAGTGCTTGTATGCATTATCTCACTTGGTCCTCTCAAGAGCCCTATGGGGTATTATACCCATTTTACCGATGAGCAAATGGAACTCAGAGAAGTAACTGTCCAAATTCTCATAACTAGTGAGTGGTGGTAGAGGGAAGATTCAACCCCAGGTCTTTTACATCTGAAAACTGATGTCCTTAATGCTGATGTCATAGTCCAGTGTTCTCAAAATGTCTTCTGTTAAGCCCAGGAGTAAGGGAAGCCTTCCAACACCATTTCATGGGGGTCTGCAAAGTCAAAACTATTGCATAGTGTTAATAAGATGTGATTTGCCTTTTTCACTATGTTGACACTTGCACAGATGATGCAAAAACAATGGTGGGTAACACTCCTGGAGCCTGAGCATGAATAACAGCAATGGAACCAAAGGGTTCTAGCTCTCATCGTGTTCATCACCACCACCACTCACTCACAGTGAAAGAAAGTGCTAGTTTCACTTTGAAACATCCCTGGTGAAGCAGCAAAAAGGTATTAATTTTATTAAATCCTGAACCTTGTATGTAACAAAATGGGAAAGACACGTAAAGCACTTCCGTTGTAAACCAAAGGCCACCGTGGGTCTCCAGCAAAGGCACTCGTGCAACTGAGTTGCGAGCTGAACTAGCTGCTTTTTTCCCATGAAACACCATATTTGCTTGAAAGGACGACTGACAGGCAAATTATGGTTATTCAGGCTTGGGTATTTGGCAGACATTTTCTCGAAAATGAGCTAAGTGAGCCTGTCACTTCAACGAAACAACTGACAGTATTTATTGCCAAGGGAAAAATTCAAGGTTTCAAGTAAAAATTACAATTTTGCTCCTATCTGCCCCCATGGGTGAATGTAATTTTTTTTTCTATTGTGTAATGTGCCAGATTTGGAAGATCTGTATAACTCAGCTGATATTTTCCAAATGACCGATGCATGACGTTAAAAATGATCCCTCGGTAAAAGATTCATTCAAGATGCAGAATTAGAAAGAGCAAGGGATTTTAATGTACTAGAGCATAAAAAGTTAATGAATATGGTTTCAAATTCCACATTGCAACTGGCTGTTAAGAAACTACTGCTTGTCGAGTTTTGGTGTAATATCAAAGGAGACTATCCACAATTATCTTCAAAGGCTATTCAGATTCATCTATCTTTGTCAACCACATATTTGTATGAGGCTAGGTTTTCTTCATATATCTCAACAAAATATTTGGCAGCAGGTCAAACGCAGAAGCACATATGAGAATTTATCTGCCTTCTTATTAAGCCAGACGCTAAAGAGATTTGCAAAAATGTAAAGCCAAATGCCACTCTTCTTGCTTTTTTTTTTTTTTTTTTTTTAGAGAATATAGCTATTTTTTGTATAAATATGTTACATATGTTAACATGCTATTGGGTCTATCATTATTTTCAAATGATTTAAAAATAAATATTTTTAAATTTTTTGAGTTTTGTTTTCCAACACAGTAAGTATTGTTAGATTTAACCCATAGAAACATCTCAATAATTTGCACAAGTGTAAAGGAGTCCTGAGACCCCAAAACTGAAGAATCTCTCTACAGCTGAATTTTCACTCTGTTGACAAACTTCAAGAGGTTGAGGAGAGAAACTAAAGAAGCCATTTTCATACTTCTGTCATAAGATTTCCTTCTAGTTCTGTCTTTTCTTCTCCACTGGGAGCTGAAACACGGTCCCTTGGCGGGTTCCCATTTCTCTGTTTTTGAGTTCTCTTTAGTTGCAGCTAAGCTCAGCCATTGTTCCCCCATCACTGGAATGTAAGAGGCAATGTGAGATTTCGGCAGGTGCTGAAAGAGGTGTCTTGGATTAAAATGCAGTCCTGCTGGTATCAAGTTTGACAGGGCCTGAAGGATTCACCGTGTCTTGTGTCTTTGTTCACAAACACCGACAAAGCTTAGCTATGTCCCTACAAAGAGGTCAAAGCTCTGGATTTGTGGTGAGATTCCTTACATGTGAGACAAAGCAGAGGGTAGGGAAACTGAGCTGTGAGTCCTCAAGTTTTTGGTGGATTGGGGTTTAAATTTATAAATTGTCTACCTTCTACCTCAAATGATCAGTTAAAGAGACTGAGTGTGAAGATGAAATGTTTAGGGAATGGAAGGGACTATTGGGGCAGCCACTGAACAAACATTTCTCATGCCCCGTCCCAGTGCTAGGCACTGGGAAACAGAGAGAAATGGGAAATCGAAGGGAGGCTTGGGGATGCTGCCAGGAACGTCTGCTCCCGTTTATGTGTTGTTGTGCCAGCCCCACATCCATCCCCCTTCTTCTGGTAACAGCACTCTGATTTTCTTTTTGGGTTACTATGTCACCCTATCACTCGATCCTCTGTCCATGTGGTTTGAGTGGAACTGACTCCAGTCTGGTCCTCAGGATGAGCAGGAATGACCTGGACACTTATCATAAGATATCAAGAATTTAGGCTAAGCAGTGGTTCTCAGTATGGGATAATTTTGCCCCCCATGGGACATTTGGCAACGTCTGGCAACATTTTTGGTGGTCACAACTTGGTAGGGGCATTGGGGAGTACTCCTGGCATCTAGGGACATCAGGGATGTTGCTAAACATTCTGCAATACACAGGAAAGCCACCACAATGGAATTTTCTAGTCCCACATGTCAACAGAGCCAGGGTTGATAGCCCTGGTCGAAAGATAATGCGAAGGGCCATTGAAGGGTTTTAAGCAGAGGAGTGATGTGATCTGAACTGACGTTTTTAAAATTATAGTCAGGTGCCATGTGGAAACAGATTTTAGAGATGTAAGAGTGGAACAGGGAGATAAGCCGCAAGAGGAGGGTGGTGAGTGCCACTGCAATAATCTCAGTGAGAGACTCTAGAAGCTTGGAAAGAAGTTTGATTTGGAAATACACATTTGCAAATCATCAGTGGCAAAGGGTAGAGAATAAGAGAATGAGAATAAGAGCCTCCAAAAAAGCTGTGAAAAAGAAGAGAATGGAACCAAAGACAGAGCCTTTGGAAGCATCCATGTATGGCATGTAAAATAATGATAATACCTAACATTGTCTGACAGTTTATGTACCAGCCACTATGTTAAGTCATTTACATGATCACATTTAACCCATTTAACAATGCTTATCTTCACCATTTTACAGATAAGAAAACTTAGGTACAGAGAGGTTAAGTAACTGGCCCAAGGTCACACAGCTAGCTAATGTCCGAGACAGAATTTGAACTCAAATGATATGACTACATAGCCTTTCCCCTTAACCACCAAGCAGCATCCCTGGACTAAGAATTTTCCAAAATAAAAACTACAACTCTCACAAGAACTGAAGGATGAATGTGAGTTAGAGAAATGAAGGGATGAGGTAGTGCTCCAGGAAGAGAGAACAGCACATATGGATATCTGGAGGCTGAAGAGAGCATGGCATAATAGGGGAACTAAAACACTCAGTAATGGCCATAGAAAAGTATACATTCATAGGTGGGGTGAGTGCAGAGAATGGCAGGGGCCAAGTCATGCAGATCCGTGGAAAATGTGTTAGGTCAGACTTTATCCTGGGGGGCAACAGGAACCCTTTATAAAGTTTAAAATGGTAGTTAAAAAATCTGACATGATAAAGTTTTCATTTTTGAGGCTCATTGCAGATGGAGTGTGGACAGTGGATGGGGGAATAGAAGAGGAATATTTGAAGGCCAGTTGAGAGGCTTTAATGCAAGAATCCAGGAGCAATGACCCTCCTTGTTAGGGAGGTGGCCGTGCTGATGGAGACATTGGCCATCACTTTGGGAGATGTGTAAAAGCTGGAATCCAGAGAAGTGTCTGTTTGTTGTCTGTCAAGGGTGAAGAAAAATAAAGTCAGGGGACTCTTGTGTTTCTGGCTTCACCTTTGGATGGGCAGTGATGCCTCTTACTGATGGAAAGTTTGTAGGGGGAGTTGGGGAGTTTGGTTTTTTGAACATGTTGAATTTATAGCTTCTCATCTAATACTCAAGTGCGTGTGTTAAGAGGGCCATTGGATACATTGATCCAAAACTCGTAAGAGATGTCTTGTCTAATTGCTTCCCCATATATGTAGCTATGCTTTTTGATCAGAAGACAAACACGTACATTCCAAACTCTGTTAATTCCTATAGGGACACCCAGTGACAGGTCACTAGATGAGGTTCAGTGTGACAGATTAACTGATGTTAAAAGTCTGAATGCAACATCAGGAGGTCACTGCTGGTCTAACTGGGCACAAATAGAGTTTACTGGGTCGTGGAAAGCAAGTTGTGTGTAACCATTGTTTCAGCCCCACTCCTTCCATTTCTGACTTATCATCTGGTTTGGGGTGAACATTAAAGAATATTTTCATAAATGGTGACCTTTTGAAATTTGAAATGCTGGTTTCTGGTTAATTTCCATTCCAGCCCTGGGGCTGCTGCTTGAAGGTCATGAGCTTGAAGCTCTTGACTTGTCTCTAGCACTGTGCTCTCAACCAGAATTGGAAAAGGGCAGTGTTGTTTTTATCTTTTAAAGGCCCATCATTTGGATAAAGGATTGTCATTCATAATTGTGTGACCACACACTGAGGATGAAAAATGTATGAAGTGCAGAGTTTATGTTAACAAGACCCAATCTGTTCTGTTCTGGAGAACTGGGGAACATTTTGTTTGATGTCATAATAGTACAATAATACTGTTGCATCACCTAAAATTCATTCAATTGCAAGTGACAGAAAACCCAATTCTAACTGACTTAAAGAATGAGAGAGAAAAAGAGATAGAGAGATAGAGATAGATGAGAGAGAGAGAGAGAGAGAGACTGAGTCTATTGGCTCACAAACCTGGACAGTAAAGGTATGACTTGATGTATCAAATTCACAAATACACTATTTCTCTCACCATTCTTTCCCCTGCTTCCTCTCTTGTTGACTCCATTTCAGAGTAATGGATGAGAGACTCAGAGATACAGATACATAACAGCAGCTCTCAGGGCTATATGCTTCTCTGCTTGAATTCAACAGAAGAATATAAGTTTCTTTCCCAGCAAGTATAAGTCTCATTGTATTTCACTGGCTCTGATTAGGTCTATGTCTATTACTGAACCAATCACTGTAGATGAGGGGTCCCAAAGGGCAGACTGGCCTATGTGCTCCAACCTTGGAGTAGGAGAGGCATAGATCCCCAGAGATAATTATGATGATAAACAACAAGCATCAGTTACATGTCAGGCACTGGTCTAAGCAGTATGCATGCTTTTTCATTTGCTACCTGGAACAACCTTTGGGGTAGGTACTATTGTTATTACCCTTTTAATGATGAGGAAAGCCAAAATACAGTGAGGTTAAGTAACTTGCCCAAGGATCCACAGCTGGTAAATGACAAAACCAAGGTACAGAAAGGTGAAGGAACCTTCTCCAAATCCCACAGATGGTAGATGACGAAGCCACAATGCAATAAACCCAGGCAGCTTCTCACCACAGCCTGGGCTCCTAACCCCTGTGCTGTGACACCAGCCTAAATTAGAATAGGGTTACCAGATGTCCACTGTTGCTCAACACTTCACAGTTACAGTGGGCTTTCGTATATGATTTCATTTTCCCTCACAGCGTTATGAATGAGTCAGGACCTGTGTGCATTATCCCCATTTTCTGATGAGAAAATTGAGGTTCAGGTTAATTGAGTGATTTGCTCTAGGTCAAACATCAAGTAAATAATGGAATGGGGACTAAAATCCTACATCCATCCCTTCTGACCCTGTAATAACGTAGCCTATGAGTTTATTAAATGTTTAAGAAGCCACATGGGCCTGGAGACTCGTATTAAGCCCATTGCAGGCTAGTCCTGAGCACTTTACCCCTCAGCTACCACCATGTTAATTTCCTTCTGTCTTTCGTTGTTGGCAGATACGAGAATCTCAAGAACTTGGACACAAAGTTGCCCTCAATATTTAAACCACAAATTAAGCTATTTATGAAATAGTTCATCCACGTTGGAGTGAATTATGACCTTTTTCTTTGATTAACTTCACACACACACACAATAGATCTGTATCTGACTTTCTATTCTTTAATCTATACTTCTATTTCTGAGGTTCTATCATACTTGTTTGAATTAATACCATAGTTTTAAAGATTCTTAATACCAGAAGTGCTTCCTTACTATGTGCTTCCTTAGTATGCTTCTTTACCAACATGTTCTTAGTCCTTTTGATTTTCCTAGTGAATTTTCTGACCATTCTGTCAACTTGCCAGAGAAATGGAATATTAATAAAAATTTAATTAATAGAGTTATTTGGGCACAATAGACATCTTCAGAACATTGAATCTTCCTCATTTAAAAACATAATAAATCTCCCGTGTATTAATGTTTCCTTTTATGTCCTTTAGAAAAGTTGTTCCATTTTCCTCATTCAAGCCTGTGCATTGATTGGGTATATTATTTTTAGATAGCTGTTATATTCCTGGTTGCTAATGTTAACGGGTATGCTTTCCCAGGATATTTTCTGTATATTTCGTATTACTGGTGTGTGAGGAAGCTACCAATTTGTAATTATCTATTTATAAGCTGCTTGAACTTTCTTATTGGTGCCAGTTGCATGGTAATTACTTTCATTTGGTTTTCCAGGTAAACAATCATATCATCTGCAAATAAGAGATAGAACTTATTTTCTTCCTACTCTCTTTTCTTTGACTGAGCCTTAGAGAATGGTGGTCAACAGCGGTGGTGCTTAAAGACCACCTTTGCCTTGCTCCTCACTGTAATTGTGATGCCTATGGACATTGTTTCTCAAAGTGTGGTTACAGACCTAGGTATAAATCCCAGAACTTAGGCAAACCCACTAATCTGCATTTAAGAAAATATATTCATTCATTTGGCTGCACCGGGTCTTAGCTGCGGCACGTGGGAACTTTGTTGCGGCATGCGGGATCTAGTTCCCTGACCAGGGATCAAACTCAGAACCCCTGCATTGAGAGTGTGGAGTCTTAGCCACTGGACCATCAGGGAAGTCCCAGTGATCTGCATTTTAGCAAACTCCCAGGGTGATTCCTGCTCCCCTAATCCTGCTCTTCAGGATTTCACCAAGAAGCATGGTATTTGCTATTGGTTTAGAAAGGTTTTCTTTATCATGCTAGGAAGGTTTCTATCAACGTCTAGCTAACTAAGAATCTTAAATGGGTATGGAGGTTTACATTTTTGGATATCTACCGAGATTTCACGCTTTTTCTTCTCTGGTTTGTTAATAGGATAAGATGTGTTAATACCTTTCATAGTACAAAGTATCTTTCATTTTTGTAATAAATCCTTTTGGGCTATATTTTATTTTCGATAATATAATGCTGATATAGGTCTGCTACTATGTAATTTAGGACTTTTCTCTATATTTGTCAATAAAATGTATCTGTAGTCTGCCTTCGATATGCTATTTGTGTTAAGTTTTGATATCAGAGTTGTAGTAGCTTGATAAAATGATTTCCTCTGCTCTGAAATAGATTCAACAACATGGAAATTTTCATGTAAAACCCTCTGGGCCTGGGGCCTTTTGAAAAATAGTTATTTGACAACTTCTTTCATGCCTTATTTGTCTATAACAGGCCTTTTTCTGGAGTCCTTTTTGTTTCCTCGAAAATCATTCACTTCATAGAAACGTATAAATGTTTTGGTATAGAGTTGAACAGTGTGATTGCTTAAAGATTATGTTCTTCCAAGTCTATCTTTTTTCTTCTCTACTTTATCATTTTGTCTCCAACTGCATTTATAGTTGGTGTTGTTTCTTCCAAGATTGTGCCATTGAGTTGTCTTTCAGTCTTTAATTTTTAAGCTTTGAGTTTTCATCTCTTTCTGGTTTTCTATGTATTTTTTAAGAAGCTGGGAAAAGCTATTTGAAGGCAGCTAGCCAAATGCATTTCAAGCAACATGTTTTTGCTCTTGGGACTTTTTAACCCAGATTTAAAGTTTCATCTTGTTCAGGTTGGCAGGTTTTAATGCAAAGAAGTCCTTTTGGGGATCCCAACTCTCATCCAGCAAAGGCACTAGAGTTCCCAGCTAAGTTCCCTGCCACTGTGATTGACTAGCTTGCCACTGCAATTCTCACAGAGTCACTGATAAAAGCATTGAAAAGGAAAAGTTCAAGAACGTAGCTCTGTGGTAAAGAATTAGCTAAGCAAAGTCATCATCAGAAGATTCATCTGAGTATAAACTCACTTCAAGTTCAGTGAGCTCACTGAAAAGCCAGAGCCCCTAATGCTGGCTGAGTAAATGTTATTCACGCATATATTTCACACTCACTGAGTATTTTCTCTGGATAAGGAAGGCACCTTGCTGGTCTTAGACACACAAAGCTGAAAAGATGTGGCCCCTTTCCTCAGGCAATTAGGCTGTGAAGAAAATACTTTCTTAGTTATGTGATCTCACAGGGTTACCTCACACCATTATTTTTTTTCTTACATCTGCAAACACAGATAAAGTTCCCTCTTCAAAAATTACAGGAGTAATGTGTTTACTGTAACCAGTGAAACTATCCAAAAACAGAAAAAGAAGTAATACACCCTGCTCAGTTCCCACCCCGTCCCCACACCGCCCAACTCCAAAGTAACCAATGTTAACAGCTAGCTCTGTTTCCTCCTCATCTTCCTCACCCTCAAAACACACACATACGTGCACAAGGGAGGGGACATTGTTTGATTTTAAAAACGGAATCACACTGGAGATATTATTAGCTGCCATTTGCTTTTCTCCCTCAATATATTATGGATATCATTCCAGGTCGCTAGACACAGATCTAACTCAATCTTTTTAATAGCTAAATAATATTCCACAGAATGGAATCACTTCAGTGTATTCAACCAGTTCCCCACTGATGGGCATTCACCTTGTTTCCAGTTTTGTTTTGTTTTGGTTTTGGTCATTCTTATGCATATGTCCTTACATACTGGTGTTTTTATTTCTATTTTAGATTACCAAAAGTGAGATTGCTGGGATCAATAGAGATTTGGTCTTATAATCTTAATAGATATTGACAGATTATTATCTTGATAGATTTTAGCAAGGGGGGGTTGGTTATCAGGTAATTATTAAAAATAAAAGACCGCCCACTCACACACACAAATTCAAAGACTTTTGCTTTGAAAGGAGACTCTCTAGATTGGGTGGGATACACAAATAGCCCTGAGTTGTCTGTAGCACTGGCTATTGCCATCTCCATGCCGGCCTTCAGGGGGCACCGCTCTGAGACCAGTAAAAACAACAACAAAGCCGTTTACTGAGCATTTCCCATGTAATCAGCCAGTGCCTTAAGTGCATGTCTTTCATTTCACTCTCGCTGCCGTGGAAGAGAGAGATACTGTTCATTACCATCCTCAATTTCTAGAAATGGAATCTGAGGCCTAGAAAGTTGAAGTCACTGACTCAAGGTCACGCATCTAGTAGGTGGTGTAGCTGGGGTCTGACTCTAGCTCTGCCTGGCTCCAAGATCTGTGCTCTCAACCATGTGAGATTTCTTCCAAGCCATTGCTGAGACTTTTTATCAGAGCCCCAAAGTGACATGAGCTTTGACGTTCGCCTTGAACAGGCCAAGCCCTGCCTCCTGAAGGGGAGGAGGAACACAGCAGTGAGCCTGACATCCAGGTAGGGCTTCCTGTTCAGAGGGAGCTGAGTGAGCAAGTGGGCTCCCAGAATACTAGGTGGACACGTTTGTTTGCCCTGCACACAACTCCAAAGCCAGCTTTCTGTTCCTCCTCTCTCTCTTCTCTCTTCTACCCTCCCCTCCCCGCTCTCTTTCTTTTTCTTTCTCAAAATGGAAAACTGAAGCAACTAAGAGAAACTGGGAAACTTTGACCTCTCTCCATTCTCTCACCATAGCCAACAGATAGTCATGGTTAAAAGTATAGACTCTGTAGTCAGAATGACCTGGGTTGGAAACCAACATGCTATCTACCCTTGAGCAAATTTTATGAGACTCTCGAAGTCTCCTGGTCTCCCAGGCAGCATAACCATCCCACTCAGCACTTTTTTTATACATATAAATTTATTTATGTATTTTTGGCTGCGTTGGGACTTTGTTGCTGCACGCATCTTTCTCTAGTTGCGGTGAGCAGGGGCCACTCTTCATTGCGGTGCGCGGACTTCTCATTGCAATGGCTTCTCTTGTTGAGGAGCTCAGGCTCTAGGCGCGTGGGCTTCAGTAGTTGTGGCATGCAGGCTCAGTAGTTGTGGCTTGCGGGCTCTAGAGCACAGGCTCAGTAGTTGTGGCGCACAGGCTTAGTTGCTCCGTGGCATGTGGGATCTTCCCGGATCGGGGCTCGAACCCATGTCCCCTGCATTGGCAGGCAGATTCTCAACCACTGCGCCACCAGGGAAGCCCCCACTCAGCATCTTGTCTTACCTATTAGAGCATCATCTCATTGGGGACCAGTCAATGCCCATGCCTCTTGGTTTACAGGTCCTGAGGGGAACCTGCATTATGCTGGGCAAATATTGCTTCTCAATAATTAAATTCAATGATTTTTATAGTAAGGCTGAAGGCTAATAAGGGGAGAAGGAAAATGAATCCACCTTTGAGGACCTGTGTGTTGAGCACTGTCTTGGAACTTAATAAACATTAACTCAACTCTGTGAAATAGGCATCACTATTCCCATTGTATAAAGGACAAAAATGAAACCTGGCAGAGTCAGAATCATCTTGCTAGGACTGCAGGGCTAGAAATGATGGTGGCGGTGGTGGTGATGGTGAGGATAACTGCTGTTTATTGAGCATCGGCTATGAGTAGGTACTATGTCAAGAGCTTTGTTTGTACTCTCATTTAATCCTAACAACAACCCAGCAGGTAGATCCTTTGATTACCCCCTTCTACAGATGAGAAAACTGAGGCACCAAAAGGTTAAGTGACTTTTAAAGGGCGCCCAATTAGTAAGTGTGGGTGCTGGGATTTGAACCCAGGTCTTTCAGATTCCTTAGAAGCCCTTCCTTTGGTAGTGACGTTATTCAAATGTAAACATTCAGCTTCTTGGACCATTTCCAAATGTAGTGTCATGCTGCCGTACAGAAGGCCAGGCCTTTGGAAGAAGGAACCAGATTCCATCCCACCCGTCTTCATCCCTTCGTCTCCTGGGTTGTGTGGGCATCACTTTCATCACAAGATTCTGCATCCTGTCTCATGGCCACACGGACCGTCTGTGCCTGGCACGGCCTGCTGCCTCCCTGGAACATCTGTGGCTCCCTGCTACTGTGAGTGATTCTATTTTCCACACATCTCCAGCTCGTTAGAAAGCAGGGCTCCTATTTGTTGTTGGATGTTTGCAATCTGAAGCTGAAACACTGCAAAATGATGCTGGAGCTGATTCACACCAGGGGAGAGTCCGTGACACACAAACACACACACACAGACACACACAGATATGAGACACTTAATTAGTGGGGATTAAGCTGGTACCTGGTGCAGTAGCTTTGTCCACTGAGGGCCATCTGGCTCCTGGTGACAGCTGCTGAGCCGGAAGATTTTCATGCAGCAATGGTGGTCTTCCCTGGCCAGGGCTGCAGTCCAAGTGTCCTCTGGGCCACCCAACTAGCTGAAGTGTCAGTGTCCTAGGGGAACACTCTGTCACCAAAGGGAGTGAGAAAGCTGAAACAAACAGGATCCACCCCAGCAGAACCGGGGCTCTGCCGAGAGGAAAGAGCTTCCCCTCTGAACGCATCTTAGAACTTCCTCAACATTCCTCCCAGAGTCTCCACTTCTGGTCATTGGCCAACTGCAATCTTTAAAAATACACATTTGGCAAGAATCTGAAAAAAATCCCTTCAGATTGTTATGTGATGGTGGGGAAAAGACACATTTTTTTTAAACTCTAAAAAAAGCGCCTTAGCATTTGTAGGCTTTTATAATTCTGAAACAGCTGAAATGCTAAAACTTTCAAGTTGGCAGGATTGAAACTGAAATCTGCAAAGCCCGTTCAATTTGACAAGGGTGGGAGCCTTGCATTTCAGAGGGATTTGATGAAACCTGTGGGCCTGAGCCATCAACACAATGGGTGGCCACCCACCCGCAGGGAGCCCTTTGTGCCTGGGTCCTTGACGCCCTTCCAGCTTCCTGCAGAACTCATTCTCAGGGGCTCTCTCGGCTCAGTCCACCAAGGCTGCCCAGCTGCCCTTGGAACAACTGGGAGCACAACATAGGGGTTAAGGATTCAGGCTGTGAAGCCAGACCACCTGGGTTTGCAGTACTGATTCCGTGACCTATAAACTGTGGGACCTTATTCAAGTTACTTGATTCCTCTGTGCCTCAGTTTCCTCATCCGTAAAATGGGGACAATATCTATCTCATGGGATTGCTGTGGGGGCTGAATTATGTCTTGAAAACGCCTTAGAACAGTACCAAGTACATGGGAAACATTAAATAATGCTGGCTATTATTTAGCAGAGAAAACTCAACCACAAAGAAAGATTTGGGATCGGGGCAAGAACAGTGGGAAGCCTGATGCTGGGGGATTAGAGAAGCTTAGAATCTAGCCAGTCAGGAGTGAGATTATGACAAACATCATCATAGATATAATCGAGACCTACTGTGTGTCAGAAGCTCTATGGGGATTCAAAATTAATATTTAACATATTTGTTGATTTATACTCATCGTCTTCCAGAAAGAATTTAAGGCAGTTTCTAGGTACACAAAATAAGAAAAGATAGGTCCAATCTTTTAACTGGACTAAGAAAGAAAATATGGGGACTGGACCGAGCCAAGAATGAGAGTAAAATGCATCTCATAATGAGATACGTTCTTGCCGAGGAGGTTCATAAGGCTGCCTGTAAACCAGGCTTCCTTGAAGCCCCTGGACTAGGGGGAGCTTGGTCAAGTGTGCAGCTGCAGCACTCAGAATGCAGGTAAACCCTAAGCAGACCTCTGGTCAGGCCCACCTGGGCTCCCAGACAGGCTCCAAGGCTTGTCTCTGAGCAAATTACTTAACCTCTCTGAGTTGGAGTTCCTTCACCTGTCATGGGACACTAATTGTAGTCATGGGGCTATTTTGAGGGTAAAATGAAATAATAGACATAAAGCATTTATCACAGTGCCAGCCACTTAGTGACTCTTCAAAATAAATAAATTTCAGAATATATAGATACATACCACTCTCTTTGGTACCAAGATCAGAAAGGACTATCTCCCTTCCTAACATGGTATCTTCAACGTGGGCAGATGGCAAAGTCCCCAAAGCCACAGTGCACAGCGCTGAGGAGCGTGACGGAAGTACAAGTTCAAGTTCTAGCTCTGCCACTACTGGTGGTGGGACCTGGGGCCCATCACTTCACTTTCCTGGGAGTCGGGTTCTACGTCTGTAAACGGGCAAAACACTAGTACCTCCCTTATACAGGGTTGTTAAGGAAATTAAATGAGATGATAATTGATAAGGTATTTGGAATAGTTTGGGCATGTAGGTAGCATTCCGTGGCCGTGTTGTTGTTTGTTGCTGATGTTGACAGCACTGTGATTCATCTCTGCTGGTCTGGCTTCATCCAGAGGGACACTCGGAATACCCGGGAGGTGGGTGGTGGTCTGCATATCCTGCTGCCCTTGCTGGGTAGTCTCCTCTGTGTGATGACGCACTTAAAGACTGCATTTTTCAGGCAAACGTTCAGCTCTTTCATCTTGTCAACTGAGGGCAAACCACACAGGCTTAAATAATCAAGTGAGGGGTAGAGGGATCCTTTAGGAGAAGACAAGGTGCCCTCTAAGGTCCTGGGCCTGAATAAGAGGCCATTTCAGTATCCTCCTTAGACCAATCATGTTGGTGGAAGCCGGCTGCGCAGGGTTGAGTTATTATGGCTTCACGGTTAGGAACATGGCTTTGGGGGTCAGACTGTTCTGGGTTCAAGATCTGCTTCTATCACTTACTGGCTGTGTGACCTGGGACAAGTTACTTAACCCCTCTGTGCCTCAGTTTCCTCATCTGTTAAACAAAAGGGGAGAGACAATAAGAGCACCAGCCTCACATGATTGTGATAGGATTAAGCGAACTGGTACCCGGAAGATGCGTTGAACAGGGGCACGCAGTAAAACCAGCCTAAGTGTTCGCTGTTCTTATCACGGAGTGAGCTCACGGTGAGAACGTGAAGACGGTATGGGAGTGGAGGAAAGGGTTAAGGAGGTTGTATTTCCGAAGAGAGGCAGAGTGGACTTTCAGGGTGAGCCGACAGACAGAGACTCGGGTAAACGAGGGGTGGCTATTGATGAGGTAAGGACATGGGGGCAACAGACCAGACGGGGCTCCTGGGCACAGGTGGAGCGGATAATCGGGTGCGCGGAGGTGGAAGGCATTCGGGATGAGCAAGGTGGCTGCTAGTTTAGCGCTGGAAGGGAGGGATTTGAATATGCATGAACTGTCCTCCCGCGGGGGCCATTCGGCTGGGTTTTTCAATCAGCCCTCTTGCGGAGTCATGAATGGGGAAACAGAGTCAGCAGGAATCCCCGTGTGGAGGGCTTTCTGTGCCGGTTTCTCCTGGGTTCGGGCCACTGGCTTCCCGCCCCCTTTAGGAGACCAGAGAGGGGCCTTCTTTCCCCTTGTCCAATGAAACTAGGCTTTTAGGGACAGTGCTTCAGCAGGGAGCTGGGCATGGATTCCTTTTTGACATAAACGAGGCCTGGTCTTGGGTCGAAGCTTGTACACAACCGGAAATGGGGAAGGGTCCTGGCTCACTTCCTGGCATCAGCCCTGGAGCTCACCCCCCCAGTCCTTCCCTCCCCTCCTCCATCCCATCCCCTCCCCCGCCTCTCTCCTCTCCCCTTCTTCCTTTCTACCCCTCTTCTCCAGTTCCCTCTTTATCTCTCTCCCACAAATCTATATTCAGTTTCTGTCTTCCAAAAAGAAAAAGTGAGTAGGAGGACAAATTGTTTAAAAGCAACGCATCTATTTTAACAAAATGGTTTTTCCTTTGAGTCAGTCCTAAGAAATTTGGGTACAAGCTAAGCCAGAATGAACCAAACAATAATCCTGAAAAATGAAATGGATTAGGGAAAAGAGCCTAAACTCCCCAGACAGGATGGGGAATGAGGAAGGACAGAGAGGATGGCACCCTGGTGTGTTGGAGACAACCAAACCAAGGTGCTTGACCAGAAGACCTGAAAGTCAGCAGGGAGAGAGTAAAACATCTATTCAATCATTTGGATGTCAAGTCCATCCTGTGTCAAACATCTGGCTCTTGGAAACGTTTGGATGATTGCTTGTGTAGACCTGACTTTCAGATCTTGGCCACTCTAGACGTGGGACCCCATCCATGTCCAGGAGTCCTTGTCCCCTGGATTTAAAGATTCTGGAGTTGTCAAGAAAATATTGAAGTCTTCTCTGTTGCAAAAGTCAGAATCTTAGCTCTAGTCTCAGCTCTGTCCCCCAGCTCTGTACTATGGAATAAACCATGCCCTTTGGGGGCCTATTTCCTTCTTTACAAGATAGGATTAGACTAGATGACCTCAAGGGTACTCCAACTGCGACCTTCAGTCTTTGGTTCTCTTTGACCTTGTCACTCCACTTGACAGCCAGTTAAGAGTGTGGTCTTTGGAACCACATTGCCATCATTTGAATCTTGCCTTTATCCCTAGCAGCTGTGAATCTGTACAAGTTACTTTGAACTCTGAGTCCCCAGTTTCCTCATCTGTAAAATGGATAACAATAGGGTTGTTCACTCCACTTTTTTTCCCGACTCCACTCAACAGAGCCTATCAGAAAGCAACTGAGTGAGAACAGAACCTGCTCTGATTTATAAAAGTAAAAAGTACGTCACTTGCACATTTCAGAACTCACACTGTTATTGGTAATAAGATTCTCGTGATACCCTCTACAGTTAACAGGGAAATATTCTGCAGCCGAGATTTGGTGGCTTCTCTGATCTGGTTCCATTTCAGTTTCTGCTTGAGAAAGCTGAGGACCAGAGAGGCACAACTATCTGCCCAGCATCAGCCAACAGATGTTTTTGTGTGCCTGCTCAAAGTGCCAAGGGAGATCTAGAAAGGGGAAGTCCTCTCTCACTCCTAAACCCTGCATCTGGTTCTGGGATTTGTACTGGAAACATTATGGGTGGGGGAAAAAAAACACAAAACAAAACAAAACAAAAACCCTTGATTCAAGAGCTTTCCAATCCTCCTGCCTCTTATTCCCATCCATCTGATCTACAGCCTCGTCTTCCACTGCAGGAATGTGTTCTCATAGAAAACTACGCTTGCCTTATCTCTCTTCTGAGAAAATCTGCTGCCTCTGAAAAGATGTATTCTTCCCACAAGCTTAGTGTTGTGCACCTGATTGTAGATGCGGGAGCAAGAAGGTGAATCTAGGTAGTAAAATTGCTTCCTTCGGCTTACCTGCAAACTCTTAACATAGAGGACATCAGAAGAATACACCAGAACATCTCCCCTCCAGGCACCTGGGCCAGCATCCACTTGGCTTGGGAGCGAGCAATCCCCTGAATCAGTCAGTGTGAAGGGACGTAACACCATCCCTGCTGGCAGCAGAGCCACCTGTGCCAAAGCGGTTCCCAGCTGCTGTTCATTAATGCTGCCCACAGGCTGCAGGACAAGTCCGTCTGCCCTGACGGGCAGGAGGTCCAGGTTCCAGGGCACTGGAGGAGATAATTGTCTTTATAGCCAGGGGATGCTTGGCAAGGAGGTCAAGTGACTTTATACACTCCCCCAAAGTCTAGGTGGATGATGGTGATGAAACCATATTGTCCTTAACTCCTGGCAAAACAAACAAGTGAAAGATATTTTAGAAGCAGCATGCTCTAGTAGAAAGAACAATGCGGGGTCTGAGACCTGGGATCTTGCCAGTTATGAGTCCTATGCCGGTTTATCTGGCAAAATTAAATAAATGATTCTTGCCTTGCATATTTCCTAGGGCTGTTATGAGAATTAAATGAGATAGTAAGTATTAAAGGACTTGGGGAAATATATTGCACTTCTTCATTCATTCAAATGATGGATACTGAGTGTTCACTAGACGTCAGGAGTTGGGGATAGGGCGGCGCTAGGTGGTACCTGCTCTCACATGCAGGTGGAGGAAGGCAGGTGTGCCATTGCAGTCTGAGCTGAGGAATGGTTTCTCCGGAGTGCTCTCCAGAGGCCAAATCCTAGCCTACCACCTGCCAGGTTAGCTGGAAGTCCAATTTCTTTCCTTGGGTCTCTTCCTAAGTCTCCAGGTTGCTTCCTGGGGTCCAAATGTTCACTCAGCTTTCTCCAGACTTGCCGCCTGAACTGGAGCCCAGATATGCTCCCTGGAGGTTACGGTGTTTCCCAGCTGCCACCCGAGACGCCAGCTTCAAAATGGACCTCCTCGCAGCCAAGCCACTCAGCCTGATGCTGGGAGGGGGAAATCCCCTATAGAGTCCCAACTTGCTACTCCTGGCACTGAGAGCAGCTAGATCAGAGTCTCCAGAGATGGTGCAATTTCTACCCAGGATGCTGTGATCCTTTAAGGTGTGAATAATAAAAAGAGCTGACTTTCATTGAGTGATTTAGCAGTTTATGAACTACGTATTATTCTGAGCGTATTTCATACGATAACACTTTGAATCCTTAAAACAACTCTAAGAGAGAAGTAAGGATTATCCCCATTTTACAGGGAGGAAATTGAGGCTTGGAGTGGTTAAGTAACCCTCCTAGGTCACAGCTCTAAGTGACAGAGCCAGGATTTGAGCCAGAGCCATCACCTCTAACTACCAAGCTCTACTGGAGGAGTTAAGGAGGAGAATTTTGCATCACACCAAAATAAAACGTACAGATCTTAGATTCAAGTTCAAGTCTGCCCTCAGGATGGCAAGGTCAGGAGTGCTCCCCGTGTCCACCAATTCCTGACTCTCTTTCCCGCTTGATGACCTCAGTCCTGGTCCTGTCTCCTCCCCGCCACCCCTGCCCCGCCCCCACCCCGCTCTGGGGTCACTTCCATCTAGGGGTCCGCTTGCCCTCCTGCACCATTAGCGGGGCCAGTTTGCACTGAACAGGGTTCCACAACTTCACGTCTTGGTCTCCTTCTGTGAATTTGTCCTCTGAACGTGCAGCTCTTCCAGAACTACAGATCAACTGTTTCTCTTGCAGAAAACAAAATTAAACCTCTTCCTCACCAGACACCCAGCTGTGCACAAAAAATTAATCAATTACTTTTGAGATAAGAGCTGCAAAGGAGAAGCTCAGGGGACTGTGGTGATACTGCTGTTATCTCTGAAGACACTCCTCAACCATTCTCTGGAAATGGAGGCTGGGTTTGCTGGGGATGTGTGCTCACCCTGGTGAGTGTTTCGAGATCTACAGTTTCCTCCATAACGTGTCTCTCTCTCTCTCTTTCTCTTTCTTTCTCTCTCCCCCCCGACCCCCGCTTAAGTGAAGGTATTAAAGCATTAACCCTCCTCATTCCTTGATGTATATGACAACTACTACTGTGCTATAAAACCAGAATTCTGTGAATACCATTAGGGGAGGAGAGAGAGGCTGCTCTGTGCCTATGTGAGTCACAAAAGTCCCGAGGAGGTGATGCCTGGGCCAAAAAGGGCTTCGTGTCCTTCATCCAGAGGCTGCCCGTCGTTTGGGGTGTGCAGATGGGCTTCGGACTTCGGACAGGAACAGGAGCTGAGCGGACAGCCAGCAGTGACATCCTCAGTCCTGGATGCACGGGCAATTACCTGGGAAGTGCTTGAAAGCACTGACACCTGCCTGCTCCTCCAGACCTGATTAAGCCAGAATCCTAAGCACCTGCTTGTTTGGAAGCTGCTCTGGGGATGGAAGTGGGCAGCTGGGATGAGGACTGCTGTGCTAGGGGAGTTAAGTCCTCCAAAAGCCAAAAGGACAGTCCTCTCAATTCGAGCCGTAATCGAGGGAGGAGGCACACATCTTCCGTTTACTCAACAAGTGTATATTGAGAACCCACTATGCACGGGGCCGGCTGCTGAGTCCGCTGCCCTCGGCTGCCTGAGCAGACCTCTCTGAGGCTAAGGGCTCTTGAGAGTCGTCCAAGAAAGGAGCCCAGAGTGATGGACAGGGAGTGACTGTTGGAAGGTCTCTGGAAGGTTCTAGAGCCTCTCCCCCCCGCCTGGGCCATATTGCTCTGTTTCCCAGACATGTTCAGCCACACAACTCTTGCACTGAAAAGATCTTGTGTTTTTCTAGTGGCCTTGAGAAAGGGAAAGACTGGATCTGACCCCATAGCTGCCTGACACTGTGGACTGAGTGGGAGTCCACAGCCTGGGCCTGGAAGCCTGTAGTTTTTTACATATACATATTATGTATATATACATATATATAATTGTGTTATATATATAATGGCTTTTCTTTTTTACTATAGAAGCAACGCATTATTCACTATAGAAAACTTAGAAAATAAAAATTAGTTTGAAAGTCACAGTAATTATCCCCATATTCTCATACCAGATATAACCATTGAATATATATTTACATTTTCTACTCTTATGTAGTTATCCCTTATTTTTAACCCAAATGGGATTATACTGTACATTTTTTGTAATGTACTATTCATTCACTAAAACATCATGATCACCTTTTCTATATCAACAAATGTTTTCCTGCATTATCTAATGACTGGATAGTATTTCATTGTATGATGTGCCATAACTTATTTAGTTAATCTCCTATTATTGGGTATTTAGTTTGCTTCCAATTAAAAGCAGTAGACACACACACATTGTGGTGAATAAATTCTTGCACACATTCATCATAATTTCCTTATGATGGAGCTTCTAAAACGGAAATTACTGGGTCAAAAGATGTGCATATTTTTAAATACACTTTTTACTTAGAATTGTTTTAGATTTACAGAAAAGCTGCAAAGACAGGACCGAGATTTCCTGTATACCCCACATTCAGTTTCCCCTGTGGTTAAGATCTCACACTGCTCTATTTGTTCCAACTAATGAACCAATATTGATACATTATTAACTAAATCCCATACTTTATTCTGATTTCCTTAGTTTTTACCTAGTGTCCCTTTTCCGTTCCTGGATCCCATCCAGGATGTCATATTATGCTTAGTCATCACATCTCTTTAGGCTCCTCTAGGTTGTGACAGTTTTTCCTTGTTTTCGATACCTTGATAGTTTTGTGACGTACTAATTCTGTAGCATGTCCCTCAATTTGGCTTTGTCTGATGTTTTTCTCATGATCGCATCAGGGATTATGGACTTTTGAGAGGAAAACCACAAAAAGTGCCATTCTCGTCACATCACATCAAGGGTACGTGTTGCCCACATGACATCACTGGATGTTGACCTTGATCACCAGGCTGAGGTCGTGTTTATCAGGTTCCTCCACTGTAGAGTTGTTCCCCCCACCTTCCGTACTGTGCTATTTGGAAGGAAGTTACTCTGCACAACCCATACTTAATGAGTGAGGGGTTATACTCCCCTGAGGGGGCAGTATCTGCATAAATTATTTGGACTCCTTCTGTATAGGAGAACTGTCCATTCCCCCCCATTCATTCTTTCATTTATTCATTTATATCCATATGGACTCATAGACATTTTATACTTTGGATTATAATCCATTACGCCATTATTTATTTTGTTCCTCCAATTCTCCCAGCTTTGGCCATTGGGAGCTCTTTCACTTGGCTCCTGTGTTCTTTTGACATTCCCCCATCGTTTGTATCTGAGAACTTCCTCATTTTCTGGCATACAGGATCCTCCGGGCTCATCTTGCATATTCCCTGACCTAGAAGAAGTCATTTTTCCAAGGATTCCTGGTTCCTTTTACTGGAGAATGGGATTAGAAACCAAGACTGGGTGCTGGCTATGCTCATTGCCGTTTATTCTAGGCCCTCCTGGCAGATAGAGCTTGGAAGTGTATGTGTATGTATTAAGCCATGTGTATGAACATATCTGTAATTATTTCTGTATTTATCTATCTGTATCTATATTAAGCTAAACATGAGTTCATAATCATGTCTCCAATTCTAATCCAGTATGACATGGTTTGCTCTAGCCTTCTTCCTTTTTGAAATTAGCTATGTATATTTTTTAATTGAAATATAGTTGACATACAATATTATGTTGATTTCAGGTGTACTACATAGTGATTTGACATTTGCATACATTGTGGAATAATCACAGTCTAGTACATCTGTCCCCATACAAAGTTAGTACAATATTATTCACCATACCCCTTATGCTGTATATTACATCCCTGTGGCTTATTTTATAACTGGAGGTTTGTATCCCCTTCACCTATTTTGCCCACGCCCACACCCCCTCTCCTCTGGAAAATACCCGTTTGTTATCTGTATCTCTGAGTCTGTTTTTTGTTTTGTTCTATTTGTTTGTTTGTTTGTATTTAAGATACCACATATAAGTGAGATCATATAGTATTTCTTTCTCTATCTGACCCATTTCACTTAGCATAATACCCTCTAGATCCATCCATGTTGTACAAATAGCAAGATTTCATTTTTTTATGTCTGAGTAGTACCACATCTTCTTCTTTTTTTTAAAAATTTATTTTATCATTATTATTTTTTAACATCTTTATTGGAGTATAATTGCTTTACAATGGTGTGTTAGTTTCTGCTTTATAACAAAGTGAATCAGTTATACATATACATATACCCCCGTATCTCTTCCCTCTTGCATCTCCCTCCCTCCCACCCTCCCTATCCCACCTCTCTAGGTGGTCACAAAGCACTGAGCTGATCTCCCTGTGCTATGCGGCTGCTTCCCACTAGCTATCTATTTTACATTTGGTAGTGTATATATGTCCATGCCACTCTCTCACTTTGTCCCAGCTTACCCTTCCCCCACCCCGTATCCTCAAGTCCATTCTCTAGTAGGTCTGCGTCTTTAGTCCCGTCTTGCCCCTAGGTTCTTCATGACCTTTTTTTTTTTTTTTTTTAGATTCCATATATATGTGTTAGCATACAGTATTTGTTTTTCTCTTTCTGACTTACTTCACTCTGTATGACAGACTCTAGGTCCATCCACCTCACTACAGATAACTCAATTTCATTTCTTTTTATGGCTGAGTAATATTCCATTGTATACATGTACCTGATCTTCTTTATCCATTCATCTGTAGATGCACAGTTAGGTTGCTTCCATATCTGGGCTAGGTTAAATAATGTTGCAATGAACATTGGTCTGCATGTATCCTTTGGAATTAGTGTTTTTCCTTTGAAGATAGCTATATTTTAAAGGCTTTTGATTTATATTGCCATACTGCCTTCCATGAACTTCTTTTTCGAGGGCTGGGGGAGAGGACAGGAGTTAGAGAAGTATGCCCTGAACCTCTTTGCTGCCAATCAGGTTTTAATAAAGTTGATCGCACACACACACAGTATAGAATGACGCATGCTAAGATAACATTTCTTGTGCTATGTGAAGGACCGGCAGTCCTTTTTGCTGGAAGAGATCAAAGTCTGAAAGTACTTGTGTGCACAACTCACCCACTTTGAGACCCAGAGACCACTAACATCAGAGAAGCACTCCAGGGGGAAAGCTGTGGTTATTTCTACGCTTATTTCTCGCTTTGTAGAGTGCTTTTTTTGAGCCATGACCATGATCTTTTGATCTGAGTGGCTTCCAAACTGCTTTTAAGTCCAGATAAAGAGTTAGTCTTTTATTCCTAACTTGTGGACCTGAGACCTCATGGGGCAAACAATGGACTATGGAATCTGTATAAAGGGTCACGAAAACTCAGGTGCCTACAGAGCCAGGTGGGTTACACATGAGGGAAGGGGCACTGGCAAACTGGAAAACTCATGGCCTGTTGCAGAAATGTGGGCCCATTGTTGTCAGGTCCTCTGATTTTTCTGAAGAAGCCAGAAATCTAGATTCTTGTGTGAACCCCTGCAGTTTTAAAATATTGGCTGTGATTGGTGATCTTTCCAAAAACGCTGTCAGAGCCAACCAAAATATGTCCTCTGGCAGAATATGACCTTCAGGATCCCTATTTGGGCCTTTGGTATTGGTACTCTCCTGTTCATAGGAAAACCATAACAACTCAATTATGTGGGAATCCATGACCCTCTTTTTATATTATAAAGGGGTCCCACATACTACAAAGTTTGAATTACACTGGGTTACTGTGTCTTGCAAAAACGTTCACTTTTCTTTCTTTCCTGGGTCAATGAGTTTCCAGACAAGTTAGAATCCAGATTCTCTGGAGGATGAGGGATTAAGACTGGAAGGTAGCAAACCATCAGCGGTAGGACAAGCCAAGTCAACTTCTCTGTGCAGTGTTGCAGGGAGTGTGGCACCCCACTGCCCACCACAGTCACAACAAGTGTGTGTGTGGGCTGGGAGGGGCCTCTGCCCACCCTGCAAAGGCGTATGCCCTGTCCCCTGTGGTCTTCATTGCTTCTTTTGCTTTTCTGACTCATGACTCTTTCAGGGCTGTGGGGATTGGTTTGAAAGCATCCCGCAAGGCAGGGAATGGGGCTGGGGGAATTATTACCTATCCACCGAGATTAAGCCTCCAAATGAAAACCGTACTTCTTTTGTTCATCTTGGCAGGCAGACTATGTTCTTTCACCCAAGAAGACACGGTTAGTTAGCAACAAGAGTGGAGATGCTCGTGATCATTTTCTTAAATTTCCAAACAACTGCATGTTCTTCTGGTCCTCTGTACCTCCCTAAATCTGCACCTCCTTTCTACTCTCCGAGATTCCCTGCGTTTGGGACACAGATCTGGGTTTGAAAGTCATTACTTGGGGGAGTTATTCCTCATGGAATAGTTCTGAGTGTTTAGCAAGATGACATAGAGAGGGATTCTAGATTAAAGCCTGGAACACTGTAAATTTCGAATCTCTCTCCTGCTCTCCTGACGCCCAGAATCCCCAGGGCTTCAAGCAACATGGAAAGCAAGAGAAGGCACCCAGCGTTCCCCGTTTTTCCCTCATCTCTTATCTTCCGGCTTCCACTCTTTTCTCCCTCCAATCTATTTTCTTCATCGTCACCTGAGTAATCTTTTGCAAACACCCGTAAGGTCGAGCTCTCCTTCTGCTTAATATTCGTCACTAACTTCCCATGGTTCTTTAAAAATAAGCCTCCTAATCCCAGCCCCAAACCTTGCCACTCAAAGTGTGGTCCTTGGGCCAGAAGCATCAGCTTCATCCGGGAATTTGTTAGAAATGCAGCTGCTGAACCCAATCTACTGAACCAGAATCTGCATTTTCACAAGATCCTCTGATGATTGGGCTGCACATCAAAACTGAAGCAGCTCTGGGCTTCCAGGTGCCACACTAGTGGTTCTCAACCCTGGCTGCACACTGAGTCACCTGGGGAGTTTTTAAACACACCCCTGCCTGGGCCCCACCTCACTGTGGTGGGTTCCAGGCTCTGGTATTTTTAAAAAAGCTCCCCAGGTGGTTATAAGGTACAACTGGAGGTGAAAAAACTGCTTTGCCTGTTCTGACCCTTCCTTGCCTCTCCAGCTTCATCCCTGCAACACCCCCCAGCCACATCCATCTTTTTTTTTTTCATTCTCTAACAAATGCCCCAGTCCCTAGCCCTCATGTTTCTGCTGCTTAGAAAGCTCATCTCGTGGTCGTCTTCTTCTTACTGTTTAGGACTCTACTTAAACATCAACGTCTCAGGTCCCCTTCCCTGGCTAGTCCCACCACCCACCAGATCCGTACCCCACTGTCCTGTTCGATTGCCTTCATAGCATTTATTGCCATCTGCAGTTAATGTGCTTCTGTATTTATTTGGCTGTGAAATGGCTGCTTTTGTTCATTAGAATTTCAGTTTCAGGAAGACCGAGACCTTGCAGGTTTTATTTACCATCAGGGCTGGATTCATGGTAAACTAAGCATGTGCTTTGGGCAAGAACATGTTGGGCGGGGGGATGTGAGAGAGAGAAAAGCTTTTTTTAAATGAAATTTGATGTTTCAAAAACTGACCAAAGTTAGTCATCATGGAAATAAAATTAGAATCTGCTGTACTTCCTTATACATATTTTAAGGTAGTTTAAAAAAATTTGCACGTGGGAAAAGGTACCAGTCATCTTTTTAGTACTTAGAGCTTTAAAATTTTTTAACTTAGAAAAATTAAAGTGTAACATGCACACAGAGAAATGCATCCTAAACTCAATGAAATTTCATAAACTGAACACTCCTGTGTAACCATCACCTGATCTGCTTCTAGAAGCTTCTCTCATGCTCCTTCTGGTCACTGCCAGCCCTGACTTCTAACAGCACAGACTGAGTTTTTGGGAAGTTGTAATACAACATCGTCCTCTCTGTGGCCCCGTGACTAGAGCAGTGCCTGGCAAATATTGGACGATCAATCAGTGTTAGCTGAATAAACAAATCGGTTCATTGATTAATTACTTCCTCCTATCATCTCCATGCACACCCTTGCTGGGGAATCCAGAGAGGGTGGCTCTCAGAGGGTGAAGTGTCTAATTTGAACAACGAAAAAAAGTGCGATAGGCTCAGATCTGACCTCAATCACCTTTTGGACACCAGGCAATCGATGGCACATTTCCCAGGTCCGGTTGGTGTGATTCTTTTGATGGAATCAGCGAGGCAGGTTTGCTTTGGTACCTCCCTCCCGGTGGTGCCTGCACCACTGCCCCTCAGCAGGAGTGGGAATTATCACACCGGTGGGCTTTTCTTGGAGTCACTGTGGTCACTGCCCTTTGGGTTTCTTTGCGTTTGACTAGGGCTTATATTTCTCCCCATGGAAGCTCAGGGCTCCTCTTCTTGCTTGTGGGCTTTTCGTTTCTTCCCTCTGGCTGGTGAAGCAGCCATGCTGAGCAAGGTAAAAAGGTTGAATGGCAGTTTCAGAAGCAGTGAGGTACTAAGCCGCGGTTTCCTGTGCAGCAGGCATGTGGGACAAAGAGAGGAGGGCGCTGGCACTGACCCCAAAAGACGGGAACCACCTGGCAGTCCGTGGCCTCTTTCTCACCACTGCGCCCAGTAACTATTCCTTCTAGCCATTTGCTGTCCCCCTCCTCCACTCCACACCTTTGCCTATATGGCCAGGTACCACAGTGCCTTCAAAATTCAATTGTCCCCAACTGTGAGAAGCTTTCCTGGACACAATCCTCCCCACCCCCAACTCCTGCCCCTCCCCCCCAAAAAAAACCACACACACAAATTCCACAATTTGCATTAGATGTGATATCCTGCACTATCTCAGGCATAACAACACCTCTCATAACACTGCCAAGTCCCGTTCTAGAACTTCACCCTCACCCCAGCTCTATGAAGCCCCTCCTGGCCTCATCCCCATTTTACAAATGGGAGAAATGAGGCTCCTGGAGGTTGACTTACCCAAGGTGTCTCAGCTAGTAAGTGGCAGAGCCAAGACTATCACCACAGTCTGTTTGACCTGACTGACAGATGCTGGGGCCCCCTCATCTTCCAGCTGCTGGATTACACCTGCTGACACAGACGGTTCAGAGCTGAGCCCCCTCTGGAAATTGCCCTCAGCATAAGGAGCTGCCTCAGCCGAGGTCACTTCCTTCCCAAGGGGCATCCCACATCCAATGGCTGCTCAAGGTAGAGGTACATAGGCCCCACCCCCTTGCTTTCATTCAGGACATCTCTAAATGCCATCTCAGCTCCAGAGTCCCTGGGGGCTGAGGCCACATAACAACCGCGTCACAGTTCCATTCGCCCTCTGGCCAGTCCTGCTTCCCCTCATTCCCCTACCACGCGGGGGACTGTTCCCAAAAGCCCATCCCAATAAACCTCTGGCGTGCAAACCTCTAGGATCTGTGTCCTAGGCATACAAGCTAAGACAACTTCAGGTCACACACTAAACTCCGAACTCTTCTGTAAACTATACCTTCAGTCTCCCCAACCCAGTACCCAGCAGACAGAGACAGGAAGACCACCGAAGCCTGCCTCTTCTCCATGCACCTCTTAGAAGAACTGGAGGTCCCCCATTCAACAAAATGGTTGTAGGGAACCGTGTGAGCAGGGAAGAAATCCTGCCTGGTGTGTGATGGGAAGGGGCTCTCAACCCCTGAGGACTCACTGCATTGTCTGCCTTTCTGACTCATGGCTCTACTTCTGGCAGTTGGTGGCATCTCCCTAAATAGGGGGTCCGATGGAGAGGTCATGATCCCTCCAGCAGCCCCCGGGCCTGCAATAGAAGGATCTCCTTTTGTCGGTCCAGGGGTGTGAGACCTGTCTTCTCTGATCTGCATCTTGCTGCTGCATCTGCCTCCCCCGCTGCATGCTGAACTCTCCAGTTGGCCTTATTTGCATCTGAAACTCCTGGGTATGGGACAGGGCCTTTGACTTTGTGGACACTCAGAAAACTTTGCCTGAATGAACAGATGAGCCAGGGACCCAGGAGGAAGGCCGATAAAGGTGGAATGACCTCACAGGCTGGGGGGTAGATGGTGGATCGCCCCAGTGCAGCCCTCGTACCGTCGGTTGCCACAGTCCCCGCCCCCCGGGAGCAGGCGCAGATCCACGCCTCATTGCTTTGTGCCTGGGCGTGGCTGTTCCTGAAGCCATCTGCTCTGCCAGTGTCTGCAGCGGCCAGGGCAGAGGCGGGACGCCCACTTCCTTCCTCTGCACTTGAGGATCTGCACGGCCCGTACGACTTCGCTGGCTGGGCCCTTGTATCTTCCACTCCATCCATCATCTCTACCAGCTGTCCTTGCAGCTGGCCTGTGTTTTACCTGCGTCTGGATTCCCGCATCTTCTTGTCCAGGCCTGAACTCGTTGTAAGCACTTAATCGATTAATATTATCAGCGGTAAAAAGCCAACAGTTTTGAAACATTTGCTAGGTGCCACTGGCCTAACTACCTTTCCTAAATGAGCTCGTTTAACCTTCACAACAGCTCTATGAATTGTTCTCATGTTGCAGATGCCTAAACTAAGGCACAGAGATGTCAAGCAACCTGCCTGAGGCCACACAGCTAATCAAGCAGTGGAGTCAGGCTCTGAGTGCAAGCGCTTAAGCACCACTTTATATCTCTCCAATGCGCACAAAGTTAGGGCATTTGGACAAAGAAAAAAGGACTAATGATAGGTAGGGTAAAAAAGAAAAGTCAGCAAACAAATGCTATTTAGTGCTAGGTACTTTCTCATACTTTGTTTTTTTCTCCAAACCGCAGCACAGTGAGCTAGGAGAGGCTCAGAAAGTTTAAGTAACTTGCCCAAGGTCATCCCAGCAAGCGTCAGTCTGCATTCAAACTCAGGCCTCCTGACACCTGTTAGAGCAACTTCACTCTTTATAGAAACGAAATGTTTTCAGCATGCAAAAACCACCAGATGAGCTTCTAGCTTGTGCTGTGACCTCCTGGTGGGCACGAATATTACTCGTTTGCCTTGGTTTTGCACACGCTTCCTAGCAAAATGCCTGTTGAGTGAGCAGATGAATTACAGTTCACGTACTTTCATATAGGGGTGCCTGGTGCCTGATGGGGCTTGGTAGAAAGAGTGGAAGGACATGCTGCATAAGTAATGATTTCTCCACAAAGCAGGGAGAATGATCTTCTTAAAGAGTAAATCAGATCATTCCCACCACAGGATGGCAGGGGGAGCCTCTCTGAGGAGGTGACATTTGAGCTGAGACCTGAGTCTCAGCTGAAGAGGAAGCCAGCCATGTAAGAATACAGGCAGTGGTTAAGAATCCGCCTGCCAATGCAGGGGACATGGGTTCGAGCCCTGGTCTGGGAAGATCCCACATGCCGCGGAGCAACTAAGCCCGTGCGCCACAACTACTGAGCCTGTGCTCTAGAGCCCACGAGCCACAACTACTGAGCCCACATGCCACAACTACTGAAGCCCGCGTGCCTAGAGCCCGTGCTCCACAACAAGTGAAGCCACTGCAATGAGAAGCCCACACCCCGCAACAAAGAGTAGCCCCCGCTCGCCACTAGAGAAAGCCCGCGTGCAGCAATGAAGACCCAATGCAGCCAAAAATAAATCTAAAAAAATTTAAAAAAGAAATATTAAAAAAAAAAATACAGGGGAGATGTATTCCAGACAAAGGGAATGGCATGCTAATGGTGTGCTAAGGCCCTGGGGCAGCAAAGAGCTCTGTGTGTTTGTAGCTGGCATGACCAGAGCACAGTGACCAGTGGAGTAGCATTGTAGGAGATGAGGGCTGGGAGGTAGACAGTGACAAGATCATGGAGGGCATCATGATACATGGTGGGGACTTCAGATGTAGTTCTAAATGTGGTGTGAAGCTATTGGAGGGCTTTAAAGCAGAGGGGTCACATGAAGTGGTTTTCTTTGTCAAATATCACTGTGGGAAAGAAGTAAATGAGACTGGAAGCACGGAGACCATTAGGAGGAGACATCCAGGTGAGAGGAGATGGTGGCTTGGACCAGTGTGAGGAAGAAGCGTTCTGAATAGTAACATGCTTTGGACATTGAGTTGACAGACAATGTTAACAAATTGGACATTTGAGAGTGAGGGCAAGATATGGAGAAGTCAACTATTCTGAGATAGGGAAGACCCAACAATGAAAATAGCTATCACTTAGACAGTGTTTATTTACTATGTGCTGTTCTAATCTCTTACCATATAGTAATACCTCATTTCAGCTTCACAACAACCCTAGGAGGTAGGTAATGTTATCCCCATTTACAGATGGGGGAAACTGAGGTAGAGAGAGTTTAAGCGATTTGCTAAGGTCACACAGCTAGCAGATGGGAGTGCTGGGATTTGAACCTGGGCTGTCTGGCTCCAGAATCCATGCACTGACATTTCACCATGTATTCTTCTCCTCAAAGAAGAATGTTCACAAAGCAGGGGACTTTCTGAACTCCCTACATCCTGCTGTGAGCTGTCAGTACGTACAGATGAATAGCTATTCTCCTGGGGCTGTTAGAGTTCAAATGGAAGCAGACACTCCTCCCAGATATACTCCAGGTGATGTCCTGGCAAGGCACAAAACCAGGGACTCCACAGGTTCTGCTTCCTGGCCAGCTCTCCAGCATAAACACAAGGTACCCAGTCCTTAGGGCATTTTCAGGCTGTTTCCCTTTTCTATGTTGGGAAGCAGGAAGCCAGCCACAGGACACTTGGGTTGTCTCCTTTAGCCACAATATGGGGCAAAAGTTAAGCGCCAAAACTCTACACAGAGACTCAAGGCACATTAGTTGACTTCTCTGTGTCTCAATTTTCCCATCTGTAAAATGGGGACAATGTTAGTATCCCACGAAGTTATAATGAGTTAATATATATAAATTGCTATTAAAAAGTGCTTGGCACATTCTAAGAGCTTTTTAAGTGTGTGCTAAAGAAATAAAATGGTAGTGGGTGAGGGCACCCTGGGGAGAAGTGATGCTTCTCTAAGCCAAGACCATCGTCCACAGACCAAGATGATCACTCATCATGTCTGTCCCTGGACTGACATATTTGGGGGTTGATTTGGAAAAATGTTAAAGTCAGCCTTCAACCAATCTGTTCTAAATATGAAATCAAAGTCAACAAGAAGGAATAAGGAGCTAAACATTGATGGCTGGGCTGGGCTGTATTAGGCAGTAGGAAAATATGGTTTACATGATGAAACACAACCCCCTGGCTGGGAGGCTGCAGGTCTAAAACGGATCGGAGTGTGAACCCAGCTCAGTGTCTCTTCCCTCCCATCAAAACAATCTATGTCCCGCCCCAGCTTAGGTGAGTTGTGTAACGAAGAGGAGTACAGTGTACAAGTCCAGAGCTAGACTGGTTCAAAGCCCAGCTCTGCCACTTCTTAGCAATGTTTCCTTGCACAAGTCACTTACCTTCTCTGTGCCTCAGTTTTCTCATCTGTAAAAACTTGGGTGATAATAATAATATGTATCTTACGGTGTTGTAGTGAGGATTGAATGAAAGTATGCTTCTAGCAGCCAGTAAGCCCTGAATAAATAGCAATCACAGTGTGTATAACGTTTTGTCTTTTTTAAAATAATAGTAACTAAAACATTCGCTATTCTAAGAACTTTATATGAACTCATTTATTTCTCATCATAACCCTCTGAGATAAATCCTATTTTTTTTAATTGAAATATAGTTGATTTACGTTGTGTTAATTTCTGATGTACAGCAAAGTGATTCAGTTATACATATTCATCCATTCTTTTTTAATATTCTTTTCTGTTATGGTTTATCATTGGATTTTTAAAAAAATATTTATTTATTTATTTGGCTGCGTCGGGTCTTACTTGCGGCATGAGGGATCTTTCATTGCGGTGCATGGGCTCTTCGTTGTGGCACACGGGCTTCTCTCTAGTTGTGGCGCGCAGGCTCCAGAACGTGCGGGCTCAGTTGTCCCGCAGCATGTGGGATCTTAGTTCCCCGACCAGGGATCGAATCTGTGTCCCTTGCATTGGAAGGCGGATTCTTAACCACTGGACCACCAGGGAAGTCCCTATCATTGGATATTGAATATAGTTATCTGTGATATAGAGTAGGACCTTGTTGTTTATCCATTCTGTATCTAATAGCTTACATCTGCAGATCCCAACCTCCCACTCCATCCCTCCCCCACACCCCCTCCCCCTTGGCAACCACAAGTCTGCTCTCTATGTCTATGACTCTGTTTCTGTTTTGTAGATAAGTTCATTTGTGTCGTATTTTAGATTCCACATATAATTGATATCATATGGTATTTGGCTTTCTCTTTCTGACTTACTTCACTTAGTATGATAATCTCTGGTTGCATCCATGTTGCTGTAAATGGCATTATTTCGTTCTTTTTATGGCTGAGTAGTATTCCATTGTATATATTCCAATGGAATACTATATATAGTATTCCATTGTATATCCACATCTTCTTTATCCATTCATCTGTTGATGGACATTTAGGTTGCTTCCATGTCTTGGCTATTGTGAATAGTGCTGCTATGGACATAGGGGTGCATGTATCTTTTTGAATTTGAGTTTTGTCTGGATAGATGCCCAGGAGTGGGATTGCTGGATCATATGGTAACTCTATTTTTAGTTTTCTGAGGAACCTCCATACTGTTTTCCATAGTGGCTATACCAACTTACATTCCCACCAACAATGTAGGAGGGTTCACGTTTGAGATAAATCCTGTTATTCTCTCTAATTTACAGATGAGAAAAATGAGACTCAGAGAAGTTAAGCAACTTTGCCCAAGGTTACACAGCTTGAACTGTCAGGATCAGGATTTGAACCCAGGCACTCTGGCTCGAGTCAAAGCTCATAACACCACACTAAGAGGGCTTTTTGTTTCCTTTTGTTCTCTAGCACATCTATTTTTTTTAAAACTTTCATTTTTCTACACCTTTCAGGATTAGTTAAAAAAAAAGATGAAAATGGCCAAAAAGGTATATCTAGCATGTCTCAGTGCCCTAAAACAGAGCTCCTCTCCAGATGTGCCTTGGGTTACTGGTGTGTAGAACAGGAGTAGATCCTTAATTTAACGGAACCAGTGCAAAATGAAAAATTTTTTCATTTTTCCAAAAATGTTAAGGATTTCAAGACAGTAAGAGCAGAGCATTCAACCAAGCATAGGACTCTTCTGAGCATGGGACACTGTGAGACCGGTCCATTCCTCCACCCCTGAAGCTGGCCCTGATGCAGCGGCCTGGATCCCCTCGGCCCTCAGGGCAGCCCAGCGGCCCTGGCTGAACCTTTATGCCTCAGGGCTGTGAGTGGCCTTGACCTTTTGCCCCAGGGCACCATGATGTGGAAAAGGTAGGAAGCCCTGCCCTCATGGATGGATCTAGAGAAAAGACTCTTCCTTGGTCTGAGCCAAAGCCCAGTTCTTTTCCCAGGATTTATTAGCCATCAAAATGTTCTGCCTGCATGGGCCGCCCCGGTCCTCACAGTATGGATATTTATATATGTCTCTGTGCTCCCACTGACTCCCCAGCACCCTGTGGCAGCTGCATTCTGAAAACCAGCAAATTCTCCAATGACTTCCCCTCCCCTTCTCTCCCCCTCCTCCTCCTCCTTTTCCTTCCCCTCCTGTATCCCCCTACCCAACCTCCCTCATCTTCACGCCATCCTGAAGCCCCCCACAATCAGGAAATCCAGGTAGGAAGGGAGTGGAAAATAGGAGCCGTGTGGTCTGAGTATTACATGATTGAGAAATCAGAGATTTGCAAGGCTGTATAAGGAAGCTGTGGGTTTCTGCGGGCTATTTTTATTCTCTGCCGGCTTTCTTAGGGAAGCTCCCGGAACAGGGGAGTGGCCTTGCCCACCTGAAGATCCTAAGGAGATGGCTCCATCTGGGAGCTTCTAAAACACCCCACCCCCACCCCTGCTCCGGTCATGCTGGTGCTTCCCTCACTCAGCATCCCCGGCCTCTCCTCCACACCTCGCAGAATTATTTTTGGAACTCTATTAATTCAACAGGTATTCATTGAATGCTTATCTGGGGCCAGGCCACATTGTCAAGACTGCCGACTCGCTTTGTATCTTTGGCCGAGATTCACCCACGTTTGTATCTTTCCCAGCCATCCCAAGAGAAAGGTCTTCAAATCCAAGGAAGGGACATGTGGGCTTCTCAGGTGTGGTTCTTCAGCTGTCAGAACACACCGCCACTTCACTTCTTCCTCTTCTGATCACCACCCTCACCATCAGCAGTATCATCGGATCGATAACGTTTATTGAGCAACTACTATGACCCAGACAGCGTGCTATGTGCCTCACAGGCGTGTCTCGTCTAATCCTAGGGAGGGTGTACGGTTATTATCCCTGTCTTACAGAGGATGAAACGGAGGTTCAGAGAGTGTAACTCGCCCAAGGCCACACAGCCCAGGAGCCAGGCTAGAGCAATACCTTGCCCACTTGGAGGATCTCAGGCACCCTTTGGATTTTATCGATCCTGCATGGCATCAGGAGCAGGCGCAGTCTTCCTTTCCAATCCCTGGCAGGAGCCCCTCCTGTTTGTCTGGGCTGTGCTCCCCCCGACACATGCCCCAGGCTTTCCCACATCAGTACCCCAGCTGAGGCCCAGTCTCGGCCTTTCTTCAAGCCCCTGCCCGAATGCCCAGCACTCTGGGAGCTCCTCTGAACACCGAGCACTCATTCCAGCTGGATTCCCTCTTTGCGAGTCTGTGCTCTCGCGCCCCAGTGAGACACAGCTCCTGTGGGAAGGTCCTGGCCTGCTTCCCTGCATCCCCACAGAGCCAGCACGGAGCGGGCAGCCATGTTGCTCGCTGCAGTGACAACAGATTGATCCATCTGTGGTTTTGTTCTGCTCTGGCCATCCTCCTAGACCTCCTCCCAGCAGCCTGGCTGAGACACCCAAGACTCCACCCCACCCCCAGCAGTCCTGGAGCCCCTCAACTAGCTCCAGGCTGTGCCTAGTCTGCCCTTGGCTCCTGTGGGTGAGGGACAGTTTGGCATCCCCCCAAGGTTCTGGTATGGTAGCCCAATGGGGAGTGGAAACAGACCTGGGTTCAAATTCCAGCTTGGCTACTTGGCTGGCTCATCAAGCATTCCTTATCTTCCCTGACCTGTCGTGTTCTCACCAGTGAAATATGGATAAAAATGCACAAGTAATAACATAGTAGTAACATAACAGGGGAAATGCCTTGTATAGTACCTAGGACACAGACATCACACAAGTAGGACCAGCTTCTGAAACTAGGGAATGAATGAAGGAACAAGAATGAAAGGATCCCACAAGTGACCCATCCGGCTGCAGAGTAACCATCATCATCCTTATTGCCCACATAGCCTATGTCCCAGGGACATGCTACATGTTTTATTTATATTATCTCATTGAATTGGCCATTACAACTTTCCAGTTAAGGAAACTGCAGCTTGGAGGTGCTGAGAAATTTGAACAAGGCTGCACGGGCAAGAAGGGGCAGGGACAGGTTTCAACTTAGGGTTGGCTATGCCTGAGTCTGAGCTCTTAACCACTGAGCTACGCTGCCAGGCTGGCTGTCGCTGAGGCTGTTAGATTGCACCAGGGCATCGTAGCAGAATCAGATGGCGGGAGGTGAGGTGGACAGAGTGGAGGGGATGGTGTGTTTCTCAGCCTGCTCCAGGGGCCACAGGGAGAACTGGGAAGAGCCACTGCTCACAGGGATGCGTGAGCCCGGGGGCCCAGGCAGGGCTCCCGTGGAGCCCGGAGCCACAGTTCTGGAGAAAACGAGCCTCCTTGTTCCCACTCAGGCCATGGGCTGGCTCCTGGCAAAATGAGGGCTGGAGAGCACACAGCCTGGTTTTGCAGCTCGAGTGTCTGCACTCCAGATTTGGATGCCTGGAGAGCCCGCACACCCCACCACCCTGGGCAGGGGGATCTGTGCTTGTAGATGAAACCAGTGGCTGTAAGAAGGTGAGGAGCTTCCCTCAAAGGGCATTGTAAGTGGGGACGGGGTGGGGCATGCAGAATAGAAAGACCCCGCGCTAGCAGCACCAGCATCTCCTGGGGGCTTGTTAGAAATGCAGAACCCTGGACCCACCCCAGACTTGCTGAATCTGGATTTCTAGGGAATCTGCATTTTAACAAGCCTTGCAGGGGATTCTGCACCCCTGAAGTTTGGGAAGCGCTGCCCTCAAGGGTTCCAGTCTCCGGGCCTTTGCACTTGCTGGTCACCCCGAGGGAGGATTCTCTCCCTCTTGCTCTGGGCGTGGCTGGTTCATGTTCAGCATCCAGCCTCAGCTCAGATGCCCCTTCCAGAGGATTCCCTCTCCTCCCGCTGTGACTGGCTGCCCCGGCACCTGGATGATTTCCTTCACAGCACGGCCCCCCCGCAGTAACCAGCTTTTTCCTTCTCTCTCTCTCTCCCACATCCACAGGGGCGGAGATTTTGTTAGTCTAATGTTCCTCTGCCTCCCTGGAGCCAGGTGTGGTGCTTAGCACATAGTAGGCCCTCCGTAGATCCTTTTATGGACGAATGAATGAACAACACCAGCTACCTGTCTGGCACCAGCTTCTAGGGTTGCTACCCCCTGGTTATTATATAGTGGCCCCTTCAACACAAAGTCTCAGCAACACAGGCCTGAAGGCCTTATAGATCAGGAGGAAATTGCCTATTACAGGTGGGGTAGGGTGGCTTTGGGCAAATTTTGGCTGCTGTAATCACATGAAGGGCCCCTGTTAATGCTGTTCCTTGAGGCATTGAAAATCAGTGCCACCCAACCCAGATGGAAGGGGGGTTACCTAGCCCCTTCCTTCTACCTGGGGGCTACAGTACAGCACACCAGCAGAGGCTCCCATGCCCCCATGCCTCAGGGGGCACCTACCATGGCTAATGCCTGGAATCTGGACATTGTATTAAATAACATCTCACCACATGCAGAGAAAGCTATTTACTTTTCAATTCACAGTGTCTAGCTGGAATTTAATAACATCACTTTGTTTTTATTGTGTTTATTTTCTAAGTGGCCTTCTATTTATGGCCAGTGATACTAGCTTTCCATTTACAGTCAAGTTATAAAGTCTCCTTTTAAATAAATTTGGGTTTTTAAAAGGCGAGTTGATTTAAGGAGATCTATCAGACAAATACTAAAAGCTGGTATAAATATACAGAGAAAGGCATGAAGGCTGGGGAACACGTATTTTGCTGTAGCTGTACCCACAGACCTGTACTCAGATGCATTTTAGGAATCAGAATGTTTAGGATTTTAGAAAGGGACTAGGGTACATTTACCGTAGATGGCTTAACGCCTCTGGGCAGCACCCTGCTATCAGATGCATTAATCACTCTGCAGCAAAACTTCAAAATAGTTCCAACAGGCGAGATCCATAAAGACCATGGATACTTTCTCAAGTCAGCTCACGTCAGGTTTTGCCATCAGCTGAGTCCATGTCATGACCTCAAAGCTTTGTTCCCAAATAAATAACAAGGAACTTTTCATTTTTTTTCGGAGCTTTTTGGATTTCAGAATTTTGGAAAACGGATTGCAAACCTTGGAAATAATACTCATGCGAATTCTAGCTGGGAGTTCATGAGTATTTCACCATGTGACATACTTCCCCCTATGTGATCTCATTTAATCCTCATGACAACCCTAAGAGTTAAGGACTATGATTATATCCATTTTCCAGATGAGGAAACTGAGGCCTCGAGTGGTTAATTCACTTGCCAAAGTTACACAGCTAGTATGATGGTGGGACCTGAACTGGGAGCCAGACTGGCTGGAGGAGGAGGGCAGAATGGCCTGGAACTCAGATGTATCCATCCCCACGGCCACCCCATGCCCTGCTGATGACTCCCACTCTCCTACTAGGACTGAAACTCTCACATCAGCATCACTCCTTAGCTAGATGAGAAAAAGGAGCCACTGTCTCCAAATCCCCAGAGAAACAAGCCCAGCCAGCTCCTGAGAACAGCTCTATGACCTCATTAGCACCTCGAAGGAGCCCTGGCCACTCTTGGGTACCTGCCAGAAACTGCCAAGACAAGCTGTGAGCTTCATGGCCACAGTTTCTTTTAGCCTTCAGACCTGCCCCTCCTCATCAAACACACTCTCGATTGCCTCTTTTCCCCCTTTGGTTGCCATTTTTATTGAACACACAAGCCCCAGACAGTGATCAGCTAAACATTTTTTTATATACTACCTCTGTTTTTTGGAGCGTTTTTAATCTGAAAAATATAGGGAAATGGAACCAAAAATGTAAAACTCACTCATAAGCCACTTTAAGAAATAGAGTAAGAGGCAAAAGTCCCCCCATTCTGCCACTCAAATTCTGTCCCTCCCTACCCCACAGATGTAACCGCTGTTGAAAGTAACCTTCTCAATCTTTCCTATCCTTATTGAGACATATCTATGTCCAGATCTACATCCATGACTATTCTCTGTCTAAATCAGTAGTTACATCTTTAGCTATCAATCCACAAAATAACCTATATACAGTTGCTCAGGTGGTGCACTGCTCAATTCCTAGAGCCACTATTCAGATAAACTGCCTTACAATCCACTTACACTTATTTTTTGCCTTACAAAAATGAGATGACACCTTCCATATTAAACTGCAACTTAAAAAAAAATGCATCCATTATGGACATCTTTCCTGATCAACCCATATAGTCAGAGCAAAGGCTGCCTGATAGTCCATAGTACGGCTACACCTCAATGAATCCAACCCTTCCCATCTTGAGAGTCATCTAAGATGTTTCCAAACTTTTTGGCTCTTACATAGTCCCTTTAATATTCATAGCAGCCCTCTGAGGAGGGCATCAGTATACCCATTTTAAACTATGGAAGCTAAAGCTCAGAGAGGTGGGATAACTTGCCCAAGGATGAACAGCTAGTAAGTGGCAGAGTCAGGATGCTATCCCAGGTCACTCTGACTCCATGTTTATGTAAAGCAGTTGATACTGAGCATGGGTCAAGATCATCACCTCCACAAGGTTGTTATTGATAAATATCAATCCACAAACAGAGACCTGACCTCTACCTAGAAAGGCAAAGGGAAGAAAGCTAAAACTAACTTTTATTTAGCACCCAGTGTGTGTCTGGCACCTTGCTGGATGCTTTATATACATTATTTTATTGAATTCCCCCAAAGACAAACAACAACACTAAAGTCTTTTAGAAACATACTAGTGTCCTCACTTATAGAAAAACGAAGTTCAGGCCCAAGGTCATACAGGAAGTGGCGGAGCTGGATTCCAGCACAACTTCTTCCAACTTCTTTGCTTGTATTTCTAATGAATACAGATCTCAGCCCACAAACCCAAGTCTGCTTGAATACAACTGTATTTTTCTGAGAGTGAATTTAGTTTCTTAATTTCCTTCTGAAACCTGCTCCTCGTCCAGTTTTCCCATCTCGTTTCCTGGTACCAGTACTTACCCTGTTCGAACAGGCCAAAAACTTAGACAACCTTGATGCCTCTTTTCTCCCCCAACATCCAATATCCAAATCTTGTCAGCTCTGCCTTCAAAATACAGAATCAGGGCTTCCCTGGTGGCGCAGTGGTTGAGAATCTGCCTGCCAATGCAGGGGTCACGGGTTCGAGCCCTGGTCTGGGAAGATCCCACATGCCACAGAGCGACTGGGCCCGTGAGCCACAACTACTGAGCCTGCGCGTCTGGAGCCTGTGCTCCACAACAAGAGAGGCCACGATAGTGAGAGGCCCGCGCACCGCGATGAAGAGTGGCCCCCACTTGCCACAACTAGAGAAAGCCCTCTCACAGAAACGAAGACCCAACACAGCCATAAATAAATAAATAAATAAATAAATAAATAAATAATCAGCCAAAAGCTTCTCCCACCTCCCGACCTGCCTGCTTCATTAAAGCCACCATCATCCATCGCTCTCATCCTAGGACCACAGGGCCCCAGCTTTTGTGCTTCTCCCTGTCAAGACCATTCTCCACTCGGCAGCCTGAGGGGTCATTTTTAAAATGTCCATTGGGTCATATCACTCTCCCACTTACCCTCCGTCCCCAAGTCCCCACCATACTTGGAATAAGACCCCAGTGCTGTTCTGTGGCCCACAGCTCCCGCCGGCCCCGTGGCCTCAGCCTCTGTCTCCTTCTCCCTCCGTTCTCTTGTTCCCTACGGGGTCCTCCCTGTCCCTCGACAGCCCAGCTCACTCCCACCTCAGCGCTTCTTCTTCCCGCTGACTAAGGTGGGCCTGGTTCCTTCCCCATTCAGTCCTCAGGCCACACATGCCCCTCAGAGACACCCCTGATACATCGTCACCCTCAGTGACTCCCGAGCCCCTCACCCTGTTTGAAATTCTTCAGAGCTCTGATCACTGTCTGAAATCATCTGTTCAATTGTCCTCCCTTCCCCCCAGACAGGTCCCAGGGTGTTTTCTATGTCATGGAACAGTAGTCCCAGTGCCTAGGCTGGTGCCTGGAACCTAGCAGGTGGCTAATTGCTATTTCACGAGTAACATGAATGAAATTTTGTTATGAGCCCTGCTCCATTGGGGGAGGAGTTTAATCTCAGCCGATCCCTTTCCTTGAAGGGCATCTAAGCTCAGAGGGTCAGGAGGAGTGGGGACGTCTGGTCTGGGTCATCTTACGTGCATACTGGCATCTGCTGAGGTTTTCTCATTCCCTGGGGCAAAAGAAAGTATGATGGGGAAAAGGGATGGCTGGGGTGGGGGTGGGGGGCGGCGGAGGAGATCAGTTAATATACCAGAAGAGTCAGCGACCACACAGCTTTGTCCCACTTCACTCCTCCACACACTGGAGATCCAGCACACTTAGTAGTCTGGGCTTTCCCTGTCCTGAGTCCCAGCTGCCAGACCCCAGAGGTGCATAAGCCTCGCCCACTCCAGCGAGCTCTGCTCTTGGGGAATGATGCTCAGTCCTCTTCCTGTGCCCACGACCTCACTGATTGATTTCCTGCAAGCCTGAGAAGCAGGAAAGGTAGGGCTGGTGATCCTCATTTCACAAATGTGGATACCAAGACCGGAAATGGTTACGTGAGTTGCCCGAGTCTGCAACGCTAGCTTGGGGCAAACCTGAAGCTGGGAGACAGATGTGTTCTGCTCTGGGGTCACCCATTCTCTTCAATGGGTAGCTTTTTAGACAGTTGCTGGAAGCTGAAACCACAGAGGAGTGATGAGAGTTCAAATCCTGAAGACCTCATTTGAGACCCTGGATTCCGCCATGCCTGAATCAGCTTTACCTCCTGGATGTATCAGTAACCACTGAAATTCAGTAACTGCTGATTGCCAATCCACTCCTTTCAGCAGGAGGCACACTCATTCATTTATGCAAGAAATATTTACTGAGTGAAAGAAACAGAATCTGGATTCCTAAGGGTGAGACTTATACTTGGTGAAAGAAAAGGGTCCAAATGGGGCACAGGCTGAGGCTGTGAAATGACTGAGAGCTCTCACACCCAGAGGAAGCTCTGCGGAGGAATTAGGGTCTATGAGAGCCTAGAAAAAGGCTGGTTACTGAATCCTTTTCTGGTTAGTCATGAGGGAGCACACTGAGACTTTTGGAGTCAGAAGAACCTGCATTTACATTCTGAATCTGCCCCTCATGGGCTGTGTTAATTGGGTAAGATACTTACCCTCTCTGAGCTTCAATTTACACATTGTAATACGGTCATAACAAGAGTGGTGTGGTGTGAGGGTGAAATAATGTATGGCAAACACTGAGTACAGTCAGTTTTGGAAAGAGAGGCAGGGCAGGAGAGGGGTACATGCATGGACTCTGGAACCGGACTCTGGGTTTGAATCCTGAGTCTGCCACAGATTGGATGTGTCATCTTGGGCAAGTTACATATTTCTCTATGACTCAGTTTCCTCATCAATAAGATGAGTACCTATCACATAGAATTAGATCAAAAGTGCTTAGAACTGGGATTGACAAATAACAGGATTTTTAATATATTAATGTATAGTAGAGACTACTGTTCCAAGAAGGTGATCTTATATTTGTGAACACTCTTGACTGCAAATGACAGAAACCCATCTCCAATAATCATAAGCAGCCTGAGGAGCTACTGGCTTATGTAACTGAACACCCAAGGGTTTACCTAATTCAGGCATGGTTGGATCCAGGGGTTCAAATGATGTCATCAAGATTCAGACCTTCAACCCCTCTCAGCAATACGTTTTACGTTTTCATCTCAGTTTCACCCTCAGGCTTGCCCTCTCCAAGAGGGGCCCTTGCCAAGCTCCAGTTCCAGCTTACTACCTTAGCAACACAGTGGGAAGGAACATTTTCCTTCCTTAACAGTTTTAGCCAAGGCTCCAGGACTATCCTCAATAGACCAGCTTGGTCACTTGCCCTTCCCTGAGCCAATCACTCTGATCAGGGAGGTGGAATGTGTTGATTGGTCACATCTAGGTCATGGCCTCCCCCTTTAGCCAACCACAACAGCCAGGCCAATTTAGAATTTTGATTGGTCATCACATGTCCGCCTCTAAGCTAATAATGGCGTCACCCTTCTCCCCCCGCAAACCCGATACATGGACTGAAGTGAGGGAGAAATGATTTCCTACAATGGAATCAGGGTGCTGATACCAGAAGATGGGAAAATGGACAATCCTCAAGCAGGTAGAACAGATGTCCCCTCCAGAGTCCTGGTACTGACCAGTGACCTCAGCCTCCCTGATCACCAGAGAGACACACCATGATCTCTCCCCACTGCCATTGGATCCTGAACCAGCCTAGCTAGTGACAACTGACTGTAGGCTCCAGGCCTGAGGCTGGCTGGCCACAACCAGGGGACAGCACTGCCAGCTGAAGGGGGCACAGTGAATGTGCTGTGAGCCTCAGCATCCGCCTTGGAGAGAGATGCATGTATCTAAGGAGTGGGCTTGGCTTGAGGACCCAAAGAGAAAAAGCCACAGACTTAGGAAGAGGGAAAAGGAAAGTGGGCAATTCAAGGGCTCAGGTTCCGAAAGGCTCTGGAATAAGAGGGTCTCAGGCAGTGAAGAGATGCTAACACAAGAAGCTTAGAGAAGACTTCAGACTTGGAGGAGATAGTTAATACTCATCCCTTCATTTACTTATTTGTTTATTTAATGGCCTACTGTGCGCCAGGCACTGGGAAGACAGCAGTAAACAAGAAGGAGATGGATGGGGCTTCCCTGGTTGTGCAGTGATTAAGAATCTGCTTGCCAATGCAGGGGACACGGGTTCGAGCCCTGGTCCGGGAAGATACCACATGCCACGGAGCAACTAAGCCCGTGCACCACAACTACTAAGCTTGCGCTCTAGAGCCCGCGAGCCACAACTGCTGAGCCCGTGCACCACAACTACTGAAGCCTGCGCGCCTAGAGCCCATGTTCCACAACAAGAGAAGCCACTGCAATGAGAAGCCCGCGCACCGCAATGAAGAGCAGCCCCCACTCACCGCAGCTAGAGAAAGCCCGCGTGCAGCAACGAAGACCCAACGCAGCCAAAAGTAATAAATAAATAAATAAATAAAAAGGAGATGCATTCTTGGAATTTATATATATATATATATATATTTTATTTTTGGCTGCATTGGGTCTTCGTTTCTGTGCGAGGGCTTCCTCTAGTTGCGGCAAGCGGGGGCCACTCTTCATCGCGGTGCGCGGGCCTCTTCACCATCACGGCCTCTCCTGTTGCGGAGCACAGGCTCCAGACGCGCAGGCTCAGTAATTGTGGCTCACGGGCCTAGCTGCTCCGCGGCATGTGGGATCTTCCCAGACCAGGGCTCGAACCCGTGTCCCCTGCATTAGCAGGCAGACTCTCAACCACTGCGCCACCAGGGAAGCCCCTTGGAATTTATAGTAGCATAGAACAAACAGACATATAGTTAAACCCATAATTAATTATTTATAATATGTCCCCCAAAAGAAAAGCATGGGGTGCTGTGAGAGCAAATAATTAGATGGCATCAGCCTGAGGGTGTGTGGATGGTAAGATCTTAAGGAAAAGTAGGAATTAATCAAATGGGGAATGGATAGAGAAGCATGTATGAGGCAGAGGGAGTACAGATTCAAAGGTCCTGAGGCAGGTGAGAAAAACAAAGCCAATGCAAGAGGAGTGTGGGGAGAAGAAGCTGGAGATGGGCAAGGTCCAGATCACAGAGGACTGCATAGGACTTTTGTCCTTATCCAAACGAAAGCCACCTTGTCTAAAATTCCCTCAGATACAACACACAACAGACATTCGATAAATACTTACGAATCACCTACTACGTACCAGGCCTTGTAGAAGATGTCTGAGACACAGTGGTGCTTATATTCTAGTGAAGAAGTCAGAAATTAAACAAGGCAATAAATATAAACAAGATAATAAGCACACTCACATATAATCATAAGCTTTGTGAAGGAAGTGACTGAAAGTGTTCAAGGCAGGTGGAGATCTAAACGCTAAGACCAAGACAGCTCTGTGAAGGGCCGGGAGAGAGTGGTCCAGGCAAAAAGCTGTGTTCCTCAATCTCCTGCACAGTAGAATCACCTGGGGGAGCTAAAAAGACTGAGCCTCACATCCAGAAATTCTGATTCCGCTGGTCTGCATTGGGGTCTAGGCACCAGTACTATTTTTTAAAATATCTTTATTGGAGTATAATTGCTTTACAATGTTATGTTAGTTTCTGCTATACAACAAAGTGAATCAGCTATAAGTATACATATATCCCCATATCCCCTCTCTCTTGCATTTCTCTCCCACCCTCCCTATCCCACACCTCTAGGTGGTCACAAAGCACTGAGCTGATCTCCCTGTGCGATGCAGCTGCGTCCCACTAGCTATCTATTTTACATTTGGTAGTGTATATATGTCAGTGCTACTCTCTCACTTCATCCCAGCTTCCCCGTCCCCCCGCCCCCCACCCCGTGTCCTCAAGTCCGTTCTCTACATCTGCGTCTTTATTCCTGCCCTGCCACTAGGTTCATCAGTACCACTTTTTTTAGATTCCATATATGTGCGTTAGCATACGGTATTTGTTTTTCTCTTTCTGACTTACTTCACTCTGTATGACAGACTCTAGGTCCATCCACCTCACTACAGATAACTCAATTTCATTCCTTTTTATGGCTAAGTGATATTCCATTGTATATATGTGCCACATCTTCTTTATCCATTCATCTGTCGATGTAGGCACCAGTACTATGTAAGAGCTTCTGGGTGATCTGGGGTCAGCCAGGAATGAGAGCCCCTGGGCCAGACCTGGCTACTCAAAGTGTGGTCCACAGACCAGCAGCATCCGCACCACCTAGGAGCTGGTTAGAAATCCCAGAAGAGGCAGAATCTCAGCCCCTTTCCCAGACCTACGGGTTTCAAATCCACATTTTTACAAGGTGCCCATATTAAAGTTTGAGAATAGCTGATCCAGAGTATAGTGAGAGGGAGGGGTGTGAGTAGGACAAGGTGGGACGGGAGAGATGAGAGGAGGTCAGATGGGCTTTACTCTAAGGGCCTGATTTTATTCCAAGTACAGCACAGGTACACATATACCACACCCCAAAACACACACACTCGCCAGCACACAGGCATACAGTCACATCCACACTTGGGCACCAGGCCCATTTACCTTCTCTGCTTTTCTAAAAGATATTTGTATCCACCTCTGATAACTCCAGATGCTCCCCTGGGGGTAGGCGGGGGCATCCCTACCCCATCTCTCTCTCTCTCTCTCTCTCTCTCTCTCACACACACACACACACACACACATACACACACACACACACACACACACACCTGCCCTTAGACTCATCCCACCTAGAGATGCCCCCTGCCTCACCCCCATCATACTGCAACTCCGAAGGACTCTGGTGGGTGAGTGGGCAGTGAGAATGGGGGATTTGGAGGAAGAGGCCCCACATTCTTTCTCCTGCCCAGACAGGCAAGAGGCCTGGAGGGCACCTCAGATTCAGGGGAGAAACCATGACGTCCGCACAGGTTACAGGGAGGCAGCCAGGCTCTTTACCTTGCAGAACTAAATCCCAGGATGGTGTTTGCTCGAAACGCCAGAAATATTCCTGGATGTCAGGTGCGGTTAATGGTTGCCATGGCAACCACCCATGCTTAATGAATAGAAAAGAGTTAAAGATGCTGGATAAATGTCAGGGCCCAGGATGGATTTGCTTGGGAGCAAATCTGTTCGTGCTGGGCAGAGCTGCCCAGTGAAGGTTGAAATGAGCAGTCCAAGGTAGCTGGAAACAGATGCAGCAGACTCTCTCTCCTCCTTCTCAGGTTACTGGAGTCAGAATGGCACAAAATGTCGAAAGTGTGGCTTTCTATATGGACAGTTTCAACATAGACTTCAGGTTTGTGGGTTTGTTCCTGCAACATGTTCACAGAGATTGCAGGCGGGCGGAAACTGAGCCCAGGTCCCTCACGATTTAAAAGATGCCACTTTACAAAAACCAAAACTTTTCTGGATTATTTTTTTAATGAAGAAAGTGCCAAATTAGGGTTGAAAAAACAACATTTTGTAAAGACGATGTCAAGAAAATGAGAAGATAAGCCACAGACTGGGAGAAAATATATGCCAAAGATACATGTGATAAAGGGCTGTTACCCAAAATATATAAAGAACTCTTAAAAACCAACAATAAGAAAACAAAGAACCTGATTTTAAAATGGGCCAAAGACCAAAACAGACATGTCATCAAAGAAGATATATAGATGGCAAAAAAGCATATGAAAATATGCTCCACATCACATGTTTTCAGGCAAATTCAAATTAAAACAATGAGATACTACAAGTACCTATTAGAATGGCCAAAATCCAGAACGCTGACAACACCAAATGCTGGCGAGAATGTGGAGCAGCAGGAACTCTCATGCATTTCTGGTGGGAATGCAAAATGGAACAGCCACTTTGGAGGATGCTTTGGTATATGTGTACCTGGGCTGTACTTGGAATAAAACCAGGCCCTTAGAGTAAAGCCCATCTGACCTCCTCTCATCTCTCCCGTCCCACGTTGTCCTACTCACACCCCTCCCTCTCACTGTACTCTGGATCACACACCTTGGTATTTACCCAAATACTCCTTGGTATTTATATCTACACAACAGCCTACACATGGATATTTATAGCAACTATATTCACAATTGCCAAGATCTGGAAGCAGCCAAGATGTCCTTCAGTAGGCGAGTGGATAAATAAACTGCGGCACATCCAATGGAATATTATTCAGCGCTAAAAAAAATGAGCTATGAAGCCATGAAAAGACATGGAGGAATCTTAAATGCATTTTACTAAGTGAAAGAAGCTAATCTCAAAAGGCCACATACTGTGTGATTCCAACTATATGACATTATGGGAAAGGCAAAACTATGGAGACAGTAAAAGGAACAGTGATTGCCAGGGGTTCAGTGGAGGGATGGATGAATAGGTGAAGCACAGAGGATTTTCTTAAGGCAGTGAAACTACTCTGTGTGATACTATCATAATGGATACATATTGTTACACGTTTGTCCAAACCCATGGAATATACAACACCAAGAATGAACCATAATGTAAACTATGGATTTGAGTGATAACCATGTATCAATGTAAGTTCATCAGTTATAACAAAGGTACCACTCTGGTGGGGAGGCAGATAATGGGGAGGCTACACATGTGTGGGGGGAGGAGGATATGGGAAATCTCTGGACCATCCCCTCAATTCTGCTGTGAACCTAAAACTGCTCTTAAAAGTAAATTCTATTAAAAAATAACAATAACCTTTTGAACGCCATACCTCCACCTGTTACACTGTAAGTGTGCCATTTACATGCTGCTTACAGCAGTTAAAGAACAAATGAAGGGATGAAGGGGTCCAGTAATGAGGAGTAGATTCCAAGTCACACAATGAATGTCCCTCAGGTCTGTCAGTGTGTCTCTGTGACTATGTGTGGCGCTGCCTTTGGGAACTGCTAGCACCTGGGAATGTGAAGGCCAAGTCCAAAAAATGGGCTGCTCTGAGCTCACAGCCAGGGGCAGGGACTCAGGACTGTGTGATGCGCACTAGTTGAGAAAAAGTCTTGTATGGCCTCAACCTCAGTCTTCTAAGAGGGAATCGCTCTCCACAAACCCTCCAAAACCCTGTCTGGACCTGTTCCCCAGCCAAGGTCTCACATACCCACAGAGGCCGAGTCCTCTGTGTGTGTGACAATGACCACGCGTCCATCTGGCTGCAGAAAGTGGCTCTCAGACTCCGGTGCTCATCAGAATCCTGGAGGAGCTTGCTAAAAAGCAGTTTCTCAGACTCTCCCTAAATCACTAAGTCGTGTAGGGGGCCGAGAAATGTGCTCTTTTTCCCTAAGAGCCCAGGTGATTCTTATGCAGGTGGGTCTAACGTTTCCAGGCACCTCTGGAGGAAAAATGTCACCACTTACAAGCAGCAGAGATGAAGGGGCCGCAGCCTTCTCCCCAGAGCCCCTGCCATGGCCACGGCCACCTGTGTGGTCTGGAAATGGATGGGTTCTCAATTCCTGCCGATGCTTGCCAAGGCAGGATTAAGATGATTTTTAGAAGCACTAAAATGATTATGGTGACCACCCCACCTTCACAGATAATCCAATACTAAAATAATAATACTAAGCTATTAAACAAGAAAGATCAACACACTTCTGGAGTTTTTCCTGTGCTATTTTAATGATCTTTTGTAGAAGTCAAATATCAATTAATTTCCAATTCTCATTTTTTTTTTCTCTCTCTCTGTACCCCTGCTTTCCTGGTACCCCAAACACGTGGCTTATTCTGCATAGTTGGTTAATCCTACACCAGCGCCTGTGAAGTTCCAGGTGCCAGGCTGGGTGCCAGGCTGCAAAGGGGATCTAGAACACAGAACTGGATAGAACTGCCGCCTCGGCTAGGATGGGCCGGGCTCTCGGCTCTGTGATCCAGGACCGGATAGGACCTGGGCTTTGGGCTAGGCTGGTGTTCCAGTTAGGCCTGCAATCAACCAGATAATTAAGGACCAGGGAAAGATTTTACCCCAAACCGAGCAAAGGGGCTGATGAAGCAAAATGCCCAACACCAGGCTCTTCAGAAATAAATCAGGCCTAGAACTGGGTACAGAGAAGGACAGGTAGCACCCACAGGGCCCTGCTCTGAGCTCCACTTCCTGCACTTGGCTCTAAGGCAGGACACTCTCTCGATCGAGCATCTCTCTGGGTGGATGTGGCTGGACTCTGGCTGGACCGCCGTTCCTCCCCCATCGGCAGTTACTTCTTCAGAAGGTTCAGGATGGCTTTCAATGATTCCTCTGAAGATGCTCTTCCCTGCCTGCTCCTCTGCAAGCCCCTGCCATCTTCTAAGAGATCTTCTAAAACTATAAATCAGATTGTGTTTCTCACATGTGTAAAGCCCTCCAAAAGCATGGACCACACGCCTTTCCAGCTTTCCAGCCCTGGCCTGGAAGGGACTCCATCATCTGGCTCCTTCGTGGAACTGGTCTTATCCTGCCTCCCCCTCACTCACTCTGCTCCCTGCACTTCCCTTGGTTCCAGAAACACACTAAGTATTATCTTTCCCTGGGGCCTTTGCACTTGTGGTGCCCTCTTCCTAGAAAGTTCTTCCCTCAAATCTTCCCTTGAGTGGCTTCATCTTGTCACTCGGGTCACCTTCTCAGAGAGGCCTTCCCTGTCCACCCAATCTCACAATTTTCCCCCACTGCCCCCAGGATCACTCTCTCTCTCTGGGGTTTATTATTTTCATGGCATTTATCACTATTTGAAATTACCTCCTCCTTTTTACAGAAACCTTTGTTTTGTTTATTTATTTGTTCACTCTCAGTCTCTCCCCCGCTAGCATGTAACAGCCTTGAGATCCGGAACCTACACTGTTTCATTCACCGATGAATCCGACGTGCCCAGGACACTGCTTAATGCAAAGCAGGCACCTCAGTAGACATCTGCTGAACAAGACTGAATTCAGGATGTGTACTGACAGCAGTTCAGGAACCTCAGAAGAGGAGGTTTATTTCTCCTTAGCTCACTCACTCCAATGGTGCTCTTGTTAGGAGCCGTGGGCCATAATTGCTGGACCCCCAAGTGCTTCGTCTTGCTCAGAGAGACCAAGTTTAGTTCAGGGTCCTCATTATCCAAATCCCTGCACATGCGTGGTTGCACAGACAAGCCAGCAAACTCCATCTTAATGTGAATATGTGATTCATCACCTGACCATTTATAAAGCCAGTCTCTACTCAAACACACCTCCAACCCCACCCCACCCCCGTTTAATACATTACAATTCACGGTCTTTGCCGGGCAGCCTCTCTCTGCTTGCCAGCTCTTGTCAGCATGTGACCATACAATGCAAATAGGAGGCAAAAATGATTGCAAAGTGAGACTGCGTATCTCGCAAAATACACAGGACTTCATGAGATGGATGTGAGGGGCACTGAAGATCTGCTGGCGTGGTGTGACATGCCAGCCATGGGCGGCCGAGAGCCTGGCAGAGGGGCACTGGTTAACGATGGGAGAAGAGCAAACAGACAAGAGTGATGATGTGATAGGCGCATCCAGTGATTTGAATGTTAAAGGATTAAGAGAAGCCCTTGAGTAAATGATGACATGCTCAAATATTTTTTGCAGAAATGACCCACTTTATGATCCTGCTCTGAAAGTCAGACTTTATAATCCAGCTGGGAAAGTGAAAGATTTCATATTGGACCATCATGTGATTTTATCAGACAAAGGATGCCCCCTCCCATTAAAAATCCACATAACTTACTTTTTGGTTCACCCTAGTGCATAGTAAGAAAAGATAAGACAAAATAAACATATTCTCATAAATGATCTTTTCATTTTCAAGGTAAAGCTTGAAAGTACATCTTTGAACTTTATTATTTGCTATGAAATAATGGTCCCTATTTTTAAGTGGATTCCCCTAAAGGCTGTGGGTCTCAACCTAAGCTGAACAGTGAGACTCATCTGGGGAGCTCTGCAAACTCCAGATGCCCTGACTAATTAGTAAGAATCTCCAGGGATAGAACAGAGCATCGGTATTTTCCTACTGTGTCCCCAGCCCCCGTAATTCCCATTTGCAGCCCATGTTGAGAACCACCGTTTTAAGGTAACTTACCCTCTGTAATAAAGAGGATATTTAACACTGCTTTAACCCCAGGAACCCAAACATTCTTACAATCAGGTGGTGACTTTTGCTTTCTTAACACAAGTACGTCCGGGGCACAAACAAACTTGATGTTTGTTCTTCTTTCCTGATTTCTCAAGGCAGATTCATCACAGTGGGGACTTAAAAGACCTGTATCACTGGACCCAGAGCCCTGGTCTCCAGTGAGCCTTGGTTTTGATTCTGAGCTGGATTTCAGGGGCCTGGCATTTCAGCTGGACTCGTGGCTGAGATGCGGCCAAGCTCTGGGCACTGGTTTGGCTGTGTTTCTGGGCTGGACCAGGTTCTCGGCACTGATGCTGGGCTCGGTGGGCTGGTTAGGAGGATCCACCCTCACTCTGAGCACATGGTAACGGTCCAGAGACTGCTCAGAAGTAATCCTTTGTCAGGTTGGGTGGTGCCACAGCCACCAAATTGTGCCCAGGATCATCAATGTGGGCTGCTCCCAGTTCATGAGGGGTGGATGGGGCTCCTCCTGAAGACCACTGAGCGGCTCTGCCAGTGGGATCTCCTCCCATCAGAGGAGGGACATCCTGGGGACAGCTGCTCCCCATTCAGGGTCTCCCTTCAGGACCGCAAACTTGAAAAGGTTGGGCCTTGGATGACTCTCTCATTTTCCCAGGTCTTTCTGCTCTGGGTCTAGTATTTCCTGACTTGAGGCCCAAACCCCTAAAGGCAGAGCTGTCTTTAGCTGACCCAGAAAAGCTCTGTCTGGCCCTTGCCCAAACCTGGTACCGCAGGTGGTCTAGGCCTATTCCTGCTGGGGTGGGCCGACTCCTCAGGCTTCCTGCCTGGCTCTGCCCATGTGTAGATATGTCCATGTGAGGGTGGCAGGGAGGAGACACAATCTCCAGCTTCCCCCTGGCTTCTTCTCCCCCCATGCCCGAAACAGAGTTCGCAAATAACATTAAGAGCTGTCCCTTGTTAACCCTCTTCTTGGTGCCCAGTGCTGTGTTAGTGCCACTTAGGGGATTTTGCTAAGATCTCAGGCTCTGAGGTTAGTTAGACAGACCTTGGTTTTAGGCCTCAGTTTCCCCATCTAGAAATGGATTGACTGAATTAACACACACACACAATGCTTACCATCGCTCTAAAGCACTTGACAAATATTAACTCTTCTAATCCTTATTAAACCCCACGAGCTAGATACCGTTAGTATTCTCAGTCTACAGATGAGGAAATTGAGACACACATAAGTTAAGTAACTTGTAGCTAATACGTGGCACAGCTGACACTCACATGCAGGCAGTCTGGCTCCAGAATCCATACTCCTCACCCCAGCCTACGACCAGTAGGAGTGCCTGTTCCATGGGGTGGTAGGCAGTACCCAGAGATCCCTTAACCCAATGCCTGGCCCAGAGTACATCTAAACAAACAGCAGATAATGTACTTATTTCTTTGAGAAATCCTAACATCTGCAGATTATTGATATTTTTAACAGATGAGGAGACCAAGCCTCAAGCGAATAAATAACTCACCCAAGGTCGCCCAACTAGTGAGTTAGTAAGTGGTGGAATAGAGATTCGAACTCAGGCCTGAGGGCTCCAAGCTTTGTTCCTACCACTGCACCACATGACCTCTCTCCAGGTCAAATACATACCTGCTGAAGAGGGGGCAGGCTCTGTTTCTCCAGATTGCAAGAATCTGACTCATTTGTAAAAATTCACAGCAAAACAGCCTAATCCCCACTTCGTGACTGTTGATGGCCATTTCCCAGGATCAGGCTGGGTGCCCGCAGTACTCCGATCTGAAAGGAAATACCCAGGATGGAGACTGAGCCAAGGAATGTGGAAGCACCACTTTCCCTGGAGACAAGGGCTTTAACAGTTAAAAACAAAAATATCCCATTTTAGGGGCTCCCTCCCCACCCTGGCTACCTCCCTTGCATGTCTGGAAGCCACTCAGGACCACGTAGGTCCTTTAGGCTACCCTGATCCTAAGGAAGAGATGGAGTTGACCTTGGTCCTTGTGCAACCCAACCTCCTAGACATTCCAGAGACCTCAATGCTGAAGGGACAGCTAGAAGGGCAGCTGATGGACCCGGTAACGCCACCACAGTAGGCCCTCTTCCACCCACTGGCCTACCTTCTGTCCCCTAAACTAACCAAGCTCATTCCCAACCCCAGAGCCTGTGTGCCTGCAGTGCCCTCGGCCTAGAAAGCTCTTTCTCTGGCTCTTCACACAACTGACTCTTTCTTTTTATCATGTCTGAGCTCACCTGTCCCCCCGGACCACCTTACCCCAAATTGCCCACCATCTCCCCCACCCAATGCACAGTCACCATCACATCATCCTGTGGGCTTCCTTCAGAGCACAGTTATCTTGTTCTTTTATTGACTAGTCTATAGACTCTCTTTTCCAGTGAGAATGTAAATTCTGAGGACCAGAATCTTCTCTGTCTTGGCCACTAGTCAATTCCTAGGACTTAAAACAGCTCTGGTACACTGTGGGTGTTTGATAAATTTGGGGGAAGAGTGGAAGGAAGGAAGGAAGGAAGGAAGGAAGGAAGGAAGGAAGGAAGGAAGGAAGGAAGGAAGGGAGGGAGGGAGGGGAGGGAGGGAGGAAGGAAGGAAGGAGGAGAAAAAGTTTGAATCAATCTTCACAGGCCAGTTTTCATATCTGCCCTACCCCAGGTACCCATCACATTATCACCTGTCACCGGTGACCACTGGATCTGTCCCCCAGACCAACCACCACTGATCTTCTGAAAGCCCTGAATTACTCCTAGTCCCCAGATGGGGACTCACTCACTCCCATCACTTCAGTCGCTGCCTCTCATCACCTCACACACTATTCCACTCTGCCTGAAGGCACACACCTCCCTTACACTGATTAACTTTTAATTAACCTTCAGATCTCAGCTTAGACATGATTTCATTCAACATTTAGTTAACAAAAATCACTCTACGAAGTTATCAAGTGAGAGAATTTTTGGTGATGAGGGAAGTGCTTTTACTTTAATCTTATGCCATTCTGTATATACTGTTTGAATTTTCTAACTACATACATATATTCTTTTAATTTAACAGGGATTATCTGAATACGGGATAATGGACTGCTTCTTATTTTCTTCGTAGTATTTCTCTTCTTTGAAAAAATATCCTAATAAATGTTCCTTTTAAATGTTAGTGCCACAATGACTTAATTATTACAGCTTTATTGTATGGTTTAATGTCTTAGAAGAAGCCAACTTCTTGAGTTCTTTCATTCATTCTACTATTTTTTTCCTAGCAAATTGCCTCCAGCTTCCCAAATAGACTATTCTATCACCTGGAAAAATGATAATTTTACCCATTTTTTTTTCTATTGCATATAACTCTTAATTCTGTTTTATTTCTTCTTGCACTGGAGCTTGTAGAATCATGGTACATAATAGAGGCAATTGTGGGCATTCATATCTCATTCTTGATTGTAATGGGACTATTTCTAGGGTTTGACCTTTGAGAAGGATTGTTGGTTTAAAGGAGGTGCCTTCCTCATAGGAAGGAAGTATCCTTCCATTGTCTGAGCCAGAGAAGAACCATTAGCACAATCTTCTCTGCCCAGGATGAGGCTTGTTGTCACCCCATAGCCAGTCTCTGTAATTACACTTCAACACTTCGGGAAATCTCTCCTGGCTCTACCTGCCATTCCAAACCTCTTCCTGGGGTCCTGGAGTCTGTGGATTCTCACAGCCTAGCTCTTCTACATGCTCTACTCTGGGTTCCCATCACCTCTCACCTGTAACCACTGGATCTGTCCCCCAGACCAACCACCACTGATCCTTCTCCTGGTTTACCACGTTCCTGGTTTCTGCTTCTCTCTGCCCCAGTGCCTTAGCCTAAACTCTGCTAGGGCAGTGCTTATCTCTGTATCCTGACTTCATCCTTGCAGGGTACCTGTTTTCAGCATCTCTTTTGGCTCCAGCCTCTGCAGTTCATGGGCAAGTCCAATCCCATCCTTTTTTTCTTAGATTTATGGATGTGGGGAAATACTGATGAGATAATGTAAGTGAAAAGAAGACCAGCAAGATCCTGATTTTATAAAACAATTTGTGTGTGAAAGCCTGGGGGTAGGGGGAGCAGTGGGGGGTATGAGGGGAGCCTGGAAGGAAACATACAGAAATGCTAAACAGTGGTTATTTCTGGGAGCTGGCAATATGCTACTTATAGGAATGGCCAAGTTCACTTCTTGATGAGTGTATGACTTGCGCCAGCAGCTTCATTTTCAGTGTGGAGTCTTCCTCAGGGAAATTCTTGATTCCCTTTCCTTTTATATTGCTTTTTAAAATCTCACCATGGCACCAATGTGTCTCTTCTGGTCCTAAAATACTTACCAAAACCAATGGTAGGAATAGCTATAATTTATTGAGTTCTTACCATGTGCCAGGAACTGTACTAAGTGCCTTACGTCATTACCTGATTTTAACAGAGTTCTGTGGAAAATGCTGAGTACAGCACCAGGTGCTGTAACTACTATTACAGCTTCAATTAATTCTCATGACAACCCCATGAAGTTATTATTGTTATTACCTTTATCCTGGAGAAGAAGAAGAAACTGAGGTTTGGAGAGGTAATTTGCCATAGGTTCTTCAAGTGACATAGGGCCTGGGGAGGTGGGGGGAACTTTGGCCAGCTAGAGAGCTGGCACCCAGTCCAAAGGGGGAGCTGCTGATGCCCGGCTGCTAGGGATTGTTTTCCCATGGAAATGTGGGACACAGAGCCCCATTTTTCAAGAGAAGCTGCAAATCAGCATTCATGTGACATATCCTGAATTTTAAATTGCAGCAGCATATTTAATTTTTTAAAAATACAATAAAATACTACAAGTAAAAAACAGAACAAAACAAACAAACAAACAAATACACCAAACAAACCATTCTGCAACCCAGATTTGCCATAGATGAGCATTATCTGCTTTAGAATCACCAGCTTGGAGTACGTCCTCCAGTCCCAAGAAGGCCCAAATTCCTGTTTGCTTTCCACTTTTGCCCTCCCAGAGTTTGTGCCACTTCCCAGGACAGAAATCTCCAGGCCAGTGATCAGCAAAATTTTCCTTAGCCAGAGAGTCAATATTTTTGGCTTTGCCGTCTCTGCCACAACTACTCAGCTCTGCCATTTGGCACGAAAACCATAAACAAATGGGCATGGTTGTGTTTCAATACAATTTTATTTATAGACACTGAAAGTTGAATTTCATCTATTTTTTTACTTGTCATGAAACAGTATTCTTCTTTTGATTTTTTTCTAATCATCTACATAGGCAAAAACCAGCCTTAGCTTGTGGGCTATATAAAACAGGTGGTGGGACACTTTAGACCATTTAAAATTCGTGACTGTTTCTCCAGGAGCTACTGGTGTTTGCTGGCTCAACATTCTAGCTTCAGGTTGCCTTAAGCCACCTTAGGAAAGGCCCATTTCACAAGCAGTTGTGAGCATCTGTGTAGTTCCTTATCCCCACGTGGTTCTGACTGGTCTGTTTCAGTAGCTTTCACATTTAATCTTCAGCTGAACATTTCCTTCCTATGAAATCTTTCGTGGAGAATGTAAAACAGCTAATGATAGGTGGTCCCACAACCACCATCCTTGTCCTGCTCTGTGGCCCCTGATGCACATCACGGAAAAAGCACAGTGGATGGAAAAACCAACTGGTCCCGTTCATAGCAGTGGATGGACCGTGAAATTATCATAAAGCCATCTGGCAAAGGATTTTGCTTACAACTCTAAAATGTGTTGAAGAGAGTGCAATTCACAGTAGTGGTTATGAACTTGGCTTTGGATTCTGGAAGACTTACCCTTGAGTGTGCCACTTATAGCTGTGTCCTTGCAGAAATCACTTCAGATTTCCTCATCTGTAAAACAGGGCTCATAATACCAGGTACCTCCCCAGGCTGTCTTGAGAGCTAGAGAGGATAAAACATGTAAAGTGTTTAGAATGGCACGTGGTAGATGGTAAGTGCTTCATGTGTGTGACTTATTCTGATTTGTTACCCAGCCAGCTGGAAGGCGATGGGGCTTAAAAGCAAACAGGAATCTGTGAATGAAACTCTAAAATCCAAACAAGAAAAATGAAGGCCTTCTTTCAATATCAGGGAAGGAGTTCTGAGTTTGTTTTCCTTCCAAGAATTTCCTTGAGTCTTCAAGCCTTCTCTCCAAGACCCCGCCCTCCTAGTTCTGAGTCCATTCTTTGCCTGGTAAGCAGAGAATCAGAACCAAGAGGATGGGCTCATATCACATTGCAATTATTGTGAAATGCCTCTAGTTTGGAGCCTATTTATAGTATGTGTTAAATACATGGCACTCTTCAAGACATGGAAGCAACCTAAATGTCCATTGGCAGATGAATGGATGAAGAGGATGTGAGATACACACACACACACACACACACACACACACACACACACACACACACACTGGAATATTACTCAGCCATAAAAAAAGAATGAAATAATGCCATTTTCAGCAACATGGATGAACCTAGAGATTATCATACTAAGTGAAGTAAGTCAGAAAGAGAAAGACAAATATCATATAATATCACTTATATGTGGAATCTAAAATATGACATAAGTGAACTTCCACAAAACAGAAACAGACTCACAGAACAGACTTGTGGTTGCCAAGGGTGGTGGGGGGAGCAGTATGGGAGGGATGGAGTGGGAGTTTGGGATTAGCAGATGCAAACTATTATATACAGAATGAATAAACAACAAGGTCCTAGTGTATAGCACAGGGACCTATATTCAATATCCTGTAATAAACCATAATAGAAAAGAATATGAAAAATTATGTATATATATATATGTATAACTGAATCATGTTGCTGTACAGCAGAAACTAACACAACATTGTAAATCAACTATGCTTCAATAAAATAAATTTTAAAAAATACATGGCACTCATTATTACGAGTTAATAATAGGCATAATAATAATGGCTACCTTCATATTGTAATGGTAAAGCCCATTCAAATATTGATTCTTCCCTTCACCAGCTGTGACAACTCTCTTTCCTCTGTGATCCTGCGTTGTCTTCTCATCAAATACCAGTGTGAATAGTCCCTACCTCCTAAGGCAGTGGATGAGAGTAAATGAGAGAAGAATGTAGGTTTCAGCTCTGTGCCTAGCCCACTAGAAGCACTTAAAAAGTGCTGGCCATTATCATGACGTGCCTAGAGCTTTGCGAAAATTATCTTATCTTCATATATGGCCTTATTTAATTCTTACAGTAACTGCTCTGAAATATAAGCCCAGCTATGTGTGAACATAAGCCTTGTCCACTGTCCACGACACCACCTTGCCCCTCACCTCCAGGCCGTCTCTGCCGGCAGAGACGAGAACAATAAGGCATCGTTTCATGCTGTGTTGTGGTAAGAGGTTCTGAAATTGTTTGTCATTTATGAGAACTGGCAGAGCCATTCGCTGCCCCAGAGGTTGGTTAATTGTCTACTTAACAAACACCACAGTGATTATCAAACACCCACAACAAGTTAAGTCAGGCTGATGTCTAAGAAAGAAAAGAAAATGCTGACAGTTTCCCCAGGGTGCACCTGCGCAATTCTGTGCCCGCTGAAGGAGTGAGCCACACCGCAGAGCACAGCAAGCTGTGGTCCTGGGCGAGGGGAGCGGGGAAGGGGGCGGTCCTATGCCAGATATGAGCGTTATCCAATCAGGGAGAGTGGGTTACTCCAGAATCCATGCCTGGAATCCACACCAAGGAGTCAGCAGAACTTGATTGGAATTTTGGCTCTACTACTTACCCGTATGACTTCAAGCAAAATTCTTATGGCCAGCTGCCTCAAGCTGCTTCATCTGCAAAATGGGAGGATAAATTTATATATATATATAAATATTATATATATATAATATAATATGTATAAATATATATGAATATATGTGTGTATATATATATTCTGCTTCCTTTTCCCCTTTCCCCTCACTAATTGGGAAAAAAAGAAAAAAGATAAGACGAGACAGTTCTCATGATGAATCCTTATGCTTCATAGCTCTTTGCCCCTCTAAATAGATCCCAACATCATGCAAAATCTAGGAAGCAGAAAGTTTCCATCTTCGGCTTTATTTTTATTTTTTTCCTCTACCGATCTCCTTTTTGTGCCCTAAGAAAGATGCTGATGGGCCAACCGAGGCAGAGCCTGCAACAACCATAAAGCATCTTCCCCGTGGGGGTGAGGACGCAGGCTGGGCCCCAGGGGCTCTTTTCACCCCTCGCCCGCCAGCTCAGGGCCACGTTTGTTTCCGCAGGGGCTTTCCGAGGCGTGTGCAAGAAAATTGATCACTTCCCCGAAGATGCTGACTACGAACAGGACACGGCTGAGTATCTCCTGCGTAAGTTCCCCCTTCGCGGGTCCCCCCGGGGAGGGGTGGGCGAGGAGGGCTGCCCTGAGGTTGTCCAGCTGCCTCTGAGTTTGAGGCTCCCCAATACCCAGCCCCAGAAATGGATACGTGCAAAGAAGCTTCAGGAAAATCTTTGCTGCTAGACAGAGACATTCAGGTGGTTCTGACATCTGAATCTCTTTCATTTCAATGAAATAGAAATAGGAAAAAAAAAAAGGGAGCTGTGTCAAAACTGAAAAGTTCTTTTTAGTCTGCTAAGGAGGAAATCTAAGGATTTTCTTCAGCTTGAATACAAGTTTTCACCTTCCCCAGAGGGCTGATTTGAGGTGCCAATGGGCTAAGTGCTAATGGGTGAGGTGCTAATGGGCGAGGTCCTAAGAGGCAAGGCCAGGGAGAATAAAAGCAAACCAAGGTTCACCCCTCTTCAGTTTCAATCTCATTGGGGCAGGACCAGTGTCTCCCCCTAGATTGTCCCAAGGTCAGTAACCCGGATATGACATGGAACTGTCACAAACGCAGCACGTAGGAGGCAACAGTGTGCTGGCTTAGAGCAAGGGCTCTGGATTCTGGTTGACTTGGGCTTTTACTCTGGTGACGCCCGACTAGCTGGGCTGGACCTGGGCCAGGCTGCTTTACCTCTCATCTCTCACCTTTCTTCATAGTCAGCAATAAAGATGATAATGTCATCCATCTGACAGGGTCATGAAAATTAAATAAGCTGATGCACATTACGCTTCGCCCGGGGCCAACATGTACTCACGAAGCCATACGTGTTGGCTCTTTTCTGGGGCATGGGATGAGCAATGGTCAAGGCCCAGTGGCAGCCACAGGCCTGACATTAATCCAGGCACAGAGAGAATTGGGGATTTAATGTAATTTAGATAGAATTTCTTCAACAGGGAGGTGTGTCAAGTTCACGCAAAAGAAAAGTTCTAAGGCATTGACTAATTTACTATTAGAGAGTGTTAAATGTAACATTTTTTTAAACTGCTGTTATACATAAAAACTTCAAGAAATTGTGCTATTTGGGTTATGCTTGTAACTTGTAGCTCAAGAAGAGTGTTTTTACAATTAAAATCATTTTTAGCTTTACTCATGCTTGCTAGTCTACAGATGGGCAGTGGGTCTATACATGAGCCTTTAATCGCATAACAACGTAAGTGGTGTGAGGAGTCAATTTGAAAGAAAGTTATTTCTAAGCTAATTTTTAAAACATAAACATATTATTTCTCTTTTTTCAGTCCTTATCCATCTACTAGGATTTACCCAAATGCCAACTAGAACTTATATGAGCAGCTTCAAAGGACTTGATGTGGGAATAGAGGCCACGTTTAGAGAGGTAGCTTGACCAAAGTTTGGGGTAGATTACTTGGACCTCCTTTTGAGGATGATTTTAAAGTCATCTCCAGTGGGGTTTTACCAGAGTGACTGTAGTTTTTGTTTTTCTTTCCTATTTTGATGTTGGCCCTGTTGGGGACTAAACAGAACTGTGACCTCTATTTCACAACTTGCAAAACTGATTTTAATTTCTTCCAAGACATCCATCGCTTTTCCGACAAAATGTATTTCTCCCCTCTGGGAAGGTGGAGGTCCTCACCATCAGCCACAGAACCAGGTTAAGGAGGGACCTTCCTGAGCACACGAATTTCCTGCAGGGAACTTTGGAATCCCCGAGCCAGTCACGTGGCTCCAGGGTCACACTCCTGCAGGGGTCTCCGGGCCCATCCAGCACACGTGCTGCCAGTTCCTGTTGCGACCACACCCTGGTGGGGTGGGATTCTGCACATTGATTATTCTGCTATTTCCTCTTTCTCATGTGTGGTTAGGGAGGCTGCAGCTTAAACCTATAGCAGAAGGTTTAATCAGGGACTTCCCTGGTTGTCCCACTGCAGGGGGCCCGGGTTCGATCCCTGGTCGGGGAACTAAGATCCCACAAGCCCCGTGGCACAGTCGGAAAAAAGAAAAAACAACCAATCCAGGGTAAACTGAGTTAGGAGAGAATGGCAGCAGAGCATGTCCTGTGTGAGACCGACACCTGTAGCCTCAGTTTATAGAACCTGCTCTTATCTCACTTGTGGGGTAGAGGTGGGATCTGGCCACCAATTGGTTGCCAAGTGGTTCCTGCACCACATGAGAAACAATCACATTCCCATATCTCATAGCCACACGTTTCAAATATACACAACCAACACAATTCAGTAGCTTCCAATGTTCAGATCATCTCCTTCGGGCATAATCATACTTTAATCATACTTTGAAACTAAACCAAATTTTTTTAAGGTGCTCTCCTTTAATCGATTGAACTCATCACATTGAATATTCAAGCAATTCCCATCAAGTACACAATGCAAATGATCGCTTTAAAGATTTGTGCACGCTTGAAATCACTGGGGACAGACCCACCCCTAATATTTGTGGATCCCAGGGCCAAGGTTCACATGGAAACCCGTAGGTCATATGTGTAAGTATTTAGAAGTTATAAATAAGCTATGGCCACCCAAGATCCCAGCGCCTACTTCCCGGGGATCCCCCCTTGACCTGGGGGCTAAATGAACCAGGGGGCCAGCCCTCCCTCCTGCAAGCCTGTGTGGGAGCAGGGAAGCACAGAGCAAGCCGGGCCTGGGCCAGGGCTGTGACTGACTGGCCTGAAGCTAGGATGGGGACTGATTTAATCACGCTCCCAGGGGTCAGGGCAGCCAGGATCCCTCCTCCTACGCCTCACTTCTCCCATCAAGGTTTCTAGGCAGTTTGAAGCCCCTTCCAAAACTTCCCCATTGCAGCAGGGACAGTTACTGGGACCCTGGTCTGCCCAGACCCCAATGGTGGGGGACTTGGGGTGGCCATCCTTAAGCAAAAGCTAGAACTCTTTCATTTTCTTCTCCTCATGAAGAGAACCTCACCCCTGTCTGCTTTCGTCGGCCCCTCACCCCCGTTCTCCATCGGCCCTCCCAGGCAATCCCCGTAGGCTAAGTCAGCTACCAAACTTGCAGAAAACTTGTCCCATAAAAACAAACAGGACTTCCCTGGTGGCGCAGTGGTTAAGAATCCACCTGCCAATGCAGAGGACACGGGTTCGAGCCCTGGTCCGGGAAGATCCCACATGCCTCGGAGCAACTAAGCCCATGCGCCACAACTACTGAGCCCACGTGCCACAACTACTGAGCCCGCGTGCCTAGAGCCCGTGCTCCACAACAAGAGAAGCCACCGCAATGAGAAGCCCACGTACTGCGAGGAAGGGTAGCCCCCACTCACCGCAACCAGAGAAAGCCCGCGCACGGCAACGAAGACCCAACACAGCCAAAAATATATATATAAATAAATAAATAAAAATGAAAAATGAAAAACAAACAAACAAAAACAGTCCTGGTGTTGTGGAAACCCAGTCCTCTGCATTCGGAGCGTGAGCACCGCCACGCAGTAGCAATAGGAAGGGCTGCAGCTGAACCCACAGGAAAACACACAATAAATGCAGGGACATAAAGTTCTGAACACTGAGCTTTGAACTTCCACGCCGAATATGAACCAACCACCTTCCTGCTGCCCCACTGCTCCTCCTGCACGCGTGCTGTGACTTTAAAGATGCCGCTGCCGGCTCAGCGGCTAAGCACTAGGCATGGGAGTCGTCCTCAACAACCCTTTCTCTCATATCCCACCCCCAATTCTGTTGGCTTTACCTTCAGGATATATCCTGAGTCCGACACCTCTCCCCACCTGTCTGCCACCCCAGTCCAAGGCATAGTCAGCTCAGCCCTGGGTTCTTACCATCCTTTGAACCACACCGGCCCCATCCTTCAAGAGCCCCACACCTGGCTCCATGCTCTGCTCTCACTATCTTAAAATTCTTCTTCTTCTTCTTTTTTTAATTTGCCTTTGACGGTCATCCTTTATTTTATTTTTTCTTCCAGTTTTATTGATATATAAGTGACATACAGCACTGTATAAGTTTAAGGTGGGCAGCATAATGGTTTGACGTCCATACATCATGAAATGATGACCACAGTAAGTTTAGTGACCATCCGTCATCTCACGTAGATACAAAATTAAAGATATGGAAAAAAGTGTTTTTTCCTTGTGATGAGGACTCAGGATTTACTGTCTTAATTTTCATATATAACATCCAGCTGTGTTAATTATATTTATCATGTTGTGCATTACATCCCTAGTACTTATTTATCTTACAACTGGAAGTTTGTGCCTTTCCTCTAATTCCCCCTCCCCCCAGCCCCACCTCTGGTAACCACAGATCTGATCTCTTTTTCTATGAGTCTATTTTTTGAAGTATATCTGATGTACAACACTACGTTGGTTTCCATTACACAACATAGTGATTTGGTACCTCTCTACGTTTCAAAATGATCACCATGATATGTCTAGTTACCACGCCGTCTTGAAGTTCTTAATACTTTTGGAACAAGAGGCCTTGCATTTTCATTCTGCACAGGGCCCTGCAAATTAGGTAGCAGGTCCTGCCCGTCATCTCTATTAGAATGTAAGCTCCATAAGGGCAGGACCTTAGCTCTTTTGTACCTCAATGGACACAGAATTTATCCAACTGATATTCTGGCCCAGGTGTTCCAGGAAATACTCTTATACTGGCTGGGTAAATACTGGGATCCCCACCTGAAGGTCCCTCCGCCCCAGAACCTTAGGGCCTCTCTGTGATCCAGCAGCTGAAGAGTTAACACATGGGTCTCTAGGACACTGCTGCTCCAGCCCTCAGCCAGTGTCCCCTTCGTCCCCTTAGAAAGGCAGCACCTGCACCCTTGGGGTGGTTAAACATTTCCACCAGTACCCCAGGACACAGCACAGCACCTGGCATTTGGTAGGTGCCCGAAAATATTGTTGAATGAATAACTAAATTCATTTGCTTATTCAGTGACTAAATGGGTATCAAATGGGCATTGCCAGACTCAGTACTATGCAAATGTAGATGTGTGCTGGGACAGACTCTGCGTTTCGGTGAACAGCTTGTGATCTAATGGGAGTCCCAGGATGCCCTGTTGGCTATATGATTTGCAGGGCCCAGTGCAAAATGAAAATCCCGGGCTCCTGGTTCAAAACGCAGGCAAAAAAAGCTATTGCCTTTCTTCTGCCATCTCTCTCTCCATCTGTCATGGTGTCTTTTATTTGCTATGAAATGTCACACTCCCTCCGGCACGGGAACACTCAAGGGGTGAGTGCATACCCTCGCAGGTGCCTAGGGCTTTCAGCCAACCCTGGTTCTCCCAGCGTCCATGCGCAGGCCCCCACCACAAGCCAAGGGTGGCAGTGGTCTCTGGTTGGGGCGGGGGAGTGAGCAGCTGAGGACCCATCTCACGGAGAACGGGAGGTGGGGAGGTGATGGGGGGTGGGATGCCACGTGAGTAGAGGCTCCAAGCCCAGGGCGCACGCTCCATTGACCCATCAGACTTACTTATAAAACACACATTCAAGATAAAGCTATTAAGAATTTCAGGATGGTGACTAAAGAGCATTAACCTCAAGCACAGGGCCCTGAGCGACCGAACTGGTCTCGCACCCATGTTAGATGCAGGCTCTGTCCTCCTGCTCACGGGCTGTCCTCCAACCAGGCACCCCCGTGCCCGTGGAGGGGGGGATCCCGGGGCTGACTGGGTGCAGGGGGAACCCTCTCTCTTTCTCTCCGCAGGGGCTGTGAGGGCCTCCAGCGTCTTCCCCATCCTCAGTGTCACGCTGCTCTTCTTCGGCGGGCTCTGCGTGGCAGCCAGCGAGTTCCACCGCAGCAGGCACAACGTCATCCTCAGCGCGGGCATCTTTTTCGTCTCTGCAGGTGAGCATCTGGCCTCAGCCCTGAGAGCATCACAGACACCAAACCCAAGCCAGGGCCACCAGGACAAAGCAAGGCTGTTCAGGGTTCCCTCCAGGGAAGGAAGAAGAAAACGTTCAACTTGTGTGTTAAGAATGAGAACCAAAGACTTTAATTAGAACCAAAGATGCTGACATTCTAGCTGAGAATGCACGGAGGGAAGATGAGGAGAAGGTCAGCTTGGGGGGGGTGGGAATGACTCATAAGAGTGTGCACGTATATGTCTGCACACAGTGGGCAGGGGGCATGTATGGTGTGTGTAATGTGTGACCTGAGAGATGGGTTCAGTGTGTTTCAAAGGGGTCCATCTTTCTGCTCACTTGGACATCGTCATACACTATCTCTGGCCCTTTGAGACCTGTGTTTGCTGGTTTAACTGTTGTTCACAGCTCTTCAAGCGCACAAATCCTCAGACTGTTCAAAGCATCTCTGGGAACAAGGTAAAAATCAGCAGCCCCAGATGCTCTCGGGGAAGACCTTATCATCAATAGCAGCCTTGACCGGAAGGTGGCACAGGCTGGCAAGGAGGATGAGGCGGTCCCCAGGAAGAGGTCCTATTTCTGCCCCCTCTCTCCCCCCTTCATCTCCATCCCTCCGCCACCCTCCTCATCGTCCTCTCTGCCCTCTGGGTTTCCACTCCACCATCGCTTTACAATCTCTTCCCACCCCACCCCGCAATCAATGCCATCTGGATGAAATGCTTTAGAGACGCAAAGAACAAGGTAGGGGTGGGAGGGAGGGGAGCTTGACTCTTTGGTGATGACCTCCAAACTTTGACCCATAACGGCAGAATATTTACTGGGGTAGGAACAGTGGGGAGGAGTATAAAATGGTGGGTGAGAGGGGCTTACCCTCCTGGATTTGAATTCTGGCTCTACCTGTGGAGCCTTGGGAATGTTACCAAATCCCTATAACTTGGTTTCCTTGAGTGTAAAATGGGAAATAATAATAGTACCTATTTTATAGGGTTGTTGGAAGGAGGTTGAACATAAAAATCACAATTATTTTCTAGCATTGGAAAAGCAACACCATATAGTTCCGAAGTTGGAAGCCCAGCATCCCGGCCTCCTCCGAGATCTTGCTCAAGTTTCTTCCCTACTGTTTTCCCTTCTGTGAAATGGGAAAGGTGGATGGCATCCAGCTCTGAGTCTCTGGGAACCAACTCAAGCAACAGACCAGGGGGAAAGCCGCCATCTTGTCAGGAGAATAAGATTAGCCCAAAGGTGATGCTCTGTGTGGACAGATGGTAACAGCTGGTAAACCCAGGGACTTGTGTTGCTTTGAGGCACGTTCTAGTTGCTGGTGGCCCCCTCCAGACCTCCTGGGCTCTGACTGACCCAGAGGATGCTGGGATGTTGTGCTGACATGAGGGTTTCCTAAACAGGAGAAGATCATTCTTTTGTCCCCCAAGGGGATTGTTGAGGGAGAGTGTGTCACCAGCAACCTTCTTCTCACAAGGGGTGTTGTGAGAGATGGCAGGTAGATTAGACACATGGGAACCGGGGAACATGAGAGGCAGCAGCAAAGCCCTGAGGGGAAGCCAGAAGCTGGGGGTCTCATCCTAGCTATCCCCCCACCACTGGTCTCCCTGAAGACCCTGAAGAGCCTCAGTTTCTCCACCTACGAAGTGAAAATTTGGGAGGATTCAGCACTCCCTAAGGTTCTTTTTTGCTCAGTTATTCTAAGGTTCTGTGGTTTCAGGCAAGCAGTCAACAACCCTTTATTGAGTACCTACTATGTGCCAGGCACTGGGCATTATGCTCAAGACCATGGGCTCTGAAGCCAGGCTGCCTGGTGCAAATCATGGCTCTACCGCTTCCCAGCTGGGTAACCTCGGGCAAGTCTCTTAACCACTCTGTGCCTCAGTTTCCTCATCTGAAAAATGGGGATAATAATGGCTCTACCACTTAAGGCTGTTCAGAGAATTAAATAGTTGGCATATGGAAAGGGCCTAGAACTGCATCTAGCCCGCAGTAACTGCTGGATGCATAATAACTGCTACTATATACATTGTACCATTTAATTCTCATGCTGATGCAATTCAACAAATATGCACAGTGCTCTTGTTTGGGTCAGGCTCTGGGCAAGGAGAGGAGGCCATAGTAATGAACAAACCTAGCCTAGGTCTGCCCTTAGGGAGCTTACGGTCTAATGGTTGGGAGAAAGTGATTACCCACTTACATCTAGTTCTTCCTAAGCTTCTTTTACTGAAATCTAAATCCACCCATGGCCAAGAGACAGTCCTGGGTTCAAATCCCACCTCTGCCATTTCCCAGCTGTGTTGACTTGGAAAGTTATTTATCTTCTCTGTGTCCCAGTTTCCTCATCTGTAAAAGAGGGGTGTTTTTTTTTTAAGCAGGCCTGTTGCAATGATTAATTGAGATCATGCACATAAAGACTTTGCACAGTGCCTGGCGCATCATCAGTGCCCTAGAAATAAGTGGCAACTCACTTGGCTTGCCGCTTCCTTTAACCTGGGCTGACATCCGAGCCTCTCTCTGAGCTTCTTTTGTTTATTCCCAGCAAGACTTCCTTTCAGGGCTTCTCAAACTTTGCCACCAAAATTTACCTGTGGGCAGAGGAGAGCGAAAACAGGGCCCTGAGAAGTCAGGGGGCATCACCAGAAGCCACCTTCCGTGAGCTGAAATGTCTTTGAAGTCTGCCTCCCATTTATACTTAAAAATTCATGTGAATTCTGCTCTTTCCTCATTATATTCATGTTCATTTTAATATAAAAGAATGTGTCTTCCCTACTCATCTTCAAGCCAAATTGACACTCTAGAAAGAGGAGCCATTTTTCATCCTGTGGTTTCCTGCAGCCTGACACAGGGCTGGCTGCGTCAACCCCCATATTAAGAAATAGCTCAGTGGTTAGAACTCGCTGCCTACCTGCTGAGGGCCTGCGCTGGGGAAGGCCAAGAGGAGACAGGGAAGAAACAGACCTTGGCCCTGCCCTCTAAGGGGTAAGTCCTAGATGGAATATGGCCAGAGATTGTATTCAAAATATGAATTCCCCTTAATGCATGAGCACCAGCCAATCAGAACGACAGCACCGGAGCAGAGTGGGGTGGCCCTTGCTCTAACCCTTTGGCTGCTGGACTCCAGGGAGATCTTGGGGACCCCCAGGAAGAGTATGGGGCATTCAAGGAATGGAGAGGATACTCAGGAGGCCACTGGAAATGGTTATTTACCAACTGGTACTGGGAAGTGTAATGAGAAACAGCTTCCATTTAGAACCACCCTACAGGCAGCCCGGATTTGGAGGCAAGGAGACTCCAGGTGATGTACCAACCTCCCTGAGTCATTATTGGTATCAAAGCCCAGATGAGACCCTTAAAGCAAAGGACACAAAGAGACATTCTACCTTTGGAGCAATAATGTGAGAGAAGTAGTCACAGATGAGGGCAACCCCCAGGCCTTCAGTTTCTATTGTTTCTTCTTACTACTCCTTGGAGAATCAATTTCTCTCCAAGCGACTAGTCAGCTCTTTCCAGGGCTATTCCGTTGGCACATGGGGACTCTAAGTCGGCAGACCTTGTCTACTGGGGACAACAGCTTCATGTTCCCCAATTCTTGATGCTTGAACAACAGATAATCTAAAGCATTATCGTATCCTGTGCAGATAAAAAGACTTAGCTACTGCACCTTCCCCATTCGTTCCCCAAACTGCAGCTCCAGAGCCATATATGTCCACTCAGCAACCACATTCCGACTCTCAATAAGCACTTCCAACCCACCTCCTCTTCTCTAAGCCTATTCTCTCTGCTGCCTCTTATTTTAGCTCAAGATACCATCAACCTCCCCTTCATCCAAGCTAGAACCCTACTAGTAAGTCACTCTCAACTCCATTGTCAATCACCTTTCATCTCCTGATGTTCAGAACCTAGCTTAAATGTCACCTTGTCTTCAGAACAAGGGGGTTTAATCATTCTCTCTTTCTCCCTTTGCTCCTGAATCGTTTCATATGTGTCTCTGGAAGAACCCTTACTATATTTTGCTATAATTGCATTTACATGTCAGTTTCTTCTACTAATGGTGAGGAACTCAAGGGCAGGGATCTGCATCTCGTTCATTTTACCGTCATCATGACTTATTGCTGAAGATTAAGCTTTGAGGGAATGAATTGCTTCTAAGGGAAAGTACGTGCATTCTGAACACTACTGCACTTGCTGAAAGAGTAAGGTGAATTCTCTAGCTGAACGCTTCCCACCCAGAATGGAGCGGCAGAATTCTTCATTTCCCGAGAGACAGAGCCTGCAAGAAGAGCTCAGCAGCTGGATTTCCTGGCCATAAATCCATTCTCCTCTCTGCCTGTTGACTCCACATTTTTTTTTTTAAATAGATATTTCCAGCCTCAAAGTGACAGTTACCTCTGAGGTTTATAAAGGATGTATTTTTCTTTCCCCTTCTCTTAGGGTTAAGCAACATCATCGGCATCATAGTTTATATATCAGCCAATGCTGGAGACCCCGGGCAGCGTGACTCCAAAAAGAGCTACTCCTATGGCTGGTCCTTTTATTTCGGAGCCTTCTCTTTCATCATCGCGGAAATTGTAGGAGTAGTCGCTGTGCACATCTATATAGAAAAACATCAGCAGTTACGTGCCAAATCCCACTCGGAGCTCCTGAAGAAATCTACCTTTGCTCGCCTTCCACCCTACAGGTATAGATTCCGGAGGCGGTCAAGTTCCCGCTCCACAGAGCCCAGATCCCGAGACCTGTCCCCCATCAGCAAAGGCTTCCACACCATCCCTTCCACTGACATCTCAATGTTCACCCTCTCCCGGGACCCCTCAAAGATCACCATGGGGACCCTCCTCAACTCCGACCGGGACCATGCTTTTCTACAGTTCCACAATTCCACGCCCAAAGAGTTCAAAGAGTCGTTGCATAATAATCCGGCCAACAGGCGCACCACGCCCGTCTGAACTGACTTCTGCCCTCTGCCCTCCACCCCAGCACAGCCCGGGGTGAAGTGGACAGAGGTGTCTCTGAGGTTGCATGGCATGGTCCTCGTGATGGTATTACTTTTTACAAAGACTGAAACCAAATGGACTCAGCTCTCTCCCACAGTTCACCCCTCTCCCTCCAGGTCCTAACCCCTCCGTCCCTCCCCGACTTTTCAAGCCAATCCCATGACATCACTCTCTGTGTATCTGTGCCAGATGTTTTCCTTTCTTCCTTCTTTACTGGAAGGACCTCCACATTCTTCCCTCCTTGGAAGAGGACTTTACTCAAAGTCACGGGTGGTGGCTGGGGGGGGCGGGGGGGGGGATCTCCAAATCCCCAGACTTGTGCATAGTTGTCCCCATTGTCCACTCCAAATCCTCAGGACACCGACGGCCCAGGTGGCCCTGAGGGAGGCATTCACCTTTCTGTGTTAGAAAAACATGCCCAGAAATCAAAGATGTCAGAGCCCTGAAGCAGCTACTGTAATAAGCACTCACGTATTAAAGGTTTTGCCTTGTCGTAACCAACCGAGCTGGGGTGCTTTGTTTCTTCTGGGTAATTCCTGCACAAATTTACAAATTCATTTGCCCTGCCCTCAAACCGCCTCATGTATGTGTTGGAAGCTGAGCTTTGCTCATCCACACTCTAGCCACTAGGAAGGATCCTCCTTTACCTCTTGAGGCCAGCAGGGTGCTCCAACCAATGTCAGAGTCTGTGTGTCTCTCACCTAAATCCCAGGAAGCTACTGGGGGCAAGCATGTGTTCAAAAATCTGGCTCTGGCACCCAGTAGCTCTAGGACCTTGGGAAAACCCACCCGACCTTCAAACCTCAGTCTCCTCATCTGTAAAATGGAGCATGGTACAGTATTCTCCTCCACAGAGTTGTGAGGCTTAAATAAAACTTCATGTGTAAAATGATTAGCACACTGCAAATAATCAATATGTATATTTTTAAATTTTTGGATGAATTCTGGGTAGAGTGAGCATTATCTGAGTTTGGGCTGCCATAACAAATACTATAGATCAGGATGACTTAAACAATAGACATTTATTTCTCACAGTTCTGGAGGCTGGGAAGTTTAAGATCAGGGTGCCAGCACATTTGGTTCTTGGTGAGGGCTCTCTTCCTGGCTTGCAGGCAGCTGCCTGCTCACTGTGTCCTCACTTGGCAGAGCCACTAACTCCATCACAAGGGCCCCACCCTCATGACCTCACCTAACCCTAATTACCTCCCAAAGGCCCCGTCTCCAAATATCACCACATCAAGGGTTAGGGCTTCGATAAGTGAATTTGGATGGTGGGGAGGGACCCCATTCAGTCCACAGCAAGCATGATTGCAGGAAGATAGAAGCCAAATGGGAGCTATTCTTTTTAGGGGGGAAGGGTGTACTTTGCACAGGCTCTGAGAGGCATGGGGGCAGGGGGTAGAAAGTGGAAGGACATTTGAGTATTTTGAAAAATTGATATCAGAAAGCATGAGAAGGGCTTCCCTGGTGGCACAGTGGTTAAGAATCTGCCTGCCAATGCAAGGGACATGGGTTCGTGCCCTGGCCTGGGAAGATCCCACATGCTGCAGAGCAACTAAGCCCATGTACCACAACTACTGAGCCTGAGCTCTAGAGCCCGCAAGCCACAACTACTGAGCCCACATGCCACAACTACTGAAGCCCGCGTGCCTAGAGCCCATGCTCCGCAACAAGAGAAGCCACTGCAATGAGAAGCCCATGCACCGTAAGGAAGAGTAGCCCCCGCTTGCTGCAACTAGAGAAAGCCCACGCACAGCAACGAAGACCCAACACAGCCAAAAATGAATGAATGAATAAATAAATAAATAAAAGCATGAGAAATGGATGTCACCTCTGCCTACAGTGACTCCTGGGGTGCTTGTGGCGCACGCCAGCTCGTCACACCTCCAAGGAGCTTCCCACTTCCGGGTTCAGTCACTCAAGGGGGCAGAGTTATGGTCATAGGAGCTCATGCTTACCTGACACTGTTGGTACCTGGTTGTGTTCTGCAACCTTACACATATTGTACCATTTAATCCTCTAGAAATATCCCCATTTTACCAAGGAGGAAACTGAGGCCAGAGAGGGTATGTGATTGCCCACACTTCATCCCTGCTACAAGCTCGAAGTCCTGGGAAGCCAGTCACGTGCCTACACTCACACCCTCTGTGAATTTTATTGTAAAGCGCAGACTAGTAACAATTTGTTTTGTTTGACACTTGAGAGTCATTGCATGCAAATTACACCCATACATCAAATTACCTCATTGAATCCTTAAGACAACCCCAAATGTAGTAGGAATTATTATCCTCATTTTGGCAGGTGAGGAAATAGAGGCTCAAGAAGAGTATCTTAGGGGCTGATGAACAGAGCCAGCGTTTAGAGGGAAGCTGCTGCTTCCTAATTTGACTGATTTCCTCCCTCTGCCAGCATTTCCCAAATGTCAGTCATCTGAGTTCAACCGTTGCGAAGTGTTTCACATCCACATACCACATTAACCATTATTTATTTGATGTTTCTCTTTAAATTGACTCATTTTTTACTTCAATAAATATATCTTGAAAGTGAACTTTATATCACTACTGTAAAAAAGAAAACTGGAATTGCTTGCTGTAAGCAAATGGTAACCGGGAAAATAAATACAGTAAAAACAACACAATCACACCATATTCTAGCTGCTGCCTGTTCTAAGCCGAAGGCCAGCTGCCTGCTCTTTGTAAAAAGGATATAACCAAAACGTTAGAAAGATTAGTTAAGATACTCTGGCACCAAAGAAGACGCTTGCTTTGGCTTAATCAGGAGAACCAGAAAGGGGAAAACCTTCTCACTAATACTTCTCTCTAATATTGCAGCTGTGTGTCACATCAAATTACCTCACCCCACACTTTGGGAAAAGTGGCTCCAGGCACCCTTGGAGGGGAAGGATCTGGGAGATGGAGTAAATAGGTGATGAATACTGTGAAGGGGAAGAAGAAGCAACCTGCAGCCCTGGGAACTAGGAGTTTGTCAAAAACAAGGCATCTGGGGAGTTGACTGGGGATGGGGAGAAAGGTCCCAGGGGCTTAACTAGCTGGGTGTCTGCTCTGGAGACCCAGTACGGAGCCTTCTGCAAAGGCCAGAGGGCAGGAGGAGGGAAGCAGGCACCTGATGCCTGGAAGGACCCCCGCACCTCTAGGTCTGCTCCCTGCAAGGTTTTGGTGCATGGGCCATCAGAGTGCCTTTGCTTGAAGACTGATCAGCTGGACCCGGCTGGCTGACATCAAATAAATATTCATATCAACACTCGTGGTTCACAGCCAGGACCCCAGGCAATCCTGGTCATCCAATCCTCTGCGGAGAGTATTCACATTCACTAGGCTCCCACTGTGTGTGCCAAGCAATGTGCCAGGAACTTCTCTTATTTTGTCTCATTAATCCTAATATTCGAGGTAGGTACTATTGTTAACCCATTGGATAGATGTTGAAACTTGCAGAGAGAAAGCAAAGCAGGTACTCCAACCTAATTCCAAAGCCTACGCAATAGCCGCTCACTAACCATCTCTGGTCACACTTCTCAAATCTCTTGCTCCATCGCTGAGTTCCCAGCCTCCTTCTCCCCACAATGCAGTTCCCTTTCCCAGCCCACTCATTTCTGGACCAGCAGCATCCTACGGCCAATCTCAAGACCAGAACCTTGGGGTTTCTCTTTTATGCTTCTCTATTCTGCGGCCCCCAGAGCTGATCTTTTGCCAAGTTCTTCTCTACCTTTCGAGAGGGCATAACATTCAAGCAAGCAAACTCTGCAGCTGCACTGCCCAGATTTGAATCCCAACTCTGCATTTATCAGCCAGAGAACTTTCACAAGATAATCTCCCTGTGCCTCAACTTCCCCAGCTGTAAAATGGACACAAAAATAGTCCTCACTCCATAGGTTTGTGGTGAGGATTCAATGAGCTTATTTTCATAAAGCATTTGGAACTGTACTTGAAACACAATAATCACCATATAAATGTTAGCTATTATTAAATACTGTTCACAGATTTACGTTTTTCCTCCTGGGCCCTTTCCCCCTTGTTTTCCAGATTGTGTTGACACTTTTCTGCTCTAATCAAGGCAGTGTCCACGTACTTATTCCCAATTCTCTAGCTTTGTCAATGAGTATTATCCCTGCCTGCAATGTTTTCCCTTGTCCTCTCCAAATTCTGTCCATTCTTCAAGGCCAAGATTAAGCCTCATCCCTTCCATGAATTCTGTAGTGATTCCTCGGGCCACATAATCTCTCACTTCGTGGCATTCATTCATTCATTCACTCACTCACTCATTCATTCATTCATCTAGCACTTATTACTGAGTACCTCTTATGTGTCAGAAACAACCATAATCCCCACAGATATGACCACTGCCCTCATGGAACTCCCAGTCCAGTACTAAACAAGTACTAAAGTCCTAAACAAGTAAACACACAAATCAACATCATTTACAATTGCGATCTGTGTCATAAAGGGAAGGCAGAGAGTAAAAAGTACACAGGCATGTAAACAGAGGGCTCTAATTTTGATGGAGAGTCAAGGAACAGGAGTTGGCATTTACAATTATACCTAAAGGTAGAGTTAATATTATCCAAGTAAAAGAGGGACACATGGAGGGAGAAAAAACCCCAGCGTGTGCAAAGGCCCTGAGACTGGAAAGACCCCTCCTCTAAAAAAGTCAGTAAAGCTGGAGCACATAAAGGAAGAGTAGCATCAGATGAGACTAAAAGAAAAGCTGGATCCAGAGGATGTCAAATTACAGGCATGTTAAAGATTTTGAATTTTGATCCTAAGTACATTCAGAAGCCATTTAAGAGTTTTAATTAGGGATACATTAGAGACAATCTAATATGCATTTTCAGAAATTTTATATGTTAGGCACCCAGTGAAATACTAGTTTCATAAATATTATCTTTAGAAGTACTTCTTTAAGAGCTTGTACGTTGCCTGCTTTATCCACAGTCTCTGGTAGGTGGACATGATCATGAATTGGACATGACCTTGCCCCCAGGCACAGCTGATTGGATCATAGATTGCACCTTATCTAAGGCTAGCCAACCCATTCATAGGGTGGCCAGTGGCCTGGGACTTTCGACTTGACTTAAAGGGGTAAACTGAGAAAAAAAAAAAGGTAAACGGAAACAATCAGATGATCTCTGTTGGGAATTTTAACTAAGAGGCACAGAAATCAGTTGCTAGTTGGCTAGGGGGAGCAAAACAGAAAAGATATAAGGAAGCCTTGGGACTAGGGCAGCAAAAATAGGCCAAATGCAAGTTGAAGTTTAAAAAAAAAAAAAAAAAAAAACTGTTTGGTCGTGAGAATGCAAAGCCTTCCCATTATACTTAAATAAAATCCAAATTTTTGCCCTGGTCTCCAAGGTCTTGCATTATAAAGATTATACTAACGGGAATTCCCTGGCAGTCCAGTGGTTAGGACTCTGCGCTTGCACTGCCGAGGGCATGGGTTCAATCCCTGGTCAGGGAACTGAGATCCCGTATGCCATGTGGCTAGGCCAAAAAATTAAATAAAAGAAAAAAAATCATACTAACCTATCCATCTTTATTCCATGCCACCTTTTATCTCGTGGCCTACACTTCAGTCACATGTCCTCCCTTTTCAGTTCCTTGATCCAGCCAAACATATTTCTGCCTCAGGGCCTTTGCACCTGCTGTTCCCACTGCCTGAATTCTCTTCTCTTTATGTGGCTGTCCCCTTCTCATTCTTCAGGTCTGAGCTGACAAGTCACCTCTTCATTTACCAACTCTCAAAAGCAAATCCCCTGTTATTCTTTAGTATATTCCATACTTATTCTCTTGATAGCTCGGAAGGGTGTAATATTTTATCTTTTGCTTGTTTGTTTACTTACTAGGAGATAAGTTCTGTGAGAGCGGTGTACTTGACTGTCTCGTTCTAGCTACTCATCTGGTAAGTGCTCAACTATCCAAAGGAAGGAAAGAGAGAAGGAGAATGCATTAAGTACTATTTAGGGGAAAACAAATATCACAAAGAGAGGAAGAGAGTGGCTTCCTTGGGTTCTAATAGCTTCCCTGTCCCATTTCCTCCAGGCCCAGCTGTATTGCAGGTGTAGTCCTCAGATCTCTGGGAGACTTTTTCCGAATTCTTTCAACAATCTCCCCTTGCCTTGAGCAACCCTGAGTGAGTCTCTGTTCCTAGTTACCAAATGAACATTGACTAGAACCTCTGAAGCTTCCAGAACTGGGGAACACCCAGCCATATGGGAGCAGCTGAGAATCCCTCTTAGGGACAGCAGGACAGCTGGACCAGAATGGTATTTAGTCAGGATGTTTATAGAAGGGAGATCAGAACCTCAAAGCCAGTTCAGTTCAGAAAGAGCCAAGACTGAGAAAGAACCAGGGACCAGAAACCAAGTGGCAGTGTCTGAGGGCTAGTAAATCATCAGCCTAAAATGAAAGCTACCATAAAGGCAATGGCAATGCCAAGTTACTAGGCTGAAAGCAAGCAACTCCTGGAGGTTAGATTAAATCTGTGGAACGCTGATTCCCTCTTTGTAAATATAAAAAACCCAAAGAAACAAAAAACAGTTTTAAGATGGTGGTCTGGACTTCATGGGTCCTTCTTTCCCGCTTTAAGTAAGAACCTTTTGTCTGAAAGTAACACCCAGTTCTAACTTAACTAGATTGTATTTATCAGGTAAATTAAGCTATCATAACAAACCCCCAAATTTCTGGGGCTTAACCAAATAAACCTTTATTTCTTGCTCACACAGAGTCCAATGTAGGTGTTTCTGGCTGAGTAACACTCCTGGATGGCTCTGCTCCAAGCTGTAACTCAGGGAACCAAGCTGCTTCTATCTTGTAGTTCTGCCATCTTGTGGCTTCAGGGTGGTCCTGATATCACCCACCTCGGTAGATGGGGGAAGGAGGAGAGGTGAGGGGTGGTGATGAGGAAGTGAAGGATCATGCACCTAAACTTAATTACCTTGACCCGGAAGTAACCCATTCATTCCATTAGTAAGAGCAGTCACATGGTTCCAGGGGAGGTGATACTGAAAACATCATCCATGGCTGAAGAGTTGTTTCCTAGTAATATCTCTACATAATATAAGATAGTCATTGATCTTTGGCAAGTGACTAGTCATCTCTGCCATTTAATTTAAGTAAGAAAAAATGTTTCCTCTGTAAAAAGAAATCTCAAGATAAAGGGGCTCACAGGTTAGTTAATTCAGCAGCTCAAAGACAAATCCAAGAACCCAGTCTTTCCATCCTTCCACGCTTCCATCCTTGGGCCAGTATCCATCATACCAAGATAAAATATCCCATCATAGCCAGATGCAACATCCAGCACAAAAGCTGCCTCTTTCTTGTGTGTCTTTTTGTTGTTGTTTTTTTAAAAATTTATTTTCTTGGCTGCGTCGCGTCTTAGTTGCGGCACGCAGGATCTTCGTTGAGGCATGCAGGGTCTTTTTTGTTGTGGTGTGTGGGCTCTTCGTTGTGGTGCACAGGCTTCTCTCTAGTTGTGGCGTGTGGATTTTCTCTCCCTAGTTGTGGCGCCCGGCTCCAGGGCACATGGGCTCTGTAGTTGTGGTTCGCAGGCTCCAGAGCACGTGGGCTCTGTAGTTTGCAGCACGTGGGCTCTCTCACCGAGGCACGCAAGCTCAGTAGTTGTGGCGCACGCGGGCTTTGCTGCCCCGCACCATGTGGGATCTTAGTTCCCCGAGCAGGGATCAAACCCGCATCCCCTACATTGGAAGGTGGATTCTTTACCACTGGACCACCGAGGAAGTCCCTCTTGTGTGTATTTAAGAGGGAAGAAACCTTTCTTAGAAGTTACTCCGTTAGATTTTCCCCTTATTCTCTTTGGCCGGAATTAGGCTCCGTGTCTACCACTAAGCCAGTCACCAATAAGGGGAATAAAATTACCATGAGGGACCCAGACCAGTGGTTCTCAGCCCTGGGTGCACATTAGCACCATCTGGAGGAGGTTTTTTTAAATACAAATGTCCAGGTGCCCCAGCAGAGATTCTTACTTAATTCGTCAGAAGGGAGCCTGAGCTTCAGAAGTCACCAATGACAGTTTAAGGAACAAAGTCCATTCACATTCTTGTTTAGCTTGATCCATAGGTTGTTTATAAAAATTGGGAACTTAGAGTGATAAAGCAAATGGGGCAAAGTGATAGCAACTGGTGAATCTGGATAAAGGGTATGGGAAGGAGCTCTTTTTTCATTCTTGACATTTTTTCTATAGGCTTGACGTTATATCAAAAAAGTTACCAGAAAGGGGGGGCAGGATGGGAACTTACATATAAAAGCCAGGATTTTGGGCTTCTCTTGAAAAATCAGAAAATCTGGGGAAACAGGGTCTATATTCCTGCAGAAGATAAAAAGTCGATCCGATAGTAGCACCCAGACCTCTCATCAAGTACATCCAGGGCAAGGGCCTCGGCATCAGTGTCGTTAGCTGGAGCTCAGGTGAGTCTTAAAATCAGGCTTGGGAATCACTCTCTGGAATTCTTTCCATTTCTGTTCATTTTCTTCTATCCTGTTCCATCCTCTTCCAACCTCTAAGTATAGCCTGGATTATTTTTTGCCAAACACAGCACCTTGCAGTTGCCCACACTGAAGCTCGTCCTTGGCAACTGCTCTGCCCACTCACGCAGCCTGGTGAGCTCTTCCTGCGATGTATCGCCAGCGGCTTGGCATTTCACTCCCTGGCATAGCTAAGTGTCATGGGCACGTGGGGCGCTCTCACCAGTTACTCCTCCAGATCAGTCAGGCAAATGTCAGCGAAGACCAGGCCCAGCACTGACACCCTGCTGTTTTCAATTAATTAATTAACTAACTCATAACAACCCAACCAAGTCTCCAGTGGCAAGCAAAAGAAGCTAACTTTGGTTAACAGAGGAATTTCGTGTAAGGCGGAGCTTCTCAACAGCGGTGCGATTGACATTGGGGGTTGGATAACTCTTTGCTGTGGAGCTGTCCTGTGCATGGTAGGATGTTTAGCAGCAGCCCTGGCTTCTACCCACCAGATGCCAGTAGCACAACTGCCCTGCCCCCCCCCAAGTTGTGACAACCAAAAATGTCTCCAGACATTGCCAAAGGTTTGGGGTGGGGGAAGGAGGGATTAAAAGCCACTCTCAATGGAAAGCTGAAGAACTAAGCCTTAGAAAAGATAGCAATCTTGAAACCTAGCATGACCAAGCCTTTCTGTGTCCCCCGTTCCTTGCTTGTAGGGAAGAGACTCCAGTCTCCATGACCTTCCCTGAGTTCCAAAGGGCAGATTCGAATAGCTGCTAATCAGGGAAGGGAGGGGATGCAGAGACAAGGGAGGGGCAGCCAAGAAACAATAGTGCAGCCTTGGGGCAGCGTCCTGGTTCCCCCTTAAGGGATACACATAAGAATATCTTTGAGCTCTTTACGGAACTAAAACCCCCAACAAATGGAAGATGTTAGCATTCTTCATTCCAGACAAGACCACCTGAGGCCAGATTAAAGGAGTGCAGGCCCCCCACACACCCTAATCCTTATCAGCAACCCCACCCTTGAACCATTGCTATAAAACTCCTCACCAGATCCTCCCGGGTTGGGACACACAGTTTTTCAGGGCACAAGCCTGCTGTGTCCCCCTTTGCCTGGCAAAGAAATAAAGCTATTCTTTTCTACTTCACCCAGAACTCTGTCTCTAAGATTCGATTCGGCACCAGTGCACAGAGGCTGAGTTTTTGGCATCAGTCTGAGACGTTGTAGGGTTCTAGACAGCAAGGACTAATAGATGGTTGAGTTTGAATCTTGGCTCCACCATTTTTATTTGTGTGACTTTGGACAAGTTACTTAATCTCTCCATGCCTCAGTTTCCTCATCTGTAAAGGGAGATAATCAGGATAAATTGGGTTAAAAGGTGGAAACAAATAACCCCCAAATATCAGTGGCTTAAAATACACGCTATGTGTCCAATGTGGTCAGCTAGGATTTCACTCATGTTGCCCACTTTGGGGGACCCAAGCTGGTAGAGGGCCCACCATCTGGGCATTGCTGGTCAACATGACAAGGAGAAAAGAAAGAGGCAATAAACTGGCTCGTAAACATTTATCATTTCTTTGCCTACAAAGTATGAAAGCTGCTTGCTTTGGCCACTTCTTAGATCCCATTTCTACCAGGCCTCTTTTATTTGTGCACATAAATTAAAATTTGTTTCTTTTTCTCCTGTCCATCTTTGTGTCCATTTTATTATTAGTCCAGCCACAAGAACTCAAGAAAGGGAGAGGGATAAATTTCCCCCTCCCTGACAATGACCATGACCGCCTTGCCAGGTGCAGTTCTGTCTGCTGCCCTGGCCCCGCCTACCCTATCTTTAAAGCAGACCCAGTTCAAGTTCAAGCTCTGTGACTTTAGGCAAGTTGCTTTCTATGCTTCAGTTTACTCAGCTGCTGAAGGGGATCAGGATATACCATCTCGAAATATGCCACTTTGGCATAAGGTTTATTTTGAGCTGAAGGCAATCAAGAAACAGCAGATGCAGGGAAAGCTCTTTATCCTCCCCCTTTCTGCCTAAAGGCAAGGCATAAATTTCCCTTAGTGAAGCTGTGACCCCTCCTCGATCCTGTACCAGGAAGAGGAACCAACTCTTGTCACTGGTGATGGCACCAACTTGAATTTGCATAAAGAAATTGAACTGAAATAACCCTTATCTTTCTTTGTTTCCCCCCATATATTTACCTTCCCGCAATCTACTGCCCCTAGAAGCCCAAACCCTTTTCCTTTGTCTGGTCGCCTCTCTACAAATGTATTGCACTTTGTTAAAATGGTATATAAGTGCTCAGACCGAACCACCTCTTTGAGTTTTTACTTCCTTTCTGCGAGATCCCCTTGTACATGTAAAAAAAATAAAATATTAACATCAAATAAAATTTGTATGTCTTGTAGGGGAGCAAAGTTTGCCACCCCAAAATGTGTCTCTTCAGCATGAGGATTAATGATTATTAGTTTTTTGGTTTTTGGTTTCTTTGCTGTACCATGCAGCTTGTGGGATCTTAGTTCTCCAACCAGGGATTGAGCTCAGGCCCTCAACAGTGAAAGCTTGGAGTCCTAACCACTGGATTGCCAGGGAATTCCCTAGGTTGATTATTTGTAAGAAACAGAAGACTCAGGAAGAAACTTTGACCTCCCCCTTAGCTGCCTAAAGAATGTAGATAGAGGACCTGTTCTAGGAAGGGTGCTATCACCATAGATAAGTATAGTAAGACCTTAGGTGTGTACACAGGGAGGAACAAAACAACATCTGTTAAAATTCATCTGTGTCCCACTGCCTCTGCCTGGACCAGCAAACATTTATTTACCAAACATTTGCTTCTCCATCTCCATGTGAATTGCCTTCCTTACTTTTGAAGTCCCAGATCCCTACCCCTAACATCCTCTTCTGTCTTAAACTGAAGATTGTATTTAAGGTGAGGATTTCAGTCATTTTAGTAAATTACTCAGTTTTCCTGGGTCTCTCGCATGTATACGTGTTATTAAATTTTGTTTGGTTTTCTCCTATTACTCTGTCTCATGTCGGTTTAATTCTTAGACCAGCCAGAAGAACCTAGAAGGGAAGAGAAAAATGTATTCCTCCTTGACAGCCTCTTCTTCTGTTACCTGTCTTTTGTTGGTTTAATTTGCACAGCCCCATCCACTCAGTCGAAGAGGGTAGAGGAAAAGTTTTTTCCTCCCCTATACTGCAAAATGCGAATCACAATAGAATCCACCTTACTGGGTACAGTAAGGATTAAACGAGGCAAATGCTTGTGTAGCACTTAACACATGACCAGCTCATAGTCAGTGCTTAATAAGTGAGAACTTGTTAGATAATTACCAATACTACTGTTGATGAAAAATCAATCAGTCAATCTAGAAAGAAATGGAACGTTGTATTCCAGCCAAACTGAGGATCCAAGCTCAGTCATATAATTTTTTGAGACAAAGGGATTGCTGTACATTAAATGATGTATTACTGACAGTTTACGAAATCTAGATCTACATGTATAATACAAAGCAAATAGTGGGTCTTGGGTCATCATGGCCCCTTACAAGGTTAAGAAAGGTTATCTCCTAAGGAGTTGTGACCCTTGATGAAATTAAGAAGGAATGTGATCTCCTAAGGAGGTCTGGTTAATGCAGATGCACAATACACACCAAACAGGAGGGAGGAAGCCCAAATGGGCAAAGAAACATTTTATGTTTAAATTTTTCTCGTCTTGCCATAAAACATGAATTTTATTTCATCATTAGCCCTCCGCACCTCCATCCCCAGCCCTGGTATCTTTGCCTCTTAAGGTTCCAGGACAATTTTGAGAAGGGAAAACAGCCGAGTCACAGAAACTTAACCAATTTTATTAACCACAAGGAAGCTGGTATCGACAAAAGATTAATCAGTTGATCTAAGAAAGAAATGGAAAATTTTATTCACGCCAAATTGAGGATTATAACCTGGGAAGAGCATACCAGAAATCTCCAAGAACTGTTCTGCCCATTGAAAGTCAAGGCACAGTTATGTAAGTTTTTTGAGACAAAATGCTGTACATTAAATGACATATTATTGACAGTTTACACAATCCAGATGTAAGCATCATTATGGCTCCTTATAAAATCAACAAGGAATGTTATCTTTTAAGGACTTGTCTTGTTGGTGCTATGAGAATGTTGCTCCTTATGGTTGAGCAGGTGTTTCTGCCGATGCGGGAAGTTTGCTCAATGCATAATGTAGGTACACAACACACAGTAAGGGGAGAGAGGAGGCCAAAGGGCAGAGAAAACTTCTCATGTTTAAATTTTTCTTGTCTTGCCATAAAATATGAATTTCATTTCACACTGGCAACCTCCACTCCAAATACCTCTCAAGAAGGGGAACTTCTACAACCTAAATCTGATAATCTTTTCTTCAAACCTACCCTCTCCCATCACGTAACGAGACACTTCCTTTTATTTTTTATTTATTTATTTATTTTATTTTTTGGCCACACCGCACGGCTTGTGGGATCCTAGTTCCGCAACCAGGGATTGAACTCGGGTCTACAGCAGTGAAAGCCTGAGTGTTAACCGCTGGACCACCAAGGAATTCCCAAGACACTTCCTTTTAGCAGGGAGCCCCAGGGAGCTGGCTTCTATTTCCCAAGCCTGAGCCACTCTCAGGGCACCCCGTGGTCAATGTGTCCATATTGCCATCCCAGCTGTAGGAGATTCAGAAGAAGTCTTGTGCTTTGAAGTGTCCCAGCTTACCTACATTTTACATATCAAGAGGGAAGAGGAAATCATTATTGGTAAGAAAGATAGGGGAAATAGCAGAGGTCGGATATTCTAAAGCAATTAGTTGGGACAACAGAAGGAACAAAAGGAAAGACATTATGCAAATGGAGGCCATTCCATCCCTCAGAAGATAATGTCCTCTTTGAACACAAAGGAAGGCTTTTAAAGCAGCCCAGTTCATTCCAATTCTGTTCAAATATTAAGCTTCCTCATAATTAATATTAGGCCTGGGTAGCGTCAGGGCTCCAATACTTTAACACTTTCATATTCCCCAGTAATGATGTTAGTATTCACTCTATTAGATTTTAAATATTTCACAACATTGGGCAGGAGTCAGTACAGTCATCAATCTTATATTTCTACAAAATAACTCAAAACTGGCATGAGCCCATACCTCTCTTCTTTTTTTGTAGGTTTCCCCTATATAGTCTTCTGAGGGCTACTAAATGGCGGGGAGGGGATCTTCGATAGGAATCCATTCTCTGATTTCAGTTACTTTAGGAGGAGAAAGCAAGGTGTTACTGAACTCTGGGCACCATTCAAAAGCCAATACTTGAGTACTGAGTGTTGGTTGGAAAGGAAAGTTGCCTTTTTCAGGAGGCTGGCAACCTAGGGAGAAGGTAGACTTGTGTCCAAGAACCATCTCCAAAGATTCTGCTCAACCATGAAAGCTTTTAAAAGGAGAATCATTTGGGGAGTGGGACAGAGTCTTCGACATCCTTCACTGTGTACAGACTTTCTTCTGATTGGTTGGTGACGAGGTAACAGGGTGGTGTTCCAGGAATCTTGTGCTCAGCCTGAAGTCACCATCCTCCACCTAGGTGGGGGCTTAGTTCCTGCAGAACTCAAAGGTATTTTGTTATGTATATTCCTTGAGGAGGAACCAGGACCCTGCTTTTTTTTTTTTTTTTTAATTTTATTTTTGGCCTTGCCATGCGGGATGCAGGAATCTTAGTTCTCTGACCAGGGATCGAACCCATATCCCCTGCAGTGGAAGCACGGAGTCTTAACCACTGGACCACCAGGGAAGCCCCTGCACTAGTGTTCTTGACTCCTCCTCCTTAGTTTCTGCATTCCCTCCCTTCCCTGATAAGCAACTGTTTGAATCTGCCCTCTTGGAACTCAGGGAAGGTCAAGGAGGCTGAATGAAGCCTATTTCCTACAAACAAGAAATGGGGGAACACTGAAAGGATATATACCCAGGAGGGCACCACAGGGTCCTGCTCTGTTTCAAAGGCACAGTGGAATTGGAAAATATCCCCTCTACCCTTGCACCCTTCCTCCATGGGACCAGCACTCTTCTTTCTCTCCATGTGGAGAAACCAGGAGAAATGGAGATCAGAGCTCATCCCTCCCATCAGCAGAAGAGAGCAGAGAACAGTAGACGTGTTACCAGAAGGGGGACCCCTTCCAGGGCCTGAGAGTGGGCTCTTGTCTAACAATTGGAAATGAATTGTCAGAGGAAACATATGTACTGACAAAGCAAAAGACTTTATTAGGATGGGGCGCCCGGGCAGAGAGCAGTAGGATATAGGAACCCAGGAGAACCTCTCTGCCATGTGGCTTGTAGTCTCAGGGTTTATGGTGGTGGGGTTAGCTTTCTAGGTTGTCTCTGGACAATCATCTTGCCTGTGAAACTGAGCAGGACCCTATGGGGCTCCTGGGCACGGAAGCCTTCTGTGTCCCCCATTTCTTGTTTGTAGGAAATAGGCTTCAGCCTCCATGACCTTCCCTGAGTTCCAAAGGGCAGTTTCAAACAGTTGCTAATCAGGGAAGGGAGGGGATGCAGAGACAAGGGAGGAGCAGTCAAGAAACAGTAGTGCAGCCTTGGGGCAGGGTCCTGGTTCCTCCTCAAGGAACATACATAACAATATCTTTGAGCTCTTCTGCAGAATTAAAACCCCCAAAAGGGACTTCTCTGGCAGTCCAGTGCTTAGGACTCTGTACTTCCAATGCAGGGGGCATGGGTTCAATCCCTGGTCTGGGAACTAAGATCCCACATGTTCACTGCAGCCAATAACTAGTAAATAAATAAATAAATAAATAAATAAATAAATAAATAAATCCCCCAACAAATGGAAGATGGTAACTACCTGATGAAGCATTCTTCATTCCAGAGAGAAGGTCACAGTTTGATAACCTTGAGAACAACAGAAGCTCATCAGGAGACCACCTGAGGCCGGATTAAAGGATTGTAGGCCCTGCACACACCCAGATCCTTATCAGCAACTCTGCCCTTGAACCACTGCTATAAAACTCCTCACCAAATTCCCCCGGTTTGGGACACACAGTTTTGAGGGTATTAGCTGTGTCCCCCTTTGCCTGGCAAAGCAATAAAGCTATTGTTTTCTACTTCACCCAAAACTCTGTCTCTGAGATTTGATTCAGCACCGGTGCACAGAGGCCAAGTTTCAGCATCACCTGCGCCCGTATTTGGTCCGATTTAAGGCTTTTCCTGGTGGCGCATGGATTTCTCAGTCAAGACGGTTTCCAGTGCGAGGGTTTCTGGGAGGTGGGCAGGACATATTATGGCCTGGCATCTCCCTCCCTCCTTTGGGCCCCTCCCGAATTCTTTTGGCTGACAGTAGCTTGTCAGTTCCATGTTCCTTATTGGGACCTCCTGTTGTGAGATAACTCATGCAAGTGGTTATTATCCTGCCTGGCCAGGGCCAGGTAGTTTCAGTCAATGAATGGTTCCCTAACAGAGGGATAGCAAATTTTAAGGAAAGGACATTTGGTGACATTAGCAGGCTTCAGAGTGGGGAGGAAAATAGGAGAAGATTAGGGGACAGACAATGTCCATGTCCTGGTGTACCACCCACCCATTGTTGACACCCTTCCTTGACAGCCCACATTGCTGTCCATTACTGACCTCAGCTGTCACAATTCAAAGTCAAGGCAGCCCTTCAAGCAGTGACAGTTCCAAGGGAGATCTTCCACTTACAGTCCCCTCAACCCATCCCCCAAGTTACCAGGCACCCAGGAAGTTCTGTGTTTTTATCCATCCCAGGGATTTACCCAAGAGTTGTTTACCTCCTTTGAGCCCTTAAGAGCTCTTCTTTCATTCTTCCAGGAAGACGGGGCGATTCACCCTTCAAAGGTACCTGGATTATTCCTAGAAGGTCCCACAGTCACCTGGAAGCTTCTCCTTAAAGAGTGTGATTACTTCCACTTCCCAGAGAATAGAGCTTGATTTCCTCCAGAGGGGCCCAGAGCATCACAATACAAAGGCCCAAGAGTGATAGCACGACCTTCTGTTACCTCTCCCACTAGGGCAGAGAAAATGACCCTAATTTCTGGCATGGCATCTGCCACATACACCAAAGCTGAGTTCTCTTCAGAGACAGCCTTGGGTGTGTTAGGATTTCAGTTGCCTGGCAGGGAATTTACCCCATAGGTTTCACCCTCTCTGTGCCCTTCCAACAGGATAGAAACCAAGTCTTTCACTTGCCAGTAGGAGATAAACAACTAATGTGGAAACCAGACTGGGAGGGGAGAACAGATGTATGTTTTCTAAGTCCAAGCACAAATGCTTAAGTCTCAAGAAAGTATTCCTCTCCTTTGTCCACTAATGCTCCCTTTATTTTATTATTATATTATGTATTATTATATACTAATTATATTTATATTACTTGTAATTATATTAGTTATTAGCTATAATATTATATAGTATTATTTTCCTTCTCCTCCTGGAGTCTGTCCAATATACCACATGCCCCTTCCTCAAGCATAGTTTACCCCCACCCCATAAAAATAAAGCCCCATGAGACCCAGGCTGGTCTCATGTGTTACAAAATGTGCCATCTCAAGTGCCTCCTGAATATGAAGAGATTTCTCCCCGGCTCTGTATGCTGGTGGAAAGGGTGAGCTTTGATACTTTCTTCTAGTTTTTCCAGGTGGTGAGAAGGAAGAGTCCTGGTCCCATGGATGAGGGGTGCAGGGAAAGATGGGGGCAGCAGGTATTTCCACCCTAGGCAATGGCTTGTTATCTACTAAGGTAATTGAAATCAGATGTGAAGTTAATTTCCCTTGTGTAAACCACTCCCATTTAGGCTACCTGAAAAATGTGTTTGTCTCTTAAGAATTGACCTTGGGCTTCCCTGGTGGCGCAGTGGTTAAGAATCCGCCTGCCAATGCAGGGGACAAGGGTTCGAGCCCTGGTCCAGGAAGATCCCACATGCCGCAGAGCAACTAAGCCCGTGCACCACACTACTGAGCCTGCGCTCTAGAGCCCACAAGCCACAACTACCAAGCCCTTGTGCCACAACTACTGGAGCCCGCGTGCCTAGAGCCTGTGCTCTGCTACAAGAGAAGCCACTGCAATGAGAAGCCCGCGCTCCGCAATGAAGAGTAGCCCCCACTGGCCGCAATTAAAGAAAGCCCACGCGCAGCAACGAAGACCCAATGCCACCAAAAATTAATTAATTAATTAATTAATTAAAAAAAATTGACCTTGACCTTACCCCTTGAGAAATAACAAATCTGGCCTTATTATGTTAAAGGCACAGCAAGCCCTCTTTTGACTTGGGTTTTATTACAGTGAAGCCACACGGTTATGGAAAGTGCCTCTACTTACCCTCCAGATCGGTTATTCTCAATGCTGGCTAAACATTAGAACTACCTTAGGAGCTTAAAAAAAAAAAGCAAAAAACTTATTCCCTATATAGAAACTCTAAACATACATTTGCCCTATATCCCAACAATTCCACTTCTAATTATATGCCTAAGAAAGATGAGTGCATTGACAAGTGTGTGTACACCAAAAGACACATAAAAAAGGTTTATAGGAGGTTCGTTATGATAGCCAAAAACTGAAAACCACCACATTTCTATCAGAGATAGAATGGATGCATACATTGTGGCACATTCATCTGATAGAAAGAATAACTGCTGACTCCCACAACGTGGATGAATCTCACGGACACTGTGTTTAGGGAAAGAAGCTAAGATCCAAAAGACCACATGCTGCCTGGCCCCATTTCTATCTGTGAAGTTCAAGAACAGGCAAAATGAATCTCAGGTGATAGAAGTACCCTATCATGGGGAGCTGGGACGAGTTACTGCCTCGGAGAGGCATGAAGGAGCTTTCTGGAGGGGCTGGGAAGTTCTATAGCTTCATCAGGATGTTGGTACATGGGTATAGATTTATGTGAAATTTCATTCTCCTGAAATCTTAAGATATGTGTAATCTCCTGTAATATACTATAGCTCAGTACAAATTTTTATAAAATAAGCAAAACTTTATAAAATACAAAATACCTAAGCCAGGACCCTCCTTCCCTGAGAGTCTGATTCAATTGGCTTTGAGGGGGGCCCAGACAAGGGGGTATTTTAAGAGTCTCATGGGGATCATTTTCCCAGCTTTATTGGGATATAATTGACATATATATTGTATAAGTTTAAGGCTTACAATGTAATGATTTGATATACGTATATGTTGCAAAATGATTACCACAATAAGGTTAATTAACACATCCATCACCTTGTGAAATAAAATTCATATTTTATGGCAAGACAAGAAAAATTTAAACATAAAAAAATGTTCTCTGCCCTTTGGCCTCCTCTCTCCCCTTTACTGAGCATTGTGTATCTGCATTATGCATTAATCAGACCTTCCCACCAGCAGAAAGACCTGCTCAACCATAAAGACCAGCATTCTCCTAGCACCAACAAGATAACTCCTTAAAAGATAACGTTCCTTCTCGATCTTGTAAGGGGTCACATGACACTTAGATCTGGATTGTGTAAATTGTCAATAATACGTCATTTAATGTACAGCCCTCTGTCTCAAAAAACTTATATAACCGTGCTTTGACCTCTAACAGGCAGAACAGGGCTTTCTGCGATGCTGTTCCCAGGTTATAATCCTCAATTTGGCTTGAATAAAATTTTCCATTTCTTTCTTAGATCAACAGATTAATTTTTCACCAACACCTCATATAGTTACAGTTGTGTAATAGGGAATAACCTTTGTATACTATTACAGGTTAATCACTAACTTGTTGCCCATAAGCTATGGGCAATTTACATAATGGCCCATCTCTGGGAACCCTGCATCCCAGGTAATGAGCATTATGCTAAAATACCTTTGTTTACCTCACAGGAAACGTTCTGACCAGGCCCACTTGTGAATGACTACAGGAAGGAAGAAATTAGCACATCCCCTCTGGAAGTTGACTGGAACCAGGAAAAGTTTGACTTTACTCCCTCCCCTTTTAGTATAAAAGAAGCCTGAATTCTAACTCAGGCAAGATGGTTCTTTGGGACATTAGTCCACCATCTTCTCAGTCTGCCGGCTTTCTGAATAAAGTTTCTATTCCTTGTCCCAACAACTCGTCTCTCGATTTATTGGCCTGTCACGCAGCGAGCAGTACGTACTTGGACTTGGTAACGTGTGTGTATGTGTTTAAGAACTTTTAAGATCTTTTCTCTTAGCAAATTTCAAATAGACAATACAGTATTGTTAACCATAGCGACATACTGTACATTACACCTGAGGATTTTATACACAGCCTGCTTTGAGAATTCTGACCCAGATAAGTGGACCTATCTATGCTCAGATAGATTTTCTCTGACCCTGTGGAGAACCCTTACAATCGTGGGGAGAAGGGGGGAGCATTTTGGCCCATGCAGGAATCTGGTCTACTGGACTGAAGCCGGCGACTTGGCCTTAAGGCCTAAGGAGAGTGTCTCACTCCTCTGTGTTTCAAATCTAATCATTTAGGCGAAGCAACGCATGCAGAGGAGACCTATCCCCAGGAAGCCAGCCTCAGAGGCATTTAACCTTTCTGTTGCATGGGAAAGAAGAAAGGCCCTGAAAAGAGGAGATCCAGCCTACCAAGCTGCAGGTCTTGCCTCTCCAGTGATTCCCAACCTTGGCTGCCCAGTGGAATCATCTGGGGAGCTTTGAAAAATCCCAATGCCCAGGCTGCACTCCAGACTCTCTGGGGGTGGTCCAGGCATCAGCATTTTGTAAAGCTCCCCAGATGATTCCACTGGGCAGCCAAGGTTGAGAACCACTATTCTTAGCCCTACAGCCATAGGCCACACCCACACATTAAAGCACAGTGACCTTGGCCACTGTCCAAGAATCTGACCCCACTCCATCAGCATTGCCTTCTCTTGGAGAGAGATGGGGACAGGAAGGAGGAGGGCCGGAGACCTCCTCCCCTCACCAGCTCTGGGGAAGGTACTGTTCTAGGTATCGTGCAGCTGGAACATACAGACTCTTCCTCAAAAGCCCTGCAACCTCGCAGCTGGAGGACACAACCTCACCAGCCACTTAGTGGACGTGAACATTTTTCCATTGTGCCAGATTGTTCTAGTAGCCTGGTTGTACAGGGGTCCATGCTTCCCAGAATCACCTTCCCTGAGTGGTTCCAGGTTAGAGCTGCCCAGAGTGAAGCAGCCCCCACTGAATGTTCATGGCGGTGAGAAACAGATGCTACTAGGTTCCAGTTTGCCCTGGCTCTGCTCTCTGCACGCCGCCTTCAGCCCTTCCCCTGAATGTCGGCCCTGCTGACCCACAGTGACACAATCACCACAGGATGCTTCACTGCAAATGCACAGAGGCAGCAGCTAAAGAACCAACAGCTTCCCATGGGTTTCTACACCAGCTCCTCTATGGTCTCACTCCTACAGCTGGACGTGGCCAGCTGCCGGGCTTCCTGACAATCTCTGACTCATTCACCTGTGTCCTTGCTTCAAGTGAGCACCTTTTCTGATCCCTCTACGCCCTTTTTCTGAACTTTTAATTTCCCAGTTCCTCCCACAGTTGGGTACGGTCAAATTCTTTTAATCCCTGATAACCTAACATTCATCATGGTTCTGCTTTTCTGATTCTACCCTGATGGACACACCACAGAAGGGCAGGAGGGAGTCTTCCAGGATGTTGGAAATGTTCTATATCTTGATCTGGGCCATGATTACACAGGGACTATATGTATATATTTTTTTAATTAATCAAACCTTCTTCTTTTTTTTTTCCTTTTTTTTTTTAATTGGAGTATAGTTAAACCTTATTCTTTTTAAAGATTTTTTGGATGTGGACCGTTTTCAAGTCTTTATTGAATTTGTTACAATATCGCTTCTGTTTTATGTTTTGGTAGTTTGGCCGCGAGGCATGTGGGATCTTAGCTCCCCGACCAGGGATCGAACCTGCACCCCCTGCATTGGAAGGCGAAGTCCTAACCACTGGACCACCAGGGAAGTCCCTCAAACCTTATTCTTAAGGTTCAGTGAAAGCACAGCAATAGACTGAGTGCCAACCCATTCAGGCCTGGACCACAGACCCCCAGCCCCACGCCTGCCTGCTCACCTCCTCCCAGGCCCCAGCACATCTCTCTCTGCTGCTGCCGCGGCTGCTGCCACTACTGAATATGCAACAGTCCTTCTAAGGACTCCTCTGCCTGCTGGCTCTGACAATAACAGATCATGATTACAAATGGCTTTAGACTGAAGAAAGATCTTTGGTCTTCATTAAGGTTTATTTGTGACTGTTCCAATGGTGGTTTCTGAGGGAAGAGAAAGAATGCCGATGGTAATTAGGTCCTCCTAATTGCAGTAGCTGCTGATTGCCTGTATTAAAAACATTTGAGGAAGTGTAGCACTTAGAGCTTCGGGAAATATTTTAAAACAAAGTGAAAAGAGGCCTCAAAGTGCAAGGATGCAGAGAGGCAGCCAGGAGCCCCTGCCCGGCTGGAGTAGACCCTGAGTAACCCTAGATGGCTGAGCCCCTCACCCCCACACGATGGTTGTGACGGTCTCAGGAAAAAGAGGCATGTTTCCTCCAGTCACCCTCCAGACGTGGCTATGAATCAGCCCGTGGAGACACAACTTTACAAACAGGATCATAATGCCAGGCACATATTAATATACATATATACGCATTAGCCTGCCAAATCCACACAACAAGCTACAGCATTGTTCCCATTAAAGATGAAGAAACTAAGGTCTTCACTGAAGGAGAAAGTAGAAAACTTTCCAAGGTCATGTACACAGCAGGTGGCAGACCCCAACTCAAGGCACATGCCCATAACCAATACATTATTCCATGTCTTTCTCATTCCCAAAGCCCTGGATTCCTCTCACCACCAGCACCCCAGCAAGGCAAGCTTGCTTGTGAGTTCACACCACCCCCTCCCACCAACACTTTATCGTGTCTCCTTCCAGAACCACTTCCAAGTCCTCTTGCTGTCTCTCAGCCCTCCACAGACCTGCCCAGGCCCCTCCCCACATGTTCCCTGAGAATGAGCTCTCGGAATTTCTAAACTCCTCTTCCCAGGAAGATCAGAGGTCCAAGGTCTTTCATCTGTCCCTGCATTTCTACCTCAAAGAATTCTAATCACGCTCATCAATCATCTCGAAAAGTCTCCAATCTGCCAACCAAACTTTCCTTTTCCTCTGGCCTCGTGGTCCCCCGTTACGCTTAAACAGGAATGTAAGTAACATGAGGGAAGAGATTTGGGTCTGTTTTCTTTCCTGTCGTAACCCTGGTATTTAGAAGAGTGACTGGCATGTCGTAGGTGCTCAATAAACAGTCACCAAATGAATGAGCGCTTTTTTTTTATCCAACCAGAAATACATCCTCTACATTTCTAAGCATCTCTTGGTACGTGGTGCTGTCTTAATTGTCAGAGATGCATCCCCTGTGTTCTTTTTTATCCAACACTTTCTCTAGAATCATACTTTCATACCTTTCAACCTAGCCCAGATGGATCCATATGGCCACTCTTTGAGCCCAGGAAGCATTTGGATTTCTAAAGTCTGACTTCTAAGATGATTACCTCTATGTCACTGCTCCGATGACACCCCAGACAAAGGTGTTCTCAAACTCACCTGTGTGGTGCCTTGAAGAGAAGGTGTTTTACCGCACATTGTACTATGTCCATCAGGAAACAAGATTAAAACTTTATTTCCATCTCTTAATTGGTACTGGTACCCCCAAAAGAAATACTGGTCCATTAAGTAAGGAATGCTAATGGCTTACTCACCTCCTACTGACAGTGATGACAGGCTTGGTTAAGGGTTTTTACTAAGGACCATTAAAGGGAAGACTATGTGACAAGCTTCTGGGTTGCTTGGAAAGGAGAGACTGCACATAGATGCTGGGGGGATGGGATGGGTGTAAAGCGGAGGAAGGTGCAGGTGAATGAGGACGCAGATTCGGGGAAGGGAGGCTGCTGGTAAGAGTGCAAGTAACATAGACCACGTGACTCAGAAATGTTTTCGAACCTGAAATATTTCGTTGTTAATTTAAAAGAAACTCAATCCTTATTGATTAATATGCACCGGATGCCATTCTAAGCACTTTATGTGCATTGCTGCATTAATCCTCATGGCAATCCCACTGGGTAGGAATTCTTACCATCCCCATTTTATGAATGAGGAATGAGAGGCCTAGAGAGGCAAGATAACTTGCTCAGAGTCCCCTAACTAGTCCATCTATTTCTACAGTACATATTCCTGAACACTATATATGGAGGTCAGGAGTGGGAGGCTAGTGGGCTTTACAGTGTCTGGAAGCTTCTCTCCCACACACTTGTCCCTTGATTCATTCTGCAAATAACTTGCTGACTGCCTACAATAAACCAATACCATGCTCCGTACTGAATATATAAGTAGCATGTTAGAAAGTTTCTTTGGAGATTGGCTATTAGGACAAACTGAATATAAGCACCTATATCTCTGTTACCCCCAAACCCAAGAAACAAACACACAAAGGCATGGGAAAGCAAGAAAGTGTCATCAGATGGTCAGAAATTTTAAGTCAAAGCTGAAGCTGGGAAGCAGACAACATACACACTACAGATAAACAAAACTAGAAGGAACCATCACCCCAAAATTTGCAGGGGAATCTCCAGAGAAGGTAGGAATGTATGAAGAGGGACTCCAAGCTCAGAGTCAAGGGATACAGGCAGGAAGGGCAGGCCCAGGAGTACTTGTCAAGGTGATTAACTGGGGAGATAGAACAACTACGCCAGGCCTGTAAGAAGCTAACCAGGTAAGAACACTGAGAAGTAGGATGAATTTGGAAGTCTCATACGTGGATGCAAAACATCAAGAATAAAGAGAAAATCCTAAAAATTTCCAGAAAGAAGAAAAAGGTCATGTAAGATCATTGTTCCTTATCTTCCTCCCACCTGTTTTTATTTTTAAAAGAAGAAACTTCAGATTTTTGAATATGTATGAGTACAGGATAAAGATGTAAAAGTTATAGGAGGGCATAATTCATATAGCAAGATCTCTGCTGAGGTGGATTTGGTTGAGAAATTCTTCTCTTCCTCTAAAACAAGGGAGAAAATGCTAAGGATGGGTAGAGATGCAGCTAAGTTTCAGGGTAGATGGTCGGAAAATTGAGGGAGATCATGACCTGGTAGCCTCTGTTCTTTTTATTTTGAATAATTACTATGTGCCAATCACTGTCCTTAACATATCATTCCTCATTTGAATCTCAAAACGAACCTACATACACAGACTGGGGAAAACCATAGTGCATATATCAAAGGAAGAGTATCCAAAATATATTTTAAACGCCTATGAATTAACAATAAAAATCAAACAACTCAATTTTTCTTTAAGTGAGCAAAAGCCATGAACAAAATTGACAAAAGGAAATATACATTAACCAACAAGCACATGAAATGGTGCTCAGCATCTTTAGCCATCAGGGCAATGCCAATGAAAACCACAGCAAGATACCACTTCAAACCTATTAGAATGGTTAAAATCAGATGTCAACAAGAATATGGAGCAACTGGAATTCTCATACATTGCTGTGAGAATGCAGAGTGGTACAACCATTTTGAATTATTTGGAAGTTTCTTATAAAGTTAAAGATACATCTACTGTATGACCTAGCAATTCCATGCCTAGGTATTTACCCAAGACAAATGAAAACATATATCTATTAAAAGGCATGCACACAATTGTTCATAGCAACCTGATTCATAATAGTGTCCCAAACTGGGAACAATTCAAAATGTCCATCAAGTGGAGGATGTATTACAAATTGTAGTATGTCCACACAATGGAATACTACTCAACAATATAAAGAAATAAGCCACTGATACCCATAACAGCATGGATGAATCTCAAAAACATTATGTTGAGTAAAAGAAGGTAGTCACGAAAGAGAACGTACTATATGGTTGTACTTACATGAAACAGGCTAAACGAATCTATGATGATGGAAGAAATAGATTGACTAGAAGGGGGTACAAGTGAAATTTCTGGGGTGATGGAAATGCTTCATTTCTTATTTTCAGATGGTTGTTACACAAATGTATACAATAGTCAAAATTCATCAAACTGAACAGTTAAGACCTGTACATTTTATTGTATATATATACACATATATATATAATGTTTTAATTAAAAAATATATTTTTAGGAACTTCCCAGGTGGTCCAGTGGTTAAGAATCCGCCTTCCAATGCAGGGGACGCAGGTTCGATCCCTGGTCGGGGAGCTAAGATCCCACATGCTGCTGGGCAACTAACCCGCGCACCACTACTACTGAGCCCGCGCACTCTAGACCATGCACGCCACAACTAGAGAGCCCGTGAGCCGAAACGAAGATCTCACATGCTGCAACTAAGACTTGACACAGCCAAATAAATAAATAATTTTTTCTAAAAAATACATTTTTAAAAACCCTGCAAGTTGGGTTTACAGGTAAAATATCAAGGCTCTTTACTTACTCATAAAAAAGAACAAAATAATGTCATTTTCAGCAACATGGATGGACATAGAGATTGTTATATACTGAGTGAAGTAAGTCAGACAAAGACAAATATCATATGATATCACTTATATGTGGAATCTAGAAAAGGGTACAATGAACTTACCTATAAAACAGAAATAGAGTTACAGATGTAAAAAACAAACTTATGGCTACCGGGGGTAAGGGGAGGTGGGGGAGGGATAAATTAGGAGATTGGGATTGACATATACACTCTGCTATATATAAAATAGATAACTAATAAGGACCTACTGTATAGCACAGAGAACTCTACTCAATACTCTGTAATGGACTAAATGGTAAAAGAATCTAAAAAAGAGTGGATATATGATATATGTAAAACTGATTCACTTTGCTGTACACCTGAAACTAACACAACATTGTAAACCAACTATGCTCTAATAAAAATTTTAAAAACTATATCAAGGTTCAAAGAAGTCAAGATACCAGCTTACAATCACACAGAAAGTGAGTGGAGTGGTGGAGCTAGAATTCATAACCATATCTGACTATTTCAAAGTCCATGAACCCACTAGAACTACTATATTCAACCATTCCAAAACTCTTCTGCTAAGGCAATTAGACAAGAGAAAAATAAAAGGAACCCAGACTGGAAAGGAAGTGCAACTATTTTTATTTGCGGAAAACATAGAAAATTCTTAGGAATATACACACACATACACACACACACAAAAACTATTAGAACTAACAAACAGATACATCAACATTGTACAATATAAGAGTAATATACAAAAATTAATTGTATTTCTATACAGTAGTAATGAACAATACAGAAATGAAATTAAGAAGTCATTCCCCTTATAATAGCCTCAACAGGAATGAAGTACTTAGAAATAAATTCAATAAAAGAAGTACAAGACTTGTACGTTACAGAACATTGTTGAAAGAATTAAAGTAGACCTAAAGAAAAGGAAAGACATCCTACATTCATGGATCAGAAGACTTAATATTGTTAAGATGACAATAGTCCCCAAACTGATCTACAGATTCAGCACAATCCCTATAAAATCTCAGCAATCTTTTTGCAGAAATTGACAGGCTGACCCTAAAATTCATACAGAAATTCAAGGAACTCAGAATAGCCAAAACAATCTTGAAAAAGAACAAAGTTGGAAGACTTGTACCTCCTGATTTCAAACCTACTACAGTTACACTACGAAGACAGTGTGGTACTGTCAAGAGGGTAAACAGATGAATGGAATAGAATTGAGAGACTAGAGATTAAACCCTTACATTTGTAGTCAATTGATTTTCAACAAGGTTGCCAAGACAATTCAATGAGGAAAGAAAAGTCTTTCAACAAATGATACTGGGACAACTGGATTTCCACATGCAAAAGAACAAAGTTGGACCCTACCTCACACCACATACAAAAATAAACTCAAGATGAATCATACCTAAATGTAAGAGATAAAACTATAAAACCTCCAAAAGAAAACACTGGAGTAAATCTTCAAGACCTTGGATTAGGCAGTGGTTTCTTAGATATATGCCACTAAAAGCAAAAGTGATAAGAAAAAAATAAATAAATTGGACATCATCAAAATTTAAAATTTTGTGCTTCAAAGGACAAAAAGTAAAAAGACAACCCTCAGACTGGGAGAAAATATTTGGAAATCATATATATAATAAGGGACTTGTATCCAGATTATATAAAGAATTATTACAATTTAATAATAAAAAAATAACCTAATTTTACAATGGACAAAGTGTGTAAGTTTGATAGGAAAAGATTAATCATTAGGTTTTGCAAATCAAAACCACAGTGAGATACCACTTCACACCTGCTAGGATGACTAAAATATAAAAGACAGACAATCACAAATGTTAGCAACAATGTGGAGAAACTGGAACCCTTATACATTGCTGATAGGATTGTAAAACGGTGCAGCCACTTTGGAAAACAGTCTGGAAGTTTCTCAAAAGTTACCATATGACCTAGCAAAGTTACCACTTTGAGTTACCATACGACTTAGCAAGGGTACTCTTAGAAATACACCCCAAAGAGTTGGAAGTATGTCCACACAAAAACTTGTACACAAATGTGCATAGCAGCATTATTCATAATAGCCCCAAATTGGAAACAACCCAAATGTCCATCAACTGATGAATGGAAAACCCAAATATGTATTCATACAAAGGAATATTATTCACTCATGAGAAGGAATGAAGTACTGATACAAGCTACAGCACGAATGAACCTTGAAAACATCAGGCTAGTGAAAGAAGCTACACACAAAGACCACATATTATATGATTCCATTTACATGAAATGTCCAGATTAGGCAATCCTACTGCAACAGTAGATACAGAAAGTAGATTAGTGGCTGCCAGGGGTTGTGGGGAGGAGGGCAATGGGGAGTAATTGCTAATGGGTATGGGGCTTCTTTTTGGAGTTATAAAAATATTCTAAAATTAGATAGTGGTGATGGTTGTACAACTTTGTGAATATACTAAAAATCATTGAATTGTATACTTTAAAGGGGTGAAATCTATGGCATATGAATTAAGTCTCAATAAAGCTGTTATTTTTAAAATTCATCTTCTGGGGAGGAGGGGAGAGTGGGCGTGGAATAGAGAGTATTGAGGGCTCCAAGTGAGTAATGAGGTTTGAAGTCGACGGCAGTAGGTGTGTAATAGGATTGCTGAGCAGTGATGAGGCCGTGTCTGAGATGAAATACCACAGAACTGTAATGGCACCCATCTGCATGGCTGGGAGAATTTCACACCTGTACCGTCCAGTTTATAAGCCACAAGCTCAGAGGCCCCAGGCATTGGAGTGGGACCCCCAGAGTGGGTACCACGCCAGGCAGCATTCAGTAGGAAGAGCTACAGGATACCTGCAGCTCCTTCCTGCCCACATCCAAACACCCCGGCTTTCACACACAACAAGAAGAAACCTGAGGACTTGGCTCACTAGTTCTCAAGGAGAATTTCTGGAACAAAAATATCTCCTAAACCTGCTGCCTAAGCATCAGGCAGGAGAAAGAATTAAAAAAAAAAAAAAAAAAAAAAAGGAAGGCATTTTCCTAGTAATTAAATCTGAATTATTCACAACCTGTTAGACACTTTTTTTCCCTCTGATATAGAAGAATACATTTTCATTTCTCCCCCAAGTCCTAAATGCCTCTGCAATCCAGTTGAGTTTTTGGCTGAGGGCTTTCATTTTAGATGGGAGCCCAAGGCTACACCCTCACCTGTGTCATCAACAGACCCTCCCCCAGCTCCACCACTGAGCTCAAAGGGGCTGGTTTTACCTAATTCCTTAATCCTTCTCCTCGATTAATTCCTCCAAGGCTTGTGTGTTGTGAGGGTTCTTTAAATTGTTTCATGTGACCTAGTTTCAACTAACTGAGGCAAAGTGGGAAATTTATTGACCAAGGTAACTAAATCTTGGGAAGATGAGGAAGCAGCTGCCTTCATTGACAATAAAAAACTGGGAACTCAGGTACTCCCTGCTCCTGTGTAGCACGCGATCTGCCCACCGACCCTCACATCCCCGCCACACACACACAACTCCCTTTTGGGTGCGTGGTACTTTCTTTTTTTCAGAACTGTTTTCTCCATGAAGCTGAAAGCGTGGCAATCAGTGGTGGCCAAGCTCATATCTCCTCAGCTTCACCCCACTTCCCATAGTTTTAATTCAGAAAACTGCAAGGAGGGTTCTGATTTTCCTGGCTCAGGTCTATAGCCAAAGGAACAGGGCAGGTCACGGTTGGCAATGCCCATTAAAAACCATATTGTTGGAATGGAAGTAGGAGGAGTTCCCCTAAAGAAGGAAGGTGATGTTGCCAGTGAGAAAGGAGTCCAGGGCAAGCAAAGCTACAGATGGGCATGTCCATGGCAGCCAGAGTGAGATTCTTGAGGATTGGAAAGATTTCTGGTTCATCTTTGTAATCCTCTCATCCCAGATGTCCATCACCTAGCTCAGTGGATGGAGGAAGAGAGTATCCAAGGTTTATCTCAACCTGGACTTCATTACCGGGGGAGCTTTTTAAACTCCCCAAGCCCAGCTGCACCCAGACCACTTAACACAGCAGTACCTCTGTGGATGGGACCAAGGCAGCAATACTTTTTAAAGCTCCCTGGTTTATTCCAATGCATAACCAAGGTTGAGAATCACTGATCCCGCTCATGTATCACAGTGGTTCTCAACTCTGCTTGCATGTTAGAATCACCTGGAACACTTTCACAATGTACAGATGCCTGGGCCCCACCCCCAGAGATTTGGTGTTCATTGGTCTGCAGTAGGACCCTTGTATCTATATATTTTTAAAGCTCTCCAGACACTTTGAATGTACAGTCAGGGTTGAGAACCACCAGCTTAGCACATGGAAAGCAGTTCAACAAATGATTATGGTGACTTCAATCACTACTTCCATCCTTGCCCTCTCTTCTGAGCCATACAGCTACCAACCCAATGACCTGCTGTGCATGGCCTCCTATGTGCATCCCAGGTGCCTCAAGCTCAATGTCCAAGACTAAACTCAATCTCCTGATACCCCTTGCAGGCCAGTGAAGGACCTGAACCTTTTGCTGGGACAGGGAGGTTCTGGGAACTGGACCCAGGTTTGGGGAACTAATGTTATCCTGTGGCCACAAGCAGAGAATAAAGGGTAACTGCAGAGAGTTTGGGGGATGGCAGTAGGCTCGTAACTTAAGGTTCAAGAAACTGAAGAATGAAATCCAGCTGGGATCAGAGGGTATTGGATTGACAGGCAAAGATGCCAGAAAATGTTTACAAGTGAAGGACTTTCAGCCTCATAATATAGGCACTTTGTAAGTGCTCAATAAATGTTTGGTGAAAGAAACAAATGAACTGGAGGAACGGTCTGGAAACACAAGTGTGCGGAGGATGACAGACTTTACATGAAAAAGTTAGCGGCATTTGCTCTGCTAGGAGTTCTCCATTTTTGTGTGCAGAAGAATCTCTGGGAATTCTTCAACCATACTGGTCTCCTCCTTTTCCTTGATCACTCCAAGTGTTACTGAGTCCAAGCTCACTTGCTCGCTATGACAGGCCAATAAATCAGGAGATGAGGTGTTGAGGCAAGGAATAACGACTTTATTCAGAAAGCTGGGTGTCCGAGAAGACAGCAAACTAATGTCCTAGAGTATCATCTTATCGGGGTCTGGATGTTAGTTTCTTTTATAGAACAGAGAGGGGGAGGAGGTGAGGAAGTAAAGTAATAAGGCCATAAGTCTTGCAAAACATCTCCTGGTTTGGCCAGCCTCGGGGAGGGGATGTGTTAATTTCTTCTTTCTTGCAGCCATTCACAGGTGAACCAGGGTCAGGATGCTTCCCTGTGAGCTGAACAAAGGCACTTTAGTTTAACATTTACACAGAGGGGCAGGGTTCCCAGAGGGAGGCCATTATGTATGTCAATACCTATAGACAACATCTTTTTAGTGATTATAGTAACAAAAAGCAATGGACAGCAAAGGTTAAAGAGAAAAGAAATGATTCAACATGGAGTCAGATTTTGTTCTTCCCTGTTACACAAGCAAACTCCTTCCTTGGGGCTGTTGTATTTGCTGTTCCCTCTGCCTGGAGCACTGTTCCACCCAGATAGCCACATGTCTCACTATCTTCTTTCAGATCTTTACTCAAATTTCCCCTTCATACTTCCTACCCCCTATCCTGGCTTTATTCTTCTCCCTAGCACTTATTACTAACGAATATACTATATATTTTCCATACATGTCTTGTCTCTTTGGTGTTTCTTCATTAGTATAACCTCCATGCAAACAGGGGTTTTGTCTGTTTTGTTCCCTGGTATATCCAGAGCCTAGAACAGTGCCTGGTAGACAGCAGGCACTCAATAGATGAATGAATGAGTAGAGCAGTTCAAAGTTCAGACTCTACGCTAGAGATGATAACCCAGAAGGCCTGACTAGGGTCCAGGAAAGTACACGTGTACCGGGCGGTTCTAAAGGAGACAGTTGGAGGCCACACGTGAAGAAACATTTCTTAGAGAAAGAAAACCTTGGTTTTTGTCTGTATACAAGTCCCTTGACATCTGGGTAGAGAGCAGGAGGCTGAGGACTGAGGGGCTCAGGATCCCCGCCATCTTTCCTGTTTCTTTCCTGTGCTGAGACACGTCTCACATCTGGTGATTTGGCAGAGGGAAGCGAGTGTGTGCAGAAGGCAGAGATGTGGGTGGCCAGCTCCTTGGAGGACGCCTTACTGTCAGAGCCAAACTGCACTTCTGGGCAAAGTCCCAGGTGGAGGAAGCACGGTTCCTGCCATGGGACAGAGCCGTCAGGAAGCGGGAATCTGAGCTTGGCAGGGACCGAGCTGGCACTGCACAGCAGCACTCCTTTTCCCAAAGTCCTGCGTGCACAGCCAGGTTCGGCAGTGCTGGTATATGTTTACCAACCAGCTCTGAGGGGGAAAAAAATGCACGCATGTCTATACAAACATAAGTTTATTATACACTTTGCAGATATAAAGAAAGGGCATCACACAATTTGCAAATAATAATGAAATATAAAATACTCTGCTGTAAATTACACATAGCTGATTAATTATTTCTCAAAGTTTTATTGTAGTTAAAAACACGTAACATGAGGTGTATCCTCTTAAATTTTTCAGTGTACAACACAGCATTGTTATTTCTGGGCACAACTGTTGTACAGCTGATCTCTAGAACTTACTCCTCTTGCAAAACTGAAATTTTATAGTTGTTGACTAAAAACTCTCCATCTCCTTTCCCGCTGGCCCTGGCAACCACAGTTCTATTCTTTGCTTGCATGACTTTAACTATTTTAGGTACCTCATATAAGTGAGATCATGCAGTATTTGTCCTTCTGTGACTGGTTTATTTCACTTAGCATAATGTCCTCCAGGTTTATCCATGTTACTGCATACGGTAGGATTTGCTTCATTTTTAAGGCTGAATAATATTCCATTATATGTACAGACCACATTTTCTTTATCCATTCATCCACTGATGCACATTTAGGTTGTTTCCACATCTTGGCTATTGTGACTAATACTGCAGTGAACATGGGTGATCATCTCTTTGAGATCCTGATTTCAGTTCTTTGGGATAAATACTAGAAATGGGATTGCTGGATCATATGGTAGTTCTATTTTTAATTTTTTGTGGTATTTTCATGCTGTTTTCCATAGCAGCTGAACCATTTATATTCCCACCAACAGTGTATGAGGGTTGCAATTTCTCCACATCCTCACAAACACTTAACTGCCTTTTGATTTTTCGATAATAGCCACCCTAACAAGAGTGAGGTAATATCTTTTTGTGGTTTTGATTTGCATTTAGGGAGATGATTATTGATATTGAGCATCTTTTCATATACCTATTGGCCATTTGTATGCCTTCTTTGGAAAAAAATGTCTATTCAAATTCTTAACCCATTTTTTAATTGGGTTATTAGTTATTTTCTATTGGGTTGTAAGAGTTCCTTATATATTTTGGATATTAACCCCTTAAAAGATATATGGCTTGCAAATATTTTCTCCCATTCCATAGGTTGCCTTTTCACTCTATTGATTGTTTCCTTTATTGTGCAATTAATTCTTATGGAATGCTTTTGTTAAATTTTGCTGAAATCTTGTTATCTATAGTCAACTTACGGCTACAGTTCAATCACGATTTCACAATATTTTGTAGTATTCACAACATAACCGCTGTAGATGTGACACGCTTTTATGTTTAATCTGCATTATTAAAATTTTTAACACTTTCTAAAGTCTGGACATCTAATCAACAAAACAAATCAATACTTGATTTGAAGCACTGGCTGATTTCCATGGTGCAAATACTCAACTGCAGCTGATTTCAAGCTATCAATATGATGTCACTGCATTTAGTTCTGCTGCAGGAATAATGGTGGGTAAAAGAAAATACTTTTAGTACTTTCAGAATAGAAAAAGTTTACTGAAGAGTCAAAAGTTGAAGGACACTCAAGCAGCCCTAGGTAGAGGTCCATGTGGCAAGGAACCGAGGCCTCTTGTAAACAGCCAGCGCCAACTTGCTGGCCGTGTGAGTGAGGTGACCCATCTTGGAAGCGGACCCTCCAGCCCCATTGAACCTTCAGATGACTACACCTCCGGCTGACATCTCAACTGCAACCTCACGAGAGACCCCACACCAGAACCTCACAGCTAATCTGATCCCGAACTCTTGACTCACAGACACTTTTGAGATAAAAATGTTTACTGTTAATTTTTCTTTAAAGCTAAGGAAAAGTACGGTTGGAAGATATACTGTTCTTCCTGGGCTCCTGAGGGCACAGCAGATTTAGGCTGGAGAACTGTCGAGGGGTGTCTCCAGTTTGGACAACTATGGGAACAGGAGGCACCTTTGGAGCAGAATGCGTGAGCCCAGGGAGTTCTAGAATAAGAAACAGATGCATCAGGCATACTGGGGATCCTGGTGACAATGGACAAGTAAAGGGATACAAGTTTAAGACTGGGACTTTGGGGAGGGCAAAGCCAGGACATTTTATGGAAAAATTACCTTTTACAAATGCAAAGTGTGGGAATCCCCTGGCGGTCCAGCGGTTAGGACTCGGTGCTTTCACTGCTGTGGGCCCGGGTTTGATCCCTGGTTGGGGAACTAAAATCCCACAAGCCGCACAGCGCAGCCAAAAAAAAAAAAAAAAGTATAAATGCAAGGTGTTCTGGTTGTAAGAGAGGGTGAGCGGTATGTTTCAAGCACCCCTCAGTGAGGTCGGTCATGTGGCTTGGAGATCATTGCCTCCCAAACACTGCCTTCATTATCCTCTTATAGTGCATTTATCCCTGTTGAGTTTGATCTTTCTTTTTCCTCCGCCCTGCTTCTTGTCGGCCCCTCCCTGGTGCATGGCTGGTAATATGCGTTGGGTTCTGAGATATTATGTGAGTGAGTGGATCAGTGCTTATATTGTGAACTGCCAGGGAGATCCCGTTTGTTTCCAGGATGTTTGTGCTTTGGACCAGAGCAGGGATTGTAATAATCTTATTTGTCTTGTCCATTCTCTCAATCTGAGCTGTGTAGCATAGTAATCAGCAACCATAGGTAGGTATTTAAATTGAAATGACTTAAAATTAAATGTAATTTAAAATTCAGTTTCTCAGTCTCACTAGCTCCATTTCAAGCGCTTAACAGCATTATGCTCAATGTTCTATATCAGTGTTTCCCCACCTTTTTTTCACTATTGCTTCCTCTAAAAGCCTTTTTAGACTTTTTTTTGCCTAGTCGCCACCCCCATGAAATTTTAATAACACAGATGTATTATATGTATTTATAATACATATATGTATATATGTGTTTCATACATAAAATCAGCAAGACTTTTTTGCCCCCCCAAACCAGGAACCAATTTTTGTCCCCTTGGAGGCAGTAACACCCTCATCAAGAATGCACATGCTACATGAAAAGCTGCTCAACATCACTAATTATTAGAGAAATGCAAGTCAAAACTACAATGAGCTATCACCTCACACCAGTTAGAATGGGCATCATCAGAAAATCTACAAACAACAAATGCTGGAGAGGGTGTGGAGAAAAGGGAACCGTCTTGCACTGTTGGTGGGAATGTAAACTGATAGAGCCACTATGGAGAACAGTATGGAGGTTCCTTAAAAAACTAAAAATAGAATTACCATATGATCCAGCATTCCCACTACTGGGCATATACCCATAGAAAACCACAATTCAAAAAGACACATGCACCCCAATGTTCATTGCAGCACTATTTACAATAGCCAGGTCACGGAAGCAACCTAAATGCCCATCGACAGACTAATGGATAAAGAAGATGTGTATATATTCCATATATACAATGGAATATTACTCAGCCATAAAAAGGAACGAAATTGGGTCATTTGTTGAGACATGGATGGATCTAGAGACTGTCATACAGAGTGAAGTAAGTCAGAGAGAGAAAAACAAATATTGTATATTAACGCATGTATGTGGAACCTAGAAAAATGGTACAGATGAACTGGTTTGCAGGGCAGAAATTGAGACACAGATGTAGAGAACAAACGTATGGACACCAAGGGGGGAAAGCGGGTGGGGGGGGTGATGAATTGGGCGATTGGGATTGACATGTATACACTGATGTGTATAAAATTGATGACTAATAAGGACCTGCTGTATAAAAAAAAAAAATGTGATCAAAAAAAAAAGAAAGCACATGCTATATGAAGCAGGGCCAAGATTAGGGTGAGGCACCTTATGTTCAAAATTTAAGGAAGCACTCACTCCCAGGATTGTGCAAGTGAAGGGTCGGCATCTGAAAGTAAGAGCTTCCAGGCTTCCCTGGTGGCTCAGTGGTTAAGAATCCACCTGCCAATGCAGGGGACACGGGTTCGAGCCCTGGTCCGGGAAGATCCCACATGCCACGGAGCAGCTAAGCCTGTGCGCCACAACTACTGAAGCCCGCGTGCCTAGAGTCCATGCTCTGCAACAAGAGAAGCCACCTCAATGAGAAGCCCGTGCACTGCAGCGAAGAGTAGGCCCCGCTCGCCGCAACTAGATAAAGCCCGTGTGCAGCAAGGAAGACGCAACGCAGCCAAAAATAAATAAATTAAATAAATAAACGTATTAAAAAAAAAAAAAAGAAAAGAAGAAAGTAAGAGCTCCCTTAAAGCATGTACCCTACATGCCTCACTTGCCTCATTCTTCTTCCAGTCCTGATATGAGCATTTCCTTTGTGAAAATTAATAAAGAGGAACCTCAGCTACTATGGAGAACAGTATGAATGTTCCTTAAAAAACTAAAAATAGAGCTACCATATGATCCAGCAATCCCACTCCTGGGCATCTATCTGGAGAAAACTGTAATTCAAAAAGATACATGCACCCTAATGTTCACTGCAGCACTGTTTACAATAGCCACGACATGGAAGTAACCTAAATGTCCATTGATGGATGAGTGGATAAAGATGTGGTACATATATATACAATGGAATATTACTCAGCCATAAAAAAGAATGAAATAATGTCTTTTGCAGCAACATGGATGGACCTAGAAATTGTCATACTGAGTGAAGTAAGTCTGACAGAGAAAGACAAATATCATATGATATCACTTATGTGTGGAATCTAAAAAAAAAATGGTACAAATGAACTTATTTACAAAATGGAAATAGAGTCACAGATGTAGAAAACAAACTTATGGTTACCAAAGGGAAAAGGGGGGGAGGGATAAACTGGGAGATTGGGATGGACATATACACACAACTATATGTAGAATAGATAACTAATAAGAACCTACTGTATAGCACAGGGAACTCTACTCTGTAATCACCTGTATGGGAAAAGAATCTAAAAAAGAGTGGATATATGTAAACGTATAACTGATTCACTTTGCTGTACAGCAGAAACTAACACAACATTGTATACTCCAATACAAATAAATAAATAATAGAAACCTATTACAATGGAGTCAGGAGACCAAAGGGGGAGCTCTCATGCATGTACCATTCCACATCAATACAGATCCCAACAGGAAGACACTTACCTTGCATCCTCTGCAGGAAGTGACACTACTTTACTACCACCAGCAGGAGGAAGAAAGATCTCCTTGCCTGGCAACAGGTCAGCCAATGAGAGACTGTCACAACTCAGCCAATGGAAAACCACTATACTTCAAGCCCCCAGCTTCCTCCAGTGGACACAACAGCCCCTCCCAACTTCCCCTTCTTCTATAAAAGAGTTTCCCCTCCTTTGCTTTACTAGACTTGCATGTGGTTCACCATAGTTGCATGTCCCAAATTTCATTTCTTTGCTGTTCCCAAATAAACTTGTTTTGCTGGTAAAATAAGTGGCTATTTTCTTGTTTTAGGTTAACGCCATCACCACAGAATGTTCTATCAATTAGATTAGAATTTTAGAAAAGTGGAACCAAGAGAGATTTGGAATTAGAGAAAATCCACTTGGAAGAGCTGTAGCTTGCTTAGTCCATGAGCAGCATGTCCCGGCTGTAGGTGAGTCATTCTCAACCCTGACTGCCCATTAGAATCACCTGATAAGTTTTTAAAATCCTGGTGCCTGGGCCCTACCTGAAGCAATTAAGTCTAAGTCTCTAGGAACGGGGCTTCTTAAGCTCCCAGGTGATTCCAGTGTGTGGCCTGGACTGAGAGTCCCTGCTGTGAGTGCAGAAGAATCCAAGTTCCAGCCAGTGAACCTGGGGTAGGGGGAGAGGGGGTGATTCCCTGCTGGCTTTTTTAAGTGGAAAAAGTAGAAAAGGAGCTTTAATTACTCTGTGGAAACAAGGGATTAAGTTGATAAAGAAAGATTTGGAGTGTGAAAAATGTGAAGTAGTGGCATGTCTAAGGATTTTATGTCACAAGCGGTGCACGGTTTGGACTTTGTTTAGTATGTTAAACACTCGGGGGCCTGACTGGACCCTATAACTGAACACCACTGAGATGATAATTAACCCAGAGAGGCTCCTAGGCCCAGTGGAGTGTGGCCTTGAGGTTAATTTATTAACTTCCTTTCTGACATTTTTCAGCAGCTTCTGGGGCCAATGCCAAAGAGATATTTGGAAAGGGCTCTTGTTAAATCCAGTGGTCATTTTCCATTGGTTCCAGATGAACAGCTGGGAGAAGTTTTCATGACTGAAGTCATGAGCATTATCTCCTCTGATAAGTGATCAAAACAATAGCACTCTTTGCTGTCCACAGTCTGGTTGGCAAACTAACTCCAGCTGAAGGAGAACAAACTATGGAAGGGATATTTGAATTCTAAGTGCCACCAACCATCACCCTCATCCCAGGCCAGCTCCAACACACAGATACACACACACACACACAGATACATACCTAAAGAGGATTCGTTTTATGCACTAAGGCCTGGGTAGTGCAAGCCCCAGGGTGTTGGGGGTGGTGTGTGTGTGTGTGTGTGTGTGTATTTTAGCGTGAAGCTGAGAGAGGCGAGAAGCTCTAGCATCCTCATGGTGTTTGTCTCTTCTCTTTGGATTCTTATTTATGGGTTCCAATCTTGGTTCATTTCTCTTTGATCCCAGGTCACTGTTGGGTAGGAAAGGGTCCAAGGCTTCTTCTAGGTAGAGAACCAAGGGGGTTTCAGAGTGGGATGGGGGAAAAGGAAGATTGAAGTTGTTTATTTAGGCTTTACCACTCAAGGCAAGTCATGCGTTCTAGGCTCATGTGCCCACCAGCCTAACTCAACAAGGGGATGACATTGGAGTCTTTGGCCACCCCTGTCATTGTAATAATAACTAATTGCCCTGGCATTTTCCTCTAGGGAGTGGCAAGGTTAATCTAGCACTGTAGGCAAGAATTTAGGTGAAGGTTTATTTCTCAGCTTTCTCTTAATCATCTCCCCAGATACAGAACCAACAGGTATCAGTGGCCTTATATGCCTTAAGCTTGGAAGGGATTGTTAAGGAAATTAAGAGTTTGGACATTCACCCCGACGCCAGCTCCCCTAAAATCTCATCCACTCCATCACCTAAACTCAAAACCTTAAGTCATCCTAGATGCCTCCCTTTCTATCAGATGCTGTGTTTTGTTTTTTGTTTGTTTGTTTGTTTGTTTTTGGGGTTTTTTGGCCATGCTGTGCAGCTTGAATGATCTTAGTTCCCTGACCAGGGATCAAACCCACGCCCTCGGCAGTGAAAGCGTGGAGTCCTAACCACTGGACTACCAGGGAATTCCCTCTACCAGATGTTTTAAAATATTTTGGTTTTTACTTCCTAAATATCTTTCCCTTCTCCATTTTTCTGCATCTCCCTTAATGCCATATTACTTCCAGCTTCATATTACTTCATTTCTCTTCTGCACTCACAATAGTCTGTTTTATTTATTCTTTGAAACATTTTTAATTGCACAAAACATGAATATATTATCATTTTAAAAAATGTAAACAATACAGATAATCAAAAATTCAAAATTTAGCCATGGTAATCAGTTGGGAGTGTTTTGTATATTTTCTATGCATATCTACACAGAAGAAAATTTTTTACTATTTTTTGTATGTTTTTTTTTTAAAAACATTAAGGGTGCCATAAATGGTTTTGCTATTTCCTTCTTCCACTTAATATGTCTTGGAGATTTGCCATGTCAGTATATTCAGAACCACCTTATTTGGACTGCTACATAGTGTTCCATGGTGTGACAGGCTCCCTCTAAGATGACCTGTTTCCTTGTATTCACAGCCTGGTATAATCTCCTCTGTGGATATACCATATTTTATGTAACAGTTCCCCTTGTCATATTTTTTTAAAACTGGGATCCTGTTCAAAGCAATCACTTAAGCTTCTCCCAGAAATACTTTTTAAAACAGAAATCTAATCATGTTACTCTGCTTCAAAACTTCAGTGTGACGTAATTATGGAGACTCTAGGAAGATGACAAACTGGGTGAACATCCCCAGTCCCTCCCCTTTGCGATCTGTTTTTGCAGCAGCATAAATACCAAAATAAGAGTTCTGATGGAAACTGGACAGTGTGTGAGGCCAGGAGTTGTTCTGAGAGTTCTCCTTCCTGGGCTGAGGGAAAGATTTTATGGCTCCCTGAGAAGAGATGTATGATAGACTCTGGGGTTCCCTGGGATGTCCTTAGTGGGACTGCCCCAAACTAATATATAGTTGGTCTGATTTTATCTCAGTTTGAGTGATTTAAAACAAAACCATTTGGACCCAGAGGTTTGAGAGTCTAGCCACCACCTCCTCAACCCCCTATGGAGGAAAAAGCATTTATGAGCTCATTTCCCACCAACACACAAAAAGGAAAGCTATTTTTAAAAGATAAAAATTATTTACCCAAAACTAGTAGCAACTATAATATAAAGCTGAAGTCATTTCTGTCAGAATCATCATTCTTGGCATTACTTTGGAGACCTTAACTAATGTGATATACCAATTATTAATTATTATTAAATAAATAAATATTGAAAAAAGAGACAAAAATTACATTATTTTCATGTGATATAATTGTATATTTAGGAAATCTAAAGGATTCTACCAAAACTGTTTGAAGTAATTAAACTTTGGTAAGGTGAATGATAGTAGTTAAGAATACAAAAATAAATAAAATTTTCTTCATGCCAGCAATAAACAGTAAGACATGAAACATAACCTCAATTGTGGTGAATAGAATAACATCCTCCCCCAAAGATGTCCACATACTAATCTTCAAAACGTGTGAATATGTTGCATTAAATGACAGAAGGAACATTGCAGATGTGATTAAGTTAAGGACCTGGAAATGAAGTGATTATTCAATTATCCAGGTGAGCCCAATGTAATCATGGCCCCTTATAAGAGGCAAGAAGAGTTAGGGAAGAGTAGGCGATCTGAAGATGAAAGCAGACATAGGAATGACTCAAGAGAGGGGCCGTGAGCCAAGGAATGCAGGTGGCCTCTGACAGCAGGTAAAGGGAAGGAAATGGACCCCCTCCTAGAGCTTCCAGAAGGAACACAGCTCTGCTGACAGCAGATTTTATGACTTCTGATCTCCAGAACTGTAAGATAATACATTTGTGTTGTTTTAAGCCACTAAATTTGTGGTAATCTGTTACAGCAGCAATAGAAAACTAATACATCATTTATACCAGTGACAAGAATTGTAAAATGCCTATGAACAAATTATCCATAGAAAGTACACGATCTAGGGCTTCCCTGGTGGCACAGTGGTTAAGAATACGCCTGCCAATGCAGGGGCATGGGTTCGAGCCCTGGTCTGGGAAGATCCCACATGCCACAGAGCAACTAAGCCTGTGCGCCACAACTACTGAGCCTGTGCTCTAGAGCCTGTGAGCCACAACTACTGAGACCACGTGCTGCAACTAACGAAGCCCAGGCGTCTAGAGCCCGTGCTCCACAACAAGAGAAGCCACCACAATGAGAAGCCTGAGTACCGCAACAAAGAGTAGCCCCTGCTTGCTGCAACTAGAGAAAGCCCGCGCACAGCAACGAAGACCCAACGGCAGCCAAATAAATAAATAAATAAATAAATAAATAAATAAATAAATAAATAAGAAAGTACATGATCTACATGAAGAGAACTAAATTCTTATTGAAGGGAATAGACCTGAATAGCTGGAGAGAAATATTACATTCCTGGGTAGGAAAACTTGGTAGTGGTATCTTAAAATGTCCATCCTTCACAAACTAATATATAACTTTAAGTGAGTTGCAATCAGGATTGTCTATCTTTCACCAACTAGTATATAACTTTGAGTTGTAATCAGAATTTTAGGTGGAAGACAAGGGGTGTAAGTAGCTAAAATTATTTTCAATTTTGAATGGAAAAAATAAGAATCTGAGAATAGCCAAGAAAATAAAGAAAAAGCATGAAGTGGTGGGACTTACCTTAACAGATACTAAAATTTATAAGAAAATTATTGAACGCAAAATAGCACCATACACTACATCAAAAGACAAATGGAGTTTTGATAGTGTACTATAGTTACATAAGATGTTTCCCTTGGGAGAAGTGGGGTGAAGGGTACATAGGACTCTGTACCATTTCACAACTTCATGTTAGTCTCTAAATATTTCCAAATAAAAAGTTTTTAAAAAAAAATACAAATGATAATCTGGGATAAAAGGGAACCTTTGTAAAACGTACAGATAAAGATTAACAATTACTAATATTCAAAGAGCTTTTACCAAACGATTAAAAAAAAAAAGACAACTGAATAGAAAAATGAGCAGGCAATTCACATAAGGGAATGTACAAATTGTCGATAAACATAAGATGCTCAATGTCTGCAGAAGTCAAGGAAATGCAAATTAAACCAACGCAGTCTGTTTTTTCACTCATTATATTTACCAAAATTTACAAGTGGAAGAGTGATAATGTCCAGTTCCGGCTGACAGCATCGAGGAATAGGAATTTCTACAACCTATTAGAAAAGTAATCTGGACACATCCATTAAAAGTAAAAATGCAAACATCCATTGACCCAGATATCCTGCCTTTGAGAATCTGTTTTACTGAAATGAAAGCCCCAGTATACCCAGACTCATCTTGAGGAGGCATACTGCAATATTTTTGTAATTGCTGAAAACAGAAAACAACTTGTCCACCAGTAAGAGAATGGTTGAATAAATAAATGAGTTAAATCTAACTCATCTGGAGGGATGTCCATATACTGTTAAGGGAAAAAAGCAAGTTGCAGGATAAGTTGCAGCTGGCCTTCTGCAGCCCTGCGCTCTGCATTGGCAGTTTCAACCAACCTTGAACTGAAGATATTTGGGGGAAAAAAATTTCAGAAAGTTCCAAAAAGCAAAACTTGAATTTGCCTTGCACAAGCAACTATCTACATAGCATTTACATTGTATTAGGTATTATAAGTAATCTAGAGATGATTTAAAGTATATGGGAGAATGTGCACAGGTTATACGCAAATACTACACTATTTTATATAAGGAACTTGAACACCCTTGGATTTTGCTATCCACAGGAGCCCTAGAACAAATTCCCCCATACTAAGGGATGACTGTATATCTTTTTTGCAATCCAGGTGAGCTCAAATAAGCAAACCAACCAACCCTCAAATAGAGAAAGGTATGTCAGGATACTCTCCTGAACACTAGCCCTGGCTACCTCCTATATAGGAGAGAACCGAAATCGTGACCCTTTATTTTCTTTTACATCATTTTTTAACTCTTTAAAATAAGCATGTATCATTTGAATTCTTAAAAATCTAATAAAATTAAAAATGTTGATGTCTCCCAATTACCCTGAAAGGGCAAACTCTTCAACTTAACGTATAAGGCCTCCATGGTCTAACCCCTGCCACTTCTTTGGCGTCATCTCCCTCCATATCCCTTCCACAGTCAATGTTTCAGCCACACCAAATTACAATACACTAACTACTTAGAGTTTCTTAAATATGACATCTGTGTCTTATCTCTGAACCTCTGCACACTCCTCCTGAAAAACTATTCTTTATCTTTTCCACCTGGTGAACTCTTACTCATTCTTCAAGACCCAGCTTAAATGACCCCACCCCACTCTGTTTGTACCTCAGTGACGTTTGTACTTTATTGCAATTGTCTGTGTCTATATGTGTGTGCATATATGTTGTGTCATCCTTCATTGTGCTTGATTGGCATACAAAAGGTTTTTAATGCTTGCTGAATGAATTGAAATTAATCAAATTAGTGTTTTATAACGTCTGTGTTTTTTGACCTAACAAGAGCATCATTCAGGCTATGTTTTAATGATGTGTTTTTGATGGGCCAATGTGGGTACATTTTATAAATAGGCTAATACAGTTTGATGGAATATTTTGTCAAAAGTTGAGAGACACTTGCAATGACAGTTTTCCAACAGCCAGAACTCATTTTTAATTTGGGCTAAATTCCTGAATAGGGAATAAAATAAAAAAGAAGTAATCCCACTTCTTTTTCTTTCTCTCAAAGGATGTGTAAGATCAGTCTTGGGCCTATTTGCACTTGGATCCATTCCCAGCCCTTCCCTTTCTCTCCTCTGCATTGCAGAAGGGCTGACCCCTGAAGCCTGCATCTCCAGGCTCTTGTTCCTCCTGGCTGCCAGCTGAGCTCAGCTGATGTCCAGCCCTGGTGGGAGATTGGAGGGCAGAGAGAAGAGAGAAGCCAGGGTATTTCCACCCCCCTCTGCCTCAATCAACTCCAGCTGCTCTGTGCCTCTAAGCCTCCATGGGACACTTCTGCCCTCACTCCTCTTCCATTGGGTGATCTGGTTACCCTGGGCCCCATTTATATGGCCTCCTCCCTTTGTCTCTACAGCCTCAGATAGTAGTGACTCCCTGCTGTTGCTAATCTCTGGATTACTCCATGTACCAGTTTGCTTTTGTTCTGAAACAAACTGCTTCAAAACTTAATGGCTTTGGGGCTTCCCTGGTGGCGCAGTGGTTGAGAGTCTGCCTGCCAATGCAGGCGACACAGGTTCGAGCCCTGGTCTGGGAAGATCCCACATGCCACGGAGCAACTAGGCCCGTGAGCCACAACTACTGAGCCTGCGCGTCTGGAGCTTGTGCTCCGCAACAAGAGAGGCCGTAAAAGTGAGAGGCCCGCGCACCGCGATGAAGAGTGGCCCCCGCTCACCGCAACTAAAGAAAGCCCTCGCACAGAAACGAAGACCCAACGCAGCCAAAAAGAAATTAAATAAATAAATAAAGAAGCTTTCATTAAAAAAAAAAAAAAAAAAAAAGTAATGGCTGGACTTCCCTGGTGGTACAGTGGTTAAGAATCCGCCTGCCAACGCAGGGGACACTGTTTGATCCCTGGTCCCAGGAGATCCCACAGCCGTGGAGCAACTAAGCCCGGGCGCCACAGCTACTGAAGCCCGCATGCCTAGAGCCCGTGCTCTGCAACAAGAGAAGCCACCGCAATGAGAAGCCCGCGCACAGCAATGAAGAGTAGCCTCCGCTCGCCGCAACTAAAAAAGAAAGCCTGCACGCAGCAACGAAGACCCAACGCAGACAAAAATTAAAAAAAAAAAAAAAAAAAAGTAATGTCTAAAACAACAACCATTATTTGTAGCTCACAAAGCATGAGGCAGCAATTTAGACTGGGATCAGCTGGGCAATTCTTCCGCCGGTCTTGGCTGGGCACCCTCAGCCCAAATCAGCACGGGGCTCCACTTTGGGAACTGGCTGGCTGTCGTCTGGGGCAATGGTGGGTCCATATGCCTCTCATCATCCAACAGCCTAGCCCAGATATATTCAATTGGCAGGTGGTTCCAAGAAAGAGAAGGGAAATAGGAAAGACCTCTTGAGGCCCAAGCTTGGAACTTACACAACGTTGCTTTTTCCCAAAGCAAGTCACGAGACCTGCCTCAACTCCATACGTAAAGAAATAGACTCCATTTCTAAATGGGAGAGAAAAAATTTCTGGCCATTTTTGAAATCAACCACACCTTACCATTACCTTCTCCATCACCTGTATAACCAAGCCCCTGCATACATTTCCTCTGTGATAAGTACTGGAAGTCATTATAGTTTCCCTAGTTAGACTTTGCGTGTATGTTTGAATGTGCTTGAAAGGTAAGGGTTAAGGAAAACAGGAAACATCTGTTCCTAATGGGCTCCCCTTGGATTTGAAGGTTTCTGTTATAAACATCACCTGCCCAGGCTTCTTTATAATTAATCAACATGACAATATAGATGAATCACAAATTCAGCAGAGATGAATTGAGTGTCTACCACGTGGCAGGCATGATGCTGGGCATGATGGGCCACGGCAGGGGTGGGGGACGGTGCACAGAGTAAGGCGTGGTGCCTGCCTTACGGGGGCTAATATATGGATGGTGTCTGAAGAGCCAGGCACACAGCAAGTGGTACACAGGGTTTGGTAAGATGAGGAGGAGGATGCCCCCTATGATGGTGATGCAGTTCATAATCTAGTGGGGGAGATAAATATTTAATGAGAGTTTTTTGGTCTGTCTCTACAACCTAGAAATTAAGCTCCGTGAAGGCTAAACTCTCCTATATTGTCACACACCACTATATCTCCATTGCCCAACAAAAGACCAGCACCCAGTAACTGGTGAATAAATATGTATCAAGTGTAGGAGTGAAAGGTGTATACACAATGCTAACAGAGCACAGACGAGAAAGAGGTTAATTCTGAGAACAGGGCAAACAGTGCCAATGACAGGGGAAAGCTTCATAAAAACAGATGATTTCTAAAATTTATAACTGAGACAGAGTTGTCAAAATTTGGCAGCAGAGAAGGGGACTGAAAGGAAAAGCAAAGGGCCAGCATGAATAATATCAAGGAGAATTGGAGGGTGGGCTATCTCCCCTGGGGGTGACGGAGGTGCCCCCTTACTAGTCATCCCGGTGTAATCATCAGCCATGTGCACATCCTTGGATGGAGGTCGTTGGCACTGTTTCTCTGAACCCATCTCACTGAGTATTCAGAAAGTGATCTGAGGCCTGAACTGCTCAGATTTGGCAAAGGATAACTCTACCGTCCTTCAGGCTGTTGTGAAGAGTCCCCCCGCCCCCCCCCAGTATAGCTGGGGGCAGCTCTGCGTGGATGGTTATAATGTGAATTTGGGCAAATTTCTCCTCCCGGTTTGGGTGTTTTTGAACATATGCCCAGAGGCTGCTGCAATAAATCCCTTTTTAGAATCTAAACAAACACACAGGGAAGGGGGGAAAAAGCCAGAGGCAATGGAAATGCCTCCCGGGGGGAGCTTGGTTGACAGGGAAGACATCTGGACCAGAGGAGGAAAGGGATCCTGGCAAGGGTCAGAGCGCTCAGTTCAAAGACCTTCACCAAGCCACCCTCTGCTTCTCCAGCAGGGAAATAAGCCAAACCACTCTTCTTTTTTTTTTTTCTGTCTGGGACTCTAGAGAAGGCCAAAGAAAGCTCCATACAGGACAGCTCTCTTTACCTAGGAGGAGAGCCTGCAACCCCTCCTTCTGTAGCAAATCAGACAGGACGTGAGATCATTTAGAGGAAGGGAAAATTTAGTGGTCCTTGCTGTTGTACTGGTGCTTCAAGTTCAAGGTAATTCAGAGCTTTAAGTTCTCAACCTTGGGGCTTAAACCTCAGAGTGATACTCAACTTCTCTTCCACCTCCATGCTGCCAAACTCTACAGTGTTCCTAACCCACCGCCCTTCAGGTTTCCTGTAGGTTAGAGGAGATTTCTGGTCTCATACCAGGAGATTGAAAATCAGAGACAGATGAAAGTGAGAGAGCTGGTGAACAGTACAGAGAACGCAGTGAAGCAAGCATGGCCTCATTGGCCAACACTGCCCTGCCCGGAACATTGGGTAAGTTTTCTGTGAGCAGGCGGGCAGCTTCCCCAGGCAACTCCTGGTTTATTTGTGTGTTTATTTACATGAGATGATTTCTAAAGCAGATGGTCTTCCTTTCCTCTCAGAAGAGATGGCTGCATGACTTATGTTTATTTCACATATAGTGCCCAGCTGATACTCACTTCCTTAGTGTTCTTGCAGAAGCAAGAAGGGGAAACCATGGCAAAGGGATACCTTGAATAGGAAATAACCTGGAAGCGAGAAAACCTCATTTATGAATTTTTTTATGCAAGTAGAAGTAAGAAAGAGCAGATTGGTTATTGCAGGAAAACGAATAAACGACTTAAAGACCAAATGCAAGAAAATCTCCTAGGAGCTCTCTTTTTTTTTTTTTAGAATAAAGAGATTAAAAACTATTCAAGGACAGATTAAGAGATATGAAAGCTAGATATTTGATAGTCACAAAATGTATGTAATAGCTATTTCAGATGGAGAGAACAGAAAAACCAGAATTGTAGCATTCAGCAATTTAGCACAGATTTTATGAGAACAGACTTCAAAATCAGAGATACCCAGGCTTGAATCTGAGCTCTGGTATTTTTAACTGTGTAAACTTGGACAATTTTCCACTTCCTCCGGGGGACCCTCCCTGTCTCCTGTCTCCCTCTCTTCACCAGCCTGATGGGGCCATGGTAGGCCTATCCCAGGATCCCCAAAGACCCTGTAGGTTATGTTAAGGCATTTACTCTTCTATCTAGAAGAGAATAGGGAACCACCAAAGTGTTGCCGGCCAGGAAAGATGAGATCAAATATGCTGGTAGGTCTGGGGCTCAGAGAATTATGAACAGCAGCAAGCAGCTTACCTGGGACACAGATGACCCTTGCTCAACAAGCGGTGCCCTCATCCTACCTCCCCAGGGTACCTCCAGTAATTCCCTATGGTAGTGTTTTCCAGAATGGGGCACGACTATCACTAGGGGCTCTAAGGATAATTTTAGTGGCATATAACCAAATATTTTTCAAAGATTAACATATTTATTTCAATGGGGATTCAAAAATAAAACTTGCATTCTAAACCACCGGCCCCCCCCCAACAAAAAAAAACGTGGACAATTTTCTTAAACTCCCTATTTCAGTTTTTTTTCCTTTTTTAAATAAACTGAGTTATAATAGTATGGACTTTTAGGATTGATAGGAAAATTATGTGAGGTGATTGATGTTTGCAAAATAATTAGCATGAAGTTAACATGCAATAAACAGTCAATAAATGTCACCCACTATGGGCTGAATTATGTCCCCCCCAAACTCATGTGTTGAAGCTCTAAACCAGTCCCTCAGAATGACTATATTTGGGCCTTTGATGAAGTAATTAGGCTAAAATGAGACCATTAGGCTGGCCTTACTCCAATCTTACTAGCGTCCTTATAAGAACAGGAAATCTGGATACACAGACACCAGAAATGTCTGTGCACAGAGGAAAGGCCACGTGAAGACACGGCGAGCAGGCATCCGTCTACAAGTCAAGGAGAGAGGCCCCAGGAGAAACCAAACCTGCTGACACCTTGATCTTGGACCACCCACCTCCAGAACTGTGAGAAATAAAGTTTCTATTGTTTAAACCACCCAGCCAGTGGTATGTTGTTATGGCAGCCTGAGCAGACTAATACATCCCCTATTGTTGTTATTATTTTAAAATCCAGATGCTAAGCAAGGTGCCCTTGGTTTTCCATACTGATAAAGGCTCCCAAGCCAATTGTGCAGAGGAAGCCAAAATCCACACTCCTTCCAGCCCTGTTACGTGGACTGACCAGCTGCGGAGACCACCATGGTATGACTCAGGCCTTCTCTGGTTTCCGTGCAGGGTGCAGATCTCTAGAGACCAGCTAATGATTGCTATGAGTCAACAGCAGGGAAATCCCTGAGATTCGGAGACCTGCTCCATTCCCCAGCCCCCAGCTCCTTTGCGGCTGCTGAGAGCATGTCACCCGCAAATAATGAGGTTCTCCCTCGGTTTCAAAGTCATTGTGATTGCCCTCCCGTCACCCTCTAGAAGGTCAGAAAGTCAGATTCCACCAAAGGCTGCCACAGATGTGGTTTTAATATAGTCCCTTCAGAAGCCCACAATTAAAACCTAATTACATATCTTTGCCAATTAGTGAAGGAGGTGCCGTTTCCAGTGATGGCAGAGTCCCCCAGAATCCATAATCCCTCTCCCTGCTTCCCCAACACGCACTCTCCTTCAGTGGCATTATGCCATGATTTGTAATTTTGGAAAAGTTACCAAACCTCTGATCCTGATGAATTATCTATCCATACAAGATGGTGCTAACAACACCTGTTGTTAGAAGGATCCTAAGAGGTCATTAATTCAGCTGATATTTATTGAGTGACCTACTGTACATTCATTCTTTCATTCAGCAAATATTTACTGAACACCTGCTACATATCAACTGAATAATATCTAGAAGGTTGCAGTTTACCTTCTCAGAGAGAGATCAAGAACAAGTAGACAGGGACTTCCCTGGTGCCGCAGTGGTTACGACTGCACGCTCCCAATGCCGGGGGCCCGGGTTCAATCCCTGGTCAAGGAACTAGATCCCCCATGTCGCAACTAAGAGTTCGCATGCTGCAACTAAGACCCAGCACAACCAAATAAATAAATAAATAAATAAAAGGACAAGTAGACAAACAAGATGACTTCAGACAATGATGTGCTATACAGGAAACAGATGCAGTAATGAGATGGAAACTAAACAAGAGGTGTGATGTCACAGAAGGCTTGCAAAGGGAACTGCAGGTGCAGGGGTTCTGGAAAGAGAGATGCATTTAATGAACAGAAAAGAACAGAAGGAAGGGCAGTAGGAGGAATGAGAGGAGGTCCAGGAGAGCCTGGCGAGGTGGCCAGAGGCCAGATCACACAGGGTCTTCCAGGACATAGAAAGTATGATATTTCCATGATGAAAAGTATAGAAAATTCTTTGATCCACACAGACCAAAGAACTAAAAGACCAGTAACTTAAGCTGAGTTCAGACAGCAGGGACCAGATCAGTCAGGGCCTCCCTGGTTATGGTCAGATATTTGGATTTATTCAGAATCGAATGCAGTGGTTCTTAACATTGACTACACACTGGAACCACCAAGGAAACTTTAAACTAATGCTGATGTCTGAGTCCCACCCCACTAATTCTGATATAATTTGTCTGGGGTGAAGCCTGGGCAGTTGGGGTTTTTTTTAGAGCTCTCCAGTGATTCTAATGGGCAGCCAAGGTGCAGCCTGCTGGATGAAGAAGCCACTGGGGGGAAGTTTCAAGTAAGAGAAACATGGTCTGAATTCTCTTTAAGAGAGATCACGCTGGCTGCCTTATGAATATATAACGCTCCCATGACAGTGCTCTGATGTTTTCTTCCTTCCCTCTCATATCCTTGCAATCTTTTAGAAACTTGGAATTGCTGAACACTGCAGAGAGAAAGCCCAACCAGATACTGAGAGGGAAGACTCTCACTGGCTCTGCCTCCAGCTAGAGAATTTTTCCTTTCTCTGCTTCTGGAATTGTCCATCCATCTCCTGCGTCCCCCACCTCCCAGCCTGCAGCCTCATCTCCTGTGTTTTTCAGATCAAAACTATGCACCATCTTTGACAGCCCTGAGGACCCCCAGCCCCCAGCAGAGCAGCTCCAAGGAATAGTCAGAAGCAACTTAGTGAGTTTATTTTGATGAAATACAATAATTATCATGCTTAGCAGCTGTTGCTATTTAAAATAAGAAAAACCTGGGCTTGAATTTAAACTGTTTGGTAAAGCATGTGCCCCACCAATCTGGTCCAACGAAATCAGACATTATGAAATCCACAGAAGAACTGGAGCTTGTTACAGGAAGTTAAGATGCAAATCATATTTTGTTTCAAATGAGCCCGATGAATGCATAATTTTCCACAAAGAAATACTTTTGTGTCAGGATCCTTTTGCCAAGAACCGAAGTTCTTGGGCTGCAGCTGTTAGCAGTGTCTGATTGTCCATTTCAAACCTCAGGGAGTTCTGCTTTTCTAAGGAGGATTTGGAGCAAAGACAGGAAGAGGGCAGAGCTGCTCTTGTCAATTGTCTTCCAGAATATTCTCTATGAGATCTGCCTGTGCTTCCCAGACAACCAGACTTGTCCTCAGAATTTCCAGAGACTAGACACCAAGGTGAATCAATAGCTACTCCCAACATAATATCCATTCAGAAGGGTTTTTTTTTTCCCCTCCCTTTCCCCCAGCACCTTCTCTGAGCTCAGGGTCATTAATTCTATTTGTAAGGAGTCTTTTGATTTCAAGTGGAAGAAACCCAATTCAGATTCAATAAACATTCAAATTAGGCAGGAAAGGAATTATTTGTTTTTGTAACTGCAAAGTCCAAACATGACTTGGCTTCAGGCCCACTGGATGCAGGTTGAGGGGAACCAGAGAAGAAACTGGTTGCAGACAAGTGAAAGGACTTATGAGTGGCTCTGGGGGCCCAGCATCTGTTGCCATGGATTTGCAAGGCATCAGTGTTCAAGTTGTGTGATTTTCTCCAGAGGAGATGCAAAAATGACTCACTGATGGATTTGAATTGAGTTTGGCTTGACAGGTATGGTAAAAAGATAGACATGGATAAGTACAAGGGAAATAATCCCCGAGATGGGTCAGAGCTGAGAAGGGATGAAGAGACATCAGACAGGGGCTGGCAGACTGGAGAGAATGAGGCTCCGGAAGTCACTCCAAGGTGGAAGAATAGGTGTTGTGAGAGGGATGGGAGCAAAAGCCCTGGGAGGATAGAAAGATGATGGAGACCAAGAGGTGTGATGAGGACAAATCATGTGATGAATGTTTACAATCTCCCACCCACACCCAACCCCATTTTCCAAGGAGGGGAGGATTCTTTGATTGTTTGATCTGCTGATGGGGCAATGGATGAAGACGCAGAACACATGAAGAATCTTACACAAGGGCATTTTAAAAAGACGTAGAAAGACAAATATATGATATGGCTTATACATATGTGGAATCTAAAAAAATGGTACAAATGAACTTATTTACAAAACAGAAATAGAGCCACAGATGTAGAAAACAAACTTATGGTTATCAGGAGAGAAAGGGGGAGCAGGGATAAATTGGAAGATTGGGATGGACATATACACACTACTATGTATAAAATAGATAACTAATAAGGACCTACTGTATAGCACAGGGAACTCTACTCAATACTCTGTAATGGCCTATATGGGAAAAGAATCTAAAAAAGAGTGGATATATGTATATGTATAACTGATTCACTTTGCTGTACACCTGAAACTAACACAACACTGTAAATCAACTATACTTCAATAAAAATTAAAAAAAAAAAAAGACATAGATCTGACTTGAGAAGAAGTTGGAAAGAGGAGGCAAAGAGGGGAAGGGGTGATTAAGACAGGAGAACTAAGTAGACGGGGGGAGGTAGAGCATAAGGAAGGAGATAAGGAACCTCCATAAGATGTGGGACTTTGGGGAGAGAGGTGAGTAGAGGTCATTTTTAGAAAGGCTTCCTGTATATTATGTGATGTACCTCGCCCCTCTGCCGCTGTCTCGAGACCCTTTCAGGAAGGACTCACGGTATTTTCCATGGCTCTCTGGAGAAGGAGTAGTATTTTTTCTAACCTGTGAAACCAAGCTGAGAAACAGGTTTGAGGAAACGTGGTTTTGCCCTGTTTAGAGTGAGATGGTATAGAGCTTTAAGATTTTTAAGATGGGGGCTTCCCTGGTGGCGCAGTGGTTAAGAATTCGCCTGCCAATGCAGGGGACACGGGCTCGAGCCCAGGAAGATCCCACAGGCCGCGGAGCAACTAAGCCTGAGCGCCACAACTACTGAAGCCCGAGTGCCTAGAGCCCGTGCTCCGCAACAAGAGAAGCCACTGAAATGAGAAGCCCGCTCACGGCAACGAAGAGTAGCCCCCGCTCACCGCAACGAAGAGTAGCCCCCGCTCGCCGCAACTAGAGAAAGCCCACGTGCGGTAACGAAGACCCAACGCAGGCAAAAATTAATTAATTAATTAATTAAAAATATATATTTTTAAAAAAAGAAGCAGCTAAGGAATGGGACCTCCCTGGTGGTCCAGTGGTTCAGACTCCACACTTCCAATGCAGGGGGCGTGGGTTTGATCCATGGTCAGGGAACTAAGATCCCACACGCCGTGTGGTGCGGCCAATAAATCAATAAATAAATAAATGTAGCTAATGAAGCTTTGTTAACAGGGTTTTTGTCTGGCTTCCCTAGTGAAAAGTGTCCTGTTAGGATGACTGTGTCTGCGGACACTCTCAGCCCCTTCCACAGTCAGCTCACAACCCCGTGGCTCCAATTGCTTTCTGCAGTTGACTTTTTTGAGCATCTATTTGTGAACACGGAGTGTGGTTCCTTAAATTAAAAAAAAAAACACACACAAGTCATCAAAAAGCAATTGAGCTGGCAGATCCTGAGCCAAAGAGATGCAATTCTGTTCTTAGCAGTTGCATCAGCTTTGTAAAACTTTTCTGAAACCTTAGCTCTCAGAGGGACTGTACATTTGCCCTCCCAGGAGCAGCATAGAACTGAGTTCAAATCCCAGGCTAGTCACCTCTCTACACCTCCATTTCCTCTTTTATAAAGTAGGGTGTGAAATAAAATTCATATTTTATGGCAAGACAAGAAAAATTTAAACAGCAAAAAATGTTCTCTGCCCTTTGGCCTCCTCTCTCCCTGCACTGTGCATTGCGTATCTCCATTATGCATCAACCAAACCTCCCCATCGGCAGAAATACCTGCTCAACCAGCAAGAGTAGCATTCTCCTAGCATCAACAAGGCAACTCCTTAAAAGATAATATTCCTTTTCGATCTTGTAAGTGGTCACAATGACCCACCACTTTGTACTTGCAGATCTGGATTGCGCAAACTATCTACATCATTTGTTGTACAGCCCTCTTTCTCAAAACCTACATAACTGTGCTTTGACCTCAACGGGCAGAACAATCCTCGGAGCTTTCTGAGAGGCTGTTCCTGGGTTATAATTCTCAATTTGGCTTGAATTAAATTTTCCATTTCTTAAAAAAAATCCATTTCTATTTTTCTTTTTTTTTTTATAGATTTATTTATTTTTGACTGCCTTGGGTCTTCGTTGTTGCACGCGGGCTTTCTCTAGTTGCGGCGAGCGGGGGCTACTCTTCATTGCGGTGCGCGGGCTTCTCATTGTGGTGGCTTCTCTTGTTGAGGAGCACGGGCTCTAGGTGCGCGGGCTTCAGTAGTTGTAGTGCGTGGGCTCAGTAGTTGTGGCGCATGGGCTTAGTTGCTCTGTGGCATGTGGGATCTTCCCAGACCAGGGCTCGAACCCGTGTCCCCTGCATTGGCAGGCGGATTCCTTAACCACTGCGCCACCAGGGAAGCCTGAAAAATCCATTCCTTTCTTAGATCGACTGATTAATTTTTTTCATCGACAAGGGGAAATAACCCACCTCATGGAATTGTTATGAGGACTGAATACACATAAAGAACAATAGAAGACTCTCAGTTAAGTCCAATTCTCTCCTTTTGTGAAGGAGTGGAATATAGTTTGAAGATTTCTTCAACATCACAAAGTAAATATGCAGAGGAATTTACATTGAACTCAACACCCTCTCTCTCCTGGGGCCACTTTTCACTATGCCAGGCTTGGTTTGGGGATTACATTTTTTGTTGTTCATTGTCTTCAAGAGCCATTTTTGGTTGTATGCCTTCAAAGATTCCAAGGAGCAGAGATTTTCAGAGAGGCCATCCCCTGCCCCCCAAAACTATTTTAGGATCAGCTGAGTCCCCTGAAGCTGGGATAGAAGTTCAGCTTTCACTCGAAAGGGCTTCTCTCGAATGATGAGAGGAAGACTGACGTGTCCTCCCCTGGAGTAGGTGTGGGAGGGCACCTTAGCCTTTGATTTTTCTGTCATTACAGACTAAAAGGTTAAAAGGGCAATGTAATAGAGCCGTTTTTTTGTAAAACAAATTAAAATGATATGGAATGCTAAAAATGGCCATTAAGCAGCCAAAGGAACTGCCATCCCCCAACCTGCACCCAAGGCTGCTTTAAACCCTCTAATGTCTGGCCTCGAAGCCAAGAATGGAATTAACACGAAGAAAGCAGAGCCAAGAGATGGAGAGTGTGAGATCGAAAACCAATGTCCCTTCTGAGTTGCATGAGCCAAGTACCCCTGAACTCTTCTGTTACATGAGCCAATCTCTTGTTTTGTTTCTAAGCCAGTTTGATTGGTTTCCATCTGTCTAAATGGAAAGGTCCTTATAAATACACCTGTCCTCCCCGACCTCTTTCTGAAAAAATTTTCAAGCTAAACTTCCCTGCCTCAGTAGTACTCTCCCCATAGCCATTGTCTCACCTCCGGGACTAATGGGTATAAAATCTCAGTAATTTCAAAAGTTTTTTCTTTCTTTGGTGTATCCCAAAGTCCAGCAGGGTCACCAAATCACCCTGGTACCATTCAGCTAGCAATTTACCAACCATAATGAAAAGGGGACTCTGGCTGTCTATTCATGGGGTAGGGGTTAGTCACTGCATTAGAATTCAAATAACAGTAGGTGATGCTTCTAAAATAGAATTGGCACGCAGGGTCCACCTTCAGTTTGTCCTCCATCCAATGGATGGCTAGTACCAGCCATCAAATGGTAAGACACTTCCCTCTTGTGTGTTTCTAGGAGTCCTCAAAGGAGGTGGGCAGATGTGTCATGTGCAAGACGGGCTTCCATAGGCAGCGTGGAAGTCACTTGCACCAGCTCTACTCCTGTCCTGTTTCTGTATCTCTGCTGCTTGGCCACTGCCAGCCCTGGTGCATTGTGCTGTTGACAGACCCAGTGACCTGCCGATTCTTCACCACCAACAATGCCAAAAGCTCACCTTCTCTGTACACTGGTGCTGAATCGAGTCTCGGAGACAGAGTTTTGGGTGAAGCAGAAAAGGATAGCTTTATTGCTTTCCCAGGCAAAGGGGGACAAAGCGGGCTCCTGCCCTCGAAAACTCTGTGTCCCAACCCAGGGGAGTTTGATGAGGAGTTTTATGGCAAGGGTGGGGTTGCTGACCAGATTAGGGTGTGTGCAGGGTCTCAGGTGGTCTCTCCTAATCTTGGTGAGCTTCTCTGGTCCCTTTAATCTCACCTCAGGTGGTTTCCTGGCTGCTCCTCCCTTGATTAGCAACTGTTCAAATCTCCCCTTTGGAACTCAGGGAAGGTCATGGAGGCTGGAGTCTTGCCTACAAGAAATGGGGGACAAAAAAAAGGCCTTCCATGCCTGGGAGCCCCACTGGGCCCTGCTCGGTTTCACCAATGCCACTCTATTTCCTGCCCCTGACTGCTTAAGCTCGACAACAAAAATTAAGCGGTTGATCTAAGAAAGAAATGGAAAATTTTATTCGAGCCAACCTGAGGATTATAACCCAAGAGACAGTCTTTCAGAAAGCTCTGAGGACTGTTCTGCCCATTAGAGGTCAAAGCACAGTTATGTAAGTTTTTGAGACAGAGGGCCATACAGTAAATGACATGTTATTGACAGTGTATACGATCCAGATCTACACGCATACAAAGGAAGCCATGGGTCACGGGTCATCATGGCCCCTTACAAGATTAAGAAGAAAGGTTATCTCCTAAGGAGTTGTGACCCTTGATGAGGTTAAGAAGGAATGTTGTCTCCTAAGGAGGTCTGGTTAATGCAGACACACACAACACGCTAAAGGGGAGAGAGGAGGCCCAAATGGGCAAAGAAACGTTTTATGTTTAAATTTTTCATCTAGCCATAAAATATGAATTTTGTTTCATCACAGGGTTAAACTATTTCATTGTTTGTTACCTATTTATGTGCCTACCACGAATCTATGTCCTTTGCTGATTTTTCATATTTGGATATAATTGAGGTTTTCTTATTGAATTGGAAGACTATTTTTGATATTAAAGTGTTTTTCCTACAGTGCCTTTTGCCATTTCATTTGGTTTAACACATATTTGATTCACAGATACTTGAAGAATAATGTAATGAAATCAACCATTTCCTTCACAATTTCTTCCATTATTTTTATGTTTATCAAGGTTATCCTTGTTTCCTTGTAATTTTTCTAAACTCTGTTTTGAATTTTTATGTAGTAAAACCCAAGGGCATTCTCCTTTACAGGTTTTCTTCTTGCTGTTATGCTCAAAAAAGCCTTTCCTCCTCCCTAGGATCTGATAAAATAATCACACACATTTTCTCATAGTTCTTTTGTGATTTCATTTTATGATTAATTTTTCTTGAATAAATTAAGATGAATAATATTTTATGATAAAAATAATATCTGTGACATAATGTATATCTATCATATCATATTTAGGAAAGATATAAATGGCATATGACCCCAATCATGAGGTTATTCAATATATTAACTTTTAAAATAATCCATTTGGGGCTCTTTAATGCCCCATGTTAATGTTCAATATTCTTTTTTTTTTTTAATTAATTAATTTTTTTGGCTATGCCCCGTGCCTTGCGGGATCTTAGTTCCCCAACCAGGGATTGAACACCGGCCCCCTGCAGTAGAAGTTAGGAGTCCTAACCACTGAATCTCCAGGGAAGTCCCAATGTTCAATATTTTTATTTTGATAGACAAAGCCCTTCTTAAATTTGGTCCTGTGTAAGAAATATATTTGGACTTCCCTGGCGGTCCGTTGGTTAAGACTCTGCACTTCCACTGCAGGGGGCATGGATTTGATCCCTGATCAGGGTAAGATCCTGCATGCTGGGCAGCACACAGTGCAGCCAAAAAAAAAGAAATATAAATATAGCTGGTCTTTGTCCCCAGTCCTAGCACAAAGCTCCTAAAACTTGTGGAACTTCCTGAGTGATAGGCATGGCTTTTGTCATTCATAAGGAGCCTGTTTAAGCACACCTTAGTTTATACTAACGAGGTGATTTAGGGTGTGGCCCCTAGATAGCCTGAGGGTGGGGTTGGTTACCTGAAAGACCAAGAGATCATTTGGCTGGGACTTTCAGCCCCACCCACTGACCTCTGGGAAGGGAGTGGGAGGCGGGCTGCAAATTAAACACTATAAAAACTCTTGGACAATGAGGTTTGAAGAGCTTCCTGGTCGGCAAATGCATCCACATTTGGATGTTGGAAGATCAGGACTCTTCCAGACCTTGCTCTGTGTACTTCTTCACCTGGCTGTTCATCTGTATTATTTATAATATCCTTTATAATAAACTGGTAAACAATAAAATAAGCTACAAGGATATATTGTCAGCACAGGGAATATAGCCAATATTTTATGATAACTGTAAATGGAGTACAAACTTTAAAAAATGTGAATCATTATGTTGTACACCTGAAACTTAAATAACATTATAAATCAACTACACCTCAATAAAAAATAAATAAATATACTGGTAAACAACAGTAAATGTTTCCTGAGTCCTGTGAGCCACTCTAGCAAATAATCAAACCTGAGGAAGGTGTCTGGGAACCTCCAATTTATAACCAGTCAACCAGAAGCACAAGTGACAACCTGGACTTGTGATTGATGTGTGAAGTGGAGGCAATCTTATGGGAATGAGCTCTTAACTTGTGGGATTTGATGCTATCTCCAGGAAGACAGTGTAAGAATTTAATTAAATTTGTAGGAAACCCAGTCAATGTCCGCTGAGGATTGGAGAACTGCTTGGTGGTGTTGGGAGAAACACACATCAGAAGTCCCTCCTTAGTTCTCTCCTCACTTCTAGATACGTCTGCATCCATTTTCTGACCTACTTATGCTCCCTGACACTTCAAGTCCTTTAAAGATGCTTTGCCTTCCCCCTAGTGCAGGGTTTCTCAGCCTTGGCACAACTGACATTTGGGGCTAGACAGGTGTAGGGGCTGTCCGGTGCACTGCAGGATGGTAGCAGTGTCCCTGGCCTCTACTTACTAGATGCCCGTAGCAGCAACCACTCCCCCGGCAAGTTGCAACAACCAAAAATGTCTCTAGCCATTTCCTAATGTCTGGGGGGCTTGGGGAGGGGGGGGCGGATGGAGGAGTTAGTCCCCTGATGAGAACCACTATCCTACAGTGACTTTCCCCCTACGGATGTCACCTGCCTATTTCATGCTTACTTATCTTCTGAGATTGGAGTCAAGCCTTACCTCTGCCTAAACTTGTTCTTTGACCTTCCCAGGTAAGCAAGGTACATCACATCCCCACAAACAGGGTGCAGTCTCTTTCTTTCTCTCATTAAACTGTCTTGTGATCTTGGAGATTGTCTCCGCCACTGGACTGTGAACTCCCCAAGTGTCTACATCCTCCAAGCATGGTGCATAAAGAGTGTTTGTAGAGTGATGCGAAAGTTCTAGCCTATGTACAGCCCCTATGAAATGTCATCAGTCTGCACATGGGAAGTGGGATACAGGGAGTGAAACACTGGAAGCTTCTGGGCCCCACAGGATGGGTACATTGGCCAGACTCAGCATCCCCAAATTAAAACTTCACATCTCTGCGTATTATCCTCTTGAGAATGTCATGCTGTGGGGATCATAAATTGTGTTCTTAAATAGGGCAATGAAACCTTATTGCTACAAGCTTGGTGCAGTGGCACTCCATGAAGTCACATGTTATCAAAGATCCACGGACATTCTTTTCTGTGTCTGGTGCCAGCAATTACCCTGGACCTTACACCAGATCTGGGCCTCCAGAAAGTTGACACTGGTGTTTTGTGGGAGGCAAGTGAGGCCTACAGGCCTACCGCTGGAAGATTACAACCTCCTGCCACCTGTGCTGAACGAGTAACTGTCTTAGTTCACGTGGGCTGCTGTAACAAAATACCATGGACTGCACAGCTTATAAACAGCTAAAGTTTATTTCTCACAGTTCGGGAGGTTGGGGAGTCCAAGATCAAGGCACCTGCACATTCCGTGTCTGGTGAAGACTCCCTTCCTGGTTCATAGACAGCTGCTGTCTTCTCCCTGTGTCTTCACATGGCAGAAGGGGCAAGGGAGCTCTCTGGGGTTTCTTTTAAAGAGCTCTAATCCCTTTCATGAAGGTTCCACCTCCACGACCTAATCATCTCCCAAAGGCCTCACTTCCTACCATCACGTTGGGGGTTAGACTTTCAACACATCAATCTGGAGGGGGGACACAACTATTCTGTCTATAACAGTAATTATCATGCCCCAAACACCCAGAGAGCAAGCTGCACGTGCTCCTTAAGTTCCAGTACAAAAAGAAACATTTCCAGGACTTCCCTGGTGGTGCAGTGGTTAAGAATCCGCCTGCCAATGCAGGGGACACGGGTTCGAGCCCTAGTCTGGGAAGATCCCACATGCCGCGGAGCAACTAAGCCCATGCGCCACAACTACTGAGCCCGCGCGTCACAACTACTGAGCCCACGTGCCACAACTACTGAAGCCCGCGCACCTGGAGCCCGTGCTCTGCAACAAGAGAAGCCACTGCAATGAGAAGCCTGCACACTGCAATGAAGAGTGCCACCCGCCCCAACTAGAGAAAGCCTGCATGCAGCAACGAAGACCCAACACAGCCAAAACTAAATTAAAAAAAAAAAAAAATTAAAAAAAAAACTTCTTCCTCAAGTTAATAAAAATATGTTTTCTTTTTCTGCTGTTATTGGAAACCTGAATATCATACTTTCTTTGAGTGGGTAAAAGTGATCTTAAGTATATGATTAAGAATGGAAATATAGGAGACAAAAACAGGTATTGACAAGTATTTTTTTGTTGTTTCTATTTTCATTTGTGTAAGAATCTTTAACGCAAAACAGGGAAATAAAACATCCATGCAAGTCAAAATATTTGGCGAACAAGTCTATAGTAATCATAAATAAACCAGTTAAGTGACTTCCCTGGTGGTCCAGTGGTTAAGACTCTGCGCTCCCAATGCAGGGGGCCCGGGTTTGATCCCTGGTCGGGGAACTAGATCCCGCATGCCACAACTAAAGATCCTGCACACTGCAATGAAGACCTGGTGCAGCCAAATAAATATTTTTTTAATGTTTATTATAAATAAATAAATAAACAAACAAACCAGTTAAGTATTTTCTAGACCATGCCAGCATTTGGATTTTTAAGACTGGTACCTTCCTTCCTTCTTTTTTTTCTTTCACTCTTTCTCTTCCTTTCTTTCTTCTTTCTTTCTTTCATCTTTTTAGTAGTAGATGACATTTATTTAAATTTTAGAGAGATAACACATAACTTCAAGGAAATGCCAGACTTTTAGAGAGCAGTTTGCCTGCTTCACAGTATCCATTCCCACTCTTATGACATTAGAGATACATCCATGAAAATGTCTGAAAAGCATTCATACAGAATTTTTAACATTACCATTATCAAAGAATAATTAGTAAATACTTGTAATACTAATTAGAAAGACCAGAGAAGAATGCATCAAATTTAGTAAAATATGCATTTGATGCTGTTGGCGCCCTACCCAGACAGTATCCACTTGAACAGTAAACATCACGCCCAGCTCCTGTGAGTATTAGCTGCCCACGTCTGCCCCGTTATGTAGATTACTCGCCTCCAATGAGAGCCACCTTAACCAGGTACGTTTCTTATCCGATGACAACTAAATGATGCTTGTAGCACTTTAATTTGATACTAGAGTCCATTCACTCACTTTTTTAAAAAAACGCAAGTCATCCAGCAGGTAAGTACATGTTTTTAATGTACTTCTCTGTTGTTCCTGTGGGTTTGTTATTTAAATGCAATGAGTTGAACGCACTGATAGAATTTTTTAACTGTGCAGAGGCTGGACAATTTTTATTTTTCTAATAAACTGAAGCCAGGTGAGGTTTAGGACAGCGCTTCAAAAGCTGTCACGTGCGTCCAAATCACCTGGGAGTGCTATTCAAATGCAAATGCTGGTTCCGCAGGTCTGGGCTGGGGCCTGAAATTCTGCATTTCTCACAAGCTCCCAGGTGACGCTGATGCTGCTGGCCTGGGGACCACACTTTGAGAGTGAGGGTTTATGATGATCAAAGCCACACAGCTAGTCTGTGCCTCTTGGGGTGAGGATCCAGCTCTCCTGACTCTTCCTCTAGTTATCTTTCAAGTATACTGCATGGACTTTAATAAAGTAATCATAAAATGCATCATGCAAACAGACTGTTTTGTTTTTTTTTTAAGTAAAAGGGGGCACCATTAACAATTACCAGGCGTAAGGCAGAACTGCCCAAGGCAAATAGGGACTTACGGTTACCCTGGCTTTAACAGAAGTGGAGATTACCTTCCAATGAACAAATGATCAAACATTTATTTTAAATCTACAGGGAAGAAGTGCAGTGCTTTCTCCAAGAGGAAGTCAATCTGGAATATTTTGCAATTGCTAGAGATGTGTGGAAGGGTAAATAAAAAGGGAGGATAAGAGGGACAAATTTAATTTATGTAGTTGTTCAAAAGGCTATTGATAAGGTTCTCCAGTAAATGCTGATAAAGATGAGTCAGCAGAGGATGGAAGGAATGCTTCCTCGTGATAGGAAACTGACTTAGAGCCCAGAAACAAAGGCAGGGATAAACAGGCACTTATCTACGCTGGGGTGGGTGGCAAACCCACTGCAGCACTGCGGAGAAAGGAGGAGTGGTGGGATTGGCTGTAAGGAGCCAAGAATGTGCACTTGGCTTAAAATAAGGAAATGAATGTATCAAAAAGGCTGTTTCAAGGTGTTGGAGTTTAGGAAGGGGTGAATGGGAAGCTAGAATAAATGCCAGATGAGATAACACCTTAAATAGGGCCAGTCTTTTTTACTCAAAGGCAAACTAACTTCAAGGCAAATGCAATTAAAAATAAAATGCTCAGCTTGTCAGCTTGGATGAACATTGGGGGTGAAGTGTCTGACTAAGGGGAATACTATGCAGAACTTGCAATGAGATAGCAGAGTTTAAACCAGAGGCTCTCTACCCCAGCTGCCTATCATTGTCGCTTGGGGAGTGTCTGCAAACTACCAAGGCCTAAGTCCCACTTGGATCTGCTGAATCAAAAATCTTAAAGAGCATGGGCTCCAGGCAACTGTGTTTGGGAGGAAGAAACCCTCCCCTGGAGATTCTGATGCACAGCCAGGGCTGAATACAAATGAGTTGACTAATAAAAATGATGTAGAAACAAAGGTTAATATTTGCTAACCAAAGAAAAGGGATTTCAGTTAGTTTATGGAGAATAATAGCATGGCGCATGATTTTTTTTTTTAAATTATAATTTATTTATTTTATTTTTGGCTGCGTTGGGTCTTCATTGCTGCACGTGGGCTTTCTCTAGTTGCAGCGAGCGGGGGCTACTCTTCAATGCGGTGCGCGGGCTTCTCATTGCGGTGGCTTCTCTTTGTTTCGGAGCACAGGCTCTAGGCACGCGGGCTTCAGTAGTTGTGGCTCGCGGGCTCCAGAACGCAGGCTCAGTAGTTGTGGCGCGTGGGCTTAGTTGCTCCGCAGCATGTGGGATCTTCCTGGACCAGGGCTCGAACCCGTGTCCCCGGCATTGGCTGGTAGATTTTTAACCACTGCGTCACCAGGGAAGCCCTGGTGCATGATTCTTAATCTTCATTTTTCTTCAACACGTATCAAGAAATAGAATGCACTCTTTGTACATATAACACAAATATACAACTCAATGAATTGGATAAAGTGAACACCTATGAAACCACCATCATGTCAGGAAATGTGATTATTGCCAGCACTCCCAGAAATCCTTCCTGCGCCCCTCCCGATGATTCCAACCCCTCCCTACTCCCCAGAGGTAACAACCATCCTGGCTTTTTAAATAATAAATTCCTCATTTTGCTTTATAGTTTCACCACCTCAGTATGTACCCTTAAACAATATAGTTTCATTTTTACTGCTTTTGAACTGTATATAAATGGAAGATGCCTTTGTGTCTGTCTTCTATTTTTTTTTTTTGTATTTCGGCTGCGTGGCACGCAGGCTGGTTCCCCGACCAGGGATCTAACCCAGTCCTCTACAGTGAAAGCGCCGTATCCTAACCACGAGGCCACCAAGGAACTCCTGTGTGTCTGTCTTCTTTCATTCAATACTTTTTAAAGATTTATCCATGACGTTGCTTGTGGTCAGGTCCTTTCTCAATGCTGTAGAGCAAGGTTCAGAAGACTATGACTGCTGGGCCAAATCTGGGCCACCACCTGTTTTGTAAATAAAGTTTTATTGGAATTGTCCATGGCTGCTCACACACTACAATGGCAGAGTTGAGTAGTTGCAGCAATGTCCCTGTGGTCCACAAAGCCTTAAGTATTTGCTATCTCTATTTGACCAGCTGAAATGGGGACAGTAATATCCATCTCCAGAGGAAGATCTGTACCTCAATAGGATAGCCAGTACAACTTACTAACTCAGAAATATCATTAGAATCCCTACCATGTGTACTATTTTGTACATCCATTACCTTAACTCATCCATTCAAACAATAAACATTTATTTTGCCCACATACATGCCAGGTTTTGGGTAGGCACTAGATTGTCAGAAGAACTCTATATAATGATCAGCATTCATTGAGCATTTGCTCTATGCCATTATGTTAACCATTCTGCCTATATTTTCTTCTTAGCCTTCCTATGGCAGAGACCATTATATCTCCACCAAACGTTCACGCTCCCCATTCCATAGTTTAAGGTTGTTGCTGTTCCCAACAAAGTAGGACATCTCCCAATCACCGTTATAGTTAGAGGCACCATATAATCAAGTTCTAGCCATGGAGTGTGAGTGGAAGCAATGTGCACCTTTTCTTTTCCTCGTCCATAAAAGCTTCCCACTTTTGGGAGGGGCTCATTTGTCCTCTTTCTTCTTCCTCTTCCTTGAAGCAAAAAGTGCTAAAACCCAAGGGGATGGTAGCCACAAGAGAGAAGGATCTTAGTGTAGTAGCCAACCTCCAATATGGTTCCCAGTGATCCTCACCTCCAGGTATTCATACCCATATATTCACCTCTTCAATTGAATAGGACTGACTTATGTAATCCATAGGATTCAATGGAAATGATGACTTCTGAGATTAAATCATAAAAGACATTGTAGTTTCTGTCTTGCTTTATCTTGGATCACTCCTCTGGGGGAAGCCAATGCCATGCTGTAAGGACACTCAAGCAGCCCTGTGGAGAGGTCCATGTGATAAGGAACTAAGGCTTCTTAACAACAACCAGCATCAACTTGACAGTCACGTGAGCGTACCATCTTGGAAGCAGATCCCATAGTCCCAGTCAAGGTTTCAGATGACTGCAACCCTGGCCAGTATCTTGAATACAAGATATTGTATTCATGAGAGACTCTATCCGTAACCATTCATCTAAGGCAGTCTCAAATTCCTGACCCTGTGAAACTATGTGACATAACAAATGTTTTCACTGGGTAATTTGTTACACAGCAATAGATAACTAATACAACTGGGTCCCTGAATGATTACAAGGAGATCTACCACTGACTAGGAATGCAGGAATTGAATGAGTGATACATAATGTCTAGAGCATTAAGCCACTAAATATTTGGGGTTTATGCTACACTGAATAACAACTATTACAATATTATTAATTTAAATTTGATTCTTATCTACTACTTTGTATGAGAGACCCACATGACAATAAAGGTCAGGACATAATAATATTTGAATTGTATGCATTTGTTTGTACTTATATAACACTGTTGTTTTTAAAATTTGCTTTGTAATGGAAATGTTTTTTCCAATAAGCCCTTTTCAAAGCCCTCAGTATAAATCAAATAATATCTGAGCTTGTTCAAACTGCAACAGTGTTGAACTAGTGACAATTTTACATCTTCTGTCTATCCCAGCCTTCCACTCACTTCTTGAAGTTACTTTAAACATAACAGCATTTCCAAAAAGGAAGACATGGTTTGAGGATTGCAGGTCCATTGAATATGAAATTAGGAACATTTTGTAATGGAAAAGAGTCCTTGAGAGGATTAGTTCCCCCCCTCTTTCTCTCTCCCTCCTGTCCTCTATCTTTCCTTCCATCCTTCCTGCCCTCCCTCTTTCTCCCCAGCTAGTAAATTATCCTGAAATAATTTGCACAAAGTAAGTAGGCATGTGTGATGATGAATTCCAAGAAATGTCATTTGATTGGGGAAAAAACAAGCTCAACCAAAGTAGATAAAATTTTGGAGAGTCAGAGAGAACTCTGAATGTTAAAAAGAGAGCCAAATTATACAGCTCCCATCGGTGTGAGCCTTCTGTCTCTGGTCAGCTCAGCAGTTAAAATCCAGTTCTTCTTGAAATACTTTTATGTTCTAAGACTTTCTTTCTTCCACAGGAAAAGGCAAAGGTGATTCCAGTTAAAGCCGAAAATTGGCAATGAGCTTGATGTTTAACTGCTCCCAGTTCACTTTCCAGGCAACTCTAGAAGAACACATTTTTTTATATTTTAATAATACATTTTAAAAGGGCAAAAAGGATCCCTTTTTTTATGTTCAAGAAGAATTAACAAGTATGGTTTCATCTCTTCCCTTAGGAAAGGTTTTGAAGGCAAGTAAGAGGAGGTGTTACCATGTGAAGTAGATCCTGCTGTCAAACCCAGAGGGTTCAACAGTCTGGGAAGAAAGCTTGCCTGAAGGAAGTAATCCAGGCGGTTTTCAATGGTAATGACTTAACACCATTTTCCTTTTTATTTACAATCACATGGATACATTTAAGAAGCAAGAGTTGCAAGGTCGAAAATTTATCCACATTCTGCCTCATTTAGGATGCTTTTGGCTGCAAGTAATAGATATTCATCTCAAATAGCTTTTTTTTTTTTTTTTTGGTTGCGTTGGGTCTTCATTGCTGCATGCAGGCTTTCTCTAGTTGAGGCGAGCGAGGCTACTCTTCGTGGCAGTGCACGAGTTTCTCATTGTGGTGGCTTCTCTTGTTGCACAGCACAGGTATAGGCGTGTGGGTTTCAGTAGTTGTGGTGCGTGGGCTCAGTAGTTGTGGCTCATGGGCTCTAGAGTGCAGGCTCAGTAGTTGTGGTGCACGGGCTTAGTTGCTCTGCGGCATGTGGGATCTTCGCGGACCAGGGCTCGAACTTGTGTCCCCTGCATTGGCAGGCGGATTCTTAACTACTGCACCGCCAGGGAAGCCCTCAAATAGCTTTAACCTAGGGAATTCCTCTCACATACCAAGAAATGTGGAGGTAGGGTGGTCATTTCAGGATCCAACAGCATCATCAAGAACCCAGTTTCCAGGACTTCCCTGGCTGTCCAGTGGTTAAGACTCTGTGCTTCCACTGCAGGGGGCGTGGGTTCAATCCATGCCCACATGGCATGACCAAAAATTTAAAAAAGAACCCAGTTTCCTTCTAGCTTCCTACCCTACCATCACAGTGTGTCTGTTAGTCCTCAGCTAGCCACCTCTCCAGGTCCCAAGTTGCCTGCCACAGTTCCAGTTATTACCTACATTAGAACAGAGACTTTCTCCCCTGTGTGTCTCTCCTTTTCAATGAGGAAAATCTTCCCAGATGCCCTCCAGGAGATGTCCCAATATTTCATGGACAGAGGTGTTGCACAAGCCCATGCTGAAACAAATCACTGACAAGGAATGGGGCACAGTGACCAGTTTGGACTAATCAGTATTTGCTTCTGAGTTGTGGGGGGGAGAACTACTTTCCTGGAACAAATGACTGTCCAGAAAGAAGGACACCTAAACTCAGGGCAACCAGCAGTGTGTGCTGTACACTACAACCCGGTGTGCAAAACATAAGCTTTCTCATTTGTCTATAAATATCTTGCTCTTGAGATATGGCAGAGGTGGAAAAATCTTAACTTCCAATTAAGGTAACTTGGTCACTTCTAGTTCAGAACAGGCTCTCTCAAGTTGGCTCAATTTCTTTTGGATAAATCGTTAATCCAATTTAAGGTTCAAATTCACTACCAGAAAAAAAAGGCGGCGGGGTTGTGGGGGGGGGGAATCCTCTGGCGGTCCAGTGGTTAACACTCCGTGCTTCCACTGCAGGGGGTGTGGGTTCGATCCCAGGTCAAGGAACTAAGATCCCAAATTATCTGCGGCATGGCCAAAGGAAAAAAAAAAAAAAAATTCACTTGCTTTCTTTGTCCTTATTGGTGATGGTGGAAGGGATGGCTGGGTATTCCCAGGCGCCAGGGAGTTGACAAGAGTCTCAAGACACCAGCACAGGCCCTCGTGGCATAGGTACACCAAACCCCCAACGGTATAAATACAGCCTCCCCACTGTAGTGCAGGGCTCCCTATGACTTTTCACCCCAGAGTGCCAAGTGGGGATTGTGGCCTAGGCACCACTGCTCTAGTATTTCCTCCAAGTGCCTCTAGCTGTTTCTAATCCACATCCTCCACGCAGGAGTCTTGATCCAGAGGGAGGGAGATGGAACACACTTATCTAACCCCATGTCCTTCCTCTTTTCCGCTACTTTTAGGTCCACCCCTCCAGACTGGAAAGAAGGCATTTGCTCCACTTCTCCCTACCTGTTCAGAACTCCTCATGCATCACATCCTCCTTCTCCCCTATCCTATGACTTCCCTTGTGCCAGCAGGGGTTTTCATCCCTCCTCTTTCCTGGGTACATGAATCTCATGAGTGAGCCTTAATAGCGAAAACTGTTCCCCTTAAGAGGAAAAATGACTCAGATCACTGAAAGAGGAAAAACACTTCTGCTTGCAAAACAGCATTTGTTGCTATGGGTATTTTAAAAATATTATCCCTGCTCCATCACTTACCAATTGTTTATGTCAAATGCATGTTTTTCAGTTTGAAACAGGCAAAGTTTTGTTAAGGACAATCACTTTCACAAACGTACTTATTTATGATGAGCGTTTAGAGCAGTGACTCAGAAGCCAGGGATTCATTCACATAGTTCTTGTCTGCCTGGTAGCAATGTATTCTATTAATTCGCTTAGTTTAGTGGGCTATTATGATAGATGTCCCTTATTGAGCACCTACTATGCTTCCAAAATTTTACATCTATTAATTCAACAATCTTAATTCTAACCCCTTACCCATAAGGTAGTAATTATCATTTCCATCTTACATCTTACTAAAGCTCAGAGAGGTTAAGTAACTTTCCCAAAGTCACACAGTGCTGAATTCAGAATTTAAGTCCAAGTCTTCTGACTCCCAAATCTGAGTCCTTTCCTCCCCAGTGGAAGCTGCAGTGACAGTATAGCAGGGTTAAGAGCACAGACTCTGGAATCTGACCAACCTGGATTCCAGTTCCAAGTGGACAATTATTGTGTGCCCTTGAACAAGGCATGTAACCACCTTAATCCCCAATTTTCTCATCTCTAAAAGGAGGTAATAATAGTTCATACCTCATATGGATGTTGTAAAGATCGAATGAGATAAAATACCATATACATTAGAGTTTAGGGCAGCATGCAGGGAGTACTCCATAATTAATTTTGGCTAGTATTCTTGTTGTTATATTATAGTACTGCATCTCCCAAGGGCCCTCATACTAAAAAGAACTTAGAGAGAACCTGTTTCTATTGCAAAACTTTACAAATGAGAAACTGAGACCTTAAAATTTACTTATCCATATTAACATATATATGTGTATATATACATATATATAATTATATATATATGTAAAATCTTTGTCTCCAAAAACCTATGATACATATGTATATCACAGCCTTTGGAGACAAAAAGTTCATTGTTCCTTCAAAGACAAGTTCAAAAATATATGGATTCTGGGCTTCCCTGGTGGCGCAGTGGTTGAGAATCTGCCTGCCAATGCAGGGGACACGCGTTCGATCCCTGGTCCAGAAAGACCCCACATGCCGCAGAGCATGCAACTAAGTTGCTGCAGAGCAACTAAGCCCGTGCACCACAACTACTGAGCCTGCGCTCTAGAGCCCGTGTGCCACAACTACTGAGCCCATGTGCCACAAATACTGAAGCCCGTGCGCCTAGAGCCCATGCTCCACAACAAGAGAAGCCACCGCAATGAGAAGCCCGTGCTCCGCAACGAAGAGTAGCCCCCACTCGCCGCAACTAGAGAAAGCCCGGGCAGAGCAACGAAGACCCAATGCAGCCAAAAATAAATTAATTGATTAATTAAAAAAAAAAAAAATATATATATATATATATGGATTCCGACTGGGTTCCTCTTCAATCCATTGGTTTGGGGGTGTCTGATGAACCCGTGGGGTCAGAAAGAAGTTGAAGATGCCATGGGGGGAAAAGCATTCATGGGTGTGGGCAAAGCAATAAAAGGAAACTCTAGAAGGCAACTAAGAGGGTCAGGAAGGAAAACTGCCAGAGACCATGAATAGTTCATCTATCAGCAGAAGAAATCAGCTCATAATTCAAGAAACAAATAAAAATTGGACCATAATGAGGCCCAATTAACTCATCCTCCAAACACATTCTCTGTAGTGGACATCTGTTGTTTTGGCTGCCTTTCTAGTATTTACAGCCCAGTTTCTCTTCAGAGGAACTATATGGCTTCCATCAACTTGTTTGGGGAGTGACCCCATCCCTAGCTCCAGGACCCCATGGATTTAAACCAATCAGCTAATTTCATCCCCCAAATCACAGTTCAGACAGGCACATAATCCACCAGAGCCCATGAGACTTGAAGGTGTGTGTCTGGGAGAGAAGCTCTTCCTCTGAGTATGTCACAGCCATCTCGCCAACATGCAGAGGCAGACTAACGATGAAGCTGACATAGAGAGGAAGACAGAGTCAGGATATTTGCACTGATTGAGCCTGAATGTATCAATAGAATACTTCTGGAACTTCTCAGTACTGTGAGCCTATACTGACCTCCCCGCACAGGACATATTTCATTTACCCAACCCAGTGAGAAGTAGGGTATTACCCCTTTTCTCCAGGAAACCCAGGGCTCAGATAAATAAAGAGAATTCCCTAGTGTCACAGAAGCCAGGATTTGCACCTGGTTCTCTTTGCATGCGTCTATAATCCTCACAGCAAATGAAAACTCAAGAGAGTTTATGGAACATGGCTACAGTCACACAGGAGTAGGTCAGAGGTGGAGCCAGGCTTCTCATTCAGAATTTTTTGTCTCCAAAGTTTGTATACCCTGCTCTGACTTTAAACTATGAGCTAATTTTTGAGTCAGAGCAAACAGCAAGATGAACTCATGCTTTATTTTTTTAAATTAATTAATTAATTAAATTTTGGCTGCCTTGGGTCTTCGTTGCTGCGAGCGGGTTTTCTCTAGTTGCGGCGAGCGGGGGCTACTCTTCATTGTGGTGCGCAGGCTTCTCATTGCAATGGCTTCTCTTGTTGAGTAGCTCAGGCTCTAGGAGCGTGGGCTTCAGTAGTTGTGGCACGTGGGCTCAGGAGTTGTGGCTCGCGGGCTCTAGAGCACAGGCTCAGTAGTTGTGGCGCACAGGCTTAGTTGCTCCACGGCATGTGGGATCTTCCCGGATCAGGGCTCGAACCTGTGTCCCCTGCATTGGCAGGCAGATTCTTAACCGCTGCGCCACCAGGGAAGTCCCTGAACTCATGCTTTTAGGAGTAAGTTTCCAGACCCCATGAAGTTGGTGTACTCAGACTAAATAATTTCACATGCTTATATAGCTTATTCTTTTTTGTTTTTGTTTTTGTTTTTTTGCCTCACTGCATGGCTTGAGGGATCTTAGTTCCCCTACCAGGGACTGAATGCAGGCCCTCAGCAGTGAAAGTGTGGAGTCCTAACCACTGGACCGCCAGGGCATTCCCACTAAATATCTTATTCTCAAATTGCCCCTCTGCTATGATACAGGGAAAGGGTCAAGAAAGAGAAATATCATGAAAATCTCACTATGTGCAGACAGATGCCCAGCTGGGTTTGTCTCCTGCTTGGAGAGTCTACTGGAAGCCACTAGCTTGCCCACAAATCCATTCTCTCCTTTTCGGATATGTGGCCAAGCTACACTTCCCAGCCTCCCTTGCAGTTAGGTGTGACCACGTGATTCAGCTCCTGCCAATGGAATTCAAGTGGAAGTGCCGTCGTGCACCTAGTACTTAAGCAGTGGGCGTGGCTCCTCTGTGTTCTTTTCCTTTCCCCTTGACCATGCAGATGAAGTTTATGACTTAGCCTATAAGGCAAAGTGACATGATGGAAGGAACCTGGGTCCCTGACAGACCATGCAGGTTAGAACCACCCCAGCAATGGAAAGTGCTCACCTCAGAACTGTTACATAAGAGAGAATAAACTGCTTCAAGCCATGTATTGTTGGATATTTTTGTTATAGCAGCTTAGTGTGTGTACCCTAAAACAAGGGTCTAGTCATCCCACAGGTGAGCTCAGGTAGGGTAAATGAAGTCAGCTCTTGTACCTCCAGTGAAAAGGCACAGAATTTCATGCCTCTTTGTTAGTCTTTCAGCCTGAATGCTCACTGCAGTGAGCATTGGATCAGGGACTAGAGCAGGCTGCAGAGTCCTTAAAGCATGGAACCAGCATCTGTTGCAGAGAGCAGGGGAAGAGGGCCACAGAGCTTAGGAGAGCTTCTTAAAATCCTGGTGCTGTGAGCAGAGACTTGGGGAGAACAGGTAGACCCCAGAAACATCTGTTAAGTGAAGACCAAAGATGAGATGTCTCTTCTGCCTGGGGGAAGCTTCTGAAAATACTTTGATGGGGTTTCTTAAAAAAGAAATCAAACAGGCTAGCAATTCACTGATAGCCAAGGACTAGAGCTTCCTTTCTCTCTCTCATAGTACCAGTGTTCAGAAATACCTTTGGGCATATTGCAGGAAAGGGGACCCCTTCCAGGGCCCAAGAGTGGGCTCTTGTCTAACACTCGGTACTGAATTGTCCGAGGAGACACACATGCGGACAAAGCAAAAGACTTTATTGGGAAGGTGCACCCAGGCGGAGAGCAGCAGGGTAAGGGAACCCAGGAGAACTGCTCTGCCACGTGGCTTGTAGTCTCAGATTTTATGGTAATGGGGTTAGTTTCCAGGTTGTCTCTAGCCAATCATCTTGCTTGGCCCATAGTCTGACTCAGGGTCCTTCCTGGTGGTGCAAGCATCTCTCAGCCAAGATGGATTCCAGTGCAAAGGATTCTGGGAGGTGGGAAGACATATGGGCTGGCGTCTCCTCCCTCCTTTGGCCCCTCCCGAATTCTCCCACTTAGTTTTCGGTAGCAGCACCGTGTTCCTTGTCGAGACCTCCTGTTGTGAGACAACTCAGGCAAGTGGTTCTCATCGTGCCTGGCCAAGGCAGGTGATTTCGGTCAATGGTTCCCTAACAGGTGGATTGATTTCCCAGCATAAATAGTATCTCTGAATATTCACAATCCCTTTGAGCAGATAGATATTACCCATTGTGGGCAAGGGTACAGGAAAATGACCACCTCATATTGTACTGCTCAAAATGCTGGAGAAGCAGCATGCATGGCACAGTGGTTAGGAGCTAGGACTCCAAAGCCAGCCCTAGCACTTACTAGCTCAGTGACCTGGGCAACCGCTGCTGACTCAGCTTCATCATCTGTAAAATGGGGATGATAATAATAGTACCTACTGCATATCATCATCATGAGGATGTTCGTAGAACAGTGCCTGGCACATAGTAAGCACTACGTAGATATTTGTTGAAAAAATGTCGATACCAACTTTAAGGATGGGATTTTGAAAATGTGCATCAAAAGCTTTGACCCACCAACTCCACGTCTAAGAATTTTTCCCAAAGAGATCATCATGGGTGTGTGCAAAGATTTATCTTCAAGAAAGCTCATTGAAATAATACGTGACCATCAATAGGGGGCTGGCTAAATAAACAGTAGTAGAGGACAGTCACATTTTATGCAAGGGATTGTTTTGCTGGAGATCTTGCAGAATGCAAAACTCACATTATGCAAGATTAAATTCCCTACCAAAAATAAATGCAAAGCAGGATTTACATTCTTTCAAATTTTGCCCATAAAGCAAATTTTAATTAATATTTTATATCCTACTACTTCTAACTGTGTAATTCAAATTTGCATTAAATGTAACCTACTGTATATTTATTATGGAGCCACACAAAAATTTATGTTACAGAAGAACAAGCAATGGCTGAGCAACACCTCCATGATACATCAATTTGTAGAAGTGTGACCCCATTTTCATCAGATAGACCTTTTTTTTAATTAATTAATTTATTTTTATTTATTTTTGGCTGCACTGGGTCTTTGTTGCGGCACGCGGGCTTTCTCTAGTTGCGGCGAGCAGGGGCTACTCTTCTTTGCAGTGCGCAGGCTTCTCATTGCAGTGTCTTCTCTTGTTGCAGAGCACGGGCTCTAGGCACGCGGGCTTCAGTAGTTGCAGCACGCAGACTCAGTAGTTGTGGTGCACGGGCTTAGTTGCTCTGCGGCATGTGGGATCTTCCCGGACCAGGGCTCAAACCCATGTCCCCTGCTTTGGCAGGTGGATTCTTAACCACTGCGCCACCAGCGAAGTCCCTAGACATTTTTTAAATGCTGGGAAACTATACATCAAAATTTAAAGTGTGCTGGCAGCTTTACTGGTAATTTTTGTTTCCTTCTTTTTATTTACCTACATTTTCTAAATATTCTCTGGGGATCATTAATAGTTTTTGTAATAAGAAATAATAAATGGAAATTTTAAGGAATAAATGTATCATTCATACTAACCTAATTTTGAAAAAATTTACAGAAGTATCTATGCAAACAAATAGTTTCATAAAAGAAAATAGTTCCAACCTGTTCAGTGATGTCTACAGTGAACTGGAGATGTGTTCTTCTCCATTATTTGGTCCCGAGGATAGGTCTGGACAGGAAATAGCAGAGTTGACCAGAGCTCAAACTGAGGTTCCGTCGACCTAATCCAGAATAAATTAAATCAAATTGTGTTTCAAAGTGCATCAAAGAACACTTTTAAAAAAAATTTTTATTTTATATTGGAGTACAGTTGATTTACAATGTTGTGTTAGTTTCAGGTATACAGCACAGTGATTCAGTTATACATGTATCAGTACATATATCTATTCTTTTTCAAATTATTTTCCCATTTAGGTTATTACAGAATATTTAGTAGTTTCCTGTGCTATACAATAGGTCCTTGTTGGTTCTCTATTTTAAATATAGTAGTGTCCATATGTCAATACCAAACTCCCAATTTATCCCTCCCCCCGGCAAAGGACACTTCAGAAGCCAGATTACACTGGATCACTTGCTCAATATGCCTATGTGTGCTTCTTTTTGAGATTTGGCCATATCGTTAAACAAAAAAAGTGTGCTGTTTTGGAGACTCAAAAAAGAGCAAAGGACACTAAAGGGCCTTCTCTGAGCAGAGCTGGCGTGCTCCATGCAAAGCAGAAACGAAGAGGAAGCTGCAACTCTTCATCACTTGCTCCTTTCCAGGGAAAGGCACATGGGGATGCGGGATGGTCTCTAAGGGACCCCAGGGAAGCAATGGTTCTGCACAACAGCCCAGAGCAGGCTGTGGCCTCCTGAACCTTCCGTCCCACAGTTGGTAAACAGTGGGTGTTACTGTTCATTCGAGACCTTACAGGCCTTATCTCTCCCCTCACCAGGGATTCTGAACCCTCTTTAAGTTTTTGTTCATTTTTCACTTTGAACAAACACTCTGACAACCCACGGGAATGTGCTAACACATTCCCATGGATGGTCTGGTTCACCCATCACAAAAAGCCTATGAACTTTCAGCTATGCAATGAATGAGGTCTGAGGATCTAATGCAAAACATGGTGACCATACACAGACATAGAGAACAGACTTGTGGTTGCCAAGGGGGAGAGGGAGCGGGGAAGGGATGGAGTGGGAGTTTGGGGTTAGTAGATGCAAACTACTGTATACAGAATGGATACACAACAAGGTCCTACTGTACAGCACAGGGAACTATATTCAATATCCTATGATAAACCATAACAGAGAAGAATATAAAAAAGAATTTATATACACGTATAACTGAATCACTTTGCTGTACAGCAGAAATTAACACAACACTGTAAATCAACTATACTTCAATTTGAAAAAAAAAAAACCATGGTGACCATTGTTGATAACACTGTATTTTATAATTGAAATTTGCTAAGAGAGTAGAACCTAGAAAACTTAGAACTTAAATGTTCTCACTGAAAAAAAAAAAAAAAGATAATTATGTGAAGTGATGGATGAGTGAATGAGCTAGATGAGGGAATCCCTTCCCAATGTATACGTGTACCAAATCACCATGACGTACAATTAAATATCTTACAATTTTACTTGTCAATTATACTTCAATAAAGCTGAAATAAAAATAATTTTAAAACATTTTAAGCCTTCGAGGCAAACATGATTATTCTTCGAATCTTACAGAGTTGAGAACGGCAGAAGAGTGTAGAGGATAAGAGCTTGGACTCTGGTTTGAATCCTGGATCCACCAGGCTTCTGAGCTATGGAACCTTCAGCAAGTTACTCAAGTCTTCTGTGCCTCATCCTTCATTTCCTCATCTGTAAAATGGAGACAATAATAACAGCACCTATGTAGTTGTGTTTGTTTTTTTTTTTAGCAAGAGATAGCACGCACATTCATTGTTGTACCAATCATAGCCTTATGTATATCACCACTAAGCAGACAAAAATCATTAAGCATGCAAGCCAAAGGTGGTCATACATATAGTAACGCCGAGACTTGAAATGTTTCATCTTGATTTTTATGGTTTCACTTCTGAAATTTAAAAGTGACCTTGCCGAATAAAATCTCAATGTTTCTTCAATCTAGAAACCTGCCCAGGATTTTTGATCCTAGACTAGTTCCACTTAACCTGGGCCAAACAGAACAGTTTGTTTATTTTGATGTTGAACATGGGGATATGTTACAAGACCTGGGGTTAGGGGCAAAATCTTCAACAGGTGTAAGTGTTGATGGAGAAAAATACCTCTAAGCATATAAGGAAGGACGTTTCTTTTCCTGTCTCCTGAGTTCTTTGCAGGATGCGCTGGAACTCAGCAGGTGTAGACCTGCCCTCTAGTGGATCTGGGTGCGCGACGATTTCGGTTCAGCGTTTGCTGTGTCTGGCTTGACAAGCGTTATTAAACTCAATCGTCCATCAAAAGTGACCTGTTGGGGGTCTGGGTTAGGTGCTGAGCAAGTGAAAAGTTCAAGTGGCAAACGAGACCCTGCGGCTGAAGGTAATGCCCGTTCTTCAGCTTCCAACTGGGGACGCGAGGCTTTTAATTGTCCCAGCCTCTCGGGCTGCACACTTGAACGGATGCGAAGCCCTCCCCTGAGCTCTCGGAGCTGGTCTTGGCTCTCTGCACGCGGGCGCTGAGGCAAACCCCCATCGGGCTGGAACTCTGGGAAGTGGCCCCGCGGGGACCCGCGCCGCGGTCAGCGCAGAGCAGCCGTGACGGACCTGCAAGTGAGGCCGCGGGGTCCCCGCGTCGCCTGCCCAGACCGTGACGGCCGCCCAGCGGGAGCGGCTTCCCGCCGCATCGTCGAGGCGCTCAGACACCTCGGGGGCCCAGAACATGGCTGCGCCTGCCGGCTCGGTCCCGCCCCGCTGCTGCCTCCTGAGGACGCGCGGCCGGCGCGGGAGGTGACGGCCCTCCCACGCTTGCGCCCGGCGGGTGCGTAGAAACGCGGGGCACGTCTCCGGGGCGGCCGAGGGGCGGCCGCAGGGCAGATGGGGCGGGGCGGGCGCACGGGCGCCCCCAGCCGGAGCCCCAGCCTCTGCAGTTTTGTTGTGGAAAGCTCTTGGAACAGTGCTTAGCACAGAACAAACGCTCGAGGTACGTTAGCTATTACGCAGCAGATGCGGAAACCTGGGCTGAGACAGATGTGTTAACGTGCCCATGGTAAAAACAGCAAGTGTTGGAGCCAAGATTTGCTTGGGTTTCCTCAAGATTCTCAGATCTTAAAGTTTGATTTGGGTCTTTTATAATAACCTCCCGTGTCTCTCCTTAACACGCTCATGCTTTCCTCTCCCTTCTGGAGCATGTGGTATGCATTTCTAATAGCTGTTCTAATGTCCTTGTCTACAAATCACCTCTGACATTTCTGGATCTGTTCCTATTGGTTGATTTTTCTCCTCATTATAACTCATAGTTTCCTGCTTCTTCGTATGCCTGGTGATTTTTTATTGGATGTCAGACATTGTGAATGTTACCCTGTTGAGTGCTGAAGGTTTTTTGTTTTGTTTTGTTTTGTTTTGTATTCTTTCAAATATTTGGAGGTTTTGTTTTAGGATGTAGTTAAGTTAGTGGAAATAATTTGAACCTTTTGAGGCCTGCTTTTAAGATTGCTCGGCAGGTCCAGAACAGCCTTAGTCTAGGGCTAATTTGGGCACGACCAAGGCAATATCTTTCTCAGGATTCTGCTCCATGTCCCACACGTTAGGAGTTCTTTCCTTTCTGGTTGGTGATGTTAGGGAGGGGGAAATTTCCCCCCCTATCCCTCTTGAGTTCTTGTGGCTGGACATAATAAAATGGACACAAGACATATTAATAGGAAAAAATTTTTATTCATGCACATGGAGGCCCTATAGAAATGGGACCTAGGAAGTGGCCAAAGCAGGCAGCTTTTATACTTTTTAGACAAAGGAACAATACATTTGTGAGGAATTGACAGAACAAAGAAACTTAGTGAAGAATCTAAACAGAGTTTGGGCTTGGGATAGTAAATTGAAGAAGAAAAAAGCCTTTGTCTATATAGGCTTCTTGGCCTGATAATTCCCTACCTCTGGAGATAAGGGTGTCCTTCTACATCCAGATGCAGGGAGGGCACCTTTCACATGAGGGCTTTATTTCCTGCTTTCAGGGAGACACGGAGGAGAGTCAAAGTGTCCCATTTGCATCAGCTGTTTCTTATTTAATTCAAAAAATCAATATGCCATTGAGGCATATTTTGGGGTGGCCTGCCCTGGGCCCCAACAGTGAGAACACAGATAATTCCCGACATGTGTAAGCTCCGCCTGATTCTTCTTGGTGGTCTTTCCTTGGCTTCGGGGAACCTCACGCGTATGCGCTGCTCAGCACTCAGCTGCAGAGTTGAGGGGGACCCTCTGCAGATCTCCAATCCTCTCTCCACAGAGAGAATTTGCTCCCATTGCCCAGGCCCTTGAGCAGGATCTTGAACTTATGAAGTCTTCAGTAAGTAGTTGCTGAATGAATGACTATCGTCCTGCTCTCTGTAAGTTAAGCAAACTTGGGTTGGGGCTTAGCATTTGCCTTCTAGAAAATATCCCACAATTGGTTTGCAATTGGTTTGCAAACCAAGGGCAGATTCTCCACTAACAGCAAGCTCATTCTTCCAGGAGAGAGTAAGCTGGAGATAAACATTGTCTTGGGACTCAGAGCCACCTGCTGACATCAGTGACGGAGCTGCAGGACAGAGAGATCCAGGGTCTAGAGCTGCATCACCCAATACAGGAGCCAGTGAGTACATGTGGCTATTGAACATTTGAAACATGGCTAGTCTGCAGAAACAGACTCACAGACATAGAGAACAGACTTGTGGTTGCCAAGGGGAAGGGGGGAGGGGGGAGGGATGGACTGGGAGTTTGGGGTTAGTAGATGCAAACTATTACATACAGAATGGATGGACAACAAGGTCCTACTGTACAGCACAGGGAACTATATTCAATGCCCTGGGATAAACCATAATGGAAAAGAATATAAAAAAGAATGTATATATATGTATAACTAACTTTGCTGTACAGCAGAAATTAACACAACATTGTAAATCAATTAAACTTCAATTTTAAAAAATTAATTTAAAAAAAAGAGGGAATTTCCTGGCAGTTGAGTGGTTAGGACTCTGTGCTGTCACTGCTGAGGGCCCGGGTTCAATCCCTGGTCGGGGAACCAAGATCCCACAAGCCATGCGGTGTGGCAAAAAAAAAAAAAAGCAAAGAAAAGAAACGTGGCTAGTCTGAACTGTGATTGTAAGTATAAAATACACACCGGCTTATTCAAAGATTTAGTATGAAGAAAACAATGTAATGACTTTTTACACTGAATACACATTGAAGCAATGATAGTTTGGGTTAAAACAATATTAAAATTAATTTCAGTGGTGTCTTTTTACCCTTTTAAGGGGGCTACCAGAATGTTTAAAATCATGTATTGTGGCTCGCATTATATTTCTTTTTTTTTTTTATTTAATATAGGTTTTTTTTTTAAATCAGTCATCAATTTTATACATATCAGTGTATACATGTCAATCCCAATCGCCCAATTCAGCACACCACCATCCCCACCCCACCGCAGTTTTCCCCCCTTGGTGTCCATACGTTTGTTCTCTACATCTGTGTCTCAACTTCTGCCCTGCAAACCAGTTCATCTGTACCATTTTTCTAGGCTCCACATACATGCGTTAATATACGATATTTGTTTTTCTCTCTCTGACTTACTTCACTCTGTATGACAGTCTCTAGATCCATCCACGTCTCAACAAATGACTCAATTTCGTTCCTTTTTATGGCTAAGTAATATTCCATTGTATATATGTACCACAACTTCTTTATCCATTCGTCTGTCGATGGGCATTTAGGTTGCTTCCATGACCTGGCTATTGTAAATAGTGCTCGCATTATATTTCTGTTACCCAACACTGCCCTGGAGGAAGAGGGCATCCCAGAAGGGCAGGCCTGGGCCAGCCACAGAATCTTAGAACCCATCCTCAAGACTTGAGGCTGACAGGAAGTAGAATTAAGTGAAGGCAGAGGAGATGGGGAGCAGGATACGTAGAGGCAGATGTGATATATGTCCATCTCTTGTTACTCTGCCATCCTTCCCCACCCCAATCCCCCAAGCAACGTAACATGAGTCACTCACCCACTGCCTTAGGGAGATAGTTGTCACTGTAAAAGCAGAGAACAATGGAAGCATATTCTCAGTTTTTAAGATCAAGAGCCAAAGAAAAAGCCAAACTCCAGACTAGGAAAAGCCACCCCAGCCTTTATCTATTTACAGCATCCAGGAGGGAGAGCTGGACCACCTGCATTCAAATCCTAGCTCTGCCACTTACAGCTGCGTGACCTCCGACCAATGACTCCCACCTGTGTTCATCAGTTTCCTCTTCTGTAAAATGGAGCTGATAACAGTACCCAGCTCACAAGGCTGCCGTGGGGGTTGATTTATATCAGGACTTGGAATAATGACACCTAGAAAATACAGCTGAAATGTATGCTGTGACCTGTGAGCGAGTCCTGCACAGCGTCAGGGCTGAAAGGCCACATAACGGGGTCCAGTAAGGACAGCAGTAGCGGCCATGTTGCTGATTGATTATCGTGAGGAGTGATGTCCATGTGAGCCCCAATCATCGCTGCAGGTCCATCTGATCTACCCCCTGATATCAAATCTGCCCCTGAGCCAGACTCCCCCAAATTAGCTGAAGCCAAGCAGGTATGGCTGGGTTATAATGCGTCCATTTGCATTTAGGATCCAAGGCTGTGCACGACATGTCTGAGTGTGGTTGGCTGCTTAGCAATGGATTTTAGGAGGAGGCTTAGCAGGTGACTTGGACTGGGAAGCCTGGCTCCTCCTTGCCTGTCTACTCAGAGAAGAGCTCAGACTGGACCCAGCCTGCCCACGGCCCTTTCTCCAGCGCAGCTTCAGAGATGCTCCCGGTTCTTGACATTTGGTGGCACCTGTTGAAACTGTCCAGCCCTAGTGCTCCTCTTCTCTTAACCAAAGAGACAACTGTGATGAGTTCTGCTTCTAAGTGGGCAAGGGTCAAGTACACAGGAAATGTCTAGGGATGGTGGATCCAAAAGGGGATTGGACCGCAGAGACCTGGACTCATAATCGCCAGCTTGTCTTATCCTGAACTTGAAGCTCTCAAGAGTAGGCAACTTATGCTTCTCTGTAGTTCCAGAACTTGTCAGGAGAGAAGCACACGTGTTTGCGAATGAATTCATGAATGGCTTAACAGTCATTAGGAAATGATTGATGTCATGCTGCCTCAGTGGGAATATAGAAAGGGGGTAATACTTCCACTTCAAGGGACATCCAGTGGGAAGAGTCAAGCAAATATCAGCAAATATTTCTTGAGCACCTACTATGTGCCTGGCACTATTCCAAGCATTAGAAAAAATGTACTAAACAAGGAGTCTTCCCTCCAGGATCTCACATTCCAGCAGAGACAGAAGAGGAGTCAGAGAGGTTGGCGGGTGACCTGTGAGGAAGGTTCTACAATTGACAGAGGGGGAAACTGAGGCCCAGCGAGGTCCTACTGGCCCAGGCCACACAGCTGGCAAGTGGCAGGGCCAGAATTGGAACCTATGTCTGTGTGACCCCCAAAAAGCCACAGACAGGAAAGAAGGAGGGAGCGATCAAGGGCCCTGTCTGGTCCAACACACCTGAAAGATTTGGCCCAAAGACGGAAAGAATCAGCACCTGGAAAGTGCTCAGAGCCTTTAGTGGTTCATAGCTCCAGGCCTGAAATAAGTTAGTTGGCTCTTCATGGCAGTAAGTCCTGGGCTCAGGCCAATCTCAGTCATTTATGTCCCTATGCCAGCTTTACATGCGTAAAATGAAACTAACCATACCCACCCCATAGACTTTTATAGGCATTAAATCAGTTAATATGTGTAAAATTCTTTTAAAAGTTCCCCACACATTGTTAAGACTCAGAAATTCCCCCCGAACACGCACCTCGCATCATGTGGGATCTTATTTCCCCGAGCAGGGATCCAACCGGCGCCCCCTGAAGTAGAAGCACAGAGTCTTAGCCACTGGATCGCCAGGGAAATCCTTTTTTTTTTTTTTCCTAAAGACTCAGAAATTATTATGACTTCCAGCTTTCTCTTTCTTTTGTCTCCTTTTTACCCTGATGATTTCTCAGAAGTAACTCAATGCATTTGCCCTGTTTGGGCGTTTCCATCGTCTTAGCCTAGGGATAAAATCCAAGCGCTGGTAGCGGGGGACACAGGCACACCTGGGAAGGCGCATGTGTACACTTTGCACAGGACAAGTCCGCTTTTGCCTCTGGACACAGAGTTAAGGTGCTTTCAACTTTGGGGTTAGCCTGACCTCTAGTGGTCAGACAGAGAACTGAGCAGAAAGCTCGTAGGAGAGGTTCAAATGTCCAAACACTAAGGGGACCCAGCAAGGTGCTTTTTGGGTAGCTTTTTCCGAGAGCTTACTAAATGCTGAATTGTGCTAATCCACAGAAAAGTTACTCCTCGTGGTGACGTCCACACAGTTTATAAGTGGAAGTGGAGGGAAGTTTAACCTAATCCCGTCTGGCTTGAGAACCCTCTTGTTTATCCAGGACGCACAGTGCCTGGCCGTAGAGAGCCATCGTCTCGTATTCAAAGAGATAATCCCACTTATAAAGCCCTTCACTAACATCACTGGAACAACGCAAACATCCTGTGACAAAGGCTTTTACACCTATTTTTCACACCTAGAAGCTGCAGTTCTAAAGGGCCTGCCCCCAAATTTATATGCATATGTATCCATCCATGTGGGGCTCTATGCTAGACTCTGGCGATAAATGGAAAGCAAAAGACAGGATCCGGGTCCTCGAACTTAGAAGCTACCACGTAGGTACCAGAACGGAGATCCCCACTCACCCTCCAAATGCTCTTTTGTCTGGGACGTAAGAAAACCCGCCGTGGAAAGCCAACTCGTTTCAGGGCACCTGGCTTCCCACCCGGACTAGCAACTCAGCAAAGACAGGGATGCCACGGTTTTACTTCCTTTTACTCCATCCATGGAGCTCCGCGTAGGACCTGGCCTGCAGTCGTCCCGGAGCTCAGGCTGCCCTCCAGTTACGTGGGTTGGAGGGACTTAGGTGTCATGAACACCATCACTGCTAGGACTAGCTGCTGCTGGTTAAGTGTGGACCCTCCTGGCAGGCGCTAAGCATGCCTGACATGCCTCCTCCCAGGTCATCCTCCCAGCACCCCAGCAAGGCAGGTACTACGGTATCATCATTTTACAGAAGAGGAAACTGAGGCTTAGAGAGGTTAAGCAACTGCTCCAAGAGACTGTGGAGCCAGGATGTGAGCCCAGTTCTGTCTGATTCTAAATCCCACACATATTTTGTTTTTTGGGGTTTTTTTTGGCCGCACAGCACAGCATACGGGACCTTAATTCCCCGACTAGAGATGGAACCCCTGTGCCCACTGCAGTGGAAGTGTGGAGTCTTAACCACTGGACCACCAGGGAAATCCTAAGAAGTTACCTCCACCCCGTTTCTTTTTTTAATTGAAGTAGAGTTGATTTACAATGTTGTGTTAATTTCTGCTGTACAGCAAAGTGACTCAGTTACACACATAGACATTCTTTTTGTATATTCTTTTCCATTATGGTTTATAACAGGATATTGAGTTCCCTGTGCTATACAGTAGGACATTGTTTTTTATCCATTCTAAATGTAATAGTTTGCATCTACTAACCCCAAACTTGTTGCCATTGTTATTTTTTTAATATATATAAATTTATTTATTTATTTTGGCTGTGTTGGGTCTTCGTTGCTTTGCGCAGGCTTTCTCTAGTTGCAGTGAGTGGGGGCTACTGTTCGTTGCGGTGCGCAGGCTTCTCATTGTTGTGGCTTCTCTCGTTGCGGAGCACAGGCTCTAGGCGCACAGACTTCAGTAGTTGTGGCACGTGGGCTCAGTAGTTGTGGCTTGCAGGCTCTAGAGTGCAGGCTCAGTAGTTGTGGCACACGGGCTTAGTTGCTCCACGGCATGTGGGATCTTCCCAGGCCAGGGCTCGAACCCGTGTCCCTTGCATTGGCAGGCGGATTCTTAACCACTTCGCCACCAGGGAAGCCCCGTTGTCATTGTTTTTAAGCTCCCCTTCCATCAAAACCAAACTCCCAGTCTGTCCCTCTCCCTCCCCCCTCCCGCCAACCACAAGTTTGTTCTCTATGTCTATGAGTCTGTTTCTGTTTTGTAGATAGGTTCATTTGCATCATATTTTAGATTCCACATCCCTTTCTTTTAAACAAAAAAATTTATTTAAGCCACACCGCACGGCACGGCACGCGGGATCTTAGTTCCTGGACCAAGCGTGGAACCTGTGCCCCCTGCAGTGGAAGGGCAGAGTCCTAACCACTGGACCACCAGGTAATTCCCCCCAAATCCACACTTTTAACCCCTGCACTCTATCGCCGTGTCCCTGACTTCTGAGCATTGCAGCTTGGTCTATAAAGCTCCGTACACTCAAGGACCTTCTCATCACTGGTCTGAGAGTTGGGTACCTGAGACAAGGATTTGAGTGCAAATTATTTATTTGGGAAGTGGTCCCAGGAGGCACTGGGAGAGGGCTGGGGGAATGTATTAGTCTGCTTGGGCTGCCATAACCACATTCCACGCACTGGGGGGCTTAAACAACAGAAATTTATTTTCTCACATTTCTGGGGGCTGGAAGTCCAAGATCACGGTGTCAGCAGGGTTGAAATCCTCAGAGGCCTTCGCTTTCTTGTTTCCTTTTCATATGGTTGTCCTTCTGTGTGCACCCCTGCTGTCTCTCTGTGTGGCCTAACTCTTCTTTTTTTTTTTTTTTAAACTTTGGGTTTATTTATTTATTTACTTATGGCTGTGTTGGGTCTTCGTTTCTGTGCGAGGGCTTTCTCTAATTGGGGCAAGTGGGGGCCACTCTTCATCGCGGTACGCGGGCCTCCCATTATCGCGGCCTCTCCTGTTGCGGAGCACATGCTCCAGACGCACAGGCTCAGTAATTGTGGCTCACGGGCCTAGTTGCTCCGTGGCATGTGGGATCCTCCCAGACCAGGGGTCGAACCCGTGTCCCCTGCATTGGCAGGCAGACTCTCAACCACCGCGCCACCAGGGAAGCCCGGCCTAACTCTTCTTATAAGAATATCAGTCAGATTGGTTTAGGGCACACCCTAGTGGCCTCATTTTTTTTTTTCTAAATTGAAGTACAGTTGATTTACAATGTTGTTTTAGTTTCTGGTGTACAGCAAAGTGATTCAGTTATATATACGTACATATTCTTTTTCAGATTCTTTTCCATTATAGGTTATTACAAGATATTGAATATAGTTCCTTGTGCTATACAGTAGGTCCTTGTTTTTTATCTATTTTTATATACAGTAGTGTGTATCTGTTAATCCCAAATCCCTAATTATCCCTCCCCCCCCTTTCCCCTTTGGTAACCATAAGTTTGTTTTCTATGTCTGTGAGTCTACTTCTGGGTTTTGTTTTGTTTTGTTTTTTTACTTATTCCTTTATTTTGTGTGTGTGTGTTTAATTTTTATTTTTTTTAACATCTTTATTGGAGTATAATTGCTTTACAATGTTGTGTTAGTTTCTGCTGTATAACAAAATGAATCAGCTATACATATACACATATCCCCATATCTCCTCCCTCTTGCGTCTCCCTCCCATCCTCCCTATCCCACCCCTCTAGGTGGTCACAAAGCACCGAGCTGATCTCCCTGTGCTATGTGGCTGCTTCCCACTAGCTATCTATTTTACATTTGGTAGTGTATATATGTCAATGCTACTCTCTCACTTCATCCCAGCTTACCCTTCCCCCTCCCCGTGTCCTTAACAGTATACATTGTGAAAGTCCTAGATCAGTTGATATCATTTTTTTCATGAGAAAATGGAAAATTTTAGTATTTTTTTCTCTTCTTATGCCACACATCATAACATAGAGGAAATTAAAGGAAAATATCATTGTATATATAAACTTTAAAAATAACAACTCTATAAGTGTGAATATGTAGGTGTGTCTTTTTTTTAATTAATTAATTTTAAATTTTTATTTTATATTGGGGTATAACCAATTATTAATGGTGCGATACTTTCAGGTGCACAGCAAAGTGACTCAGCCGTACGTATACATGTATCCATTCTCCCCCAAACTCCCCTCCCATCCAGGCTGCCACATAACATTGAACAGAGCTCCCTATGCTATACAGTAGGTCCTTGTTGTTTATCTATTTTATATATAGTAGTGTGTATCTGTTAATCCCAAATTCCCAATTTATCCCTCTCCTCCTTTTCCCCTTTCATAACCATAAGTCTGTTTTCTATGTTTGTGAGTCTATTTCCATTTTGTAAATAATTTCATTTGTATCATTTTTTTAGATTCCACATATAAGTGATATCATACGATATTTATTTTTCTCTGTCTGTCCTACTTCACTAAGTATGATAATCTCTAGGTCCATCCGTGTTGCTGCAAATGGCATTATTTCATTCTTTTTAATGGCTGAGTAACATGCCATTGTGTATATGTGCCACACCTTCTTCCATTACTCTGTCAATGGACATTTAGTCCATCAACAGATGAATGGATAGAGAAGATGTGGCACATATATACAATGGAATATTACTCAGCCATAAAAAGAAACGAAACTGAGTTATTTGTAGTGAGGTGGATGGACCTAGAGTCTGTCATACAGAGTGAAGTAAGTCAGAAAGAGAAAAACAAATACTGTATGCTAACGCATATATATGGAATCTAAAAAAAATGGTCATGAAGAACCTAGGGGCAAGACGGGAATAAAGACACAGACCTATTAGAGAATGGACTTGAGGATACGGGGAGGGGGAAGGGTAAGCTGGGACAAAGTGAGAGAGTGGCATGGACATATATACACTACCAAACGTAAAATAGATAGCTAGTGGGAAGCAGCCGCATAGCACAGGGAGATCAGCTCGGTGCTTTGTGACCACCTAGAGGTGTGGGATAGGAAGGGTGGGAGGGAGGGAGACGCAAGAGGGAAGAGATATGGGGACATATGTATATGTATAACTGATTCACTGTGTTATAAAGCAGAAACTAACACACCATTGTAAAGCAATTATACTCCAATAAAGATGTTAAAAAAAATTAAAAATGGACACTTAGATTGTTTCCATGTCTTGGCTATTGTAAAGAGTGGTGCTATGGACATTGGGGTACATGTATCTTTTCAAATTAGAGTTTTTGTCTTTTCTAATGGCTTCATTTTAACTTAATCACCTCTTTAAAGGCCTTATCTCCAAATAAATACAGTCACATTCTGAGGTACTGGGGTTAGGGCTTCAGCCTAGGAATTGGAGGGGGCACAATTCAATCCATAAGTAAGTAAGTAAGTGAGACAGGGAGAAGGAAAGAAGCAAATGAGGGGAGCTTTGGTTGCTGCCGTGGGTGACTGGGGACAATGGGAGACAGCGTAAAACGCTCAGAGTTACTCCCAGGCACTGACTCTCCAGCACTCCTAGTCCAACAGGGAGTGCTCAGACTGAGCTGCAGCTGCCTGCAGTCAGATGCAGTCAACATGCAATGGAATGGAGTGTGCCAGGGGCATGTGGGTGGGCACTGAATGTCCACTGTGCCATCCCCCATCTACTCCTAAGTCCATCAGATTCTTATGTTACAGTACTTGGCTCCAACCCAACTCTAGTTGGTTTCAACAGCCAATCTCAAAATGATCTTCATGTTTACAAATGGCAAAGTCAAGTCAGAGCCCTTCCGTCAGAGCCTGCTCAGTTTCCGCGTTTTGCTGCTCTTCTCATCCCATGGCGGGAGCAATTTCATTTTCACGCCTTCTGGTTCAACCTTGTAAGAGTCAGGACTCTTGCATTGCAAATGGCAGAAACTCAGTTCAAACTGGCTTAAAAATAAAGAGGGAAGGGGGTTAGTTAATAGACTCATGTAACTGAACATGCCAGCACTGCTGATTCAGGAGTTCAAAAAATAACCTTGGGAACTAACACAACATTGTAAACCAAGTACACTCTGATAAAATTAAAAAAAAAAAAATAGCCTTGGGAATTTGTCTTTCTGAACCTATTGGCTCAGTTTTTCTGTGTTGGCTTCTCTTGAAGGTAGGTTCTCTCTATGTCATGGCACAGGTGACCTCGAGCAGCTCCAGGGCTACATCCTACCAGTAGCTTTATCCATTAAGATGCTTTTGGATACTAGTAACAGAAAAACTGGCTCAAGAATAAGAACAGCACCCAGGGTCCAGAGGCGGGCTGGGCGTTCACTATTTCACTTAGCTGTTCAGCAAATACCGCCAAGCCCACCAGGCAACAACTCCATATATGCAAAGGGCAGAAAATATGTGCTCTGGCTGCACCTATTCCTGCCCTCTCCTCCAATCTATTCCCTATACAGAATCCCAAGTGACCCTTTACAGTGCAAATATAAGTAACTATATCACTCCCCTGATCTACACCCTTCTGTGGCTGCCTGTTGCTCTTTGGAAATCTTCACCAGCAGAGATGAACGCAGCCTCTGCACTGGGTGCATCTTTGACCTGGCAGATGAGTTCTTTTCAATCCTCATCAGAAAGGAGGACGCTGAGGAGTTCCATTCACTTGTTCACATTCGTGATCTTGTCCAGAGTGATACCAACCCTCCTGCTCTTTGTGGCAGTGTAGTCCCAAGTGATCTCAATCTTTTGGACATCCCACTGGTCCACTATACCTATCACTCCGGTTCACTATACTGATGACACCATGCTCATCAGACCTAGTGAGCAGGAAGTAGAAAATATCTGGACATTCTGGTGTATGACAGGAGAGGAGATAAACTCTACAGAGATTCAGGAGCCTGCCACATTGGTGAGGTTTACCTTCCAACCTTGTGGTCTGGGGCGTAGCAAGACATCCCCTCCAAGATAAAGGGAAGAATACTGCAGCTTGCATTTCATATTACTAAGAAGACAGCACAAGGTTGGCCTCGGGCTTTTAGAGACAATTCATACATACTTGGGGACGCTGCTTCTTGCTAACTTAGAAAGCTATTGATTTTGAATTAGGCCCAGAGCAAAACAGGGCTTTATAGTAGCGTTTGCACATTACAAGGGGTCCCGCGACTTAAGCCATATAACATGGCAGATCCCATGGCAGAGAGGTACCCATGGTGGAAAATGACATTGGGTAAAATCTCTGGCAAGACTTGATAGGAGAATTGCAACACAGACCCCTAGGGTTCTGGACAAAGGCCATGCCATCTGCATCAGAGAACTCCTCAATATTTGAAAAATCAGCTCCTGGCATGCTACTGGTCTCTAGTAGAGACTCTAGTAGAGAGTACCTAACCATGGGACACCCATTATGAGCTGGCTATTGTTAGACCCACCAAGTCATAAGATTGGGCAAGTGCCTTAGAAACCCGTAGTACAGTGGAAATGGCACATTTGGGATCAGTCTTGAGCAGGTCCAGAGGGCTTACTTAAGTTATACAAACATGTGGCCCAGACCTCCCTGTTATCTACCTCTGTTGTTCCGATACTCTTCCTCAGCTCACACCTATGTCCTGATGAAGGGTTTCCTACATACCTCTTGGGGAAGGAGAAAATCCAAGCCAAGTTCATGGATGGTTTGGCTCAATATTTTGGTGTGATCTGAAAACGCACTGCTCCTGCATGACTTCCCCACCCAGGGGCAGCTTTGAAAGACTGGACAGAGCTTTGGGCAGTGTATTTTGTGAGAAGAGGAAAGTGGCCTGAGTTAAGGATATACGCTAACTTCTTGGCAGATTAGAAGATCAGAGATCTTAAAGCAGAAGTATGTGGATGGATCTGTGAGAGAGGCACAAAGTATGTGGATCTTTGTGTCTTGTCTTAATAATCATCAGAAGGCATCCACCAAAAGAGAACAACTGAAAAACTGAGTGCACAGGGTGACTTGTTCAGTGGAGATTGGCCAGCCTTTTTATTCAGCTGTAACTGTGCCATAACTGTGAGCCCTTGAATGGAATAAGCACAGGCAGAGTTGGAGGCTCAGCAAGGACCCAACAATGTGGGCTGCCTCCCACCAAGGCTGGTCCAGTCACGGCTGCTGCTGGACATTTAGCCTGTCAGCATCACCTGTTGACACTAAACCCTCAGTATAGTGCCACCCCTGGAAGAACCCAACCTGCCCACTGGTGGCAAGGTGATTGATTGCATTGGACCATTTCTACCCTGGAGGGGCTAGTGGTTTGTCTCTACTGGAATTCATCTGGATTCCAAGTATGGGTTTGTTTACCTTTCCTATCCACCCAGTACCTTGGCCAGCACCACTATCAGGAGACTGACAAAGTGTCTGACTTTCCATCATGGGATCCTGGGTAACAAAGTCTTAGACCGAGGGCCTCCCTTTATGATGAAGGACATGGACATGATATTCCACATCACTCAGAAGCTGCCTGTCTGAAAGAATGCTCAAATGGCCTCTTAAAAGCACAGCTAAGGGGGCCTTCCCTGGTGGTGCAGTGGTTGAGAATCTGCCTGCCAGTGCAGGGGACACGGGTTTGAGCCCTGGTCTGGGAAGAGCCCACATGCCGCGGAGCAGCTAGGCCCGTGAGCCACAATTACTGAGCCTGCGCGTCTGGAGCCTGTGCTCCGCAACAGGAGAGGCCACGATAGTGAGAGGCCCGCGCACCGTGATGAAGAGTGGCCCCCACTTGCTGCAACTAGAGAAAGCCCTCGCACAGAAATGAAGACCCAACACAGCCATAAAATATAAATAAATAAATTAATTAATTAAAAAAAAAAAAAAGCACAGCTAAGACACCAGCTCCAGGATGATACCTTGGGGGGTTAAGTATGCAGTCCTTCAAGATGCAATATATAATTTGAACCAACAGCCATTATATGATGGTGTGTCCCTAAAAGTTATAATGCATCTATACATTATAAGTTATAATGTATAGAGACATCACTACCCCTCCACCATCACTCCCAGCAACCCACTTAGGGAATCTGTATTTCCTCTCCCTGCAACTTTAAGCTCTCCTGAACTAAAGGCTCTGGTTCCTAAAGGAGGGTGACACAGTAACCATTCCACTAACCTAAAGCTAAGCTGCTACCTGGTCACTTTGGACTCCTTATGCAGGCAAAAAAAAAAAAAAAAGAAGAAGCAGTTACTATATTAGCAGAGTAATTGACTCACTATCACAAGGACATGGGATTGCTGCTATATAATGAGGACAGAGAAGAGGATTCTGAAACTCAGAGGATTTCCTGGGGTGCCCCTTGGTCTCCTATGCCCAACTTTAACTGTGAAGAGGCAATTACAGCAACCCCAGCCTCCTTCTGGCATGGAAACCTGGGGCTCAGAGCCCTCAGGGATGAAGTTCTAGGCTAAATCGTCACACCAGCAGAATTGGTGGCCAAAATAAGTCCAGGAAAATATGCTCAGCACCGTCCGTCATTAGGGAAATGCAAATACAAACCACAGTGAAATATCACTACACACCCACTGGGAGGTCCACAACCAAAAAGAAGAACAAGTGTTGGTGAGGAAGTGAAAATATTGGAACCCTCATCATTGCTGGTGGGAATGTAAAATAGTACAGCTGCTTTGGAAACAGTGTGGCAGCTTCTCAAAAAGTTAAGCTTTGAGTTACCATATGACCAAGCAATTCCACTCCTAGGTATATACCCAAGAGAAATAAAAACATATGTCCACACAAAGACTGTACATAAATGTTCATAGCAACACTGTTCATCACAGCCAAAAAGCAGAAACAACCCAAATGCCCCCCTTGAATGGATAAACAAAATGTTATATTCATACAATAGAATAGTATTCAGCCATAAAAGGAATGATGTACTGATACGTGCTACGACGTGGATGAACCTTGAAAATACTATGTTACTATGGAGAACAGCATGGAGGTTCCTTAAAAAACTAAAAATAGAGTTACCATATGATCTAGCAGTCCCACTCCTGGGCATATATCTGGAAAAGATGAAAATTCTAATTTGAAAAGATACATGTACCCCAAGGTTCATAGCAGCACTATTTACAATAGCCAAGACATGGAAGCAACCTAAAAGTCCATCAACAGATGAATGAATAAAGAAGATGTGGTATATATACACAATGGAATACTACTCAGCCATAAAAAAGAATGAAATCATGCCATTTGCAGCAACATGGATGGACCTAGAGATTATCATACTAAGTGAAGTAAGTCAGACAAAGACAAATATCATGATATCACTTATGTGGAATCTAAAATATGACACAAATGAACTTATTTACAAAACAGAAATAGACTCACAGACATAGAAAACAAATTTATGGTTACCAAAGGGGAAAGGAGGGGAGGAATAAATTGGGAATTTGAGATTAACAGATACACACTACTATATGTAAAATAGATAAAAAATAAGGAGCTACTATATAGCACAGGGAACTATATTCAATATCTTGTAGTAACCTATAATGGAAAAGAATCTGATCTGTATATGTGTATATATATATATATATATGTGTGTGTGTGTATGTATATATGTATATATATATATGAATCACTTTGCCGTACACCAGAAACTAACACGCCATTGTAAATCAACTATACTTCAATTTAAAAAAATTAAAAATTTTTAAAAAGAAAATACTGTGATAAGGAAAAGAGGCAAGATGGAAAAGACAACATATTATATGATTGCATTCATAGGAAATGTCCAGAACAAGCAAGTCCACAGAGACAGAAAGTAGATTGGTGGTTGCCAAGGGTTGGATGGGGCGGGGGGTGGGGGGTGGCGGTGAAGGGAGTGGGGAGTGGCTGCTAATGGCTATGGAGGGATGAAAATGACCTGAAATTAGATGGTGGTGATGACTGCATAAATTTGTGAGGATACTAAAAACCACCGCACTGTCCCCTTTACAAGAGTGAATGTTATGGTTTGTGGATTTTATCTCAATAAAAAGAAAGGTATGAGAAAAAAAATTGCTGGCCAAAAGTTGAGGAGAGTTGAGAATGGTGATTGAAGATAAATGACGGCCTCAGGACCAAATGAAAGAGCAGAGATTGAGCTTATACCACGGACCCTCCTTTTGGCAATCTTTTTTTAAAGAAATTGTCATGATGGGCCACCACCCAGAAGGATCGGTGACAGGACAGAGGGAAGAACACAACGTGAAGCATGAGGGAATCCAAGCACACACCCTTCGCTATAGCTTCGGCAGCAGCTATATTGGCCTCAGGGCTCTCTCTGGCCACAGGCAAGGAAGCCCACTTGGTCCACCTGCAAGGAAAGCCTGGAGTACCCTTAACAAATGCTGATAAGAACTGATGGGGGACTTCCCTGGTGGTCCAATGGTTAAGAGTCCCCTCTTCTACTGCAGGGGGCATGGGTTCGAGCCCTGGTCGTGGAACTAGGATCCCACATGCTGCGCGGTGCAGCCAAAAACAAAACAAAAAACTGATGGATTACCCAGCAATTACATTTATAATACTTTATACTATGAGACATTCTGATATGGTGTGTACAAAGATACAGTGTGTGTAGGATGCTAATAATAGCAGTGATGACAGCAACAAAAAAGGAAAACAACCAAATGTCCAAAATAAAGGATGTAATAAATATACGGAAAAAAAAAAAAAAAAAAAAGAATTGATAGATTAGCAGCCCATCTCTCTCTTTGGGTTGCCTTAACTCTGTGATGCGTGTTCTATACTATCTCCCCGAGTTCCCCAGTGGGGTTTGCACCCCAGTTGCCCACAACAGTAACTTGTTGCATAAAACATTTTTAATTGGCTTCCTTCCCTTCCCTGTCTTGTGACTCTAATACCCTACTGAGGCTTCCTGGGATCCACTGCCAAATAAACTACTTGCATTCACATCCTTGTTGCAGGATCTGCTTCTAGGAAAACTCCACTGGTGACAACTCCATTCCAGGCAGGGTCTCCCCAGTTGCCATCAGTACATTCAAGTTTACATTTTATCCTTTCATCAAACTAAACTGGGAGGAGGGGGTTAGGGTGGAGATAGATTGTTGAATTACGTTATGGCCCTGGGAGGAGGGTAAAGTGAGGATCTCTGAGAGCACTAGGCATTTTCAAGGAAGAGTGAGAACTCTTTTTTTTTTTTTTTTAACATCTTTAATGGAGTATAATTGCTTTACAATGGTGTGTTAGTTTCTGCTTTATAACAAAGTGAATCAGTTATACATATACATATGTTCCCATATCTCGTCCCTCTTGCATCTCCCTCCCTCCCACCCTCCCTACCCCACCCCTCTAGGTGGTCACAAAGCACCGAGCTGACCTCCCTGTGCTATGCGGCTGCTTCCCATTAGCTGTCTATTTTACGTTTGGTAGTGTATATATGTCCATGCCACTCTCTCACTTTGTCCCAGCTTACCCTTCCCCCTCCCTGTGTCCTCAAGTCCATTCTCTACATCTGTGTCTTTATTCCTGTCCTGCCTCTAGGTTCTTCAGAACCTTTTTTTTTTTTTTTTACATTCCACATATATGCGTTAGCATACAGTATTTGTTTTTCTCTTTCTGACTTACTTCACTCTGTATGACAGACTCTAGGTCCGTCCACCTCACTACAAATAACTCAATTTCGTTTCTTTTTATGGCTGAGTAATATTCCATTGTATATATGTGCCACATCTTCTTTATCCATTCATCTGTTGATGGACACTTAGGTTGCTTCCATGTCCTGGCTACTGTAAATAGAGCTGCAATGAACATTGTGGTGCATGACTCTTTTTGAATTATGGTTTTCTTAGGGTATATGCCCAGTAGTGGGATTGCTGGGTCGTATGGTAGTTCTATTTTTAGTTCTTTAAGGACCCTCCATACTGTTCTCCATAGTGGCTTTATCAATTTACATTCCCACCAAAGTGCAAGAGGGTTCCCTTTTCTCCCACCCTCTCCAGCATTTATTGTTTGTAGATTTTTTGATGATGGCCATTCTGACCAGTGTGAGGTTGTACCTCATTGTAGTTTTGATTTGCATTTCTCTAATGATTAATGATGTTGAGCATTCTTTCATGTGTTTGTTGGCCATCTGTATATCTTCTTTGGAGAAATGTCTATTTAGGTCTTCTGCCCATTTTTGGACTGGGTTTTTTGTTTTTTTGATATTGAGCTGCATGAGCTGCTTGTAAATTTTGGAGATTAATCCTTTGTCACTTGCTTCATTTGCAAATATTTTCTCCCATTCTGAGGGTTGTCTTTTCGTCTTGTTTCCTTTGCTGTGCAAAAGCTTTTAAGTTTCATTAGGTCCCATTTGTTTATTTTTGTTTTTATTTCCATTTCTCTAGGAGGTGGGTCAAAAAGGATCTTGCTGTGATTTATGAAGAGTGACAACTCTTTGAGATTTCCAGAATTCCCTTGGGCCCCAGCAAATTTTCAGCAGTTGCCAATGTTCCCTATTTTGTCATATAAGAAGCTACCACTGTCTTGAAAGAATCTTGGTGTCCCATTGGAGTGGACTCATGCCCTGTGAAATTTTCTTAAGCTTTTCTTTCAAGGGAACATTTTTAGATGTCTCTGCACGCTGACAAGTGTTTCTAGATGTAGGCACTGCACCTTCACTAGCACAATATACATGATCTAAAAGAGGTATTTCAGGAATTCCCTGGCAGTCCAGTGGTTAGGACTCCACGCTTCCACTGCCTGGACCCGGGTTCCATCCCTGGTCAGGGAATTAAGATCCCTGCAAGCTGCACAGCTCGGCCAAAACAAGGAGTGGTGGGGGGGGGTTAGTATTTTAAGTGGAGGAGCAAAGTAAGCCTTTGCATGCCACCCCAGAAGCTTAGATTTTCGATGGTCCCATGAAGTTCATCTGGGATGTAGGGCTCAGGGCACCTGAAAGCAGACTTGATGGAGGCTGCTATGAGGCTATACAGGTCCTGCGGACAGAGAGTCCTGCTATTTTTCTTTCTTTCTTTCTTTCTTTTTTTAAGTGGGGTGGGTGGGAGAGAGGTGCATGAACAGTGTCTCTGTAGGGAGAGGAAGCATTTAATAAACCAACTCGAATTTGCTGGGTAGGGTTTGTGGCAGTGTAAGTAAAGGGTTAATTAGCTTCAGGCCTGGGCTGGGGCAGGTCTACCTGAGAATGACCCCAGGTCTCTGAGTTCTCACAGTTTCCTTGGAAAACAAAGAGTTAGGGTGAATATGGAATGTCCTGAGTTTTTTCTGCTGTGTGGGAATGCAGGAATGCACCTGTATTGGAGGCTCTCTGAATCTGCATGTGAGCCTTAGGGCCATGTGACTACTATGGTATAAAAGACGGGTAATAAGTCAAGGCTGAGGCTTCTCTGTATAAAGGTGATGTATGCACACTTTAGCTCTTGTCAGGGCAACTGTACACAGGTGTTGGATGTCACAACTAGGAGAAGGGTGCTACTGGTATCTATCTAGTGAGTAGAGGCCAAGGATGCTGTTAAATATCCTGCAATACACATGACAGCCCCACAACAAGAGATTATCAAGCCCAAAATGTCAATAGTGCTGAGGGTGGGAAACTATTAAAGTCTGTGATGCCTCTAAAGTCTGATAAATAGCCAACCCAAACTTGTAACCAAAGCTGTGATGCTACAGGTTGATCTCGATCTTGGTTCCCGAAAGTGTACTCATGCTGCAGGGGTAAGAATGTTACTTCTTTACGCCTTGGCCACACTGAGGATTATCAATTTGTTTACTCTTTCCTGGAAGCAGAATGCTAGTACAGAACAGAGACCTGACTTTCATCAGGAGAGTGGTGAGGGACCCAAAGGGGGTTTCTTACCCTCCAGTGGGAGCAGTTTTGCAAATGTCCATTAGGGGGCAGCTATCAGCAGCATCCCCTCGTAAAGGTGGCTTAAAATTAAATCAAAATAAAACAAAACAAGAAAAGACCTGCTACCTGTCACCATGCTCTCCTAAAGAGAAGTGAAAAAGCCTGGAATAAGAGAGACACATGGCTTAAAATCCCAGCTCTTCCATTTACCCATATTTGCCCAAAAATAAGAGATGCTGATGAATAGCACATTCTGTTTTTCCATGGAAATTTTTCAGTGAAAAATATATGTAAGCACTCTCAACATACGTGTATGGAAAGTTATTTTTTAAATGACTTTATAAAGACAAATTTGCTTTTAAAAATAGTGTAACTTTTTTTTAAGCTGTTTCCAATTTTCCATTATTACAAATAATGCTACAGTGAACATTCTTTTTTTTTAATTATTAGCACCTTTTTAATTATTATTATTATTATTATTTTTTGGCTGTGTTGGGTCTTCGTTTCTGTGCGAGGGCTTCCTCTAGCTGCGGCAAGCGGGGGCCGCTCTTCATCGCAGTGCGCGGGCCTCTCACTATCGTGGCCTCCCTTGTTGCAGAGCACAGGCTCCAGATGCGCAGGCTCAGTAGTAGTGGCTCACGGGCCTAGTTGCTCCGCGACATGTGGGATCTTCCCAGACCAGGGCTCGAACCAGTGTCCCCTGCATTGGCAGGCAGATTCTCAACCACTGCGCCACCAGGGAAGCCCTAGTGTAACTTTTATAATTGAACATACACATGGAACAAAAGTCAAAATGTGCAAAAGAATACACAACGGAAAGTAGATCTCTATCATGCTTTTTATTTTATGCCATATCATTAAATTGGCAAAAAATTAAGAGTGTTGTCAAAAATAAATTTGAAATGGATCAAAGACCTTAATGTAAGGCTGGACACTATAAACTCTTAGAGGAAAAGCTAGGCAGAACACTCTTTGACATAAATTGCAGCAATGTCCTTTTGATCCACTTCCTAGAGTAATGAAAATAAAAACAAAAATAAACAAATGGAACCTAATTAAACTTAAAAGCTTCTGCACAGCAAAGGAAACCATAAACAAAATGAAAAGACGGCCCACAGAATGGGAGAAAATATTTGCAAATGAAGCAACCAACAAGGGGTTAATCTCCAAAATATAAAAACAGCTCATGCACCTCTACATCGAAAAAACAACCCAATCAAAAAAAAATGGGTAGAAGACCTAAATAGACATTTCTTCAAAGAAGACATACAGATGGCCAAAAAGCACATGAAAAGATGCTCAACATCACTAATTATCAGAGAAATGCAAATCAAAACTACAATGAGGTATTACCTCACACGGGTCAGAATGGCCATCATCAAAAATCTACAAATAATAAATGCTAGAGAGGGTGTGGAGAAAAGGAAACCCTCCTACAGTGTTGGTGGGAATGTAAATTGGTACAACCATTATGCAGAACAGTACAGAGATTTCTTAAAAAGCTAAAAATAGAACTACCATGTGATCCAGCAATCCCACTCCTGGGCATATATCCAGAAAAGACAAAAACTCTAATTCAAAAAGATACATGCACCTCAGTGATCACAGCAGCACTGTTTACAATAGCCAAGACATGGAAGGAATCTAAATGTCCATTGACAGATGAATGGATAAAGAAGATGTGGTACATATACACAATGGAATATTACTCGGCCATAAAAAGAATGAAGTAATGCCATTTGCAACAACATGGATGGACCTAGAGATTATCATATTAAGTGAACTAAGTCAGTCAGAGAAAGACAAATATCATATGATATCACTTATATGTGGAATCTAAAAAAATGATATAAATGAACTGATTTACAAAACAGAAATAGAGTCACAGATGTAGAAAACAAACCTATGGTTACCAAGGGGTAAAGGCGGGGGAGGGATAAATTGGGAGATTGGGATTGACATATACACACTACTATATATAAAATAGATAACTAATAAGGACCTACTGTATAGCACAGGGAACTCCATTCAATACTCTGTAATGACCTATATGGGAAAAGAATCTAAAAAAGAGTGGTTACGTGTGTATGTATAACTGATTCACTTTGCTGTACAGCAGAAACTAACACAACATTGTAAATCAACTATATTCCAATAAAAATTTTTTAAAAATTAAAAGTGTTGTGATTCTATCTGTTGGTATGAATGGAGATTCATAGACACTCCTTTACTGCTGGTGGAAATATGAGTGGGTACAACCACTTCGGAAAACAGTATGACGTTATTAAAGATGTATAATTCCTCTCCTCGTGTATATATGCAATACATATATACATCTGAGAACATTCATAAGATCATTGTTCATAATGCTGTTGGGAACGTCCCATATGTCCACCTATGGTAGAATGCATAAATAAATTATGGTATATTCATGCAACTGATACTATACAGAAGTGATTATCTTTTTGATCTCAGGACTCCTTTACACTCTTAAAAACTACTAACCACCCCAAAGAGCTTTTGTTTACATTTATACCTATACGTATTTACCATGTGGGAAGTTTGAACTGAGAAACTTTTTAAATGTTTGTTAATTCATTTAAAAATAATAAATATATACCATAACATAAATAATATTGTTATGAAAAATACCTTTTTTTAAAGCCTAGCAAAAATGGCGACATTACATATTTGCAAATCTCTTTAATGTCTGCCTGAATAGAAGGCAACTGCATTCTCATATCTACTTCTGCATTCATTTGTTGCAATATCTCACATCATGTAGTTCCTAGAAAGCTCCACAGTACATTTTTTCTAGAAAGCTCCACAGTACATTTTTTCTAGAAAGCTACACAGTACTCATGAGAGAATAAAGATAAAAAAGGCGAATCTCTCCTTAGTATTTATATACTATGTGTGTATACTTGGTACTATGAAAACAGTTTTGACCTCTTGGATGGTCTGATTTTGAGAAGCACCACTATATAGCGATGAAAATGAATGAGCTACATCATTATTTGCCTTGTCATAGAGAGTTCTCACAAACATCATATTGAACAAAAGAAGCACAGTACAAAAGAATAAGCTCAGGGGAAGGGGGGAGAATGGGGAGTTAGTGTTTAGTGGGTACGGAGTTTCAGTTTTCAGTTTTGCAAGAGTAAAAAGGTTCTAGAGACGAGTGGCGGTGATGGTTGCACAATATTGTGGATGTGGACTTAATATCAGTGAAATGTACACTCAAAGCTGGTTAAGGTGGTGAATTTTATGTTACATGCTGTTTTCCCCCCAGTTAAATGGTTCCTTAGATATGGCACCAAAAGAAAAAATAGATACATTGCACTTTATCAAAATTATAAACTTTGCTGCTTCAAAGGACATCATCAATAAAGGGAAAAGGCAAACCATATAATGGGAGAAAATGTTTTAAAATTATATATCTGATAAGGGAACTATATCCAGACTATATAAAGAACTCTTAAAACTCAACAACAAAAGGACAAATAACCCAATTTTTAAATGTTCAAGGACTTGAATACATATTTCTCCAAAGAAGATATACAAATGGCCAATAAGCACATGAAAAGATGCTCAACATCATTAGTCATTCAGAAAATACAGGGACTTCCCTGGTAGTCCAGTGGATAAGACTCTGCGCTCCCAATGCAGGGGGCGTGGGTTTGATCCCTGGTCAGGGAACCAGATCCCGCATGCCACAACTAAGAGCTCACATGCTGCAACTAAAGATCCTGTACATGGCAACAAAGGTCCCGTGTGCCACAACTAAGACCCGGCGCAGCCAAATAAATAAATATTTTTAAAAAAGAAAATACAAATCAAAACCACAATAAGATACCACTTTATATCCACTTAATGGCTGTAATAAAAAAAGAGGCAATAACAAGCCTTGGTGAGGATGTAGAGAAACAGGGACCTTCATACATTGTTGATGGGAATGTAAAATGGAATAGCTATCAACTATACTTAAATTTTTAAAAAAATTAAAAAAATAAAAATAGGGACTTCCTTGGTGGTCCAGTGATTAAGACTTCGCACTTCCAATGCAGGGGGCATGGGTTCAATCCCTGGGCAGGGAACTAAGATCCCACATGACGTGTGGCGTGGCCAAAAATATTTTTTTTAATTAAAAAAAATAAAAATAAGTAAAATGGAATAGTTGCTATGGAAAATATTTTGGTGGTTCCTCAAGAAGTTAAACATAGAATTACCATATGACCCTGCAATTCCATTCCTATACTCAAGAGAATGGAAAGATCTGGCCACACAAACACTTGTGCATGAACATTCATACAGCATTATTCATAATAGCCCCAAAGTGGAAACAATCCAAATGTTCATCAGTTGATGAATGGATAAACAGTACTATTCGGCCATAAAAAAGCTGGACAGGGGACGTCCCTGGTGGTGCAGTGGTTAAGAATCCGCCTGCCAATGCAGGGGACACGGGTTCGAGCCCTGATCCAGGAAGATCCCACATGCTGCAGAGCAACTAAGCCCATCATGTGCCACAACTACTGAGCCTGCACTCTAAAATTATTTTTTTTTAATTTATTTATTTTTGGCCGTGTTGGGTCTTCGTTGCTGTGCGCGGGCTCTCTCTAGTTGTGGTGAGCGGGGGCTACTCTTCGTTGCGGTGCACGGGCTTCTCATTGCAGTGGCTTCTCTCATTGTGGAGCACCGGCTCTAGGCGCGCGGGCTTCAGTAGTTGCGGCACGTGGGCTCAGTAGTTGTGGCTCACGAGCTTAGTTGCTCCGCGGCATGTGGGATCTTCCTGGACCAGGGATCGAACCCATGTCCCCTGCATTGGCAGGCGGATTCTCAACCACTGCGCCACGGGGGATGCCCTGAGCCTGCACTCTAGAGCCCGTGAGCCACAACTGCTGAGCCCGCGTGCCACAACTACTGAAGCCCTCATGCCTAGAGCCCGTGCTCCGCAACAAGAGAAGCCACCGCAATGGGAAGCCCACACACCGCAACGAAGAGTAGCCCCCACTCACCACAACTAGAGAAAGCCCGCGCACAGCAACGAAGACCCAAGGCCGCCAAAAATAAATAAATAAATTTATTTTTTAAAAAGTTACAGAAATTACTCCAGCCTCAATTTTTATAACACATTGTCTTAGAGACTTCTTTTAAGAATGATTAGCTTCTGTGTCACAGAAATATTTTTATTAAAGTATATTAATTCCTTTCAGTTTTTCTTTGTTAGTAAGTCCAAGTAAAATTAAATGTAAAACTTGTATTAAAAAACAAAAAAGAGAGAAGCCACTGCAAAGAGAAGCCCACGCACTGCAACGAAGGGTAGCCCCCACTTGCTGCAACTAGAGAAAGCCCGCGTGCAACAACGAAGACCCAACGCAGCCAAAAATAAATAAATAAATAAATTTATTTTTTAAAAAAAGCTGGACAATTATTTGGCAATAAGTACTAATACATGCTACAACATGATGAACCTTGAAAACATGAGCTAAGTGAAAGATGCCAGACACCAAAGAGCATGTATTGCATGATTTCATCTATATGAAACGTCCAAAATAGGCAAATCCTTGAAGACAAACTATGGTTTGGGGCAGGGCTGGGGGAGGGGAGGCAGGGTCAGGCAGGCATGAACGGGGAGTGACTGCTAATGGGTTTCTTTTGGAGGTGACAGAAAATGTTCTAAAATTAGTGGTGATGGCTGCGTAACTCTGTGAATATACTTAAAGCCACTGAATTTATATGTTTAAAAGGTAAATCTTATGGTATGTGGATTATATCTCAGTAATGCTGTTATAAAGATATATGGTGACAAACAAGCATGTGAAAAGATGTTCCTCATTATTAACTATTAGGGACATATATATGAGATACTCCCACATATCTGTTAGAATGGCCAAAAAAAGGAAAAAGACGGACAATATCAAGAACTGACAAGGCTGTGGACACACTGGAAATCTCATACATTGCTGGTGGGAATGCAAGACGGAGCCACTTTGGAAAACGGTTTGGCAGTTTTTTTGTAAAGTTACACATACACGTACCATATGGCTCAATAACCTATTCCTAGGTGTTTACCAAAGAGAAGTGAACACATGTTCATACAAAAACCTAAACATGAATTTTATAGCAGTGTCATTACCAGAACAAGAAAACCCAAGGACTTCCCTGGCGGTCCAGTGGTTAAGACTCTGTGTTTCCAATGCAGGGGGCGTGGGTTTGATCCCTGGTCAGGGAACTAAGATCCCACATACTGCACAGCACAGCCAAAAAAAGAAAGGAAGGAAGGAACGAAGAAAGGAAAGAAAGAAAGAAAGAAAGAAAGAAAGGGATGACCCAAATATTCAACTGATGAATAACCAACCATGGTGCATCCATACAATGCAAGAGGAGTCCGCAACAGAAAGGAATGAACTGTGGCTATAACGACGTGGATGAACGTCAAATTAAATAGGTTAAATGAAAGAAGCCAGCCTCAGAAGGTAACATACAGTATGATTCCATTTATAGGATGAGCTGGAAAAGGTAAAACTGTAGGAACAGGAGACAGGTCGATGGTTGTCAGGGGCTGGAAATAGAGGGAGGGGTTGACTGCAGAGGAGCACACGGGAATTTTGGAGGTGATGGAAATAGCCTACATCTTGACTGTGGTGGCTGGTATGTGATTGTATGTGTCTGTCAACAATTGGAAAACTGTAAACTAAAAAGTGAATTTTTCTGTATGAAAATTATACTTCAGTGATTCTGACTTAGAAAAAAAACAAAACCAAAGGGGGAAAGAAAGTGGTTCTTCCTCTCATATGGTTGGACAAATCTAATTCCATTTTCCCTTCCCAGAAAGCAATCACCATTACCAGTTTGTGTATCCTCTCAGAAATACTCTAGATATATACAAGTGCGTATGTATATATGCATGTATACATATATATATACACGCACAGATATGTATACATACAATTTTAGAAGCCTATTATACACTGGGGTTTTTTTTAAAATTTTATTTATTTATTTATTTATTTATTTTGGCTGTGTTGGGTCTTGGTTTCTGTGCGAGGGCTTTCTCTAGTTGTGGCAAGTGGGGGCCACTCTTCATCGCGGTGCGCGGGCCTCTCACTATCGTGGCCTTTCTTGTTGCGGAGCACAGGCTCCAGACGCGCAGGCTCAGTAGTTGTGGCTCACGGGCCTAGTTGCTCCGCGGCATGTGGGATCTTCCCAGACCAGGGCTCGAACCAGTGTCCCCTGCATTGGCAGGCAGATTCTCAACCACTGTGCCACCAGGGAAGCCCTATACACTGGTTTTTACTGTGCTTTGCAACTTTATATATTTTGAATATCCTTCCATATCAGTACAGAGCAGGCTGTCTCATTCATTTATTTATTTTTTTAAATTAATTAATTTATTTTTATTTGGTTGTGCCGGGTCTTAGCTGTGGGCAGGCTCCTTAGCTGTGGCATGCGAACACTTAGTTGGGGCACGCGAGCGGCATGTGGGATCTAGTTCCCTCACCAGGGATTGAACCTGGGTCCCCTGCGCTGGGAGCGCAGAGTCTTAACCACTGCGCCACCAGGCAAGTCTTTCCTTTTTTTTGAAGCAGGCAGATAACTTGGCTGAACTCAAGCTGCAGGCTGCCCCCCGCCCCACCCCAGGTCTTAGCTGAAGTGTATCCGTTCACTTTGTTTAACTGCAGCTGGAGTTGCCCTGTATACAAGGGTTCTGCTAGAGACTGGAGCAGGACTCACGTATAGAATGGGGGGTTCCTCTTCTCTGGATCTCCCTTTCCAGGATTGCCCCCTCAGTTTCCAGAGGCCGTGTTCACGCACACTTAGCTCTCTTGATTCTTCAAGCCAGTAAACCAGGCATTCTGGCAGAGATGCAGCCAACCCCCCCCACCCCCTTTGCCCTGCCTTTGAAAACGGGACATGCACCCGGGTCCTGTTCCTTTCTTCCACGCGATGACACCCCTTCAGCAACGGTCTGTGTTTGGTCATTCTCCAGTGCCCTCAGGTAGTTAACTTTTTTACATTTTATCCAGCATTTACAGCTGTTAACTGCATAGGATTGATCTAGGGAGGTGCTCGGCCATGACTGGGAGAAGGATTTTGCCTCACTCTTGCTAATGGCCACATTGCACCTTCAGGACAACCCTGAAGGAAAGGTAATATTATTGCCCTCTGTCTGCAGAGCAATGGGTCATATGGGCCCATCAGACCCCAGATCCTTTGAGCATTTTGGGATCGAGTGTGATTTTTTTCCCAAAGATTTTATTTTATTTTTTAACCATCTTTTAAAATTGAAGTAGAGTTAATTTACAATGTTGCGTTAGTTTCAAGTGCACAGCAAAGTGATTCAGTCATATATATATTCTTTTTCAGATTCTTTTCCATTATAGGTCATTACAAGATATTGAATATAGTCCCCTGTGCTATACAGTAGGTCCTTGTTGCTTATTTATTTTCTATATAGTAGTGTATATCTGTTAATCCCAAATTCCCAGTTTACCCCTCTTCCCCCTTTCCCCTTTGGTAACCACAAGATTGTTTTCTATGTCTGTGAGTCTATTTCTGTTCTGTAAATCAGTTCATTTATATAATTTTTTTTTAGATTCCACATATGTGATATCATATTATATTTGTCTTTCTCTGTCTGACTTACTTCACTTAGTATGATAATCTCTAGGTCCATCCATGTGCTGGAAATGGCATTATTTCATTTTTTTATGGCTAATATTCCATTGTGTATATATACCACATCTTCTTTATCCATTCATCTGTTGATGGACACTCAGGTTGTGTCTTGGCTATTGTAAATAGTGCTACTATTAACATTTGGGTGCATGTATCTTTTCTAATTAGAGTTTTGGTCTTTTCCAGATACACGCCCAAGCTTGGGATTGCAGGATCATATGGTAACTCTATTTTTAGTTTTTTAAGGAACCTCCATATTGTTCTCCATAGTGGCTGCACCAATTTACACTCCCACCAACAGTGTACCAGGGTTGCCTTTTCTCCACATCCTCTCCAGCAATTTTTATTTGTAGACATTTTGATGATGGCTGTTCTGACCAGTGTGAGGTGACACCTTGTTGTAGTTCTTTGTGGTTTTTTTTTTTTTTGCCCATGCTACGCGGCTTGTGGGACCTTAGTTCCCCGACCAGGGATTGAACCTGGGCCCTTGGCAGTGAAAGCACAGAGTACCTAACCACTGGACCACCAGGGAAGTCCTGATACCTCATTGTAGTTTTGATTTGCATTTCTCTAATAATTAGCAATGTTGAGCATCTTTTCATGTGCTTGTTGGCCATCTGTATGTCTTCTTTGGAGATATGTCTATTTAGGGCTTCTGCCCATTTTTTGATTATGTTGTTTTTTTGATAGTGAGCTGAATCAGCTGTTTGTATATTTTGGAAATTAATCCCTTGTCAGTTGCATTGTTTGCAAATATTTTCTCCCAGTCCATAGGTTTTTTCATTTTGTTTATGGTTTCCTTTGCTGTGCAAAAGCTTTTTTTTTTTTTTTGATTGACAATGTTTTGTTTATTTCTGTTGTACCGCAAAGTGATTCAGTTATACATATATATACATTCTTTTTTACATTTTTTTCCATTATGGTTTATCACAAGATATTGAATATAGTTCCCTGTGCTATACAGTAGGACCATGTTGTTTATCCATTCTATATATACTAGTTTGCACCTGCTAATCCCAAACTCCCATTCCATCCCTCCCCCACTCCCCCATCCTCTTGGCAACCACAAGTCTGTTCTCTGTGTCTGTAAGTCTGTTTCTGTTTCATAGATAGGTTCATTTGTGTCATATTTTAGATTCCACATATAAGTGATATCACATGGTATTTGTCTTTCTCTTTGACTTACTTCACTTAGTATGATAGTCTGTGTCCATCCATGTTGCTGCAAATGGCGTTATTTCATCCTTTTTTCTGGCTGAGTAATATTCCATTGTGTATATGTACCACATTTTCTTTATCCATTCATCTGTCGATGGACATTTAGGTTGTTTCCATGTCTTGGCTATTGTGAATAGTGCTGCTGTGAACATAGGGGTGCATACATCTTTTTGAATTATAGTTTTATCTGGATATATGCCCAGGAGTGGGATTGCTGGATCCCACTCTATTTTTAGTTTTTTGAGGAACCTCCATACTGTTTTCCACAGTGGCTTCACCAACTTATATTCCCACCAACAGTGTAGGAGGTTTCCCTTTTCTCCATACCCTCTTCAGCATTTGTTATTTGTAGACTTTATAATGATGGCCATTCTGACCAGTGTGAGGTGGTACCTTATTGTAGGTTTGATTTGCATTCTCTAACAATTAGTGATGTTGAGCACCTTTTCATGTGCCTGTTGGCCATCTGTATGTCTTCTTTGGAGAAATGTCTATTTAGGCCTTCTGCCCATTTTTCTATTGAATTGTTTGTTTTTTTTGTTGTTGGGTTGTATGAGCTGTTTGCATATTTTGGAAATTAAGCCCTTGTTGGTCACATCATTTGCAAATATTTCCTTCCAGTCTGTAGGTTGTCTTTTCGTTTTGTTTATGGTTTCCTTTGCTGTACAAAAGCTTGTAAGTTTGATTAGGTCCCGTTTGCTTATTTTTGCTTTTATTTCTATTGCTTTGGGAGACTGACCTACAAAAACATTGGTATGATTCATAGCATACAGCTCTTAGAGTTTTGATATACAGTCTGTAACCACCACCATGATCAGTGTATAGAACAGTGTCATCACCCACAAAAGTTACCCCACGCCTCTTCGTAGTCACCCCCTCTTCAAACCTCAGCTTTTGGAAAGCACTGATTTTTTTTTGTCCCTATAGTTTTGCTTTGTAAGAATGTCATATATATATACATATATATATATATATATATGTGTATATATATACACATATATATATATATATTTCTTGACTCTCTATTCTGTTTTATTGATCTAAATAGCTATACTATCTCTAGTACAATGCTGTCTGAACTATTTTTTTTTAAACATCTTTATTGGAGTATAATTGCTTTACAATGGTGTGTTAGTTTCTGCTGTATAACAAAGTGAATCAGCTACACATATACATGGGGATATATGTCTGGACTTTTTAGCTTTCATAGTAGGTCAGAAAATCAGGTAATGTGAATCTTCCAACATTGTTCTTCAATTTCAGAATTGTTTTGGCAATTCTAATTCCTTGACTTCTATAAATAACTTTTAAAATCAGCTTGCCAATTTCTACAAAAGTCCTGCAGGGATTTTGGATCAGAATTGCACTGAATCTGTAGATCAGTTTGGAGTGATCAGCTTTAAAACAAAAGCTTTTAAGTTTACTTAGGTCCCATTTGTTTATTTTTGCTTTTATTTCCATTATTCTAGAAGATGGATGCTAAATGGCCATGATTTACATCAAAGAGTGTTCTGCGTTATGTTTTCCTCTTGGAGTTTTATAGTATCTGGTATGACATTTAGTCTCTAAACCATTTTGAGTTTGTTTTTGTATATGGTGTTAGAGAATGTTCTAATTTCATGCTTTTATGTGCAGCTGTCCAGTTTTCCCAGCACCACTTATTGAAGAGACTCTTTTCTCCATTGTGTATTCTTGCCTCCTTTATTGTAGATTAATTGACCATAAGTGTGTGGGTTTATTTCTGGGCTTTCTATCCTGTTCCATTGATCTATATGTTTGCTTTTGTGCCAGACCATACTGTTTTGATTACTGTAGCTTTGTAGTATAGTCTGAAGACAGGGAACCTGATTCCTCCAGCTCCGTTTTTCTTTCCCAAGATTGTTTTGGCTATTTGGGGTCTTTTGTGTTTCCATACAAATTAAAAAATTTTTTCCAGTTCTGTGAAAAATGTCATTGGTAATTTGATAGGGATTGCGAGCATGGTTTTTTGCTTTGTTTTGTCTTTTTATTTTGGCATCTATGCACTTAACCACGTGCAACCTAGAATGTGGTGGTTCTTAATCCTGGCTGTGCATCAGAACCACCTGCATATCCTGCCAAGCCCTGCTGAATCAGACTCTTTGGGCTCTGCTTTGGAAAGACGCTCCATGCCTCAACACAGAGTCAGGGCTCAAATATGGGCATGGCTTTCCCCTCCCGTCTCCCTTTTTCTGCCTCCCTGGGGAAGATTTCTACTGCCAGCCTCTTCCTCTACCAAGTCTCAGACCTAGATAATTAGGGTTACCTTTGACCTGTTCCTGCCAGATCTATGTCACCAGCCTGCACAACAGGTGGAACAGCCTCCAGGAGTTGCAGGAAGAAACAGCTATCTTTTGGATCATACTTCTCCACCTGTCAGAAGCCATAACCCTGATTACGTGACTGCTGGGAAGGATGCTATGAGCCATGGTATATGTGCCACCCAATCTCTGCCTTTAAATAAACCACACCTGACAGCCCCATGCTATCCTGGGCCCCTTCAAGTTCCTGGAACCTCCCAGATGCTTCTGAAGGTAATTATAGTTCAGCTGTGGTACCAGCCATACTCAAATTGCCCTGAATGTTAACATGGGAGGGAGTTCTCATACCCCTCTAGGACATTCCTCTCTAAGTCAAAATTTGTTCAAATGGCTTTTATGGTCCTACGTGATTGGGCCCCTGTGTATGCCTCTGGCCTAAGCCCTGTCACTCCCCATCGTTATCCATACCTCAGCCGTCCCAGCCTTTTGACTGTCCCTAGATCACACCTCAGGACTCTTGCACATGCCACTCACCCCAGCTAGAAACTTCTTCCCTTAGAACCTCACACTCAAATGTCACCTCCTCACAGAGGCCCTTCCTGACCATCCAGTGTTAAGTCACCCTCACCCACCGCCCTGTCACTCTCCATCTCCCTAACCCAGTTTAATTTTCTTCATAGCACTTAACACATTCTACTGTTATCCTCTCTCTGCTTGTCTAGTTGCTTATTGTAGCTCTCCCCCACTAGATCGGAAGCTCCAGGATAGCAAAAGACTTGCGCTTCATGTTCACTGCTGTATCCTGCATGCCTCGAGCAATGCCAGGAACAAGCTGTCACTCAATAAGCATCCGTGAGAGAATGATACCTTTGTCAGCAGCAGCAAACTGAAGACAGGTAGACACTGGAGGCAGGCACAGGGGACAGGTACGGCGAGGAACCCCACACAGGGTAAGTCAGCTCACCCACTGGGTTTGAATCCTGGCTGCATCACTACTAGCTGTGACCTTGGTCTCACCTCTGGGGGATGTAACCTTGGGCTTCCTTCTCTGATCCTCGGTTTTCCTCCTGCATAAAACTGGGAGAAGAATCAGACCTACCTCACAGTGTCATAGTAAAGGTAAAGGAGGTACTACACTTTCAACATGCAGCACAGAGCCAGGCCCATTGGATCAACAATCCTGGATGCAGAGTGGGGTAGGGGCACGCACAAAGCCTGAGAGATGACCTGTGTACCTAAAGGCGCCCCCGTTTGCACTTCCTTAAAAGGTAGATTCAAGGCCACTGCCCTGTGTTAATCAACCAAGCTTGTGAACTGCTGGAGAAGCCAGACAGAGCCACTTATCAAGGGTCCTTTTGGGGCTCCACAAATAATTATTTGGGGCACCTGACAGGTGCCTGAGGGAAGACAGATGAAGCAGATGAGGTCTGTGCCCTCTGAGAACTTAATCTAGGAGCAGAGACAAGGTAAAACACAGGATCAAAGATAACAGAGGGTAACTGTGAGACGGAAGAAGGCCGGGGACAGTCTGTTGGCAGTGGATCAGCTTTGCTCCTGGTACACGAAGATAGGATGCCCCTCCCCGTGGGCCCCTCCATAGGACGCCTCTGCTGTCAAATAGAGTCATAGTTAGGAGACTGTCCTCCCCAGCCAGGCACACCCTGTTTTAAATCGTGGATCCTGGGCTTCCCTGGTGGCGCAGTGGTTGAGAGTCTGCCTGCCAATGCAGGGGACACGGGTTCGAGCCCTGGTCTGGGAGGATCCCACATGCCGCGGAGCAACTGGGCCCGTGTGCCACAATTGCTGAGCCTGCGTGTCTGGAGCCTGTGCTCCGCAACAAGAGAGGCCGCCACAGTGAGAGGCCCGCGCACCGCGATGAAGAGTGGCCCCCGCTTGCCACAACTAGAGAAAGCCCTCGCACAGAAACGAAGACCCAACATAGCCATAAATAAATAAAGATAAATAATAAATTGCCATATCTTAAAAAAAAAAAAAATTTCCTTTATAAATCGTGGATCCTGTGTGACCTCAAGCACATGACTTCATCTCTCTGAACCTCATCGCCTCGTTTATAAAATGGAGATAATATTAGGACCTATTTGCAGGGTTCTTGGGAGAATTTAAGGAGCTTTGCATTAAAAATACTTGGCACAGGGCGTGGTGAATAGGAAACAGGTGGCAAATGCCAGCCAGAGTTGTGGTGTTGTTGTTATGTTTATCCAAATGGGAAGCGCGTCAAAGAAACATCTGTAGCATCTGCCACTTTAATTTATTTACATGGTGCTTGGGTGCCAGACAATGTCAGGGAATTGTCTTGACAAACATATGAGGAAGATACTATTTTTTTCATCTTTTTTTTTTACGCATAACACAAAATGTATCATCTTAACCATTTTTAAGCATACAGCTTAGTAGTGTTAAGTGTATTTACTTTGTTGTGCAACAGATCTCTAGAACTTTTTCATCTAGCAAAACTGAAACACTTCCCATTTCCCCCTTTGCCAACCCCTACTTTCTGTTTCTAGGAAAACACTATTTTAACTCTGTTTCACAAATCAAGAAAACCAAGACCAGCTACATACTTTGTGGGACTCAGGGCCAAATGAAAATGAAACTTAAGAGGAATGTCTAGACCGCAATAGCAGAGCATTAAACCAAGCACAGGACCCTTCTGAGTGCAGTCACACAGGGCCCATGAAACAGGCCCCAGAGGAAACCAAGGTCCAGAGAAGTTAAAGTACTTTCCCAAGGTCACACAGCAAGTTTGGGAGCCTCTAAAATTACACGATTTCCCTTACTTATTGTAAACGCCCTGCAGGCAGGGGCTTTGATATGTTCACCCCGGATTGCCCAGCAGCCAGCACAATGCCTGCCACACACTGGCACTCGTTACAAAGTTCATATCCGGGGGAATGAATGAATGAATAGGTCACATTCATCCTAGAGAGAAGAGGCTTCTCCAAGTTTCTGAGCTCTACCTCAGCTCTGGCACAATAACATTCCCATTCCTACTCGTCTTTTTTTTTTTCTTAACATCTTTATTGGTGTATAATTTCTTTACAATGGTGTGTTAGTTTCTGCTGTACAACAAAGTGAATCAGCTATATGTATACATATATCCCCATATCCCCTCCATCTTGCGTCACTCTCCCATCCTCCCTATCCCACCTCTCTAGGTGGTCACAAAGCATGGAACTACTCATCTTTTGCGTTTACCTAGAGCCCTCACATTCCTAGGAGAAGCAAGCGTGGCGTGTGTCTGTCTCTACATAATGTCCCCTGGCACTTTTATGAGGCCACACCTCTTCAGAACATTCCTGGTTTTGAGTCCCACTTTTATGAGGTGAAGTTAGAAGACACAGGACAATATGAGGTCCCTGGTGGCACGTTCTGGCTCCAGGTCCCTAGGTCACCCAGAGTCTGAGGGTCAAGTTGCCCCTCTGATCTGAACACAAGAAATCTAGAACAGAAGTATACAAGTATAAGCAAAACATGAGGGTTTTTTTGTTTTGTTTTGTTTTTTACAGTTATGGCATTAAGTGCTACAAGAGTTTAGGGAGCTAGCCTAATTTTGGTTTCTTTGAAAGGGACTTCATTTTTCTGTCTGTTTGTGAGATTCTTTGCTGGTAGTGGGAAGAAGGGAGGGCTGGAACTTCAGGAGGACATCAGTGGATTAATCATAACCCTGATCTCATGACCTCTTGTCATCATTGCTCTGTGCATGGCTCCCTTGTAGTTTAATTGTTCTTTCCTTCTTTCTTTTCATTAAAATAATGAATACCTGTGAACCTACCCAAGACCAAGATCATTACCAACAACTCTGGGTTCCTCTTCTGTATCTCATCCTTCCTTCTCAGAAGTAATGAGTCTCCTGAATTTTGTGTTTTCCAGTTGTCTTTTTGCAGATGTGTTATATCCATATGACTAAATAACACATTGTTTAGTTTTACTAGTTTTTTGAAATTCACAGAAAGGGTATTATATAATACGCCATCTTCTGAGACTTGCTTTTTTGATTCAAGAACAGCTTAAAAGATTCCCATCACAATATTGTTACATGTAGCTGTATCTTACTTATTTTCACGGCTGTACAATATTCTAGTGTCTGGATGGATTTTAATGAATCTATTCTCATGGCATGGGCATTTGGGTTGTTTCAGCTTTTTGTTATTAAAAAGAGAGCCTTCACGAAATTCTTGTGCAAGTACACAAGTTAAATTTTGCCTTGGGTATATAACGAATATAATATGAGAAAGATACTATATATATATATTTTTCTGGGGCGGGGGGGAGTGTTGCGTGGCTTGTGGGATCTTAGTTCCCCAACCAGGATTGAACCCCGGCCCTCAGCAGTGAAAGCACAGCGTCCTAACCATTGGACTGCCAGGGAATTTCCGAGATACTGTATTTCTGGTCTTTTTTTTTTTCATGTAACACAAAATTTATCATCTTAAACATTTTTAATTGAATGCTTTAGTAGTGTTAGATATATTCACTTTTTTGTGTAACTAGAATTAGAATTTTTTCGTCCTGCAAAACTGAAAGTCTATACACATTGAACATCTCCTCCTCATTTTCCCCCTCCCCCAACCCCTACTTTCTGTTTCTAGGAAAGTAGCATTTTAACTCTCTTTCACAACTCAAGGAGTGGAATTACTGATTCATGGGGTATAGGAATGCTCAATTTTGCAAGAGAATCCCAAACTGTTTCTCCAAATGACTGTTCCAATGCATACCCCCCAATGATCACAGGGGATCCCACTGTTCCCCATCTCCCACACATGGTATTACAATAATTTTTTTTTTTTTTTTGCCACACCACATGACTTACGGGGATCTTAGGTCTGGGACCAGGGATTGAACCTTTGCCCTCAGCAGTGAAAGCACCAAGTCCTAACCACTGGACTGCCAGGGAATTCTCAGTCAAACTTCTTAATTTTGCCAATTGAATGAGTGTTGAGTGAATACGTGAATTAACGGTGGAGGGAAAATAGGTTGCTCATATCAGTTTTTGAAAACTCAGTTCATATGAGGATTTAAATAATCAATGACCTTTAGCTTTCAGCAAATTAAATGTGCCTTAAAATGCTGCTAAGAAGGCAAAATGGAAGGGAGTCGAAAATAAGGTTGCAAAAATATTCTAAAAAAAATTCTAAAAACTAAAATCATCTATCTATTATAAATAGACATAAGATAAAAATAGTTTAAAAACAAAGTCCCTTTATAGATCATATTGTAGTTTGCATCAAATCATAGTATCTATATTTATGCTTTTTTTCTTTGTTAACAATATATTTCACAATTTTATTTTATTTTATTATTTTATTAGTTTTATTTATTTTTTTTTAGAAATGGGTGTTTTTTTTTTAAACAAGTTATTTATTTATTTATTTATTTATTTTCAGCTGCATTGGGTCTTCGTTGCTGTGCGCAGGCTTTCTCTAGTTGCAGAGAGCGCAGGGGCTACTCTTCGTTGTGGTACGCAGGCTTCTCACTGCGGTGGCTTCTCATTGCAGAGCACGGGCTCTAGGCTCGTGGGCTTCAGTAGTTGCAGCATGCGGGCTCAGTAGTTGTGGCTCACGGGCTCTAGATCACAGGCTCAGTAGTTGTGGCGCACAGGCTTAGTTGCTCCGGCATGTGGGATCGTCCCGGACCAGGGATCGAACCCGTGTCCCCTGCACTGGCAGGCGGATTCTCAACCACTGCGCTACCAGGGAAGCCCCGCAGTTTTAAAAGGGATAAAATAATCTTTGCTCTGTGTATCCTATACACTAAAATATTCAAATAGGTTACAGAGTTTAACTTAAACTCAGGAAGCTCATACATAAACTAGAAGGACACATAAGCAAATAAATATCTGAAGTGGGTGCTGAATGGCCAGGAACTACTTTTTTAAGTATACAAGTAAAGGTAAAAACCATGAAAGAGGGAATTCCCTGGCGGTCTAGTGGTTAGGACTTGGCACTTCCATTGTCGAGAGCGCGGGTTCAGTCCCTGGTTAGGGAACTAAGTTCCTGTAAGCTGAGTGGTTCGGCCAAAAAAAAAAGTGAAGAGAAAAAGACTGATGGATTCTATTAAAAATGCAAAAATTTTTGTAGGCCCCAATATTAAATAAATATAAAGGTAATATAAGGGCAATCAATCAACCATCTGGGGAAGATACATTGGTGGTATGGGGATATATGTATCTACCTTTGATGAATTTAGCCTGAGAGTGTGCAGGCCAGAGTAAGAATCTGGTGATGTCACTGCTACTGGGGCACTTGGGGGATTGGATTATAAATGTATATAAATACAGTCTCCGTGGGGGCAGGCCTCACTCTAACTTCTGGAGCCTGGGTAGTAGTCCAAGTCCCCTGCAGTGGACAGGCAGAGCTTCTTCAGTCTCCCAATTAGGAAATTTTAGCAAAAGGAAATAAGGTAGGAGAGCTACTAAATGTATGTGTTTGGTGGAGGTGTGAGGGTACGGTGGGTTTGAGAATGACAAAGGTAAAAATCCTAGATGTGAGAGCCCCAAAATTGCTACAGAGGAGGAGCTTGGAAAGGGATGCTTCATTCACCATAGGTATAGCACAAAAGACTTTTCAAGGGCTTACAAAAATACTGGGGAGGTGGGTACAGCAGTGGCAGGGAATATAGTTCCATATAACCAAAAGAAATTTACAAAATTGATATTAGTAAAGGAATTTAATGAAATGGACCAAATGTAACATTTTGTCAATTAGTCAAGCAGCTCAGTTAAATCTCATCAGGGACTTCCCTGGTGGTGCAGTGGTTAAGAATCAGCCTGCCAATGCGGGTTCGATCCCTGGTCCGGGAAAATCCCACATGCCTTGGAGCAACTAAGGCCGTGCGCCACAACTACTGAGCCTGCGCTCTAGAGCCCGCAAGCCACAACTACTGAGCCCGCGAGCCACAACTACTGAAGCCTGCCTGCCTAGAGCCTGGCTGCTCCTCAACAAGAGAAGCCACTGCAATGAGAAGCCCGCGCACCGCAAGAAACAGTTGCCCCCGCTCGCCGCAACTAGAGAAAGCCTGTGCACAGCGACGAAGACCCAACACAGCCAAAAATAAATAAATTAATTTTAAAAAATCTAATCGAAAGTATATTTAATGTGGGTTGTGGGTGCATTTTGACCTGTTTGATGTGATAAGGCGTGAGCTCTCCATAAATGAATGCCGAGGGTGAACAAAGCTTTGTAAAGGGCTCTTGGCTGAGGAGAACGGTTGGACCAAGTCATACCACTGACTGTATTCTTTCAAAGTACACTTACTCCTCTTCTGGCAGGGGTCTGATCTACTCTACCCTAAGGGTGTGGCCTCCTTTGAATCCCATCAGGTTGATTAATTAAATTGGGTGTGGAGGAATTAACCAAAGACCACTTTGGAGGCAGGGATACCAAGACGATTCGCCATACTCTTGTCCAGTTTTTCTTTCATTAGATGTGATTTTCCCCCTTTCATTCACACAGAGATTTTTTTCAAGAAAAGCAGCTGTTCTACAGTGGACCCAAGAGCAAGAAAATTTTAGTGAGTTACCAAAGATAAAGGAGAGAGAAATTTGTTACATGTGAAAAGCACTGATGATGATGTGGTTGAATTAAATTGTATTTGTGTCTCTGGGACTGCCCTTGATTTGCCAAAGTCTTATCGCCATGGTATTTCTATAGGTCACATAAAAATGTATTTAGTTATTCAACAGATATTTCTTGAGTGCCTACTATGTCCAAGCAGTGTTCTAAGAGCTGGGTATACAGTATAAGCAAAAGAGACAAAAATCCCTTTTCTCAGCTGAAGGGGAGACAGATGATTTAAAAGTAAACATACACCCTGTAAGTAATGATGAGTGAGTGCTTGGAAGAAAATTAAGAGTAAAGGAATGGAGAATGATGACGGTGCTATTTAGATAAGGTGGCCTCAGGAGACTTTTACAATAAGATAATTGATTTAAACCGAGTTCAGTAAGAATTTGGAGTGTGTATTTAGGAAGTCCCTGGCAAACTTTGCCACGTCTTGGCTGTGTGACCTTGCTCCCAGTGACTAAATTCTCTGAGCCCAGCCTGTAAAATTCAGAGAGGATGCGGAAAATGCATTTGTAAATAATAGTGATTATTGCAGTTTATGAACACAATTTTATTACATTATGAATTTTATGGATGTAATAATAACTCCCCCATGCACCAAGGAAAAAATATTCCAATCTACTGAGGGGGTTCTTGGTACAGTTCCCGGCATGTATAATTAGCGATGGAATTTCGGACCCCGCCACTGAGCAGACATTCCCCTGATTCTGCGAATTCAGAAAGTGCATGATCGCTCGCTAGCTTCAGTTCCCTCATCTATAAATTGGAGATAACGGTAGTGCTGACCACCTCGGGTTTTTTGTTGATGTTGTTAAACTAACATTTATTGAGCCACACTGAACCATGTGCCAGGGACGGTCCTAAACAATGGAAATGTATTCATTAATTTAATCTCTAACAACCCAGTAAGCCAAATACGATTTTTTTAACGACATTTTATAATATAACCGAGGAAACTGAGGCACAGAGGAGTAAAATCTAGAGTCCCCACAGCTAGGATTCCAACCCAGACAACTAGGCTCCCGAGCGTGGAAATACTGTAAAGCGCTTACCCCCATGCTTAGCCCAATAGTAAGAGCTCAATATATCTTTACAGTAGTGGTTGTTATCAGTTCGAGCCCGGGGCTGCTCCAGAATTTCTCCTTAGGAAGAGCTTTAGGTAACCAGTTTGTTGTAAGAGGAAGCTAGGGGGTGCTTGCATAGCAACCATAGTTTACTGCATTTCAACCATAATGTTTTTTTAAATTGGGGAGAGGAATCGGTGATTCCCCCCCACCCTTTGACGCAGATGGTTTCTTCCGTTCTCCCGGATGGCTTAGGTTCCGCGCTCAGGAGTCACAAAGCGCGGGGTCACGTGGGCGGGCCGGTGCGCTTTGTGACGCCGCAGGCCCCGCCCTTCGGCCCGCCTATGCGCGCACGCCAGGCACGCCCCGCGCGCGCCGCCCGTGCAATCCCTGCTTAAGAGACCCCGGAGTGGGGCGCTCGCCCGAAGCCAGGCCGCGTCCGCCATAGTGCCTGGCTTGGAGGTGTCGCCGGCGCCTGGCGAGGGCCCGAGAGCGGCAGGGGGGCGAAACAAAAAGGGAGCCGGCGGAGCCCTCACCGTTGCCCGGCGGTTTCCGGGCCTAATCTTGCGGTACTGGGCCGAAAGGCGACGGGAGCGAAAGGCGAGAGAAGCGCGGAGCACTCGGCGAGAGGAAGCGTCAGGGAGCCTCGGCGGCGTCGCCAGGGTCAGCCGAAGCCCCCCGGCCGCTGGCTGGGGCCCGGGGTGGTGAGGAGGCGCTGCGAGGCCTAGCCGAGGCCTAGTACCGGCTTTGTGTCTGAGGCGGCGTTGGCGGCGGCGGCGGCGGCGGGGGGGAGGTGGAGCTGGGGGCGGCCTGCGGGAAGGCCTCTCCTCCGCCGACCGCGCGTTTCGGCCTAGGCCGCGGGGCCGCCCGTGGCCTCCGGGGAGCAGGCGAAAGGGGTCTGTGTGTGGTGGGGGCCTGGGCCTGGGGCAGTCGACGCCGGTCGTCCGGAAGCCAGGAGGAGGCGAGAGGCCGCTCGTGGACTCCGGGCCTAGGCCCTCTCCCCTCAACCTTCTCCCGGGGCCTGGGTCACCCCCGTCCACGGAGAGAGAGACCAACCGGGAGGTGCGGCCGCGCTATGGACCCCTGACCCCGCGGGGTCGTTCGGACTTTAACGTGTGGACTGACCGCTACTGACTGCACCGCCTGCCCCCGTCTCCTGCCGGCCCTTAGCATGAGCGAGGGGGACCCAGCGGGGTGACATTGTGCCCGTTGGCGGATTCTCGCTTGCCCCCTGCCCCGTCCTCGTCCGCCTCCTCCCACATGAAGCGATTCTGAATATCCGGGGGGAGGGTGTTTCTGGATTATTGTTTTTACGAACCCCCGCTTGTGGTTGGGGGGGTTATTTAATCTGAGGCCTTAGGGTCCTTCGGTGTCTCTGAGTGTTCTGTGTGTGTACATATTTTGCTCTTAAGTTTATAAATATACACATATTGAGCGTGTCCACGTCTCCTCGCTGAACCTTAGGAATCCTTTGGCACCATGTCCTGTGTGCATTATAAATTTTCCTCTAAACTCAACTATGATACCGTCACCTTTGATGGGCTCCACATCTCCCTCTGCGACTTAAAGAAGCAGATTATGGGGAGAGAGAAGCTGAAAGCTGCCGACTGCGACCTGCAGATCACCAACGCGCAGACGAAAGAAGGTAAGAGCCACAGGGGCTCCAGATCCTCGCTGGTGGAAGAGAGATGCTGGTGGCGAGGTGCCTGGCAGGAGACTAACCGCCATGATGTCTCTTGTGGGACTGTTCGTTCAAACACTTTGGGGACGACTTTCATTGATAGCCAAGGGTTGCAGCAGTCGGCCCTGGAGTTTGACTTATTTGATTTCTGCGTACTTGGATCATCTGGAACAGGCTGATCCCCAATCGTGCGAGTCTGATGATTCCTCCCAAATGATTTTTTAAAACGAGGATTTCCGTGGCACAGGATGGGGGTGTCGTCCAGGTTCTCTGAGTGCTTGCCCTGGGGCGTTTTCTAACCTGTTTTTCATCAGAAGGAGGGGAGGAGCGCATAAGCCAGGCTGCTTATTTGTTAAAGCAGCACTAGAGATACTTTTATAACTTTCTAACCTAACCACATTTGGGGGTTTAATGGCAAATTCTGTGTTCTCTTCTCCCTCCCCTGATTTATTTAGTTAGTTTTAATTTTTGGAGTTGCCTGCGTTGTGGCGAAAGATCCTCACTTTAATGTTTTAGAGGATTTAATCCAGCCGGTCTTTAATGTTGGAATTGCTTTTGGAACTTGGTATATTCCGGTGTGACCACTTTTGTCTTGTGTGTAAATTCCAGAATTAGTAATGCAGTAATTAGGTAGTTGAACTCTTAGTTCATCACATTACTCTTAAACTTTAGCAATTTCGTAAAGATCAAAAGTACAGGTTTTTCTTTTTTTTTAAATAGTAATTGCTAGACTTTACATGATTATGTTGATACTAGCTAGGATACTGAAAAATAGTCGGCTGCTACCATATGAATAGCTTATTTATAGAAGCCACTCATTGGAATCTTTAAGTTCTTTCTCCTTTTTAAAAGCATTTTATATAATATTGAGAATGTAGCATAGGTATGAGAATGAGACAAAATGGCCTTTTCAGACTGTGGCTTTGAACTTGTTTTGGTTTCTTTTTCGCATTACTGTAGTGCTGATGTGTAGTTTTTAGTAGGTCAGTCTTTTGAGTTTTACTGATGGGATGAGAAGTAAAGTGAAGTGCTAGTTAGAGTATTTCATTGATCACTAAATTTGGCTTAAGGTGGAACATGGGTTCTTTTCGTTGAAATTTGGGGGGGCCCCCACGTCTGGCATATAGTTTGGTAGGTAGAGTAACTCTTGTCATGTACAAGAGCTGTTTTCCATTTATCAGTACATCCAGACATAACTATAATTGTGTTATGTTAAGAAACAGTACTACTGGCATATCACAACTCAAAAATACTCAATAAGGAAGAACTTTATATACTCACTTGATAACACGTGAAAGAATAGTCTCCACTTTCCCCCCCTTTTTTCAGTGTATCAGACCTAAGGGACACTTCATGTGAGGCTTTGGTAATTGTAGTTATGTGGGAAAATTATTGGTGATCATGAACAGTTGAGAAACAGCTTTTAAAAATATTCAAGAAAATACCTTAAAGAAGATATTCTTTAAGGCCACAAAAGCATCCCTTAAGCATTATAGTCACGCTTAACAGAACAGATGGATTTATACGAATTTTAGGCCATCTTGATATGTGACATTTAATGAATGATAGGAAAGAAAATATAAATGAAATTAGAGAATATTAAGGCAATTTTAATCACATACTACGCAATTCCATATTTTATTGGAGTATAACAGGATTTAATCATTTAAGGCTAGACTTTGTCCATCTTTTCCGCCTAGTAATTGATAACAACTTTGTTAAACTGGAGTAAATTATTGTTGATGGAATTCTTGTCCATGAATCTAAGAGTTTTGTCATGTGTTGGTTTTTTTTTCCCTAAGCCAGGAAATTATATGATACATTATTTTTACAAACGCTGAAAGCAGGGAAGTGCTTTGCCCAGCAGCATATTTTTTATGTATTTGTAAACTGTCATTATTGGAGAAAGCTTTGCTATTAGATTGGTTAAGAGAAGAGAAAATTTGTATCTTATGCAGTCCTCAAATTAGGAGAGAAAAAGATATCTAGGCACTTAATGAGTTTTATGAGAAATAGCATCCAGTGTCACAAGGCAGCTGAGTAAGGATGCCACTTGGTTTTAGCACCGTCCAGTGAATTAAAGAGGACGGAATAAATATTTATAGCTTCGTAGTTAGGAGATTCCCTAGGAAAGAATGCCGAACTGGATCACTTTTGTTTGTTTGAATTAATATTTCTGTCATGTTTCTATAAAACATTACTTACAGTTTTGGAAATCTGTCCGTGTTTAGGACTCTTACATCTTAATTAGACTCAAATGCTTGGATCAGAATTTCATGTTTTAGATTTAAGAATTCTTCTTTATTTCTAGACTGTATTTCAAAATGAATCTCAAATTATTTTTTTTAATGTTTTTCCTGAATAAACTTGTTTTCCTAATTTTCTGCTTATTTGCAATCCCCCTTCAAAAAAACACACACACACACACACACACACAACAAAACAACCTTTATCCTGAACTTAGTGTGAAAGATTTGGAAGCTGAGGATGAAGTATTTTCAAGACTGTTTCTCCATTTCTTAAATTCATCTTGTTTTTCATTTCATCCATAGTCTTCATGTTTTTGGATCCGAAATGACAGTGTTGCATAGAAAGGGTCTTTTGAAGCTAACAGGCTACTTATTAAGGAGGTATTTAAAGGGTAAGAAATCATCAGTGTAATTCAGGTACCTTAAAAGGTCAATTAGAAAGCATGTGGCATCAGGGCACCAGACTTTAAGCTTGACAGAGCACTGTGTTGATCAAATGAATAAGTTTTCTTGGAGAGCTCATGAACATATTTGCTATTTGTTCCCACAGTGAACTCTTTTGAGGGTTGTTACATAGGCAGAAGCTTAACTGTCCTGTGTTTGACACCAAGTTTTGGTTCCAGAATTTTTAAAAGATACCCCATCTCCCCTGCTCCCAGTTTTTCTTACTCAGAGCTTGTTTGGAATTTGGGACTATCCTGAACTATCCAAAAGATAATGATGGTAGTCTTACATTGGTATGCGAAATCTAGGAAATTGCATCACTCTAATTGGATACTTGTGAAGATACAGCTTACTACCTGAAATATATTGAAAAGAGCCCTTTCCTGAACAATTTAGTTTATAACAGGAAATAGTAATAGTGTGATTAAAAATAATAGAGCTGATACATATATAAAAACTTAAAATACATATATAAAAACTTAAAATGCTTACATATGTGATAAACTTAAAATAATTAGAACAGTGGTAGTCAGCCCCTAGGTGCTGAGTAACGTTAGTGAATCAGGTAAACTCAGTGATCTTAAAAGAGTGAACCCTGATACCTGATTGTGTGATTAAGGGAGATGGGTACATTTTTACATCTGTCTCCCTGTAGTGGATTATTTTTCTTTTTGGTAATTTTACAAATTCTTTTCACAGCAAATCTTTTTTTTTAACCATAGTTGAATTCATTGGTCCAGCTTCTTTTTTAATTTCATTCTTAGAAAAGTATTGCAAGCAATAGTCCAAAGAGTAGAAAAATTCTTCCTCCCTGTTTGTCTGCTGAGAAAGTGACATCCTTGTTCATCCAGCTGCTTAAGCCAGGAACCCAGGAATTCATGCCTGATTCCTCTTTCACCTTCATCTCTGCCCCCACATCCATCCGAAAGCCTTCGTTCTACCTCAAAACACTGACTCTTGATTTCTCTGTCACACTCCAGAACAGATCATTATTCTCTCTTACCTAAACTACGCAGCAATCTCCTTATTAGTCACCCTGTTTCTATTCTTGTTCCCATGCAGGTTCATTCTCCACTTAGACACCAGAGTTATCTTTGTTTTTAATATTGTTTTTTAAATTGTCATCATTTTTATTTAAAATCCTTCAGTGACTTCCTGTTGTACTTAGAAACAAAATATGAATCAGTATATATAAGCTGTACCTTTCTACCTGTATTTCAAGTCATTCTTTCATTTTCATCAGCTCTTCTGGCCTTTTTGTGTCATTTTTTCACATGCTTTTCCCTCTATCTGAAACATTCTTTGTCCGGTGTTTTTGCACATCTTGCTGGCTTCTTAGTCTCACATGTCAGTTCCTCAGAGGGGCCTTCCTTGAATCAACATACTATCCAAAGTTGCATCCACTTTTAATTCTTTATTACAAAGCCCTTTATTCTGTATTTGAAATGTGTCATATTTTAATTTTTACTGTGTCTACCCCAGTAATCCTGTATTTAGGGCCTAGGAGAGAGAGAATGTTTGCATTCTAAATAACAGCTTTTTCTCATATAGTTCAGATGTTCTGCATTACTGGCTAAATAGAGAATGACTTAGTCTTACTGAGATTTGGGGTTCCACAAAACTAGAGGTGCCAGAGCCAAGAACCTGCTGACACTATTGGGTGTCCTTTTAAGAGAAACCCCTTATGGCTTTGGATATTTGTTCTGACAGTTCAGTAATCTGGATGCAAGGAGCATGTAGTTATTAATGCTCCTTTATATTTAAGATTATTTCCCGTAACATTTATGTCTGGTTGAAGTTTTCTAATTCTTGAGGACTATGACTTATCCAAATCCCAAATAGAAATTCAAATCTTTATCTTTTATTTACAGAATATACTGATGATAATGCTCTAATCCCTAAGAATTCATCTGTAATTGTTAGAAGAATTCCTATTGGAGGTGTTAAATCTACAAGCAAGACATATGTTATGTAAGTATTTATTAAATCCCATGTTTAAGTTCTCAAAATAGACGTTTTTTGTGAGAAAGAACAAGTATATTTTAGAACTGAACTCATTACTTTACCCTAATGAGTATGTCTTCTTAATCCTTAAAATTATGAGGATGAGTTTGTTTTTTCCTGATTTCTTCCCCCAGCTAACTTAACTTCTAGTTAGGAGTAAGAGCTATTAGAAAGATTTTTTGCTCTGTATAGGTAATATTTACAAAGACAAGAAAACGATGTTCAAATTAGTGAATAAATATTACTGAACCCTTCTTTGGTTTTTATTTGCCTGTGCACTTTTTCCCCCTACCATTTTTTCACTACAGAAATGTACGTTAAGTGTCTTAAGAGATCTGTCCTAAATATTTTGTCAGCATCAAGAGTATTCAGTAATGCTAACATTTGTTCCTAATCAGTACGGGGCTTTTGTTGGGAAGCTGTAGCGCTTAGGATTTACGACCACAGACACTGGAATCAGGCTTAGGTTTGACTCCATTTACTCCGTTTACTGTATTTGGGTAAGTTACCTAAAGTCTGTGACTCAGATTCCTCAAAATAAAATAGGGATATGAGTATTTAACTCCAGGGAGTTGTAGGAATTAAATAGTGCCTGGCACATGGTAAATGCCCTTTATTGGAGTAAGAATGCGGTACCATCTTAGGAGTGGTCTAGAGCTTAAGAAATTCACTAAAGGGGCAGGATTAAAACTTTATATCTAATTTTCTCTGCTTTCTTGAAATTTCAATGGTGATAACAATTATAATATGTGAAAAGGGTAGCAACTTGAGCTATTTAAAGTGTAGAGATTTTTACTTAAAGGTGAGGTAGCCTTACTTGAAATTCTGGCAATTTCTGCTTTTGGTCAATGAAACATTGTGGAATTTGCCAGTCCTAGGAAATGGAATGTGTTCTTGGAATTGAGGGAAAATAGTCATTTCCTGGAGCTTTACTTCATGTGGACAAGTTTTCTAAGAATATTCTCATTAGTTTAGTGTAAAGTTATATTCCATATGTTAACGTTTGGAGGTTCTTTTGTGTAATATCTTCTGTATAGCAACAACTTAAAAAGCTGAATACTTTTTTTTTTCCTGTAAATACCAAGTGAACTATGTGCCTTTAACTTTACATAATTTTGAGACATTGTAAGAGAAGAATTAATTCCTAGAATCTAGTGTGAAGTTATTCCTTAATTTACCAAGTGCTTTTTAAAAATAGGAAACGTTTGATTTCAGTAGATTGTTTTGATATTCAGAGACTTTGGGGAGAGAATAGTTCAAAGTATCAATACTAGGGAAAATAGTTGCCCCTTAAAGAATTAAATGTGAATTCACTATGTATATGATTTCCTTTGTAATATACTTGCCTCATGAAGTGCCTTTGAATTTGTTGAGCAAATACTAGTAAATGAAAACTTTCATTTTTATCTCAGGACTTTCAAATCATGCACAAATTTAGAAACTCCATTCATACGCTGTCTGACATTTCTTTGTAGTCAGGATAGCATAAACTTAAAACTAAAACTAAGCCTTTAAAGGCTGTATTTTAGCAACTTGACCCTTGTCCCCTTTTCTGTGTGGACTTTTAAAGGAGTTTCTCCTTGAGCTTATTTGTGTATGTATTTTAAAAATCAATTTGTTCAGTTCTCCATAACCAACTTATTTAACTTATTCTTTTAACCAAAATACTCTGTCAGACTGTTGATTTTTTTGCAACTTAGAATTCTTATTTAGTCTTTGGTCATTGTCTTGAGACTTTTTTAAAAAAATTAAACTGCCAACCTGTCTTTCTGGTTAGTTTTTGGAGCACAGCAATTTCTCAGGGATCCAAATTAAAAAATGTTAACAGCAGTGGTCTTGCTTTAAGGAAATCCGATGTATGAAAATTCATGTCTGTACCTATTAAGAAACTGAGGAATAATATTATTGTTCAATCTATTAAGAAATAACGACAAAGTTTCTTAAATAACAAAATCCTCATACTACCTTTCAGAAAACATTTATTGTATAAGTGGCAAGGTAACACACCTATTCTAGAATTCCCCAGTATGGATTTTTTTTTTTTTAAAACCAGAAATGCATCTTAAACTGTTCAAAGGTAGTAAAGATTAATCAAGGTAGTGTGTTTATTACTTCTGAAATTGGCTGATTTTAAATCTTTATGCCAAGGAAAAATTGTGTTCCTAAAAATGTGTGATTAGAGAGATGTTTTTATCACAAAAATTCATTAATAGCTACTCACAGAGAGCTAATGCTGTTTTTCTTTTTGTCGTTTTAGAAGTCGAACTGAACCAGTGATGGGAACTTCAAAAGCAGTATGTAAAAACACAATCTCACACTTTTTCTACACATTGCTTTTACCTTTATAATGTAGCAGTGAAGTAAATCATTTTAGAACTTAATATCCAACTGATCATAGTACATATTGTAAATAAAATGTATTTGATGACAGCTCAGTTGAATATGGATATATGTGGCATAATTTGCACACTTTATTTTGTAGAAATGGGTAGTTTGTGCCCAAAAAAACACTGTTTCACATTAAATATGATAGCATTCTTCCTGTATGACGCTGTGTTGTACAGTTAATGTATGATCTTTTTTTAGATCATGTAGGTTTTACACTAATGAACATGGTAACATGTTCTACATCTGTCTGTCTATAGTTAGTATTTTGTATGTATGTACAGGCTGTTGTGTGCTTTTTGTTTCTTGCAATAAAAAATGTTTGGAGTGTATATTTTGCCATTTTCACGTTGTATCACTTAGTTTTTTTTTTTTTGGTTTTTGTTTTTTTTTTTTGGTTTTTGTTTTTTTTTCTGCCTGATTGGTGGCTTTGAAAAATGCATTAGCAACATCCAAAGCATATATTTAAGGTTTGATGCTTTCTCCAATTTCAGACACGTCATAGAAAAGAGCTTTCCAGAGACCATTGATGCAGCTTTTATTATTTAGTTTTGCTTTATTTGGCAATTTTGAGCTCCTATTCTTTGTTTATATCTGTACTGTAAAGTGAAACCTGGAATTGGGCCCCCTACAAGTATATCAGTGTCTCGTCGATGATTTTGATGATTTTATGCAATTGAGTACATCGTTCTCACGTTTTAACAGAGGTCTTCTACTTCTCTAGTCTGCTCAGTTGTCCAAATTAAAATATTTCCTCTTTCTCATAAGATATTAAAATGCTGCATTAATTGTAAGCCAGCTGAAAGCTGTAGCTTATCAAAGGTAACTCCCCTTAACCAGGGTAACATCTTAATAACCTTAAGTATGACACCATTTTGACTTTGAGCTGTTAAGTAAAAAGTGGCAGCATTCCTAAGTTGTGGGGTGAAACATCCATTTCAGAACAGAGATCTGTAGTGATTGGGTTCTGTAAAACTTGATGGTTCTCTAAACATTTGACTGCTCAGGCTTGATTTGTACACAATACAAGATGTCTGAAATCTTCACGTAGAATTTAAGGGTATTGCTTGCTGTTTCAACTTTATCCTTTTAAAATGCTACTGATCTTTTAATTGTGTATCAGGCATTTCACTAACCTTGGATCATTGGATCTTAAACATGATAACGTAGAATATCTGAACTTTGGACTTGTTCTCTAAAGTATATGGCCTTTAGTTCTCATGGAACTAAATATAGTGATTCAAAAATCACAACTCTTAGTGTTTTGGGTTTTTTTTTTTTTTCCCCTCTTTGGGGTATATGGGTTTTTTGGGGGGGGGGGGGTGGTTTTTTTTTTTTTTTTTTAAAGCGTAATGCTGTAAAGACTGTCCACAGTTTCTGTTTTGCTGGTGATTGGTTTAAAACTGATTTTTATGTATCCAAATGCTAGCACAAATCAGATTGACTATACTGGTGACTGTAGTAGTTAATGTAACACATTTTGTATAAAGTACATTTTATATAGTATTTAAACTAATTCAGATGAAGTTTTATTTCTTGAAAACAATTATTTCCTTTTTGTTTATTAGCATGTGTATAAACACAGATCACATGTTCATAAATAAAGTTAACGTTCTTTTAGCCTTGTGTGTTCCCTGGCATGTCTGTATTACACTTACAAGAAGCAGTTTATTTTATGCTTATTTAGGTTTCTCTTTTCTTTCTTCTTTTTTTAAAAAATAACTTTAAAAGTGGCTTTGATTTTTAGGTAGAATAATTTTAAGTGGAGATATTAGGTAATTTAATATCCCCATCATTTATTTGCTTGGGGTACATTTGCTGACATTTAAGATTTGAGAGAATATATTCATAAAGTGTAATTAGTGCCCATCTTAGGAGACTTACGTGTATTGTGCAAATTCACAAAAGCCAATTAAGACAGAATCACTAAACCAGATTTTTAAATTCTAATTAGTAAAAGTAAATGTATGTACACTTTTGATAATTTAAGCCAGCTCTAATCAAGGATGACTGTTTCTATCTATATTCCACAACTTTTGTTTGTAGTCATCCTTCTATGTTGGTACTCCAAAGCTGCGGGTTCTTCCTGCTTACATTTTGTAAGATCCTTTAATTTCAAGCAAATATAGTTGGCATAAAAGATTTCAGATTCTTGCTTTCAGATGCAAGACCACAAATTAGATGTGAGAATGTGGGTTAATTTTGATGTCTACGGTGTGCATTAATCAGTGTTTTTGGAGACTACTTTTTTTAAGTAGCGGTTTTTTTTAAATCTGAAAGTTACTGTATTTATTGATGTTTAGTACGTATAAATTCCTAGTTTCTAAAGCATTTCTTGTCAGCATTTTACACTTATTTCTTAGTACCTTGCTATATGTAGAAAACAATTGGATGCCTTTCTGAATTTTTGGTAAATTTGACTTGTGTATTATAAGGTATTAAAGTGTTATAGGGATTATTTGGTGGAAAAAAGTGATTTAGATGGTGTTGAATATCTGAAACCACTTTTAACCAGATAAATATACACTACTAATAACAAGTTGGCAGAAATCTAAAAGGAAGGATAGGAAAGCCCAGCATAGTAACAAAAAGACAGCTATATCTTAGGAGTGGGAAGAACAAAAAAATGTTAGTTTTTTAGTTCCAGCAATAAAAAAGGGTGATATAACTGATTGCTTTCTTTCTAAGGAAATGATCAGTATGCATATTCTAGACAGTAATAGGCTATTTTTAAAGACTATTAATTTCATTGATTGACAGCAGTTTGTTCAGTCCTTGTTTCTTAAAATTCAGGTAATTCCTGGTTGATATATCAATAAAATATTACCCTCTTCAAAATAGATTGAATAGGTCAGAATTTGTTCTGGATAAAAATAGTCTATTTATGTGTTCTTTCAATTTTTCTTTTTTAAATTTACCTCCTGAGATACTCGTTCTTTAAGGAAAGAACACTTCAAAGCTGCACAAGAGTGAGAACCCACTGGTGGGTTATATGGCTAGGATTGTATGTGGGATTAGTGCATTATGGACTCTGTAGTCCCTCAATGTGGAGCTAAGAACCTTTTGTTTAAATAAACATCCCAGTAATAATATCCATCAAACTAACTTTTAAAACTCTTAAGATATTTATAAGATGTATTTTAAATTTAGCCAACATCAGTTTTGTTTCCATTTATTGAATTACTGCTGTGGTGGGCATTGGGCTAAGAACTTCATATCGAAACTGATTACATTTCTGTTTGGGGCTCTAAGTCATGCTGCTTTTATTTTAATAGTCTTAGTTCTCTGGAATACTTGAAAAATACATGATGAAGACTCACTTTTTTTTCTTTGATGCAGACATCTTGTTACATTCTCTCCATTTTAAAGAAGAGTTCTGACCAATAATGCATGAGAAATTTGTAACATGTTGAATAAGCAGCGCACTTACTCCATAGGAAGCTAATAATGTTTTCATTTTGGTACATTTGTAGGGAAATCATATCTTTAGACTTACATGCCGAAGGTGTGTGCGTACACACATACATAAACATTTTTTTAAAACTGATATTAACATATTCAGGGGAACAATAATGAAGAAGTTTTAAATGTCACATTTGAATTTTTTTTTTTTAAAGCCCTTTTATATCCATGTTTAATACTTGCTCTGTTTGATTAAATTAACTTTCTTTTCTCTGCATATTAAAGTCCATTCTGTAACTGCTCTGTTTGCCCTGCCCCGGGGTACCTTTTGTTTCCCTTTATTTGGCTTAACATCTTTGCCCTGATAAAGCTGTGGTTTCTTTGGCAAGATTAGCTATTGTTACTCTTTGTATGGGAGAATAAATGAACTTATTCAGACTGAGCAGTACATACTCAAAGAAGAAAAAAGTAGCAATTATCTGGGACCTGTTTTATTAAAGCAATTATCTGAGCCTTTAAAGAGCTGCTTGTTTTCACAGTGTTATATAATGGCATTACAGGAAAGTTCGAAAGATTTCTTATTCTCTCTTCTAGTGTACATTGTCTTGAGCATTATCAAATTTAGAGACCATTGATAGACATGGGACTCTTACTTAGTATTAAACCACCACTCTGAACAGATTTCCTATGTGATATAGTTTTCTTTACCCTGTTTTCTCATTGTAATTGAGTCCCTATCAACGGTTAGCCTTTATTTACTGTATGTGGGATGTGTGGAGAAGGATAAGTGGGGTGAGTTACATTTCAGCTTTAAAACAAGATAACATTCTTTAGAAAACGTCTAAGAAAAATGCCCAGTATTTGAACATTAAGTGGCAGTAGGGACTAAATGATCACTTTCAGATGTTTTCAGTGTGGAACTTGAATGTGTGTTTAATTTTTTGTGAACAGATTGATGACTCTTCTGCGTCTATTTCTCTGGCCCAGCTTACGAAGGTATATATATATATATATTCTTGAACATATAAATCTTTTTCTAACATCGTATTTTTTTTTTTTGTTTAATGTGGAACAATGTTTTAAGAGGGGTTGGGGGAGGAGATATTTTGCAGACACATTGTACATACTATTACTATCCTGTAAAGAGTAGTTGCTGTTTTGAGAAGATAGGGGGAGTATTTTGAAATCAGCTTCACCATAATGTTGGAGTATTGTTCATCTTCAAGACAGAAGAAACATATGAAGCTACACTTACTCGCTTTTTTCCCTCATACATTTTGTTTAATTATACATTGGAAACTAACAAATTTCTGGAGGAATTCCCTGGTTTTGGCTGTAAATTATGTGGACTTTACGCAGCCAAAATAGAAGCTTTCCTTTACATGGACGATTGCGTGGTTATTTCTTGAATATTTGAATTGATCCCTTGAAGGTCAACATTTTAAATGTGATACAATTGTTTCTTTATGCTATAGACTTGTAGTCTGTCTGCATTAGAAAAAGTTTTATTTAAACAACCTAATTTGTTTGAACACAGACTACATGAATTGTGTAAATGTATAAAGTTGTTTGCAGGAATATACCAATGTGTATGTTTGGCAGAGGGGAAAATTGTTACCTCCTGAAATCATTGTATATGCCATGTTTTGCGATAAGATTGCTTGCAATTTTCTGCTCAACAATGTGTACCTTTTGTTTGGGAAAGCACTAGTGATGGATTAATTTTTAAAACAATAGACTTAGTTTGCAAATTGTGCCTTTAGGGGAAAAAAGGCAAATATTACAGATCAGGCAGATTTTTGAGGGCCAAGAAGGAAGTTCTCCAGTTTTCCGAAAATCATTTTTTCCCTGCTATCAGAAATGTAAAACAAAATTTAGCAACCAAGGTTAATGAGCTAGATGAGTTTTCCATTAGTGCTGTCCCTATCTTGTCTTTGGCTTTGTTATAGGTTTTGTCCTTATCCCCTAGAATGTATCCCCCAAAATGTCCTAGTAACAAATACAGCTTTTTAAGCTCCTGTTGTGGGAAAAGTAAACATTAAAGTTGATGATTCTAGAACATGAAGTGGGCTAAAACCAATCTCTATAATTTTTTTAATGCAAAGTGGTTTAGCATAGAGTTAACATCTTTAGCAACTTATAGTTCACTGTTTTAATTCATGTGTACTGTAAGGACCATATTTGAGTTTTGGTCTATTCCTACCATTGTTTCTTTGTGGGAAGCAGTTGCGGAGTTTTGGAGGTTTGGGGGATTTTTTTTTTTTTTTTTTTTTTTTAAACTATTTGTAAGTTACTGTTTGGGTTCAAACAAATTAGTTGTTCAACATCTGTAATCCAGTTTTCTGTAAATGTTGCTGTTGTTCTAAGCTCTGTTAATGTTAAGCATTCTTTGTATATAAAATTACAATAAAGTGTTAAAACTGGTTGCTTGTTTTGTGGATGAATGTAAAGCTAAAACCTAATGAATGGCTGATGTGAGTGCTAGATGCTTGAAGATTCAAGTTATTAGGACTCACTCCCTTAGACCCTGCTTATATCTAGACTATTGTATGTAATACCTAAAAGATAAAGTTCATAAATCTTTGGAGAGTTGGATTTAAAATTTGAATGCTCAGTGCATGTGCTTTGCACTTAGTTTGAAATTTGACACCACTACCTAAAGAGCCTTCTGACTTCTAGTATCTGCTGCATAATATGTTCAATTGTTCTACCCCCAACCCTACCTCCAAGTTATATGCTTGACATTTGATGCTTAATGCTGTGACACTTGAACTATTTTTAAGACTTAGAAACATCAAGTGTTTCTCTCCTAGCTTAATCTCAGTTTTTAACTCTTAGAAGAGTAGTATGCAAATCTTAAATGTAAGGTACAAACAGGGTCTAAGGTTTGAGTGCCCCCAGAAAGACTTTCCTCAGCACCGTAGACACCCAAACATCATGTAATGACCTAACGAACTCCCAGTGCCTCTTCTAGGTTATATTTGTAAATAACTGTTTTTATGCAAGATTAGATACTGCTCTTTACAGGATGAGTGGTGTTGTCTTTGGCTGTGTGGTCTTAAATGTGTTTCTAATGTGTGTGTCAAATAATTACCTGTTAAACAGACTGCCAATCTGGCTGAAGCCAATGCTTCTGAAGAAGATAAAATTAAAGCAATGATGTCGCAATCTGGCCATGAATACGACCCAGTCAAGTAAGTTCATAAATACTTTATACTAATAAGGTACTTTGGGGTGGGGTCTCCTCCCCCCATATCAAAAGCATTTTTTTCAAGTCTTTGTGTACATGTAATTTTTTTTCCCCCTTTCAGTTACATGAAGAAACCTCTAGGTCCACCACCTCCATCTTATACTTGTTTCCGTTGCGGTAAACCTGGCCATTATATTAAGAATTGCCCAACAAATGGGGTAAGTTCAAAGTAGAAGCTATGATACACCTTATCTTTCTTAAAATTTTTTCTTAGCCATATTATTTTTCTTGGTAAATACTGCCTTCTCTATTACAATGGCAAATGAGCTTAGCTTTTAGAGCCAAACTGCCAGGCTTCAAATCTTGACACTGCCACTGAATGAGCAAGTTACGTGATTTCTCCAAGCCTGTTATTTCTTCTCTGTGAAATGGAGGTAATAATAGTACTTACCTCACATGGCTGTTGTGAGGATTAAATGAGATCATATATGATGTTAGCACTGCGTGTTAGCTAATATTAAATAAAGGTAACCGCTTTTTCTCTTCCTCCTCTCTCCTTTCCCATACATATAGGATAAGAACTTTGAATCTGGTCCTAGGATTAAAAAGAGCACTGGAATTCCCAGAAGTTTTATGATGGAGGTGAAAGATCCTAACATGAAAGGTGCAATGCTTACCAACACTGGAAAATATGCAATACCAACTATAGATGCGTAAGTATTCAAATTAGGTATGATCTATGGAGACTACAGTCAGTCCAGGTGATAGTGTTTTATTTAATCTTGGGCTTGTAAGTTGGCTACTTGGATTCCTTATGAACGTTGTATACCAAGACTTAGTCTCAACATGTTGCATTTCTGTGTTAAGAATGAGAGGCTGCAGTCTGCTCCATTTAAAGCAAATTTAAAATGGATTTGGGGTTTTTTGCTGCCAGTGAGTGCCACTTCCCTTGTGGTCTTCTAATTTTTCTTTTTCTGTCATTCCCTGCTTTCTTCCTCATTCACATACATACTCCCACATAGTCTTATATGCTGTTTGCATCCTTTAAAAGAACAAGACAAGTATCTTAAACTTTCTGAGAAACAGGAGGCTTAAGAATAAAAGTTCTGCAAGATATCAAGGCAAATTTAAGTGCCAAGATTAAAGGAAACGCTGAGGTATCTTGAATAAGTTTGGATATACTGTGTGAGTCTTAAGATTTCTGAAGTGTGGTTTATTTTATAAACCATTAGTTCATATCAGCTATAGCTCTATAAGCTATACCTTAATGCTTATTTTTAATGTGTTTTCAGATTTTATTTTATGAGCCAATTTTTAATGAAATGAATAGACAGTAAACCTAGAGGCATAGTTCAACTAGATAACTTCCCACTTTATCTGCTTTTATTCATACATTTAATTACCTTTTTGATTACCGTCAACAGTTGTAAACTCTCACAATATAAAACACAATATTAAGTGTTCTTTGGAATATGGTTGGCTAACTTAATCGTGCATAAGAATCTCCTACAAAACTGTGTTAAACAACCTGGGTGCCCTGCCCCACCCCCAGGGGTTATATGATGAGACTCTGAGTCTGCCTTTTTTAACAAGTCCTCGAGGAGATTATGAGTTTAGGGGATCCTTAGGGCATACCTTGAGAAACATCAATTTAGAGAATAGATGTCCATGGTCTTAGTGACAAAATGTATATTAAGAACAGTTTTCCTCAGCTTCATGCTATATTGTCAGATGTGGTGAGCAGGTAAGGACGATGAAAATGGCTATGCTTACAGAATGATACTGAAAAAAGATTGTGTTTTTGAGTAGGTAAATACATTGTTTTCGAGTAAATACATTGTTTTAGTTCACAGATAAGAATTAATGTTTTCCTAAACTCCCAACCCTGCTCACTTTCTCAACTTCACTCCCATCTATTTTTTATCAGTCTACCATCCTGTGTTTTTGTGGTTCATCTTAGAGCAGTTTGTTGTTACGCTGTTTCTAATTCAGACATTTCATACATGCTTCCAAACAGCTTTAGGTTGAAATTGATGACTTTTACAGACACAGTTTAAGAGCAGACGGCTAAGATATGGGAACGTGTGTATATCTGTAGCTGATTCACTTTGTTATAAAGCAGAAACTAACACACCATTGTGAAGCAATTATACTTCAATAAAGATGTTTAAAAAAAAAAAAAAAGAGCAGACGGCTACATATTAATATAATATGTAGATATAAGAGTATTTAAATAGAAATTTGTGTTGGAAAAATTAACATCACCTGTGAACCCCTACTAATAATTAACTTCATTGCTTTTGAATACTGAAATACAAAAGCCCATTTGTGCCAAACACAGAGCAAATACTGGGGAAAATGGGAACCCAAATATTTTAAGTGAAACTTTCACCCTCTCCACTAACACCACTGATAAGCAACTTAGACTCTTCTTCTGTTTCTTTTTCTATCCTCTCTTCTCCTCTTTTTTTTTTTTTTTTTTTTTCTTCTTTTCTTTTCTCTCTTTTGGGCAGTGGGAGACTCCTCTTTCACAAATTGGGAACAATGGGGCATAAGCAAATTGATAGATATTTCTGGAATCGTGGTGATGTCTGTGGAGCAACTGCAACACAAATAACACACCTAAGGTACCCTGCTCTGTCCAGATGAGATTCTTTCATTTTCAGCATTGAGATGAACACACCCTGTTCCAGAATGAAACAGAAAGGATTTCTCTAGGAATTCCTGTGTTTTACAAATGTGCATGATTACAGAGAAGATGAGGGTGTTGGAAGCAGTGGTGATAAGTCTGAGAATAGAATATTTTGGTTTTTTATTTTTAATGTATTTAATACCCAACATTTCTGCAAAGTACATTTCTGCGAAAAATGGACCTCCAAATATCTGAGGTGTTCCTTTAAATTTTTTACACATATTCTAAATATTTAAGTCATGACTGTTTCTTAATTGACTATAAATAGATTAATCTCTCTTAAAATGTTATGTATAAGTAGACCACTGTTTTGAAGTCTAATTCTGGCTATTAATTACTGGTGTGATTAGTGACATATTTCCCTTGAATTTATCCCCCTTAATTGTGTAATGTCAGTACCAATTTTAGTTTCCCATATTGTGGTATTCACATTAGTACCTTCACAGGTTTTGGGGACTGTTAGACTATGGAGGAAGAAGAAACAATTTTTTTCCCCCAAGAAACATGGTAGTAGAGAAAATAATGATTAGGGTGTTGTCATAGCTTAAGCTCAAATCCCGTCTCTGCCACCCATATAAATATAACTTTGTGGCACTGATTGTGTCGCTTTACTTCTCTGGCTCTCAGTTCTTAGAGTTACAGATTCGAAGATCCTTCTAGCCACTTTGATAGCATTTTTCTTCTTTTTTGTTATACTTGTTTAGGATTTTGTTTTATATCTTTTTGTTTAGGGGAGGATGTTCATAACTGCTCCCTTACTTTGGGAGGTACACACTTGTGTAAACTGATTTGACGTTGTACTGAATTATAAGTACCCACTGTGGTATAGTAGAATATTATAAATTTTTTTGGAAATACTTTGCCTTAACAACGTTAAAACACTAAAACTTTCTTTTACAGAGAAGCATATGCAATTGGGAAAAAAGAAAAACCACCTTTTTTACCAGAGGAACCATCATCATCTTCAGAAGAAGATGATCCTATCCCAGATGAATTGTTGTGTCTCATCTGCAAAGATATTATGACTGATGCTGTTGTCATTCCGTGCTGTGGAAACAGTTATTGTGATGAATGTAAGAAATGTTGAATCTTTGACAATACATAATTTAGAGTATGTGTATTTCCTTGGAAAGGCTGTTAGCAATATTGTATATTTTAATAATAAAATATGAATTATTGATAAATTAATCAATGAGCATTTAATAACTTTTTGTTGCTACTTTTTTTAAAAAAAAAAACCTCCTTGTCCTTTTAAATATTAGAATTGACCACCTTCTTTACCTTCATCAGGGTGACTTTACTGAGGTTTTATAAAACGTAGGATTTTTATTTCCTCTGTTTTAAATGGTATACAGAAATTTAAAAGCCTTTTGGGCTTTAGATATTCCAGAAGTACTTTTAAATGATATCTAAGTCCCTCTCTAGGAATGTGAAAAATAGCTTATTCTAAAATTCTTAAGTGTGATTGAGAACTACTCTGTAAAGATACTACCCAACATTTGCCAAGGGGTTACTTGTGACTTTTGTCTCGAGTCATTTATATTCTATTAGCACTTGATTTTTTTCTGCTACTTATCTTAAGTTTGTCCCTTCTTACCCAGGTGAAAATGATGTCGTCTGAAAATTTCATTGCTCAGTCCTGCTCTGGTCTTTATCATTTCTAAAGATAGTTTGGGGGGACTTCCCTGGCAGTCCAGTGGTTAAGACTCCACACTTCTACTGCAGGGGACACAGGTTTGATCCCTGGTCGCACGGCCACAAAAAAAAGGTAGTTTTGGAATACAAATCTTTCTTATGGGGCCTCTTCAGTGAAGACCAAAATCAAGAAGAGGTCACTTAAGACTTGTTTCAGAGTGTGTCTTGAATTTAACAGACCGCTTATGATTGGATTTTTTGCAACACTGAAGCATAGTCAGTGCATCTATAATTTAGTATTGGTTCTTACCTGCTGTGCTATAGATGTCTCTGATTTCCTTGACTGAATAATGCTTCTGTTATTTATAATGCCCTTTTCTAGTGATGCTTTTTTTCTTAGCACCACACACCTTGTGGGATCTTAGTTCCCCTACCAGGGATTGAACCCGGGCCCTCGGCAGTGAAAGCACGGAGTCCTAACCACTGGACCACCAGGGAATTCCCAAGGGATGCTTTTTTAAAAGCCCTATATTAGCCATATAATGTTTTTGTCTCTTTCTAGAGTATCTCTTTATTTCTTTTTTTTTTTTTTCCGTGTAATATTCCGATTACTAGCTAAACAAAGAGAATGGTATTTGGGAAAGAGCATCTTTTCTCTCAGTTTAAATGTTTGTTTAGCTTATATCCATTACTTCTGTTTTTAAGGTAGAGAGAGGTTAGAGCAGAGGAGTACTATCAGGAGAGAAATTTTACTTTTAAATTTCTTAATCTAAGAATAGAAATGGTTAGTGATGCGTGCTTGGAAAACAGTAATGTAACTGTGAACACATGGAAACTGTCTTTTTAATTCATTCACTAAAAACTGGGTTCCTAACTATGCTTCTGTTAATATTTAAAATCTTATACATAGGTATAAGGACTGCTCTCTTGGAATCAGATGAACATACATGTCCAACATGTCATCAGAATGATGTCTCTCCTGATGCTTTAATTGCCAATAAGTTCTTACGACAGGTAGCTATATTTGTATCCCTTGTTATGAAAATTTTTTAAAAATCTTTTAATTGATTTAACTGTACTTGAGTAAATACTGCATTACATTTTTCTGCATTTTTATGTTTGGTGTCTGTAGGCTGTTAATAACTTCAAAAATGAAACTGGTTATACGAAAAGACTAAGAAAACAGTTACCTCCACCCCCACCCCCAATACCACCTCCAAGACCACTCATTCAGCGGAACCTACAACCTCTGATGAGATCTCCAATATCAAGACAACAAGATCCTCTGATGATTCCAGTGACATCTTCATCAGCTCACCCGGCTCCATCTATATCTTCATTAACCTCTAATCAGTCTTCCTTGGCCCCTCCTGTGCCTGGAAATCCATCTTCTACCCCATCCCCTGTACCTGATATAACTGCAACAGTCTCCATATCAGTCCACTCAGAAAAATCAGATGGGCCTTTTCGGTAAGTGTATGTATATTTCTCACTGTTAGGAAACAAGTGAGATCAGTGATGTAGTTTTTTTTATTGTATATTGCTTTAACAGTTGTTTTAGTGACCTTCAGTCTGTTGCATCCCACTGTGCTCAGTAAGGTGGATGACTTGTAAGAAATGACCTAGTCTTTGGGAATTCCCTGGCTGTGGTTAGGACTTGGCGCTTGCACAGCTGGGACCCAGGTTCGATCCCTGGTCGGGGAGCTAGGATCCCACAAGCCACACGATGCAGCCAAATTAAAAAAAAAAAAAGAAAGAAATGGCTAAGTTTTACTGGAGGAACAGACAAATGAAGGAGATTCATTTGCAAATTATTAAGCATCCCAAGGTCAAAAACTATACACATTGCCAGCAACTCATATTAAATGTTGAATAATATCCCATAACAGCTCTGCAGTTCACAAGACGGAGAGGTCACTTATGGTCACCTCTTATGGTGGTATTAGAAAACAGTAGATTTGAGCAGAACTAAGAACAATTTGGATAAATAGAGAAAGAGGGGATGAAATACTGGTAGAAGTAGAGAGGTCAGAAATAATTGTTTTGGAGCATAATTATGTAGGAGAGTAGTGAAAACTCACTTAAATCCTACCACTCCTGAAATGAAAGGGACCTTTATAATCCAATGGTTCATAAAGTCTTAAAAAATCAACCAGCTTTTAAAAAATAGATGCCAGGGGTTTGTTCCCAGAAACAAAATCTTTAGGAGTAGGACCTTTACAAGTATTTTTTTTTTTTTTAATTTTTTAAATTAATTAATTTATTTACTTATGGCTGTGTTGGGTCTTCGTTTCTGTGTGAGGGCTTTCTCCAGTTGCGGCAAGCGGGGGCCATTCTTCATCGCGGTGCGCGGGCCTCTCACTATCGCGGCCTCTCTTGTTGCGGAGCACAGGCTCCAGACGCGCAGGCTCAGTAATTGTGGCTCACGGGCCTAGTTGCTCCGTGGCATGTGGGATCTTCCCAGACCAGGGCTCGAACCCGTGTCCCCTGCATTGGCAGGCAGATTCTCAACCGCTGCGCCACCAGGGAAGCCCTACAAGTATTTTTAAGAAATCCCTGTAAAGTATTATATATAGGATGGATAAACAAGGTCCTGCTGTATAGCACAGGGGACTATATATTCAATATCGTGTAATAAACCATAATGGAAATGAATGTGAAAAAGAATGTGTATATATATATGTATAACTGAATCATTTTGCTGTACAGCAGAAATTAACAGAACATTATAAATCAACTATACTTGAATAAAATAAAATTTTTTTTAAAATCCCACTTACCTAGTTCAGCCTTTTATTTGATTAATAGTGGGAATAAGGCCCAGAGAGTTCATTGACTTATCTAAGGTTACCCTTTTGATTTAGTGGTAGAGGTGGAAGTAGAATTTACTCTTAATCCTTTATTTATTTATTTTCTCTCTCAAGTTTTTTTTTTTTAGGTTTACTAGTCTTAAAACTGAACCAGTTTCTATCATATCTATCATAGATTGTACTTCTTAATGAGGCTCCTTCATTTTACATTTCACTTACATATGAAGAACTCTTCAAAAGTCCAGTTCTCTCTTACTTTCCCCAGAAGTTTTCATCATCTTTGATGTAACTCATCTTAATGCAAGTGTGATGGATAAACCGTAACAAGATGTGATTTTTACTCTTTTTTTTTCCTTTGATAATTTTTACTCATTACATGTAAAAGTAAACTTTATAATCCTATTATCACAGATTATGTATCCCTGAAATAAGAATATTTGTGTAATGCAGACATTTCCTTCAGGTCTATTATTTTTCAAACTTTGTGAGTATTATATATAGAGGCCTCTTAAATATGACTCAAATCTTTGTAACATGGAATTTATTCTTCAAAAATATGGAAAATATTGCCTTTTTTTTCCAGTTTTATTGAGAAATAATTGACATACATCACTATAAGTTTAAGGCATACAGTACAGTGATTTGACTTACATATATTGTGAAATAATTACCACAGTAGGTTCAGCTAACATCCATCTTCTCATGTAAATACAATAAAAAGGAAAAAAAATTTTTTTCCCTTGTGATGAGAACTCAGGATCTATGCTCTCTTAACAGCTTTCCTATATACCATACAGCTGTGTTAGCTATAGTCATCATGTTGTACATTACGTCCCAAGTACTTATTTATCTTATATAACTGGAAGTTTGTAGCTTTAATCCTCCATTTCTGGTGACTTGTTAATGTATTGTAAATTATATTATTATCTAGGGATTCTGATAATAAAATACTGCCAGCTGCAGCGCTTGCATCTGAACATTCAAAGGGAGCCTCTTCAATTGCAATTACTGCACTTATGGAAGAGAAGGTAAGTTTCACTGGCTTTTAAATTTGGAGATTTTTTTTTATTATTATTACAGTAGAGTTTTTTATTTCGTTTTTTAAACTATACCTTTTTGTGTTTTTTTCCTAAAGGGTTACCAGGTGCCTGTACTTGGAACCCCATCTTTGCTTGGACAGTCATTATTGCATGGACAATTGATCCCCACAACTGGTGAGTAAAATCATTTTGGTTTGGACTTTTTTCCTTAAAAAATAATTTTAACTTTATTTAACCTGTAATTTTATATTTACTTATTGTTTTTGTTTATTTTTGTTTCCAAGGTCCAGTAAGAATAAACACTGCTCGTCCAGGTGGTGGTCGACCAGGTTGGGAACAGTAAGTATATGTCTCAAATAATCTTCAGATGATTGCTTTCAAACCGGATAATGGAAATTACAGTCTAAGCAGTGTGTGCTGAGTGTCTTTTATTGTAAACTCTTTTATACGCCATGTTAACACAGTTTTTATGTAAAATGTCACAAATTCAAGACTATATGAAGAATTTTTCTAAAAAAATGAGTAATTCTTTTCTGTAATAATAAGATGTAAACTCATGTAAATTCTTTTTACTTTTATGACTTAACAAATGGTGATCTTGGCAGAATCTCAGTTAATGAACAGATAAGAATTACTTGAAAGAATATTTTAAATACTGAATCAGTTATTATACTAGTAGATTAAACTTTTTCCTCTTTAATTTGGATGTTTTTGATTTGAGTAAATAAACACATACTAAGATTAAAGTCTTTCAAACACAGAATTTCTCATTTTGACTAGCTATGTTAATGAAATTTTATTGCATATTAAAATCTGTAGGGTGTGGGACACACTGCTTTTTGAATGATCCCTGGTGTTCTCCTTACTTGCTGCAAGTAATAAATCCTTCCATCTCCCAGAAGAAAAAAACAAAAAATTATTTAGGGTATGATTTTCTACCCTGAAGTACTAAGAACTTTGATCTTCTATAGGATGTTCTATGGCATTAAAAATCAGATTTATTTATTGTTTTTATATAATTATTTCTGTTTATGTAACCCATATAAATGGGCTCATATATTTATGTAAACTGGCTTATATTCTAAAACTTTAATCTTTTTGTTTGAAAGATAAATCAAACTTCTTATAGAAAAAGTATGTTAGAAAAAGTATGTTAGTTGAGAGACTAGCAGAATATATCAGTAGAAAGAACGCAGGATTTGGAGACAGACCTGGGTTTGAGTCCCAGCTCCTGCATTTGCTAGCTATATGACATTGACAATGGGTGTGTGATTCTACTTCTCAGCCTCCATTGCCTCATCTGTAGAATTGGAATGATGCTACTTACCTCACATGTCAAATGCCTCTGCATAGTGCCCAGCAGATAAAAGGGCTCTTTTCCTTTTCTATAACAATAAGTTCATAGAGTAACTTATAGAATGCTAATTAGAATACAATATTACATAAAATATATATTGAAGCTTAATTGTTTATAATATGTTAATCAGAAAGAATATTTAATTTTAAGTAAATATAACACTTGCTCATATCTCTATCTGAAACAAGTTTAAGAATCAGGATCAGAGAGTAAGGAAAAGTTTTCAGAATAGTTAAAATAGGTATATTAAAGTCTATATACGAAAAGGTGTGTATAATACTCAAGCCTATTTTATCCTTCTTTCCACACAGTTCCAACAAGCTTGGATATCTGGTTTCTCCACCACAGCAAATTAGAAGAGGGGAGAGAAGCTGCTACAGGTAGGCTTGCTAAAAATCTTGAAAAACAGTAATCTGATGACACACTGAAAAATATAACACAAATTAAAGCACAGTAGTGGTAGGGGGAGTGGGTTCATTTGGTTTATACTTTCCTCGCTTAAATCTTAAGAGGCCTATAAAAGAATGGGTTCCATTTAGTATTTTTTTAATATATATAAATTTATTTATTTTTGTCTGCGTTGGGTCTTCATTGCTGCATGCAGGCTTTTTCTAGCTGCAGCGAGCAGGGGCTACTCTTCGTTGCCATGCGCGGGCTTCTCATTGCTGTGGCTTCTCTTGTTGCGGAGCACAGGCTCTAGGCACATGGGCATAAGTAGTTGTGGCACGCGGGCTCAGTAGTTGTGGCACATGGGCTCTAGAGCGCAGGCTCAGTAGTTGTGGCGCACGGGCTTAGTTGCTCCGCAGCATGTGGGATCTTCCCGGACCAGAGCTTGAATCCATGTCCCCTGCACTGGCAGGCGGATTCTTAACCAGTGTGCCACCAGGGAAGTCCCTACATTTAGTGTTTTAAATGTTGGTTTTTTAAGGCTGCATCTTTACTACTCCTTCCCAAGGACTACTTTCTCCCTGTCAACACACAGCAGAATACTGGCTTACATTTACCCTGTTGAGTGTAGAGGGCGGTCAGTAAGGCCCAGACAAACTAAGGTGTCGATTTAATTTAAGATGGATGTTAACCAGCTCAGCTCCCAAGTGCGAAGAAGACTTGCATTTATTTCTCCCCTAGACTCAGTTATCCCCATCTTCTACCATCTTCTCTTCCAAAAGGAGAGGCAGATTGTTAGGGGCCTTGCCCAAAAGATGCACAAGCAGTGTTAATCTAAGAAGTAAGCCATATAGTTCTTACTATCTGGGTCATACTTAAAGGGTATCTTCTAGTGCTTCAAAGAGAATTGCTAAGCTTATGAAAGATAACTACTGTTTTGTTGCTAGATCACATATTTAATAAGAAGATAATATTTACTAAATCAGACTCTCTGAAAAGAGGCCTGAAATCTAAATCCCAGCTGCTGCTGTTGTATACCAGTTACCTATAATTTAAAGATCCTTTTAGCTTAACAGAAATAAGCTCACTTTTTTAAAGAAGCCACTGTTTCTTTGATGAGGCAGAATTTAGAAACTTTGGCCAGCACTGTTAATTTTAACCTAACCCTTTGAGAGAAAAAGTGAGATTTTCAGTTGTTAATTACAAATGTTAAAACTAGTATTTATTCTGCTTTGTTTTTAAATAAATTTATTTGTTAGTTTTTGGCTGTGCTGGGTCTTTGTTGCTGCACGCGGGCTTTCTCTAGTTGAGGTGAGCAGGGGCTACTCTTCGTTGTGGTGCGCAGGCTTCTTATTGCGGTGGCTTCTCTTGTTGCGGAGCACGGGCTCTAGGCGCGCTGGCTTCAGTAGTTGTGGCATGCAGGCTCAGTAGTTGTGGCGCACGGGCTTAGTCGCTCCACGGCATGTGGGGTCTTCCCAGGCCAGTGATCGAACCCGTGTCCCCTGCACTGGCAGATGGATTCTTAACCACCATGCCACCAGGGAAGTCCCATGTTTATTCTACTTTGAAAGGTCTTATTTCCTCAAAAAGATTATAGGAAGTGGGTTTTCTTCATTTAAACTTTTGGTCTTGGAAGGCATTTTGGGGAGAAATAGGTCACAGAGACATTAACCTGTCAGTTCCTTTAATTGACAGTTTAAGAAGTAATGAGATCATTGTGGAGTGATGATTTGGACTTCAGGAAAGAGAACTTTTTAGTATGGCATCTCCATATAAAGAAGGCCTTGTAAACTTATCTCAGTCCCTAACTGGCCTTAAAAGTTGTTTTTAACATATAAATTATGTTACTTTTACATATAAACAATATCAGTGTCCCTGTGCTTATTTGAATAGTTGATTCTTTTCCATTGTTTGTGGATTGAAAAGATAATGAGTAGAAAAGATAAGCTCACTTGTCTCAGATGCTCTAATATCTTGGAATTTATTTTTCCAGAAGTATAAACCGTGGACGACACCACAGCGAAAGATCACAGAGAACTCAAGGCCCATCACTACCAGCAACTCCAGTTTTTGTACCTGTCCCACCCCCTCCCTTGTATCCTCCTCCTCCCCATACGCTTCCTCTCCCTCCAGGTGTTCCTCCTCCACAGTTTTCTCCTCAATTTCCTCCTGGCCAGCCACCACCTGCTGGGTATAGTGTTCCCCCTCCAGGGTTTCCTCCAGCTCCGGCCAATTTATCAGCACCTTGGGTATCATCAGGAGTACAGACAGCTCATTCAAATACCATCCCAACAACACAAGCACCACCTTTGTCCAGGGAAGAATTCTATAGAGAGCAACGACGACTAAAAGAAGAGTAAGTGTTTGAATTTGAAATTACTCTACACTTTCATTTTCTGATGTAACGTTAAATAGGTATCTTTGGAAGCATTTTCCAGTGTTTCCAGTTAGTGTAAGAAAAATCACCTAAAAATTAAACAAAGCCATACAAACAACTTCCTCAGGGATTCCTAGTTACTTATAAAGTGGAAAACTAATGGCAATTTCATTCATTTCATTCATGATCTAATTACATTTGTCTTGTTAGTTTTCTTAAATGGTTTTTGTTAACTTTCGCTCTTTAACTTTATTTTACTAGGGAAAAGAAAAAGTCCAAGCTAGATGAGTTTACAAATGATTTTGCTAAGGAATTGATGGAATACAAAAAGATTCAAAAGGAGCGTAGGCGCTCATTTTCCAGGTTAGTGTTTTGCAAGCCTTCACAACAGAATTACAAATGGGACTTTGAATATCCAGGGATTAGCTATGGATATAAATAACATTGCAGTGATGGAATTTTTCTGATTCGGTCTAGGTTTATAAAAATGGAAATGTAGCTTATTTCCCAATATCTGTTTATTGAAATATCTCACTGTAAATGCTATTGTGTAGAACTAGCAGTTATGGGGATTAAATTGCCCTTGTCCCTTGAAGTTATTTATAGTGTGAAATAATTGGGAAATGTTTGTGGAAGGAAAGAAATAGGGGACTAGCCAAAGATTACATTTCTGAGGACCCTTTTACCTAAGGCTACAGCTTTCTGCTGGAACATTAACCTGTGTGATTATGAACTAACAGTAGAATACAAGTTGCTTTATTGATAGAAAAACTGAATTATAAATATTCCCAGGAAGTTTGTTTAAAAGACTTATTTTTTATGCTTGAGATATTCCTTTTAAAGCCAGACTGTTGGCCACCGTAGGACAAAAAAAGTTACTCCTACTTAATAATCAGATAGGAAGTACTGTTTACATTTAATTGGCATTTTATTTAATGTTAGGTCATATAACTCACGGTACATTAATGCACTTCACTCTAATTGTTAAGATTTCACTTTTGTTTTATAACAAGTGATTGCTCTGATCTTTGTGTACTTTATTCCATTCCAATAGAGGTCACTGTGCCTCTTTAATCATCTAAGATGAAACGATATAAAGAAATAATGAACTGTGAGGAGAACATACTGAAATCTGAGAGTCTGTATTTTATTTTGTATATATTTCTCAACTATCAACTATTGTTTTATTTTTGCTTTTAGGTCCAAATCTCCCTATAGTGGTTCATCCTATTCAAGAAGTTCATATACTTATTCTAAATCAAGATCTGGTTCAACACGGTCACGTTCTTATTCTCGATCGTTTAGCCGCTCACATTCTCGTTCCTATTCACGATCACCTCCATACCCCAGAAGAGGCAGAGGAAAGAGTCGAAATTACCGTTCACGGTCTAGATCTCACGGGTATCATCGATCTAGGTCAAGGTCACCCCCATATAGACGGTATCATTCACGATCAAGATCTCCTCAAGCATTTAGGGGACAATCTCCTAATAAACGTAATGTACCTCAAGGAGAAACAGAACGTGAATATTTTAACAGGTACAGAGAAGTTCCACCACCTTATGACATGAAAGCTTATTACGGGAGGAGTGTTGACTTCAGAGACCCATTTGAAAAAGAACGTTATCGAGAATGGGAGAGAAAATATAGAGAGTGGTATGAAAAATATTATAAAGGCTATGCTGCTGGAGCACAGCCTAGACCATCAGCAAATAGAGAGAACTTTTCTCCAGAGAGATTTTTACCACTTAATATCAGGAATTCTCCCTTCACAAGAGGCCGCAGAGAGGAGTACTCTGGTGGACAGAGTCATAGAAGTCGAAACATAGGTGGCAACTATCCAGAAAAGCTTTCCTCAAGAGACAGTCACAATCAGAAGGATAATACAAAGTCAAAAGAGAAGGAGAGTGAAAATGCTCCAGGAGATGGTAAAGGAAATAAACATAAGAAACACAGAAAAAGAAGAAAGGGGGAAGAAAGTGAAGGCTTTCTAAACCCAGAGTTATTAGAAACTTCTAGGAAATCAAGAGAGCCAACAAGTGGTGAAGAAAATAAAACAGACTCATTGTTTGTTCTCCCAAGTAGAGATGATGCTACACCTGTTAGAGATGAACCAATGGATGCTGAATCCATTACTTTTAAATCAGTGTCTGAAAAAGACAAGAGAGAAAAAGATAAACCTAAAGCAAAAGGTGACAAGACCAAACGGAAAAATGACGGATCTGCTGTGTCCAAAAAAGAAACTGTTGCAAAACCTGCTAAAGGACCTCAAGAAAAACTAGATGGAGAGCGTGAAAAATCTCCTCGATCTGAACCTCCACTTAAAAAAGCCAAAGAGGAGACTCCAAAGACCGACAGTGTGAAATCATCATCTTCCTCTCAAAAAGATGAAAAGATCATTGGTACCCCCAGGAAAGCTCACTCTAAGTCAGTGAAGGAACACCAGGAGACAAAACCAGTCAAAGAGGAAAAAGTGAAGAAGGACTACTCCAAAGACATCAAGTCAGAGAAGCTAACTAGTAAGGAAGAAAAGGCCAAGAAGCCCAATGAGAAAAGTAAACCACTTGATAGCAAGGGAGAAAAAAGGAAAAGAAAAACTGAAGAGAAAGGTGGAGATAAAGATTTTGAGTCATCTTCAATGAAAATCTCTAAATTAGAAGTAACTGAAATAGTGAAACCATCACCAAAGCGCAAAATGGAACTTGATATTGAAAAGCTGGATAGGACGCCTGAAAAAGACAAAATTTCATCATCAACTGCTCCAGCCAAAAAAATCAAGCTTAACAGAGAAACTGGTAAAAAAATTGGAAGTACAGAAAATATATCTAATACAAAAGAACCCTCTGAAAAATTGGAGTCAACATCTGGCAAAGTTAAACAAGAAAAAATCAAAGGAAAGGTCAGGCGAAAAGTGACTGGAACTGAAGGATCCAGCTCAACACTTGTGGATTATACCAGGTATTTGATAATGGGCGGGTGGAAAAAGTGGAATATGTTAATTAAGAATGTATTGATGTTGGGGGTTAGCTGGTTACTCTGAATTGTTAAAAGATAAGTAGATTTTGGGGGTGAGCCACATTTGTTTTTATATAATCATACACTTAAATCTTTATATCTCAGAGCAAAATAAGTGGCTTTTGAAAGTTAAAAGGACATTTATCATGTTTAAGTTGGTCTTTTTATACTTACCAATGTTTAATAACTGTAAGTTCTTCATTAATTAAAAAATATTTTAATTCTTTTTAGTACCAGTTCCACTGGAGGCAGTCCTGTGCGGAAATCTGAAGAAAAAACAGATACAAAGCGAACTGTCATTAAAACAATGGAAGAATATAATAATGATAACACAGCTCCTGCTGAAGATGTTATTATTATGATTCAGGTTCCTCAATCCAAATGGGATAAAGATGACTTTGAATCTGAAGAAGAAGATGTTAAATCCACCACACAGCCTATATCAAGTGTAGGAAAACCTGCCAGTGTTATAAAAAATGTTAGCACTAAACCATCAAATGCAGTCAAATATACTGAAAAAGAAAGTGAGTCATCAGAGAAAATTCAGAAACTCACCAAGGAAGTGAGCCATGAAATTACACAGCATGAGGTCAAAAGTTCAAAAAACTCTGCATCTAGTGAAAAGGGGAAAACCAAAGATCGAGATCATTCAGTGTTGGAAAAGGAAAACCCAGAAAAGAGGAAGAACAGCACTCAGCCAGAGAAAGATAGTAATCTGGACCGTCTGAATGAGCAAGGAAATTTTAAAAGTCTGTCTCAGTCTTCCAAAGAGACTAGAACTTCTGGCAAAGAAGATAAGCATGATTCCATTCGAGGTTCCTCAAATAAAGACTTCACTCCCAACAGAGACAAAAAAACTGATTATGACAACAGAGAGTATTCAAGTTCCAAACGTAGAGATGAAAGGAATGAATTAACAAGAAGAAAAGACTCTCCTTCTCGCAGTAAAGACTCTGCAGCTGGACAAAAAACTAAGCCAAGGGAGGAGAGAGATTTGCCTAAAAAAGGAACAGGAGATTCCAAAAAAAGTAACTCTAGTCCCTCAAGAGACAAAAAACCTCATGATCACAAAGCCACTTATGATACTAAACGTTCAAGTGAAGAGACAAAATCTGTAGATAAAAATCCCTGTAAAGATCGTGAGAAACATGTGTTAGAGGCAAAGAACAATAAAGAGTCAAGTGGCAATAAATCACTTTATATACTTAACCCACCGGACCCACAGATTGAGAAAGAGCAAGTTACTGGGCAAATTGATAAGAACACCATCAAGCCTAAACCCCAGTTAAGTCATTCCTCTCGACTGTCCTCTGACTTAACTAGAGAAACTGATGAAGCTGCTTTTGAACCAGATTATAATGAAAGTGACAGTGAAAGCAATGTATCTGTAAAAGAGGAAGAAACTTCAGGAAAAATTTCTAAGGAACTGAAAGATAAAGTAATGGAGAAAGCAAAAGAGAGCCTGGACATAGCAGCAGTCAGCCAGGTAGGTGTAACCAGGAGCCAGAGTCAAAGCAGCCCTAGTGTCAGTCCAAGTAGAAGTCATAGCCCTTCTGGAAGCCAAACCCGAAGCCACAGTAGCAGTGCTAGCTCTGCAGAAAGTCAGGACAGCAAGAAGAAGAAGAAAAAGAAGGAAAAGAAAAAGCACAAGAAACATAAAAAACATAAGAAGCATAAGAAGCATGCAGGCACTGAAGTAGAATTGGAAAAAAGCCAAAAACACAAACATAAGAAAAAGAAGTCAAAGAAGAGCAAAGATAAAGAAAAGGAGAAGGAGAAGGATGACCAAAAAGTGAAATCTGTCACTGTGTAAAAGGGCAGATTTTAAAAATTGACTTAATTACTAAGTCATCTGTATTAAATTTTGTTATAATGTAAAGAGATTCAAGCCTTGTAAATAATGATATGGAAGACCCTGTGCTGCACTTAAAATATTGCTGCTTGATTATTTGATTTTTACATCAGAGCTTTATAACACGAACTTTTGTACAGAATTGTGAGTTGTGACCATGTAACATGAGAGGTTTTGCTAGGGCCTATTATTTTTAACCACCATTAATTAGTTGGGGTGGAGTTTACTGTACTGTGAAATTTTCACATTTGAATTTTTTTAATTGCCTGGCAAAAGCTGGTATCAGTTCTAAAATATCAGCAGAATGATTTGCTGAATTCATTACAACTCCGTTATGTCACTTTTTGATTACAATAAAAGTTTTCAGTAAACTTTTCAAATGTTGAATATTTGCCTTATTTGAAGGAAAGTGTGTCATGTCTCTTCCCCCTTCCATTTCCATATTTAAAATATCCTTTGAGACTTTAGTATAAGCTGAATAGTATAAGCTGAACTGTATATATAAAATTCTGAAGTAAACATGGAAAATGTACTTCATTAGTGGGCTGGTAATAGGTGGCCAGAAATAAGAAATCATGGTTAATCGGAGATCTGGTTGAATAAATCTGGAAGGGTCTTAAAGTATAGTAATTAGAAGTTTGGACTTGAATTTTAGAGATGAGGAATTTTGTTTATGGTTATGTATTTTTCTTGAAACCCTGATAAATGAGTATTAAATTCCTTGATAAAGTACTAAGTAACACAACAGTCTGTGGCATACCCAATCTGTCCAGTTGACAGAAGCAAGCAGCAATAGGTCCAGAAGCACTAGGTAAGGCTACAATGGATTTCCTTAATGGCTCTGGTTTAGGAAGTTTATTGTAAGCAATAAAAGCTATTGAAAGTATGTCGGGAGCTAGGATAAGAATGGTACTTTAGAAACATAGCTGTATAAATGGAGATTAAGAAGACAATGGCTGAAAGCAGGAAAAGACCAGTTCTAGTGTGAGGTAGTGGTCCTAAAGTACTTTGGCAGGGGGCATTGGACTGTGGTAGTAGAAGAGGAAAGGGTTTACATTAGCAGCAACTTTTATTAATTTTCTGTCGTCTTGCCTTGATTCATTATTTCCAGAGTGTACCATATTTACAGTACTGTATACCATTGTTGGTACTCGGTTTTAGATGGTATTCAAACATACTTAAATGTGTGTAATGCAGCATTTAATATTTAAGGAAAAACGAATGATTTAAAGAAAAATTGTAAGGGTGATAATAAGAATGCTATTAACCTCATGAAAGCCGTTCAGGACTGAGTTAAGTTTGGGAAACACTGCCTTTAAATGAAACAGACTTGACTTTAAAGGGCTCTGCTTTTGTTGTGATTCTGAAGTCACATTTTTTTATTCCTAGACATCTCCATCACCGGGGATGGGATGCCTGTTCTGCCCACTGCCAGCCTCACCCCACCCTACCCACAAGACATACTTGTATTTTCAGATACTCCAGCGAGACTACACTCTTTTTTTTTTTTTTAATTATTTGTTTATTTTTTGGCTGAGATGGGTCTTCGTTGCTGCACGCGGGCTTTCTCTAGTTACGGCAAGTGGGGGCCACTCTTCGTTGTGGTGCGCGGGCTTTTCATCGCGGTGGCTTCTCTTGAGCACAGGCTCTAGGCACGTGGGCTTAGTTGCTCCGCGGCATGTGGGATCTTCCTGGACCAGGGCTCAAACCCGTGTCCCCTGCCTTGGCAGGCGGATTCTTAACCACTGTGCCACCAGGGAAGCCCAAGACTACACTCTTAATACTTAACTAATCTCGACCCCAAATCTATAAACTATCTCCCACATTCACCGAGGATTTTGGCATCTAGAACTCTCTTTTTATCATAAATTCTATCACGTGAAGTCAGTTTCATTACCTAGGTGCATTGTTACTTCATTTCAAGCTCAACTCACCTTCACTTTTTTTTGTTAATTTATTTATTTATTTTTGGCTGCATTGGGTCTTTGTTGCTGTGCGCGGGCTTTCTCTAGCTGAGGTGAGCGGGGGCTACTCTTTGCTGCAGTGCACAGGCTTTTTATTGTGGTGGCTTCTCATTGCAGAGCATGGGCTCTAGGCGTGCGGGCTTCAGTAGTTGTGGCTCGTGGGCTCTAGAGCACAGCCTCAGTAGCTGTGGCGCACAGGCTTAGTTGCTCCGTGGCATGTGGGATCTTCCCAGACCAGGGCTCGAACCCGTGTCCCTTGCATTGGCAGGCGGATTCTTAACCACTGCGCCACCAGGGAAGCCCTCACCTTCACTTTAATTGCAGTCCACTCCTGTGACAATTTTCCAGAGTTGTTAATCACCTGTCACCATTCCCATCTTAAATTTAAACTCCAGTATGTCATCTGCAACCTGCTTTTTCAGCTCCATTCTCTATTGGCCTGAGGTTTCAACTCATCCCGTAATCATTCTTTTATTGTCTTTCCTTCTATAGTTGTCTATATCCCATCATTTCAACCACATGCTAACACTCCCAAAACCTGCTGCCCCTTGTCCATCTTGCTGTATCAGAACAGGTTAAACCCGAAATCTAGATACAGGTGCTGCATGCTGCTTAACAAAATTAAAAGGCTTGAAAGAAAATTTAAGAAATAATTGCCGCGCACTGTGCTAGGTGCAGTACTTGATCCTTAAAAATTCTGATGGCTCATGTTGTCTAATGCTACTTTGAGCAGGCAACTCCACTGCCTATGAAGGTTCAGTCCAACCTTGGGTACTCTGGCTAGTGCCTAGCTTGTCCACCTCACCCTGCCATTTGGAGTTGGACACGTGAAACCTCTCCAAAAAGGCAATGTTATACCTTAACTCAATTGGCTGTTTCACCTGGCTGGAATTTCCTTCCTCTGCCTGTCTTCACAAGTTCCTACCCATTGTTTGAGAGTTAGCTTGATTGTTTTGAGTTCTCTCAGTGCTGTCTGCCTTCCTCAGTATACATACTCAAGATGCAGTAGCATCACTGAATATGCTATAGTAACACCAAAGTGCTTACTAACAGGCTCTGTTTGGTTGTCTCCCTCACTGGATCATGGAAGCCAGGAATATGTCAACTTTTTAAAGAGAGGAAAACACTTCTGAGCTACTATAGATTTGGGTGATAGTATCCTTCCAATGACTGGCTGCTTCAGTGTGCCAGGGAAACTCCAAAGCCTTACAATTAGGAATCTAAAAATAACTCCTTTGCTAGCCTCAGCATGCCTAATGAAGAAAGCAAATCCCCTCCAAAATGTTTAGGACAGGGATTCAGAGAGGTAGAAAGCTAGTTAATGGTTTATGCATCCTGATTTGTGCAAGTGTCCTCATCTATGTCTTGTCCATTTTTTCCTGCCTTTAATTCCTTTAATGAGCACTGTTCTTATTGTACAGAACTACATAGAACAGAACCTCTGATTTGGAACTTTCTTATGAGTGCTTTTACACTACTGCCATTTACTTAAGCTAGCTTCAGTGGGTCTCTTAACAACAACAAAAGCCTCACTAATACATGTGTATAGTGTACCCTGCTTTTTCTTTTTATGTATCATAATCACATCCTTTTGACATTAACATTTTTCACATTTTTTAAGAATTGAGAATGATCATGAAAAGAGAACTGAATAAAAGTAAACCATTTGACTCCTTGATAAAGGGTAATGTAGAGCTGCTATAAGTGAATAACAGGCATACAATGTGAAAGAAATGGGGTTAACAGGAATATTCAAAGATTTCACGTGAATTTTTTCAGTAACCTCAAGTATAAACAGTTTATCAAGTCCTTCTTTGTTGCCTTTGAGGTTATTTTAAGATCATGTTAAAAGGACTTTTTTAGGGCTTCCCTGGTGGTATAGTGGCTAAGAATCCCCAATGCAGGGGACAAGGGTTCGAGTCCTGGTCCAGGAAGATCACACATGCTGCGGAGCAACTAAGCCCATGCGCCACAACTACTGAGCCCGTGCACCTAGAGCCCGTGCTCCGCAACAAGAGAAGCCACCACAATGAGAAGCCTGTGCACCGCAACAAAGAATAGCCCCCGCTCACCTCAACTAGAGAAAGCCCGCGTGCAGCAACGAAGACCCAATGCAGCCAAAAATAAAATAAATTTATTTAAAAAAAAATTTTTTTTAAAAAGACTTTTTAAAAATAGCTATTGATAATTTCATTATGCACTTAAAGCTGGAGGGTGAACAGTGATCTTTTATTAAAGCCAACACCAACATGAATCTTTTCCACTTTGCAATGTGGCTATTTAGTAATTTGCTATGAAGTTGGCTTGGCCAGTATGAATCTTGCTCAATTTAATTGTAAAGTCTTTAGTAGTAAAAGATACTAATACAAGAGTGGACATACATTTAGGATTTAAAAGAAAATATTCTTTTGTAGAGACATTAGCACCTTAAAATTATAATAATTGCTTATCAATGTTTTTATCTAGGCTTAATGATATATGAATAAAGCTGGTAGACTCTTTTTCATGTCCTAAAAATTAACAAATTTAATGAAAAATGAACATGAGGCAAACTGTATCAGTGCTAGATACCAGGTAAAGCATAGGAGGGGCAGACATAGAAGTATGTAATTTCTGCCACAATACCACATTTTTGAGGTTTTTTGTTTTTGTTTTTTTTGGGTTTTTTTGGTCACTCAGTGGTGGGTGGCCATCTGGTGATTATTACTGTTGGAAATATGCTAAGAATAAAAATAGCAGTTCATCAGTTAGTAGCAATTATTAAGAAAAGGTTGAAACTGACAATTCATGAAATTTTGAACCCCCTGAATTGAACTGATATTTTGGAAGGATTTTAATTTGACTTCATCAAATTAATTCAGATTCAAAAAGAATCCAATCCAAGAATCCAAAGAATCTTGGCTTTACTTGAGTCAGAATCTCAGGCTAAAGAACAGACTTCCCGTCATGCAATCAGTCATTACCTCTTGTAATTACTCTGGGAAATGTTATTTTTCTATATTTAATGTGTATTTCTTAATTTAATAATATATATTTAAATAACAATTATCTTAAATATTAATTGGCTTTGGAAATATAAATTTAATAAATATCAATTTACAAAATCACATTGATGATTAATTTTATTTATTTATATATATATATATATTTTGGCTGCATTGGGTCTTCGTTGCTGCGCGTGGGCTTTCTCTAGTTGTGGCAAGTGGGGGCTACTCTTTGTTGTGGTGCATGGGCTTCTCATTGCAGTGGCTTCTCTTTGTTGCAGAGCATGGCCTCTAGGTGTGCAGGCTTCAGTAGTTGTGGCATGCAGGCTCCATAGTTGTGGCTCACAGAGTCTAGAGCGCAGGCTTAGTAGTTATGGCGCACGGGCTTAGTTGCTCCACGGCATGTGGGATCTTCCCAGACTAGGGCTCGAACCTGTGTCCCCTGCATTGGCAGACAGATTCTTAACCACTGTGCTACCAGGGAAGTCCCTATCTTGTAATTTTAAATGTTTCTAATATCAAAAAACCTAATTAGCACAACTCTTATTTTATTATATATAACTGACATAACCTGTTTAAGGTGTATAATCTGTTGATTTGATAGATTTATATATTGCAATATGATTGCCAGCGTTGTGTTAGCCAACATCTCTATCACGTCATGTAATTATTATTTATTTTTGTGGTGAGAACAATTAGGATGTAGTCTGTTAGCAACTTTGAAGTTTATAATACAGTATTGTTGGCTATAAAAAAAAAAGTAAAATAAACACCTTTAATTCTTTTCCTTGAGAAAGCAGATGGCCTCTTGAGAAGTACAAATAGATCATCACAGGCATTATGAACACCTTGTAAGTTGGAGGGACAGGGTAGGTTGTGGAGCACATGAGGAATATTCCCTTTGAGTCCACTTTTGATATGATGGAAATTGCACTTCAGAGTTCCTAAACCTGGATCTTAGGCTACAGTGTTGATTGGTAAAGGGGACAATTTTATCCAAATATAGATTGCTATACCTGGTCTCATTGCCAGGAAGAAGGCTAGGCCACACAGACCTCATTCCCCTTGCTGTTACAGGTAAGGGGAAAAAACACTTAAAGATATATAATTTTCAAATCATTATGGTATTGGTACTAGCAAGGGCAGACAATTAAGTGGAATTGAATAAAATTCCAGAAATTGATCCAAGTATAAGAGTAGTAACAGCTTCAGCATAAATAAATGTGAGAAGGATAGATTTTTCAGTAAGTAGTTTGAGAGAACTGGATAGCCATTTAAAGTAGCTTTTTTTCGCATCTTAAAATTTTAGACAGATTAAATATTTTTTATCCAAAATTTTGTTTTATTGCGTAACTCAAGTGTTGATCAGTTTTCCTCCAGCCTTGTAGAATCACCTTTTCTTTACTAGTTTAGGTCTTTATTTTTCAAATCAGACAGTCAATTGGAAACCCAGGTCCTTCCTCATTATTTCTGATGGTAGTTGTTGAGATCTGGTTTATCTTGGTTTACCCCTTTTTGATTTCCTGATGTCTCTTCTTGGTGCTGATTTTTCTCTGCTAATCTCACTAGGGTCTCAGTCATCATAAGTTTTTATGACATTTCTCCTAGAATAAATTTTCCTCTCATTTTTCTATGTACAGCATCATCCTTCTTTTCAGTCCTATACCATAGGCTCTTCATCTTTTAAACTGAAATTAATCATTAAGTTATTTTTCTGAACCAAGAAACAATTCTCCTGTGATGAATTATGCCATTAGGGGGCAGAAGAAGCTAGTTTGTTCTTTAAAATAGCAACTTTTTTTCCCTCTACAACTTTTAAAAATTACAAACTCAACTATTACTCAGTAATACAAATGGCCAATTAACATCTGAAAAAGATGTCACTGATAATAAAATTCCAATAAAACAAAGTTCCATTGCCCTCAGGTGTTTAGAATTACAAGGCCAAAGCCAACCTGATTCTCCCTTCTCCCCCCCACCTTGACACTTCCACCAGGATTTGTCTATGATGGTTAGTTTTTTCATGAAGTTCACCCAGATCATGATTTACACATTATCAATTGGAAGGCTTTTAAATTTTGTTTTTAACAAAGTTGTACATAGTTTTAAAAGTCACAAATTGCCTCAAGACTTAACATTCAGTCTCCTGCCCTAACGCATTGCACCCTGACTCCAATTCTTCAGAGGCAATTTCAACTCTGCTAGTTCTTTCTTTAAAAACAAAAGCAAAACCCAAAACCCAAAAATAGAGCATACTCCTATTTCTTGATTTTCCAGTTTCAAGTATTAACTATTACTTTAGCTCTTCCTTGTCCCCACCTGCCCCTGCCCCACCACATATACATCCTCTCCCATCCTCCAAATAAAAGTTTCACTGTTTGGGCTAATCGAATGGTGTGTACATTATGATATATTCAGAATCAAGTCATTTGGTATATTAGGATTTCTTTCTTATAACATTTTGTTTTTCCTGGAATTAATAACTGGCTCATTTTAAAAAGTGTTTTGTTTCCTATGGATTACCAAGAATGTAAACAACCTCTTGGCATATTCAAATAAATCTTGTTCCTTCAGTTTTTTCTTTTTTCTTGTGATAATTCTAGAACCTTCTTTATAGCTATTCCTATTTTTTAAAAATGGGTTCTCTTCTAGGCCTGCTGCACAGCTCTGATCCCACAAGCTTATTTTACTATCCTGGGAATTTTCCTCAGCCTCTCACCTGCTCTTTATCTTTGTGTTTTCCATCCTGTGTGCCTCTTTCTAGGTTTGTTTCCTCATTTGGGGTGGAGGGCATGTCATTTGGGGTGGAGGGCATGTGCTCTAGTAAATTCCTGAGAGGTAAATTTTTTGAGCTCCTATAATATTAAAAAGTGTTTTTACTCCACCCCACATTTGATTTATGGCTTGACAAGGCATAGAATTCTAGGTTGGAAATTATTTTCACTCGTACTTGGAGGCCTTTCTCATGATACAGCTTGGCATTGCTGATAAGGAGTTCAAATCCATTCTGACTTCTAATCCATTTATATATATATATATATATATATTTTTTTTTTTTTTTTTTTTCCCCTCTCCCAGGAAACTTTTGGGAACTTTCTCCTATCCTGGGTGCATTAAAAAGCCCAGTGATGTACATTGATGTGAGTTTTTAAAATTTATTTTGCTGAGTGCTCTATGAGCCCTTTCAATCTGGAAATTCATGTCTTTCAGTTCTAGAAAACATTCTTTTATTACTTGTGGGACAATATCCCCCCCATTCCAGTTTTCTCCTGGGACTTATTATTTAGGTGTTAGATTTCCTGGACTGATTATCTAATTTTCTTACCCCTTTTCTCTTATTTTCTATCTATGTTTTTTATGGTGAAGACTCCTCAACATTTCCCAATTTTTATTTCTGCTAGCATATTTTTAATTTCTCAGAATTCTTTCTTGTTTTATTCCCTTTTTGTAACATTTTGTTCTTTTTTCATGGATATAATAGGACTTGTGGAGAGATGATAGGTTTTGAGGGTTTTTTTTTTCTTTTGGTTCTTGTCCCTTGCATTAAAAACTGTGTGTGACGTTTGTCAAGTAGGTTCTATTGTTCTTTTTGGATCATTTCATTAGGGAAGCCCCAGCTGCTAGTACCTCCCAGACATTTTTCTTGGGCTAGTTTCCCCAAAGAGGAATTTTCCACTCTTCAGAATGGGATAGAGGAGGTGCAATATAATTACAAAGCTTGCTACCAGGAACTTTTGGGGAGCCAGGTAGGCTTCATTCAGTATATAGACTTAGAGTTGATCTTCCTATTCTCATTACAGCACCCCTGATGTCCTCACATCCAGAGGCTTTCTGTTCAGTGGTTCTCACAGGGCTGCATATTGAAATTACCTGGGGGGCTTTAAAAATACTGAAAACTGGGTGGATGCTACCCTCCAGAGTTTCTGATTTAATACATCTCCCCAGAGGATTCCAATGTGCAGCCAAGGGTTGGAAACAACTGCTCTCGTTGAGCTAGTCTCCATTCTTCTGCAGGATGAGCTGCTGTGTATTCACCCTTCTGGCCCTACCTGCATTGCTGCCTTCAGTAGTATCTGTCACCTATGTATTCTGATTCTTCCTGGGCTTCTGTGTTATGAATAGCCTCACTTTGGGCTACTGATTTAGACCTCTGATTTTCTGGTCAGTTTCTACTCGTCCATATGAATTTCACCTTCCAAAAATGTGTTGCTATTATTTCTTCTCCTTGTCGTGTTCTTGTTCATTTGTGCCCCTTTTCTCCCTTTATTATCATTATAGTGAATTTTCAGGAAGAATCAGAAGGAAATATATTCAGTCCACTATGTTTAGCTGGAATCCCTCAATCTGACTCTCTATCATCAATAATATTGTTAAACAATGTCAGCTGGAGGACTTTGCCAAGTCCTCCAGCTTAGCAAAACGTGGGCCTGTAAAATGTCAAAGTTTCCCCCAAGATTCTATAAATTTCGGGACTGCTCATGTTTTCAAGGCCATTCTAGATTTGTGCCTAGAATCCTTGGTCAACTATATCAACCTAAGTTCTTCCTTTAGGTCAGGAACTTTTTCTTCCACTGTTTCCTTATTTCTTCTTCTCTTCCTCCACCTCTTTTATTCTTTTGGTAACTCTGATTCTTTGTAGGGTATAGCTAAGGGATTTGTCTTCCATATACCTTTCCATGAGCTTGTTTTTTAATTAAAAATTTTTATTGAGTTATAATAAAGTATATTAGTTTCAGGTGTATGACATAGTGATTCAATATTTTTATACATTATAAAATGATCACTGCAGTAAGACCAGTTACCATCTGTCACCATGCAAAGTTGTTACAATATTATTAACTATATTGCCTATGTGTACATTACATCCCCATGACTTATTTATCTTATAGCTGGAAATTTGTACCTCTTAATCCCCTTCACCTATTTTGTCCATTCCCCCCATCCCCTGCCTGGCAACCATCATTTTTTTTCTCAGTATCTGAGTCTGTTTTTGGTTTTTTTGTTTGTTTCTGTTTTGGTTTTTAGATTCCACATGTAAGCGAAATCATAAGGCATTTATTTTTCTTTGTCTGACTTATTGCACTTAGCATAATAACCCTCCATGTGTCTATCCATATTGTCACAACTGGCAAGATTTCATTCTTTTTTATGACTGAGTACTATTCCATTGTATATATATACCACATCTTCTCTATCCATTCATCTATTGATGGGCACTTAGGTTGCTTCCATATCTTGGCTGTTGTAAATAAAGGTGCAGTGCACGTAGGGGTACATATATCTTCTTGAACTAGTGTTTTTGCCTTCTTTGGATAAATACCCAGAAGTGGAATTGCCGGATCGTACAGTAGTTCTATTTTTAATTTTTTGAGGAACTTCCATATTGTTTTCTATAGTGGCTGCACCAATTTACATTCCCACCAACAGTGCATGAGTGTTCTCTTTTCTTCACATCCTCACCAATACTTGTTATTCTTGTCTTTTTGATAATATCCATTCTGATAGATGTGAGGTAGTATCTCATTGTGGTTTTGATTTACATTTCCTTGATGATTAGTGATGTTGAGCACCTTTTCATTTGCATCTTGACCATCTGTATGTCTTCTTTGGAAAAATGTCTATTCAGGTCCTTTGTCCATTTTTTATCAGGTTTTTTTTTAATACTGATTTGTATGAGCTGTTTTTCATTTTGAACATTAGCCCCTTGTTGGTTCACATTGTTGGCAAATATTTTCTCCCAGTCTGTAGGCTGTCTTTTCATTTTGCTAATGGTCTTATTTGCTGTGCAAAAGCTTTTAAGTTTGATTAGGTCCCATTGGCTATACCACTTTTTGTTGATGCCTCAATTGATGGGCATTTGACTTATTGCTCCTTTTTGGCTAGTATGAATAATGCTGCTATTGAACATTCACGTGCAAGTCTTTTGGTGGATGTATATTTTCAATTTTCAGTCTTGTGTATTTGCTGGGTTACATGCCAAATTGTTTTCCAAAACAGCTGTACCATTTTATGTTCTCACCAACAGTGTGTGAGAATTCCAATTTCTCTACATTCTCCTCAGCACTTGTTATTGTCCATCTTCTTGTTTATAGCCATCCTGGTGGATGTAAACTGATATTTCATTGTGGTTTGGATTTGCATTTCCCTCATTCCTGATGATATTAAGCATCTTTTCATGTGCTTATTGGCAATTTGCATATCTTTTTGGGAGAAATATCTATTCAGATTCCCTGCCCAACTTTTTCTTGGGCTATTTGTCTTTCCTCTGTTAAGTTGTAAGGGTTCTTTATATAGTCTGGATCCAAGTCCCTTATCAGATATACAGTTTGCAAATATTTTCTCCCAGTCTTTGTGTTGTCTTTTTATTTCTGCTATGGTGTCTTTTGAAGCACAAAAGTTTTAAATTTTGATGATGTCCAATTTATCTTATTTTTTCTTTTGTTAATTTATGTGTCACGTCAAAGAAAACTTGCTTAATCTAAGGTCATGAAGATCTACTCCTACATTTTCTTCCAAGAATTTTATTATTTTACCTCTTACATTGAGGTCTATGATGCATTTTGAGTTAATTTTGGCCTATGGAAGGAGGTAGGGGTCCAAATTCATTCTCTTGCATCTGGATATTCACTTGTCCTAGCACCATTTGTTGAAAGACTACTCTTTCCCCATTGAATCTTGACATATTCTCCAAATCAATTGCCCATAAATGTGAAGGTTTATATCTGGATTCTTAACTCTATACTATTGATAATATATGCTTATCCTTAAGCCAATACCACATTAAAGTTTTTAAATTGGGAAGTGTGAGTCCTCCCACTTAGTTCTTTTAAAATATAATTTTTTGGTTATTCTGAGTCCCTGACATTTCCGTATGAATTTTAGGATTAGTTTGTCCAGTTCTGCAAAAAAAAGACAGTTGGAATTTTGATAGGGATTACATTGAATCTCTAGATCTCTCTTGATAGTATTGCCATCTTGATAATATTAAGTCTTCCAGTCCATGAACAGTGGATACCTTTCCATTTATTTATATCTTCTTTAATTTCTTTCAGCAGTGTTTTGTGGTTTTCAGTGTAAAAGCTTTGTGCATCCTTCTTTAAATGTATTCCTAGGTATGTTTTTTCATGCTATTGTAAATGGAATTGCTTTCTCAATTAGATTTTTGGTTGTTCATTATTGGTGTGTAGAACTACAATAGATTTTTATATATTGATCTCGTATAGTACAGTATTCTTGAGTGAGCTTTGATCATTTTTGTCTTTCCAGGAATTTGTCTAATTTATCTAAGCTGTAAAATTTATCAACATAAAGTTATCATAATATTCTCCATTATCCTTTTTAATATCCATAAATCTGGAGTGTCATCTCTCTCATTCCTGATATTGGTAATTTGTGTCTTCTCTTTCTTTTTTCCTGATCAGTATGGCTAGAAATTTATTAATTTTATTGATCTTGAAAATATCAGGGTTTTTTTCATTGATTTGTCTGTATTTTCAGTTTTCTATTTCATTGATTTCTGTTCTAATCTTTACTATTTCCTTTCTTTTGTTTACCGTGTGTTTCTTTTGCTCCTTTTTCTCTAGTTTCTTAAGGTAATAGCTAAAGTTATTCAGTTGTGATCCTTCTTTTCTAAAATATTCACTTAGTATTACAAGTTTCCATTTAAATATTCCATTAGTCGCATTCAACACATTTTTATATGTTGTGTTTTCGTTTTCGTTCAGTTCAAAATTCTTTCTAGTTTCCTTTTATTTATTTATTTATTTATTTATTTTTTAATTTTTATTGTATTTTATTTGTTTTCTAGTTTCCTTTTTGATTTCTCCTTTCACCCATGGGTTATTTGGAAGTGAGTTTTTAAATATTTTTTTCCACATCTTTATTGGAGTATAATTGCTCTACAATGTTGTGTTTGTTTCTGCTGTACAACAAATTGAATCGGCTATATGCATGCATATATCCCCATATCCCCTGCCTCTTGGGCCTCCCTCCACGCTCCTTATCCCATCCCTCTAAGTCGTCATAAAGCATCGAGTTGATCACCTTGTGCTATGCAGCAGCTTCCCACTAGCCACCCATTTTACTTGGTAGTGTATATATGTCAGTGCTACTGTCTCACTTCATCCCAGCTTCCCCTTCCCCCACTGTGACCTCAAGCCCATTCTCTACGCCTGTATCTTTATTCCTGCCCTGCCACTAGGTTCATCAGTACCACTTTTTCAGATTCCATATATGTGCGTTAGCATACAGTATTTGTTTTTCTCTTTCTGAATTACTTCACTCTGTATGACAGACTCTAGGTTCATCCACCTCATTACAAATAACTCAATTTCATTCATTTTTATGGCTCAGTAATATTCCATTGTATATATGTGCCACATCTTCTTTATCCATTCATCTGTTGATGGACATTTGGTTGCTTCTATGTCCTGGCTATTGTAAATAATGCTGCAGTGAACATTGCGGTGCATGTATATTTTTGAGTTATGGTTTTCTCAGGGTATATGCTCAGTAGTGGGATTGCTGGGTCCTATGGTAATTCTATTTTTAGTTTTTTAAGGAACCTCCATACTGTTCTCCATAGTGGCTAAATCAATTTACATTCCCACCAACAATGCAGGAGGGTTCCCTTTTCTCCACACCCTCTCCAGCATTTATTGTTTTTTTTTAATTAAATTAATTTATTTATTTTTGGCTGCATGGGGTCTTCATTGCTGTGCGCAGGCTTTTTCTGGTGCAGCGAGCGGGGGCTACTTTTTGTTGCAGTGCGCTGGCTTCTCATTGTGGTGGCTTCCCTTGTTGCTGAGCACGGGCTCTAGGTGTGCGGGCTTCAGTAGTTGTGGCATGCAGGCTCAGTAGTTGTGGCTCGTGGGCTCTAGAGTTCACGTTCAGTAGTTGTGGCGCATGGGCTTAGTTGCTCCACGACATGTGGGATCTTCGCAGACCAGGGATCGAACCCGTGTCCCCTGCGTTGGCAGGTGGATTCTTAACCACTGCGCCACCAGGGAAGTCCAGCCAGCATTTATTGTTTCTAGATTTTTTGATGATGGCCATTCTGACCAATGTGAGGTGATACGTCACTGTGGTTTTGATTTGCATTTCTCTAATGATTAGTGATGTTGAGCAGCTTTACATGTGCTTCTTGGCCATCTGTATGTCTTCTTTGGAGAAACGTCTTTTAGGTCTTCTGCCCATTTTTGGATTGGGTTGTTGGTTTTTTTGATATTGAGCTGCATGAGCTGCTTGTATATTTTGGAGAGTAATCCTTTGTCAGTTGCTTCGTTTGCAAATATTTTCTCCCATTCTGAGGCTTGTCTTTTCGTCTTGATTATGGTTTCTTTTGCTGTGCAAAAGCTTTTAAGTTTCATTAGGTCCCATTTGTTTATTTTTGTTTTTATTTCCATTACTCTAGGAGGTGGGTCAAAAAGGATCTTGCTGTGATTTATGTCATAGAGTGTTCTGCCTATGTTTTCCTCTAAGAGTTTGATAGTGTCTGGCCTTCCTTTAGGTCTTTAATCCATTTTGAGTTTATTTTTGTGTATGGTGTTAGGGGGTGTTCTAATTTCATTCTTTTACATGTAGCTGTCCAGTTTTCCCAACACCACTTATTGAAAAGGCTGTCTTTTCTCCACTGTATATTCTTGCCTCCTTTATCAAAGATAAGGTGACCATATGTGTGTGGGTTTACCTTTGGGCTTTCTATCCTGTTCCATTGATCTATATTTCTGTTTTTGTGCCAGTACCATTACTGTCTTGATGACTGTAGCTTTGTAGTATCATCTGAAGTCAGGGATCCTGATTCCTCCAGCTCCGTTTTTCTTTCTCAAGATTGCTTTGGCTATTCGGGGTCTTTTGTGTTTCCCTAAAAATTGTAAAATTTCTTGTTCTAGTTCTGTGAAAAATGCCATTGGTAATTTGATAGGGATTGCATTGAATCTGTAGATTGCTTTGGGTAGTATAGTCATTTTCACAATATTGATTCTTCCAATCCAGGAGCATGGTATATCTCTCCATGTGTTTATGTCATCTTTGATTTCTTTCATCAGTGTTTTATAGTTTTCTGACTACAGGTCTTTTGCTTCCTTAGGTAGGTTTACTGCTAGGTATTTTATTCTTTTTGTTGCAATGGTAAACGGGATTGTTTTCTTAATTTCTCTTTCTGATTTTTCATCATTAGTGTATAGGAATGCAAGAGATTTCTGTGCATTAATTTTGTGTCCTGCAACCTTACCAAATTCATTGATTAAGTCTAGTAGTTTTCTGGTGGCATCTTTAGGATTTTCTATGTCTAGTATCGTGTCATCTGCAAACAGTGACATTTTTACTTCTTCTTTTCCAATTTGTATTCCTTTTATTTCTTTTTCTTCTCTGATTGCTGTGGCTAGGACTTCCAAAACTATGTTGAATAATAGTGGCAAGAGTGGACATCCTTGTCTCATTCCTGATCTTAGAGAAAATGCTTTCAGTTTTTCACCATTGAGAATGGTGTTTGCTGTGGCTTTGCTGTACTTGGCTTTTATTATGTTGAGGTAGGTTCCCTCTATGCCCAGTTTCTGGAGAGTTTTTATCATAAATTGGTGTTGAATTTTGTCAAAAGTGGTGAGCTTGAATTGCTATAAACTTCCCTCTTAGAACTGCTTTTGCTGTGTCCCATAGGTTTTGGATCATCATGTTTTCATTGTCATTTGTTTCTAGGTATTTTTAAAATATCTTCTTTGATTTCTTCAGTGATCTCTTGGTTATTTAGCAGCACACTGTTTAGCCTCCATGTATTTGTGTTTTTTACAGTTTTTTTCCCCTGTAATTGATTTCTCATCTCATAGCATTGTGGTTGGAAAAGATGCTTGATAAGATTTCAATTTTCTTAAATTTTCCAAGGCTTGATTCGTGACCCAAGATGTGATCTATTCTGGAGAATGCTCTGTGTGCACTTGAGAAGAAAGTGTATTCTTCTGCTTTCGGGTGGAGTGTCCTCTAAATATCAATTAAGTCTATCTGGTCTATTGTGTCATTTAAAGTTGTGTTTCCTTATTTATTTTCTGTCTGGATGATGTATTAGTGTGAGTGGGGTGTTGAAGTCCCCCACTGTTATTGTGGTACTGTTGATTTCTCCTTTTATGGCTGTTAGCGTTTGCTTTATGTATTGAGGTGCTCCTATGTTGGGTGCATAAATATTTATAATTGTTATGTTTTCTTCTTGGATTTATCCCTTGATCATTATGTAGTGTCCTTCCTTGTCTCTTGTAACAGTCTTTATTTTAAAGTTTATTTTGTCTGTTATGAGTATTGCTACTCCAGCTTTCTTTTGATTTCCATTTGCATGGAATATCTTCTTCCATCCCCTCACTTTCAGTCTGTATGTGTCCCTAGGTCTGAAGTGGGTTTCTTGTAGACAGCATATATAAGGGTCTTGTTTATGTATCCATTCAGCAAGCCTGTGTCGTTTGGTTGGAGCATTTAATCCATTTATATTCGAGGTGATTATTGATATGTATATTCCTATTACCGTTTTCTTAATTGATTTGAGTTTGTTTTTATGGGTCTTTTTTTTCTCCTGTGTTTGCTGCTTAGAGAAGTTCCTTTAGCATTTGTTGTAAAGCTGGTTTGGTGGTGCTGAATTCTCGTAGCTTTTGCTTGTCTGTAAAGAGCTTTTGATTTGTCTGTCGAATCTGAATGAGATCTTTGCTGGGTAGAGTAATCTTGGTTGTAGGTTTTTCCCTTTCATCACTTTAAATATATCCTGCCACTCCTTTCTGGCCTGTAGAGCTTCTGCTGAGAAATCAGCTGATAACCTTATGGGGATTCCCTTGTATGTTATTTTTTGCTTTCCCTTGCTGCTTTTAATATTTTTTCTTTGAATTTAATTTTTGTTAGTTTGATTAATACGTGCTTTGGTGTGTTTCTCCTAGGGTTTATCCTGTATGGGACTCTCTGCACTTCCTGAACTTGAGTGGTTATTTCCTTTCCCATGTTAGGGAAGTTTTCATCTATAATCCCTTCAGATATTTTCTCAGACCCTTTCTCTTTCTCTTCTTCTTCTAGGACCCCTATAATTCGAATGTTGGTGTGTTTAATGTTGTCCCAGAGGTGTCTGAGACTGTCTTTAATTCTTTTCATTCTTTTTTCTTTATTCTACTCTGTGGCAGTTATTTCCACCATTTTATCTTCCAGCTCACTTATTCATTCTTCTGCGTCAGTTATTCTGCTATTTATTCCTTCTAGAGTATTTTTAATTTCAGTTATTGTGTTTTTCATCACTGTTTGTTTGCTCTTTAGTTCTTCTAGGTCCTTGTTAAACATTTCTTGTATTTTCTCCATTCTGTTTCTGAGATTTTGGATCATCTTTACTGTCGTCACTCTGAATTCTTTTTCAGGTAGGTTGCCTGTTTCATCTTCACTTATTTGGTCTTGTGGGTTTTTACCTTGCTCCTTCATCTGTAAGATATTTTTTGTTGTTTGTTTGTGTTTTTTTTTTGATGGGCAAGACTGAATTCCTGTCTTATTTGTTGTTTGGCCTGAGGCATCCAGCACTGAAGTTTGCAGGCAGTTGGGTAGAGCCAAGATGAGGACCTCTGGGAAGCCTCACTCCAGTTAATATTCCCTGGGGTCTGAGCTTCTCTGTTAGTACAGTGGTTTAGACTCGGCGCTCCCACTGGAGGAGCTCAGACCTGACCCCCAGCCTGGGAATCAAGATCCTGCAAGCCGTGTGGCGAGGCAAAAGAAAAGAAAAAAAGAAGCAGTACAATAACAAAGAATAAAAAATAAAACTAGAAAGATAAGAAATATATTAGGAAAAATAAAAATATAAGTGAAACAACTGCAACAAGGTAAAAGGAAACCACAGCAGAAAAAAGGAAAAAAAAAAGGAACAAGTCAAAAGGAGCAGAACAATAACAAAGTATAAAGAATAAAATAAAATTAGAAAAATAAAAGATTTATTAGAAAAAGTAAAAATATAAGTGAATCAACGACAACAAGGTAATACAGAGGCCCAACCTAAAAGAAGAAAAAAGAAAAAAAAAAAAGGCCCGAAAAGGCCTTGACTGGGGGGGGGGGGCGGGCAGAGCCTAGACGGGGGTGTGGGACTTAGGCAGGGGTTGGGTTTAGGGTGGGGTGGGGCCTAGGCTGGGGAGTGCAGTTTAAGCATGGAGTGGGGCCTAGGCTTAGCACCTGTGCAGAAGGGGAGAGGTGGCACGTCCAGAGGGGGGCCTCTGAAGTGTGGAGTTCCGGAGTTTGGAGGTAAGTCCCTGGGTGAGGGTTTGTGGGTGCGGTTTAGGCCCAGGGCAGTTGGAGGGGGGTCTCAGAGTGCCACCTGTAGAGGTAGGGCTCTGGGTGGGAGTGTAAGGGCGGTGCTTGGGCTCTGCACAGGAGGAGGGAGACTCTAAGGGCAGAAGATTAGGCCCAGGAGTCCAACAGGCTCCCTGGTGCCCAAGTGGACAGGGAAAATGCTGGCTGCGGTCCCTTCCGTTCCTCCACCCCCTCCCCCTCCAGAGTCTCCTCCATTGCCTCTGGACCCCTAACTGTGGGTGGGTCCCGCCAGGTGTAGGAACTCCTCCCCTCCCCCAGCCACCCCTCAGGGGTGCCAGTCCCAGAGGTCCGGCCTTTACTTTTGCTCCCCCTTCCCTCCCTCTCACTCCCTCAGGACCCGCGTGGCTGGAGGGGGACTCAGTGTGCAGAGGGTCAGGCCTGGGATCTCAGCAGGTTCCCGGGGGCCCAAGTGGACCGGCTAAACGCTGGCCATGCTCCCTTTTGGTCCTCTGCCCTCCCAATGGTCCCCCCCATTTCCCCTCCGGGCATGGGATCCCTTTCACTCCCCCAGCCGCCCCTCAGGGGTGCCGGTCCAGTCCAGCCTCCACTTCTCCTCTCCCCTCACTACTCCCCACATCCTACCCAGTTTCTGGGGGTTCCTCCCATCCCCTTAGGTGTCCGTGGTCCCCCACCAGTGCCTGGTAGGTGCCCTAGTTGTGCAGAGACACGAATTCCTCATCCTCCTAGTCCGCCATCTTGACTCTGCCTCTAGAAGTGTGTTTTTTAGTTTCCAACTCTTGGGGGCTTTTTCAGATTTATTTCTGTTATTGATTTCCAATTTAATTCCATTTTGGTCGGAGAAGGTACTTCATATAATTTTAATCCATTTTCTTGAGATCTGTTTTATGACAGAGACCATGGTTTATCCTGGTAAATGTTTTATGTACACTGGAAAAGAATGTGTACTCTGCTGCTGTTATGTGGAATGTTCTATAAATGTCAATTAGGTCAAGTTGGTTAAAATATTGGGTCTTTTATACCCTTACTTATTTCCTGTCTAGTTTTTCTATGAATTATTAAAAGAGAGATGTTGAAATATCTGCCTATAATTGTGGATTTATCTGTTTCTCCTTAGTGATTTATCCATATCTATATGCAGTTGTGCACCTCTTAGCTTATTAGCTATGACTCTTAATTATGTTATTTTAGTGGTTGCCTTAGGGTTTACAGTATGCATCTTTAACTTACCACATTCTACTTTCAAGTGATATTTCACTTCACATATAGTTAATATAAGAATCTTACAACAGTATATTTCCATCTCCCCCTCCTGATCTTTATGCTATTTTCACCATCCATTTTACTTCTATTTATTTTGTATACCCACGGTACGTTGTTATTACTTTTGCTTTAAACATTATTTTCAAAGAGATTTAAATAATAAGACACAGAGTCTTTATATTTACCTGCATAGTTACTATATCTTGTGTTTGTCATTCCTTTATGTAGATCCAGATTTCCATCTAGAATTATTTCCCTCTGTCTGAAGGATTTCCTTGAACAATTCCTATAGTGTGGGTCTGCTGGTGATGAATTCTTTCAGCTTTCATATGAATTAAAATGTTTTTAATATGATTTCAGTTTTGACAGATTTTTTTGTGGTATAAAATTCTAAGTTGATTTTTTTCCTTTCAGTACTTTGAAGATGTTGTTACTGTCTTCTCACTTGCATTTTTCCAACAAAAATTTTGTTCTCATTCTTATCTCTGTTTCCTCTATATGTAAAATGTCTTTTCCTCCCTCTCATTTCTTTTTAATTTTTTGTAACAATTTTATCAAAATATAATTCACATCCTATATGATTCACACATTTAAAGTATACAATTCAGTGGTTTTTAGTATATTCACAGAGTTGGCAGCAATTGCCACAGTCAATTTTAGAACATTTTCATCACCCCAAAAAGAAACCCTGTACCCTTTAGCTATTACTTTCCAATATCCTCATCTCCTTCAGCCCTAATCTCCTTTCTGTCTCTACAGATATGTCTATACTGGATATTTCATATAAAGAGAATCATAATATGTGGTTCTTTTGGTGACTGGTTTCTTTCACTTAGCATAATGTCTTCAAGGTTCATCCATGTTGTAGCATGTATCAGTATTTAATTTATTTTTATGGCCAAATGATATTCCATTGTGCTTATCCATTCATCAGTTGATAGACATTTGGGTTGTTTCCACCTTTTGGCTATTGTGATTAATACTACTATGAACACGCATGTACCAGTTTTTATGTGAACATATGTTTTAATTTCTCTTGGTTATATACTTAGGATTAGAATTGTTGGATCAAATGGTATTCTTAAATTTTTGAGGAAATACAAGACTGTTTTCCAAAGTGGCAGTACCATTTTACATTCTCAAAAGCGCAGTGTATGCGGGTTCCAATTTCTCCACATCTTGGCCTACACAGATGATATTATCTTTTTAAAAAATTATTGAAGTATAGTTGATCTACAATGTTGTATTAGTTTCAGGTGTATAGCAAAGTGATTCAGCTATACATAAATGGAGAGATAGATAGATAGACATTTATTCTTTTTCAGATTCTTTTCCATTATAGGTTATTACAAGATATTGAATATAGTTCCCTGTGCTATACAGTAGGTCCTTGTTGTTTATCTATTTTATATATAGTAGTGTGTATCTATTAATCCCAAACTCCTAATTTATCCCTCTCATTCCTTTCCCCTTGGATAACCATAAGTTTGTTTTCTATGTCTGTGAGTCTATTTCTGTTTTGTAAATAAGTTCATTTGCATCATTTTTTTAGATTCCATATATGTGGTATCATGTGATATTTGTCTTTGACTTACTTCACTTAGTATAATAATCTCTAGGTCCATCTATGTTGCTGCAAATGGCATTATTTTATTCTTTTTCTGGCTGAGTAATGTTCCATTGTATATATATATACTACATCTTCTTTATCCATTCCTCTGTTGATGGACATTTAGGTTGCATCCATGTCTTGGCTATTGTAAACAGTGCTGCTATGAAAATTGGGGTGGATGTATCGTTTTGATTTAGAGTTTTCTCTGGATATATGCCCAAGAATGGGATTGTTGGGACATATGTTAGCTCTATTTTTAGTTTTTTTAAGGAACCTCTACACTGTTCTCCATAGTGGCTGCACCAATTTACATTCCCACCAACAGTGTACCAGGGTTCCCTTTTCTCCACACCCTCTCCAGCATCTTTTATTTGTAGGCTTTTTGATGATGGCCATTCTGACCATTGTGAGGTGTTACCTCATTGTAGTTTTGATTTGCCTTTCTCTAATAATTAGCGATGTTGAGCATCTTTTCATGTGCCTGTTGGCCATCTGTATGTCTTCTTTGGAGAAATGTCTATTTAGGTATTCTGCCCGATTTTTTTTTTTTTTTTTTTTTTTGGCCATGTGATGCAGCGTGCAGGATCTTAGGGACTGAACCCTTGCCCACTGCAGTGGAAGCGTGGAGTCTTAACCACTGGACCTCCAGGTAAGTCCCATCTGCCCATTTTTTGATTGGGTTGTTTGTTTTTTTGATACTGATCTGAATCAGCTGTTTGTATATTTGGAAATTAATCCCTTGTCAGTTGCATTGTTTGCAAATATTTTCTTCCGTTCCGTAGGTTGTCTTTTCATTTTGTTTATGGTTTCCTTTGCTGTGCAAAAGCTTTTAAGTTTAACTAAGTCCCATTTGTTTATTTTTGCCTTTATTTCCATTACTCTAGGAGGTGGATGCAAAAAAATATTGCTGCAATTTATGTCAAAGAGTGTCCTGCTTATGTTTTCCTCTAGGAGTTCTATACTATCTGATCTAACATTTAGATCTGTAATCCATTTTGAGTTTTATTTTTGTATATGATGTTAGAGAATGTTCTAATTTCATTCTTTTACATGTAGCTGTCCAGTTTTCCCAGCACCACTTATTGAAGAGACTGTCGGGACTTCCCTGGTGGTCCAGTGGTTAAGACTCCATGCTCCCAATGCAGGGGGCCCAGGAACTAGAGCCCACATGCTGCAACTAAGAGTTCACATGCTGTAACTAAAGATCCCGCATGCCACAAGTAAGCCCTGGCGCAGCCAGATAAAAAAATAAATATAAGCCAAACAAAAACAAAGTACCATTATTATAAGAAAAAAAAAAAACGAAACACTCTTTTCTCCATTTTATATTCTTGCCTCCTTTGTCATAGATTAATTGACCATAAGTGCATGTGTTTATTTCTGGGCTCTCTATCCTGTTCCATTGATCTATATATCTGATTTTGTGCCAGTACCATACTGTTTTTTAAATTTTATTTATTTATTTATTTTTGACTGTGTTGGGTCTTTGTTTTCTATGCGAGGGCTTCCTCCAGTTGCGGCGGGCAGGGGCCACTTTTCATCGCGGTGCGCGGGCCTCTCACTGTCGCAGCCTCTCTTGTGGTGGAGCACAAGCTCCAGACGCGCAGGCTCAGTAGCTGTGGCTCACAGGCCTTGTTGCTCCGCAGCATGTGGGATCTTCCCAGACCAGGGCTCGAACCCATGTCCCCTGCATTGGCAGGCAGACTCTCAACCACTGCGCCACCAGGGAAGCCCACCATACTGTTTTTATTACTGTAGCTTTGTAGTATAGTCTGAAGTCACAGAGTGTGATTCCACCAGCTCCATTCTCCTTTGTCAAGATTGTTTTGGCTATTTGGGGTGTTTTGTATTTCCATACAAATTTTTAAATTATTTGTTCTACTTTTGTGAAAAATGTCATTGGTAATTTGATAGGGATTGCTTTGAATCTGTAGATTGCCTTGGGTAGTATAGTCATTTTAACTATATTGATTCTTCCAATCCAAGAGCATGGTATACCTTTCCACCTGTTTGTGTCGTCTTCAATTTCTTTCATCAGTGTCTTATAGTTTTCAGAGTACAGGTCTTTTGCCTCCTTAGGTAGGTTTATTCCTAGGTATTTTATTCCTTTTGATGCGATGGTAAATGGGATTATTTCCTTAATTTCTCTTTCTGATATTTTGTTGTTAGTGTATAGAAATGCAACAGATTTCTAAATATTAATTTTGCATCCTGGAACTTTACTGAATTCACTGATGAGCTCTAGTAGTTTTCTGGTGGCGTCTTTAGGATTTTCTATGTATAGTATCATATCATCCACAAAACATCTTCTTTTATTATAGCAATCCTAGCAGATATGAAGTGACCCCTGACAGCTATTAATACTTTCTCTCTATCACTGGTTTTTAAAAATTTCATTATGATATTCTTTGGTGTTGTTTTCTTTATGTTTCTTGTGTTTGGTGTTTGTTTAGCTTTTTGGAACTGTGTGTTTATAGTTTTCATCCATTTAGAAAAATTTCAGCCATGATTTCTTAAAATATTTTTTCTATCCCCCTCCTTTCAGGGTCTCCAAGTACATGTATACTAGGCCACTTGAAGTTTTTCTAAAGCTCACAATAGTCTGTTCGTTTCTTTCAGTCTTTTTTTTCTCTATGCACTTCACTTTGGATTATTTCTATTGTTACGTATTTAGGTTCACTAATATTCTATTTTACAAGTATAATCTGCTTTTAATCTTATGTATTATAATTTTCCTCTCAGTCATTATAGTTTTCATATCTAGAAGCTTGATTTTGGTATCTTCATGCTTCTACTCAACATATTTCATCTTTCCTCTAGGCTTTTATACATATGGAGCATAATTATTATAACTGCTTGAATTTTCTTACATACTAATTCCATTTTGTGTCATTTCTAGGTCAGTTTTGATTGATTTTTTTCCACTCTGTTATATTTTTCTGTTTCTTTGCATGTTTGATAATATTCAAGATTGGATGGTAGAATTGTGAACTTTATTTTGACATGTGCTGGATGTTTTTGTATTTCTTTAAGTATTGTTAACTTTGATATGGGGTAGAGTTAAGTTACTCAGAAATATACTGATTCTTTCAAGGCTTGCTTTAAAGATTGTTTGGCTGAACTAGAGTTGTGTTTAGTCTGGGGATAATTTGGTCCCACCACTGAGGCAAGACACTTCTTAGTACTCTACCCAATACCCTGTAAATTACAAAGTTTTCCGTTCTAGGGTGGTGAGCAGGAATTATTTCTGGCCCTGTGTGTGCCCCAGGAATTGGTCTCTCTAATCCTTTTGGGTGGTTCTTTCAGTTGTCTTGGGTAGTTTTATCACATGTGTGTGATGATCTGTACTCAGCTAGAGACTTGAAGGGCACCCCTGCCAATCTCTGGAGGTCATTCTCCGTGAGGCTGTCTCCTCTCCAGTACCCTGCCTTGCAAACTATAACTGCCTTGGCCTCCCTGGCCTCTCAGCTCTGTCTCCTCAACTCAGGGAGACTGCCAGCCTCAGTCTGAGTCCCACCTCTCTCACTGCAGCCTGAAGACTCTTTCTAGACAAGTAATATGGGGCAATAATAAGGCTCATCTCATTTGTTTCCTTTGTCCTTTGTTATCTAATGTTCTATGTCTTGAAAACTGTTGTTTTATATATTTTATCTTTTAAGTTGTTTCACACAGAAGGGTACATCCAAATCCTGTTATTCCATCTTATTTGAAATCAAGAGGCAGTATCTCTTTTTAAAAAGTTAAGCATAAAGTTTTTTAAAATAGTCTCCATCTAACTGTTTTATTGTATGAAATTTAGAGGGATCTAATACTGCTCTTTGTTCTGTCTACTAGTGCTTTATATGTTATAACTGGTGTTTTATCATTTTGGATTATGAACTCATCTGCTGTGGGAACTTAATCTGTGGGAAGTCTGTGGAGCCTGGGTTTAGGCAACTTGCCTCTGGGTCAGTTTTATGTTTCCCTCTCCAAGGCTCCTCTCTTTATGTGTTATTTTTTATTTTGGGTATTCCTGGGTCATAAAAGTAGTGTATATTCAAACATCAAAGTACATGAGCCAGGCCTTGGTTATTAATTATCAGAGGAGTCATTTTTCCCTTGACCCAGAATTCAGGTCAAATCACACAAGCTTCCATGCTTTCTTGGACTTAAATGTAGACCTTTTTCTGTTGCACCTTTTCAGTGAGAATACAGCACTTTAAGGGTCCTAAGTTGTTGAAATTTCAGTTCCAATTCCCCAAACTTTGTCTTCTACACTGCTCGAGGTTACAACCCAATCCTCTAAGGCTGCCATGTCCCCATTAAGCACCAGCTCCCCAAGGTTGACACAGTGTTACCTCATGAGCTTAGCTCTCTGCTTTTCTTTTTCTTCTTCCCTCTCAGAGTACTCAACTGTGCACTTAAAAGAAATGTGTTATATTTTATCCAGATTTTTTTCTATGCTTATTTGGTCCTCTGTATTGTCAGGAACAGAATTTTCCAATTTACTTCTTGACTCACTATCATCAGACTTCCACCTCCACAACTTCACCAATGCTATTCTTCCAAGGCCATTGATAACCAGGAGGCAACTGCCAAATTCAGTGGATGCTATGTCAGGATATGTTCCAAACACAAGTGATAAAATACCTGGATAAAAGTGTCTTAAACCATAAAGGTGCTTAATTTTTCTAAGAGAGGTGGACTCAGGGTCAGTTTGGCAACTCAGTTTCATTAAAGACCTGTGTTTTTTCTGTCCTTCCTCTTTGCCATCCTTAGTATTATGACAATGATCTTTTTTTAACCTCATTGTCACATGATGGCTGCCTCCCATGACCACATCCAAGTAACAAAAGGTGGCAAGCAAGAAGAGAACTTTTTCCTCATGAGTGTGTCTCTTATCAAGTAGGAAAATCTTTCCAGAATCTCCAAGAAGTTGACCCTTTTGCCCTTATGGCAAGAACTGTCACGTGTCCATCCTTGGAGCAATCACTGGCAAAGGAGAATGGAGTCATCCCCGGGGCTGGAAACATTGCTGTTGGAACCATAATGGGGTTTTGTTGACAAAGAATAAGAGTTGTAGAAACACGTAAGGCAAGATCTCTGTCCTTGAGGCACACGTTGTCAGTGGAAGGCAGAAGAAACTCAAACACAGCAAACCCAAATTTCATGGTCACAGAAACTCAGGAGTGCAAAAACATAAGTGCTCTAATTGTCTACTCCTAAGCCTAATTTCTACCCTCAGCCCTCACTCTGCCCCACACAGGAAACTTAATCTATCACATCATGTAAACTCAGCCATCTGTGCCTACCACAGACACCCTTTCTGCTCTTATTATATAGGACGGAATAGAACAAAACTTCTGATTCAGAACAGGATCTTTTCTCTCATAGGCATTTTACACTGCTGCCCATCTGGTCTTAAAATGTAATCTTCCTTTGCTCAAACAGCCCCCAGATTGTAAAGTAACGGTCATACTATCTCCTTCCAAGGAAAGTGGTCCATACAGTTTGTTTACCTGTTTATTTATCTGAGCGAGTGTCAGAGTTTAGTATCAACCCTAGTATGCAGAGTGATAAGAGAACAGAAATTTAATTTGACTTTAAATCCGAAGCAGAGAAAAATCACCCAGACAAGTTTATTCGGAAGTGATTAGATTAAATCTCCTATATTGGGCAGAATGGGGGCGGGGGGCTGGAGGGAGAGGTGAGGTTGGGGTGTAGACAAATAGAGGATTCACGTTTTTGCATGCCTGAGTTTGTGTGACTCTGAAATTTACGTCTACTACATCTGTTGATGTTTCTGTTGCCCCTAACAAACAACGTGCGCCTCCAGGATGGAGATCTTGTTTTACGCATTTCTTTAACATCTCTTCCCTTCCTTTCTCCTTTCTCAATGCCTAGCACAAGATCCACAACGCAGTAGGTACTCGACAAAAATGAGTTTCTTTAATAAAAGATTGTTTGAGTGAAGGAACAAGTGAGACAAGGAGGTTACTGCAATGGGAGGAAACAAGCCTAATGGATTTTTAAACCAGATCTACTTAACTGAATCCTGATTAAGGAGGGAAACGAAGGAATGCTTGTGGGCACAGAAAGAGAGAGAGAGAGAGCGCTGCAGACAGAGCCGAGCTACAATCACTAAGAGGAGACAGGCTAATCAGAGCCAGACGGGCCCCACCTGACTCCTACTGCAGCTAGAAAAAAAAAAAGACTAGAAGGTTCGTCAGGAGCGGCTCCCCTTCTCCTGCAGCTCCAGCGTCTCCCACCTCCGCCCCACTCCCACTGCTCTGTGAGGAGGCATGGAAGCTGTGGGAAGGGCAGGCAGGCGAACGGGGCTTTCCAGGACGAGGCAGGATGGTGTGAGCTCAAACGCTCTGCAATTGCTGGAGCAACGGTGGCGACACTTGAGTTATTCACAAAGGCTGGAATTCAAATGAGGCTGGCACTGCTCCAAGTCGCGGTAGCTTAGGAGGAGGGCGAAAGGCATATTACTATTCATCAAGACCCGAGCGTCGCGTGGGCTCTGAGGTTCTCCATCTGCATCCCTCCCTCTATCACTGACTTCCTGGGGAAGGGGAGGCTCCTCCAGAAGCACTTGATCTGCCAGTCTGTGAGCTGGAGGTGGGGGCGGGGGTCTGAAGTTAGGCAGATTTGTCTCATCACATGATGGGGGACCTGTATCACGTGATGACTCCGGTGATGTTGCAGGCAGCATGTGACTCCCAGGGCTACGTGGGCTCAAAAACAATTTAAATCCAAAAACACAAGCAGGTTCCCCTCCTCTCCTTTGCCTTTTGGTCTGGCTCTCCCTCCCTCTGGGTTGGTGCCTGACTGAATGGAAAACACGTCGTCTTGCAGCCACTAACCCGTGAGCGCCGGGTACCTGGAGGCCAGGCCCCTCTGCAGGGGGTCCCCCCCACCCCGCCCCGGGAGCTGTGCCCCATCTTTCTGCAGCCCGGTAAGTTCCTGAACACTTGGAGCAATTGTGTGTGAAGCCGTCCTAGACTGCCTCATTAGCATGCACAGGCACCCTGGCTGGGCGCGTTGGAAGGAACGTGCCTGCCGGCTCTGGGGAGCTGCGGCTCTGGCCCCGCCAAACAGACGCAGGCTTCCTGGGATCAGTGCTGCGCGGCTGTGCCGGGGTGGCATGTGTACCCCATCTCTCTTCTTCCTGCCTTCCCGGGCTCCTCTTCCGTCATCTCTCTCCTCTCTCAGCTTGCTCGTCTGAGTCTCTCTCTTCTCAGACTCTCTTAGTTCGCACCTCCTGCCTCTCCACCCCCTCTTATTTTCTCTTTTCATTCACCCACACCTTCTGTTTTTCTCTCTCCCACGCCTTGTCTTAGGAGTTCCTCTCCCCTCGCCTTGAAACATTTTTTGGGGGGGTGGGGTACCTAGGTTTTATGTTCTTTCTGTCCAGAACCTGAAGGCCCAGCTTCTGAGGACTTGGTGGTTGGAAAACTACTAACGGTCCCTCTGGAGATGATTTTCTTGCTAAGACAATGCAGAGGGCCCAGTTCCTGTCATGCATGTGTGTGCGTGTGCGTGTGTGTTAAGGGTGATGGATGTATTTCCCATCAGAACTGTTTCTTGAGTGGTTGTTTGCGGCTCCAGATCCCTGCTCAGCCAGGGGATCATCAAGAGACAGGAGGGGCAGTTACAGCAGTTAGGAGACCACGTCCTCTGACCCCAGATGTCTGACTCTCTGTGCAAGAAGTCGGGTCTTAAAGCAGGAGTCAAAATCCCGTGTTCATAGGGGCTCGCTCAGTTGTCACAAGGCACCCCACAGAGACGGCTTCGAGTTTGAGGCTGCACCTTGGTGGAACGAGCAGAGCATTAGCTGAGAAACTAGCCACAGGGAAGACAAATGTAAATTTAATCATGGCAGTGTCTGTAGCCTCATAGGAAGAAGATGTTGGCAGTGTCAGAAGCTCCTGGTTCACTGTTCTCCAGGTATGCTGACACCTGAATTACTGAGCATAATCCATCCAACAGTTCAATGAGGAGGTGCTATTTGTATCCCCATTCTAGAGATGGGAAAACTGAGGCACAAAGGAGTTAGTTGTCACTCAGTTCGTAAGTGATGGAGCTAGGATGTGAGCCCAGGCAGCTTTTCTCCAGAGCCTGCACTGTTAACCACTATGATAGACTGCCTCAAAAAATATCTATCCACATCCCTATGTGACAGGTGGTATGCAAGGTTTGGGGCTACATTTGTGAACAAACAGAGACATCCTGTTCTCATGAAGTTTGCAATCCAGTGGAAAAGGCAGCTAACAAACATACCATCACACAAGACAATATATCATTTCAAATTAAGGTATTTGCTAAGAAGAAAAATAATAGGGTAGCATGAGAATATATAAATGGAGACATACTTCAGTTGGGGGGCAAAGGGGAAGAGTTGGTCAAAGTGGTCAAAGAAGTCCTCTCTGCTGATGTACAATAATATTTAAGTTATGACTTGAAAGAGGAGCAGGAGTCAACCAGGTAAAGAGCCAGAAAGAGCATTCCAGGTAGGGGGAATGGCATGTGTAAGGGCCTCGGTGCGGGAAAGAACTGGGACCACTTCAAGAGCAGCAAGAAGGAGTGGGACAATAGGAGGTGAAGCCGTCAGGTAATGTGGGTCACAGTAGGCCTTGCTGAAAAGACTTGGGTTTCATCCCAGGATCAATGAACAACCATTAATGCATTTTAAGTAGGGAAGTAGCATAATTGGATTTGCAGTATGAAAAGACTCCTTCCAGAGGTGTATCGGTTAGTTTTTGCTGTGTTACAAAGCACCCCAAAACTTAACAGCTTAAAACAACAATCATTTATAGGTCATTATGCTGCAAGTTGACAGTTGCAGCTGGGATCATCTGGACAGGAATTCTGTTCTTGGGTGGGTTCACTCATATAGCTAGTTAGCTGGCAGTCTGGCTGGCGGTGGTTGATATCAGATGTTCTCTCTCACATGTCTGCTAATCGGCAGAGGCAACTGAAACTGACCAGGCCATGTGTCTCCATATCTAGCAAGCTAGCTAGCTCAGTTGTCTTCATATGATGGCTGAGTTCCAAATTCAGCAAGAGAGGGTGAGCCCCAATGCACAAGCACTTTTCAAACATCTGCTTGCATTGTGTTTGCTAGTGCTCCATTGGCCTAGACAGGTTACATCCCAGATTCAAGGGATGAAGAAATATACCTCTTGACAAGAGGAGTTATTAAATACTGTGTCTGTTTGTTTCCAGCCTACTACATGAATTCAAAATGGTAAGCTGGATAACCTCTTCCTCTACTATGGGAAGAACTGAAAGCCAAGAGGAAATTTGGAGCCAGTTTTGCTATGATTAGAGATGAACTTAGACCTGGTCATGTATCAGACTTTATTATCTGCTTAGAACAAGCAGGGGTCTGAGCATCTCTTTTGGACGTGAATCATGAGAGGGTATAGAAAGCGGTGTAGAAATGTCGAAATGTCTCCTCTTCTCATGGGGTTGTCTGGGAATGACTTGGAGTCCAAGAAGACTTTGTGATTGTTATCCTAGAATGAAATTTGGGCCATATGGAACTCGGAGTATGTTTCAGTGTTCTAGGCAAGAGAACAGTGTGTGCAAAGGCCCTGAGGCAAGGAAGCAGGTGGCTTGTTTTGGGAAATAGGAGGCATTAGTTTAATGTAATTGCAGTGGAAATGGCATGGGAGTAGACAGATTAGAAAAATATTTAGGAGGTAGAAAGAACAAGCCTTGCTGATGGATTTGATAGGAGTTTAAGAAAAGGGACTTAAACTTGGTAATATCATTTCCTAAGGTGGAAGAATTAGGAGAGGATCAGAATATTTTGGTGGAGGAAAGGGAGCAGGCAGGAAAAAATCAAGCATTCTATTAACTGGGTCAAAAGTTGCTGAGACGTTGAGTAAATTGAGGACAGAAAATTGTCTATTCAAGTTGGTAACATGGAGATAGCTGAAGACTTTGACAAGAGCAATTTTGGTGGATTGGTGATAATGGAAACCAGATTGGAGTGTGTTAAGGAGTGAATAAAAGTAAATAAACTGTGAAAGGGAGCACAGAAATCAAGCACCATTTAGATATGGGTCAGGGTCGGGAATCTATCTTGATTTTATGTTTGCTTTAAAACAACAAAAACAGGAACCTGTAGATTATGTAAACTGTTGGAGTGGTCCAGCTGAAAGGGAGAGAGGGGAATGGGATCCAAAGTGTATGTGAATGAATAGGTGATGATAGATTTTTATTTTTTTAAAGGAGGGAATAACGAGAAAAAAGATGGAGCAGATACATGAAGGCTTCTAGATTTTGGTATTGAGAGGATGAAGAGTTTCCTATCTGCCAACTTTTATTTTCCCAGTGAAAGGAGATTAGTAGAGAGAAAGGAGGTGAGAAGAGGGAGGAGGTAAAGATATAAAATGGTCATTTTGGAAATAAGCATCCTGAAGAGAGAAGTAGGGTTGCTGGGCAAAGCAGAGTGCCTACTGAGAACAGAGAGCATGTATTTAAAATTGTCTCATTTTCTCCAGTAACATTTAAGTGCTTGGGTTCAAGAACGTGGAGATGGTGGAGTGCAAGTCGGGTTGAAGTGTTGCTGAACAAGTTCCACAGGGGAGAAAAGGGCGAGGATGTTGAAGGGGGTTTCAAGGGAATGATTGTCCAGGTGAGCCACAGAATCCAAGCTGGACCAGAGTGGGAATGGAACCAGGAAGGAATGATGGAGGATGAGTAAGTGGTAAGCTCAACGGAATAGAGGTTATGATGAGGTGAAAGACTGCATTCTTGGAGGTAGTCCAGCATCAGCATCACATGGGAGCTTGTTAGAAATGTGGAATATCAGGCCCCAACCTAGATATTCTGAATCCAAATCTGCATGTTAACAATCCTCAGGTGACTTGTATGTACACTGAAGATTTAGAAGCCATGATCTAGATTGTCTTGTGAAAAATAAATGGTGCTGAGAATTCCTGGTGGTCCAGTGGTTAGGACTCCATACTCTCACTGCTGAGGGCCTGGGTTCAATCCCTGGTTGGGGAACTAAAATCCCACAAGCTGCGCGGTACAGCCAAAATAAAATACACAAAATAAATGGTGCTATTCTGGGCAGAGTGAGAAGGTAATGAACCCCAAAATGTCACACTCACTTCTTTATTTATTTTCCCTTTCAAAACAGATCTTGATTTAGCAGACGTTCTTTTTTAAAATTTTGCCCTGGTTTTCATTTTATTTTAATTTTTATTATGCAACATCTCAAACGTATATATAAATATAGTGAAAACCAGTATACCAACATTAGTTTCAATAATTTTCAACTCATGGCCAATCTTGTTTTCTCTATACTAACCCTCCACCCCACCCACTGCCGCCACCAAACAGGATTATTTTGAATCAAATCTTAGACATGATAAAATTTCATCTGTAAATATTGGAGTGCAAGTCAGGTTGAAGTTTTGCTGAACAAATTCCACAGGAGAGAAAAGGGCGAGGATGTTGAGGGGGATTTCAAGGGAATGATTGTCCCTTAAAAGACAAGGGCCCCCTTTTAAAACATAACCACTGTATCACCGCTTCCCAATAAAATCAAGAATAAATTCTTATTATCATCAGATATCCAGTTAGTGTTCACATATCTGCAGTTGTCATATTTGTAGTAATTTGTTTGTTTGAATTAGCATCCAAACAAGGTCTGTACCTGGCAATTGGTTAATATGTCTCTTACATCTTTTGTAATTTATAGGTTCCTGTTCATCTCTTTTGTTTTTACTTGAAATTTTGTATTGAAGAAACAAGATGATTTGTCCTCTAGATTTTCCCAAAATCTAGACTTTACTGATTGTTTGCTCAAGGTATCACTGAATATGCTCCTCTAAATACCTCTAGGTAATTAGACCTAAAAAGAATTGCTTTCAAAAAAACTTTCATGGTGAAATGTATCACACATGAAACATGTATTATAAATACATACATATATACAGACAGCCTGAAGAATAAAAATGTCCTTGTAACACCTACCTAGTGCCTTAGAAGCCCTCCAGTAACATCTCTCTTCATCTTCCCTAGAGGTAACCTCTATCTTGACTGTTATAATAATAATTTTTCTGCTAGTTTTATTACATATGTGTGCATCCCTAACCAATATATTAGTTTTTCCAACTTTTTGAGTTGTATATAAATGTAATCAGATCATAGATATTCTTCTATGACATTTATTTTACTCAGTATTTTATTTTTGAGATTCATCTGTGTTTGTGTATGTTCATTCATTTTCACGGATGTATAATAATCCACCAAGTGAATGTGCTACAATTTATTCATCCATTCTACTCTTGATGGGCATTTGGTCTTGTACATGTCTTATGGACTTGTACAAGAATCTCTCTAAGCTATGTACCTAGCAGTGAAAGTGCTGGATCATAGAGTATGCATAAGTTCAGTTTTACAAGAAAATGCCAAACTATTTTCTGCAAGTTAATTTTTTTCCTTTCCAATCCTTACACCTTTTAATTTTTGTTGTCATTGCCTCATTGTACCAGCTAAGGCTTCTAATACAATATCATAGAAATAGTGAAAGCAATTATCCTTGTCTCATTCTGATCTCAAAGGGAAAGCAATTCAACATTACACAATTAAGTAACTGATTTTTTTTTTTTTTTGGTTGAATGGGGTTTTTTAGAATTTTATCTCTTATCAGGTTAAGAAAATTCCTATTTTTCTTTGCTTGGAGTTTTTAAATATGAATTGTTTTTTGAATTTTATCAAATACTTTTTCTGTGTCTTCTTAGATGATAAAATGATTTTCCTACTTTATCCTTATAGTGTAGTGAATTGTATTGATGAATTCTCCCTTTTTTTCCAGCTTTATTGACATATATATACGTTTGTTTAAGGTATACAATGTGATGATTTGATACACACATATATATATATACTGTGAAATGATTACTACAATATGCTTAGTTAACACCTTCATTCTTCCACGTAATTACCTTTTTGTGTGTGTAGTGATAACATTTAAGATCTACTCTCTTAACAACTTTCAAGAATATAGTACAGTATTGTTAAGTCTAGTTACCAAAACTTATGCATCTTATAGCTGGAAGTTTGCACCCTTTGACCAACATCTCCCCCATTCCCCCTAAGCCCCAGCCCCTGTCAACCATCATTCTACTATTTTTTTTTAAATAAATACTTATTTATATATTCATTTTTGGCTGCGTTGGTCTTTGTTGCTGCACGCGGGCTTTCTCTAATTGCGGTGAGCGGGGGCTACTCTTCGTTGTGGTGCGCAGGCTTCTCATTGCGGTGGCTTCTCTTGTTGCGAAGCATGGGCTCTAGGCGTGCAGGCTTCAGTAGTTGTGGTGCACGGTCTTAGTTGCTCTGTGGCATGTGGGATCTTCCCGGACCAGGGATCGAACCCATGTCCCCTGCATTGGCAGGCATATTCTTAACCACTGTGCCACCAGGGAATCCCCATCATTCTACTATTTTTATGAGTTTGAATTTTTTAGATTCCACATATAAGTGAGAACGTGTAGTATTTGTCTTTCTCTGTCTGACTTCTTTCACTTAGTATAATGCCCTTAGGGTCCATCCATGTGTTACAAAAGGCAGGATTTCCTTCTTTTTTATGGCTGAATAATATTCCAGTGTGTGTGTGTGTGTGTGTGTGTGTGTGTGTGTATCACATTTTCTTTTTCCTTTCGTACATTGATGGACACTTAGGTTGTTTCCATGTCTTGGCTATTGTGAATAATGCTGCAATGAACATGAGGGTGAAGATATCTCTTTGAGACAGTGATTTCATTTCTATTAGATATATATTCAGATGTGGGATTGCTGGATGATATGATAGTTCTATTTTTAATTTTTTGAGGCATCTCCATACTGTTTTCCATAGTGGCTCCACCAGTTTACATTCCCACCAACAGTGCCCCAGGGTTTCCTTTTCTCCACAGCCATACCAACACTTGTTGTCTCTTGTCTTTTTGTTAATAGCCATTCTAACAGGTGTGAGGTGATATCTCACTGTAGTTTTTATTTGCATTCCCCTGATGATTAGTGATGTTGAGCATCTTTTTATGTACCTGTTGGTCATTTGTGTGCCTTCTTTGGAAAAATGTCTATTTAAGTCCTTAGTCCTTAGATTTTTAAATCAGGTTATTTGTTATTTTGATATTGAGTTATACAAGTTCCTTATATATTTTAGATATTAATCTCTGATCAGATAGATGGTTAGCATAATTGGGAAAAGAATTTGAAAAAGAATAGGTACATGTATACGTATAACTGAATCAATCTGCTATGCACCTGAAATTAACAAAACGTTGTTAACTGTATGCCAATGTAAAATAAAAAATTTTTTAAAGATAGGGGAAAAAAAAAAAAAAAAAAGATAGTTAGGGGGCTTCCCTGGTGGCGCAGTGGTTGAGAGTCTGCCTGCCAATGCGGGGGACATGGGTTTGAGCCCTGGTCTGGAAGGATCCCACATGCCGCGGAGCAACTGGGCCCATGAGCCACAATTACTGAGCCTGCGCGTCTGGAGCCTGTGCTCCTTAACAAGAGAGGCCGCGATAATGAGAGGCCCGCGCACTGCGATGAGGAGTGGCCCCCACTTGCCGCAACTAGAGAAAGCCCTTGCACAGAAACGAAGACCCAACACAGCCATAAATAAATAAATAAATAAATAAATAAATAAATAAAAAGATAGTTAGCAAATATTTCCCCCCATTCTGGAGGTTGCCTTTGCCTTTTGCTGATTGTTGCTTTTGCTGTGCAGAAATTTTCAGTTTGATCTAGTCCGCCCTGTTGATTTTTGCTTTTGTTGCCTGTGCTTTTGTTGTCATATACTAAAAATTGTTGCTAAGACCAATGTCAAGGAGCTTTTTCCCTGTGCTTTCTTCTTGTAGTTTTAAAGTTTTGGATCTTCTATTTGAATCTTTAATCCATTTCCAGATAATTTTTGTGGGTTATATAAGATAGGAGTCTAATTTTATTATTTTGCATGTGAATATCCAGTTTTCCCAACACCATTTATTGAAGAGAGACTGTCCTTTCCCTATTGAGTATTCTTGGCTCTCTTCTAAAATATTAGTTGACTGTATATGCATGGGTTTGTTTCTAGAATAAATAATCAAGAGATTCTTTTTCATTGATCTGTGTGTCTGTCATTATGCCAGTACCAAACTGTTTTATTACTATAGCTTTGTAATAAATCAGTAAGTGTAATGCCTCCAGCTTTGTTCTTCCTTCTCAGAATTGCTTTGGCTCTTCAGGGTCTTTGTGGTTCCATACACATTTTAGGATTGCTTTTTCTATGTTTGTGGAAAATGCATTGGGATTTTGATAGGGATTGCATTGAATCTACAAATGCCTTTGGGTAGAATGAACTTTTAACAATATCAATTCTTTTGATCCACAAACACAGGATATCTTTCCATTATTTGTGTCTTCCTCAGTTTCTTTCATCAATGCTTTATAATTTGCAGTGTACAAACCTTTCACATCCTTGGTTAAATTTGTCCCTAAGTATTTTATTATTTGTAATGCTACTGTAAATGGGATTGTTTTCTTTACTTCTTCTTCAGATAGTTAATTGTTGTTGTATAGAAATGCGACTGATTTTTGTAGGTTGATTTTGTATCTTCAACTTTACTGAATTCATTTATTAGTTCTAACATTTTTTTTTTTTTTGGTGGAGTCTTCAGGATTTTCTGTATATAAGATTATATCATCTGCAAACAAAGACACTTTTACGTCTTCCTTTCTGATTTGTATGCTTTTTATTTATTTTTCTTGCCTAACTGTTCTATCTAGGACTTCTAGGACTCTGTTGAATAAAAATGTTGAGAGGGGACACCCTTGTTTTGTTCTTAATCTTATTGGGAAAGCTTTCAACCTTTTACTGTTGAGGATGATGTTAGCTGTGGGTTTGTCATGTATGGCCTTTATTATGTTGAGGTACATTCCTTCTATACCCAATTTGTTGAGATTTTTTATCATGAAAGGATGTTGAATTTTGTCAAGTATTTTTCTGCATCTATTGAGATGATCATATGATTTTTATCTTTCATTCTATTAATGTGGTGTATCACATTTATTGATTTGCATATGTTAAACCATCCTTGCATCCCAGACATAAATCCCACTTGATCATGTTGTATGATCCTTTTAATGTGCTGCTGAATTCAGTTTGTGAGTATTTTGTTGAGAATATTTGTATCTATATTCATCAGTGAAACTGGCCTTTGGTTTTCTTTTCTTGTAGCATCCTTATCTGGCTTTGGCATCATGGTCATGCTAGCTTTTGAAATGAATTTAAGAGTGTTCTGTCCTCTTCAATTTTTTGGAAGAGTTTGAGAAAAATTGGTGTTAATTCTTCTTTAAATATTTGTTAGAATTCATCAGGGAAACCATCTGGTCCTGGAATTTTCTGTGTTGGGAGGTTTTTGATTGCTGATACAATCTCCTTACTTGTTACTGGTCTGTTCATATTTTCTATTTCTTCATGGTTCAGTCTTGTTAGTTTGAATGTTTCTAGGAATTTGTCCATTTTTTCTAGATTATCCAGTTTGTTGGCATATAATTGCTCATAGTAGTCTCTTATAATCGTTTGCATTACTGTGGTATCAGCTGTAATGTCTCTTCTTTCATTTCTAATTTCAGTTATTTGGGTCCTCTCTTTTTTTCTTAATTAGTCTAGCTAAAGGTTGGTCAACTTTTTATCTTTAAAAAAAAACCCAGCTCTTAATTGTGTTATCTTTTCTATTGTTTTTCTGGTCTTCATTTCATTTATTTCTGCTCCAATCTTTGTTGTTTCCTTCCTTCTGCTAATTTTGGGCTTAGTTTGTTCTTCTTTTTCTCGTTCCTTAAGGTATAAAGTTTTGTAATCTTTCTCTTTTTTGGGGGGGTGGTTCTTGTCATTTTTTAAAATTTAATTTAATTTAATTTTTTTAACATCTTTTTTGGAGTATAATTGCTTTACAGTGTACAGTGGTGTGTTAGTTTCTGCTTTATAACAAAGTGAATCAGCTATACATATACATATATCCCCATATCTCCTCCCTCTTGCCTCTCCCTCCCACCCTCCCTATCCCATCCCTCTAGGTGATCACAAAGCACCTAGCTGATCTCCCTGTGCTATGTGGCTGCTTCCCACTAGTTATCTATTTTACACTTGGTAGTATATGTATGTCCATGCCACTCTCTCACATCGTCCCAGCTTACCCTTCCCCCTCGCCATGTCCTCAAGTCCATTTTCTACGTCTGCATCTTTATTCCTGTCCTACCTCTAGGTTCTTCAGAACCTTTTTTTTTTTTTTTAGATTCCATATATATGTGTTAGCATACAGTATTTGTTTTTCTCTTTCTGACTTACTTCACTCTGTATGACAGTAATCAAGACAGTATGGTACTGGCACAAAAAGAGAAATATAGATCAATGGAACAGGATAGAAAGCCCAAAGGTAAACCCACGCACATATGGTCACCTTATCTTTGATAAAAGAGGCAAGAATATACAATGGAGAAAAGACAGCCTCTTCAATAAGTGGTGCTGGGAAAACTGGACAGCTACATGTAAAAGAATGAAATTAGGACACTCCCTAACACCATACACAAAAATAAACTCAAAATGGATTAAAGACCTAAATGTAAGGCCAGACACTATAAAACTCTTAGAGGAAAACATAGGCAGAACACTCTATGACATAAATGACAGCAAGATCCTTTTTGACCCACCTCCTAGAGAAATGGAAATAAAAACAAAAATAAACAAATGGGACCTAATGAAACTTAAAAGCTTTTGCACAGCAAAGGAAAACATAAACAGGATGAAAAGACAACCCTCAGGATGGGTTCTTGTCATTTTAATTAGGTTCACCATGAAAAGCAATAACCTCAGCTAACCACTCTGCCCTCTTCTTCCACCTAACTCCCATCTCCCTTCACATGCATACAGCATAGACACCCCAAAACCCTCCTCCAATGATCCACCCCACTCCCATTGTGGGAAGAAATGTCACAAAATGAATTTAGCCTCTTTCATCCAACATGAAACAGGATGAATGAAAATATCTTTATGAAGAGTTTTATGGTGCTATTATCTTATAGTGGAGTCAGAGGCAGAGATAGAGGCTAAGGCTAAGTGAAGCCCAGGGATCTCTTAGAGATCAGAATTTTCTGGGGGGGCACAGAGCCCATAGTTTGCCCAGAAAGGGGGATATGAATAAAAGGATAGGAACTAGGATGGGCTAGACTGAAAGTTTTTCTGAGTACTGTGAGGATAAGGACACCTAAAAATTTATTCTCCTTCCTTTCCCCATGCATTCTCCAGCTCCCAGGTAGAAGGGTAGGGGGACTCCTGAGCAAGGAAGACTCACCGGGTTTTATCTGTGATTCCCAGAGCTTTAGGCAGGCAGTGAGTGGGGCACATCCGCTGGTGCTGCCTGCCCTCTCCCTTCAGCTCAGGGCTGCTTCTCTCTGCCCGTGAGCACTAGGTCCTACAGGTTGTCAGATAGTGATACAATTCCCTTGACCACATCACTCTCATCCACCACTGCAAGTCGGTGAACCTCTGCTTCCACCAGCCTATTGATGATGGTCTCCAGAGTCTCATGCAGGTAGCACTTGAGGACACATTTAAAGTAATGTGATTGACGTTGCAGGGCTTTGGCTACAGACACATCTAGGTTGTTGTAGATCTTTTCTGCTGCCTGGTGGATAGCATCAAACTTGTAAAAGATGTTTACCACATGACCTTTCTCATTCACCACTGGCAGGGCTGAGAATTGATGCTGTACAGAGATGCCCAGAGCCACATACAGCAGATCATAGCAGTGTTGGCATAGAAGCTGATTTGTAGCTCTTCCAGAGACTTAGACATGAACTCTGGCTTGGGAACTTAGTGATAAACAATTTGAGGAACTTGAGACTGCATTTGTGGATGAGGATATACAAGATGTTGCCTGATTCTGGGTTAACAACTGGCAGCCTGTGGATCTTGTTTTGAATTAATGAAGAGACAGCATCAAACATGCTGGCATTAGGAGAAATGCAGGCAAGTGGTTTAAAGAAGTCCTGTATGTACACCTTCCAAGTTTCTATCTTGTGTTCTTCCAACTCATAGATCTGTACCAAGGCTGATTTATAGTAATGGTGCAGGATATTGATGAAATTAGTGATAGTACACATGCCCACAAGTCCTTGCTTTTTGCTATCCCAGAAAGGGGCAGCTTGTATACCATTAGTCACCAAAGCAAAGAAAGCTTTCATCACCTGCAGGGAAGTAGCAAATACAACCAAACTGGAGCTTGTGATAATCAAGTCATAGCAGCAAGAGACTCTATAAAGGAAGTGTATATGCTATTGTTAGATTCTGGGGTCTCTTGAGGATGCTCATTTTTCCGGAGTTGGAAACTCTCAAGACGTGGCCATCTCCATTGCAAGAGGCACTGGCTGGGTTCATTCACTTTAGGAACCTTGCTTTTTTTTTTTTTTTTTTTTAAATAGAGATGTTTATCGCATTATACTTCCCTCTTAGAACTAGTCTTGCTGTATCCCATAAGTTCTGGTATGTTGTGTTTTCATTTTTGTTTGTGTCAAGATATTGTTTGGTTTCTCTTGTGATTTCTTCTTTGACCTATTGGTTGCTCAAGAGTGTGTTGTTTCATTTCCACACATTTGTGAATTTTCCAGTTTTCCTCTTGTAACTGATTTCTAGTTTCATATCAGTCAAAAAATATACTTGGTATGATTTCAATCATCTTACATTTGCTATTTGCTAGGCTTGTTTTGTAATCTAACATATGATCTATCCTGGAGAATGTTCCATGTGTGCTTTAGAAGAATGTGTATTCTGCTGCTGTTGGGTAGAATATTCTATACATGTCTGTTAGGTCTATTTGGTCTAAGGTGTAGTTCAAGTCCAACGTTTCATATTTATTTTCTGTCTGGATAATCTATCCATCATTGAAAGTCGGGTACTGAAGTCTCCTACTCTTATTGTAGTGTTGTCTATTTCTCCCTTCACATCTACTAGTATTTGCTTAATATATTTAGGTGCTCTGATTTGGGTTGTATATATATTTACAATTGCTGTATTTTCTTGATTAATTAACCCCTTTATCATTATATAATGACCTTCTTTGTCTCTTGTTAACACTTTTGACTTAAAGTCTATTTTGTCTGATATAGGTATAGCCACTCCTGCTCTCTTTTGGTTTCCATTTGCATGGAATATATTTTTCCACCCCTTCAGTTTGAGCTTGTTCATGTCCTTAAGTCTGAAGTAAGTCTCTTGGAGGCAGCATAAAGTTGGATTCTGTTTTTTAATCCATTCAGCCACTTTGAGCCTTTTGATTGGAGAATTTAATCCATTTACATTGAAAGTAACTATTGATAGGTAAGGACTTAACTAATGCCATCTCATTGTTTTCCAGCTGTTATGTAGTTCCCTTTTTCCTTTCTTTCTCTTTTGCTGTCTTTCTTTGTGAACTGGTGATTTTCCATAATTGAATGCTTTGACTCCCTTCTCTTTATCTTTTGTGTATCTACTGTAGGTTTTTGCTCTGTAGTTATCACGAGTATTAAATAAAACATCTTATAGACGTAACAGTCTATTTAAAGCTGATAACTTAACTTTGACTGCATACAAAAACTCTTATTCTTTTATTCCCACCCTATATTTTATGTTTTTGATGTCACAGTGTACCTCTTTTATATTGTATATTCACTAACAAATTATTGTAGCTATTGTTATTTTTAATACTTTTGTCCTTTAAACCTTTATACTAGAGTTAATTGATTAACACACCACCATATTACAGTATTAGAGTATTCTGAATTTGACTATATACTTAACCTTTACCAGTATCTTTTATATTTTCATATATTTTCATGTTATTTCATTTCTGCTTGAAGAACTCATTTCAGCATTTCTTGTAAGACAGGTTTAGTCATGATGAACTCCCTCAGCTTCTGTTTGTTTGGGAAAATCTTTCTCTCTCCATTTCTCAAAGACAACTTTGCTAGGTAAAGTATTCTTGACAGTTTTTTTTTTTCTTTTAGTAATTTGAATATATTATCCCACTTTCTTCTGCCCTACAGAGTTTCTGCTGAGAAATTCATTAATAGCCTTATGGGGGTTCCCATATAGGTGAGATTTTTTTTTTCTCTTGCTGCTTTAAAATTTATCTCATTTTCTTTGATTTTAGACAATCTTATTCTAAGTTGTCTTGGAAAACATGATTTGGGTGTTGAAATTTTAGAGTCACCTATTAGCTTCATGAACTTGGATGTCCAAATCTCTCCCCAGGTTTGGGAAGTTCTCAGCCATTGTTTCTTTAAATAAGCTTTCTTTTCCCCCTTTCCCCCTCTTCTTCTGGGACTCCAATAATGCATAGACTGTTTCTTTTAATGGTATATCACGATTCACATAGGCTTTCTTGACTCTTTCATTCTTTTTTCTTTGACTTCTCTGACTGGATGATTTCAAATGATCTGCCTTCTAGCTCACTAATTCTTTTTTCTGCTTGGTCAAATCTGCCAAAGCTCTCTATTGAATTCTTCAGTTCAATTATTGTGTTCTTCAACTCTAGAATTTCTACTTTTTTTTAATACATAGTTTCTGTTTCTTTGTTGAACCTCTCATTTTGTTCATGCATTGTTTTCCTAATTTCATTTATTTGTATATCTGTGTTTTCTTGTAGTTCCTTGAATTTCTTTAAGAGGATTATTCTGAATTCTTTGTCAGACAGTTCATAGATCTCCATTTCTTTAGGGTCAGTCATTGGAGTTTTATTAGTTTCTTTTGGTGGTGTCATGTTTTCTTCATTATTCATGATCCTGTGGCCTTGTGTTGGTGTCTACACACTTGAAGAATGGCTTTATAGACTGGCTTCAGTAGGCAAAGCCCTTCACCAGTCAGCCCATCCAGAGATTCTAGGTGATATCCATAAGTGGGCAGGCCTGGTGCCTGGGTCAGCAGGTGGGAAGACCTGGTGCCTGGGTCCTTGGGGGTGGACCTGGAGCCCGGATTCACCAGGCAGGCCTGGTGCTTGGGTCTGCAGTGATGGGTCTGGGACCAGAGTCTGCATGGTTGGACCTGGATCCTGGGTCCACAGGGGCGAACCAGGTGCTGGGGACCACTAGGGTGAGCCCAGCATCTGGATCCACCGGGGCCAGTTGGTATTTGTCCAGTGACTGATCTGTAGACTGTTGGTCTTCAGTAGTAGTGTGAATGTATCCCAGCAGGTACACAAGATGATCCACTGGGTAAGGAAGGAAAATAGTGGAACTTCTATTTTTATTTATTCCTTACCTCATTCCTTTTCGTTTCCATTTCATGAATGTTTTGTAATATACTGTATGTTAATTCAGTAGTACACATACATAAACTATAAATAAATACACACATTTGCAGGGGTGCAGGTTCAAATGTCTACTGCTGAAGTGAGTGTTCAAAAGAGTTTAGAAACCGTTGCTCTAAACCACCACCTTCTACTTTCTCTCTTTTTTAATTAATTAATTTATTTATTTATTTTTGGCTGCATTGGGTCTTCGTTGCTGCACGTGGGCTTTCTCTAGTTGCGGTGAGCAGGGGCTATCCTTCGTTGCGGTGTGCAGGCTTCTCATTGCAGTGGTTTCTCTTGTTGCAGAGCACAGGCTCTAGATGCACGGGCTTCAGTGGTTGTGGCTCGTGGGCTTTAGAGTGCAGGCTCAGTAGTTGTGACACGTGGGCTCAGTAGTTGTGGCTCGTGGTCTCTAGAGAGCAGGCTCAGTAGTTGTGTCACGTGAGCTTAGTTGCTCCGCAGCATGTGTGATCTTCCTGGACCAGGGCTCGAACCCACGTCCCCTGCGTTGGCAGGTGGATTCTTAACCACTGCGCCACCAGGGAAGCCCCTACTTTCTCTTCAGAGAGAATATAACTGATTAACTTACAGCTTCCTTAATTACCAGTAGACCTAAAGATATATTCTTGCCACCTTGATAGAGCTGTGTTTTCTAAGTATCCATAAAACAATATCCCTACCAGTTCTTAGCGCCAGTGAATTTAGAAATTTTACTTATTATCATGGATCTCACTCTCCGATAGTAAATTGGAGAGGGTAAAATAGAGAATGTATTCCCTGTGCCTCATGAAGTTAACTAGTTGCTATTATAGATGCAATAAAAATTAATTCTGTCCTCTGGCCACCTGAGAATAACATTTTAAGGTAAGGAATTGCCTATTCATTGAGGCATAAATCAATAACTGGAGTCGACTAATGATAGACCAGGGAACAATCAGGTACAATGTAGTAAATTATGTTCCGTCATCTTATAATTCTTAGTAACTCAGCTGTCACTCTAGACATTTTTGCATTTTTGTCTGGAGAATGGAAAGAAATAAAATTTAGGCTGATATTACAGACAAGGTAAAAATCTGGGGTGTGGGTGGAAGGAAAGCCTTCATAGAGGAGACTCTTAAATTGGGTGCTGAAGGGTGAATGAAAGCTCACAAGGGTGACGTGAGGAAAAACGGAGGGCATTCCAGACAGAAGGAACAAGATGGGCACAGACACAGGTGGAAGACCTCTTCTCTGGGGAATGGAAGGTAGTGTGGCCTGGCTGGGGCATACAGAGGCTGTGTGCATTTGTGAGAGAGTACAGGAAGGGGAGGTTGAAGAGGCAGGGTGGGGCCAGGTAATATAGTCCTTAAGAGTTAGACAAGCCTGGAATCAGATTCCTGCTCAGCGTCTTACTAGCTCTGTGATCTTGAGCAAGTACCTCTGTAATATTCATAATTCCCTATCTGTAAATTCATAATAACAAACTAGTACCTACCTCCTAGGGTTACTGTGAGTTTGAAATAAGAGAATCCCTTTTAAATGCTTAGAAAGGCACCTGATCACATGGCATCATCTCAGTAAATAGAAAGTGTTGTTGTTGCTATTGTTATTGTTATACTAATAACAACGTGTGTGTGTGTGTATACACACTAATAACGACTATTGTTTTATATGAATCAAGGGACTAGATTATGAAGTGGCTTATATATCATGTCAAAGAGTTCAGGCCTTTTAGGTCAGTGTTTCTAAAATGTGATCAATTAACCTGTAAAACTAATGGTCCTCAAGCAGCTTCTGTGGCGCAAGTAATAAAAAGATATGTTCTTTAAAATTTTATGAATTTGAAATGGAAGAAAAATTATCAAATACCATTATGTTCTTAATAATGGTTCATGCATATGGATGGATCAAATTGGTCAGACACTTAACAAGGTGTAGTTAAAATCAGTTACTAGGATATAGTTTATTTTAGCTATATCATTGGAATATTATTGTTTATGTGTGTAAAATTTGCATTTTTTGTTGTTACTATTGTGTTATGGCTCTGATTAACAAAAATAGATTAATGACTAAAAAGTGGTTCATTGAAGTATAAAAGCAATGATAAAAACAGTAGTATAAACTCTACAGTTCAGAAGCATAATTAGTGAACAGGACTTCAGGATCTATTGGGACAAGAGCATCTGTGAACGTGATGATTTCACCCAAGCAGCTGAAAGGGAAAGTGGGAACGGGAAGTGTGGCTATGAATATCTAAAAACTGGATTTTATTGAACAAGGGATTTATCCCCCCTTGCGCACTCTGTATTAGAAAACTCTGTCAGAGAGCTTCGTGATGCTCTCAGAGATTTTGCATCATTTCCAAAATAGCATAACCTTATGGGTCAACCAGTAGTTTTTCTGGGACCAAGCACAAAATAATATTTTCTAGTATGAAATTGATTAATTTTATTTCTAAGTGCAAAGATGCCAAGGCAGCAGCACCAACAGATACAAGTCATGCTATGGCCAACATGCTTATAAAGCCAGCCTCAAATTCAGGACAAATAAAATGCTGAGAGAGAAAGCCAAAGTAGCCATAAGCAAACCTAATGTCAGGATAGTATGCTGCATAGCACAAATGGCACACAAAGATGGTGGAACTATTACTGTTGTACTGATGACAGCCAATATTTTGTTTTACAGTTGAGTAAAACCACTTGTGGGAAAAGAATGAACCAGCTTTTTGCATCTCCGTGGTAGCTATATGAATGAGAAAGACATAATTTATAATTTTGAATTCTCATTATCAATTAATCTAATATTTTTGTGAGATATGATGCAGGTTAGAAGTGTATTTGAGATAATGCTGATGGAGGACCAGCCATGTGTCCAGCAAAAAGAGGTTTGGTGTGTCAGTATCTATTGCTACAAAAATGTAAAACAACTACAAACCCTAGTCACTTAAATAACAGGAATTTATTAATCTCATTAGTCTGTAGGCCAGTGAGGTGGTTCTTCCCATCTCAGCTAGGCTCATCCAGGTGTCATGCTAAAATGTGGGCAAGACCAGCTACATAATTTGTGGAGCTCAGTGCAAAATAAAAATGCATGGCCCCTTATTCAGAAGTTATTAAGAATCTCAAGGTCATGACAGCAGAACATTAAACCAAGCATGGGACTTTTCTTAGCGCAGGACCCTGTGTGACTACAAAGGCCCCATAGCCATGAAGCCAGTCCTGGCTGTGGGTGCTGTGGGCAGCTCTGCTCCTCTCAGCTGGGTTCTTTCATGTGTCTGGGTATCAGCATGACTAGTCTGGGATAGACTTGGCTGGGACAAGTGGGGTAACTCTACTCTATGCATCTCATCTTCTAGCAGGCTAGCCCAAGCATGTTCTTATGGCAAAGGCAGAGGAGCAAGAACGAGCAAGCCCAAACATGCAAGCACTTTTCAGGTCTCTGCTTTGTCACATTTGCTACCATCCCACTGGGCCCCAGCAAGTCCCATGGCCAGCTCAGATGTAGAGTGTGAGGGAGCTACCACACTGTGACAAAGGGCATGGACATAAGGAGGGATGAAGAATTAGGGCCATTTTTGCCATGTACCTCACTTGACTACTCAAAACTAGTTGTATCCAGGTGCTAAAATTGCACCCTGTTTTATTTACCAAGAACAGTTATGCATGCTGATCTTCACTAAGTGTTGAAGAAGTAACAAAAATTGTTAGCACAATCAAATCTCCATCAGGGAGCATATGTCTTTCCTGTGTGTTTTGTGAAGAAATGGGCGGCGTGTACTAAAACTGTTTTTCCACCCTAAAGCATGCTGTCTATCCAAGGGGAAGGTACTCATGTGAATAATTGAAAGGAGGGAGGAGATAAGACTTCTTTATAACACCAGTAATGCCAGGGTAAGCCAGAAACCATAAATCTGGTCCTTGTCATCATTACCAGTGTTGTAAGGAAATGTTACCTCAATGATTTCAAGTGGGTGTCAACACGCCCTGGGCAGTAGCTTGAAAAGCTCAAACCTCTCACTTCAGGCCCAACCTCTTAGGACATTCAGTGCCAAGGATAAGATATCAGGAAGTTGAACTGTGGTGAAGAGGCTTTGTTAGCAGGCATTGACTCTTTCCTAATACTTGATTTTTTTTCATTTTCTGGAGAAAGACATCAACAACATATTATTGGGCATATTTAAAAACCATTCACTATGCCAGAAAACATGGAGAAATTCTTTCCAGAGCTGAGCCCAAACAAAAAACATTAGAAATTCATTTGCAACTACCATCCAAGTTAAAACATCCAACCATCCAGCCTTTGAATAAGATATATTCTTTGACTTACCTGCTTGTAAAAGTGGCCTTTAGTGAAAGACTTCACAACTGTTTCTAGGTATAGGTCCCATCCAAATATACACAACCATCTGTAGGGCCACCAAGCATTTGCTGCCCATAATTCTTAGTTATGCTTTCTAGTTTAGCAGAACAAAATAAATGGAATCTGTCATTAATCCAGATGCACATATATATGTGTGTATGTTATATACTTTAATGATTGATTGCAAATAGCAGTATCCCTTTCGCTGACTTGATATTTCTCATCATCCTACTTTTGCTATTTCAACTCTCTCTACCCAAACTCAGGATCTGAGTATATTTGAATACTTCTTTTTAGTAAGCCTGGTATACTGCACTATCCAAACTCTTGCTACTTGTTATCCAGAATTCAGGTACCAAGTATATGTATCCCTTGCTATATGAACTTGATTTCCAAACTCAAACTCAGGAGATAAATAGGCTTGGATAACAAGGGATACTTGAATATTATTAATTTTTAAGTTAATTTATACTAAATTTATTATTTAAAAATTTTATGAATGTTTACCTAAAGTTGGAGGTTTTCAATATGCTCCAGACAGCTAATAAGTAGTTATTAGACACTGAAAGTTTAAGAAACACTGCTTTCCTTTAGGGAATGAGGGGTCATTGAAAGATGCAAAGATTTTAAACAGAGGGGAAAATATAGTCAGATCTGCATTTTCAGAAGATTACTCAGGTAGTAATATAGTGTTGAGTTTGGAAAATGGCACATAAAACTCGATGCTGGCAGACTTGATTTTAATCTTTCTACAAATACTCGCCAGTACTGAACGCCAGTAACAGAGCTCAGATTTGGGGATGCAAAAATGGAAAGACTGCAATGGGCCTATTGTCCTGGATCCAGCCTAGTGGGAGTGATCACTATTCAAACAAATTACCCAAAGATTAAATTACAATTGTGCTAAATCCTGATGAAGAATGGAGATAGAAACCATTCTTAGAGAAAGATGAGACATGGAGGTGAGAGAGGAAGGAATTAAAAGATGATTCTAGGTTCCTGGTTTAGAGCCTGAGGTAATTAATGAAGAAAAGGCATTTAAGAAGAGGAGGGTTGGCACCTTTTGATAATTAAGTTTTGGACATGATGAATTTGAACTGCCTCTCAGACATGTAGTATAGTTGTCCAGAAGGCAAGTGTGTATATAAATGTGGAGAGAGAAATCTGAGCTGCAGATACATATTTGGGGATATAGGATGGACTGGTAACCATGGAGATTGACTCAGCTTGTCCACTGTCCTTAATAGTTTCTTCTCTGGCCTCAGTCAAGGCCATAGACAACTGTTTCTGTAGGGCAGGATATTTTTCTTAACCAGTTTCCATCTCTTAACCTCCACTTTGAACCTACCCACTTTGGTTTAGTTTTTATTGTTTTCTAATGCCTTGAATCTATATTTCCATTATGGAATTTTTTTTTCTCTTTGGTTGCCCAGCTTCCATTCACTCTACTTCTGCTAACAGCTTCTGGGTTTTGCCTGAGGCTCCAGCTCTCCCCCATACTTTCATCCCATGTCGTTCTGGCAATATTGACTACACCCTGAGTTTGGGGCAGGGGGTGGGCATGCCTGTGATGTAGGCCTGGCCAACCAAAGTCTCCTGGTCACAGTGATTAGCTCAGGGTTAAGCACACGATCACAGTAGAAGAAAAGAGATGCCATGAAGGTTTTGCTGAGATATCTGGCATAAACTCAAGAGTTCTTTCCCTCTTAATATAAACCTAAAAGCACATAGGGATAACATTTCTACAGCAGTCCTGTAGCCACAAGGAATTTGAGAACAGAGCCAATACCGAGATAGGAAACCTGAGATATGAAGGAAACTTGGATCTCAGTGATCTTGTTGAGTTCTTTTACTTTGAGAATTTAACCCATTAACATTGATTGTGATTACTGTTTCCTCCTGTTGAATTTGTTTAGTTTTATTCTTTTAGTACAGTGGTTCTCAGATACATATGTCCCCATCCCAGAGATTCTAATTCATTTGGTCTGGGGTGTGCTCTGGCCATCAGTATTTTTAAACCTTCCCCATGTTGTATATGCAGCCAGGTTTGAAAATCCCAAATCTAGCAGTCACTCTTGATTTTTTAAATGTTTTTTTATAAAATACCATATGTACAGAAATATAAGACACTCAGGGAAAAAAAAACATAAAGCAAACAAAATTTAACATTTTTACGTTGAGAAATGAAATATTTCCAGCACCCCAGAAGCCTCCTACATGACCCATTCCAATTCATCTTAAATCTCCTGTCAGATATCTTCCCATTAGTATCTAGACTGACTTTGCCTCTACAGCCCCCTTGGAATAATTCAAGCCATAACCTACTTTCAAACCCTTTCCTGCCCCCTCCAATGTTGAAATCTTATGAAATTCTAGTTCCAGTTTTTAATTTTTCTCACAATAAACATATCCACATTTATTTAGATATAGTCATAAGTTTTACTAGTGTTTATAGACACTATGTTTCTTGTATCCACCACTCCTTTCTCTAGAATTTGCAGTGTTGGAAGCTGGAGCGTTGTTAGTCCAAATGAGAATCCCTGTTCTTATTTCAGGAGCCAATTCTTGGGATTTTAAGAGATGCGGTAAATGTACTGCCAGACCAGGTAGTTTATATTCTAGGGGTAGAGATATTCTATCCTTCTTTGTAGGTAGCTAAGTATGCTCCGGGGCACTGCTTGCCTCCTTCGGCTGCCCCTGCAGTTATTCTGAAGCATCCTACCTTGGAGAGCTACCCATGTAGCAATGACAGGACCAGGCACTGGGGACAACCTTTTCTCTTCCTCCCCAACCTCGGTCCCTATTGTTATGGAGACCCTGTTAAGAAAGGCTCTACTTCCCCATCCAGGCCAGCCTTCAAGTTTAGAGCCTTCTCCAAGAAAGGTATTTATTCCCCTGTTCAAAAAGTAGTCCTGGGGTCTTTAACCTGGGAACTTTATCTGCCTTGAGCTGCCAGCTAGAGGGCGATGTCTGATCCAGCCAGGCCAAATGCAGCCCTGTATTTAATTACTTTAACAACTGTCCAGGTGGACCTCTCTCTCTCTCTTCTATTTGTTTACTCTAATCTTGGATTTCCCCCTGGATTCCTTGGGAAGAGCTACCTTCCCTCAGGAGTGTTTAGTGTCAAGTTTCTCTACCCTAGTTTTGCCGTTGATTGGAACCCTTATATATTCTATCTTACAGGAATTCTTCATCATTTCTGATTTACTAATAGGACTCTTAGTTTTGGCAATTATAGATCTATATGCAAAATTTGCCAGACCATATAAATATTTTATATATAAATAATATATATTAAATATAAATGATTTTGTATATATAAATAATGCATATTTTTCTGTCATTTTAGTGGAATTTTGGAACATGGAAGGTAGATACCTGTGCTGAGAAAATAAAAGGGTGAGACTGGCATAAGATGGCATCTCATAGGGAACAGCCGTATTTTTAGCATCTAAATTTGGGCCTTAGTGAGTACAAGAGTATACTTACAGTTACTTGTATTTTAATTAATGCTCAATTTGCTAAATTTGTAAATGTAAAAACCCAATTTTCCCTAAGCCTTTAACATATAACTCACAGATGATTTTGTTGTATTTATAAGTCTTATCTAAAGTTAATGACTGATTTTCATTTGTTCTTATATCAGTGCTAACTTAGCTTGTAAATTTGACATAGTAAATTCTCCTAAATATTTAACATCACTTACAAACTTGATTAATAACATTCCCTTAGCTTTGGCATTTTTAACCACAATTACAGATTTGATTCTCTTCAGTGCTTCAAATGTCTGACAAGGCAGACTTATAAATGAAACAAACAAAATTGCTAAGCACTGAAACACTATTTACAAACCTAATAAATCTGAAATTGTTTACTAATCCAGAAGTTTTTAAGCGTTCAGTTTTAGTCTAAGTCAATCAAATTCTCTTAAATATTTTTTAATTAAAGTCACAAATCTTCTTACATCAATCAAACTCTCTTAACCCAACTTTCTGCCTGCTTCACCTGTTTGTACCCTGGCAACTGAAGGTAGCAGAGGAAAAACATGCACGATTAAGCTTATTGGTTTTGCTTTAAATTTATGTCCATAAATCTCCAGTAAGCTCCTAGTACTGCCTCTAATATTACATTTCCCTAATATATTTACTCTCCTGTTTTCCCAGGTAGCTTTTTTTTTTTTTGAAAAAAGGAAGGATGGTTATTTATTAGCCTTTTTTCACCTTTTGAAATTTTTTTTTCTTTTGGCTGAGTCACACGGCTTGCAGGATCTCAGTTCCCGACCAGAGATTGAACTGGGATATGGCAGTGAAAGCCCGGAAATCTAACCACTAAGCCACCAGGGAACTCCCTAAGATGATTATTATTTTTAATTATGGTAAAATACATAATAACATAAAATTTACCATCTTAACCATTAAGTGTCTCAGGTAACTTTTCACAACTTGTCTCTCCCTACTCTCAGTGGATGATCTCATTTACTAAGTAATTGTAAACATTAGAAGCAATTAGAAAAGAATGATTTTTCTTCTTCCCACTGCCAGATTTACGAGGCTACCTACATCTGTGCCCTTTGAATCTGCTCTCCCTCATCCAAAAGTGGAAGAACTGTCTGTACCAATCTCTCCCCCTGAGGCTTGGATCCTGTCCCTCTCACCTGCTGAAGGACTGTGGGCCCATCATTATCCCCATTCTCTCCTCCACTCATCCTTTCCATCACCATGCAAAAGTGCTGTCTTTAAAAAGCAAAAAGACTAAGTTTTCTTTGGCTTTTCCTTTCCTTCCAGCTACTTCCCCATTATAGGAAAAGTCCCTCCAAAGAGGACTACACTGCTTTCTCACCACTTCACCTCATATTCCCCATTCTCTCTTTAACCCACTCCAGTACTGCCCCTAAGCCCCATGCTTTAGAGGACCCCACTCGGGCCCCCCTCAGGCTATGCCCCTTCCCACAAGGGGAACACAAACCTTTGGACTTGCCGCCTCCCCAGACCTCACTCAGGATGCCTAGGACCCTGTCTAAATGGTCCCAAACCAGCTCCCAGGGCCTATTAGGGGCTGTTCCCCAGATCCAAGGGATGTGGTGTATATATCTCTATGCCTCAGAGATGGCTGTTGACTAGGGTGGAGGGTTGGGGAAGCATGCGTAGGTGGAACTTGGATATTCAATCTGGAGGGAGAGAAGAAAAAGCTGGGGGAGCAGGTCAGGGTACCAGTTCTCTCTATGCCAGTTCCTTCTGGTAAGGAACTCAAGGAGTTGGAGAATTCTAAATTTGAATCTCGCCTTCCAAAATGTAATAAACACAATAATATTTTATTTAGCAGTTTGCTCGATTGATAAAATTTAAATCTCAGCAGCATTTGACACAATGAATCACTTTCTTCTCCTGTGTTCCACAGCCCCGAAATCTTGGTGTGCCTCCTGTTCCCTCTCGGTTTGGCCCGTTTCTTTGTTCCTCCTCCTCTTCCCACTTACCCTAAATATGCCCCAGGGTTCAGGCCTCAGACCTCAACATCACTCCACTTAAATCCTTTCCTTTGTTATCTGAGGTCTCATGTCCGTAAATACCACCTGCGGCTGGGGTCCCCAACCCCTGGGCCTCGGACCGGCAGCGGTCCACGGCCTGTTAGGAACCGGGCCGCACAGCAGGAGGTGAGCCGTGGGCAAATGAGCGAAGCTTCATGTGCCGCTCCCCATCGCTCACATTGCCTCCTGAACAATCCCCCTCAACCCACATCCGTGGAAAAATGGTCTTCCACGAAACCGGTCCCTGGTGCCAAAAAGGTTGGGGACCGCTGACCTACGGGCTGATAACGCACTCCTAGTTTCCCTGCTTATCACCACCACTTGGGTATCTAATAGGCACCCCAAATTTTACATGTCCAAACTAGAATTCTTGATTTCCCTTTAACAAACCTGTCCCCCTGACCCCAGTATGTTCCCATCATCCACCCAGACGTTTGGTCCAAAGTGCTACATGTTTTTCCTGATTTCTCACGGCCTCACATGCCACACCCAGTCAAGGCATAGGTAAGTTCTTTGGTTCTGTCTTCATAACCTGTCTTCAGACTAGTCACTCCTCTCCAATTACACTGCTACCGTCCTCTTCCAAGCCAATATCATCTTCCACCTGGACTCTTTAAGGGGCCTCTCAACTGGCTGGCCTGCTCCCACTCATACCCCTCCTCACTACAGACTACAAATTCTTTTCTCTTTTTGGCTGCGCCTCGAAGCTTGAGGGATCTTAGTTTCCCGACCAGGGATCCAACCCGGGCCCCTGGCAGTGAAAGCGCTGAGTCCTAACTGGTGGACTGCCAGGGAATTCCCAACAGACTACTAATTCTTACAGCGGCCCCCATGGGCTTTTAAAAACCATAAATCAGACCACATGACACCCTTGTTCAAGACGTCCCAAAGACTTCCCTTCACATTAAAAATAAAATCCAGACTCTTCCACATGGTCTACAAGGCCCTACGTGACCTGACATCTGCTTTACTTTCTACCTCCTCTCCCCGTTGCTCACTCTGTTGCAGCCGTAGTGCTGCCTTGCAGAGTCTGGAACACACCAAGCTCGTTTCTGCCTCTGAAACTTTATACTCTCTCTTTGCTGTGCATGGATGCTTTGCTTCTGCATGGTTTGCTCCTTCATACATTTTAGATCTCAGTTCAAATACCTCCCCAGAGAAGTCTTCGATCCAAAGTACACTCTCTTTCGTGTCTATCACCTTAACCAGGTTTATTTTCTTCATAGTATCAATTACTTTTTAAAAATTGAAGTGTAGTTGATTTACAATATTATACTAGTTTCAGGTATATGAAACTAGTATTCAGTAACGATTCAGTATTTTTGTAGCTTATACTCCATTAAAAGCTATTACAAGGTAATGGCTATAATTCCCTGTTATCCAAAATAACCTTGTTGCTTACCTATTTTATACGTAGTAGTTTGTATCTGTTAATCCCATAACCCTAATTTTTCCCTCCCCCACTTCCCTCTTCCCTTTGGTAAACCACTAACTCATTTTCTATATTTGTGAGTCTGTTTCTGTTTTGCCTATACATTCATTTGTATTATTTTATAGACTTCACATATATGTGGTATCATACAGCATTTGTCTTTCTCTGAGTTATTTCACTAAGCATAATATTCTCTAGGTCCATCCATGTTGCTGCAAATGGCAGAATTTCATTCTTTTTTATGGCTGAGCAATATTCCATTGTGTGTGTGTGTGTGTGTGTGTGTGTGTGTGTGTGTGTGTGTGTATGACATCTTCTTTATTCATTCATCTGTTGTGGGCACTTGGATTGCTTCCCTGTCTTGGCTGTTCTTATAAATAATGCTGCTACTACATTGGAGCGCATGTATCTTTTTGAATTAGTGTTTTTGTTTTTTCTGGGTCTATACCCTGGAGTGAAATTGCTGGATCACACGGTAGCTCCAAGTTCTGTTTTTAGAGGACCCTCCATACTGTTTTCTGTAGTGGCTGTGTCAATTTAAGTTGCCACCAGCAGTGCACCAGGGCTCCCTTTTCTCTGTACCCTCTCCAACATTTATTATTTGTAGACTCTTTTGTGACACCCATTCTGACTGGTGTGAGGTGATATCTCATTGTAGTTTTGATTGGCATTTCTCTAATAATTAGTGATGCTGAGCATCTTTTCATGTGCTTGTTAGCCATCTGTATGTCTTCCTTGGAAAAAATATCTATTCAGGCCTTCTGCCCATTTTTTGATTGGGTTGTTTGGTTTTTTTAATGTTGAATTGTATGAGCTGTTTATATATTTTGGATATTAACCACTTGTCAGTCACATCATTTTCAAATATTTTCTCCCATTCTGTAGGGTTTTTTTTTTTTTTCGTTTTGTTGATTGTTTTCTTTGCTGTGCAAAAGATTTTAAGTTTAATTAGGTGCCATTTTTTAAATTTTTGCTTTTATTTCTTTTGCCCTAGGAGACAGATCCAAAAAACTATTGCTATTATTTATGTCAAAGAGTGTTCTGCCTATGTTCTCTTCTAGGAGTTTTATGGTTTCAGGTCTTACATTTAGGTCTCTAAACCATTTTGAGTTTATTTTTGTGTGAGGGAATGTTATAATCTCATTGTTTTACACGTGGCTGTCCAGTTTTCCCAGCACCACTTGTCGAAGAGATGGTTTTTCCTCCATTGTGTATTCTTGCCTCCTTTGTCATAGATTAATTGACCATAGGTGCATCAGTCACTTTTGAAATAATATTAGTTGTGTATTTGTTTGTTCTCTGTGTCCATCTCTGAGTAGAACTTAAGCTCACTTAAGGCAGGGATGAGATGCCCAGTACTTAGAATAGTGTGAAAATTCAAGCAATAACATTTCAAAATAAATGTACATTAGATAATAAAATTCTTTTAAGTATTTCACGCACCTCAAATAATATGCAAAAACCACAAATTATCACAAGGGCCGTGAAAACTTTCTGCTGAACCAAGGGGTTCAAGTTGGACCTAAATAGGGTCATCGTCCCGATTCTTGTTTTTAGACTTTCCCATGTTTGTCAAGTCACTTCTCTAAGAGAGCAGATTATCATCTAAGGGAAACTGAGGTTACAAGTATGGGAACTTCAGACAGTGATTACAAACAGTAACGGGAGAAGTGGGATATGCTTTCCAGGGTGGGGCAATATCAGCCCCATTTTAACAACCTTGACCCTCTCTCATAGTTAAGCTGTATGTGATCTGCTCATGATAGATATCTAGCCTGTCTCTTTCACCTAGAATTTAATGTTAAATTCACAACATAAGCATCATTTATTCTTCACATTTAGCCAATTATTTATTTATTATAAATGTATTTATTTTATTTATTTATTTTTGGCTGCATTGGGTCTTCATTGCTGCACGCGGGCTTTCTCTAGTTGCGGCAAGCGGGGGCTACTCTTCACTGCAGTGCGCGGGCTTCTCATTGCAGTGGCTTCTCTTGTTGCGGAGCACGGGCTCTAGGCATGCGGGCTTCAGTAGTTTGTAGCACACGGGCTCAGTAGTTGTGGCGCACAGGCTTAGTTGCTCTGCAGCATGTGGGATCTTCCCGGACCAGGGCTTGAACCCGTGCCCCCTGCACTGGCAGGCAGATTCTTAAGCACTGCACCACCAGGGAAGCCCCTAGTCAATTTTTTTAAAAAAATCTTATTCTCCATACAACTTTTTTCTTTTTAATTTGTAAAGCTAGGATTCTGTATCTTTCACCTAGACTGTTTTACTTTTTATTCATGGGATTCTGTGCCTTTTTTTTTCTGGCCGTGCCACACAGCTTGCAGGATCTTAGTTCCCCAACCAGGGATTGAACCTGGGCCACCACAGTGAAAGTGCCAAGTCTTAACCACTGGACTGCCAGGGAATTCCCTGTGCCTTCTTTATATTGTACTTTCTCAGCTATCTCATAACTCGTCATTCCATGGACATTCCATTTGCTGATTTGGGGGGAAAACTATTGCTCTTTTGAGTGTTTATTTTGTAAATTTCCAGAACGCTCTTCTTATTGCTGATAGTTTTTGGATGATTCTGCTAGGTTTCATGCAAGGAAAGATCATTTTTGTCTCCTTGCCAAGAGCTATACCATGTATTGTCTCCATGGTTTTTTGTTTGGTTTTGCTTGAGCTTCCAGAAAAACATCAAATGATAGTGGTAGCTCATATCCTGGTTTAGCTTCTGACTTTAAAGAGACAACTCCGGTGTTTTATTGTTAAGTATGATGTTGACTGTTGATCTGAGATTCTTTGATCATCCATTCCTTAATTCATTACATATTTATTGGTCCCCAGCCAAGTGCATTGGATTTGGCAATATGTAGGGCACTGAGAGCCTTGGGGAATGCAGTTTTCATGGCGTGGTGCCAGCAGAAGCCAGATTGCAGTGGTTTGCAGAGAGGCATATGATGGAAACCTTCTTTAACATGTGCCAAGGGTTTTCATCAGGAATGGATGCTGAATTCTTTTTTATTTTATTTATTATTTATTTATTTTTATTGAAGTATGGTTGACTTACAATGTTGTATTAATTTCTGCTGTACAGCAAAGTGATTCCTTTATACATATATATACTTGCTTCTTTTATGCTAAATTCTTTTTTAATGCTCTTTCAGCATTTATTAGTTCAATTATTTTTTTCTTATTTGACCTATAGGGATGATTTAACATATTAATATATTTTACATTCATTCATTCAAAAAATATTTGAGTGCTTACTCTAAGCCAGGCATTCTTCTATTATTGTGACATTAAATTTGTGCTTTTTATAAAACGCCGTAGGCCTTTGTGATATCTTTAATATCAGTTTGTAAATAGTCAGTGGTTTTTACAATGCTGGGATAACTTCTACTTAACCGTGGTGTGTTATTCTTTAAATTTTAATTACTAAAGCAATAGACCTTATTATTAATAATTCAATAGATGCAAAAGCATATAAAGACAGAAAGTTCACATCCAATTTTCCGATATCCCAAGGGATATTCCCTACTGATAGATGTTTCTGGACCTTTTTCTTTTTCAGTTTTAATAAACTTTAAAAAATCATTTGCAAGGATTTTATGTAGGATTTTCGCATCGGTATTCGTGGTCACGGTACAGATGTCACAGTAGGAGAGCCACACCTGGCTCCACATCAGGTTGGCGTCTCCTGCTAAATGACACTTTGTTGCAGTCCTGACCCATCTGTTCTTTCTGGGCGACATGGCATTCCACCCCCAACCCCTGACTCTGGGCGTGCTGGGAGCCATGCGGAAGTAGCTGAGGTTCATTTGTTCACAGGGTATTTATTGAGCACTTATCCGACTCCACGGAACTTACATTCTAGGCAGGCAGCAAAAGATAAAATAAATAAAATGTACAGTATGTTAGATGGTGATAAGAAGTATGGAGAGAAAGCAGGGAAGGGGGATGGGAAATGTTATTGGGAGAGAGGGAACCATAATTATGTGAGGAGGTTGAGGGTCTTGCTGAAAGAGAATTCAGACAGCAATGAGAATGAATGTCTACAGCTACTTACCACAATATCCATGAATCCCCAAAATACCATGTTGAGCAAGAGAAGTGAGGCAATGAGAGTACATTCTGTACGATGCTGCTTATACAGAGCACAAAAGCAGGAACCCTGATCTATAATGTCAGAGTCAAGCCAGCAGTCATCATGGAGGTGAAGGAGTGTCTAGAAGGAGACCCAGTGGGAATTCTGGTAATGTTCTGTTTCTTAATCCAGGTGCTCTTAACACTTGTGTGTTCAGTCTCTGAAAATTCATTAGACTGAACATTTGTAACTGTGTGCATTTTCTATATAAATGTTACACATTAATAGTTGCATTATTATTATTTTTTAATTCAAAATTATCTGTCTCGTTGGTAGATGGCACAACCACCAGAGGGACCCTCCCTGAAATCTGCTGCCTTGTCTTTTTTCCTCAATACCTGGCACATTAAAGGGATTCACTACATGCGTGTGTTTGAATGAATAAGTGAGTCAGTAAACAAATGCATCTCTATAATCTCTAACTGGTTTTGTACCTGGCTTCCCTTAAACTAATCACCCTGGAGAAAACTGAAGCAATAGCTGTTTTTATTGTCATTTTTGCATTTTATTATTATTTTTATTTATTTTTTAGGTTTTATTTACTTATTTATTATTTATTTATTTATTGAAGTATAGTTGATTTACAGTGTCATGTTAGTTTCAGGTGTACAGCAAAGTGATTCAGTTATACATACATATATATATCTTATTTTTTTTCAGATTCTTTTCCCTTATAGGTTATTACAAAATATTAAGTATAGTTCCCTGTGCTATACAGCAGGTCCTTGTTGTTTATCTATTTTATATCTAGTAGTGTGTATATGTTAATCCCAAACTCCTAATTTATCCCTCCCCCCACCTTTCCCCTTGGTAACCCTAAGTTTGTGTTTTATGTCTGTGGGTCTATTTCTGTTTTGTGAATAAGGTCATTTGTATCATATTTTAGATTCACACATAAGTGATATCATATGATGTTTGTCTTTGTCTGACTTACTTCACTTAGTATGATAATCTCTGGGTCCATCCATGTTGCTGCAAATGGCATTATTTCATTGTTTTTTATGGCTGAGTAATATCCCTTGTATATATATGTACCACATCTTCTTTATTCATTCATCTGTTGATGGACATTTAGGTTGTTTCCATGTCTTGGCTATTGTAAATAGTGCTGCAATGAACACTGGGGTGCATATATCTTTTCGAATTGTGGTTTTCTCTGGATACATGCCCAGGAGCAGACATATATTTTTAAAATATCATTTCTGTCTCCCCTCTGCTTATATGAGAATAATAAATTCATTCAGCAGACATTCAAACACTTTTATGATTTAGAGTCAGGAGATCAAGTAAAATGAGGACAAAAATTTGTCCATTGGATTTGGCAACATGTCGGTTCTTGAAGGTGTTGGTGGAAGCAGTTTCACTCATGTGGCTGCAACAGATACCAGACGGCAGAGGTCTGAGGGGAAATGGGATGTGAGGAACTGGAAACAGTGAATGCTGACACATATTTCAAGTACTTTAAAAGTTAGGAGAGAATTATTTGGGGTTGATAGTTGTTTTTTTTTTTTAGTGTTTGTGTGAGTGTTTATCATGAAAAATGAGAAAAACTAGAGCATGTTTACATGCTAAAGTGGGAAATCAGTAGACAAGAGTAGTTTCATTCATTTACTTCTTCATTCAATCCGTCAGTCATTCATGCGGTCCACAACTACTTACTAAGTACCTGTTGTATCAGTTCCTGATCGTGGTAAAGAGCAGTGAATAAACTAGACACAACCTCTGCCCTCCTGCAGCTTACAGTCTATTAGGGAAGAGAGACGTTGAAGACGTAGGTGACAGAAAGAATGATGCTGGCATGGGCAGGGGCAGGGGTGGCTGCTGATCAAAGTACAAGGGGAAGAATTAGCATGGGCAAGAGGGATCTTTTCTTACAGTGAGACAGCAGTGATATCCCTTTCTTACAAAGGGATAAAACTGAAAGATGGATACAAATGTTGCTAAGAAAAATTATTAAAACAGCAGTGCGGAGCCCTCCTCTTAGGCGGGAGTGTGGAGACATACACTAGATCAGGTGAAACCAGGTAGGGGATGGTAGGCTTAAGCCAAGCTGTTCCCAGAACTTGGATGCTAGGTGAGACCTTAGAGATACCTAATTCAGCAGCTACACACCTCAGTTCACAAATCAAGCAGTTGTCAAGGGTGAAGACTGCATAGAATTCTGCAGAGTCACATCTGACATGAGGATCAGTAAGCCAGCAGAGAAGGTGAAAACTGCATGAAGTTTCCAGTGAAAAATCTCGAAGGAAGAGGCCATACTGGAGATGAGAAACTTTCTTGGCAAGTTTTCTTCCAGAAAAGCATAGATAGAGATTTTTGTTTCTTTAGCTGAACATGAGCTGATGTCATTGGTTTGCCTGTAGGGGCTTTGTATCAAAAAATGATTGTTTAACTCTCAGCTTAATGAACCTCACAGGATGGGAGATTTGTAGAGACCGAGACCAACCCAGAAGCCACCAGGTCCCTGTTTCCCATGTCACACTATTCCTCACTATTAAGGTGATGAGTTTTTCTTCCTTATGCTTTCTCTCTCCCTCCCTCTCTCTCTCTTTTTATTCTGAAAGTGGGTAATTAAATCCTCAATAAGTGTAACTCTATTACAGTCAAAATATCAAGCTTGCAGATTACTTATTTTTTAAAAATACTAATAAAAACAAATTTTCGCTGTCATTCCCTTGCATTCTGTTAGGCTTTCTTGAGTGGGGAAGAAAGGGATGTAATTAGCATCAAAAAGTTGCATTTGTGTGTGTGTCTCATAAGTAAATCTATATCACTGGCTATATTCGGGAGGGAGAAAAAAATTAAAAGCAGAGAATCACTAATATAATGCAACCCCTTCATTTCTCAGGTGTGAACACTGAGGCCCAGAGAGGTGATGTGATTTACCCAAAGTCATGCAACTAGTGGCAGAGCCAGGCCTAGAAGCCAGGTGTCCTGGCTCCCAAGACATTCCGCTGCCCGAGGAATGGAACAGGTAGTATCACTCACACTGGGGCCCATGGGTCAGTCCGTTCAGCCCAGAGCTGCCTGGGGTTCCAACTAAGGAAACCAGAGGAAGTGTCAGCTCAAAATTCTGACCACTGAATGACTCAGGGATGAAATCAAAACTGGGTAAGAGAAAGAAAGGGAGGTTTGAAACGTAACCCTGATGAGTCCAAGACAGAGGCCAATGGACCATGCTCCCATGGCAGTGGTCATCTTCTCAAGGTGGATCTAGCTCGCCGTATCATGTCCATCTTCAAATAGCAAGGTGGTGAGTCACCTTCTGGCCATTCTGACACCTGTGCTCTCTCCAATGCAATTCAGTGTTAGGAAAGTCAATGGCCGCTTAAAGAGGACAGTTGGGGAGTCGGGGAAAAAGGGAGTCAGGAAGACCAGTTAGGAGGCTTTTGTAGACACCCAGGAGGGAAATAATAAGGAAAGTCTGGCTGGTGGGTCTGCTGGATCAGTGTGACATCACCTGGGTAATGGCTGGTAAAGCTGGTCTGCAGTGATAGTGGAAAGGTGGACAAAAAATGAAATCCACATCAAAATGGGGAGGAAAATAGTTCCTGCTTTCATATATTAAGGAATGTTCTTAAGACCAGCATTGATAAAACAAAAACTACCTAAGATGCTATAAGTAAGATTTATCCTGTGTGTTATATGTTAATATGGGTACTAGTCACTGCTAATGCATATTAATCCCTCTGAGGAGTCTGAGTCATAGTTTCTTTTTCCTTTATTCAATGGTTATTTATTGAGTACCTACTATGTGCCAGGTTCTATTCTGGGTACTTGGAACACATCAAGTGAGCTAAACAAATGAATACCCTTGCCCTCATGGAGCTCAATCAGGGAAAAGTAGCTAAAGAAGCTAGTCTCTTGGGAAAAACAATGGAGAAGAAAGCTAGGAGGGAAATTGCTAATTGAAATGGTATTAATCAAAGTAAAAGCCAGAAAAAATAGGCTGAGTTTCACTGGGTTCCTCAGAGAGAGGTTTTTTTCTAGGCAGAGAGAACTGAGATAGCAGAATCGTCCCAAAGGCTCTGCCCAGATTAGTGGCTGTGATCTTGAGGCTCCTAACAGGACTGGACACCCAGGGACAAACTGCAACACAGGAAGCACTTGGAGAAGGACTGTGGACCCGGGCCAGGTGACGAGGTTCCGATCTGCAGACAGAACAGAGTGCCCAAAGGAATGGTCAGTTTACATGGGTAGTCGGACTTTAAGAGACCAAGCAATTTTGTCACAGGTGGTTTCAACACGGGGGTGTGGGGAGCAAGCCGTGGGAAGTCTAGGAGCACCTGAGATCCAGGTAAGTCAGGTAGGTGAGCATCAGTCAGTGGGCAGAAAGCAGGGCTGTGGTCACTGAGCTGAGATTCAAAGAACATTTCCAGCCTCTGGGAGGAATAAACCACATTCCAAGCAAGGCATTGAGACAGGGACTCAGTCCCAGGAGTGAAGAAGGCAGATGCCATCAGAACCAGGGCATAAGGTAGGGACTTGCTCACAGGAGCCCAGTTATAAGCTGGACCCTTCATCAAACCTGAGATGATAGCCAGAGGGACTGAGCCCCTGAACCTTTAAATCTCTCTCTGGATTAAGACTCCTTCCCACTGATGGGAAGCACAGGACCTGGTCTTTAGAGAAAGTAGGATGAGGAGGCAGGAAATGGGCACCACCTCCCCCCTCCCCCCGCCCCATGCAGAAGGAAGGAGTGGGGAGATCATGTCTGTGGCTCCTGTTGTCAGCAGGAATCCCCACTATTGCTTCCTTGGTTGCCATAGTATTGGATAGTTCCAGAGAGCCCTTTTTCCTGCATTAATCCAGGTATTCACTCCAAAACTCAGAGGATGGTTTTCTTAGCAGGACTGCTGATTAGGGCAGGCATGGAGTCCTTATCTGCATCTTAACTTAATCTTTATGTGGTTCTTTCAGCTACCACTTAGTCTCAGCGCATGCTGCAGTCCGCATTCCATCCCGTTTCCATCTCCCTGGCTTCTACATTTCTCACTTACTCCCTATTTGGAGGCTTAGCTCAACCTTCACATGGCTTGACACCACCTTTGCCTGATTTGACATCTTCCTCTGGCTACACTTCTGTAGTGGACATTCTGTTTGACTCTTCAACCCACCCCCCATTAGTAACAGCAATACAATTTGATCCACACACTACCACCGATACCACGTCGAGGTTGACTTCCAAACAGTCCTTCTGTCTCTGCACCACTTAGCCCAGAATCAAAGTCCCAGGAGTAAGCATCTGACTGCCCAAGTTCGTGGATCCTTGGATCTGGCTCCTTAGGCTTCCACAGTGTGGGAGCTGAGAGAGGTGGCAGGTGCCTTAAATTGCCCTCCTGTCAGACCTAATCACAATGGGTAATTCTCCCAGAGGGAGATCTGGTGCTAATCAGAAGGGAAGGATTCTAATCTGTGCTGTCCAATAGAATAATAATGCAAGCCACATATGTACCTTTTTTTTTTCGCTGATTTTTTAAAATTAATTCTTATTGGAGTATGGTTGCTTTACACTGTTGTGTTAGCCTCCACTGCACAACAAAATGAATCAGCCATACACATACAGACATCTCTTCCTTTTTGGACTTCCCTCCCATTTAGGTTACCACAGTGCATTAGGTAGAGTTCCCTGTGCTATACAGTACGTTCCCATCAGTTGTCTATTTTATATGTAGTATCAATAATGTATATGTGTCGATCCCAGTATCCCAATTCCTCCCACCCCGCCCCTTTCCCCCTTGGTATCCATACATTTGTTCTCTATGTCTATGTCTCTATTTCTGCTTTGCAAATAAGATCATCTATACCATTCTTCTAGATTCCACATATATGCGTTATTATACGATATTTGCTTTTCTCTTTCTGACTTACTTAACTCTGTATGACACTCTCTAAGTCCATCCACGTCTCTACAAATGACCCAATTTCATTCCTTTTTATGGCTGAGTAATATTCCATTGTATATGTGTACCACATCTTTATCCATTCCTCTGTTGATGGACATTTAGGTTGCTTCCACGTCCTGGTTATGGTAAATAGTGCTGCAATGAACATTGTGGTACATGACTCTTTTTGAATTATGGTTTTCTCAGGGTGTATGCCCAGTAGTGGGATGGCTGGGTCGTATGGTAGTTCTGTTTTTAGTTTTTTGAGGAACCTCCATACTGTTCTCCACAGTGGCTGTATCAATTCACATTCCCACCAACAGTGCAAGAGGGTTCCCTTTTCTCCACACCCTCTCCAGCATTAGTTGTTTGTAGATTTTTTGACGATGACCATTCTGACCAGTGTGAGGTCATACCTCATTGCAGTTTTGATTTGCAGTTCTCTAATAATTAGCAATGTTGAGCATCTTTTCACGTGTTTGTTGGCCATCTGTATGTCTTCTTTGGGGAAATGTCTGTTTAGGTCTTCTGCCCATTTTGGGGTTGGGTTGTTTATTTTTTTGATATTGAGCTGTATGTGCTGCTTGTATATTTTGGAGATTAATCCTTTGTCAGTTGCTTCGTTTGCAAATGTTTTCTCCCATTCTGAGGGTTGTCTTTTTGTCTTGTTTATGGTTTCCTTTGCCGTGCAAAAGCTTTTAAGTTTAATTAGGTCCACATATGTAACTTAAAATCTTCTAGTGCTACATTAAAAAAGGCAGAAACAGGTGAAATTAATTTTTATATTTTATTTGACCAATATTTCTAAAATATTATTGTGTCAACATGTAATCAATATAAAAAATTATTAGTGAGATATGTTCCATTTTTAAAATTTTATTTTATTGAAGTATAGTTGATTTAGTGTTTGCTGGTATACAGCAAAGTGATTCAGTTATACGTATATATATTCTTTTTCATATTATTTTCCATTATGGTTTATTATAGGATATTGACTGTAGCTCCCAGTGCTACACAGTAGGACCTTTATCCTACTGTTTATCCAGATATGTTCCTTTTTGTTGTTGTTTTAAGTCTTTGGAATTCAGGGTATATTTAACTCTCATGGCACAGCTCAGCCAGATGCTACATTTTCATTGGAAATATTTGATCTGTATTTATATTTACAGCTGAAAAAGTAGAATCACATTCCCAAGTTGTTCCAGACCTGCTTAAAAGTTTTCCAATTACTGAATCAAGTACCAAAAAATCACTTGCCTTTAATATTCACCTCCACATTGACAAAACAAATTCATCTTTATTAGAAGAATTGTTTGAAGCAAAAGCATATCAATTTCAAAGCTACGTTTGTCCAAGTTATGTTAATACACTGTTTCTTGCATCAACTCAGTGTTATTCACATGGAATGTAAAGGAGTATTGCACAAATTGAAAAGTAACTTTATCAATACCCACAAAAATTTTTCTTCAGATTTCTTCCAGTTTTTTGGTAGGTTTTGATAATTTACATAGTGCTGGTTATTACCATTTAAAGTATTATGTACAATGATTCATATTAAAATGTGTAAAAATTATTGATTTGCATTATAAAAAAATTTCAGTTTCAGTGCAAATCCTTGTACTTTTCTAGCCTGGTCACAAGGAAGCTTTTTCTCTTTCCTTAGAGCTTCAAATGTATCTCATTCATACACACTATGACATCAGTAGGACAACATAAATCATGCTGCCATTTTTTTAATCTTTGATTATTAAATATTTGGTAAGAATTTCTTCTCTTTCAAGTAAATCTTGAATTGGAATTGACAATACAGTAAATCTTTGTAAAACTCTTCCATGACTCAACCCATGAACGTAGATTAAGAAACAAGATCATCGTATTCATTGCTTTCTGTTCCTTTCCATAAACTGGTGATGATTCACAGCATTTGAATGCATACGCTGAGTAATTTTAACAACTGTATCCATAACACTTTCCATAGAGTTTGCTTCTGAAAGCGAACACAAATATTTTCAATATATATCATACGGTGGGATGAAGCAATAAGGGAAACATCAGTCTCTTGTTTTGAAATTCCAATAAATCCACATTTTTGACTGAACGTAGCTGGAGCACCTTCTGGCATGATAGAAACTGGTTCTTTTTTCATATCTAACTGAAATTCATCTTTATCAGATGTCAAAGATTCAATAATTCTAATCTACAGTTTTTGTAGAGCCATGAATTTACAATGTTTCTGTATACATTTGGAAGACCTTTATATACCCAAAGTATTCATTTGGCAGTGTCTCATGGCATGATTCAGCTAAAATTTGCTATTTTTCAAAATTTGAATTAATTTATCTTTGATAAATTCTTTTATTCTATGGGCATTTGCTTGGTGGCTTAATTGAAGCTTGTTCACTTGTTATGAAATACCTTTTTAGTCTCTTCTTCATAATTTTCTAACAGAATTTTCATAACTGAAAAAATAATTTCTTTTACCATCTTTCCATTAAAAATTGTGTGTGCACACGTACGTGTGTGCAAGAATCATTTTATAACTGGCCCAATTTGCAATCTCTGATTCTGTTAACACCTATTTAAAATTTTGTTGTTCAGCATTTTATTCTGATTTCGGGCAACTAATTTCAATGTTGTGTGTGTGTGTGTGTGTGTGTGTGTGTGTGTGTTAAAACATACCGAACATAAAATTTACCATTTTAACCATTTTTAAGTGTACAGTTCTGTGGTACTGAGTACATTCACATTGAGCAACCATCACCGCCATCCATCTCCAGAACTTTTAAAACCTTCCACAACTGAAACTCTGTACCCATTAAAGACTAACTCTCCATTTCCCTCTCCCTGCAGCCCTGGGCAAGCGCCATTCTACTTCCTGTCTCTATGAATGTGACTACTCTAGGTACCTCATATAAGGGCAATCATGCAATATTTGTCCTTTTGTGACTGACTTATTTCATTTAGTATATGTAATGTCTTTAAGGTTCATCCATGTAGCAGGTGTTAGAATTTCTTTCTTTTTTAAGGCTGAATAATATTCCACTTAAGCACATACCACACTTTGTATATCCATTCATCCATTGGCGGACAAATGAGTTACTTCCAGCTTTTGGCTATTGTGAATAATACTGCTACGAACATGAGTGTACCAATATCTGTCCCTGCTTCTGCTTCTTTTGGATATATACCAAGAAGTGGAATTGTTAGATCATACAGTATTTCTTATGTTAGTTTTTTGAGGAATTACCATACCATTTTCCACGGCAACGCACAGGGTTCCAGTTTGTCCACATTCTCACCAAAGCTTGTTATTTTCTGGATTTGTTTTTTGCTTGTTTGTTTGTTTGTTTTTTCAGTAATAGCCATCCTAATGGATGCGAAAAGGTATCTCATTTTGGTTTTGATTTGCATTTTCTTAATGACTGCTGATATTGGGCATTTTTTCATGTGCTTCACCAATTCTTTTTTGAATGTTGAGAGAAAACTTATCAAATTCAACTGTATATTTGCTGGAAATGCCTCAATATTTTCCACTTTATTATTTTTTTAAATGTTTGTTTCACCATAACACAGCGTTTTCATCTTGCTCTGCCACAGCAAATTACAATTGAAATTCATTGTGAAATTCGTGGCATTATCTTCTTCCAGTCCCTTTTTTTTTTTTTTTTTTTTTTTTTTTACTATTTTGGTCACTAGCTTCTGCAACTCCATTTGATTCTGCATCATTTGTACGCCTTCATTTTATACCTTTAAAATGGACTCCTACGTAAAAAAGTAATTGAATTATAATTAAAATAATACATATTTTGATTTAATTACTAACTGCAATTTAAAAGGTATCATGCAACTCATACTGTCTGCATAAAATATTCCAGTAAACACATTACAGTGATTTACATCAGTGCACAGAAAAAAATCATTCAAACTGAATCAGTCCATATACACCAATTAAATAGGTGATGTGTTTATATATCATCCTAGGAACGTGCACAAGTGGCCTACCTATACCAATGCATATGTGCCCTACATTATAACAATAAAATTTTATGCAATGCAATTATTTGTTTGTCCTACCAAAATTCAATATAACAAAAAAAAAAAACTTATTCTGATTCAGTTTCAAAATTTTAAAAATTAAGTAAAGCTAAAAATTTAGTTCTATTTCAAGTGCTCAGTGGCTATATGTGGCTAGTGGCTGCTGTATTGGATAGCACAGCTCTAGAAATACAAAACGACAACAGTAAATTGAGCAATTCCACTGCTTAGTTTCTTCCCTAAAGCTCTGTATATGGACACAGGAAGGCATATAGAAGGAAGTTCCTTGCAACATTGTAAACATTGTTTACAGTGGCCCCCAAACAGAACAATCTCATATCCACCAATTGGGTTATGGCCAAAAGAATTGTGGTGTATCCATTGTAAGGAATTTTATGTAGCAATTTAAAATAGATCTATGGTTAGATCTCTAAAACATATCACTATGTGGGGAAGGGGAAAAAGCAAGCTGTACAATGTGATGTCATTAAAAAAATACCACATTTTAAAATTGATTAGATAGATAGATGGATAGATGAGAGAAAGAGAGAGAAAGAGAGAGAGATAAAGATAGATTCACACCAGAGTGGTTACTTCTGTGCCTCTGTAGAGGGAGAGAGGAAACTTAGACTAACTTGGATTTAATGAGAAGAATGCATTCGTGTCTTACTCATGTAACTAAAATAATTTGGAAAAAAAGATCTTAAGAAAAGGAAAGCCTTGATAGAAGTGGAAAGATGAACAAAGACACCAATTAAATAGAATTAACTGCAATAGAGATTATATGGTGTCTAAGTAAGTATAATCACATGATTATAATATTTAATGAATATGTCAAAAGTAATTCTTCAAAAAGAAGATATACATATAGCACAGGGAACTCTACTTCACTTTGCTGTACAGTAGAAACTAACACAACATTGTAAAACAACTATACCCCAATAAAAAAAAAAAAAAAGAAGATATACAAATTATATAGTGGCCCTTCTGTAAACTGAAAATGGGAAATGCCAAACAGTGATCAAAACTAATTTATGAGGCTCGCCTCTACCAGCGTTTTGGAGAACACCCATCACCAGCTGCTATTGCATTAAAAGCCTCCAGTCTAAGGTCCCAACTGGCATCCAACCCCCTGACCTCAACGTTTTCCAACACATCAATTGTTTTTGTAGTTCCTACTTTCATATCTACTGTTCTTTTTCTTCTGCTTCCTTTGTTTCTTAAATATAGATGTTGATTCAGTGGCAATTAGGATCCAAACAAGTGGTGATGAGATCAAACGACATAACCTTTCTCAGGAAAGAGAGGGGAAAATATCTAAGTGTTTGGGATCCTCAATTTGCCCTTCTGTACCTAGAGAAACCCAATTTCAAATTAATAAATGCCCCAGTGCTAGTTGTTTGCCTTCCCATAGATCAAGTTTACCCCAGGGCCTACAGGACATGGATTGATTAATTTCATCCTGATCCCAAATTCCCCTCAGCCTACCTGACACTGATTGAGTTAAACAGATTAGTCAAGACAATTAAATCAGCAGAGCAGTTCGGGAATCTTCTTGAACTTTGTGTAAAAGTGTCCTGAAATTGGAGCTTCTTGGGAGCATTCGCTTCAGACCACTTCCTAAATTGAAATTGCATTCCACTTCCCTAAGATCACAGCCTTTCACTAAGACAGGATTATGGAAACTCTGAACTACCCAAGCGAGGATGTGTGTCTGGGAATAAAACAAATGAACAAATCTATAAAAAGTAGAACAGTAACACCAACAAAGGCAGAATGATTCATATTGCAAATGACAAGAGGAAAAAATAAACAAGGGAGCATTAACTTCAGAGAGTATAAAGTAAGATGACAATGATAAGATCTAACAGAACAGTAATGAAAAGACTTAACCAATCCCATTAAAAAACAAAGCCCTTTTAGATGAGATTTTAAAAATCTAGCTATATCATGTTTCCAAGAGACAAACCTATGGAAAGTGAATCAAAAGTGTTAAGCAAAAAAAAAAAAAAAAGGGGGAGGAGGGTGATCTAAAATACATCAGAAATATAAAAGTAAAAGAAACAGAACAGTAATATTAATTTTAGAGGAAAGAGGACAAAAAAGCATTTTGGACAGAGTATTATTTTATGGCAGAAGGTACAATCCTCCTAAAGGATAATAATATTTGTGAACATCTATGAGATGAAAAACAAAGCACTGCAGAAAAAAAATGATAAGAACTGTCAAAGAAAGTGAGATTCTACTTTGTGGTTTTAAATAGTTTCCACTATAATCGCCATTTATTTCTATAATATGACTTCGGTAAGGAGAAAAGTCTTAACAAGAGCTTTTCCTTAACTCCAAGAGAATATACAGAGTTTATATGCTGGCTGGGTTCATTATAATTGCATCAGTAAGAAAAATTAACCTCCCATGATAAATGTAGCTTAGAACATTGAGGAAACAAGCAAAATTCTCTACAACAAACACTCTAGCAAATGCCATTTCCTGTATCAAATATTTAATTTTTTAAGATTTTAGATTAACGGTCCTAGGAGTATTAAAATAATTTCTGACTTTAAGAAAGTTCCTTGCCTTTTACAGTTATCAGACTTAGACCAAAACTTAATTTTATGGTGACAGAGATTCATAAAAGTACATATTTAACTTAATTTTATCACTGGATTGTAAATATGTTTTTAACATGTTTTTTAAAAATCTATTTAAGTAAAAGCCAGTGTTTTGCATTCTCAAAAGAACTGGAGTCAACAGTTTTTTTATCTTAGAGCTTTCATTAAGTGCCTTTGAATTTATTACCTCAAATTTAAAGCAAGGCTGAGGCAAAGAATGTGGGGATTAAAAATAATTATTTCGGGGCTTCCCTGGTGGCGCAGTGGTTAGGAATCCGCCTGCTAATGCAGGGGACACGGGTTCGAGCCCTGGTTCAGGAAGATCCCACATGCTGCAGAGCAGCTAGGCCCGTGTGCCACAACTACTGAGCCTGCGCTCTAGAGCCCGCGTACCTAGAGCCGGTGCTCCAAGACGAGAGAGGCCACCACAATGAGAGGCCCGCGCACGGCAATGAAGAGTAGCCCCTGCTCACCGAAACTAAAAAGAAAGCCCACGCACAGCAACGAAGACCCAACGCAGCCAAAAACAAATTAATTAAAAAAAAATGTATTTCCAATAAAATTTTTTAAAAAAATAATTATTTCTATGGAATTATAAGAAATATTAACAAAAATAAAATTAAGCAAGAGATTAACAAGCTATTCTCATTCTGAAAGAACAAAATACAAGAAAATCAGGATTTGAATAAAAAATGATAACACGTCAGGTCAAATGAAAACGTAAATAAATTCCAAAGGCAGAAATTGTACAAGTCAAATTACATATTTGATAAAAACAACTATAAATGAATAATGTCAGATTACTGAAAAAATCAAAACACTTAGAATTTTTAAAAATCCCCTAAAAAATTACTTTGGGGAAAAGAGGAAATTAAAACTTTAGTTTCTGTTTGTGTACAAAATAAAACAAAAAGAACACTACCTTTCAAAACTGAGGAGAGAGAGGCGACCTAGTAATCAGAGGCAAAATCATAATTTTAAATGTTTTTATTAAGAAAGCATAAAAAGAAATGAAATAAATTTCTGATAAAAAGATGTTATGGGAAAGAACTAAATGAACTAAAACAGGAGGTAGATAGAATCAGTCATGACAAAGTCAGCCACTACTATATTAAACAATAGAGAAAAACAAATGTTAAATAAATCCATGAACCAGATCTTTGATAAGATCAATAAAATAAAACTCTAGAGAGATTTACAAAGAAAAAGAGAGTGCATATTTCAAAAATTGGAAATAAAAAAGGAGGTTTAGCCAGATATACAGTAGAGATTTAGAAAGACGTAAGAGAATATTTTGTTGTCTATGCTAATAACACTAAAATTTTTATATTATGGCGTTTTTTTAAAAAACAAAATGTATGGGGAACTATGATTATTAAGAGATTTTTTGGGAGTTCCCTGGTGGCCTAGTGGTTAGATTTCTGGACTTTCACTGTCACGGCCTGGTTCAATCCCTGGCCTGGGAACTGAGATCCCACAAGCCGTGCGGCCAAAAAAAAAAGATTTCTTAACACTTAGCGTTACCTACATTCCTGAAATATGTTAGGTTTTGTTTAGTAATATCTTATTTGAGATGTGATATTTATAAACGATCTTGGTATATGGTTTTTGTGACATGATTTTCATGTTTTGATGTGGCTTTCACAGAAAATATGAACGTCTTTTACTTCTGTGTGCTCTGATACAATTTACATAGAAGCAGAGTTGTCTATTTCTTGGCTATTTAGAAGAATTCCTCTAAGAAACTCTGAGCCTGGTGGGTCTTTGGTAGGGAGCTGGTTGATAACATTCTCAGTTTTGTTCCTGCTTACTGTTTTAAGATTTCTAGCATTGTATTTATTTTGGTACAGTTATTTATATTTTCCTGGAAAGTCATCTATTTCAGATTTTCAAATTTAATTGCACAAAGTTTTGCTAGATACTAAATCTTTTCATTTCCTCTGTATTATGTTGTTTCCTTCTCCTTACTTTTAATGTGTTTTTGGTGCTTTTTCTGTTTTGTTTTTGTTTTTTCTAATTAGTTCACTCTGTAGTTTATCTATTTCACTTTAACCCACCCCATCCCAAAGAGTCAGTTCTTGGATTAACCAACTGTACTTTTAAAATTTGTTTTGTTTTGTTTTGTTTTCTAATTAGTTCACTCTGTAGTTTATCTATCTCACTTTAACCCACCCCATCCCAAAGAGTCAGTTCTTGGATTAACCAACTGTACTTTTAAAATTTGTTTTGTTTTGTTTTGTTTTCTAATTAGTTCACTCTGTAGTTTATCTATCTCACTTTAACCCACCCCATCCCAAAGAGTCAGTTCTTGGATTAACCAATTGTACTTTTAAAATTTGTTTTGTTTTCTAGTTGATTCGTTTCTTTATGATTTTCTTCCTTCTAATTTCCTAGAATAGTTTGTTGTTTTTCTTCTTCTTTGAATACTAAATTCATTTGTTTTCTTTGCCTTCTTTACTAATGTATTTGTTTAAGGCTCTGTATTTTCCTCTTAACAATGCATATTTGCCATATGACACAGGTTTTGATATGTATTGACTTTATTTCATTATTTGAGATATTTTTTTAAAATAAATTTATTTATTTCTTTATTTATGTATTTATTTATGGCTGCATTGGGTCTTCATTGCTGCGCACGGGCTTTCTCTAGTTGCGGCGAGCGGGGGCTACTCTTCCTTGTGGTGCACAGGCTTCTCATCGCGGTGGCTTCTCTTGTTGAGGAGCACGGACTCTAGGCACACAAGCTTCAGTAGTTGTGGCTCACAGGCTCTAGAGCACAGGCTCAGTAGTTGTGGCTCACAGGCTTAGTTGCTCCAGGGCATGGGGGATCTTCCCAGACCAGGGCTTGAACCCGTGTCCCCTGCGTTGGCAGGTGGATTCTTAACCACTGCGCCACCAGGGAAGCCCCATTATTTGAGATATTAAGAAATTTTGGTTTAAAAATTTTCTTTGATCTCTCTCTCTCTTCCCACACTTCTCCCCCACCCAGGTGGGTGGTAGGTTTTTCCCTCCTAATTTTGTGGTTAATTTCTAGTTTTCTTGTGTTATTTGAAAATGGTCTGTAATACTTCTACTTTTTGAATTTTGTTAAGATTTTCTTTGTGGCTTGATACGCAGTCCATTACTGTAAAAATTCCACAGGACTATGAAAAGATGTATCCTCTATTATCAGTGTACAGCATTTGATACAAAACTACAAAGTCAACCTAATTAAATGTACGTTGAGGTTCTCTAAATCTTCATTTTTAATTTCCTTCTCTATTGTGGACTGGGAGAGGTGAGCTACATAAGTCTGTTAGTCCTTGGTGTCTGTTTGTAGTTGATGCTCTGATCATTTTGATACTGTCTTCAATTGTGTCCTCATATCATTGAAGTTTTAGCCTAATTGTGGTGTGTACACACCCTTTGTCATTATCAAATGCCCCTGTTGGTCTCAACTACCTCGTGTAATTCTAGATTCAACTTTGTCTGATATTAATATCATGAACCCAGCTTCCTTTTTGTCATCTTTACCTGGTATGTCTTTGTTCATACCTTTCAACCTGCCTGAGATATTTTGTTTGACATATTCTTTTGTTTTCAGTCAAAAGTTGTGTTTTGCTTTTTTGATCCAAGAAGTCTTTCTCTTTAAATTGCTTTTATAAAACTCCACATACGTTTACGCAAATAACAGATATGATTTGTTTTCATTCTCTCATCTTTTCTGTTTTTAATATTTTCTTTGTTTTCTACTATTTTGATACGAGGATTATATTTGTTTTGCTTCCCCTTACTTTGTTTCTGGTAATTTTTAGCTTTATAATTTTAGGTTGCCTTTATACTTTCAGGTAATATTTTAAAACTCCATTTCCTGATTTGTCAACTTTAGTAAATGTCTGTTGAGTTCCCCAAATAAAGGAAAATGGGTGAGCTTGCCGGGGTTCTGTTTTGTCAGTTTTTGCATTGGGATAGGGTGGGGCAGGCAGCAAAGGGAAACAGAGCTAGGCTGAGCCAGTGAGCCACAGTGGCTGCTGAAGGCTGGTTCCCGTTTTCTGCAGTTGTGTTAAATGCCCCATCAGAGGGCTCACTCCACCTCTGTTATCCCCTCACCCAACTTTCCCAGAGGTTCCTCCCACTTCCTTCTGAGCCAGAAGGCGGGGGAGAGGGGGGACAGGCACCAGGTACTTCCGCCTGCCACACACACCATCGGGAGACTTATCTGATGTACTGATATTTTCTTTACTGTCTCCTCTTCCGTCCAGTCCTTTTATGGCAGTGAGTAGTTAGAGCGAGGCGGTCAAGACCAGTCTATGTCTCCTTTCCTGCTTTCCTGCCACCTGGGATATACCGTGCCAGACCCTACCTGTTTTTCAGCTCTCTGGAAGGACACCGAGATGGAAGCAAGGAGCTTCTCCTCCCGTAGGTGTGGGAGACTTTCCCCCCAGCTGCTGGCTTATCCCCTCAGTTGTCTTCTCTCCAAATGGGGGGATATTACTAAGATTTTTCAGGATTTTCACCTTTACCTTCTACCCCTTCCTCACCCCTCTTCACACTTCCTAGGGTACAGGGCAGAAGCTGCCTGTTAATTGCATGAAGCTTCTGTATTTTTTTCCATTGACGTTTTAGAGCCAAAACCTGAGGTCATACATCTTCCTCTCTTCCTCTAAGTGATCCTGGTGGTTTTTTAAATCTAGATTTTGTTAATTTTTGTCCATTTCATTATGTTGGGATAGGAAAAGTCTATCTCTTTGCTTCTCTTCACCTTTGTATTCCAGAAGCTTCCCTTATTCTTTGCAGCATAATATTCTGTAGTATAAGTGTCCCGTAATTTAGCTAACTATCCTCTTATTGGTAGAGCAATTTGTTAATTAATGGAGCAAGTAATTAATGCACAGTGTGATAAGGAAGCAGGGAAACAATCTTGTTTGCATAGAACTGGTGAATTTTTAATTGATATAGTCCTCAAAGAAAATACTCTATCAAAGATCTTAAAAACATTTGTACTCTTTAATTCAGAAATACCATGTATAGAAATTTATCTTAAGATAATAATTATAGAAGAGCCTGATGGTTACTATGCAAGAATCTTTATTGGTGCCTTATATGGAAGAGCAAAAATGTTGGAAACAACCCAAGTATCTAACAATAGACAACTGGTGGAAAAAATCATGGTACATCCAAATGGTGGAATCTACACAGTCATTAGCTGTTGGGAGGAAGTGATGAAGAGAACTTCACCTTATTTGCAGAGAGGTACACTGCCAATTGTGTTTCTCATTCTACTTTCACTGGCCTTATGGTGAGTGGAAATGATTTCTAGATTCTAGCAGAAAAGTAACTCCCAGCCCTGGTTCTGGTAATGGTAGGACAGTTCTGTGTGTGTGTGCGCATGTGTGCATGCACACACACATACATGCTTACAAAGTAATATCTGCAAAAGTATGTAATAAGCTAGAGAAAATTGTTTTTACCAGCCTCATTTCCATGGAGAGCACTGAATTTATTTGAAAGAAATTTATTGATAAACTACTTAGAAGAAAACATGAGACCCCAAATAATCTGCATATGGTCAGGATTGCCTTACAAGAGAAAATAGAGGACTCTTTAGTTTATTCCAGAAGAAGTGAAAAGAGAGAATAGGGAGTGGGAAGATGTGTCAGGGGTCCCCAAGACCACCCTCAGGTTTGAAGATTTGCTGGGAGGGCTCACAGAACTCAGAAAAGCTGTTGTGTTCACAGTTAAAGTGTATTACAGTGAAAGGATACAGATTAAAATCAGCAAAGGAGAAAGGTACACAGGGCAGGGTCCAGGCACTGGCTTTCAGTTGTACCCTCTCAGTGGAATCATAGAGATACTGCTTAATTCTCCCAACACGACCAAGGAAGCTTACCTAAAGCTTTGATATCCATGGTTTTTGTTGGGGGTCAGTCATGTAGACATAGAGTGACTGTGTCACTGACCTTAGTTACTCAGTCTCCATCCTCTCCGGAAGTAGAACTAATACAGCATGGCCCAAAGCCCTCACCATAAATCACACGTTAGCATAAACCATCTGGCATGGCCCAAGATCCCAGGTATACGAAGACACTCTTATCAGGCAGGATATTCCAAGGGCTTAGAGGTCATCTCCCAGAAGCAGATCAGAGGCCAGTCCTTTTCTCTGATATGTGCATGGTTTGACCATCCCAAGCCTGCTGAGTTAACCCCAGAGTGCACAGAAGAGAAGGGTGAATAAACGTAGGGAGATATCAGAAGACTCTCCTGGAAAGAGTGTCCTGCCAGTAATCCCCAAATATCCAAGAAGAGCCTATAGTAAATCATGAAATCTTCCTGTATATGAAGGTCTTAGGAAAATCTGTGAGCAGGAAGAGTCTTGCATCGGAGAAAAAGTGTTTGTTTGGGGCAAGTGTGGTGGAAACAGACAGAAGCCAGGGGAAGTAAGCCACAGGACTCAAAGGAATCATGCACAGGGTTGCAGTCAGATTCTAACACCAGGAGAGCAAGAATCCGGGTGCAGAGGCTACTCTGACAAAGAGAAGGGGCAAACGTATTTTTAAAAACATCATTTCACTATCTTATTTGTATGACTCATTGTCCGCTACTTTTCCTAAAGTAGTGGTTTTCAGCCCTAGCTGTACGTTACAATCACCTGGAAAGAATTTTTTAAATGGCCCCACCCCAACTGAGTCAGGGTCTTTGGGCATGGGGGCTGGGTGTTGGTATTTCAAGAAAATTTCCTGGATGAATCGAATGCCTAGCCAGGGCTGAGATCCGCTGCTCAAAAGCGTTTGCATCATAGTCATAATGATGGTCTTGTTTACATGTTATCTTAAAACGGGGTCTGTCGACCTCCCCACGACTGACATTTTGGCCAGATAAGTCTTTGTTTGGGGGCATTGTCTTACGCATTTAGGCTGCATATTTAACAGCACCCCTAGCCTCTCTCCACGATACGCCAGGAGCACCTGCACTGCCCAGCTGTGACAATAAAAGATGTCTCCAGACACCACCGATGTCCCCTAGAGGGTCAAAATCACTTCTGGTTGAGACCCACTGCCTTCAAAGAATTATTGAAGGTGCCATTTGTAGAAAATTTTCTCAGGACCCAAGTCTTTTCCTGCTCCTCCTTTATCTGTTGACCAAATCTTTTTGATGTGGTGGTGCAGGGCAGCTGTGGTCCACGTTCAGTGGAAAGTTGTGAGCTGTGCTGAGAAAATGATACCTACCAGTGTAACTGGGAAATCTCGGTGTTCCTGAGAAATAGTGTTTAAAAGCACAGCCTGGAGGGAAAAAAAAGCATAGCCTGGGAACAAATCCTGACTCCAACATTTATACGCTGGGTTAGCCAGGTTTTTCAGTTAGCTTTTGCTAACCAAAGTGGCTCTAAAACTAACTAACCCCACTCTCTACTGCTCATGAGTCTATGATCAGCTGGTGGTTGTTCTGGTCTCGCCTGAGCTCACTGTTGTGTCTGGGGTCAGCTGCAGGTTGGAGAAGTGGCTTTGCTGATCTTGGCCGGGCTCTGTCACGTGCCTGGGCTGCAGCTGGAACAGCTGGACTCTGCCCTACCCAACCTCTCATTCTTCATTAGGCCAACCGGGCCTTGTGCACGTGGTGATGTCAGGGTTCCAGAAGAATGAGCAGAACCATGCCTGGCCTCTTGAGGCCTACGCTTGGAACTGGCCCATCGTCCCTTCCCTACATTCGTCTGGTTCAAGCTGACCCCAAGGCCAGTGGGTGGGGAAACAGATTCCGCTCTTGATGGGAGGAACTGCAGAGTCCCTTTGCAAAGTGACTACAGTGTGACAAACCCGGAGGGATGGAGAGTTGCGGTCATTTTTGCAATCTACCACATTTGGGCAGCCACTTAACCTCATTAAGGCGTAGTTTCCTCATCTGTAAAACAGGGATAATATTGCCCCGTTCAGAGTTGTTGTGAAGATTCGATGCCACGTGTATAGTGGTGCTTGTAAACAATAGCTATTTTACTCTCTTATTATTCTACTCTTTAATATATCTCAATGGTTGCACTTTACTCAGTGAACGAAATTGGAATTCCTTAGTACAACTAACAAAGCCTTTGTGATTTGGACCTTGTCGGCCTGCCCCTCCCCGCTTCCGTGACTCTGAACTACTTAAAGCTGCCTGATGGAGCGTGGTCAGAACGTGTGCCCCCATGTTTCACCCATGTCGTTCCTTCCACTGGGATGTCCACCTGTGTCCTTGGCGGCCTGAACAATTAGAAGCAGTTGAAATGCAGTCTGCTCTAGGGCCTACTTCTTGCCCACCCCCTTCCCCTCAAAGAAGAGGTAATTATTTGTTCTTAATTAAGGTCAGCAGTGATTTCAGGGGGACACACATGGAGCATAAGATATCACTGGACCATACAGTGAGAAATTCATTCCCCTCCAGTGATTTTCAATACTTCACACAGGAAAGTTTCATTTTGGTGCTAGCGTATCTTTAACAACCTCTTGCCAACCTCCTTTATGAACAGAGAGGGTGAGCCCGAGTCTCAAAATTTCAATAGGAAAAAAGTATTAGCTAGAATGCAACAGCACTGAATTGTTTCCATCACTTTTCTTTTTACAGTGACTTTCTTTCATGGCAAGTGATACTAGTTTTACATTTTTCATAGTGCTCTAAAATTTCCTTCAAAACCACATTTATTTGGCCAATAAAAAGGGAGTCAAGTTCAAGGGAAGAACCTGAAATAAAGAACAACGTGGGTGGTACTCAGGACAAAAATAGAGAGGGGGGTACCTGAGTGACAAGTTTGGAAAAAGTCCTGAAATACATTAGCTGTACGATCTCTTCTAACAAAGATCCTATTGCTCTTCCAGGATTCCCTAGTTGTCTGTGGAGTCATGCTTTTGCCTGACCCTAGATTCACAGCCAGTGAGGGCAACAACAAGGTCTTCCCAGTCTCTGACCCCAGCTCCTCACAAAGGCGCTGGTACCATTTAAGGGAGAAGAGGCAGTTGCCAGTGAGCCATAATCCTGACTCAGCTGATTTGTGTTATCCCCATGGTGACAGGAGGAGGAAGAGGAGGAGTAACAGTAGTCATTGTTATCGTAATAGTAAGAATAGTAACAGTAAGAGTACCAGTAGTAGTAAGAGTAATAGGTGGAATAATAGAAATAGTTGTAGTAGTAACAGAAATATTCACAGTAGGAAGAGTAGAGACCACTTATTGAGCATCTAATGAGGGTCAAGAATTGGGCTTAACTCTGTATGCATCTGCTCCCTTATTTCTCATCACAACCCTGTGAGGCAGCTACTCTTCTTACCTCCATTTCACAGATGAGGACATTGATCTTAATGAGGTAAAGTAATTAGCCCAAAGCCGCTCAGCTGGGAAGTAGCAGGGCTGGGAGTCTAAGGTCAGTCTGATTCCCAGGTTGGCCCTGCTCACGACCAGAGACATTCCTTCCACTGAGGTTTCCAGTGTGCAATGCTTTGCACCTTTCCGAAGGCAATGGGAATGCTGCTTCAGCAATTCATGTATAATTTAAGGGAATTCTGAAGCAGTTTGAATATTTAAATTATGTCTTATCAAGGTAATGTAAAAAATCTGCTTCTCTTCAATCTACAATTCCCAGAAATTCAGTAGAATATCTGAGAACTCTCCTGTTTCCATCTGCAAACACCCCCAGCCCCACCTGTGCCATTCCCAGCCTCTGGTCTCTCATTTACTGAAGAAATGAGATTCAGATGGAAAAATACCGGCACAAGCTTGACCGAGGTTCTCTAATAAAGACACTGTGCATCACGCATCAGCTGCTGCTGTTGCTATGGTGACAGCCACAATTTCTCCCAGACAGCTTGGGTCTGAAGGGAGGATGGACCCTAGGGGAACAAGTGGATTTCTCCAACCTGTCAGTCCCTCTCACCTTTCCCGTTTCTCTTGCCTCCCCCACTCCCACCAGCTTCCCCCCTGCTTCCTTAGATGACGCCGACAGAGGGTACCAGCACTCCCGGGCCATCGTAATTAGCATCTGGCTCTGAGCCCAGTCTTTTGGCAGCACATTCTTCACCTTCCTCACCAGCCAATCTCCTTTCTCCAGCATCCCTCCATCAGCACTGCAGCAGCTGCAGCACCAACAAACTCAGCACCAAGGTCACCACCAGAGCCAACAATGACAAAGCAACTACTTCCTCCCCAGGTGGACATTACACCAGTTAATGCCTCACTATCATCTGAGCCATTTTGTAGTAATAAATCTGTGATTCTGAACAAAGAGGGTGTCCTTAGGAGGACGGGTAAATGCTAACCACCAGTTCTTGGAGGGGCTAAGAGATTCACTTGGCTTAGGATTAATCAATTAAGTTCTCCAGGACAGAAGGAACAGAGCAAGGTGAGCATAAGATATCCCAGGAGGGTGAGGAAAGAATCAGGAAAGTTTGTGTACAACTGCAGCTTGGAGCCTGCGGTGCTGAGGATGGCGGTGGTGAGGAGGATGTGGATGAGGAGGATGAGGAAGGTGCTGATCATGATGTGACAATAGTACCATTTATTGTGTGCCAGGTACCGTACTTTCCAAGCATTATTGCATTTAATCCTCACATCGACTAAATAGTAGTATTTAGTAAGAACTGGCAGGTACTGTTACTGCACCCATGGGTATATAAGCCTAGAAAAGTTAAATATCACACCCTGCCTGAGGAAACAATCACAGAAATCCAGAATGTGGGACATTCTACAAGACAATTGGCCTGGATTCTTCACAATATCATTAACAAAAGGGTAGGGATATTTTCTAGAAAAAAAAGGAGAGTAAAGAGACATAAAAACCAAATGCAATTTGTGATCCTACTTGCACTTGATATGGAAAATAAAAACAGTCATTAAAGACATTTGAGGGAGGGACTTCCCTGGTGGTCCAGTGGTTAAGAATCCACCTTCCAATGCAGGGGATGCGGGTTTGATCCCTGGTCAGAGAAATAAGATCCCACATGCCACAGGGCAACTGAGCCCTCGCACCCCAACTAGAGAGCCCGAATGCCACAACTAAGACCCAATGCAGCCAAATAAATAAATGAATAGATTTTTAAAAAGACATTTGAGGGAGATTTGGTAAAATTTGAATATGGACTATATATTAGATGACATTAGGAAATCACTGTTAATTTTTGCTAAGTGTGAAAACGCTACGTAGGGTGCTTATGTTGGAGAATGGCCTTATTTTTAGGTGATACAGGCCAAAATATTTAGGGGAGAAGTGTTATGATGCCTGTAATTTACTTGTACGTATACTTACTCTGTGATGTTGTCCAACACCAGCAACCAATTCTCTGGTTCTCTGGACACCAGTGGGGTGTCCTACAATCCAAGGGCTCAGTCCCACTAGACTGCCCCACTTCAAATGCCAGTCATGAGCCCCAGTTGTCACCTGCACTTCTCACTGATAGCCTAGAAATTCAGGGGATTCCCACAACCCCCTCCCCAGGTTCAATAATTTGCTAGAATGACTCACAGAACTGAGGAAAGCACTTACATTTGGGGGCTTATTATAAAGGATACAACTCAGGAACAGCCAAATGGAAGAGATGCATAGGGCGGGGTGTGGGAGAAGGGGTGCAGAGTTTCCACGCCCTCTTCACATGTACCAGTATCTCTATGTGTTCACCAACTCAGAAGCTCTCTGAACACCATTATTCAGAGGTTTCTGTGGAAGCTTCATTACATAGGCAGGATTGATTAAATCATTGGCCATTGGTGTTTAGCTCATATCTCCAGCACCTCTCTTTTCCCAGGAGAAGGGTGAGACTGAAAGTTCCAACCCTGTCATCAAACCTTGGTCTCTCTGGGGACCAGCCCCATCCTGAAAATATATAGTGGCCCCCAGACACCAATCATCTCATTAGCGTACAAAAGACGCTCATCACTCCAGAGTTCCAAGGGTTTTAGGAGCTGTGTGCCAGGAACCTGGGACAAAGATCGTTTTTTTAATTATATCACCCTTATACGTAAGCATATATGGCAAACATAGCAAATATAGTAAAATGTTAACAAATGTTGAATCTAGGTGGTTCATCATTGGGTTATCAATATAGTACATCGTATATTACTGTATATTTATCATATATATCATAATAGTACTATTCTTTCAACTTTTCTGTATCTGTGAAAATTTTCATAATAAGATTATGAGAGAGGGTAGTAAAGAAAGCTTAAGTAACTTGCCCATGACCCAAGGTCACACAGCTATTAGGTGTCAGAAGTGAACTCAGATCTGAACCGCCAGGCTTCAAAGCTCATGTCCTGGGGGCATGGCTCCGCTGCCTTCCCAGAGAGAGAGGACAGGGCTTTGTTCACCTAGGGATGCCAGAGAGTTCCCTTTGCAGGGCCATGTCTCAGGCAAAGGTAAGGAAGAAGGTTGTGGCAGCATATGAGAATCCCACTGGCCCAAGCAGTGAAACAACCCTTCAGCAGCTCACTCAAGAAATATTTTTGCGAGACAACTAGGTGACCTTAACCAGCTAACAAAATGCAGCTGTGAATGAAAAAGGACCAAAGTTCCCACCTTTGTGGTAATTACACTGCATCCACTTTAGACTACATTCTCCTTAGCAGCAGAGCCTGGCATCAGATACCATCAAAACATAAAACAGCCTCGGAAAGGGAGTCAGGAATATGGACCATAATTTTGTAGCATTTAAAAAATATCTGTGATATCAATAACAACATCGACATTAGCAACAATATCAAGAGTGTTTTTTAAAAGCACTATGTCCAAAATTTACTTTCAACACTAGCCTTAACAATAAGCCTTAAAGGCTCCTGCTGAGATTTGTCACTTTCTCATTTAAGAAAATGAAGTTATAATAGACTTGAACTTAATAAATGTCTTTATTGTTTTATCTGTGCTTGGCTCAAAATTTAGCGCTATGGGCTAGCTTTGCTGGGTGTTTTTAGCTTCTACTGATAAGCCAGGAGATAGGCAGTGGTTCTCATCCTGGTTATACAGTATAATCACCTGGCAAGTTTTGACAACTGATAGTCAAGCACTAAGCTTTGGGGATTCTGAATAAAGTATGGTAGGGTCTAGTCTTAAATACACTATAGAAATAGAGTTAGTGACCTCCTTCTGCCCTCCTGCTCCAAATGTTGGTTGAAGCATCTACTCGGTCTTAAATGCATTCTAGGAACACATATGTAGATCAACAAATTAAACTAATAATAGATTATCAGTGAATAAAAAATAAAATGTTGGAACTTATGAAAATATTTAATAGCATGAGATGAATTACAAAGATGAAAGAGCTCAGAAGAAAATGTTTCTCCTGATACAAAGATTTACCGCAAAGAAGGCAGCATGTTTGAAAAACAGTCTACACTCAATGAGATAACAGGCCAAGAGTGAAAAAAAAATGAAGCAGATACAAAGGAAAACTTAAAACATCAACTGAACAAAAATCTTATTGGAAGCAAGAAAAGCAGAAATGATACAGGAGAAGGTTGTATCAATGCAACAAAAGAACTTGTGAAATGCAGAGGAAATAGGTCAAGAAGTGAAAAAAAAATAACAGAAAAAAGTGATCATGGAGCTTCTGAATTCAGTGCAGTGGGAAAGAACTGGCTGGGAAACTTAACACTAAAATTAATGATATAACACAGCAATGGTTCAGTCCCCAGAAACATTATCATGGGGAGGAGGAGAAGATGGAAGGAGCTACACAAATCCTCCTCCATGGTGCACTGTTATACATGATAAAAGTCTGGTTGAGGAACATCACGTCAGACCTGGATGAGTCTCTCCCAAGGAGTAAAGTCTACAGATTACAAATCATTTTTATTGTCCATAACATTTTGCAAAACTTGCCTGTTTTCAGGTCCTAAATGCAAGTCTAATGTCTGAACATATATTAATAAAATGAAACTGCGGGGATGGCACAAAATAAAAACAAAACAGCTCTTTGGATATGATTATTTGGGAAGCAAGTGAACAAGAAAATGCCAATGGCAAATTAGTTCTAGAACTTCCCAGCCCTGGCCACCTCTTTCTAAATGCTACCTCCCAATAGAAGGTCGATGCAGGTCAAATGCTAATGTTTAGAAATGGTCTACTTTTTATTTCCAACTTGTAAGTGATTCAAAAGTAAAATAGTATTAAATGAATCAGTGGGTCCACAAAGAGCAAGGTGCCAGTTTTCCTGGGTGGGATTAATAATTTGGGACTAGTTAGAAACGGACTTTGCAAGTAATAGAGCCTGGATTTCAGGTGGAGGTGGGGACATCCTTTTCTCTCCATTGCAACAGAGTGACACACAAAAGCAGATGAATTGTTCAGTGTATTGTGACAGAAGGTGACACCTGTAAAGGAAACTTTTTAAGCATTGTTTCTCTTAAAACACCCCTCCCCCCTCACCCAACACACATACACACACATATACAGGCTGGTCTACATCTGAACAATTATGTGAAGTAAATTTTTTCAAAAGGATCACAAGAAAGATTACGAAAAGACTGCCAAAGGAACCATGTCAGTCAATCCACTCAAATTCTCCAATCAACACCATCAATTTCATGCAGTTTTCTGACCCCAAGGGGAAGAAAAAAAATTAAAGGAGCAAGGCCTCTGGTGGACAGAAAGAACAAGTTTATACTGCAGCAGTCCAAAAAGATAGTTGGCGTGAGAAAAGCTGAGATTCTTCCTACTTAGATAGTAAATGCTTGAATTTTCTAAGAAAGATTCCATCTTGCTAAAGGATATGGACACATTTCAGCTTTGGAAGAGGATTCAGTTTAGATAGGAGATATTGAGTACCCATAAGGGATCTAGGACTTCACAGCACCTCAGCCTTTGCACTCCTGGAGACCTCTGCTTCTCTGTTGACTGGAGGTTACACAACCTCACAATCACAGATCAGAAAGATGTGTCCCCCCCACCCCGGCTTTTCTTCCTACTCTTTCCCCACTTGTCAAAAGCAATCCTATCCTTCTTGCCTAATAGAACTATTCCCAACCAAAGTATTAGGACTGAATGAGAAAGGAAGAGCTGACAGCCTCGCAGACACTAAAATAACGTCAAGGATGGACATTTAATTCAGATAATGCCTCGGTATTCATATATGTACCAATAGGATTAAGAAAAGTCAAGAATGATTTACTCTCACTATCTCTACTTCCTCACCCCTCAGTCACTCCTCAACCTTCTCCCTTCCCCACTTCTGAAGCTCTTCTCATCATGGTCACCAGTGACTTCTTTGCCCCAAGGGAGACATCTTAACTGGGTTTGACAGAGCTGCTCACTCCTTTTTCTTCCAATTCTCTCCTGCGGAATCCATGACACTCCCTCCCCCCCTCTCTGATTGCTCCTTTATCTTCTCTCTCCTTTTGCCTCCTCTTTCCTTTTCCCCACCTCATAGATGTTCCAATTCCTCAGGGTTCCACTAGCCTTCTTTCCTCTCTCCATTCATTGGTGTGGCTTAAATATCACCACCACGCCATTGACGTCTTGTTCTCTGTCTTGAGTCCAGGCATCGCTGAGCTCCTAGACTGGTGTCCATTGCCTCCTGGGTATCACCTCGTTGTTCCAGAGATTCTTTAGACTCAACACATCCAACACTGAGCTTATTATCCTTCCCTAAGTCTATTCCCCCTCCAGTTTTCTTCCTCTTGGGCAAGGTACCAGAGTCCACCAGTTGCCCAGCCTTGAAACATGGGAATCATCTTGAACTCCTCCCTCCCCCTCACTCACCACATCCTGTCACCAACAGACTGTGGTGAGTCTACCTGTTAAATCCCTTATGAATTGCATGACCGCTGTCTTGTTTCTTAGGCTCATTACCTCTCTAGTTGCCTTGTCTTGCCTCTGCTATATTGTAAACGCCATGAGAGCCTGAGCTTGGTCTGCCTTGTTCATCATTTTTTGCTCAGAACCTAGATTAGTGCCTGGTCACAGTACATAATTGTTGGGCTCAGTACTTGTTGAATGAATGGATAACTCCTTACACAGCTCCTGCCTTGAATTACCTGTGCTTCCTCTATTATCTTTCATCATATCCATTGTTCATGTGGTTGCTTATCTTTCCCAGGATAGGTAATGGCCAAGATGGTCCCCAATGATTCTTGCCTTCTGATATTCCTGCCTTTGTATAATCTTCTCACCCTTGCATGTGGGCTGGACCTAGTGAATCATTTCTAATGAATAGAATGTGGCAAAAGTGATAGGATGTCACTTCTAAGATTCAGTGACAAAGAAACTCTGGCTTTCATTTCTCATGCCTTCTCTTGCTTGCTGTCTCTGAGGGAAGACAGCTACTATGTTGTGAGCTAGCCTCTGGAAAGACCCATATGGCAAGGAACTGAGGAAGAACTTCTAGCCAACAGACAGCAAGGAGGCCTGACAACAACCATGTGAGTGAGCTTGGAAGTGGATTCTCTCTCACTTGAGCCATCAGATGAGACCACAGTCCTGGTCAACACATTGAGTGCAGGCTTGTGAAAGACCCTGATTCACAGAATCTGTGAGATAGTAAATATTTGTTGTTGTTGTTGTTGTTTTTAATTTTATTTATTTTTATTTATTTATGGCTGTGTTGGGTCTTCGTTTCTGTGCGAGGGCTTTCTGCAGTTGCAGCGAGCGGGGGCCACTCTTCATCGCGGTGCGCGGGCCTCTCACTATCGCGGCCTCTCTTGTTGCGGAGCACAGGCTCCAGACGCGCAGGCTCAGTAGTTGTGGCTCACGGGCCCAGCCGCTCCGCGGCACGTGGGATCTTCCCAGACCAGGGCCCGAACCCGTGTCCCCTGCATTGGCAGGCAGATTCCCAACCACTGCGCCACCAGGGAAGCCCATATTTGTTGTTTTAAGATGCTAAATTCTGGGGTAATTTATTGTGTAAAAATAAATAATTAAATCATGACCTAAGGCTTAATTTTAAATTACAAGCTCTAAACCTTCTAAGGGCCTAAATTAACTTGGTGTACCCATACTGTGAGTACAATGGAGTGGTTAAGAGAAACGAAGCCAATCTTTTGGTACTAATGTAAGGCGTTTACAACACTGGATTTTAGAAAGCAAGGTGAAGAACAACACTTATTGTAGGATATCATTCATGTAAAAGAAAAAAACTCAATACACAATATATTTTCTGTAGCTACAAGTAAATGTATGTAAATGCATGGAAATAAATCTGGAGGTAAACATATCAACTCATAGCCGTGGTTACCTTGGAGTAGTCAAGAAGAACTTAAACTTTGTCTATATTTTTTGAAACTTTAACACAAAGAATGTATTTATGTATAACTTTTAAAATTAAAAAAGTAAATACTACTTTAAGTGGAAAAACGCAGGCTTAGAGATTTTATTGTTCAAAGTGAAAATATATTTTTTAATTGGCAAAGCTTATTCCAATAAAACTCAAATAATATAGACTGTATAAAATATAAAATGAAAGTCCATAATTACCTCCTTGCCCCAATTAATAATCATTAAGTTTGTTTTATATTCATCCATATTTTCTTCTACATCTGACAAATAAAAATGGGATCCTATTTTACTTACTGTTCTGTAGCCAGATTTTTTTTCTGTTAATATCACTGACATCCTTCTATACTCATACATTTGGAACTACTAATTTTTTTTGTCTTTTTGCATGTCATTCATTATATACACGTGCTGTAATTAATTCAACTGCTAAAACGTAAGCTCCACGAAAATAAGACTTCATCAAACTTGTTTACTGCTAGATCCTTAGGGGCTAGAACAGTGCTTGAAGCTCCGTAGGTACTCAAAAAAATCCACTGGGTGAATTAATTTATCTAGTCAACTACTGATAGACAATTTGTTTGACTATAATAGAACATCTTTTCACACTTGTATGATTATTTTCTTGAGATAAATTCCTAAAGATGAAATTACTGGGTCAAAGGGATGTCTTAACATTTTGAAACATGTTGCCAGATTCCCCTGCATTTAGTCTTTACTGTATTGCATTCCTACCCATCAGTATATAAAAATACCTACATCCCCCACACCCTCACCAGTATGGGATATAATTCATCTCTGACATAAAGTTGTGATGGGATTCGCAACTACAAATAGCGTGTTGGGGAATTGAAGAGCAGATCCTTTGTGAGACCGGGCAGAATATAATGAGCCTACCATGCTTGGGAAATTAATTTAAATGAAGAGTGTGCCAGTCGGGGTCCCAGCAGGAAAGGGCACACTCAAATTAGGTAATTTAAAGGGCGTTTAATAAAGAAACTCTTTCCAAAGGAGGGCAGAAAAGGAGGGTGTCAGAAAACCATAAGTATCCCCAGGGACTAATTACATTGGGCTCTGTTATCACCCCTAGACCTGAAGGGGCCAAGGGGAAGAGTGACTACTGTAACCTGGAGACTGAGAAGCCCGTGTGAAAAGGGCCACCAGGCAGGAGCTGTGACCCTAAGGAGGTCACACCCACCCAGCAGGGAGGAAGCTGGAGGTTAAATCCTTCCAACTTTCTCCTCCCCCACTCACCTTCTCCAGCTCCCTATTGGTCAAAACCAATGGGAAGCCACAGGGCAAGGGAGCCCTGTGAATAGTCCATGTTTTTGGCCTCCCAGAGGCACAGGGCATACAGCATACAGTAATTGCCCAATAAGTGTGTCCCTGAATTCAGCCCTCACAACAATCCTTCAAGGTAGGCATTTACATTCCACTGGGAAAACTGAGGCTCAGAGAGATTAATTAATTGCCCAAGGTCGCACAGCTAGTTTTGGAGGGCTCCCAAGCCCTGTGCTCTGAAGCGCTGTGGAACTTGGATCTGAGGGCAAGTAGATGGTTGTCACCACAAACACTTCGTCAAATAATGAAGGCAGGATCCAAGGAGTTGTGGTGGCCTCGAAAGACTCTCCTGCAGCTTCTGTGACAGGTGAGGTGGTAGCTCAGGTGGGGTGCAGTGAAGAGTCGTGCTCTCAGCTGCAGGTCCAGCACGGCGTCCCCGGGGACACCGGCCTCATCACTGACGCCACCTGGGAGAGGTGGCAGGGCGCAAACTGCCCGCGTTCAAATCCTGATCCTCTCACCCACCAGCTGTGTAACCTTGGGCAGGTCCCAGGGACATCTGTCCTGCTTCTTGGTGTGTTAAGTGAGGATCATCATCGTACCTACTGTGGCGAGGGACCTCAGAAGTCAACACGCGTGGTACCCATCACCTTGTTACTCGCATCACCGCTAACTCGCAGGGAACTGCCGCTTCCCGGCCTCGCTGCCCTTCAAAGGTCCAGATGCTCGATTTCTACCTACTTACACTCTGCTCCGCAAAGCCGGAGGCGTCTTGTCCAGGGCTCGGCAACTTCCTTCCATCAGGGGTCAAACATTCAATATTATCGGCTCTGTGGGCGGTGCATCTCTGTCTCAAGTACTCAAGCCGCTGGCGCGGCGCCAAAGCGGCCAGAGCCCGCTGGCCAACGTGGGCGTGGCTGTGTTCCAATACAACTTTATTTAGGGACACGGAAATCTGAATTTCATATAATTTTCACATGTCACAGAATATTTTTTCAAATTCTTTTTCAATGACTTAAAAACGTAAATGCCAGTTTTAGTTGGCAGGTGCGTACAAAAACACGCAGCTGGCCAGACTTAGCTCTCAGTCTGGAATTGGCTAGCGAACCCCTAGTGTAGGCCCCTTCAGGCAGGACTGATCCCTGACAGTGACCGTGAAACCTGACTTTCTTCTGTAATCTCACAGCATCAGGACTGGGAAGGAACCCCACCTCTTCCCATTAGAGAGAAATCTACCGTGGGTACTGTGTGATCCAGCTTCTGGCACCCTCCATGCTGCTCGGTTCTGCAGCCCCTCTGGCTTCCAGTTCTTCCAAGGGGCCAACTCCTTCCTGCTTCGGGGCTCCCAGGGGGGCACTTCCCTCTGTCCTGAATGTGCCTCTGTCCATCTATAAGCTGCTTGATCTTGGGACTGTATTTGTCTTCCATCCTGCTGTACTTTCAAGGCCCAACATAGTGCCCCGCATGCAGCAAGTGCTCAATAAACGTGCATTGGATTTAACCCTAAAACAATCCTTCAAGGCGGGTGCTCTATACCACTGGGGAAACTGAGGCTCAGAGACACTAATTAACTTGCTCAAGGTCACACAGCTAGTTTTGGAGGCTCCAAAGTCCTGTCTTTGGCCATGCTGCGAGGCTTGTGGGATTTTAGTTCCCCGACCAGGGATTGAACCCCGGGCCCTTGGCAGTGAAAGCAACAGAGTCTTAACCACTGGACCACCAGGGAATTCCCAAAGTCCTGTCTTAAGTGCTATACTCTGTTGACCAAGAACTGTCCAAGCACCTCAAATTCTGATGCCACCATCAACAATCTGGTGACCTTGAGTGAGTCACAAGGACTCTGTGCTTCAGCTTCCTCATCAGTAAAATGGGTATGACAGTAACACAATGCCTTCCTCACTGAGTTGTCACGAGGATTGGGGGAGTTAATAGATCTTGCATGGCACCCAGCAAACACCATATAAATGTCAGTCCTTGTCAGCAGGGAGCCCCCAGCCGTGAAGGAGACTGAGGCCTTAGGTCCAGGCAGAAAAATGGCTTCCTCTTTCAGCCCTGGGGTGACACTGCCCTGGGGACCCAGAGCAGGCTGGAGTTGTCATTCAGCCCTTGGTGCTAAGGGTCCTTGGAGGAGAGGCCACTGGACATTTCTAAAGAAAACCAGGACCTCTTAGACTAGGAGGTGAGGCTACCCTGGCTTCGTGGGGGTTAAGTCCAACCAGAATGTGTTTATTTTCCCCTGTGTCTGGAAGGGCCTCTCTGGTCTCCATGGCAACGTGATTTCCTGTCCTGGTTTTCCCTTGGATGAGATACCTGCTGAATGCAGAGGCGCCTGGGCTAAAGCTTGGGGTGGAGGCCAGCTCTGAGGCAGGCTGCTTTCCCTGCCTCTCCCACACGGCCGAGTGGCCAGCCAGGGCCCCTGTCACAAGAGCCTTTGTTTACCAGTCCAGACATCCAACTTCAGGGTGACGTCATGGAATCCAGCCCGGAATCCTTGTTACGCCCCATTTTCTTTCTTCCTTTTCAAGTTTTTTTTTTTCCTCCTGAGGCCGAGGAAACAGGCCAGTTTGCAGAGAATATTTCAAAACCCTCTCGATCACAGGCCATACCCTGGGTATGGAAACTTCACTTACAATTATTCATTCATTCATTCACTGTTTCATTCATTCAGCAAACATTTGCATACTGGATCAAATGCCAAAACTGTGCTAGAGCTGAAGAAACAGAGGGGAATAGATCAGGTCTTCAGTCTTGAGGAGCCTCTCTACTGGAGAATGGAGAAAGGCATGGAAATAATCAAACATATACAGTATGGTGTCTCCACAAAGCCCTCTTCAGGGGTGGTGTGGAGTTGTGACGGGGAAGAAGCTCAGTCTCTGCCACCTGCCTGCTTTCAGGTTCAGCTCCTAAACTCCATGGCTTTAGGCAAATCCTAGCCTGCACCTCAGTCTTCTCATCTGTAAAATGGGGATGATGCTGGTACCCACTCGAGGGCATTACTTAGCGTGGTGTTTAGGAGTCTGCCTTCTGGAGTGGGACTGACGGGTTCAGGTCTCAGCTCTACCACTTACTAGCTCTGTGTCTCGGGGCAAGTTACTTACACTCGCTGTTAAATGGGGACGGTCCTGGTGCCCATCACATAGAGCTGTGTGAGGTCTACGTAAGTGAGTGCATGTACTTAGGACAGGGCTCTTAGACCTGTTGTGTTACTACCACTACCTCAGGGGACCCTGGGAGCCCAGAGGAGGGAGAAACGGGTCCCCCTGGAGAATTGGGTGATGAGCAGTGAGAGGGACCTTCCCAGAGGAGGTAGCATGTAGATAATTAGCTATCCAATTAGCTATACAGTTGGCCCTCCATATCTGGGTTGCACATATGTGGATTCAACCAACTTGAGATCGAAAGTATTTGAAAAAAAAAAAATCCAGAAATTTCCAAAAAGCAACACTTGAATTTGCCACCTACTGAGCACTGTACTGAATCCACATGAATGCCGTGATGTGTAGGCACGCCCTGCTGTGGCCTCGGGCCCCTCACAGGTCCTCAGTATCTCTCCAGAGCTCCTTGCTTGAGCATTGTTTGCCTCACCTCTTGTTCCCTTGCTCCTTGTGTTGTGTGCACCCTTTGTTTCTGTGAAAAAAAAAATTGCTTCTAAAGAGCAATTAAGTGGTCAAAGCAATCCATCAAATGCTAAGAGGGGGGGGCCTAAAGTGCCATCGCAACAAGAAAATAAAAATCTTAATCTTTTGAAAAGCAGCATGTGGCTTGCGGAAGTGGGAACAAGGTTGCTAAGAACGAATAAAGCATTTACACAGGGAAGCAGAAAGAAGTTGAAATTCGTGGAAGGGTCAGTGCTGGCCCTACAATGGCAAAAATGGTCTCTCTGGTTCGTGATAAAGTACCTGCAAAGCCTGAGAAAGCATTAAGTGTGTGGCCAGAAGACACGTCACAGAAGGATGTCCCTGATGGTGGCAAAATTATGTGTGAAAAAGCACCCAGTTGCTGTGAACACTACTGTGAGGGGCTTGAGGAGAGGGAGAGGAAGGAGATGCAGGCTGGCAGGGGTTGGCTGGCTGGCTTTGTAAAGCTGCAGCCTCAAGAACTTAAAAATCAGGGGGGAATCAGCATTGGCTGATGCTGAAGCAGCATTAGTGTTCCCAGGAGAGTTCAAGAAACTCAGAGATGAGAAAGGCTATCTTCCAGAGCAAGTTTTCTACTTGCTCTGGAAGAAGATGCCCAATGGTACCCACATGCATAAGCGTGCCAAGCATGTAGAGATGATTTAAAGTATACAGGAGGATATGCATAGGCTATATGCAAATACAATGGCATTTTATATAAAGGACTTGAGCATCCGTGAATTTTGGTATCTGTGGGGGGTCCTGGAACCAAACCTCTGCAGATACCTGGGGGACGAATGTATCTCCCTATACTTCCTTGAGGTCAGGGATTATATCTGCATTATTTCATCATCTTATCCCTACCTCCTTGCACAGTTCATGAAGCAGGGAATCAAAGAATGTGTGAATGGCCGAATGACTAAAGAATAAATCCAACCTGTTTATCGTGGCATTCAAGACCTTCTACAATTTGACTAAGACCCACTGTGATGGTTAATTTTATATGTCAACTTGACTGGGCCAAAGGGTGCCCAGATATTTGATTAAACATTATTTATGGGTGAGGTGTATCTATGAGGGTGTTTCTGGATGTAAAGATTAACATTTGAATCAGTAGATTGAGTAAAGCACATTGCCCTCCCCAGTGTGGGTGGGCCTCATCTAATCTGTTGAAGGCCTGACTGGAATAAAAGGCTGAGTAAGAAAGAATTCTTTCTCTCTGACTGTTTTTGAGCTGGGACATCGGTCTTCTGCCTTCAGACTCAGACTTAGGCCAGAACTTACACCATCAGCTCTCCTGGTTTTCAGGCTTTGGACTCAGACTGAAACAATACCATTGGCTCTCCTAGGTCTGGACTTCTCAGTCTCCATAATCCTGTGAACCAATTCCTTATAATAAATCTCTTTCTATATACAACCTATTAGTTCTGTTTCTCTGGAGAACTCTGAAACACTCACTTGGACTAATTCCTGGAAATTCTTCCCAGCCCTACCATCCTAGGCTCTAGTTGTAACAAACCTTAAGAAGTCTTGGCTGTATGGGCTGTTCCAACTTTCTTGAACATCTTTCATCTCTAGCAGATGAAACCCTACTCATTCATTTATTCATTTACTCGCATTTATTCAAAATAATAATTGTGATAATTGAAGGAGTAGTATACGGGGTGCTGTGAGATATATTGTGAAGCACATTGTGTTATTCCTTCAACACCCTTCCCACCTCCTCTCCACCATTCAGAAGCCACTAGAGGCATTGACCCTCAGCGCCATGGAAGCAGGTAAAGGGAGGAGCCTGATTGATAAAAACCAATTATGATACTACATCCTCCAAGTCAGTGATTGATTCAGAAATCCAGACCTAGGTCAACCAGAGCATGGCTTTCTCCTAGAGGCAGGGACTGATTTAAGAAGGGGAAATGACCCGACCTAGTCCAGAGGGAAGTGAGGCAAGGGCTCATGACATTTGAGAGAGAGCCTTAAGATGCATTGGTCTCTCCATGGAAACAACCTAAATGTCCATCAACAGAAGAACGGATAAAGAAGTTGTGGCATATATATATATATATATATATATATATATATATACACAATGAAATATTACTCAGCCATATAAAAGAATGAAATAACGCCATTTATAGCAATATGGATGGACCTAGAGATTATCATACTAAGTGAAGTAAGTCAGACAGAGAAAGACAGATACCACGTGCTATCACTTATGTGTGGAATCTAAAATACGACACAAGTGAACATACCTACAAAACAGAAGCAGACCCACACATATAGAGAACAGACTTGTGGTTGCCAAAGGGAAGAAAGAGTAGGGGAGGGAAGGATTGGGAGTTTGGGATTAGCAGATGCAAAGTGTTATATATAGAATGGATAAACAACAAGTTCCTACTGTATAGCCCAGGGAATATATTCAATATCCTGTGATAAACCATAATGGAAAAGAATATGAAAAAGAATGTGTATATATATATATATATATAGCTGAATCACTTTGCTGCATAGCAGAAATTAACACAACATAGTAAATCGACTATATACTTCAATAAAAATTTTTGAAAAAGGTATATTGGTCTCTCCTCTTCTGGACGTTGTTGAGTGAGGAAGCGAGGCCAGCATTGAAGCTGCTTTCTCTCTACGAGCCCATGAATGAAACCTACATAGGACTGAGCCAAGGTCAATGGAGCAAGAGCCACGGGGTCAAATCAGACTCTTTGCTGGATTCAATTCATGTCCACATTGTTTCAGTTGAAGGTATGTTTTCTGGTTTAAAAATAAATCCAGGAGCATCCTAACTGGTATAAACATGTAACATGGGGATCTAGCCATCAAGAGGCAACATAGATTCTTCCAGAAAAGAGTTACATGACCAGATCCAGTGCTTTAAAAAGAGCCCTCTGGTGGCAGTGAGGAAAGTGAGCCGGATTTGAGACTGAAGCAGGAGCATGTTGTTAGATGCCTGGTGTGGACATGGGTCAAGGACAAACTGAAGGAGACACCTAAGACTGGAGGCTAAAATATACACCTTGACAAGAATCAGTCCTCAGACTCCAAACGTTCTGAGATGGTGGGACCGTATGCAGAGCTGGAGAAAATTTAGGAATATTCATTCATGCATCCAACACAATTTTTGGAGCTCTTATGTGCCAGCACTAGGCTAGCTGCCAGAGATGCAGCAGAGAACAAGACGGACACAAGTCATTGCCCCTATAGAGCTGATGTCTCAGTGGAGGGACAAGCAATAAACAAAAAGAATAAATACACGGATAAAGTTGGTTAGGTGGTGATACATGCTATGAAGAAAAAAATTTTTTAAGGGAAAAGAAATAGGGAGTGTCAGGGAAATCATTCAGCCAGAAGTTCCCATTCCATGGTCTTCAAAAGTGAGGTTTTTCTCGACAAAAACCTTCAAGGAATGGTAACTTTCTGTATTATTTTGTGGCTGATAAGGTACAGAAACATCCTTCCTAGATAAAGTAACCCTAACATTGATTGGGTGCCTACTATGTGAAAACCAAAAGCATTGTTCCAATCGGTTCACAAATACTAGTTTACTTAAGCTCCATTTTATAGATAAGGGAACAAAAAGTGAGTGATGTAAAGTATGCCACCCAAGATGGCACGGTGGCAATAACTGTGAACCTGGGTTCGTTCAACACTGAGTCCCTTGTTTTGCTTTTTGACTGTATGATGGTAACTTAGGGAGTAACTCCGCTTAATCCCAAATAAATGTTTCTCAGCAGCTACAATTAGTAGTATTAGATAAGACAGCCAAAGAGAAAATAAATTTGTTATGAAAGCTATGTTTGATTAGATAAATGCAGTCTTTCAAATGTGTTCTGTGAGAGGAAATATAAAAGTCTCTGGAGAGTAAAGATAGGTCAGCCTGACCTCCAGACTTGGCTAGTCTTTTCACCAATATTCTGATTCCCTCTTGCTCCACTGCCCACATATCTCCTCCTTTTTGCTTCCAAATTTATAATCTCCAGGGGCTGCCTGGAGTTTTTGGAGATCTGGAACAGACCCAGAAAGGTGAAGATCTTTGATATTTGGAGCAATGAGTCAACCAGATTTCAGATAATGGGTTCCTTGTCCCTTTCTCAAACAAACAAACAAATAAAGCTCCATGTGGTTATGGAAACCCCATGTTAGAGACCCAAGGGCCAAAAAGCAAAGCAAAGGGTGCTCTGTGCATACCCTTCCTCGGGGCTACTTGGCTCCTCTCCCGCCCACTTGTTTTTCAATCATAAGTTAACTTGTTAGAAAATGATTTTAATTGTACACAGAATATATGAATATCTTTTCCTTAAAACAATTAATGGGGCTTCCCTGGTGGCGCAGTGGTTGAGAATCTGCCTGCCAATGCAGGGGACACGGGTTCGAGCCCTGGTCTGGGAAGATCCCACATGCCGCAGAGCAGCTGGGCCCGTGAGCCACAATTACTGAGCCTGCGCGTCTGGAGCCTGTGCTCCGCAACAAGAGAGGCCACGATGGTGAGAGGCCCGCGCATCGCGATGAAGAGAGACCCCCACTTGCCGCAACTAGAGAAAGCCCTCGCACAGAAACGAAGACCCAACACAGCCATAAATAAATAAAATTTTAAAAAAAGAAAAAAAAAGAAAAGAAAACATTAAAAAAAAAAAAACAATTAAAATGTAACAGGTAAGGATTAGTCCCCTTTAGTTGCCATTGCCAATCCTGGGCTCCCCTTCCCTGCCTCGGTTCAGTGTGCTTGGAGTCTATCCCTCTGGATGTTTTTCTAAACGTTTCTTTTTTTCTATAGAATCCACATACTGTTGCTGTCTATGTGCTTTTTAAAAAAAATAAAGTGTCATACTGTACATGTAATTCTGTAATTTTCAGTCTTTATTTAAAAGATAGTCAGCCCTAAAGATATGTGGACCCCAATGTTCATAGCAGCACTGTTTACAATAGCCAAGACATGGAAACAATCTAAGTGTCCATTGACAGAGGAATGGGTAAAGAAGATGTGGTACATATATACAATGGAGTATTACTCAGCCATATAAAAGAATGAAATAATGCCATTTGCAGCAACATGGATGGACCTAGAGATTATCACATTAAGGGAAGTAAGTCAGAAAGAGAAAGACAAACACCATGTAATATCACTTATATGTGGAATCTAAAAAAATGATACAAATGAACTTATTTACAAAACAGAAATAGACTCACAGACATAGCAAACAATGTTATTTATAGCTGACTCACTTCATTGTACAGCAGAAACTAACACAACATTGTAAAGCAATTATACACCAATAAAAATTCTTTTTAATTAAAAAATAAATAAAATAAACTTTAAAAATAAAAAAATAAAAAAGACAATGTTATGGTTACCAGAGAGGAGGGGGGGAGGGATAAATTAGGAGTTTGGGATTAACATATACATACTACTATATATAAAATGGATAATCATCAAGGACCTACTGTATAGCACAGGAACCTATACTCAGTATCTTGTAATAACTTATAATGGAAAAGAATCTGAAAAAGAATAGATATATATAGAATCACTTTGCTGTATACCAGAAACTAACACAACATTGTAAATGAACTATACTTCAAGTAAAAAAAAAAGAATATATTGCCAGCCAGCACCTTAAAAAAAAAAAAAAAAGATAGTCAACCCTTAATATCTAACACCTCACCCAGAACTGTTCTTAGTGAACCTTCTGGGAGGAAAACTAATATTTATCATGGTTCCAGTAGGTGCCAGACACTGCACTAAACGATTGATGACAAATCCTTGAGGTCTCAGATTTGAGCCAAAGCTGTATTTATTCTAGGGTGAACTGGCAAATATATTCCCAACTGAAGTATATTTAAAATAATAGTTTTAAAATAATAATAGTAGTATTATGAAAAATAATCATATAAGCATACTCATACTATGGCAAGATAATTTAGCCAGCTATTAATTCATAGTGTGGTCCCAGTGGATTTTTCCCTCCCTTGCTCCAAGAAGGAAACCAGACTTTGTGTTCTCTCACCTGAAAGGGATTGGCTGATATGGAGGAAAGCAGAAGGAACCTCAAAACAGCCCCCATCTCTGGCTTTGTTCTTCGAAATATTATTTGTTGCAGGACTTACGTTGGGTCATCGCTGAGGATGAGGGGAAAAGGCAGGTACCTTAGATGGAGGGGAGACAGAGCCATGAATACCGAGTGGAGCTGAACTGTCCCCAGGACTAGACAGACATGGGCCAGAGACTGGCGTGTCCCCACCCATGTCCCACCTCTTACAGCACCCTGGGGAGGTGGCAGTACCTCGGAGGGAAATGATTTCATGTGGCCATTTGGACTGTGGCCTGGGGCTCCCATCTTAGCCAGGGACCCTTTGTCCAAGCTCCACACAGCAGAAGCCAAGCCACTTATCTTTAAAAGCCCAACACATGGGCTCAGACAATGGTGCTAAATGCTCTGATCCAAGAGCAAGGCCCGAGAGCTCTGCCACGACCATCACCCACCAGCACGGGCAGCTGAGCAGGTCCAGTGAGCTGATGAAACTCCCAGGGTTTTACTTTGGCTTATTTGTTTGTTTATTTATTTATTCATTCATTTAAAATTTTTGTTTTGTATTGGAGCATAGTTGATTAACAATGTTGTGTTAGTTTCAGGTGTACAGCAAAGTGATTCAGTTATACATATACATGTATCTATTCTTTTTCAAATTCTTTTCCCATTTAGGTTATTACAGAATATTGAGCAGCATTCCCTGTGGTTCAGATAAAAGCCATGAAACACTGTGATATTCCTTGCACCTGTGTGCTGGGCCCTCTCAATGAATCCCACCGTGAGGGTGTTTCTTCTTCCCACTCCTGAAGCTGAAGAAACTGAGGCTTTTGGAAGTGAGGTCAAGCAGTTAGCAAGTGACAGGAGGGGAATTCAACTCGAGTTTGTCTGCTGCTGGAGCCCATGCCCATAACCATCCTAAGTTACAGTGCCTGACAGTATTAGCCGCATGCTTTCAGCTGCCAGTGACCGAAGCCCAATGCAAACTAGCTTAATTGAAGGAAGGAATGAAAACACTAATTTGAAAAGATACATGCACCTCAATGTTCGTAGCAATGCTATTTACTATAGCCAAGATATGGAAGCAACCTAAGTGTCCAGCAACAGATGAATGGATAAAGAAGCTGTGATATTATATATGTGTGTGTGTATGTGTATATATATATATATATATATATATATATATATATATATATATATATATATATATGTAAAATGGAATATTACTCAGCCATAAAAATGAATAAACCCTTGCCATTTGTGACAACATGGATGAATACAGAGGGTATTATGCTAAGTGAAATATCACATATTGTATAATCCCATTTATGTGAAATATCCAGAATAGGCAAATCCATAGAAACAAAAAATAGATTAGTGGTTGCCAGAGGTTGGGGGAAGGGAAGTGAGGAGGGACTGCTAGTGGATATGAAGTTTCTTTTGAGGGTGATGAAAATGTTCTAAAGTTGATAGTGGTGATGGTTGTACAAGTCTGTCACTATACTGAAAACCGTCGAATTATACACTGTAAAAGGATGAACTTTATAGTATGTGAATTATATCTCAATAAAGTTATTTAAAAAAGTAAAAATAATAGAAGAAGGGAAACAGTTGATGGCAGGAATGGGCAGAATTTCACTATTCCACTGCCCTCCTTATGTGTATGACGGTTTGAGAAGCTTCCTGGGAAAGACTTCGTGCTAAAGGTGCTTGTTCAGCTCAAAGATTATGCACCATCCCTGAACCATAGAGGCAGAGAAAAATTATTTTACTAATCCCATAATTTTCTGAGAGTGACAAGAAGTGGTGTGTACATGAATCTGGGCATATGCACAGACTGGCTGGTATTGCCAGTTGCTTATCTCTTATCCATTCCTCTCATTCTTTCCCATTTTGTTTTAGGCAGGACTGTGCCCAAACACCTTCCCATCCTTCCTTGAAGCTAGTGGTAGCCATGTGAAAGCATTCTTGCCAATGAGATGTAAGCAGAGCTTTGTTAGAGGTGTGGGGGATAGCTTTTGCTTTTGTATTAAAAAGACATGCTCAGAACAGGCCTTCCTGTTGACCCATCCCCCTTCTCTCTGCCTGGGTCTTGGACTTGATGGCTGGAGCTAAAGCAGCCATTTTGTGGCCAAGAGAATCACAGACCCTGACAACATTAAAATGCTAAAACGATGGTAGCAACTACCTACGTCAGGGTACCTTTTGATTTCTTTCTTTCTAATCCTCTTTCTAATATTAACTTACATGCTTGTTTCTCACTTATTTGTGAGAAAAACCAATCCTTATTGTTTAGGTCCTTGTTAAGTCAAATGTGGTCTGTGGACCTACAACATCAGCATCACCTGGGAGCTTGTTAGAAATGCATCATCTTAGGCCTGCCCCAGCTTCCAAATCAGAATCTACAAGATCCTCAATTGATTCAGAGGCACATTAAAGTGGGAGAAGCCATGGTTTCAGTAATCACAGGAGTGTGGCTGATTGCAATCTAACCGAGACAGAGGTTGCCTAGACTCCACAAGATTGGATTAGGTGCCTTTTTTTTATCAACAATAGTGGGAGATCATCACAGGCAGCTGGAGTGGGAGAGAAGGAGCATGGCGGGACAGCCAGGAGGACTGGTGTGGGGCATTTTCCAGATGTTTGTTAAATACTTTCATGGTATGTACTACATTCCAGGCACTGTGACAAGCGTCATGCCAATAGTAGCTTATTTAATCTCCATGGCAACCTCATGACTCATTTCATGGGTGAGTAAACTGAGGCACAGATAGGGTCAATCACGGAGCTGGTGAGTGGCAGAGGCAGGATAGGAACCCATGCATTCTGTTTCCAGAGTCTGTGCTTTCTTCCCTGGAGTCTCCCCACAGGATTTGGGGAGAATTTTAAGGGAGCCAAAGCACCTACAGAGAGGGTACAAAGTGGGTAAGTATTCTTTCGTGTTCCTAGTGTGTTTTGGGAGGCGTGGGCTAAACCTGCATGATCTCACTGCATCTTCAAAACTTCATTTCATCAACATTTATCTGTTGAGTGCCCAATGTGTGCCTCGAACTGGGGGTATGACGGTGGCAAGACCCTGCTCCTGCCTCCACAGACCTGGCAGGGAGACGGACAGGTAAAGAGTTCTGATGTGGTGCAGTTAGTCCTGGGAAGGGGGTAAGCGAAGCGGGCATGAGCGGGACACCTAATCAAGAAGAGCTTGCAGGAGACAGAAGAGAGCCAGACGAGATGCAAAGGATGACCAGGAGATATTCAGGCAAATCTGGCTTGTGTAAAATGTGCTTCTGAGGGAACAACCAAAACAAAGACCCAGAAATGAACAGGAAAGTAGCCCTGGACGGCCACTGACACCATCTCCTCAAGAGCCAGCCCTGAAGAGAAGAGAGATTAATTAATTTCCATTTTACAGATATGGAAGCTGAGGCTCCAAGAGGCTAAGCAGTGTGTCAAATTCTAGTGTTACACAGCAAATAAGTAGCAGGGACAGGCTTGAAGTCTACCTCTGACACCAAAGGCTATGGTCCTTCAACCACACTTCATACTGTCCCTTCTAGAATCAGGAACCCTATGCCTCCTGGTGCCCAGAGACTTAGACCAGCAGTAACTCCAGTATAACTCCAATAGCTGGGGTCAAAAGATATTTCTTGGGGAGGGTGGGAGGGAGGGAGATGCAAGAGGGAAGAGAAATGGGAACATATTGTATATGTATAACTGATTCACTTTGTTATAAAGCAGAAGCTAACACACCATTGTAAGGCAATTATACTTCAATAAAGATGTTTAAAAAAAAAAAAAAAAAGATATTTCTCAGGGTTCCCTGGCACCCTCCCCTTTCTCTTGTGATTCTCCTGAACCCTAATGGGCTGAGGATCTCCAGGGTAAAGGTGCTTGATTGGCTATGCTCAGTAATTAGGTTCAAGGCGATGGGTGATGTGCCAGTCTGGCTGGCCTTACCCACCCCTGGGGAATGTTACCCACCTATGTGTCTCCACCCTGTTCCCTGATCCCACACATTTAGACATTCGCCAACATGTTAAATATCTTTCTAGCTTCTTTGACAAACCACTGGTCTGCTTCCACCCCGCATTTTCCCGTGCCTAACAAGGGGGGCTGATGTGTTATCAGACAGATTTCTGTCTGCTCTTTGGATTTGTTTGACACTGACCCAATGCCGCGAGGCTACCAAGGGGAATCTAGTCATCTTAGGTTGAATTAATGAAAGCACAGGGCTCAGAACCAGGGAGGTGGACTTGGATCAGCCCTCACCGGCCAAGAACACTCAGTTCTGGGAGGAAGGTTGCCAAAGGCAGCCAGTTCAGAGGAGACTATCCAGAGAGGAAGAGGCTCAAAGCCAAAGTGTATGAGTAATATTGAAAGAATTGGGGTTGTCTGGCCCGAAGCAGGAATGACTCAGGAAGAAATGGCTCCCGAACGAGGCTGCAGGGAAGAACTGCGGGGGTCTTATCTCGACATCACTTCAGAATCTATTCCTCTTCTGGCAGCCGGGTCTTCAGGCTCCCAAGCCCCTCTGGGTTCCTCGCTCACTCCCCTTACTAAGCTCTAACTTTCCCCTCTCCTCAAACCCACGACCTTGATTTCTCTTCTCTTATTTTTACAAATGATTTTGCCTTCTTTCCAGAGAAAATTGAGGCCAGAAAGAAAAAAAAAATTCTCTGCACCATCAACTAATTAGTATCCGAACTCATCCTCTCCCCCTTCCTTCTGGTCTTACGGGAGGGAGGCTGGACTCCTTCCCAGGTGATTGCTTCCGCCCCGACTCTGGAGGTCATCCATCAACCTTGTTCCTATTTCTTCAGCATCTCCCACTCTGCTGGTTCTTTCTCCTCCTCCTATATGGGAAGTCGAAGTCTCTCCCATCCTCAGCAAGCAAACAAACCTCCCGCTGCCCCCGCTGGTCGCCTCCTTTCCTATCTTCTCATGCAGGTAGTCTTTATACTCACTCTTCTGTTCCCAGATTCACACATAAACTCTATCAAATCTTCAAGCCATACCATATAAGCCAGTGCTATTTAAGATACTGGACAATATTGGGTTGAACCGTATGAAATTGACATGTTTCTGGCAACAGCTTTCTTGAGATATAATTCACATACTCTACAATTCACACGTTTAAAGTGTACAAGTCAATGGGTTTTAGTATATTCACAGAGTTGTGCAACCATCGCCATAATCAATTTTAGAACATTTTCATCATCCCAAGAAGAAACCTCAATACCGTTTATCTCCCACTCTAGTCCCCCAACTCTCCATCCCAGCCCTAGGCAACCACTAATCTACTCTGTGACTCTACGGATTTACCTATTTTGGACATTTCATGTAAATGGAATCATATAATATGTGATCTTTTCCCGAATGACTTCTTTCACTTAGGGTAATGTGTTCAAGATTCATTCATGTCATAGCTGGTATCAGTACTTCATTCCTTTTTATGGCCAAATCATATTCCATTGAATGGATATACACATTTCTTTATGCATTCATCAGTCGATAGACATTTGAGTTATTTCTACATTTTCACTATTATAAACAGAACTGTTAAAAACTTCTGTGTGCAAGTTTTTGGGTGGACACATGTTTTTATTTCTCTTAGGTGTATATTTAGAAGTGGAGTTGATGGGTCAGTATATATGGTAACTATATGTTTAATTTTTTGAGGAACTGATAGACTGTTTTCCAAAGTGGCTGCACCATTTTACATTCTCACCAGCAGTGTATGAGGGTGCCAGTTTCTCCACATCCTTGCCAACACTTGTTATTATCTTTTTGATTATAGCCATCCTAGTGCGTGTGAAGTGATATCTCACTGAGGTTTTTTTGGTTTTGGTTTTTTTGCATTTCCCACATAACTAATGACGTTGAGCATATTTTCATGTGCTTATTGGCCGTTTGTCTTGGAGAAATGTCATATAGATCCTTTGCACATTTCTTATTTGTGTTATGTGCCTTTTTTTTTAAATTGAAGTACAGATGATTTACAATGTGTTAAAGGTGTACAGCAAAGTGAATCAGTTATATATATATAACTATATATAAAACTATATATATGTATACACACACACGTACTTACATATTCTTTTTCAGATCCTTTTCCATTATCGGTTATTACAAGATATTGAATATAATTCCCTGTGCTATACAGTAGGTCCTTGTTGTTTCTCTATTTTATATATAGTAGTTTGTATCTGTTAATCCCAAACTTCTGATTTATCCCTCGTCCCCTTCCCCTTTGGTAACCATAAGATTGTTTTCTATGTCTGTGACTCTGTTTCTGTTTTGTAAATGACTTCATTTGTGTCGTTATTTTTAAATTCCACATATAAGTGATATCATATGATATTTGTCTTTCTCTGACTTACTTCGCTTAGTATGATAATCTCTAGGTCCATCCCTTTGCTACAAATGGCATTATTTCATTCTTTTTTAGGCTAATATTCCATTGTGTGTGTTTTATATTTATATATATATATATATATATATATATATATATATATATATATGAAACATCTTCTTTATCCATTCATCTGTCAATGGATACTTAGGTTGCTTTCATGTCTTGGCTATTGTAAATAGGGCTGCTATGAGCATTGGGGTGCATGTTTCTTTTCTAATTAGAGTTTCTGTCTTTTCCAGATATATGCCCAGAAGTGGGATAGCTGGATCATCTGGTAATTCTATTTTTAGTTTTTCAGGGAACCTCCACACTGTTCTCCATAGCGGCTGCACCAATTTACATTCTTACCAACAGTGTAGGAGGGTTCCCTTTTCTCCACACCCTCTCCAGCATTTATTATTTGTAGACTTTTTGATTATGGCCATTCAGACTGGTATGAGGTGATACCTCATAGTAGTTTTTATTTGTAGTTCTCTAGTAATTAGCGGATGTTGAGCATCTTTTCATTTAACGGTTGGTCATCCTTGAAGAAATGTCTGTTTAGGTCTTCTGCCCATTTTTTGACTGGGTTGTTTTTTTTGATGTTAAGTTGTGCGAGCTGTTCGTATATTTTGGAAATTAAGCCCTTGTTGGTCACACTGTTTGCAAATATTTTCTTCCATTCCGTAGGTTGTCTTTTCATTTTGTTTATGGTTTCCTTTGCTGTGCAGGGTTTTGTGTCTTTTTATTATTGAGTTCTAAGTGTTCCTTACATTGGTTTTCTAGATACAAGTCCTTCATCAAACATATGACTTGCAAGCATTTTCTTCCGTTATGTGGGTTATCTTTTCACTTTCTTGGTAATGTCCTTTGATGCACCAAAGTTTCTAATTTTCATGAAGTCCACTTTATCTATTTAATTTACCTATTTTGTTGTTGTTGCTTTGCTTTTAGTGTCATATCTAAGAAACCATTGCCAAATCCAAGATCATAAAGATTTACTCCTATGTTTTCTTCTAAGAGTTTTACGGTTTTAGTTCTTACATTTAGGTCTTTGATCCATCTTGAGTTAACGTTTTTATGTGCATAAGTTAGGGGTCAAACTTCATTCTTTTGCATTTGACTATCCTGTTGTCCCAGCACCATTTGTTGAAAAAACTACTCTTTCTCTCATTGAATTGTTTTAATATCCTTGTTGAAAATCAATTGATCATAAATGTGAGGGTTTATTTCCAGATTCTCAATTCTATTCCATTTATCTATATGTCTATCTTTATGTCAGTATCAAACTGTTTATTTACTATGTTTTGTAGTAACTTTTGAAATCAAGAAATATGAGTCCTCCAAATTTGTTCTTTTTTTTTTAGATAGCTCTGGCTATTCTGGGTCCCTTATACTTCCATATAAATTTTAGGACTGGCTTGGCAATTTCTATAAAGAATCCAGCTAGTATTCCAATACAGATTGTGTTAAATCTCTCAATCAATTTGAGGAGTGTTGCCATCTTAACAATATTAAGCATTCTGGATGTCCTTTAATTTGTTTAAATCTTCTCCAATGCAATTGTTGTTTCTGTAGTTCCAAAACAGTTGAATATTGGCAATTTAGTAATTTTCAACCTACTGTATAAAGAAAGTCAACTTTTTCCACAAAGCCGGCATATTGTTGATAAACAAACCAGAATCCAGTAGCATCTCAAAACCAAAATGCACCACAACCTGTTTGCTGTAACAAGGGTGGTGGTTTCCTGGGGGGAGGTGTGTCGGGGTGGAAACGGGGAGGGGGATGTGTGGAGTTACGTGTGTGTTCACTTTTGTAGTTCATTCAGCTTTTTTTTTTCACTAATTGAAATTTTTGTTTTATCAATCATAAAAGCATCCCAGTAAACTTTTTAATAAATTTTTTACTGGAGTATAGTTGATTTACGTTGTTGTGTTAGTTTCCGGTATACAGTAAAGTGAATCAGTTATACATATACATATATCCACTCTTTTTTAGATTCTTTTCCCATATAGGTCATTACAGAGTATTGAGTATCATTCAGCTTTTTTTTTTAAACAGCTGTTTTTAAACATTGTTCTAGATGTACCAAGATTTAAAGATAAGAAGTTTAAGAATTCCAACGTGGAGACAATATAATGATTATTCGCAGGTAGTATAATTACATATCTAGACAATCCAAGAGTACTATTGAAAAATCTCTTTTAAAAAGTTAAGAAAATCTCTTAGACACAATGAATTAAGTCTGAAAGGTAGTTGGTTGCAAAACAAATATCCAAAATCAACAGCATTTTTATGTTTCAGAAAAAAAGCTATGAAAAAAAAGGAAGAAAAACATTGTACTTAAAAGAGCACCAACACCCACTTTTACAATGTTGGCAAAACAAAAATGAAGGAAACTGAAAGAAGAAGCAAATGAAAATACATACCCTGTTCATCAATAAGAAGATTTAATGGTGTAAAGATGCATATTCTCCCTAAATTAACCTTTATTTTTAACTTTATATCAATAAAAATACATTATGAGTTTTTTTTGGAAGTAGACTCACTGAGTCTAAAGTTCAAATGGAAAAATAAACAAGTGAGGCTAGCCAGGAAAATTCTGAAGAAGAAAAGTAATAAAGAAGGATTAACCCTAGTATGCATTGAAGCATATTATAAAGCTGCTTTTATGAAAAAAGTTTGGTACTGGTACATAAAAAGAAAGGCAGATTAACGAAACAGGTTAGAATTCAGAAATAGACCTAAGTACATTTGAGAAGCTAGTATATGGTAAAGCTGTATTTCATATCAGGGAGAAAAGAAATAAAATCATACAATGCAGTAATCAGTACTGGGGTATTGGCTAGCCATTTGAGAAAATATAACTGAAAGCTGGGTGCTTATCTGATTTCTTACACCAGATAAATTCCAGACGAATAAACAATTTAAATGTAAATAAGTGACACAAAAAATAAGAAAACATGAACATGTGTACACACACATATAATTTTGAACTGAAGAAAATCTTTCTAAGCAAGCCACAAAACTCAGAAGCTGAACAGGAATGAATGGCAACATAAAAATTAAAATAACTGCATAGTATAAAAACAGCATAGACTAAGTTAAAAGATAGATAACATGCTAGGAAAAAAGTGTTTACAATTCAGACTACAAAAAAACAATTTCTTTAATATACAAAGAGCTCATAAATAAAAAGGAAAATATGAATAGCTTTAAAATTGGACAAAGGATATGAAGATGTAGTTCACAAAAAAGAAATCCAAATTGCTTTTAAACACATAAAAAGTTTCTCAACCTTGCTAGTAACTAAAGAAATATAAATTAAAATGAGATAACAGATTGGCAAAGATAAAAGTGTTTAATAGTATCCAAAAGGAGTGAGAGGAAATAAATGCTTTCATAAACTGTTGGCCAGGGTATAAATTGGCACAATCTCTTTGAAAGGCAATTTGGTGATACTTACCGCATTTAAAGATGTTCATAACCTTTGACCCAGTTAGTCCACTTCTATGAATCTGTTCCACAGATATCTCAAATACATTAACAAAGTTGTAAATAGAAGAATTCTTTTTTAACAATCACAAGTTAACAGAAAAGTTGGAAGTACAGAAAAAGAACTTTTTTCCCCCTGAACCATTTGAGAGTAAATTGCTGACGCAACCTGAAAATAGACCCAAATCCATGCCACATCACCCTGGAATAAATTAGTGCATATTTCCTACGAGCTAAGAAACTCTCCTGCATAACCTTAATACAATGATTGAAATCCAGAAATTAACATTGATATCATCTAATCCTCAAACCCTTTTCAGGTCCATAATTATCTGAATGATGTCTTTGTAGGGAAAGGATCCAGTTCAGAATCAAGCATTGTTTTTGTTTGCCGTATCTCTTTAATCTCCTCCAGCCAGTCTTTCCTTGATTTTCATAACCTTAACACTTAAAAAAATTACAAGCCAGTTATTTTGAAGAATGCCCCACAATTTAGTTGGTCTGAGGTTTCCTCATGATCAGGTTCAAGTAATGCATCTTCGACAGGAACAGCACAAAATGATGCTGTGTTCTTCTCATTGCATCCTACCAGGTGGTGCTAGATTTAGAAGTATCCGTCTCTTGATGATGTTCACTTTGATCACTCGACTGAGGGGGTGTCTGTCAGGCTTCTCCAACGTAAAGTTACTTGTTTTCCTTTTACATTTTTGAGTATTTTGTGGGAGGTGTTTTGAAATTGTGTAAATATCCTGTTCCTTGCCAAGCTTTCTTTTTGGAGGGGGGAACAGCTTTATTGACTCACATATTTAAAGTGTATAATTTGATAAGTTTTGACATATGTATACAGCTGTGAAACCATCACCACAATCAAAATAGTAAACATATCCATCACCCGCAAAAGTTTTCTCTTGCCTTTTTGTAATCTTTCCCTCTTGTCTTTCCCTGAATCTTCCCCATCGCCTGGCAAGCACTGATCTACTTTCTATTACTATAAAATAAGTTGTATTTTCTAGAATTTTATATAAACTGAACCATACAATTTGTACTAATTTTGGTCTGAGTTCATCCATGTTGTATATATCAATAGCTCATTTCTTTTAAGTGCTGAAGAATATTCCACCATATAGATTTATACCAGTTTGTTTATCCATTCCTCTGTTGATGGACAATTGGGTTGTTTCTAGTTTTGAAGTGTTACAAATGAAGCTTCTATGAACATTCATGCACAAGTCTTTGTGTGGACAAATGCACTCAAATCACTTGGGTAAGAATCTGGGAATGTAATCGCAAGGTTAAAAGGTAGGTGTGTGCTTATCTTTTTAAAAAAACTATCAAAATGGTTTTCCAAAATAATCGAATAATTTTACATTCCCACCAGCAGTGTATGAGAACTACAGTTGCTTCACATCCTTACCAACAATAGTATAATGAGTCTTTTTAATTTTGGACATTTTTTACAGGTGAGTAGTGGTATCTTGTTGTGGTTTTAATTTGCATTTCTCTAATTACTAAAGCTTTCGAGCATGTATATATCTTATTTACTGAAGGTCTGTTCAAATCTTTGGCCCATTTTAAAAAAATAGGTTGCTTTCTTATTGAGTTTTGTGACTCCTTTATGTATTCTGGATATAAATTCTTTATGTGATTTGCAAATATTTTCTCCCAGTCTGTGGTTTTTCATTCTCTGAACAGCATCTTTTAAAGAGTGGAAATGTTTAATTCTGATACCTTATGGACTGTGTTTTTGGTGACTATGAAATCATTGCTTAACCCAAGGTCACAAAGATTTCTCCTATATTTACTTCCAAAAGTAGTTGAGTTTTTTTTTCAAAGTTTTTTAGTTTTTGTTTTCATATTTAGGTATATGGTCTATTTTGCGTTAATTTTTGTATATGATATGAGGTAAGGGTTGAGGTACTATTTTTTGCATATAAATATCCAGCAAAATTTATTGAAAAGATTATCTTCACTCCACTGAATTGTCTTTGCACCCTTTGCTGAAAATAGATTGACCATATGTGTATAGGTTTACTTCTGGACTCTCTGTTCTGTTACATTGATCCATTTGTCTATCTTGATAACTGCTGCTTTCTAGTAAGTCTTGAAGTTGGGTTGTCTACATCCACCAATTGTTTGGTCTTTTTCAAGGTTATTTTTGCTATTATATGTCCTCTACAGTTCTAGATGAGATTTAGAATCAACTTGTCGATTTTCACCAAACCGCCCCCCCAAAAAAAACCTGATGGGATTTTGATTATCATTACATTAAATCTATACATCAAATTGGAAGAACTGACATCCGAATAATACTGAGTCTTCCGATTCATAAACACCATATATCTCTGTTTATTTAGGTACACTTTAATTTCTCTCAGTAATATTTTGTAGTTATCAGGGTATAGGTTTTGCACATGTTCTGTCAGATTTATGCCTAAGCATTTCATATTTTTGATGCCATTGAAAATGGTTGTGATTTTTAATTCCAAATTCCTATTGATCATTGCTATTGTATAGAAATATAAGTGATTTTTGTATGTTGCTTTTGTATCCTACAGCCTTACTAAACCTACTTATTAATTCTAGTAGCATTTTTTAGATTCCATCGAACACTCTGCATAGAAAGTGAATAAAGACAGTTGTACTTCTTCATTTCCACTTTTTTGCATTGACTGGAACTTCCAGAACAATGTTGAATAGAAGACGTTCGAGCAGGCATCTTTGTCTTATTCCTGATATTAGAGGAAAAATATTCAGTATTCCATCATTAAGTACAATGTTAGTTGTAGAATTTTTATAGATACCCTTTATCATGTTGAGGAAATTCCCTTCTATTCCTAGTTTGCTATGAGGTTTTTTTTGTTTAAATAAGGAATAAATATTGGATTTTGTCCAAAACTTTCTCTGCATCTATGAGATGACTATGTGGTTTTTCTTTTATAGTTTTATAATATGATGAATTACATTGATTTCATTTCTGGGATAAATACCACTTGGTTGTGGAATATATATATGTCTTTTTATGTATGGTTGGGTTTGTTTTGCAAAAAAATTTTAAATTCATGCATTTGTGTTCATTAGAGATGTTGGTCTGTAGTTTTCTTTTCTTGTAATATCTTAGCCTTTGTTACTGGAGTAATTTTGACTTCCTAGCAGGAAATAGGAAATAGTTCCTCCTCTTCAATTTTATGGAAGAGTTTGGTAGATTTTTATATTATTTATTTCTTAAATATTTGCTAGAATAAATGAAGAAACCTTAACCTGGAGTTTTCTTCATGGGACGGTTTTTAACTATAAAGTTAAATTTTTAAATAGATAAAGGACCATGCAGGTCATCTCTTTCTTCTTGAGTGAGTTTTTGTAGTTTGTCTTTCAAGGAATTTGACCATTTTACGTAAGTTGCTGAATTTTTGGCATAAACTGGTTCACAATATTCCCTTATTATCATTTTAATAGCTATTGAATTCATAGTGTTATCACCTCACTCATTTCTGATATTACTACTTTGTGTCTTCTATCTTTTTTTCTGGCTAAACATTTATGAATTTTATTGATAAAACTAGTTTATCAAAGAACTAGTTTTTTGCCTCATTGATTTCTCTCTCTCTCTCTTTTTTTTTCTGTTTCACTTATTACCACCCTGATCTTTATTATTTCCTTTCTTATTATTTTGGGTTTCATTTGCTTTTCTTTTTCTGATGTCTTAAGTTAGAAACTGAGGTCATTGATTTGAGACCTTATTTTCTAATATAGATATTTAGTGTGCCATAAATGTCCCTCTAAGTACTGCATTAGCTACATTCTACAAATTTTGGTATATTTTCATTTTCATTTTTCATACTTTATAACTTCCTTTTTGATCTCTCCTTTGACCCTTGGGTTATTTAGAAGTGTGTTATTTTGTTTCCAAATATTTGGGGATTTCTCAGATCTTTTTCTGTTATCAATTTCTAATTTTATTCTGTTGAGTATGATAACATGCCATGTATGATTGGAATTCTCTTTCATTTATTGAGACTTTTATGACTAAGGATATTGTTTATCTTCGTAAGCATTCTGCATGCAATTGAAAAGGATGTGTATTCTGCTGTTATTGTGTAGAGTATTCTGTATATGTGAATTAAGTCAAGTGGTTGATAATATTGTTCACTTGTTCTATGTTCTTACTGATTTTCTGTCTACTTGTTCTATCAATTATTGAGCGAGAGGTGTTGAAATCTTTGGATACAATTGTGGATTTGTCTTTTTCTCCTTTCAGTTATGTCAATTTTTGCTGTGTTTTGAAGCCCTCCTAGCAGCTGCATAAACTTAGGATTGTTATGCCCTCCTGATGAAGTGACCCATTATCATTACAAAAGAATCATCTTTTTCCCTGGTAATGGTCTTTGCTCTAAAATCTACTTTGTCTGGTATTAATATAACCACTTCAGCTTTCTTTGGATTGGTGTTAGCCTAGTTTATTTTTTCCATCCTTTTGCATTTGACTTGTTTGTGTCTTAGTATTTAAAGGGGGTTTCTTGTATGCAGCATACAGTTGGATCCTTCTTTTTTATCCATTCTGTTTCTGCCTTTAATTGAGATGCTTAGACAACTTACATCTGATGTGACCTGGTAGATTTAAATTTTACATTTTGGCTATTTGTTTTCTGTTTGTCCTGTTTGTTCTTTCTTTCCATTTTCCTTTTTTTTTTTTTCCTGTATACTTTTAGTTCTGTAATTTTTATGACTTCATTTTACTACTTTGTAGGATGCCAAGAACTTTTAATGGTTGGAGGACAGTCTTTTAACAAATGGCGATGGGAAAACTGGATATCCACCTGCAAAAGAATAAAGTTGAACCCTTACTTTACACCTTTTTACTCCTCTGTTGGCTTATTAGCCATAACTATTTATTGTATTATTTTAGCAGTTGCTTCAGGGTTTACATTTACAGTCTTAACTTATCATAGTCTACCTTTAAGCAATAGTATACATCTTAGTAAACAGACATTACAACAATACATCCATTTCTCCCCTCCCAGATTTTGTGTTACTTTGTCTTACATTTTATTTCAACATATGTTGTCAACCCCATAGTATCTTTTTCTCATTTTTGTTTTAAACAATTATCTTCTAATGATATTTAAATAATAAGAAAAATATTTTTCATATTTATCTATGATTTACCTATGTAGGTACCATTTGCAGTGCGCTTTATCATTTATATAATCTGGATTTCTATCTTGCTCATTTTCCTTCTGTCTGAGGACTTCATTTTACAACTTTTTTTTTTTTTTTTTTGTAGTACAGATCTGCTGGTGACAATTATTTCAGATTTTCTAAACTTGAAAAGTCTTTATTTTAAAAGACTTTTAAAAGTATTTTTGCAGGTAATAGGATTCTAGGTTGACCAAATTTTTTTCTTTTATTGCTTGAAATATGTTGTTCCATGTCTTCTTGCTTGCATTGTTTCTAACAAGAAGTCTGTTGTTATCTGACTCTATTCCTCTAATCCTTCCAATATTTCCCAATCTTGAATTATTTCATGACATGAAGGCACTATTCAGTTCTCAGCTAAAGACCCAAACATGACCCTCTGCAGATCTCCAGAGCCCTCCATGTGTGTGGTTCTCTGCTTTCTGGGGCTCTGACCTGTCAATCTAGCCACCTTGACTGCTCCAGACTCTCAGCTACATTGTCTCAATTCAGGGAGTCCACTCTGCTTGGGTTCCCCCTCCCTGTACCACTGTACCATTGCCTGGAAGCTATCCTCAAACAGTAGTCTAGGGCAATCATAGGGCTCACTTCATTTGTTTCCCCTCCCTCAGGGATCACCCTCATTCACTCCTTGATGTTCAATATCTTAAAAACTGTTGTTTCATAAATTTTGTTTGTATTTTTAGCTTTTTCAGAAGGGAGGGTAAATAGAGTTTTGGTTGCTCCACCTTGGTTGGAAGTGGATGAGGAAGCCCCTATTCCTCACCTAATGTTTAATGAATGAATGAATGATATACATTTGTGTCTACGCAGATATACAGTTTCCTATTTTATTGAGAGGGTTGTAATCCCTTACTATCTTTATTTATTTTAGTGTTAAAATTACCCTAAATTTGGTCAGTGGGTATAAAAAAATTTAAATATAAAAATGCTCAATGCAGCATTTCTTCATCAAAATTAATGGACTGAGAGTAAAGGAGATTTGCCCTCAAGGCAAAGCAGGTGCCATTATCACTTGTTCAATTCAGAGAAAAAGGGCAACAATAACTGATTACTTTAGCAGTAAATGTTGAGGGACCTAGTAAGAGGTAGATGTACCTACTTTATCCTCAACAAAACAATGAAGGTGCCTGGTGGATCTGGTGGAAAACAAAAGCATTATGAAAGAATGTTGCTTGCATCTGTAAGATAAAGCAAAACCCAGCAGATCTAAGAAAGTAAGCAGATGTCTAGGAGAATCTATTTCTTGCTGGTAGTCAAGATGGTCACAAGCAGGTACCTGGGAGAACAATGATGCTCCTTGACACACCTGGTGGGGCTGCTTGGAAGAAAGACAACATTCATTCTTCATCATTCAACAAATATTAATTCAACGTTTGATACCCCTGGGCACCACTCTAGGTACTGGGAATACAACTCTGAATATCACAGACAAGTCCCCACTCTTACGGACCTTACATGGCAGCAGTGACTGGAAAAAATGAGTTATCTCATGAGAACATGTAAGATTCCAGCCCTAAATGCTCAAGCGGTCCTTTCTAGGGGGGGCTGAGTTTCCACCTGAATAGGAAGGGAAAACAATCAGTGAAGTCTAGGTTAGTTTTGATACATGAATCCCATCTATATTAGTATGAGGTCCAGAGAACCTCAGCGAAGGTTTATTAAAGTAGGAAGCGTTTGAGCTGGGCTTTGAAGTAGAAGTTTATGTTAAGTATACATAATAGGAGAGATGTTCCACCCAGAAGAAATAACATGTTTCAGTCAGAGAGGCTTTGAAAAACATGAGAAAGTAGCAATAACTCAGTGTCACTGGAACACAAAATAGGAATTCTAAGAAATAGGGTAGGTTACATAGTAAGAGTTCTTGAAGAAGGGTTCTTTTATGCTAAGCAAGGGGGTTCAGTTAATATTCTATAGAGTACAGAGATCTCTTTAAGAATTTTTAGGTCCTTCAGCTCCAGTACGCTACCCCTCTGCTCTGTTGGAACCTGTGCTCAACATCCTTAATTACAGCCACTTGGGCTCTGGGGGAAACTGTGGAAAACTAGTCAAGTAAAGTCAAAGTGAGTTTCAGATACGTTAGAAGGGTGGTTCAGCCGTGTGGCTGACAGGGTCTTGGTGAATCGGCCAGGTGTCAGGCCTGAGCCTCTGAGGTGGGAGAGCTGAGTTCAGGACATTGGTCCACCAGAGACCTCCCAGTCCCACATAATATCAAACAGCAAAAGCTCTCCCAGAGATCTCCATCTCAACGCTAAGACCCAGCTCCACTCAATGACCAGGAAGCTACAGTGCTGGACACCCTATGCCAAACAACTAGCAAGACAGGAACACAACCCCACGCATTAGCAGAGAGGCTGCCTAAAATCATAATAAGTTCACAGACACCCCAAAACACACCACCAGAAGTGGTCCTGCCCACCAGAAAGACAAGATCCAGCCTCATCCACCAGAACACAGGCACCAGTCCCCTCCAGCAGGAAGCCTACACAACCCACTGAACCAACCTTACCCACTGGGAGCAGACACCAAAAACAACAGGAACTACGAACCTGCAGCCTGCAAAAAGCAGACCCCAAACACAGTAAGTTAAGCAAAATGAGAAGACAGAGAAATATGCAGCAGATAAAGGAGCAAGGTAAAAACCTACCAGACCAAACAAATGAAGAGGAAATAGGCAGTCTACCTGAAAAAGAATACAGAGTAATGATAGTAAAGATGATCCAAAATCTTGGAAATAGAGAAAATACAAGAAAATTTAATGAGGACCTAGAAGAACTAAAGAGCAAACAGGGCTTCCCTGGTGGCACAGTGGTTAAGAATCCTCCTGCCAATGCAGGGGACACGGGTTCGAGCCCTGGTCCAGGAAGATCCCACATGCCGCGGAGCAACTAAGCCCATGCGCCACAACTACTGAGCCTGCGCTCTAGAGCCCACGAGCCACAACTACTGAACCCATGTTCTGCAACTATTGAAGCCCCTGCTCCTAGAGCCCATGCTCCACAACAAGAGAAGCCACCGCAATTAAAAGCTCGTGCACCGCAATGAAGAGTAGTCCCCACTCGCCGCAACTAGAGAAAGCCCACATGCAGCAACGAAGACCCAACATAGCCAAAATAAATGAATAAATAAAATTAATAAAGAGAAAAAAAAATAAAGAGCAAACAAACAATGATGAACAACACAATAAATGAAACTTAAAATTCTCTAGAAGGAATCAATAGCAGAATAAATGAGGCAGAAGAATGGTAAGTGACCTGGAAGATAAAATAGTGGAAATAACTACTGCAGAGCAGAATAAAGAAAAAAGAATGAAAAGAATTGAGAACAGTCTCAGAGAACTCTGGGGCAACATTAAACACACCAACATTCGAATTATAGGGGTCCCAGAAGAAGAAGAGAAAATATTTGAAGAGATTATAGTTGAAAACTTCCCTAATATGGGAAAGGAAATAGTCAGTCAAGTCCAGAAAGCACAGAGAGTCCCATACAGGATAAACCCAAGGAGAAACACACCAAGACACATATTAATCAAACTATCAAAAATTAAATACAAAGAAAAAATATTAAAAGCAGCAAGGGAAAAACAATGAATAACATATAAGGGAATCCCCATAAGGTTAACAGCTGATCTTTCAGCAGAAACTCAGCAAGCCAGAAGGGAGTGGCAGGACATATTTAAAGTGATGAAAGGGAAAAACCTACAACCAAGATTTCTCTACCCAGCAAGGATCTCATTCAGATTCGACGGAGAAATTTAAACCTTTACAGACAGCAAAAGCTAAGAGAATTCAGCACCACCAAACCAGCTTAACAATAAATGCTAAAGGAATTTCTCTCGGCAGGAAACACAAGAGAAGGAAAAGACCTACAATAACAAACCCAAAACAATTAAGAAAATGGTAATAGGAACATACATGTCGATAATTACCTTAAATGTAACTGGATTAAATGCTCCAACCAAAAGACATAGACTGGCTGAATGGATACAAAAACAAGACCCATATATATGCTGTCTACAAGAGACCCACTTCAGACCTAGGGACACATACAGACTGAAAGTGAGAGGATGGAAAAAGATATTCCATGCAAATGGAAATCAAAAGAAAGCTGGAGTAGCAAGTCTCATATCAGACAAAAGAGACTTTAAAATAAAGACTATTACAAGAGACAAAGAAGGACACTACATAATGATCAAGGGATCAATCCAAGAAGAAGATACAACAATTGTAAATATTTATGCACCCAACATAGGAGCACCTCAATATATAAGGCAAATGCTAACAGCCATAAAAGGGGAAATTGACAGTAACACAATCATAGTAGGGGACTTTTAACACCCCCCTTTCACCAATGGACAGATCATCCAAAATGAAAATAAATAAGGAAACGCAAGCTTTAAATGATACATTAAACAAGATGGACTAATCGATACTTATAGGACATTCCATCCAAAAACAACAGACTACACTTTCTTCTCAAGTGCTCATGGAACATTCTCTGGGATAGATCATATCTTGGGTCACAAATCGAGCCTTGGTAAATTTAAGAAAATTGAAATCACATCAAGTATCTTTTCGGACCACAACGCTATGAGAGTAGATATCAATTACAGGGAAAAAAAATCTGTACAAAATACAAACACATGGAGGATAAACAATACACTACTAAATAACCAAGAGATCACTGAAGAACTAAAAGAGGAAATCAAAAAATACCTAGAAACAAATGATAATGAAAACACGATGACCCAAAACCTACGGGATGCAGCAAAAGCAGTTCTAAGAGGGAAGTTTATAGCAATACAATCCTACCTCAGGAAACAAGAAACATCTCAAATAAACAACCTAACCTTACACCTACTGCAATTAGAGAAAGAAGAACAGAAGACCCCCAAAGTTAGCAGAAGGAAAGAAATCATAAAGATCAGAACAGAACTAAATGAAAAAGAAATGAAGGAGATGATAGTAAAGATCAGTAAAACTAAAAGCTGGTTCTTTGAGAAGATAAACAAAATTGATAAACCATTAGCCAGACTCATCAAGAAAAAAAGGGAGAAAACTCAAATCAATAGAATTAGAAATGAAAAAGGAGAAGTAACAACTGACACTGCAGAAATACCAAGGATCATGAGAGATTACTACAAGCAACTCCATGACAATAAAATGGACAACCTGGAAGAAATGGACAAATTCTTAGAAAAGCACAACCTTCCGAGACTGAACTGGGAAGAAATAGAAAATATAAAGAGACCAATCACAAGCACTGAAATTAAAACTGTGATTAAAAATCTTCCAACAAACAAAAGTCCAGGACCAGATGGCTTCACAGGTGAATTCTATCAAACATTTAGAGAAGAGCTAACACCTATCCTTCTCAAACTCTTCCAAAATATAGCACAGGGAGGAACACTCCCAAACTCATTCTACAAAGCCACCATCACCCTGATACCAAAACCAAAGATGTCACAAAAAAAGAAAACTACAGACCAATATCACTGATGAACATAGATACAAAAGTCCTCAACAAAATACTAGCAAACAGAATCCAACAGCACACTAAAAGGATCATACACCATGATCAAGTGGGGTTTATCCCAGGAATGCAAGGATTCTTCAATATACGCAAATCAATGTGATACACCACATTAACAAATTGAAGAATAAAAACCACATGATCATCTCAGTAGATGCAGAAAAAACTTTTGACAAAATTCAACTCCCACTTATGATAAAATCCCTCCAGAAAGTAGGCATAGAGGGAACTTACCTCAACATAATAAAGACCATATATGACAAACCCACAGCCAACATCATTCTCAATGGTGAAAAACTGAAAGCATTTCCACTGAGATCAGGAACAAGACAAGGCTGCCCACTCTCACCACTATTATTCAACATAGTTTTGGAAGTTTTAGCCACAGCAATCAGAAAAGAAAAAGAAATACAAGGAATCCAAATCGGAAAAGAAGAAGTAAAACTGTCACTGTTTGCAGATGACATGATACTATACATAGAGAATCCTAAAGATGCTACCAGAAAACTACTAGAGCTAATCAATGAATTTGGTAAACTAGCAGGATACAAAATTAATGCACAGAAATCTCTTGCATTTCTATACACTAACAACAAAAAATCTGAAAGAGAAGTTAAGGAAACACTCCCATTTACCATTGCAACAAAAAGAGTAAAATACTTAGGAATAAACCTACCTAAGGAGACAAAAGACCTGTATGCAGAAAACTATAAGACACTGATGAAAGAAATTAAAGATGATACAAGCAGATGGAGAGATATACCATGTTCTTGGATTGGAAGAATCAACATTGTGAAAACGACTATACTACCCAAAGCCATCTACAGATTCAATGCAATCCCTATCAAACTACCAATGGCATTTTACACAGAACTAGAACAAAAAATTTCACAATTTGTATGGAAACACAAAAGACCCCGAATAGCCAGAGCAATCTTGAGAAAGAAAAATGGAGCTGGAGGAATCAGGATCCCAGACTTCAGACTATACTACAAAGCTGCAGTCATCAAGACAGTATGGTACTGGCACAGAAACAGAAATATAGATCAATGGAACAGGATAGAAAGCCCAAAGGTAAACCCACGCACATATGGTCACCTTATCTCTGATAAAGGAGGCAAGATTATACAATGGAGAAAAGACAGCCTTTTCAATAAGTGGTGCTGGGAAAACTGGACAGCTACATGTAAAAGAATGACATTAGAACACTCCCTAACACCATACACAAAAATAAACTCAAAATGGATTAAAGACCTAAATGTAAGGCCAGACACTATAAAACTCTTAGAGGAAAACATAGGCAGAACACTCTATGACATAAATCACAGCAAGATCCTTTTTGACCCACCTCCTATGGAAATAGAAATAAAAACAAAAATAAACAAATGAGACCTAATGAAACTTAAAAGCTTTTGCACAGCAAAGAAAACCATAGACAAGTCGAAAAGACAACCCTTGGAATGGGAGAAAATACTTGCAAACGAACCAACTGACAAAGGATTAATCTCCAAAATATACAAGCAGCTCATCCAGCTCAATATCAAAAAAAACAAACAACCCAATCCAAAAATGGGCAGAAGACCTAAATAGACATTTCTCCAAAGAAATATACAGATTGCCAAAAGAAACATGAAAGGATGCTCGACATAGCTAATCATTAGAGAATTGCAAATCAAAACTACAATTAGGTATCACCTCACACTGGTCAGAATGGCCATCATGAAAAAATCTACAAACAATAAATGCTGGAGAGGGTGTGGAGAAAAGGGAACCCTCTTGCACTGTTGGTGGGAATGTAAATTGATACAGCCACTGTGGAGAACAGTATGGAGGTTCCTTAAAGAAGTAAAAATAGAACTACCATATGACCCAGCAATCCCACTACCGGGCATATACCCTGAGAAAACAGTAATTCAAAAAGAGTCATGTACCACAATGTTCATTGCAGCTCTATTTACAATAGCCAGGACATGGAAGCAACCTAAATGTTCATCGACAGATGAATGGATAAAGAAGATGTGGCACATACATACAATGGAATATTACTCAGCCATAAAAAGAAACGAACTTGAGTTATTTGTAGTGAGGTGGATGGACCTAGAGACTGTCAAACAGAGTGAAGTAAGTCAGAAAGAGAAAAACAAATACCGTATGCTAACACATATATATGGAATCTAAAAAAAAGGAAAAAAATGGTTATGCAGAACCTAGGGGCAGGACAGGAATAAAGATGCAGACGTAGAGAATGGACTTGAGGACACGGGGAGGGGGAAGGGTAAGCTGGGACAAAGTGAGAGAGTGGCATGGACATATATACACTACCAAACGTAAAATAGATAGCTAGTGGGAAGCAGCTGCATAGCACAGAGAGATCAGCTCGGTGCCTTGTGTCCACCTAGACTGGTGGGATAGGGAGGGTGGGAGGGAGACGCAAGAGGGAGGAGATATGGGGATATATGTATACATATAGCTGATTCACTTTGTTATAAAGGAGCAACTAACACACCATTGTAAAGCAATTATACTCCAATAAAGATGTTAAAAAAAAAAAAAAAGAATTTTTAGCAGCAGCAGCACCTGATGAGACTTACTTGTTAGGAAACCAGTTTGGTAGCAGTGTGGATATTTGGATAGAGGGAGGTAAGCAAGCATGGAAGAATCATTCCTTCATCCAGTAAATTTTATTAAGGGCCTAATATGTACTAGGCAACCTGCTGGATGCAAAAGATATAGTGAGAACAAGGCAGGTATTGTCCTTGCTCTCCTGGAGCTTATAAAGAATCTGGAGAGGGCTTCCCTGGTGGTGCAGTGGTTGAGAGTCTGCCTGCCAATGCAGGGGACACGGGCTCGAGCCCTGGTCTGGGAAGATCCCACATGCCGCGGAGCAACTGGGCCCGTGAACCACAACTACTGAGCCTGCGCGTCTGGAGCCTGTGCTCCGCAGCAAGAGAGGCCGCGGTAGTGAGAGGCCCGCGCACTGCGATGAAGAGTGGCCCCCGCTCGCTGCAACTGGAGAAAGCCCTCGCACAGAAACGAAGACCCAACACAGCCAAAAATAAATAAATAAATAAATAAATTAAAAAAAAAAAAGAATCTGGAGAATCAAAAATTAAACAAATAATGATGGAAGTACTACATTACAAATGTGATCATGCCAGAAAGCAGAAGTAGAGGATGCCTTTAGAATATGTCATTGGGAGACCTAATAAAGTCAAGGCGGGTGGTGGTCAAAAAGGTCTATCCTGAGGAAGTGACATGTGGTTGAGAGCTGAAGGATGGTAAGGCTGGGTGTAGAACTGGACACGTTTTAGAAAACGAAAGAAAAGCCCTTTGGAGAGTTCTCTGGTGGTCCAGGGGTTAGGACTTGGCACTTTCATGGCTGTGGACTGGGTTCAGCCCCTGGCTGGGGAACTAAGATCCTGCAAGCCATTTGACATGGCCAAAAAAAACCCCAAAAGCCCTTGGATTGAATTGTGTGGAGCAAGGAGAGAGGGGTGGTGGCTGGAGATAACACTGGGAGACCTTGCAGACCATGTTAAAGATACTAGGCTTTGAATCAAGAGCCCTGGAAAGCCTTTGAATGATTTTAATAAGTTCAGGAGTAAGATGATCAAGTTTTCAATTTAAGAAAAATCACTGAGGCTGCTGAATGGAGAATGATTTCATGTGAACGTGTATAAAGCTGGTGCAGATGTGGCGCACCAGAGCCCCTCCTGGGATTGGAAATGTAACCTGGTGTAACCACTTCAGAAACACCGTACAGCTTCTTATGTAGTTAAGAATGAACTTATTCTGTGATTCAGTATTTCTATTCCTAGCTGTTTATCCAAGAGAGATAGAAACATATGTCTACTGTCCACAAAAAAAGAAAAAAGAAAGAAAAAAGAAAAGACTTGTACAAGAATACAGCTTTATTCATAGCAGCTTTATTCATAATAACCTCAAACTGGAAACAAGTGTCAATCAACAGGAGGATGGTAAACAAACCGTGGTACATTCATTTAATGGGATAATTCTCAGTAACAAAAAGGAATGAACTTCTGGCACATGCAACAATATGAATGACTAGGATATATTCAGCAAGAGAAGTTAGGCACAAAAGTATATATATATGCATACTATATGGCTCCATCTATATGAAGTTCCAGAACAGACAGTACTAACCCATAGTGATATATATCAGAAAAGTGGTTTCTTGGTGTCAGGTGTGGGGTGGGGGGGGGGCCAGGGGCGGGGGGGATCAGGTGAGTGATGAAAAGGGGCTCAAGGGAATTTTCAGGGCTGACCAAGTGTTCTATATAGTGATTTTGGTTACACTAATTTTGGTATTTATTTTGACAAATAACTACACGGGTGTATTTATTTGTCAAAACTCATCAATTTTTTTTTTACTTCAAATGTGTGCATTTTATTGTATGTAAACTACACCACAACAAAAAAGAGAGGGGAAGAAAAGTGAATCGGTGGCGTTTTCAGGGTATACCATGGGGGCTGGCAGTGGAGAAATAGGGGAAGGGAAAAATAAGAGAAGTTTGGAAACAAAGTAACAGTGATACATTGGATGAGTGGGAGGGAAGAGTCAAAATTGACTCAGGTTTCTGGCTGGGGCAGCTTAGTGCGGGGTATTACTGCTGCTTGGGGGAAATTGTCTCTTTGGGGGCAGGTTTGTGTGTGGTGGGGGGAATGGGACAGAGAAGGAATAAGGCTAAATTCTTTTATTTTTTTTTAATTTTATTTTATTTTTGGCTGCATTGGGTTTTCGTTGCTGCGCGTGGGCTTTCTCTAGTTGCCGCGAGCGGGGCTACTCTTTGTTGCGGTGCGCGGGCTTCAGATTGTGGTGGCTTCTCGTGTTGCAGAGCACGGGCTCTAGGTGCGCGGGCTTCAGAAGTTGCAGCACACAGGCTCGGTAGTTGTGGCTCACGGGCTCTAGAGCGCAGGCTCAGTAGTTGTGGCGCACAAGATTAGTTACTCCGCAGTATGTGGGATCTTCCCGGACCAGGGCTCAAACCCGTGTCCCCTGCATTGGCAGGTGGATTCTTAACCACTGCGCCAGCAGGGAAGTCCGGAATAAGGCTAAATTCTGACACATCAATCTGAGGAGCGTGATTTGTCCCCATTATACGACCCTTAATCCTGTTAATCGTGCCTTGCTAGGTTGTCACTGGAGTAGCATTCCTCTGCTCTTTCCTCAATCCACAGCAATGGTTCTCCATAGAGTAATATTTCACCTCCACTCCTCAGAGGGGTGGGGGAAACTGCTGAAGGGGTTTGGGTTGTCACAAAGAGGTGGGATTCAGTGGAGAGGGGCTGGACAGGGACAGTCCCACAAAATGTAGGACCCCCCGACCCCGGACATTCTCATGAGTGAAAGCATGTTTATAATTATCCGAGGACCTAACTCTTTACTTTTTTCAGTGTTACTATACACTTAAATTTTCAGTAATTCAATGTTCCCCTAAATTGAAAGAGAATTGTTCTCTAGTTGTTCAGAACTTGACTGAGAGTTGTTCTCTCTTCCAGATAAATTACATCTCCAGCATCACTACAGTTCTTGGTGTACGAGTAGTTATTTCAGCACTGCTGCATTTGTAGGAGTGATTCAACACATAGGTGCCAGGATCTGCCTACTTTACTGAGTCTTCCAGTGTAGACCATTACTGAGTATTTCCATAGTGAAAGACATTTTAGTTTATTTACTTTTCTTTGACTTTATTTCAGATATGTCATTTTATGTGATTTTAAAATTATATGTTAGGTAGCTTATACTATCTATGATGATCATTTAGGGATAGAAAGGGTGGTGTTACAAAATATTTCTTATCAAAGGGAGCTGCGGGGTCTAATTCAGTTGAGAAAAACAGATCTACAATGTAGTGGTTAGTGATCCAGGCTCGGAAGCCAAATTGCTTGATTTTTACCACTTATTATTTAGGTGACTCTGGGCAAGTTAATTATCCTCATCTGTAAAATGGGGATAACATCATTGGGCTGTGTGAGGACAATGATAATGATCAGTTAATATTTTTAAAGCACTTAGAACAATGCATAATTGGCATGTATTAAGTACCAAATAGATTTTAGTTAAATAAAATAACTGTACTCTTTCCAGGAAATCTCATTTGTGTTCATGTTTTCAATATCCATTTATACATTATTGTGAAAATTTTTCTAAATTTAAAAATATTTTGAGTGAGTTTTGTCTAAATATATATATATATATTTCACGATGGTATTTGGTAGAGACTTGGGAGAAAAAATAATCCTTTCAAGTACATAATTTTTCAAGTATTAGGCTAGTCATTTACCCTTCTTAGATAAGGAAGAGAGGGTTGAAGAATACTTAAGCTCTGGTAACCTCAGAAACCAAAGGAACAAAAAACCCAAGGAAGAAAGACAAATGGAGAAGAGATCTTATTTACGTTTAATTTTGTACAGCCTCTGTTTCTTACTATGCTCACTAAGAAGAAGCAAGAAGCTTCCTGAGATAGTTACAGATTCTCCCAGAGCTATTCCATAAAAAGCTATGGTAGGAAAGTCATTTAATGTTATATACAAATTCTCAAACTGGAAACTTCAACCATAAGGCATGCAACATATTATAATTTCACTTAATCTAGAGAATATGCTTGTTGTAGGAAATGGCATTTGCTTACTTAAACCAGCTATGTTAGTGAAACCCATTACTCTGTAAAAACCTTGTTTCTGGTTTTGTCCCTAATTGTTTATACAAGTAAGTAAAAATGGTGGCACCAGTGGATTTAAAGCTAAATACAATACGAAGCCTGTTTTCATCCACAATAAGGACCCACAGTTTAAGCCTCCAGCCTGAGACCCTTCCTCTGCTGTTCCCTAGGTGCTGGGTTGGCTGCCCCTTATCTTTCAGCTCTCAGATGAAGCTTTACATTTTCAAAGAAACCTTCTTTGACCACACAATCTATGTAATGTTCCTTTGTTTCATGCTTAGCACAACATTTCTTTCCTTCTGTGCACTTGTCATAGTTTATAATTATACACTTTATAGTTTGCTTTAAAAAGAAAAAAATCTGTCTGCCTCTTAAGACTTAATGCACAGGAGTAGTTGCTCCTGTATTGCTGAGAACTGGGCCCTAGCACGGTACTTAGCACATGTATTTGTTGCCCAGACAGACTGGCATTTTAGCATTCTGGGGTACACAGGTGAGATATGGGCTAAAAATATGAATTTGAGAGTCATCTACATTTAAATAGTATTTAAATACAAGAGAAAGGATGGAATTACTCATCCCAAGGAGGAAGTTGAGAGACAGAGAGGGGGAAGAGTCTGGAACAAAGCCTTGGGGTTCTCCAACATTTCTTTGGTACAAAGCAAGAGATGATGGCAAAGGATACAAAAACAAGAAATGGCTAGAGAGGTAAAAACAAACCCAGGAGAATGTGCTGCCAAGACATTCTGGAAAAGAAGCTCTCTTAAGAAGGCAGGACTGGTCAGCTGTGGCAAATACCGCTAAGAAGTAAATCAGGGGCTTCCCTGGTGGCGCAGTGGTTAAGAATCTGCCTGCCAATGCAGGGGACATGGGTTCCAGCCCTGGTCCAGGAAGATCCCACATGCCGCGGAGCAACTAAGCCCATGTGCTGCAACTACTGAGCCTGCAAGCTGCAACTACTGAAGCCCACGTGCCTAGAGCCCGTGCTCCGCAACAAGAGAAGCCACCGCAATGAGAAGCCTGCGCACCACAACGAAGAGTAGCCCCCGCTCGCCACAACTAGAGAAAGCCCGTGTGCAGCAATGAAGACCCAAGGCAGCCAAAAAAAAAAAAAAAAAAAAGAAGTAAATCAAGAGCAGGATAGAAATGTTACTATTGAGTTTGAGAGCTTCAAGGTCATTTCTGACTTTGATAAGAGCTATTTGGGGGGAGGAGTGGGGATGTCAGGTTAGAGTGGGCTGGGAAAGGAGGTGAGCAACTGGAAGCAGCTGGTATAGAACACCTTTTCAAGAAGTTTTTCTGGGAAAGAGAGAAAAAAAAAGAAAAGTAATGAAGCTGGAGAGGAATGAGGCATCCATGGAGTTGTTTTTTGTTTTGTTTGCATTTTTTTCTTATTGTGGAAGTTACTAGAATATGTTTGTATGATGATGGGAAATATTCAATAGAGAGACTAATTATTAATAAAGAGAAAGAATAATAAGAGAAGACCCCTTAGTAGGCTTCTTTTCTTTTTTCTTTTTCTTTTTTTTTGGCCACACCATGCAGCATGTGGAACTTCCCCAACCAGGGATTGAACCCATGGCCCCCTGTATTGGAAGCATGGAGTCTTAACCACTGGACCACCAGGGAAGTCCAGTAGGTTTCTGATAAGGAATCAGTGCTGGTTTTCTGTTGTCATTCTTCTTTGACCTACCCCTATGCACCAAGTTTAAGAGATAATCAAAAAGTGATTAGCATGACTTCATAATGCAGCCCTGGAGAAGTCATATGTGATTGTGTCAAACCACTCTGAAAAGATCTTCAAGAAATTATATCTTCTCAGCTTCCCTGGAGCTGAGAATTAGTTCCAGGGTTTCTCAGCCTTGGGTGCTATTGGTATTTTGGTTCAGATACTCTCACGCTGGGGGGAAGTGGGGCTGTGCTGTGCACTGTAGGATGTTTAGCAGAATCCCTGGCCTCTACCCACTAGGTACCGGTAGCATCCAGTTGTGACCATCAGAAACCAGAAATTGCTAAATCTTTGTGTGAGGGTTAGGGAGCCAAATTGCCCCAAATGAGAATCAATGATTTATTCAAACCTAAGAAAGTCTAATTTTTTTAAAAAAATCAGTTAATCTTAACAGCTGTGTAAATGTTGATAAATATTACATTGCTTTATGCTCTTGTGGAAAACTATTCACAAACCTGGTATGAAAGCATACTGTTCTATATATACATGTTCATTTTTTTAACTCCTAAAGAAATGCTGTAATGTAATTTTTAATGCTTTAAGTAGAAAGAACAATAAAAGAAAACAAACCCAAATATATGCATGGATGAATCAAACTTAGGGATATGGCAAGAAAAGGAAAGTCACTAGCATTTATTTGGTGCCCCCTACATTTTACATTTTGTAAACCAGATTAAAGAAACAATTTTTTTTGCATGCTCATTGTATAAAAATGAAAAAATAAAAAGCCAGATACATTAAGAGAAGGAAATCAAAAACTTAACTATATCCTCAGTTAACATTTTTGTACATATGCTTTAGGACTTTCTGTGCATCCATTCATTCCCTTATTCATTAACTTATTACACATCTCCCTGAGAGAGGACGGGAACTGGGCAGTCAAGGGAGGTTTTGTTTCTTTTTAATGGGAGAGATTTGGGCATGTTTTAAAGGCAATGAAAGGATCAAAGCCAGTAGAAAGAGGGAAACGGGGTGATCCATAAAGTGAGGTTCCTGAGAAGGAATGGATTGCAAGCACAGAGTTGGAATCATCTTTAGGGGGAAGAAAGCGTTGTGAGGGACTTCCCCGGTGGCGCAGTGGTTAAGAATCCGCCTGCCAATGCAGGGGACACGGGTTTGAGCACTGGTCCGGGAAGATCCCACATGCTGCGGAGCAACTAAGCCCATGTGCCACAACGACTGAGCCTGCGTGCCACAACTACTGAAGCTCACGTGACTAGAGCCCGTGCTCTGCAACAAGAGAAGCCACCACAATGAGAAACCCGCACATGGTAACGAAGAGTAGCCCCCGCTCTCAGCAACTAGAGAAAGCCCATGCAGCTACGAAGATCCAATGCAGCCAAAAATAAAGAAAGGAAAAAAAAGAAAAAGCGTTTTGAGAGGATGGAAAGAATACACACATACGCACACGAATATATGTATCTTATTGTATATACAGGTATGTATATTGCTGTATCTACCCGTAGGTATGTATCTTTTATCTACATGTAGGTATATATTTTTACTTTATGTACACATATGTATCTTACTGTCTTCATATATAGGTATCTTACTGTATCTACCTGCTTTCACAGTGTGAGCTACTTAGGAACTTGCTTTTTTACTTATTCTATTGTAACCATTTTCCGCCATGCCATTACTCTTCCTCTCCAGCATTTTTATAGTATCCTAACGCATGCAGTAGTTCAGTTTTTTTTAAAATAGATCTTTATTGGAGTATAATTGCTTCACAATACTGTGTTTCTGTTGCACAACAAAGCAAATCAGCCATATGCATACACATGTCCCCATATCCCCTCTCTCTTGAGCCTCCCTCCCATCCTCTTTATCCCACCCCTCTAGGTCATGGCAAAGCGAGGAGACGATCTCCCTGTGCTATGCTGCTGCTTCCCAGCAGCCTACTATTTTACATTTGGTAGTGTATATATGTCGCTGCTACTCTCACTTCACCCCAGCTTCGCCCTCCCACCCCATGTCCTCAAGTCCATTTTCTATGTCTACCTCTTTAATCCTGAACTAGGTTCATCAGTACCATTTTTTTTTTTAAGATACCATATATATGCGTTAGCATACGGTATTTGTTTTTCTCTTTCTGACTTACTCTGTATGACAGACGCTAGGTCCATCCACCTCACTGCAAATAACTCAATTTTGTTTCTTTTTATGGCTGAGTAATATTCCATTGTATGTATGCGCCACATTTTCTTTATCCATTCATCTGTCGATGGACATTTAGGTTGGTTCCATGTCCTGGCTATTGTAAACAGTGCTGCAATGAACAACCACTAGAGAACAGTATGGAGGTTCCTTAAAAAACTAAAAATAGAACTACCATATGACCCAGCAATCCCACTACTGGGCATATACCCTGAGAAAACCATAATTCAAAAAGAGACATTTACCACAAAGTTCATTGCAGCACTATTTACAGGAGTTCAGTTTTTAAAACCACGTCGTAATGTTGGACATTTTGGCCGTTCACAATTTTTCACCACCATCAACGCAGGACTTAATATCACGACGGTGACATTATCTGTAGCTATCTAGGATTATTTTTTGAACAGAAGTTCATGCAAGTGGAATTGCTGAGTCAAATGGTCTGCAAAATTCGAAGGATAAAAATCGCTTTTAAACCTCACTGTCATCCTCAGGTATGCATTCTTATCTGAGGAGGAAACAGAGAAGCAGAGAGGTTAAATAATTGGCTCAAGGTCAAAAATAATTAGAAGTGGCGGATTTCAAAAGCAGCGCCGGATCATCATGCTGCGGCTGGGGTAGAATCTGCGGTTTAGGCGATTTTTTTTTTTTCTGGTGTGTTTTGGTGGGGGAGGGGCCGGGCAGCAGGGAAGGAAACTTGTGTCGCAGCAAAGAAGGAGGAGAGGGACTCAAGTCAGAATCCGAGGCGGCCGTGCCAAGAAAGGCTGGGCTCGGAGTTCGGCGAGGCCCCCTGCCGCTGTGCGGGGCGCCTCGGAGGTTGTGACCCCCCCCTCCCCCATCCCCCCAGGGAGGTCCAGCCGGGGGCCGCGCCGCGCCGGGGCGGTTGCCAAGGGCCTACCCCGTCTGCGGCTCTAGTTGCTAGGACCTCCATCTTGAGGCCGGTGGCCGCGGCACCCCCGGAAGGGGTTGCCGAGTGGGGCATTCACTTCCGGTTTGGGGCCTGCAGCGGCGGCGGTGGCGGCGGCGGCGGCGGCGGCAGCGGGTCGGTGTAGAAAATGGCGCTGGTGCAGCGGCTCGGGCCTCTCCCCGCGGCGCTACGGAGGGCTTGAGGCTCGCGAGCCTCACTCGCCGCGCCCCACTTGCTCGTGCACTTTACACACATGAGGTGAGCGGGGCGGGGGCCTCCCTCCGGGCGGGAGGAGCCTCGGGCGCTGCCGCAGGGCCCGCGACCGCGGGCTGCAGCGGCGGCGCCGGGCGTCCCCGAGACCTCGGGCCTCGGCGCGAGGGAAACCGGCTGCGCTGCTGCGGAGGCCGGACGGGAGGCCCGGAGGGGCCGCGCTGCGCGGCTGGGGCCGGGCCGGGGGCTGCGGCTCGCCCGCGCCGCCTGACCGCAGTCGGGGTTGCAGCCCCGCAGCTTTGTGAGCCCCCACGGGCTCCCCTCCCCCTCCCCCTCCCCATCCGGCCCCGGCGCGAGCCTCTGCCGCAGCAGCTCCGTTTTCATGCGCATCTCTCTCTCTTCCTTTTTCTTTTCTGTTCCAGAGAATTGGAAGCTAAAGCTACCAAAGACGTAGAAAGAAATCTTAGCAGGTAAGATGGGCGAGCTTACCGCCTCTCGACCTATTAATCTTCTATTTCCACTCTGGCTCGCCCTTGCTGGGTTTAGAAGTTACCCGGTGTCATTTTCTTTTGCACGCAGGGAGCAGACACGGAGAAGAGGCCGGAGGGAATACTGGATGGAGGGATTGCGGGGAGATGCGTAATTACGCGTGTGTTCCTTTCTTTGCGGGGGGGGGGGGAACCGCAGCGAAAAGCAATTCTTGTAAACTTAGTTAAAGCATTCTCACCCTTTTAGAATTTAATTAGGGGACTTGTGCATTAATTACTATTGTAAATGGTTGCAGGCATTGTGTGACTCATGATTGAGGCGGCCCTTATGGCGGGCTGTCAAACTGTTTTGGCTTCCCCGTTATTACTTTGTAACTCAAATTGTTGCCTTTATAAAAAGATACTATGTGTTCGCATTTTTTTTCAACACATTGTAGTCAGGCGGATTCTGTTGCACTGGAAACAGTTTTGCCCTTGAACTTTACCAAGCATAAGCTGCGTTTTGTTTTCTTTTGAAAATACATTTTTATCTACGTTCGGTGTGTGCTCTTTTTATCAGCTGGTAAAATAATTAAAAATCTGTTCCCAGTAAGTGGTTCTCATTCCTCTTGGACCTGAGTGCTTTTGCACTGGTAATTTAAATCATCACCACAAAGGGGTTTTTTGGTTTTTTTAAACGATGCCTTTATGGAAATGTTGAGCTTTATTGAGCTGTAATTGCTTAAGCATCAGGGCATTGCACCGTATTTAACTCTTTTTCACATTCATTTTCTGTCTTACAGTCTTTTCCTTTCTTATTCGCCGTTTTCTTTTGCATCGTATTGGGACACTCAGAGAAACTTCTAGATAAACCTAATCAGTGAGCAGCTTTCTTTCACTTGAACAGAATAAAATAAAATTTCTCTGTCTCAGATCTTAATGTAGTTTGTGCTTGGTGATTGTAAGTTTTATGCTTGTGTTGTTGAGGTTCTTAGCATTCACAGTTCAAATCATCTGAATATTTTTCAGCATATAGAATAATTTCAAGCTGCTAGTCTTTTGAGTTTTATAGATATTAATTTGTTAAAGTGATCATTAAAGAATCTGTTCAGTCGGTGAAGGATGGACGTCATCGTCTTACCAAATAAGAGATTTTCTGTTATTCAAAATAATTACAGGATCATTTAAAGGAAATTAAACCTGATGTCACTGACTAAATAACTGTTGGATATTTAAATAAGTTTTGTCAAAAGCTATTAAAGAAATGTTAAGATATGAAACCGTTAAATAAAACAGGTTGAATTTTTAAGGTGTAATTTCAGAAAGGAGCTTGGAGGTTATCAGTCTCTCTTTCTGTTTTTGCTTTGTCAGGTAACTATATCAGTGTAATTCCTATGGAGGTTTTCTGGGACTATAAATTAAAAATGGTCTCTACCACAGGTATAATTTTTATATGCTATTACAGTTGGATAGAACTTGGAGTCGCTGTATCAGCTACGTATCAGAGTCTGAATCCCAGCTTTGGCACTTACAATATGACCTTGACTCTTGGCAAATCACTTAGCCTCTCTGTTCCTAATCTATAAAACAAGAGGTTTGGGCCAGCTAGTTGCTAAGGTCTGTTAGGTCCCTAGGGTTTTATAAAAAGGAGTCAAGTGTTGTCCCTGGCCACAGAGAGCATGTGCAATCTAGGAGGAGGACTGTCATGGGTACATAAATAACTAATACAAGGTAGATGATGTAAGAGTCAAAAGAAGATACCATTCCATTCATATACTTAAGGCTCTTCAGTTGGTCAGAAGGAATGAAAAGGAAAAACAACAGGGCACTGTGTACCAAGGACCCTGTGAGAGGGGAACATTTCCTAAAGGTTAAAAGTTTCCTGAGGAGGGAGAGAGATGATTAGGTGGGTAAATGCTTCCTTTCAACTCCATCCTTAGCTCTGTGCTTCCTTTTTCACAAATAAGGAGAGTATATCTTTACCCATTTGTGCTCTCCCCAGGAAGGCATTATCCTATATTCATTCAGTAAACATTTCTTGAGCATCTTATATGTTCCAAATGGAAGACTAAGCACTAGGGAAGGGAAGAATGGAAGTAGCTGAATTTATTGAATGTTTTTTCTGTCTGCCTGGCACACTTTTCTGAAGGTCTTATATTGACTCATCTGATCCTGGAACACTGTGAGGTAGGTACTTTTACTGTTCCTGTTTTATAGGTGAAGACTTTGATGTACAGAGAGGTTAAGTAGCTTTCAGGAGGCCACACCACTGGTATGCTTTGGACTGTATTGTGTTGCTTCACAAGAGGCATGGTTCTTCACCTTGAAAAATTTGAAAAAATCTTTGGGGAGGCACAACCCACACATATAAGCAACACTTCTAGATCAGAATTTCTCAACCTGGGCACTGTTGACATTTTGACCGGATCATTTATTATTGTGAATTCTGCCCTGTGCATTGTGGGATGTTCAGCAGCATCTACCAGAAATACTCAGATGTGGCAATCAAAAATGCCTTCAGATACTGCCAGAGGTCCCCTGGAGGGCAAAATCACCCACACTGTTGTAGATCTTCATGTTTCACGAAGATAACCAAACATTTGGATTTTTAACGTTAAATCTTTAAATGTTAAATATGTTTTAATACCATGGACCTCCAAATTCCCATTGTGTAGACCCCGTGTTTGGAAACTCTAGTCTCTGAATGAATGACAAAGTTATATTGCCATTCTCCTTTCCCTTTGCTAAACTGCAAACCCTCAAGACAGCATGCCAGGTAGCCCGTGCCAGTTAAACAAAATTGGCACAATAGATAAGTTTAGTTGCCCACACGAGGTAAACTATCTTAATTTACTGTTGGCCATTAAAATTGTCACTTTTTGTCGGTATCCTGGGCATTCAAAAGAGAACTGTAATGTCTAGATCTGCGAGATTGCCATTGGAACTAAAGTTTAAAGAATGGAATCAGTTTTGAAAGGCAGAGAAAAAGGCAATGTAGGAACAACAGCAGAAATGAAGGCACAAAATCCAGAAAGTATAGGGAATTTTGAAATAGCAGTAAGTAGTTCAGTTGGATTGGCATATAAGGGTGGGGGCAGGTGTAGAGTTTCTTGAATATCAGGTTGAGGACTTTTTGCATAAATCTTACATTGTGGGAAGCTACTAGGTGCTTTTAGGTAGAGTGGTGATAGGATAGAAAAATGATAACTAGTGATCTGGGCAAGAGGTGTGATGAAGACCTGAATTAAAATGGTAGTAGAAAAGAGGGGAGAGTGTGAGATACTGAAGATGTGGAATCTGGGGTTTGGCAGCTACTTAGTCTGTGATTAGTTGTCTAAATGCACGGGGTCTCTATCTTGGCTGAATGGGAGATTGACCCAGCCTCTGAACAGAATAGATGTGAGAACAGACATAGGAGTTTGGAGAGAGAAGATGGTAAGTTACAATTTATAGTTGTAGAAAATCTCTTGTAACTCAACTTATCTAACTTAAAATATATATATATATATATATATATATATATATATATATATATATATATATATATATATCCAAAGTGATAGAATCATTGAATATTTAGATTTAGACTATGATCCCAGCCAACATTCTTATCCCTTCATTTTACAGATGAGAAAGCTATGGTCAAGGTTATAGTCTCTAACAAGTGACAGAGCTGGGATTCAAACAGGCCTTTTGAATCTCACTATAGGGTTCTTACAGCTAGGCAGTGTTTTATATTGCACAATAGAAGAAAGATAACTTTGGTTTCTCCTTTTTTTCTGAAAATGTGAGAACAATTCCCTCAATATATTCCATGACCATTTTACTAATTTACTATAATGTAGGGTGTGTTGTCTAAAGTGGAACTACATGCTTCATGTTATGCTGATTTTTTTTCTCCCTAAACCAACCATTAAATGCCATCATTTAAGAGAAGTCGTTAAAGATGCTATGTACCATATAATGTAGCATCTAAATTGGAATGTTTTTATCTGAGACACCTTTACTTGGGACATGCTAAATAAGAAAAGACTAGGGACAGCAGGAGTAAACCAGGGCATTAGGTCTTCCTAGATAAGGTGGACCCTGCTCTTGGAATTCACCAAACTTTATCTGGAAAAAAAAAAAATCACCTTATGATTTTGTTAAGCTTTTCTGTTGCTTTCCTGTGATGTAGTTTGTAGGCCAGCAATTTCATATTAGTAGGTTTCTTTCTAGCTTTATTTGGTAGCTGTGTGGTATATCAATTGGTAGAATAAATGAATCACAAACTGTAAGCTTAATTTTAAAATCTGTAACAACCCTCTGGAAATTTTAAATATAAACATCATTAAAAAATCTGAGTACCATTCTGTAACTCTTGGGAGTTTTGGCATCTGAAGTAAGTGTGCAAGTATAAAATACAGTCCTTTACAGTTCTGTTTTATGACAACCTCAGAAGTATTGCCCATAATTGGAAAGACTAAAATAGATATGGCTGTATATATTCTTGTCAGACTGACTTATGACGTCTCTCACTCAAAATCAAGAAAATGTCCTCTCATTTAAAAAATTAAAAAAATCATTCTAATCTTCAGCAAAGTAGCAAGAATAGTGCAGTGAACACCTGTATCTCCACCTAGGTTTACCAGTTACTAATATTTTGCTAAATTTGTTTTATCATGCCCTCTCACCCCTAAATAAGACAACATGTATCTTCCAAGAACAAGGGCATTCTACATAACAGCAATCAAATTATCACAGTCGGGGAAGTTTAACTTTGTTACAGTACTATTTGGTCCATATTCAAATTTTCCCAGTTGTCCTAATAATGTCTTTTTTTTTTTTTTTTTATTTATAGACATTTGGGGGGGGGGTTGGGTAGCTATTTAATTTTTTTTAAAATTTATTTTATTTTTGGCTGCGTTGGGTCTTGGTTGTTGCACGCAGTCTTTCTTTAGTTGGGGCGAGCTGGGGCTACTCTTCGTTTTGGTGCGCAGGCTTCTCATTACGGTGGCTTCTCTCGTTGCGGAGCACGGGCTCTAGGCGCGCGGGCTTCAGTAGTTTTGGCGCACGGGCTTAGTTGCTCTGCAGCATGTGGGATCTTCCCGGACCAGGGCTCGAACCCGTGTCTCCTGCATTGGCAGGCGGATTCTTAACCACTGCGCCACCAGGAAAACCCCTAATAGTATCTTTTAAAATGTAGTTTGTTCTTTTCTCTCAGTTCCTTAATCCAGGGTTGCATTTAGTCATCTGTAATTTCCTTCCATCAGGAGCAGTTCCTTATGCATTTCTTCCCCTTTCATGACATGGACGTTTTGGAATAGTCCAGACAAGTTGTTTTTGCAGGCTTCAATTTGGATTTGTCTGGTTGTTTCTGTATGATTAGATTCAGGTTAAACCTTTTTGGCAGGAATATCACATAGGTGACGTGTTTGTTCTTAGTGCATCACATCAGGCTCTCTCCCTGACCCCTTTGAAGGAAATTAGCTAAAAGTTTGCCCAGTACTTTTACCTTTACACTAGCTCAGTGTTTCTTCCATTTTAGGATATGCCAAACAATTAGTTGAAACTGAGGTATAATTTTAAATAGTTGAGGTTACAGTAATTACAATCTTTTTTAAATTGGCCAACTATAATGATTGCAGCTTTCTGAAGGGTTATTCTGAAGGTAGCTCTTCTATTGTTAGACACAAAAGTTGCGTGTTTTTGGCTTTCACCAGTAGTAAACTGAACCCTGGTAAGAAAATGAAACATAGGACTGGGCTTGTGATATGCATTCTTCAGAAGAATACCCCAATGAAATTAGAGTGGCATTGTGCCACCAGAACAGGGTTTCTCATCCTGGATTCCACAGAGGGACCACAGGTGGTATGAGGTAGTTTGAAAATCTGAATGTGTGCTTTAAGAAAAAAAGAAAAAGATGATCCTCAGCGTTTATCAGATTTCAAACGCTCATGGCTCCCCAAATATTAAGAAACATTGTGTTATAGGGAGGATGTTAGAGGAGCTGAATAATGTCAGTAAAAGGGAGATTTTAAGATTTGAAAGAGAGAAAGTAAAATTCGACTAAGGCATAGGTTCTCTAAAAAAAAACAAACCCAAAAGACCAACAACATGAAAATACAGTTGTCCCTCAGTATCTGAGGGGGATTGGTTCCAGAACCCGCACCCCAGCCCATAGCAAAATCCAAGGATGCTCGAATCCCTTATATAAAGTGGTATAGTATTTGCATATAACCTGTACACATTCTCCTGTGTACTTTAAATCATCTTTAGTTTACTTATAATACCTGATACAGTGTAAATACTATGTAAATAGTTGTAAATACAATGTAAATGTTATGTAAACAGTTGCCCATGTATGGCAAATTCAGGTTATGCTTTTTGGAACTTTCTGGAATTTTTTTTGATCCTTGGTTGATTGAATCTGTGGATTTGGAACCTGGGATATGGAGGGCCAACTGTATAGTTTAAATGTCATATTAAGGTGGTCTTATTTTTAAAATGAATTGCATACTCTGTGTGAGCTGGTTATGAAGCAGAAATCCTACCATTTCTACTCTTGTAACTAGGGAAAAGCATTTTGAATTTTAGGCAGTAGTATGTTGTGTGACCATGACTCAGCTGACTTCCCGTTTCAGATGGAATGTTCAAAACAGATTGAAACTTGGTTAAGGAATTTTATACTTTGAACCTTGCAAGATATTTTCTGCAAACAGCAATTGATTGGATTTTGTATAATAACAAACAAGATTAAACCAAGTCACTTGTTTTGCTATTCTTACCTAGTGGTTTTGAGTCAGCCAGCATTTATTGAACAGCTTGCTGCAGTGATATTGAATATTTTTATAATTTCGACATCTGTGTTTTGTTGACTTGGGTCCCTTCTTTCTCTTATTCTTTTGGAGTATCCCCCTTGTGTAAAACACAAGGAGATAGTGCTGTGTGGTGTGAAATATGCACTAATTTAAAATGTATTTTTAAGCATTACTTTGATAATTGACCATACAAAGGCTGTCAGAGAAATATGTTTTACTTAATATTCTTCTTGTGAATCCCTAGGTGATGTGAGGCATATAAGTGAGAATCTTACCGTGTAAAAATAGAAAGGGACATAAAATGTGCATTCTCTACACGGCTGCAAGTTAATCATGCTCAAGCCACAGTTCTGAGCCTGTCACTCACTATTTCTTAGAAACCTCTGCTGCCTCCCTAGTGACTCTGGAATTGAAGACCAAACTCTTGTCTGTGCTGAGCTTATCTGTTTAGCTTTATCCCTTCTACCTTTTGCCCTGTCCTCAGTTCCTCCTTCTCTGAATGTCTCCTTCAATTTCTCCCTCAATTTTTTTTTCTAACAGCTTTATTGAGATTAAATTCACATACCATAAAGTTCACTCTTTTAAAGTACATGATTCAGTGGTTTCTTATATTTACAGAATTGTGCAATCATCACAACTACCTAATTCCAGAATATTTTTTTATACCCCCCCCCCCCCAAAAAAAAAACCCATACCTGTTAGCAATCACTCCCCATTCACTCCATCCCCTGGCAACCACTAATCTATACTCTGTATGGATTTGCCTATTCTGGACATTTCATATAAATAGAATCGTATAATATGTGGCCTTTTGTCTTGCTTGTTTCACTTAGCATGTTTTCACAGTTCATACATGTTGTAGCACATACTTAATTCTTTTTATGGGCAAAAAACATTCCATTGTATAGCTGTACCACGTTTTGTTTATCCATTCATCAGTTGATGGGCATTAAGGTTGCTTTCACTTGTGAACATTCGTGTGCAAGTGTTTGTGTGGACGTACATTTTCAGTTCTCTTGGGTATATACTTTGGGGTGGAATTGCTGGGCATATGGTAATTCTATGTTTAACTTTTTGAGGAACTGCCAAACTATTTCCAAAGCAGCTGCACCCATTTTACATTTTCACCAGTGGTGTATGAGTATTCCATTTTCTCCACATCCTCACCCATACTTGTTATTGTTCTTTCTGATTATAGTCTTTTTAGTGGATGTGAAGTGATATCTTACTGTGGTTTTGATTTGCATTTCCCTAATGACTGATAATGCTGAGCATCCTTTCACGTGCTTACTGGCCATTTGTGTATTTGATTTGGAGAAATGTCTATTCAGATCCTCTGCCCATTTTACATTTGGTTATATTTTTAGTGTTGAGTTGTAAGAGTTCTTTATATGTTCTAGATACAAGTCCTTTATTAGATACATGATTTACAAATATTTTCTTCTATTCTGTGGGTTGCCTTTTCACTTTCTTGATGTCCTTTGAAGCACAAAAATTTAAAATTTTGGTATGGCCGATTTGCTGTCTTAACCATTTTTGAGTGTACATTTCAGTGAAATTAAGCACATTCACAATGTTGTGCAACTGTCACTACCAGTGACCCTTTTTCTTGCAAAACTGAGACTCTGTACCTATTAAACAATAACTCCCCATTCTCTCCTCCCCTCTACCCTTGGGAACCACCATTCTACTTTCTGTCTCTATGAATTTGTTATAGGAACCTCTCTTGAGTGGTTCCTAGAACCACACGTAATATTTGTCCTTTTGTCACTGGCTTATTTCACTTAGCATAATATTCTCAAGGTTCATACATGTTTTAGCACATTAGCCAATTGATTTTTGTATGTTGATCCTGTATCCTGCAGCTGTGCTGAACTCGTGTGTGTGTGTGTGTGTGTGTGTGTGTGTGTGTGTGTGTATTCCTTAGGACTTCTATATATAGGACCATATTAACTGTGAATAAAGAAAAGTTTTATAATTTCCTTTCCAATCTTGGTGCCTTTTATTTCTTTTTCTTGCCTAATTTTCCTGACTAGAACCTATAGTAAAATGTTGAATAGGAATGGCAAGAGTGAACATCCCTGTCTTGTTTCTAATCTTAGAGGAAGAGCATTCAGTCTTAACCATTAAGTATAATGTGAACTGTGGGCTTTCTGTAGATGGCCTTTATCAGATTAAGGAAGTTTCCTTCTATTCCTACTTTGAATGTTTTTGTCTTGTCATGAAAGGGTGTTGGATTTTGTCAAATGCTTTTTCTGTGTCTATTGAGATCATGTTGGTTTATCCTTTGTTCTGTTAATGTTGTATTACATTGATTTTCATATGTTAAACCAACTTTGCATTCCTGGGATAAATCCCTCTTGGGCAAGGCATATAGTCCTTATTATATGTTGCTAGATTCAATTTATTAGTCTTCTGTTAAGGATTTTTGAGTCTGTGGTCACAAGGGTTATTGATCTGTAGTTTTCCTTTCTTGTGATATCTTTGTCTTTTGGTACCGGGTATGGTCTGGTTTGGAATCTAGAATCTGGGGTCTTGAGCTGTTTGGTTTGGCATCTACCTCATTCTGCATTGTGCATTAATAATTGTTTTTACATATCCAGTTCCATTTTTTCTTTTAATTTTTTTCCCACTTTATTAAGGTATGATTAACAAAATCAATTCCATTTTCTTTTTCCCCCCAGCAGTTAGTGCATTGCCCGTGTATGTGTGTGTGTTTTATTGAGATATAATTGACATCTAACTTTGTGCAAGTTTAAGGTGTACAGCTTGCTGATTTGAAATATTTATATGCATGTTTACCCTTGAACAACATGGGTTTGAACTGTGTGGATTTTTATATGTGGATTTTTTTTTCCCACTAAATACATATTACAGTACTACACAGTCTGTGGTTGGTTGAATCGGTAGATGTGGAACTGTGGGTTTGGAGGGCCAGCTGTAAAGTTATATGCAGATTTTTGACTGCATGTGATCAGTGCCTCTAACCCCTGCATTGTTCAAGGGTCTACAGTATTCCAATATGATTACCACTGAAGCATTAGCTAACACCTCTATCATGTCACATAATTATCATTTCTTTTTTGTGGTGAGAACATTTAAAATCCAGTCTCTGAGCAACTTTGAAGCATATAACATAGTATTGTTGACTATAATCACTATTCTGTTCATTAGATTTCCAGAACTTATTCCCCTTAGTTTCAGGAGTTGCAGGTTTGTACTATTTAACAACATCTCCTCAATTCTCCTATCCCCCAGCCCCTGGTAACTGCAAGTTCAGGTTTTTTAGCGTCCACATATAAGTGATAATCATATCGTATTTGTCCTTCTGTGTCTGACTTACTTTGCTCATCATAATGCCCTTAAGGTTCGTCCATGTTGTTGCAAATGGCAGAATTTTCTTCTTTCTAGAGGCTGAATATTATTCCTTTGTATGTGTATACAACACCTTCTTCATTCATTGATGGACACTTAGGTTGTTTCTATATCTTGTGAATAATGCTGCAGTAAACATGGGAGTGCAGATATCTTTTTGATATCCTGTTTTCATTTCTCTTGGATATATACCCAGAAGTGGGATTGCTGGGCCATTAGTAGTTGTATTTTTAGTTTTTTAAGGAACCTCCATACTGTTTTCCATAGTGGCTGCACCAATTTACATTCCCACCAACGGTGCACAAAGGTTCCCTTTTCTGCATGTCCTCACCAACACTTGTTACACTTGTTACCTCTTGTCTTCTTGATGACAGCCATTCTAAGAGGTGTGTCAATTCCGTTTTCTACCGTATCCTCTCCTTTCTTTGGTCGCAGTCTTCTTTGTGTCCTAATGTTAGTTTAGTGCCATATTTTGTACCTAGTTTCTTGTAGCTAATATTTAGTGTACACTTATGTGCATCTCTTAAGCACTTCCTCTGCATTACCTAATTTAATCTTCACAACAACCCTCTCAGGGAGCTGCAGTTTAAGACCTCTTATAAACGAGGAGATGGAGGCTTTAGAGAAATTAAACAAGTTGCTTACACAAGTCGGTAGTGGAGTTGAGATTTAAGTCCACACCTCTTTGGGATCAGAGCCAGAGCTCTTAACCTCATGCTGTGCTGCCCAGGAAATGCTTGTTTGAATAGACTGGATTTAAACTGGTCCTTAAAGAAGTAGAATGTGGGTAGAAGAAAGAGTGACAGGAGTGCATGTGTGGTGGTGGATGGGGTTAGAGTGTTAGTAACAGCAGGGAAGAAGGAATTGGTATTAAATTGGAGTACTAATATAAGTAGAACTGGTTTTTGTCCCCAGAACAGTAATTAGTTCTATTTGGAAGAGTGAGATTAACATCTGAAATAATTAGAAAATGAGCATTGTTTAATCAGAGGTCAAGGGTGAGTTTTGTATGAGTTGGAAAGAATTATGAAGGAACTAGTAATTGTTAAGCCTCAAAAGAGGAGCAGATTTAGGAGAGTAGTTTAGCAAACCAGATTTGGGGTCAGCCTTTACCATTGTCTTATACCATACAGGTCACTTAGAGCTTCCAATCCTTGGTTTCTTTTAGTGTCAAATGGGAATAACATAAATTCTGTGTTTTGGCGTTGTGGGTTCAAAATGGATGATCTCTTCAGAGCACCTTGTAAACTGTACAGTGCTCCTGTCACTACGGTGGGGGGTTCCAGTTCTTTTAAAATTCTAATATCACTATCCTCGACCTGAGCTTTTTATTTGAAAATAATTTCAGTCCGAGAGAAATTTTACAAGAATAGACAAAAAATTCCTGAATAGCCTCCATCTGTGTTCCTCAAATGGTGATATTTAACCACCTTTGCTTTCTCATTCTCTTTTACATGCATACTGGGTTTTTTCCTGAACGGTTTAAGAGTAACTTAGAGACATGATGTCCCTTTACCCCTAAAAACTTATTTATTTCCTAACATACTCAGCCATAAAAAAAGAATGAAATAATGCCATTTGCAGCAACATGGGTGGACCTATGTTGCTGCAAACATAGATTATCATACTAAGTGAAGTAAGTCAGAGAAAGACAAACATTATATGATATCGCTTATATATGTAATCTAAAAAAATAATACACATCAACTCATTTACAAAACAAACAGACTCAGACATAGAAAACAAACCTATGGTTACTGAAGGGGGAGGGGAGGGAGGGATAAATTAGGGATTTGGGATTAGCAGATACACACTACTATATATAAAATAAACAACAAGGACCTGCTGTATAGCACAGGGAACTATATTCAATATCTTATAGTAAACTATAATGGAAAAGAATCTGAAAAAGAATGTGTGTGTTTGTGTATAAACTGAATCACTGCTGGACACCTGAAACATTGTAAATCAACTATATTTCAATTTAAAAATAAAATAATTATTTCCTAAATTCGAAGACATTTTCTTGGTAACTACAGTGCCATTATCAAAATTGGAAAAGTATTATTCAGTACAGTCTTAATAGCAAATCTGCAGATCTTACTCAGATTTTGCCAGTTGTCTTAGTAATATCTTTTAGAGCAAATTTAAAAAAAACAAAACTTCTTTCTGGTCAGAGATTCGATCTAGGAATACAGGCTGCATTTAGTTTTCAAGTTTGTTTAGTCACCTGTATTCTCGAACAGCTTCTCAGTCTGTCTTTGTTTTTGAAGACCTTGATATTTTTTAAAGAGTACAGGTTAGTTATTTGGTAGAATGTCCCTCAATCTATATTTGTCTAATGTTTCCTCTTGACTAGATTCACATTATGTGTTTTTGGCAGGAATCGCACAGGGCTGATGTTGTTTTGCTTTAGTGCCTCACATAAGGAGGTGCATCATGTCCATTCATCTCATTGTTGGCGATGCTAACTTACACTACTTGGGTAAGTTGAATACCAACTACTTGGTATATGTCAGGTTTCACCACTGTAAAGTTAGCACTTTCTCTTTGTAATTAATAATTATATTGTTGGGAGTACTTTGAGACTATGTAAATATATTATTTCTCATCAAGATTCTTGCCTGAGTCAATGGATTGCTAAATAGTGATTTTCTAAGTCCATTATTTTTGCTACATTAGTTGACATTCTACTGTATGATCTGTCCCTTTACCCTGTTAATTCATCCATTCATTCATTTATTCATATCAGTAGGGACGCATGGATTCTTCATTTATTCAGTGGGTTGTAATCCTTTACTAGCATTATTTTATTGCTTAGTTTATGAGGCCAGTAGAAGCCCCCTTCAAGCTCAACCTCCTACTTTTTGAGGAGATCCAGACCATGTATCATCTGTATCTTCACTGCTATCTCATCATATCCTGTTTTCTTATTTTCTCTTCATTCTTAAGAGGAAGATATGCTGACTTCACTACCACCTATGCTTCACTACCTGCCTATGCTTTATGGTTCAAAATCAAATGCTATCTAGAAATACACAGTGTTGCTGCCACCCTGTCTTTTGTCCTCTTTTCTCCACGTATTTCTATCACAAATAGGTATTTTTATTAGTTTCTGTATGTGTGTGCTTCTAGAATTCCTTTACACAAATACAAGCATATGAGGGATATATATTCCTATCTCTTCCCCACTTTTAACACAAAAGATAGTATACTGAACCTTAGTGTTTTCCCCAGTTAACTATATACCTTTCAGATCCTTTCATATCAGAATATGGAGGCCTTCCTTATCTGTTTTACAGCAGCGTAGTTATTCCGTTTTATGGATGTATCAATTTTATTTGACTACTTTAGCATTTGCAGGTATAAACTACCTGTGACTGTAAACAAGCTTCTCTTGTGTTACCCCATTTATTATCACCTTCTCTGATACCTTTATTCCTTAACCCCTTTTCTACTTCCAAATAAGTACTAGTCTTCCTTATTTTAAAAAAAAAACTTCAGTTTTATCCTGTTTTCTTTTTTCATATCATGGCTAAATTTTTGAAAATCTGATCACTCTTAACCTCTCTTGCAGCAGTTTGGTTTCCATCTTTACTATCTAGTGAAATTATAGCTTTGAAGGTTACCAGTGACTTCCTGTTGGGTGGTGCTAGACTGGCTTTGGTGATTAATTTAGGCATAGGAGGACAAGAAGGAGGAAAAAAGAGGCTGACAAGCAGATAGGAAAAGGGGAAGCAGGAAGGCTGGGAGAATACAGAATAAAGTGTAAGGGAAAAAGTAGGTGAACATTTTTTGGCAGAAGATGTGAAATTATTTTCAAAACTGGCTTGTAACATACAGTTGGCTTCTGTGTGAAGGTGAGCTGACTTATGGTAAGTTGTGACTGATAGGCTAGTTGGGCCCTGTGGAAAGTAACCCCCTATTTTCTATTATCATTTCTTTTTTTTTTCCTTTTTAAAATTAATTAATTAATTTATTTTTGGCTGTGTTGGGTCTTCGTTTCTGTGCGAGGGCTCTCTCTAGTTGTGGCAAGCGGGGGCCACTCTTCATCGCGGTGCGCGGGCCTCTCACTGTCGCGGCCTCTCTCGTTGTGGAGCACAGGCTCCAGACGCGCAGGCTCAGTAGTTGTGGCTCACGGGCCTAGTTGCTCCGTGGCATGTGGGATCTTCCCAGACCAGGGCTCGAACCCGTGTCCCCTGTCTTAGCAGGCAGATTCTCAACCACTGCGCCACCAGGGAAGCCCCTCTATTATCATTTCTAACAGCAGCGCCTCCATTTAAAAATTTTTGCTTTCTACAGTCTGGAGTTGTCATTAACCTGTCTCTCTTTTGTCATTCTTATTAATATTGTCAACTATTCCAATTTCTTGTGATTATCTTGGATTTATTCTTTGCTGTTCATTTCCACTTGCCACCACCATGGTTCAGGACATAGCACTTTTACTTGGATTACTGCAACAGTCTTCTCACCCTATTTAGCAAATTTATTTCCTACTTTTACCCAGTGCTTTTCCTCCCTTTTCTATCCCAGTCAACACTGGCCCCTGAAATTGCCATGCTAACAGGTCTCCATGCTTTGCTGGTGTCCATGCCCTTTTGTGCTCCCTTGCTTGAAAAAGCCCACCTCTCTTTAGAAATCCTGCCTCTTCTTTAAGACCCAGATCAACTTCTTACTGCTCCGTGAAGCTTTGCTTAGCTGTGACAGCTCATATGCATGTCTTATCTTCCTGAACTTGCTTATGGCCTCTACCAAATGATTTCCTGTTTCCATATTGCGGGTGTGTTCAGTTGTTGTTCCTACAAAATTGTAGTTTAAAACCATGTATTCTACTTGGGTTCTCCCAGTGCACAGCAGACTGCTTGACTTTAGGAATCCCCAGGCACATTCTTATTGATTTATTGATTAAACATTGTGTAGGTTATTATTAAATGATTTGGATGCAGAGAGTCAGATCATCCAGGTACCTTGAGGATCTGCTTCCTTGCTATCCTGTGGATGTGTACTTTTTTTAATGGGATTTTGTTTTTGTTTTTCTAACAAATGATATACTGATCTGGACCTTGACCTTTTTTCAACTCAGCAGTGTGTCTCAGAGATCTTTTCTGTAAGGCCACATTTGGGGGGGTTCCCCAAGACCACCCTCAGGTTTGATGATTCACTAGGAAGGCTCACAGGATTCAGCATATAGTCATACTCATGGCTGTGAATCATTACAGTGAAAGTATACAAAACAAAATCCGTAAAGGGAAAAGACACATTGGACAAAATCCAGAGGAAACTAGGTGTAAGCTCCCAAGATTTCTGTCCCTGTGATGTCACACAGGATGTGCTTAATTTCTCTAGCATCAAATTATGATAACATATGTAAACTGTCTACCAGGAAAGCTCATTAGAAATTCAGTGCCTAGGGGTTTTCTTAGGGGCTGGTTATGTAGGTACCCTCTGCCTAACGTGTGCCAAAATTCCCAACTGCCATAAAAAAAAGTAGGCTTTCAGCATAACTGTACTGTTTGTACTAAGCTTACCCATATCAGTTAGGGATTGGTGGGAACCTCCCTGAAATCCAAGTTCCTTGACACCAGCCAGTGGCCAACCTTGCAGTCCTTTCTTAGGATCACAGTCTCAAACCGTCTGTGTTAATAACTCCTTTCTGCACATCATGGAAATCTATAACTCCCCTCCTTTTTTTTTTTTTTTTAAACTAATGCATAGTATTTCATGGTATGAATACATTATGATTTGTTTAATTTTTCCCTATTGATTGGCTTTTAGGCTGTTATTTCACAGTATCTATTTTTGTACATTTCCTTTTGTAGACGCTTAGATTGAAATTGATGGGTCATAAACATAGTGACATTTAAAAGTTTAGTATTAATAGATACTTCTAAGTTGCTCACCAGAGGTCCTTGCTAGTCCATATCCAACAGCAGTTTACAAGAGTATCCTTTGGAAGTGATTGCTTTTAATGATACTCCTTTTGGGAATGTAGGGAAAACTGACCAAGCATCAGGAAGAGCAGTTCCAGGATGGACTTTCTAGATCCCAGGTCTGTCTTGCTGCCATTATGGACACTTGTCTTACCCATTCTCTTCCTGTTCCCAAGACACTTGGTTCACACAGTTATCTGCTTCATCTATCTCTAATCTCCCACCTTGTTGCCTTTAATCATTTGGGTGGAGGCTTGTGATCATTTTTGTCTTTTATTATGGAAAATTTCAAACATACACAAAAATAGAACAGAATAAAGAACTTTCATATACCTATTACCCAGTTTCAGCAATTGTCAACATTTTGTCAATCTTGTTTCATTTTTCTGTTTTCCTTTTTTGGGAAGATAGGGTGGGGCCTGGAGTAGTAAAAGCAAATCCTAGACGTGATGTTTTTAAAAAACATTTTTTTGGTACTAATTTACAAAACTAATGCATGTTTACCATAACATTTTCCATGGGGATATGCTTTTTTAAAAAGTCACAGTTTCCCCAAACAGTTGGTTCAGTTGTGAGGTTACTCTGATGTCCTAGTTCAGGAGGGTATTTCCTCATGTCTTTCCTTAAATTTGTATAAAGTTATACAAATATACAGACAACTTTAAAAAAATATGGGCTAACACTGTTCACAGTTCTGCAAATTGCTTTTTTTTCATTTAACAATGTTAGGGACATTCCTTCAAATCAATAAACAGATCAACTTCTTTTCAATACAATATGCTATGCTATTATAAAGCCATTTCTTTATTGATGGACATTCAACTTTTCTGCTTTTCAGCTCTTGTGAACCTTGCAGTGAACCTTCATACGCATATGGCCTTGTGTACTAGTGCTTTATTTCTGTAAGACACATTCTGAAGCATGGGGTGGCCGGTTAGGTTATGTTATTCCTTCCTTCCTCCCTCCCTCCCTCCCTCCCTCCCTTCCCCCCCCCCCCCCCCCCCCCCCCCCCCCGCCACGTCCCACCCGCACCACGAGGTATCTTAGTTCCCCAGCCAGGGATTGAACCAGTGCCCCCTGCGGTGGAAGTGCGGATTCTTACCCACTGGACCACCAGGGAAGTCTCAGATTATGTGTAACTTTAATTTTTAAAACTGTTACCACAATACTTTCCAAAAGGTTATAGTAGTTTTCTACCAGTAATATAAGCAAGAACCTCTTAACTTTCATTTTTGCCAGCACTGGATATTGTTATTCTTGAACATTTTTGCCAATGAAATTAGTATAAAAAAATAGTGTAGCATTATAGTTTTTTACCTTTATTAGAAAGAAAACTCAGCAATTTATTTTAAAAAATAATATATTGAATTGGCTTTATACTAGGAAGTAGAAAGCTTGGTTCAATACTAGAAAATCCATCGATAGAGTTAATCTTATCAGTGATCAAAAGACAAAAATTCTGTAACCATTTCAATAGATACAGAAAAGAAATCTAACAGAATATAGCATGCATTCATGACTGAATCTCCGAGCAAACCAGAAACAGAACAGCCTTTTACTTTTTTTTTTTTGGCGAGCAAACCAGAAACAGAACAGCCTTTTACTTTTTTTTTTTTGGCTGCGTTGGGTCTTCGTTGCTGCGCATGGGCTTTCCTCTAGTTGAAGCAAGCGGGGGCTACTCTTTGTTGCGGTGCGTGGGCTTCTCATTGCGGTGGCTTCTCTTGTTGCAGAGCACAGGCTCTAGGCGCTTGGGCTTCAGTAGTTGTGGCACTCGGACTCAGTAGTTGTGGCTCGCGGGCTCTAGAGCACAGGCTCAGTAGTTGTGGTGCACGGGCTTAGCTGCTCCGTGGCATGTGGGATCTTCCCGGACCAGGGCTCGAACCCGTGTCCCCTGCATTGGCAGGCAGATTCTTAACCACTGTGCCACCAGGGAAGCCCTAGCCTTTTACTTTTTAAATATTAAAATTTAATATTAATACTGGAAAAATTTTAATATTTAAGTTTTTGAATACTTACATGGCTCAGAAACTAAAATACTGTATGAAAAGGTTTATACAGTGAGATCTCCCTTCCTCTCGGGCCCCAGATGCCTAGTTCCTTCTGCTTCCTCCCCCACAATTACTGTTAGTTTCTTAGGTGTTCTTTTAGAGTCATTTTAGACACATACAGATGAATATGAATACATAGGCTCTCTCGCTTTATACACAAATGATAGAATACTATGTACTCTGTCATGCACCTTGCATTTTTCATGAGTGTTTTTTTTAAAAAGACAGGCATTTTTGCTCACTTCTGATAGCCTTTTAGCTACTCTCCTACTTCTCTCTCTTCTTAAACAAACAAAAAACCCCCACAAAAATATTGAACTCCTCAAATATGGACCTTACAACTATTCACTAGTTGTGGTCTGGTTGTTTCTCCCACATTGTCCTCCCACAAACATTCATAAAATAAAAAATACTGAAATTGCTGTCTTAAATATCACCAATGCCTGGTCCCCTCTTGTTAAAACCAGTGGTTGTTTAGTCTTTGTCTTTGAGTCTTCTGCAGTTCTTGCTCCTGATTATACACCCCATGGTTTTTGGAACTCCAGTACTTTGTATTTCCTGTAGTACCTTGTTCTTAAGTGTTCTTATAAAAGGTGGAAGGAAATAAGAAAAGGATTGTGGAGGCACACAGTCTGGAGAAAAGATAAAAGTGAGAAGATCTATCACTTAACCTATCTAAAGGAAAAGGATTATTCTCTGTGGCTTCTGAAAAGAGAGCTAGTACTTTGGGAGGTATTATGGTGTAGGGGAAAGGAAGGACCATGACTTTGGGAACCAAGATTTGAATCCTTACTCCACTGTATACTAGCCATATGACCTTGGACAAGCCACTTAACCTTTCTGAGCTTCAGTTTCTTCATCTATAGAAGGGAAACCTGTCCCTATCATTAAAAAAAAGTGACAAATGGAAAATAAACTGCCCAGCATAGTCACTGTAACATTTTAATCACTCAGAGGTTTGTTCTCATTCCTAGATCCAGAACTTGCATATTTGAGATATTTTGCTACTAACTTTCAAGGGATGAATGATTGCTGACTGGAATGTTGTCTTTGTGGAGCATGTGCAACTTAGCATGTACAACATGGACCTATCAAATCCATCAACCCTTATTCCTTTTGATAGGTATGGTGAAAGATAGAATTAAATATCTTAAATGACTCTCTACTAGCATTTAAATTCTGAAAGTCGAAGTGTTTGGGTATATTTGTATATTTTTTTCCAGTTGGCTTTCTGAAGGAGATGTGGGGAAAGTGTGGTTAGTTGGTGGTGATGACAGTGTTGAAGAAGAGAACTTTTTTCTCTTATGCTTCTGGTATCAACTGATACTATAATATTTCCTTGAGGAAATATGGTTCATCTTTTAAGTACTAAAGAGACCAGTTTTGGTCAGGAAAACATTTGCTAATGTCATCAAAAAGTCTTCAAAATGAAGTTTGAGAAGGGAGAAAAAAATTCCGGGTAAATAGTAAAGGAACATCCCGTAGAGTAAAATTATAGTGATGTAGAACAAGGTTAGAAAAGGACTTGTCTGTAATTCACAGGCAAACACAAAGAACAAATGCTAAAGATTCCTGAGTTTCTGCATAATAAGTGACCCTAAATATCTTGACAAAAGTAGAGTGAGTACAGTCTTAGAGATGCCACTGAGAATTGGTGAGAGGGGCTCCTGACAAGGCATTTGAGTTGCTTACTCAAGTGTGTTAAGTAAGCATTCTTCATTTAAACCTTACAAAAATGCTAGGAAGTAGATGCGTACGGTAATTTATCCCCAGTTTTGATGACGAAACTGAGGCTGAAGGAGTTTAGGTATTTGGAGCTAGTAAACAGCTTTGGTTGAGTAACATGACAATGATGTCACTTATTTGCTTTTGTTTACGAATTTACTCTTTCTCTCACATGCTGTGGCTGTCTCAGCCTTGGCTTCCAGGATTACAGTGAGTGAGCTTGCTCACTCTCATTACCTCCCTCACACAGAACGCTAGAGAATGAGTCATGGTTACAGTTGGCTTGAATCTGTTTTGCTACTCCATTAGCCACATGACAGTGCTGCTTTGAACAAAACGGAATGAAATACAGCAACAGTTACCATCCTCTTCTTCCAACTTCTGATTTTAGCAGTTGTATACTTTACTAAATTATCATCAATTTACATAATGTCACTCATTTTGTTTTTCATGGTCTCCCTGCGTCTCCTCTCAGTTTCTTCCATCAGCAAAGCCAACTTAAGTTTTGTGTAATCTCAATGGAATGCACCTATAGCACCCCTTCTAGTTTTGTATGTATTTGTCTGTGTTTCCCATTTTATCTTCTACTGCATCCCCACTGCCATATGCATTCCAGCCTTAATGAATTATTTACAGTTTCCCAAGTGTCTAGTTCATGTCCCTTGAACCTTCTCTGCCTGGTATTCATAATGTCCCCTCTGGAAAGCTTCCTCAGTGCAGAGTTAGGTACTTTTTCTTTCTGTATTGATTTTCTTTAAGTATCTCGTGATTTTTGGTTGTCTGTTGATACTATGAATGAAGGTTTAGGTTCTAGACTCTAGGGTAATTAATGTAGGTAACTTGAGTATGTTTCCTCCAACTTTGTGTAGATTTCATTACCCAGTAGCCCCCTACCTTGAAAGGGCTGGGGGGGTGCTGATGGGGAGCCCTGTGTATGTGAAGGGTGTTGATCGTTAGGCTTCACTTGAGAGTTGGTTTTTTGGTTTTAGGCTGGATTTAAATGCATCTGCTACCTGTGGCCATGTAGCCATATAGGAATGGAAAGTGGATGGAAGGAGCTGAGTAGTTGTGGCCTTTCTATTCCTTATGCAGTCTTTGCTCTGTGCCTATTTCTGCTCAACCAGCTCTAATCTTGGAGCCTCTCTGGAGCTCTACCAGAGGATGGCACATACAGCCGTTTAAGACTTCTCTTGTGTTTATTCTTAGGTTGCAGCTTCCTTTGCTCTTGTTTATTCATCAGCTCTGAATAGATTTAGTACCCTTTTCCCTATCATTTCAGTGAGGGAGAGTAGAAAGGAGAAGACAAATACATTTGCCCATTCATTTTGAAATCCCGAGCCAGAGGTTCTGTTGACAAATTTGAACATTTCTGATTTTAAGAATTGAAACAAACTTATATATGTTAGTGCATTATGGATTGTTTCCCAAGTATTGATAGAATAGTTTAGAATGTTTATAGGATATGAAATTAGTATAATGCTAAAATACAAGTCATCTATTTATGAATAAGTTGTGTTCTAAAAATAGGTATAAAGCTTTTTAGAGCAAGGAGAGCTGAAGATACCCCAGATACCTGGTCAGGAGAGGATTGTGGGGAAGGTTCCAGGCATTGCCATTAGCTACTAATTGATAATTGGGGCCAGAAGCAAGGTAACTCTGCTCATGAGATGTTGTTTACATTCTAGAATTGGAGGAAGTTGCTTGTTTCCCAGTGTAAAATTTGCTAACTTTAGGTTGTCTTCCTTGATATAACATTAAGATAAAAGCTCTACTACTTGTGGCTTACTAAAGAAAAGTACTGTGCAGTGGCTGTATAGTTAGACTGAGGTTGCAAGTTGTGTTTTATTTCAATGAATGATAAAAGAATAATTTGCCATGTCTTTACTTCTAATAAGAGTGAAAATGAATCTATATGCAACATTACTGTTATTAATTCATTTTGGGAAAGTTAATTGCAACTGTGTGGTTCAGGGATTTAGTGCAAGAAGAAGAACAGTTGATGGAAGAAAAGAAAAAGAAAAAAGACGACAAGAAAAAGAAGGAAGCTGCTCAAAAGAAGGTAGTATATGTATAAACTAATTATTTATATTAAGCAGTTTAAACATAGATTAAAAAAGAAAATTACTCTTATCGGATTATTTAAAGCATTTGATTTAATGTTTTAACTTCAGTGGAGATTCATTTTAATATTTAATGTCTTTGAATATGCATTAATAGTAACTTGTTAAGTGTGTACAATTTAATGCATAGTTATTTGATTTTGCCAATAATTTTTTTCGAAGGTAAGTGCTTTGCATAGGTCTTTATTTTTCGATTAGGTGTTCCTAGGTTTTCATAATACATCATTTTATAGTGAGAAGAGCATGGAATTTGTAGCTGCATAGAGAGGCTTTGAAATCGGGCTCTCCCACATAGCATACAGAACAGTGTGGCCTTCAACTTTATTTAGCCTCTCTGGGCCTTAGTTTCCTTATGTTTTGTAAAATGAGAGTTGAATAAAATAAGTTAATGTAATACATACACATAATAGAAAATAAAGTAATAAAGGAAATAGTAATAAACAATAGGAAACAAAGTGTCAATTTCCTTTTCTCTTTTTATTTAGTACCTGGGCTGATTTTTTTAATTTGCAGATTATGTTAGGATATTTAAAAATAAGCCAAAGACATAATTGCTGCAAAAGATCTTTAACCAATACATTAATCAAAAACTGTAATCAAAGCAACACAAATTGCAGAAAAATAAAACATGCCTGTAAAGATTTTTCCAAATTAATACTAGAGGCTGATGACAGTTAACCGAGTTAGGCACTCATCTCCTACTACATCAACGTTTCAAGGACCTTAAAAATGTTCCAGAAGACCCAGTGATGTTACTGTTCCATTTCTGTATTCTAATGAAAAGTTATGATTTTAATTTTTAATATATACCTTTTTTGTGCTAGGAACTGGATATAGACTAGAGCAACATAGTTATCTCCACAATATTTAGTAGAGAAAAACAGGATACAAAACTATGGCAGGTAGGGATCTGTTGAAGCACAGAGAGAAGTGCTTAACTCAGCCTGAAATGGGGTAGAGGGACAGGGAAATTTTCTTAGAATAGAAATTAGCCAAGTGAATAAGGAGCAGAATGGAAAATGATTCGAGCAGTATAAACTGAGAATTAAGTGTCTATAGCCTGTATGTGTTAAAGTATGGGTTTTGATTGCAGGGGGTGGCGGTGGGAGGAGCCAAGTGTAGAAATGTCGGGATGAGACTGGAGGGGTTGGTCATAACTGTTGGCACTTCTCACATTTTGGCCATCGGGTGTTGGGGAAAACACCAAAGACATTTTAGTAGAGTGACATAAAAATTTGTATTTTAGAATTGTATTTAGAACCTTGGCCAATTGTGGAATTGGATTGGAAGGGGTAGAAACTAGAGGCTGAGTTATTGGTGAAGGGACTATTAAAAGAATCCACAGAACTTGTTGAAAGGATATGAAGGGAGAGTAACCTAGATTGACTTTTAGGTTCCAGAGTGAGTGGCTGAGTACATTTTGGGAGCAGTTAACCAGGCTAGGGGATACACAGAAAGGGGAAAAGAAATATAATTCAGTTCTGAACTTGCAGAGTTTAGGGTGTGATGAAGCAAATAAACAGGGGAAGAGCGGAGTACAGAGCACTGTGGAGGATTAAGAGTGATGAGGATGAGTTGATTTAATAGGTGACCCTTGTTGTCGGCCTTTTGTTTACTCAGGAGTGATGGGAAGAGATTCATTGGTAATTGTCATAGGGTTTGGAATAGATTCCTAGTATAGAGTTTTGGCATTGATGATGCCTTAGGCCGTTGTCAGAGGCCTGTTGGTGGTATAGGATGGTCTTTGCAATTTGATCAATCTTTGCTTAGGATTTGTTATGAAAAAGTTGTGTCCTCTGTAAGTCTAAGGTTGGGAGGAAGGCTTATCAGACTCTTGTTCCGTGTGTGAAGGCCAGTTACTTAATGAAAAGAGCCTCTAAGAAACTTGAGATATATTGAGGAAGATACTTGAGTATACTTTGTGTAGAATCATTAGTTTGGCAAGCATCTGAGTGATGCATTAGGCCATGTTGATCCCTGCGTCTAAGGAGTTTAAGATTTAGCTGGTAAGTCAGGATGTATGTGAAATGACTAGAGAAGAGGCCTTAAGTTATTATATAATGAAGTATGTTTATTTGGAATTTACTCTATTTACTGAGGAAATTCTAAGAAAGGAGTCCCTCGAATGATTTCTTTAGTGTGTTTTTTTTTTATTGAGGTATAACTGGCATATACAACATTTTAATAGTTTCATTTGTACAACATAATGATTCAATATTTGTGTATGTATTGTGAAATGGTCACCCCAGTAAATCTGGTTAATCGTATCCATACTTAATTGGAGAATTTTTTTTCCTGTAATGAGAACTTCTAAAATTTTAAATATTGTATTTTTAAATATGTAATGTGAGTATAATTTTTAAGTTGTAAGTATATAAATAAATGACTTTAATTGTTAAAGTTTACCTTTATATTCTTTATAACCAAATCTAAATCACCAAGGCAGTGTCTTTAACACACGAATGATGATTTTCGTGGCATTTGGCCCCTCACAAAATCTGAAGTGAGTTCTTCATACTGTTTACCGCTCCATCCCTGCCTCACTGAGGGTTCCAGGCTCTCACCCCAACTATGTCCCACTGGAACCATCATCAGAGATGTGGTTCCATGACCATTAGAGAGATGGGGAGGGTTTTTTTTTTCCCCCTTTCTTTTGTCAGATCTTCAGCATTGATAGGGATTCCTATGTATCCTATAGAAAAAGTAATATCTAGTGATTGAACACAATATAAAGGAATATTTAATATCTCTAATAAATGTTAAGCTTAGTAGACTAATGCCACTGTAAATAAGACTGTTCTCTAGTTAACCAGCTTACAACTGAATCTGAATACAACCCATTGGTGAAATGAGGACAGCTGGTATTTCTGTAGGCTGTTACCACATAGCTCTTTAAAAACAAAATAAAAGGAAAACTGTCCCAGGTTGGCACACTTATAGCCCATATGAAAGATTGTGAGTCACAGGAGTTTTAAGATAAGTTTCCTGGAGCTTGTCTTTTGTCTGTAGTAGGAGCCAGCAGGTGTATCCAGGTAGGTGACAGAGATCTCCATAAGCTAGGGAGACAGGCCCATTTATATAAATGTTGAAACATGAATTCACTATGGTAAAAACAATCTGTTTGTTTTATGTAACCTATGCACACTTTGAAAAAAACTATATATTTTTGTTTCTGAAAAAGACTTCAGATACTATCTGTCTTAATCCATTCATTTTATGTATAAGGAGCACAAGCATTAAAATGAGTTAAGTGTCACCATCAGGGTGACAGAACAGGAATAGAATTGAAATCTTCTAATTCCCCCAGGTTTTCCAAAACTCGGTGCTATGGCTTTATCCTTTTGGTACAGAACATTATCTTATACTCTTACTTTATTTTTCACCAACTAAAGGTGAACTTTAAAGCTGGAAATAATATGGTGGTTTTTATAAGGCATTTAATAAGTCTTTATGCCATGAATACAGAAAACAGATTTAACAGTCCCTAACTGTGGTCTTTTAAAGAAATTTAAATTCAGACCAGAGTTAATTTAATTTCTATTTTAAATAAAAAACTAGATACACAACTCCTTATATAAACAATTAGACACCAAACAAAGCTCAGTGCACTATTTGTACTATGATAGTTTTTCTAATTTTGTTAATTAGTTAAATATCAATTTAAATATTTAAATTCCTTTAAAATTTTTTGACACAAAATTACATGGTTTTTATTTTATTTCGGTTCCATACATCTCTAGTTAATAATAGAAACCAATGGATGATTTTTTATTTTTTGTTTTTTGAAAAGCCTTCTATTTCACATCTAAGAATTATGGCTATTTGTTTATCTTCTGATTCTAGGCTCAGAAAATAATTTGATATAGCACAGGAATGTAGTTTCTGTACTTAAGAAAAGGGTAACAACAGTAGTAGTAGGTTGTTACCATGGATTTATCTCTAGGTTCTGTTTTTAGAAGAAATTTCTAGATGGAATCTTGAGGGAAATGTAGCGAGGAGGAAAAAGGAGGATGAGAAATAGGTTAATTATAGAGGGATCATTTAGTATAAACTTTACTTTAAACATGTAATTGTAGTTCCTAGAAAGCATATAATGGTTGAGGGTTGGAAGGAGGCACCAACACAAATTGGGACCTTTCGGTTGAGAATGTTTAAAAGTCAGTGTTCATGGGTATTTTTGTTACTGTGTTAAAAGCTTGAAGGGATTTTTATGAAAGGCTTTGTGGATTTAAATGTACTCATTTCGAGCTTAAATTAGACTTTCGTTGTAGAAAACTTCGTTTCATTTCTCCTTTTTGGAAATTTTAGTATTTACTAGTTATGTCTCCCAAAGGCTGTTTTGTTCTGAGACTAGAGATCATATTCAGCAGTCTAAGTAGCAAATTTTCTCAGTAACCTAAGTGGTAATATAACCAGGCCTGGAGCATTGCACTCATCAAGGGCAGTTAGGTATTGTCTTTACAGTCCTGGCCCTTATTTAAGCTTACTCTTCTCTTTTATTTTTTTAAAAAAATCATTCAGCAGACCTGGGTTCTAGACAGTGTGCTGCTTGCTGAGAAATCACAGAAAAGATCTCTAACCAGTAATTATCTCATTTAAAATAAGTGAATCAAACTATCAATTCTTTATTCCTTGTTTTAGTTTCTAATACCTGGCACTGTTAAGACATTTTAGATGATTAGAAAAAGAGGAGAAAAGTAAGACCTGGGAGCTGGGAGTGAGTTTGAGTCAAGTTTGTGAGAGAAAGGAGCCAAAGCATGGGCGAAAGCCAAAGCATAACTCAGATTCAGGGCACTAGGGAATATCTGTTGAATGCTTTCTGTATGCTAGGCACTGTCCTAAGCGTGCTCTCTTTTTTTTTTTTTCCCCCTAAGCTCTTTATATGAGTTCAATCCTTTTAGCCTCACAACAACTCTGAGGTAGGTGTTTTTGTTGCCTGTCTTATAGGTGAGGAAACCGAGCTTTAGAGAAGTTAACTAATTTTGACCAAGGTCGCACTGTAAATGGCGGAGCCAGGAGTCAAAGCCAGGCAGTCTGGCTTCAGACTCTGAGCTCTTAACCACTGAGGTATACTTAGGGGTCGAGGAGCTGGGATAAGTGGTGCAGAGCCTGACAGAAACAAAGCACCTGGCATGGACCTGGCATGGGTGTGTCTGCCACTTGTCTGATGCCTTCACTAATAAACTGAGGCAATTGTGATAATTGCTTGTGGAATCACAGCTCAGGTGTTTTGTTTGTTTTTAAGAAAAAAATATTCAAAATAGAAATATTTTTGCTTCTCAGTTTGCCAGAATCCTTTAATTCTGTTGTACAAGATCCACAATGATACCTCACGTTTGAATAGTATTATTTATCCAGAAAAGATCTTTTTATATTTTACTTGAGCCCTATAATAGCCCTGAAAAGGTAAGCAGAACAGGTTTTTTTTCTCTTCCTCCATTTGAGGGATTAGGAAACTGAGACCCAGAGGGTTTAAATGACAAGGTCATTTAAAAGTAAGACAAAACAAACAAAAAAAAGTTGAAGTTAATTTTAATATATTTTATATAACCCAATATATCCAAAATATTACTATTTCAACATGTAATCAGTATAAAATATTATCAGTGAAATTATTTACCTTTTTAAAAAATACTAAATAATAGAAATCTGGTATGTATTTTGTGCATATCACTTCACACTAGCTCTGTTTCAGTGGTCAGTAAACACATGGGGATAGTGGCCACCTTTTTGAACAGTGCAGACAAATATTCTTAAAATCACTGACCCCACTTGGAAAATTCTCTTTTTAATAGTTTGAGTAATACACAAGTTCCCTGGACCAACCAACAAAACCTATTTGAACGAAATGGAACTCTTTCAGTTCCATTTCCTCCTAATCAGGAGCTCTTGGGTTCTATTACTTACATTCTTTCACTAGATCAGTTGGTGTTCTGATGGGCAGACTCCTTTGAGTGTCCCCTTGGTGCTGTTCTCTGTAGATGACACAGTACTGAATGAGGTTGATCATTGTTCTCAAGCAACATGGAGGTTTTCTTCCCAAAGGGGTTGGCATAGTAGATATCCTTCATGTTGTAAGGCCTAGAAGAGCAACACTGTATATCTTGGGGTTTAGTAATGTGGTCATGGTTTCTATGTACTGTAGCCTAGTTTCCTTTGGAAGTAAACCGTGAAAGAGACCAGGTGAGTTAAACAAAAAAACAAAACAACGCATAGAACAACACATAAAATCTGTTTTTCAACATGCAGAATAATTTCCGTGTTTATTTTTTGGGTTTCAGAAAATTATGTTATCTTATAGTTTGACGTGATGCTTGTAATACTTGGAAGTATTCAGATACTGAGTTCTCTCTAATAAGACTATTTTTCTATTACCAGATTTTAAAAACAATTTCTTCCAGAAATAAATTAAGTGTTCAAGCTAGTTGACTGGTCTTCTGCCATTGTCCTTCCATCAATTTTTTTTTTTTTTTTTTTTAATTTTCGATCCATATAAAGTAAAAGATGGGCCTCCATTATTTTATGTGTCACTAGTGCTCTAAAACTTGGTAAAGTACTTCAGTGCATAGATTGACTCTCTGGCTTTCCGGGGAAAGATTAATGTTTGGTGTGGCTTCAATATTATGGTAATTGCCATATAGTTCTTTACCATATAGTTCTATAATGATATAATTTTTAAAATGGTGTTTTTGGTAACAATTTAATATGACTAAGCAAAATGAATTATCCTGCCCTATGACAGTTAAGAAAAGCTTTATCTTCATTTAGAAACAATTCCTGGTTATTCAGTTAGTAATTATTCAGTCTTCCCTCACCTCCCTGCCTATCCTTGTATCTTTTTTTTTTTTAGGATTCCCACACAGTTGGGCATAATCAAAAAGTTGATTTTCACTTGTGGCCTTTGTCTGTAATCAGTTCTTTTTGAGGCCCTTGAAGTTTGAGCCAGACACCTTGAGGCAGGCCTGCTGTCCTCAAGCCCCTCTCCCTGTTGTGTCAGAGACAGTGGAAGTAGGGGCAGGCATGGGAAGCAGGGCCCATGTCAGTTTAACTTTAGAACACAGTAATTTTAATTGAATTGTCAGATGTGTCAGAAGTGACAAATGTTTCAAAAATTTTCCCACCCAAAAATACTTAAACGTTCACCATGCTTAACTGTAGCAGCCTAACTTCCAGGAGTTAAACGTATTACTAATTTGGCCGAAGAACCTTTATGCAGCTTTTCTTCCAGAAAACTTAATTCATGTTTTATCATGTGAAACAAGAAAATTTGAAGCCCTTTAAACATTTGCAAAACTCATTAGATCCATTAAAAGGTAAAGGTGACAGTTATATAATTTTAAAGCTAAATGATGAGAGAAGTGAAGTTCCATTTATCATTATTATTATTATATACTGTACAGTGGTGTCTCTTCTGCTTTGTGCCTAAAGCATTTCAAGAATTTTTTTTTTACTAATAAACATTGTGTCAGGGACAATGGGGCACATCTGTGGGAAAAGCATGCTTTCTTTGCATATCTTTTCCTATGCAGTTCATCTAAATGACAAATTCCTTATTTAATAAAAATGTATATGTCTTATGTAATAGTAATATATGAGCATTTTATCATAACAATCCATTTCTTTCAGTTTCATAATTACATTGTTTTTTGTTTGTTTGTTTTTATTTTAGGCCACTGAACAAAAAATCAAAGGTACGTTGTTTAAAGCTATTTTTTATTCTTTTTTCATTAAAGGAAGGTTGTTGATATGCATTTTTATTCACCTCCAGGATGGGAGAGAGAAGAGCATGAAAGGAACAGGGGGTGGGGACAGACTTCTTCAGTGACATCACCGTGGAGTCATCTTTTGGGGTTTATGATTTATTGTAGTATATATTACCACCTTAAAAATATACTGTTTCGAGACCTACCTTACATTTATCTCCTAGAATAAACACCACTTCCTAAGATACTTCCTTGATTGGAGTCTTTGAGCACATGTGCCTTTCCTTCATTCTTCCATCTAAAAGTCTTCTTGTCTGGAGCTACCTTTAGGACTTTATTCCTTGTTCTCTGTATAATATTGTCCCCCACTCCTTCCTGTAGGCAGACAGTGACATCCATTCTATATTATCACTGAGAATAGTAGATTGCTAACCTTATGGTCAGGTTGAACAGCCCCCAGTACATGCCAAGCAAAAGACTTCAGGGTGGTAAGGAAACAGGAACCTAATTCCTCTCACATCCTGAATCAGGAGTTCTTCACCTTCCCAGGAGTTGACTACCTGTAATGAAAGGTGTAGGGCTCTCCGATGCTGAACTTGTTAGGCCGAAAGATTCTGAATTTTTACGTAAGCTATACCAAAAGTATAATCTCTGCATTTGGCTGATACCTGCACTCAAAACTGCTTGCTTTTATTAGAGGTTAAGGTAAGGCATTGCTTTTTTTTAAATAAATTTATTTATTTATATTTTTATTCTTGGCTGCATTGGGTCTTCGTTGCTGCGCGCGGGCTTTCTCTAGTTGCGGCGAGCGGGGGCTACTCTTCGTTGTGGTGCGCGGGCTACTCTTCATTGCGGTGGCTTCTCTTGTTGTGGAGCACGGGCTCTAGGTGCGTGGGCTTTAGTAGTTGTGATGTGCGGGCTCAGTAGTTGTGGCTCACGGGCTCTAGAGCGCAGGTTCAGTAGTTGTGGCGCACGGACTTAGTTGCTCTGCGGCATGTGGGATCTTCCCGGACCAGGGCTCAAACCCGTGTCCCTTGCATTGGGAGGCAGATTCTTAACCACTGCGCCACCAGGGAAGTCCAAGGCATTGCTTAAGGTAACATTTTTAGGTGCAGCTGTATGAGAGTGAACAAGAACAGATAAGGAAGACCTTTTTGAGGTTGTGAGTCTTAAAGATGAGACAGCCGGTCAAAGAAAGAATGAAATGGCAGAGGGATCTGCATGATTGAAGGCACAGAGACAAGACATAATGTGATGTTATGTGCATTGGTGGTATTCCAAGAGCATTAAATACCTAGTGATAAGTGGTCAGGGTTGAAGGGTTTTTCTGAAGGAGGTAGGCAGGGACCAGGTCAGAGAGGGCCTTATATGCTAAATGTACTCAAGGAGCCACTGAAGAGCTTAAGAAGAGGGTGACATCATTTGTTTTTTCATTCTTTTAAATCTAGCAATCACTTACATGGAAAGTTTTGGTTGAAAGATGGGCAGGGATTTGAAAGATGGAGCTAACAGAAAAAAGACACTGGGCAGAAGAGGCAGGTGGACAAGAAGAGGGAATATTCAGAGAACGAGTATAAGGGTGTTAAAGGGAAGGGGCCGAATATAGGCATAGAGGTAGGGGGAACTAGAGGACTTCGTGCTGCTCAAAGAGTGGAGAGCTAGCAAAGGTTCTTGCATTTAGAGGTCATGGTCGTAAGCTATGCTTGAAGAACATTTCTTTGTCAGTTGTGTCTAGTGTCACCAAAAAGGAGCAGTACCAGAGAGAGAAGAGAAGGAATAGAGAGGGTAATGAGGATTTGAACTGAGGTCTTGACAGTAGAGGTAGGAGTTGGATGACAGATGTTTGAGATATAATTGACAGGATTGGCAGCTGGTGAGATCAGAAGAGGACCTGAAGGTGATATTGCGGCTTTGAATTTGGATGTCTGAGAAAGTTACAGGGATGTGGAATGATGTAAGGAGTAGCACTGCCAAATTAATTTAGTAGGAACATGGGAAATTCCCTGGCCTTCCAGTGGTTAGGACTCTGAGCTTCCAGTGCAGGGGGCACAGGTTCCATCCCTGGTTGGGGAACTAAGGTCCCACAAGCCTTGCGGCGTGGCCTCCAGAAAAATAAATTTTAGTAGGAACATGACCAAATTAATTTTCTTAAAACTCCACTTTTCTCACACCACTCGCCTGGATAGGAATGTTAAGTTGTTCCTTGTTGCTTTGCTTCAAAACCAAACTCCTGGTTGACTTTCAAGTCCCTCTTTAATCTGACCTCCCATGATCTAACCAACTTGTTTCCCATCACTCCTTTATACTTTTCAGATCATTCTTATCTTTTTCATGTTCATTCCTGTTTGTTTCTTTTTGATCCCATTTCTTAGCCAAGGATGCCTTTCAGCTTTTCTAACCCTCTCAGAACTCATCTTCTAATGGATCCCTCTAACTGCCCTTGATCCTTCCCTTTCCAGTTTCTTAGGATGTTGTGATGTGTATTAAGCTTGGGGCATTCACTTATATTCTATCTTAGATTTTTAACTGGTCCATGGATATTTGTTTCTTCAGACACGATCTTTGAGTACCTACTGTTTATATCCTTTCCAAATGTAAGTCATTCTTTTACGTCCATACATAAAACATGAACATATTTGAATCTTTTTTTTAGATTTTCCACAATCCTGAGAATGTTAGGCTGAGTATATGAAAGTCACTTCAAAATGCTTTATATGTTGTTTTGCCAACTATTTTACTCACTTCATCCTTCTTTTGATGGCAGCTCCCTTCATACTTGGTCACGCTTATTCTGATTCATGAAAATGTATTTATTTTTGTGGTGTGTACAATATATGGTGTTTATGGCAGTGATTAGATTATAAATTGGAGGCTTGTGGTATATGGGTTTGGCTCACACAGTTGTTTTTTTAACTAAACTTTATTGGAATAATTTATGATTTGCTGAAAAGTTGAAGATAGTACAGAGAGTTTCCATATAGACCTCACCCAGTTCCCCATTATTAACATCTTACATTTCTGTGGTACATTTGTCAAAACTAAGAAACTGGCATATGTTGATATTACTGAACTCCAGACTGTATTTAGATTTCACCAGTTCTTCCATTAACTTTTCTGTTCTAGGATCCAATGCAAGATAATTTGTTTAGTTGTCATTTCTCCCTGATCTCCTCTGGTCTCCACACAGTGTTTTTATTGTTACCCTTTAAATTTTTAATTGATTGCCAACATTTAAAAATCAGGAGAATTCACCTAATTCAGGGTTATAGTTTATACTGTCAGCATCATTTCTGTCTTTCTGTATTATAGAGTCTATATAAAGCCAGGTTTAGTCACATGTGGCTATTAAGTACTTGAAATGTGGCTAATGTGACTGAGGAACTGAATTTTAAACTTTATTGGACCACATAGCTCTAGAGCCTTCTTGGTTGTTAAGAGTCAAGATTTTAGTGCTCAGACTGAGCATAACTGGTTAGGCCCGGCACTCCCTGTAGACTTCTGCCTTAATGAGCTATTTCCTTTTCTAAGGCTACTGCCGTTCCGGACTAAATAATACCTACTGATGCTGCTCTCATTCAGTGGTGAAACTGTATAAGAGCTGGATTTTTGTAAGGTGTCATAAATTAAATTCTTGACCAGCTTTCTTATATGAAAACAATATGATGTTTATTTCTTGGTGCAGTGGACTCATGCGTCATCTCATAAAAACGTGGACCATTATAATGAGTGACATCATGAAATTTCTGAAAATTTTATTCTTACCTTGTGACTTGAACTTTGAAAAACTGTAAGGAGCATAGCTATTTGAACGTTTGAATATTTGAAATTCCTTTCTAAAATATGTATATGATGAGTATCTCTTTGAAACAGCAGGGGAATGAAGTGCTAAAAAAATTATGGTGAGGTATAGGAACGGATGGGTATCCTGTGGACCTATACATTGTAAAGACAGGGAAGGACTGGGAACTCTGTCAAGAATAAACGTCATTTTTTAAAAACAGCTTTCCAGCTCTGACACTGGCTTGTTTTAGAAGCATACTGATTGTACATTCCTTGCAAAAGAATAAGCACTGTTAATTTTTGACAGCTAATACTTATTTTTCTGTCTGTCTGTCTATATCATGCCAGTGCTTTCTTCAAGTGGTTTCATAAGCAAGCTAATTACAGAGAACAACAAACCCTAGAGCTCCTAAAGGAGATGAGGGGAGCCTGGGATGGAAGCAGGAATAGAGAAAATTTGATACAGATTTTTTGTTTTCTGGTGATCACATAGGGAAGCATAGTTTATTGTGGCTATTCTCTTTCCGGATTAATTAAAAACTCATGAGAATTGAATCAGCATTTAAAACACATTTTTGTTCCTGCCATAGTTGGAAACCATTATTTGTATTCAATTCTAGCCTGTTTTTCTATCAAACACAATTTCATTACTTAAATCCATTGATCTAGGGAGTGATCAAAATATTCAAGAGCTGTTAAATCAGCTGCATGTCACATCATATTGGAGGCGTCATGATAGCTAACTCTGAGCACTTACTCTGTAGCATGCACTGTGCTTTATATTTATATTGTGCTTGATTATATTTCATTTAGTCAAGGTGAGATTCTAAATATTTAATTACGAATAGTGAATGGGCACCAGTGGTTCATAACACTGTACTGGAGCAGACCTAAGATCTTAATGTGCTAAGAGTAACCCTTAGCTATTGAATTTTGGGAAGTGTGTGGGACCCAGCGAAGGGACTAGGGCAGCAGCCTGGGAACTGTGAGATTTAATGCAGTGGATATTTAAAAACTAATACAGGAATAGGGCTTCATCAGTGTATACTAGCACAATATAAGCCTGCTTTTAATCGCTTCAACAGCCCTATGAGAGTGGATAGTATTATCACCATTTACAGGTAAAATCAAGATTAAGAAAGGTTAAGTAACTTGCCTGTTGGTTATGCAGCTGATTGGTGTCTGAGTAAGGGTTGGACTACTAACCCTACTGGGCTGTACTGCTTCTTTTTCTTTGAAAATATCCCTGTAGTTAGTTACATGGAAGACAGAACAGGAGAGCTACACCATTGCCCATGCTTTAATAATATGCAACGAATGAACTAAAACAATGCATCTTTTAAAAATATTACAGAAGGATCTTCCAGCAGATTTTATAGTATTTCCCTGTTGACTGAGCACAAAGAAATAAATAAAAAATTGTATTACCAGCAAAATTTTTTGAATCAGAGAGGTTTCGACAGTTTTGTGATGTGTTAAGTGGTTGACTTTTCAGAAATCATTTAACATTCATGAAATACTTATTGTGTGCCCACCCTGTTTCATGCACTGTTGTGGTCACTGTTGTGCATGAAACAAAACAAACTCCAAGTCCTTGACCCCGCTGTGTTTCCATTCTCATCTTTGTTTTAAATGTTTTTACCTGTGATCTCAGCTTAGCACTCTGTTTTCCCATGAGATCATAAGTTTCTCAATCACAAAGCCACCTACAATAATGAAATTCAGGAACTTTGGTGGCCTGACAAAGGATCACTGTACTGCATAAATTTTCAGAGGAGAAAATTGAGACCCAAATAGATTGTGACTTGAAGCACATTGCCTGACCTTGTTCACATAATGGCACATGTAGAAAATGACATTGGTGGGGCTGTTGTAAACAGAAGAGGCCGCTCTCAGCTGAGGATGACGATCCTAGAGAGTCTGGTCCCCTGGCCTCTGAAGTGCTGCTCCCTTCAGCATCCCTGTAACCGATTCCTGTCACACAGGTTGGAAAGGTCTGCTGTTAGAATCGGGGTTCAGTTCAGTGTTTCTCTCCACAGTATGCATGGTAGAAACATGACTTTTGTACTACAGGCAGGTATTAGGTAATATTTGGAAGACCAGGTTCTGATTCCAAATGTGCCATGATAGTACTTTGGCTTTATGAGAGATTTTGAAGGCAAATGGGTACTGACCTCTTTGAAGAAGAAGAGGTTGTTACTGATTAAGAATTTACTAATGGTGAATGTGTTTCTATGAAGATGTCTTTGAGCTGTGTAACAAAAAGATTTCTAACTCTGCACTAACAGGAAGGGGGGAAATGGGCGTCTACTTCCATGGGAGTCAATAAAAAGTACTGTTTTTAGGTATATCAGAGTCACCATTTTTCCTTTTCTCCTATTGAGAAAGAAAAATGATTTATATAGATTTATACATGTAAATCTAGATTTATGTACTCAGGAGGTTATGAAGAATGCTAAGGACCCCTTTTTGTTTTAGGTAAGAACCATTTTATTTCTACCAAATGTAGATGTGTTTGCTTATAAATACTAATAAATTATTAAAATAAGTAGAAATTAAAGATTTTGGTGAATTCAGATGTCTGATGAGACTGGAGCAGGACAAAGGAGACAGGAAATAGATATGAGAAAAGCAGAGATTACTGCAGTTAACAAAGTAAACTATTGTCAAAAACTAGATTCAGAGACTAATGAGCCCATAGTTGTTGGAGGCATCGTATGGTTGTGTCCTGATCCCTGAGATGCTCTGCCTGGGCAACAATTAGGTCTTCAATTTCAAAGAAAACAAATCAGGAGTCTTCTGGTTTAAATTTTGGAGTAGAAGTCGGGATGGATTAACAAGAATAGCTTTATCAGTTATAACCAGGTAAAAGAAAGCTCCAGACTAGGAAAAAACACATTATATATCATAATTTTCACTTTTATATACTTGTAGTTCTAATTAGAATAGTAGCTGTGCTTCAGAATGCTTACTAAGAGCTCTCTCTCTCAGTGCCAGTAGCCTTAGTGAAAGTAGGCCTGATAAAATGTTACTTAAAGGCAGCATTTTGCCAGAAGCAAAAAGCATTGATTCATCTAATAAGATAATCCTGGAATTTTTGCGTAAACCAGGCATAGTGGTTAAAAGTCCAGTCTTCTGAGTCAGATAAACTTGGATTTGAATACTGCCTTTGTAGTTCTTATCTCTGTGACCTTAAGTAAGTACTGTAACCTCTAAACTTCGGTTTGACTCTGTTAAAAGGAGATAATCCAGGTTACTTAATGTGGGAATGAAATGATATATAATATAGAACATAAGTCACTGGAGGGTAGTTAATGCTGAGTGTGTAATAGATAACTTATTATTGTAAACGCTGGTTAGAAAATTTTGATTTGTAGCTTTCGAAGTCATTAAGCCAGAATTAGTCATTCCTTTGTTTTTGGAGAGTTTGATTTTGCTCTTATAAGTAAGATGAAAATGTATACTGGGAGGCACATTAGTTGGGAGGTCAGATTTGGTTTTAAATTTTAGCTTCGCCATTGACTAGATGTTTAGTCATGGGCAGCCTTCTTCTGCCCTTAGTTGCCTTATCGGTAAAATGGAAGTAATAATTCAAATGCATAGAATCATGGTGAGGATAAAGAGATATTAGATAAATTGTGTGGCATCCAACTGATACTTGGTAAATTGTAGCTCCCACAACTATGGTTTTGCAGTATCCTAGCAACCTTTTAGTCCCTTGAAACATCATACTAGCAGTTTCCCCAGTCATTTCAGAGTTCCTCCTCACCCAGACGATGACTTGCTTTTTCCTCTCATTAAAGTAGAACCCAACCCAGCATGGGTGAATCACAGTGCAGTGTCTCTGCCATAGTGCAAGGAATATGTCTTGCAACATAAGAATGGGATATATTATCTTTATAAATTTGTCAGGCCAAAATTGGTATTTTATTGCTCTGATTTAAATATAAATCAATTTGTTTATTGATAAAATGGAGTATCATATGTTTAATTGTTTGTACTTTTTTGCTCTTATGAATTGCCCATTCTCTACCCATTTACCTCTTGGGCCTAGAGTTTTTGTTATCTATTTACATGAGCTCTCTGTATAAGAAGCTCATTAACATTACATTTAATGTGTTTGATGCAAAAATTTCTAAGATTATAGACTGTATTATATGTTTGAGGTTGTTCTGAGGATGAGATACCTGGTAGAAATATCTAAGTATCAGACCCCATAGGGGGTACATATGCAGAAGATGCAAATATATGTTTAGAAGAAGGAAAGCAAAATTAAATAACATTTATATTCTTAGTTTAAGACTCCGGTCCTAAACTCTAGTGACTCTGTTGAATGCTTTCCTATGTTAGGTTTAGCAGCCTTAAACCAAAACAGTACCTTTTCCCCTTTGGTTAGGGAAAATTGGGGTGGGCAGTGGGAGGGGAGGGAGTGGATCCCTTTAACTTGTTCCAAAGGACAAATATTTTCCAGTTTGCCTTTTAGTTTGGAATAAATATATACACACAGACACCTTTGAAAAAATAAAATATACTGCATAATTTTATTTGCTGAAACTTAACCAATTTTTACTCTTTGATTTCTTGACTCATTTTTATGCTGAGAAAACCCACCGTTTATCCAGATTTTAGAAAAACCTTTGCCTGTGTTTTCTGAAAGCTTTTAAAAAATTTAGCATTGTATAGTATAACTGTTTAATTTATCTGAACTTCATTTTTATATATATTTGGGACCATTTTTTCTAATTAAAAAAATCAAATTAATCAAAAATTAAATTTAAAAACTCCTTTATTATATAACTTTTGCAAACTTTTTTTTTCCCCCAGTGTGTTTGGGACTTTTTTTGTTGTTCCTGTCACTAACTTGTAGTTGAATTGTTAGGTATTATCTTTTGTTTTGTTTTGTTTTGGACTCACAAATGGAAGTCAAAAGCTCTGTAGATGTTGCTACAGTATCTAGTAGAACAGTTTTCCAAATTTACTCAGAAATGAGAAACATGTGATATGTGCTTTTAAAAATACAGATTCTGATTTAGTATATCTGTGAGGCTTGAAAAACCTGTTTTTGTTTTAAACACATGCCCCATAGCACTTTTAATTAAATAAATTTGGGGATCACTTCTAGAATTGTTAGTTATGAAAGAGAGACTTGAGGGCAATCTGACTTTTTTAATTTAATTTTTATTTTATATTGGAGTATAGTTGATTTACAGTGTTGTGTTAGTTTCAGGTGTACAGCAAAGTGATTCAGTTATACATATAGCCATTCTTTTTCAGATTCTTTTCCCATATAGGTTATTATAGAATATTGAGTAGAGTTCCCTGTGCTATATAGTAGATGACTTTTTTTTTTTAAAGCACGTGCCTCTGCCTGAAAAATAAATCTTTCATCATCCCCCTTTTCTGCATCTCACATATTTGGACAAAATTTGATGGACAGATTAACCAATATCTTGGAAATACCATATTGTGAATATTGTATGGGTATCCTCTAGCTCTTAAAGAAGATCTGTACGTTAGAACAGATGTACCTTGCCTAAGGTATTTTGCTGAAGAGCAGAATTTGTTAATAGGGTCGTTTCATCCAGAAATTCATTAATGAAGCTTGGTGGAAGAATTTATTCAGTCAGCTAAACCTAGAGGATTGTAGGACAAATCAGCTATGTTCCTCTTTGTGTTGGTAATTTAAGATGGGAAATTTTGGGTAGGAAGGTAAGAGTTCCTTGAAGAAGCAGAGCTAAGACCCAGGCAAAGGTATATTTCTGATTTCTCTAGGATTTTTGAACATGCCATTTGCTGTTCTTGGTGCTGGGAACACCAAGTGGAAAAAGGAAGAAGAAGTAAGAAACCTGCACTTACAGAACACATGTAGTGTAAGGCAGGGGTCCCCAACCCCCGGGCCTGTTAGGAACCAGGCCGCACAGCAGGAGGTGAGTGGCAGGCCAGGGAGCAAAGCTTCACGTGCTGCTCCCCATCTCTCACATTACTGCCTGAACCACACCGCCCCACCCCCATCTGTGGAAAATTGTCTTCCACGAAACCAGTCCCTGGTGCCAAAAAGGTTGGGGACTTCTGGTGTAAGGAATGCCTAAGAGTTTTATGGGAGTGCGGAGGGGATGTTGTCATAAAATACTTCTAAGATTAGCTGAATAGGGGGGTAGTGGGGGGTGATTAGTTGTTTCCTAGGAAAGGTGGTAGAAAGATTTTCAAGAAAGGAATGTCATGAAAGAGCATGATGCCTTTCAGAGAATTGGAGGTATTTGATGCAGAAGAGGAGATGTGTGTGGATGTAGCAGGATATGAATCTGGAAAAGTGGTAGATAGGGGCTGTGCTAAGGACTTTGCATTAATTCTGAGAGCACTTTAATAATATAGATAATGTGGGGCAGAGAGATGATAGATTTGGGGAGAGTGAAAAGGGGGTGGGATGGGATCAACACTTAAGCCAAGGAGACCAATTAGGTTTTTGCAAGATGAAATTGATAAGGGCCTAAATCACAGCAGCGACATTGGAGATACAAGGATGCATTTGGATTGTATCAAGGAGATAATTAATCTGTTGGACCTTTAGACTGACTGGACCTAAAGGGATAGGGAGAATTTGAGGAAGATGTCCCTGCTTTAGTAATTAGATAGATAGTGAGGCCGTTTACTAAAATAAACAACAGCGCTCCTACTTCTCTGGCAGTTGTAACTTATTCTTGCCATGACTTCTCTTCTTCTGTCTGCTATTTAAACCTATTCTTTAGGTCTTGCCATTTCTTATTTTACAACTTCATAACTTCTTTTTCTACCTGTATGCTGAATCCTAAATCCATATTTTTAGTTCAAACTTTTACTAAATTCTAGAACCATATATTCAGTAGCATTCTTATAGCAGTGGTTTTCATAGTTTACCCGAGGACACCTGAGAGGCTTCCTGAAGCTTTCATGAGATCCACAAGGTTAAAACTATTTTCATAATAATAGTAGAAAGACTTTGTCTAGCCACTTATTCTCTCATGAGTATATAGTGGAGTTTTCTAGAGGGTACATAATGTGCAAGTCACAACAAATTGGATGCAGAAGTAGATGTGAGAATCCACCTGCCTTCTGTTAAGCCAGATGTTAAAGGGATTTGCAAAAATGTAAAACAATGCATACTTTACTTTTCTTGTTTTGGAAAATTTTTTTAAAAAAGCATTTATTTTAATATATAAAGGACTTTCTTAATGAGTCAATAAATATTTTAAAATTTTCTTTGTTTAAATTCCTAGTATGGTAAACATCTATAGATGTAACCCACATAAACAAAAGATTTTTGGTGTTCTCAGTAATTTTTTAAAGTGTAAAGGGGTCTTGAGACCAAAAAGTTTGAGAATGGCTGTCCAATAGTAATAACAAACCTAACAATTAAAAAAACAAACAAAAAAAACCTAAACTCATTCTCACATACTTCCCAAATTTAATTTTTGTCTTCCATTTCATATCTTAGTAAATGGTACTACTGTCTACTTGGATTCCAGGCCAGAAACCTGAGGTTCATCCTAATTCCTCCTCCCTTTTTTTACCCAGATGGTAATAGTAATCACTAACATTTATTGAGTACTAACTATGTGCCAGGTACTGTTTTTAGTTCTTTACGTCTATTATCTTGTTAAAACCTCACAAAAACCTGATGGGTGTACGTATTAATACTTAACTCTGTTTTGCAGATGAGGAAACAGGTACAGAGGGGATAAGTACTTTGCCCATGGTCATGTAGCTAGTAAGTTGGAGAGCCAAAATTTGAATCCAGCCAGTCTTTTGAACCTTTACTTCTTTGTTCTGGAACAGTTTATGTAAGATTGATATTATATATGCTTCTTGAGGATTTTATTTACATACTCCCTGTAAAGTCATCTGAGCCAGGTGCTCGTTAGGGAGGTAAATCTTGCAGGATCTTTCAGTGTCCTCTGCTGTCATTATTCCATAGGATCTTCTACTCCTCTGTGAGCTCATTTTGGTAAATTACATTTTACAGAGCAGAGGCTGGAAAACTACAGCCTGCAGGCCAGATCTGGCCCACTGCCTGTTTTTTTTATGTGAAGTTTTGTTGGAACACAATCATATCCATTCATTTACGTGCTGTCTATGGCTGTTTTTTTGTGCTACAGCAGCAAGTTGAGTAGTCGCGACAGAGACTGTATGGCCTGCAGAACCTAAAATGTTTACTCTCTGGCCCTTTACAGGAAAGATTTGCCAAGCCATGCTGTAGAACACTCAGTTTAGCTGGGTTTTCTGTTTTATTGGTATAGATTATAGTATTTTCTTGTCTTTACAGAATCTCTGTATTTGAAGTTATGTCCTTTTTTCCCCAGTACTATTTATATTTCTTCTTTTATTTCCCCCATTGTTTAGGATTACGAAAATCTTGTCTGATTTATTTGTAACAGTGTTAATGTTGGTATCCCATCTTATGCTGTGCCCTACAACAATTTAAATAGCATTTGATTTAGAGATAAATATTTCTTAAAAGTATGCTAGTTAAAAAAAAAAATGAAGAAGTATGCATGGTAGTATTGATCAAACTATGTGATCCTGATTGATGATTTCATAAATTTCTCCACTTCTTCTATACTAATTAATCTATTTTTTTCTGCCTCTTCTGGGATCAGTGTTAAATAATTCCCTCCTCCAGTTTTTCCAATTATTTATTGAGTGGAGCCTTAAGAAATATCTTAATTTTAGAAAATCATTTCTTTTTTTTTTTCCATTTTCTTTTTTAAAAATTAGGTTAATTCGTAGTTTACTTTTTTCATAGAACCATGCCTTGGATTTATTGGTTCTCTTATTTGCATTCCAAAAAACTTTTATTGAATCAACAATGTAAAATATTCCAGAGATCAAAATGTAAAATTATAGCATATATTGTTTATACTCCTTTTTTATATTTGTGTCATATATTTATTCAAATCTTTATTTGCTATTGGTTCACTTTTAAAGTCATTGATTTCTACTTTTATTTTTACTGATTCCTTCTTACTGCTTCCTTTAGTTCGATTTTTAACTTGAGTTGGTTGCTTCACATTCATTCTCATTTGTTGAAAATAATTAAGTCTATGGTATCTTAAAATTTATTATGTGTATTGTTTTCACTATTTTTTTTTTATATATAATTCTACAGTTTTGGTATTTATTTCCTCTTCAACTCAAAATTTATTTAAGTAAGGCAGTTGTATTTGCTAGTGTTTCTAGTGTGATGCCATTGTAATCCAGAAATACCATCTGTATTATTCCTACTTCTTGTAGTTTATTGATGTTTTCTTTAGTGCTGAATAGTTTGTGTGTGCACTTCATGACTGTTTCTTGGGTACTTGTCAAAAAAGGTGTTACCTCATTTCAAGATATATGGTTTTGCTTTTTCTCAGTTTTTCTTTTCTGTCCCCACTTGGTTTACATGTTTTGATACTAAGATTTGGTATATAAAGGTTCTTAGCTGTTTATTTCTTTTTAGTTGTTTTCTTTTATCGATATGCAAAATCTTTATAATGCTTTCTCTTTGAACTTTAAAAGTCTGATATTAGTGTTGCTTTCATCTAAGTTTTGTTAGCATTTCTTGTTAGTGTATCTGTCTCTGTACTTTTTTCCACCAATTTTCCTGCATTGTTTCGTTTCAGGAGTGATTTTTGATAAGTATATTCCTTAAGTTTGTTTTTTCTTTTCTTAACCCTGTTTAAGGTCTTTTATTAACTAGTTAATTTAACCTACTCACATTTTTATTGTGATAACAGATATTTTGAGTCTTACGCTTGACATTTCATTTTGTATTTCATGTTAACCACAATTTAAAAGTAATTCTCTTTATTGCATTTTCTGTGTCTGTTGAATGGATCGTTTTGTCATTTTTCCCCCTTCCAATGGTTTAGATATTTACTGACATAATTAACCTAAATTTTAACTACACATATACAGTAACGAAAATAATTCAGTATTTATATCTGTTACCCAGCAGCTCCACCCTTACCCTGGCACACCTGCACGCGCTGTTAGCTTCTCCTTTACTCTTTACGACTACATCCCATGTTTACATCTGAGATTTTACTTTAGATTATTTAGTTTAGTTTTATAATCAGTAGTTACGTGTCTTAATGTTTTTACTGGTGTCAAGTGAAGTTTTCTGGCCCTAGAAACTAGTATCTATTTCAGCCTTATTTTCCCCATGGCGCTTTATTGATTAGAAATACAGGAGTTCTTTGAATTTTTGAGGTAGGTGTGGGGTTGCTGGGTGACCGATGTAAATACTGCTTCTGAGTTCCTAGTCACTTCTGAAGTAGTGTTAGGGTTCTTATACATGTCTTCATGTAGGTTATTCACAGTGTTTGCATGAAGGATATCTTCTAATTCCTTGAATGTATTAAACAACACTTTACTGTCTCACATAAATAACATCTTGTTTGGGTATTAAATTGTTGTCACAATCTTTTCCCTTTAGTAATGAAGTGGCGGGCAAATTTGTATTTTAGCAGTGGGTAACTGTACCACTTTAAGGTTACATTCAATTGCCAAATACCATACTGAGCCCAATACTAGGCATGTAAAAGCTGAGTTAGAGTTTTTATGTGCCGTATAATTTCATAGTTACATATACTTGATCTTCTTTTGGTTTCAGAGGTACTTTAGAATATTCTAGTTCCTTATTTTCCTCATGACAGAGGAATATACATTATTGTTACATTCTGGGAGCATAAAATTGTCTAGGAGACAGAATTTTCTACATAAAGTAATTAGACCTAGAATGCACTTGGCCCAAATGCTAATAAGAGGCTTTTCGGTTGCCTTCAAGAATGGAAGGAATTCCAAGCAATAGATGTAATGTTTGTGATTTTTCAGTGTAATTCCTCCTGAGATACAATTTCTTTGTATTACTTTAGAAAAATCACAATCAGATTTTAAAAAATAAGAGGTCAAGATCATATATTAAAAAGTATCAGTATTAGTGATATAGACTAAATCCACCAGTTCAGAGAAGGAAGACAATAGTGAGGCTAGACTGTTAAATGAAAGGTGGCTCTAGATCTGAGGGTTTGTAAGAGGAAGTTGGGTGGCTATTGGAAACAACCCGTGTGACCAACACTTTATCACAGAATCGTATACATTTTAGGCATTTGATAAATATTTCTTTTATTTGGGCCACAGCAATAGCTTTTGTTTACTGAGTGTTTACATTACGCTGGGTACTAGATCAAGACTGTCTATACCATATAGACAAGGGAAAAGACACAGATATAGCGTAGCTAGTGAGTGGTGGGGTTGGAGCTCTTAACTCTTGAACAGTTTTCTCTGAGTGTCCTCACCGATCACATGGAGACGAATCACTTTATTTATCTGACAGTGACATCTGTGAAGATGCATCAAAATCTCAGAGAAACATTAAACTGCTACAAAAGTACAAAGTGGTATTATGCCAATCATTAAAAAATAGGCACTCTACAGGCATACCTCAGAGATATTGTGGGTTCGGTTCCAGGCCACCGGAGTAAAGTGAATATATATTTTTATTTTAAAAACTAATAACTTAAAACTGCCACACACAAAATGATAAAGTGAATATCACAATAAAGCGAGTCACAAATTTTTTTGTTTCCCAGTGCATATAAAAGTTATGTTTGCACTATCCTGTAGTCTGTTAAGTGTTTAATAGTATTATGTCTTAAAAAATGTACATACCTTAATTTAAAAATACTTTATTGCTAAAAAATGCTAACCATTATCTGAGCCTTCTGTGGATCGTAATCTCTTTGCAGCGGTAACATCAAAGATCACCGGTCATAGATCACCATAACTAATAATAATGAAAAAGTTTGAAACATGGCGAGAATTACCAAAATGTGAAACAGGGACACAAAGTGAGCAGGTGCTGTTGGAAAAAATGGCGCCGATAGACTTGCTCGGTGCAGGGTTGCCACAAACCTTCCATTTGTAAAAAAAAAAAAAACAAAAAAACAAAAAAACAAAAAAACCACCACCGTATCTTCTAAGTGCAATAAAGCGAAGCACAATAAACCAGAGTATGCGTGTATAGCCTTGTGTTTGGTGCTCTGTAAACATAAATATATTTAACCTTAGGATAGCTCTGCAAGCAATAGGTGTTACCCCTCTTTTACAGAGGAGACCACAGGCTTGGGTTTTTACAACTTGTCCAAAGACACAAGGCTTACTAAAGGCAGAGCTGGGATTGAAACCTGGGTCCATCTGGCACCAAAAGTTCATACACCACGCTGCCTCCCTGTAGTTTTAGAGATGGGGTATATTTTCACTGGTTTAGAGCATTTCCATCAGTTTATTTACTTATTTAATCTCTTTTAGGAGTCCAGAAATTCACTGTAGTCTCTTGACTGTTCATACAGTAGACAGATAGCTATTTTTCAGACTCGCTTAAGACAGGGTATCCAAGTTATTTCTCCAATTTTGGTTAGTCTCATAGATTTCAGTCTATGATCTTTTTATTTACATCCCAATTCTGAATTTGTCTTATTTGATTCAGACTTTATATTTTAATAACAAAAAACAATGTTAACTTTGCTGTTTTGTAAGGGAACTAGCAGGATTATTTTCTACCCTTACTCTTGCGTTGTCTTTCAAAGATGAAAAGTAGGGACCAAACACATTAAACATGAGGCAGATTAAGAACAGTTACTGGGGAGTTGAGGATTCTTTTGGGATTACCAAAACTTGATTTGTCACCTTTGTTCTTTTAGTTATTGTGAGTTCCAGCGTTGTGTAATCAGTGCTTGTTCTCTAATTGGAGATAATATGGGAAAGAGATGGTGAGCATGAACTGTCATCCAGGACAGGGAATGCTGACTGGTGTCCATTCCCTTACCGGATAGGTAGTTAGCAGAAGTAAAATTTGACACTTGGCAGTGATCCTTCTCAAGAAAACTGGAGCCCGTGAATGAGGATACCCCTGCACACGTAAAGCTTCTGTTCCTTTAGGATTGTTTTTCTTAGTGCCTTTTTACTTAGATGGCTTGCAATGGAGGTGCACTTTCCTGGCTAATCTTTTCCACCCCTTTTCTTTTGTTGGGATTAGTGCCAGAACAGATAAAGCCCAGTGTAAGCCAGCCTCAGCCTGCCAACTCTAATAACGGCACTTCCACAGCAACCAGCACTAATAATAATGCCAAGCGAGCCACAGCCAACAATCAGCAGCCGCCGCCGCAGCCACCGCCGCAGCCACAGCAGCCGCCGCAGCCGCAGCCACCACAGGCCTTGCCTCGGTATCCGCGCGAAGTTCCACCTCGATTTCGCCACCAGGAACATAAGCAGCTTCTAAAGAGGGGTCAGCATTTTCCTGTCATAGCAGCAAACCTGGGATCTGCTGTTAAAGTGTTAAGCAGCCAGTCAGAGAGCAGTGCTTTAACAAATCAACAGCCACAAAATAACGGAGAGGTGCAGATCAGCAAAAACCAGTCAGGTGAGAGAAGGCATTTCTTACGAGACTCCAACTGTCATCATTAGCAGTGTAGCAAGTTTATAAATTCATGCCTGTTTGGTGATGTATTTGTATTCATCAATATCTGTGTTGTAAAAATAAGAATTCTATACAGAAGTTATGAATGGGGAATCTGAAAATGTTTCCTGTAGGTTAACTAGAGCTCTCCCTCCAGATCTTACCCATTTTAATATATAGCTTATAGCTAAAATTGAGCACCCCCTCTAAGTTACGTGCTAAGCAACTGTGCACGTTATTGCATTTAATCCTCAACAACCCTGAGAGGTGTAAGCTGTTCTTATCTCCGCTTTTCAGTAGAGGAAACTGAGGCACCAAGACAAAAATGGCTTGAGATCAGTTACCACGTGCAGTAAAGAGACTACCACCCATGAAGATTCTATTCAGAGCACATGCATTTCAGTTTTTGCCTCAGAATGGCTTTTCTCAGCTCAGTAATGATTGTGAGGCAGAAGATATATCCAGTATGTGATTACAATTTTCTCAAAGCCCAGTTTGTTTTGATATGTTCTGACGACTGGTTTGTCCATTCACTTATTGAACTATTTTGACACTTTTACCACAAGTCATATAGAGAATTGAGGATAATCAGGGTTCCCACACATGAAAACAGTAGCAGACTGGTAATGAACAGAGTCTCTAGAGCCAGATGGACCTGGTTTTGAAGTCCTAGCTCCACTGTATACCAGCATGTGTGACCTTCGCAGGTTACTTAATTGTTCCGTGTGCTCGAGTCTCGTTTGAGCAGCCTTTCCTAACTATCCCAGGTAGAATATTCACTTTCTACCTCTATGCTCTCTTATATATACCAGGAACTACTCTACATTGTAATATGGTATTTCACAGCTAATAAGTAGCAGAGCCTGCACTCACATCGAGATCTGTCTGACTCCAAAGCTATGTTCATAACAACCGTGCTTTGCTTTGGCAGCATATTGGTAGTGATAGGTAAGGAGGAAGAGGACACAGATGTGATTTTTCTAGCATAGGTAATCAGAGAAGCACATTATTGGAAAGGATGCAAACTTAAATTATCAGCCCAAGTTAATACTTACTTCTACTCCCCTACACACTTTCTTGCATAAGCTTGGCCAAATCACTTAACTTATCTGACTGTCTTTGCTAATCTGTAAAGCGTAGTACCCAATCTGTAAGGTTGCTTTGAGGATGATTTTATGTGACATGTTAAAGCAGCTAGTTTAGTGCCTAATATTTAGGCACTGAATGAATTAACTTCCCTGAAACTTTTACCGAAGGAACTGCACTTTTCAGGAGGAAGAGTCTGGTTTAGACATGTTAGATCTAATGCCAAGCAATTAACAATTTGGTTTGAAGTTCCTCTGGGAAGTCAGGTTGGAAGCAAAGCAGATGTACTGAGTCATCAGCATCATTGTGGTTAAAACCTAGGAGAGGTTATTTATACAACAAATGCTTGAGTACCTACTGCAAGCTAAGTAATAGTGGTATGATAATTAACAAACAGGAAAGTGGGATAGTAAATTTAGAAAATATATGTTGAATATGCTTTTTCAATTTGGGAAATGAAAAAGCAAAGCTGTTTTTGAAATGGAAACAATGGGAGTATAAGAATCTTATTTCTCAAAAATTGATATGGGTCAAGAAACCCAAAAGTGTTATGGGTATACATTCAGATGAAAAGAAAGCCTAAGATGTGGGCATAGGAAGAAGTCTTCAAAACAAGGCTGAGAAGGAAAAATATCCCACCTGTTTCTAAAACAACTTTACAAAGGTGGACTGAGTGAATGTGGAGGTTAAGATGGAAATAAGGAGGGTGCAGCAATCTGACTGAGGCTTAAAATTAAATCCCCACACAGCTAGAGACTGCAGAGGATGAAGGCAAAGCATTCTGCAGAAGAACCAGACTTGTGCTTTTGTCTTTTTTTAAACTTTTATGAATCCCCCTTTAACAGCATAGTCACATATTTACCTTAAAATATTTTTTAGGTGCTACTAGAAATGATAATAGAAACACTAGTCACATAATGGAGCATTGGGTGTCTGTGAATTAGGGAGGACTTCTTAGGTCTGTCCTGGCTCCCGAAGGGCTAATAATAATATAACAACAATAATAATAATAATATAGTGACTAACCCTTATGGGGTGCTTATGACCCACACACTGTATTAACATGTTTAATTTTCATTTTGCAGATTAGAGAATAGCCTAGCAATCAATGAAGAGCAGCGTACTGGACAGTACAAACAGCATGAACAATAGCCCAGAAACCCAAAAGTTGCATGTTGTGAATTATATGTAGTTCAGAAATGTGGGAACATAATCTTAACTGTTTTGTCTGTTTGTACTTGTGTTTGGTTTTTTTGTTTCCTGAACAGAGATAGGTAATGGAATAGATTTGACATTTAAATTAATACTTGCAATACATACATAGACATTTACTTAAAAGTTTGCATGGTAAAGATGAGGAGTGCTGGATGCACTTCCCTTGTACTCACAGAGTGCATTTCTTGTTTATTCACTGCAATCAAGGAAGAGGGATAGTACCTAGATGACATTAGGTATTTTCTAAATTAGAGGTCACACAAACTAAATGCCTTCATAGGCTAGCAGGTAAGTGGAGTAAAGGATGAAAAGAAGTAATGGGAACTGTGGTAAATGTATTAATTTTGTACCCTGCCTGACTACCTTTACATTCTCATTTTAAGTTTTTAGAACCCTGTGCTGGTCAAACCACACAACTCTGCAGGCTGAGCTGCCAGTTTGTGGCTGTGCCTCAAACACTTAGTGATGGTTTCAGTCATCACTGAAGGACCTCTCTTTTGCAGTTGATTTCTTAGAGCCTTAAGGTATCAGGCCCTGCTACTCCCACAAAAAACCCTTGAATTTGGGGGGCCTGAAGGCTATGTGATAAAGGATTTGGGGGGACTTAATGCTTAACAGGGCTGGCAGCAGTATTGTTCTTATGGGCCAGAGTGTTCCAACCCACATTTTTATCATCCAACTGACATGACACATACAGAAAAGTTAAACAAATAGATTCAAATCCATCCGTTACTAGTACATTATATATAGATACATATGCACACGTGTGCACAGATGTTCATTGCACTTCACCTTTAATACTTCCACAGGTAATTTCTTAAAGAATAAGGATAGTCTTCTATACAACCATGATACCACAGTCACCGTTAAGCAGAAGAGGGATATTTTCAGCAATATCCTGTGATAACGTAGTTCATGTTCACATTTTTGCAGATGGTACCAAGAATGTCTTTTTGTTTATAGTGTGATATCATTTATATAAAATACAAAGCTTGCAAAACAACGTATTTTGCTTATGAATAAACTCAAATATAGCATTTTATGTGGTTACCACTCAGTTACTTACTGTAGAAGAAAGGAGATGTAATCAAGAGAGGGGTACACAGGAGTTTTCTATTATATTAGTAGTATATTTCTTAAGGTGAGGGGTGTGTGAGTGTTTTTTATATTACACTATAGATTTTCCTACATTTCGATTTTTTTAAGAAACTTAAAGTTTCCAGAGATGTTTAAAGATTAAAATACTGTCCATCCACCTATGCTCTTAGCTGTCTTTTCAGTATAATACACGTCCTCGCTGTCCTGGAACTTCCACTTCTTGCTCTCAGCTTGTCCCATGGTCTGTAAACATATTCAGGTCTTTATAATCTTTAAAATAAATTCCTTTAAACTCCTATTCTCTTGGGGCTATTGTAGAATTTCTCTCTACTTTTAGAGTTCTTAAAAAAATAATCTATACTTGGAATCTCTAATACATTACTTCATTCCTCTGTAACCTGGCTCCTGCTCACTTGGTTCAAGTGGCTCTTACTAAGGGCACTGATCTTCTGTATGCCAGATCCAGACTTTTTTTATTTTTAATTGTGGTTAAAAAACGGACTTTTTCATTCTTATCTTAATATATATCTACATTTTTTATCATTGACCATTTCCTCCTTTTTAAAGCTCTTTCATTCTTTCATTTTTCTTTGACCGGTTTTCAGATTTTATTCCCTCCCATGGCTTTGTTTCATCTCTTTCCCCAGTTTTAGGTTACATGTCTTCTGGATGTCTTCAGCTGATGTTGGGCCCTTCAAACTCAGCATGTCCAGAATCGAACTCATTATCTTGCCACATACCAGTTTCTCCTTCTGGATCCCATTGCTCAAAAGGTCGGCAACCCCATTCATCCAGTCACCCATCTAGAACTCTTAAAATCATGCTTAACTCTCCTTCTTCTTCATGTCTACAGGCCACTGGTTTATCATGCCCTGCTGATCTTAACTCGAGAACATCTCTCAGCTTTCCTCTCTCCTCTGCACTGCTGCCACCATTGACCTGGTTCAGACACTCACCACCTGGTCTAGAGCAACAACCCTATGAATGTCTTCTGTAGTCGTCTCCCCACAGTCCCTACCCCAGAAACCAGTCATGATCCATACGTTGCATTTGGTTGTGGTATTGCATTTGTCTTCTTTAACCTGCCATGCCCGTTCATTTACACGGTATCTATGGCTGCTTTCCTAGCTACTATGGTAAGTAGTTGCCACAGAGGCCATCTGGCTGGCAAAACCTAAAGTATTTTCTAATTGGACCTTTACAGAAAACGTTTGCCAGCCCCTGGACTAGAGGCTAGAATAACTAAGGATACATTTTTTTTTTTTAATTTTTTTTGGCTGCGTTGGGTCTTCGTTGCTGCGCACAGGCTTTCTCTATTTGCGGTGAGCGGGGGCTACTCTTCGCTGCGGTGCGCGGGCTTCTCATTGTGGTGGCTTCTCTTGTTGTGGAGCGCAGGCTCTAGGCGCGTGGGCTTCAGTAGTTGTGGCTCGCGGGCTCTAGAGCACAGGCTCAGTAGTTGTGGCGCACGGGTTTAGTTCCTCTGCGGCATGTGGGATCTTCCCAGACCAGGGCTCAAACCTGCATTGGCAGGCGGATTCTTAACCACTGCGCCACCAGAGAAGTCCCTAAGGGAACATTTTTAACTTTCTCACTCAAATACTATTTGAAATTGTGCCTCTAAGGTTCTCTTATATTCCCAATGATAACAGTTCATACTTCCTGGAAGTACTATAAAACCTAAATACTCTTAACTTCTGAAGGTCTTTCTTTTTGGTGAGATTGGAAGTCTTTAAGGCAGAAAGCACATATTTAGCCATTTTGTTACATGATACATATTTAATTAGAAAATTGTATGAATTTTCCTGGATCTAAATTCTTCCTGAATGAATTCTGCAATTCCCTTGAATTATCACCAGTCTTTGCTCTACCCCACATATCTTCTTTCTGAATAGGTGCTACGTAATGCACTGCTATGTTCTTTTTTTTTTCTTCCTTTGGCCATGCCTCATGGCTTGCGGGATCTTAGTTCCTCAACCAGGAATTGAACCAGGGCCCTCGTCAGTGAAAGCGCAGAGTCCTAACCACTGGACCGCCAGGGAATTCCTTTTTTTTTTTTTAATATTCTTTTTGAGGTATGGTACTAGAGCTGCCCTCAGTCCTGCTAAGGCAATTTTGTATGAGAGTAGGATGCTGATGATATTTTGGATTTCAGATGTTTCTCAGTGCAGTCTTCCAAATCTTAGTTTAAAATTTGTATTTTGCATTACACTCAGTAATATTGAACTGTCCCCTTTCCTCCCATTTCCTGGAAAAGTGTAATTATCATCTTCTACTTAATGATGTTTCTATATGTTTGTCTTCCAGATCATTTGTAATGTTGGCTTTTGGCTTCCTTATGTGTAAGGGAAATATATTATTTGACTTCTTCCAATTCTGAAGTAGTCTCCGACTCTGAAATGTTTTAGTTGTGATTGCTGAGGAGTCCTGCACTTTTTATAGTTTTAGTCAGGCTAGTAATCTCCCCACCCCCACCCTGACTCCCTACCCCACTCCCCTACTCTTAGATTTTTATTTTTCTGTCTAAGCTGCAGTGTTATGATCATAACAAAAATGTCTTTGTGATCCAGCCTTGGTAAATGCAGGTTTTGAGATAGGCTTTTTTTTTTTTTAATAAATTTATTTATTTTTGGCTGTGTTGGGTCTTTGTTTCTGTGCGAGGGCTTTCTCTAGTTGCAGCGAGCGGGGGCCACTCTTCATCGTGGTGCGCGGGCCCCTCACTATCGCGGCCTCTCTTGTTGCGGAGCACGGGCTCCAGACGCGCAGGCTCAGTAGCTGTGGCTCACGGGCCCAGTTGCTCCATGGCATGTGGGATCTTCCCAGACCAGGGCTCGAACCCGTGTCCCCTGCATCGGCAGGCGGACTCTCAACCGCTGCACCACCAGAGAAGCCCGAGATACCTTTTAATTTAGGTTTTTGGGAAAGTGTCGAGTAGATTCCAGATTAAAAATGGAATTTTAGCTAATAATTACTGATGGCATCTCTTATTTTCCTAAAATGCATGGGAGTACACGGCAAAAGGCAAATTTAGAACATTACCACCTCCAAACTAGGTCATGACCAGATTGTGAGAGAAAGTTTCACTAACATTAAAGGTGATAGAATTGGTTTGCAAAGTGTATTTTGCTGTTTTCTGGGGCTTTTTGCTTTTGATGTATTTGGGCATTAAAAAAAAAAACAAACTTGTAAGTAGTCAAATCTCTTTTTTTAATGGTTTCTTTCTTTGCTTTTATGTATAAAAAATTCTCATTCACAAATAACTTCTTGGTTTCGTCTTAACACTGAATCATTTGGAATTGTTTTTGATAGGTTGTCCATTTTAAAAAATCTTTATAAAGTATTGAATATTCCTTTTCTTTTGCTGATTTAAAATGCTAACTGTTGACATATAACCTTAGATAATATACTTGGGTCTGTTTCTGGATTACTTTTTCTGTTCAATTGAAGTTCTTATGTACTCTGGTAGTACAGTGCTATTTAACTGTTACATGATAACAAGAGTTTTTTTAATCCTCTTATTTGTTTTACGTGAACTTTTAAATCACTTTAATCAAATTACAGACTCTTGTTAGTAATTTTTTTATAATTGAATTAAACTTAAAAGGAACATTGTTATATCTTCCTATTGAGGAACAAGTTTCTATACTTAATCAAGTTGTCTGCTATGGCCTGCAGTAAAGTTTAATCATATATGACTTTTTAAGTATTTATGTTAGCTTTATTCCAACTTCCTTTATAGTTTTTTATTTTTTGGCTGTGTTGGGTCTTCATTGCTGCGTGTGGGCTTTCTCTGTTTGCGGCGAGCGGGGCTACTCTTTGTTGTGGTGTGCGGATTTCTCATTGTGGTGGCTTCTCTTGTTGAGGATCACGGGCTCTAGGCGCACGGGCTTCAGTAGTTGCAGCACGCAGGCTCAGTAGTTGCGGTGCACGGGCTTAGTTGCTCCGTGGCATGTGGGATCTTCTGGGACCAGGGCTTGAACCTGTGTCCCCTGCATTGGCAAGCGGATTTTTAACCACTGCGCCACAAAGGAAGTCCCCCAACTTCCTTTATAGTTTTTGTGGCCATTACAATTAGGATCTTTTTTCATCCCATTTTGCTGTAGTCCATGAGATGATGTTGGTGATGGCTTGCTTGTTTTAGATTTGGAGAAAAGTGGATGGATTTGGGACTTCGTGATGTTTTGGACAGGAAGGAATCAAGGATAAATGTTAGGTTTTAGGAAACTTACTGAGATGAGGAAAACTAGTAAAGAAGCATGATTGTTTTTTTCCTTTGGGAGGAGGCACCTGTAGGGATATAATCTAGGAGCTGGCATCCTTTCTGAGATATCTAAATGGAGATTTAAAGTAAGCAATTTCTTATATGATTTCTAATTTTGTTCTTCATGAGGGAGGCATGGTGGAATGACATGTGCTTTAGAGATAGGACTGAAAAATAATGATAATCACTGATACACATTAATTAGTGAAAATAATGGTCCTCATTTATTAAGTACCTAATCTGGATCAGATATGGTTCAAAGCACTTTTAATTATTAATCATTTAATCCTCACAGCTGTGTGAGATAGGTACTGTTACTATTCCCACTTTACAGATGAAGAAACTAAGGCACAGAAAGATTGAGGATCTTACCTGTGGTCACATAGCTGGTAAATGGCAGAGCGGCTTTTAAACCCAAGCAGGCTGGCTTCAGAGTTTTGCTCTTAATCACTACACCAAACTGCCCTTCATGGAGCACTTATTTGAAACCGGCACTGAGCTACATACTTCGCGTATGACAGTAGGTTAACTAAACAACCAGGTAAAGAAGTACGTACGTACTGTTTGTATCCCCATTTTGCAGGTTTGGTCATACAGCTACAACATAGAGTCCAGACTTGCACCTGGGTATCTCTAGAGTTCCAGCCATGTTCTGGGCCACCTTGCTTTTTTACCTAATGATGATTCTTGCCTTTCTTACCTTATTTTCTACCACCTTTGAGCCTCGATCTCCTCATCTGTAAAGTGAAGGTAATGCCTGTGCTCTAGGGTTGTTTCAAGGATTCTGTGACAACATTGCACATAAAGCACGTGCTCCAGCGTGTCAAATGGTGTTGCTGGCAGTGCAGTGCTGGTCTGTTGATTTGCTTTTACCCAGTGAGACTGAGTGACATTTTAGTGTCCTTTATTTCATGAGAAGAATCCTCCTCATGGGCACTGAAAGATGAAAAGCTTTACTTGGCAGCTTAAAACTGCCAAATGATTCTTAATCAGAGAGCAGAAGTCAGAGTCACAGAACTTTAAAATGTATATCTGTATATCTATATTTGGTGAATTATGTATACATTTTTGGTCTCTGTCTGGTCCTTTTTTTTGCTACTCTTTCTAGCGCATCATGTTTTGCTGCTTAGCAATTGTGCTTTGAGAGAAAATGATGCAAGATGAACCTGATTTTCCATATTAGCAATACCCTTATAGTGAGTGACACTTACTTTCTGGGCTTACAATGCCTGGTGGTTGGTTCATTGCATCTGGGACATGACTTGAGCATATGTATTACTTAGAAACACTACATATGATTCTGGTTACTACTGTAGTAGAGAACTACAATATGAGCAACCCGCTAGGGACAGTCTAAATGCAAACATCTTATGCAGGTTAATATCTCTGAGGAGTTCTAACTACCAGATCCTTAAACTGAATGAGAGTAATGAATTTGGGAAAGCATTAGAAGCACTAAAACTGCCTGCCCTACATGCAGTACAATAACTAGATGATAACATCAGTACATAGCAGTAAGTCTAAGATAGGATTATGTGACTAGTCATTAATGTCTTCAAATGTCAGCAGTTGGTTTTTTAATCATAATAACTTTGATCTTCAGCGAATCAGCCATTTTTCTGTTGTCTTCTAATAAACATGGCTATTAAGACATTTTTATGAAGGAGAGTAGAACTAAAATTATTTTTACTTGCATGCAGTATTTTTCAGATTGAATATGAACACTAATGAAATGGAAATGTAGTGGAAAAGGCTTTATAATTCTTATAAACTTGTAATACCCAAAACAGTTGTGTGAAAAAGCTATTCTAAAAAAGTATGGCTAGAAAAGGATTCCTAATATATTTCTAATACATTTTATCAAGTTTGGCCTGTTCACTTGTCCTTAACCATTTATATCCCAGCCCCTTCTTTCCCACGTTGGGCCTCCAAGCCTGGGTTGCTCCATTATCCTAATACATCATTACTACCTGTCCTTCCTGACTCCAAATTCTTTACTTGCTGATATGTTAACAATTCACTCATTCAAATATTTATTGAGGAACTCTTATGTTCCAGGTACTGCTCTAGGCTCTTGGAATAACATCCATGAACAAAGCAGCAAAATTCCCTGCCTATGTGGAATTAATTATTGGATATGGAAAATTGGTGGCTGAGATATAACCAATGCCCTTGTAATTACACTGCCAAGTATTATATCTTGTTGATGTTGAGGAGCCACGTACATTTATAATATATTCATCAGTTTTCCAAACATTTCATACATTTCTGTGCTTCTCCTTTATTCTAGATATAAACCACAATACTTCAGGATCCCATTATGAAAATTCGCAGCGTGGACCTGTGTCTTCTACAGGTGACTCTAGCACAAACTGTAAGAATGCTGTTGTAAACGACTCGCCTGAAAAAGAAGCATGGCCCTCAGTCCCTGGCAGTGATCCAGAGTTGGCCTCAGAATGTGTGGACGTTGATTCTGCCTCCAGTTCTGAATCAGAGAGAAACGTCACTATCATGGCTTCAGGGAGCACAGGTGGTGAAAATGATGGCCTTCGGAATAGCACTGGACTTGGATCCCAAAACAAGTTTGTGGTTGGTAGCAGCAGCAATAATGTGGGCCATGGAAGTAGTACTGGGCCATGGGGTTTTTCCCATGGAGCCATAATAAGCACATGTCAGGTCTCTGTGGATACTCCTGAAAGCAAATCAGAAAGTAGCAACAATAGAATGAATGCTTGGGGCACTGTAAGTTCTTCATCAAATGGAGGGTTAAATCCAAGCACTTTGAATTCAGCTAGCAACCATGGTGCCTGGCCAGTGTTAGAGAACAACGGACTTGCCCTAAAAGGGCCTGTAGGGAGTGGTAGTTCTGGCATCAATATTCAGTGCAGTACCTTAGGCCAGATGCCTAACAATCAGAGTATTAACTCTAAAGTGGGTGGTTCTTCTACCCATGGTACCTGGGGAAGCCTTCAGGAAACTTGTGAATCTGAAGTAAGTGGTACACAGAAGGTTTCATTCAGTGGTCAACCTCAAAATATTACCACTGAAATGACTGGACCAAATAACACTACTAACTTTGTGACCTCTAGTTTACCAAACTCCGGTTCAGTACAGAATAACGAACTGCCTAGTACTACAGGGGCCTGGCGTGTGAGCACAATGAATCATCCTCAGATACAGGCTCCGTCGGTTGTAAATGGCACTTCCCTTTCTCACCTTAGCAATGGAGAGTCAAAAAGTGGAGGCTCTTACGGTACTACATGGGGTGCCTATGGTTCTAATTACTCTGGAGACAAATGTTCAAGCCCTAATGGCCAAGCTAATGGTGACACTGTGAATGCAACTCTAATGCAGCCTGGCATAAACGGGCCTATGGGCACTAACTTTCAAGTTAACACAAATAAAGGAGGAGGTGTGTGGGAGTCTGGGGCAGTGAATTCCCAGAGTGCATCATGGGGAAATGGTGCAAATTCTGGAGGAAGTCGAAGAGGATGGGGAACTCCTGCACAAAACACTGGCACTAATATACCCAGCGTGGAATGGAGCAAACTGCCTAGCAATCAGCATTCCAGTGACAGTGCAAATGGCAATGGTAAGAAGTTTACAAACGGATGGAAATCTACTGAGGAAGAGGATCAGGGTTCTGCCACATCTCAGACAAATGAGCAAAACAGTGTGTGGGCCAAAACGGGAGGTACAGTGGAGAGTGAAGGTAGTACAGAAAGCACTGGACGCCTTGAGGAAAAAGTAACTGGGGAAAATCAGAGTAGAGATAGACGAAAAATTGATCAGCACACATTACTCCAAAGCATTGTAAACAGAACTGACTTAGATCCACGTGTCCTATCCAACTCTGGTTGGGGACAGACTCCTATTAAGCAGAATACTGCCTGGGATACCGAAACATCACCTAGAGGGGAAAGAAAGACTGACAATGGGACAGAGGCCTGGGGAAGCTCTGCAACACAGACTTTTAACTCAGGGGCATGTACAGATAAGACTAGCCCTAGTAGTAATGATACCTCATCTGTATCGGGGTGGGGAGATCCCAAACCTACTCTGAGGTGGGGAGATTCCAAAGGCTCAAACTGCCAGGGGGGATGGGAAGATGATTCTGCTGCTACAGGAATGGCCAAGAGCAATCAGTGGGGGAATTGCAAAGAAGAGAAGTCTGCATGGAATGATTCGCAAAAGAACAAACAGGGATGGGGTGATGGACAAAAATCAAACCAAGGTTGGTCCGTTTCTGCCAGTGATAACTGGGGAGAAACTTCAAGGAGTAACCATTGGGGTGAGGCTAATAAGAAATCTAGCTCAGGAGGTAGTGACAGTGATAGGTCCGTTTCTGGTTGGAACGAACTTGGTAAAACTAGTTCTTTTACTTGGGGAAATAACATAAATCCAAATAATTCATCAGGATGGGATGAATCTTCTAAACCGAATCCTTCCCAGGGATGGGGAGATCCTCCAAAGTCTAATCAGTCTCTAGGTTGGGGAGAATCGTCAAAGCCAGTCAGTTCTCCAGACTGGAACAAGCAACAAGATGTCGGATCTTGGGGAATCCCATCAGCTACAGGCAAACCTCCTGGTACAGGCTGGCTGGGAGGACCTATACCAGCCCCAACAAAAGAAGAAGAGCCCACAGGCTGGGAGGAACCATCCCCAGAATCCATACGTCGCAAAATGGAGATCGATGATGGAACTTCAGCTTGGGGAGATCCAAGCAAATACAACTACAAAAATGTGAACATGTGGAACAAAAACGTCCCAAATGGCAGCAGCCGTTCAGACCAGCAAGCACAGGTACATCAGTTGCTACCATCTGCAAGTGCCATCTCAAACAAAGAGGCAGGCAGTGGCTCTGGTAAGTTTTTATTTTGTGGAGTCTGTGTTACAAAGTACTTCACAGTATTGTGAACCTTGTTTCAAGTTACTGTTATTATAAGATCTGTTTAACGAAGTATTTGGATATGCACACAAAGCTTTTTTTAACTCTAATCCAGGAGAAGTTTATAGGGAAGAAAATTATGCGGAAGGTGTTTACCATCAGGGAACAGGGCTCTGCCTTTGGCAGTGTTGGCTGTGAATCCCACATACTCCATTCTCCGTTAGGAATGCTGTAGAAGGCAGAATTGGAAAAGTGATGTCAAGCTGGAATGCTGTACACTTTTTTCAGTTCTTCTGAGTCAAGCCATCACGTTTTGGTTTTATTATTTGACTAAAATATCCCCAGAAATAAAACAAGTATCTAATAAGCACAGTGCTCTCTAAAAAACTAGGTACTATATTTGGCCTTAGAAGGAATTTACTTAAGTAAGCATGAAATCTAAGTCTATTGGATATAGCGTGTATGTATGTTTGCTTAAAACATTTAATGATATCTTTCTAGTATATTCCACTTTCGTCTTATAGCAAGGAACTAATTCCTATCCTCTGCAAATTATCTTGACAATGACATTTTTCATTAGTTGTCATTGAGATGTGTTGTCTTTGTTAATGGAGGTTTTATTGAATAATAATCCCATTGGATGTAGAGACAGAAGTGTTTTCATGAACTAACCTTTCAGCACCTAATTTTTTTTCTGAGTATTATTAATTTAGGTATAATTCTTAGAAAAAACAGGTATGTGTCTAAGGGAAAGGCTGTTTTGGTTCTTTTAAACAATGTGTTTATGGCTTGGCTTTGCCGTGCTTTGGACAACCTAATAAAAAATTTTTAAGAAGCATTGTTCAGCATGTATAAAAGTAGGATGCCTACCTATTATTAGTCTTATAGTAAATTGCTTTTTCCAGAACAGTGATGTTGAAAGGTTGTACGTATAGTAAAAATTTTATACACACACTGTACCCAGCTTGATCACCTGCTTTAATTCACTAGGTTTGACTCAGAATGACTTGACTTTTCCAGGAGTTAAATTCATCTTCAAAGGAGGATGACTTGCCATAATTAAGGTTATTCAAAAGAATCTGCTGTACACCCAGAGGGCAATTCTGAAAGAAGAGGTGAAAAAAAAATTCATACCATATAGTTAAATTACAATAATGGGAAATTATTTGTCTTCTTTACATAAAACAGATGCCATCCTTTCTGCCTATCACAACATTATTATTTAATACATAAATGTGAAGGTCTTCTTCTTTTTGTTCCCTAAGTATTCCTTATTGCCCCTACCATGTGCTGATGACTTCTTTTCCCACACTTTCTAAAGGCTGGGGTGAGCCCTGGGGTGAGACTTCTACTCCAGCCACAACTGTGGATAATGGTACTTCAGCATGGGGTAAACCCATAGACAGTGGTCCCAGCTGGGGCGAACCCATTGCTGCGGCATCCAGCACATCCACGTGGGGCTCCAGCTCTGTTGGTCCACAAGCATTAAGCAAATCTGGTAAGTTATTGATAATTCCTGGTTTCCGTTTTGTAGCAGTGGTGATCTCATTGACTATAATTAAGTAATTGGATAATGCTTACGTCATTGATAATGTATCTGTGTATTACCATACTAGAAGATTTCACTATCTGTTTGGCTCTTTGAACTTGTTAACGTAGTTTGCTTTATTACCTTTCTGAATTTCCTATCTTTTCTTTTTATTAGAAGTGTATAACTATTAATGATTTGCATGTACTTCACCAAATCTAAATTATATTTTACCAAATTGGATTATTTAGAAATAGTCAAGCAACTTTCATGCTATCCAGCACGAGAGGCTGAGTATAATAGTCATGGGGACACATGTCCAAACTGTCTGGCTCAGGTTCCAGATAATTCCCTGAGTATTACACAGAAAATGAACAGAATTCAGGAAGGACCCTCAATATTCAGATGAACATTGTCACTATTCCCATAGGAATTCCAAAGGCCGAGTATAGAGATGAAATACTTTCTGCTTTTGACTTGCTGTACTTCTGGGCCATTCTCCTTAAAAATATGTATTAAAATTAATTTTTAAAAATTCTGTTCATCCTCTTGGCCCTGTGCGTCACCATGCAGCTTGCTAAGCAAGTACGAACAAGAATGCCACCGATGTCCCATGTTTAGGAACCCTCTGATTTGTAAAAGCATGGCAGGTGTTTTATTGAAAATTTTAATAAAAATAAATTCTTGTTTAATGTAGCTTTTAGCTCAGCATATAACATACGTTTTTGCCATGCAGATCTGGTAAGGGAGATAAAAGAGGGTTTTTTAGGTTCTCCCCCAGCTCTGCCTGCTTAATGAATGCTCAGCCTCCAGAGAGAATTGTTTGATTAAAGCATGTTTCTCTTTATCACAAATCCACAATCAGGGCCAAAATCTATGCAAGATGGCTGGTGTGGTGATGATATGCCATTACCTGGAAATCGCCCCACTGGCTGGGAAGAGGAAGAGGATGTAGAGATTGGAATGTGGAATAGTAATTCATCTCAAGAGCTTAATTCATCTTTAAATTGGCCACCATATACAAAGAAAATGTCATCGAAGGTAAACATTTCAAGGGCAAAGCCCTTGAAACTTTAAATTCCAAAGGTAGTTTACCCACGGAAAACTAATGTCCTGCCTACCCGTTTATGGCAATCAGTATAGTCTATGCAGTCCCCAACTTAGGTAGAACCTCTTGTATGGGCAGCCACCTAGAAAAACACGAGACTACAGGAACTTCCTTTCTCCCCACTGCTACAGCTTGGGATTTCTCTCCTCCTCCCCCTCCACCAGTGCTGCCTGGGACAACCCCTCGCCCCAGGGTGGTGCCTGCAGTGCCGAGGATGAAGAGAAGGGCAAATCTCCATGTCGACTCTTTCCATCCCACTGCCAGTTCGTCTCCCATTCCACCTCCTCAGCTGGAGTCCCCGACCTCCCCATTACCCAGAGTTACCATCCTCCTCATTCATCCCCCATCTTTGTCCCTTCTCCACCCTGAAAGGTCCTGCGACAAAAATCCCTAGGAATGAATAGAGTTTTGTTTTGCTTTTAAATGTGGACAGATCTTATCCCAAACCTGGCTGTTCATCAGAACTGTATGGCATTTGTTTAAAAAGTATAATTTCCTATACCCTAGGCTACTGTTGTTTTGGAAATTGGACCAAGTTTCTTGTCCTGAACAAGCTCTCTGAATGTTTCTGATGCAGAGCCAGGTTTGAGAACACTGGTGTCAGATTTTCTTGGGGACCGTTTCGAAAATATGTGCCTAGTCCCCCAGGTGATTCTGATATATCCTCTCCACCCTATTTGAGAACAATTTCTTTTTGAGGGACCTTAGAAGTCAAATACCCAGTAGCTCACTGCCAGGGTCCCTCCCTTTTTATCCTGGGATTCTAAGTCTAGGACCTGCCATTTTCATTTTTAAAATTTTTCATTTGGCTGAATTTGCCTATTGCCTCACCATATAGCTTATGAAGTGCTTTCCCATATTTTACGTAAATCATTTGATCCTCATAACCTTCTGAGATAGAATACTGATGAGGAATTTGAGACTGGAAAAAGTGGTGACTTGCCCAAAGTTGCATAACTAGTTAAGTGACAGAGCAAGGACTTAAGTTTAGGTCTTCCAATTCCAAACCCTGTGTTCTTCCCACTGGACCATGCTGTTTTGTGACTTTGTCTTTCCTTACAGGGTCTGAGTGGCAAAAAAAGGAGAAGGGAAAGGGTGTGTAGCCTTTTTACTCTTTCTCCTTTGTTTCTACTAGTAAAAATCTTTTAGAAAGCAACTGCAAATATTTATTTAGCCTCTGCTGTGTGCCAGGTACTGTGCTTGGTGCTGGGGGTTCAGAAACACTGGGATAAGAGCATACCTTCAAGGAGCTCAGGGTCTAGTATGGGGCATTAAGAGTTGCTCTAAGGAGTGTTAGCTTGAATTTGGAAGATGCCTGGGAGTGGGGTGTGTTAGGGAAAGTGTTAGCCTGATGTTACTAAAATACAGAATTTTAGGGAAGAGGTGACAGTCTAATCTGTAGTTAGATTAGGGGCAGCTGCCAAAGTGTTTTCAGTAACATGCCAGAGAATTTGAGCTTTATTTTGTATAAAATATGGAGCCAATCAAATTGAATAGAAGGCAACATCAGTTTGGTTTTTAAAATTAATTTCTTTAAAGAAAGCTAACCAGTGATAGTATGAAAGATAAATTGGAACAGAGGAGAGACCAGAGTTAGTGATCTTAGTTAGGAAGCTTCTGCATTCATTCTGGTTAGAAAGGACAGCCTGAATTGGGAAGCAAGAATAAATATTTAGTAGAAGGGATTGTTGTGAGAGACATTTGGAATAAAAGAGACAGGTCTTGGCAACCAGTTAGGCATGGGGTGGGGGTGAAAAAGGAAAAGGAATCAAAGCCTACTTCAGAAACCTTGGAAAGGGTTAGATGCTTGCTTCAGAGACCTGCAGTTAGGGGGAAATTACGAAGCTGTGTTCTGTTCCACAGTCAGAAGGAATAGGTAGTAGCAATGGGAAAGGGAAATGAAGGCAACAAACTGAGAATGGTTCTGTGATCCTCACGTTAATGGGAGGCCTTGGTCTCTATGGCTTCCAGCCTCCCCATCTACCAGACTGCTAATCATGGACCATTTATTCTCTCAAGTCATGTCTCCAAGTAGTTTCCGTACCTCCCATACCCTAAGCAGCCACAGAAAGCCAACACCAAGTAGGAGGAATCCCAGCTTTAGTTGCTGCTGGGGATATTGTGTTCTTGGCAGCATAAATTGGAATTTTAAAATACTCTTTCATATGGAAACATATGGTGTTTTTTCAGTACAGTGCACATAGCATAATTAAATTATGGGTTTAATTGGTTTCTTTGGACTAACCTGAAACCTGGTGACTCTTCTTACTTTGGTTTTGTGTGAGAATTCTACAAATCCAAATTATAATTAATCTTGTAGGACACAGTTCATTTATAAATTGGAAACTGTCGGATGAACAGTTCTCCATTATCCAGAGGACCTTTTTACTTTTTGTGGGTCATCAAGGCCCTTTGCTTCTGTCTTTTCCTTCTGACTGCTTGCCTTTAGAGATTTCTCTGTGCATTACAGCTATACCAGAGGACTGGAGCAAAGGAAGTTGAAAATCAAATAAGTTGATTTTTAATTATGAACAACTCTGTGAGAAGAGTTGGTTGGAGGAGAAATTTATTGGCTAAAAATGAGAGTTGGGAATTGTCTTGAAGTTTTATTAATCCATCACTATACCCAGATAAATAGAGATGGCCATGGCATCTTTCTACTCTTTTATTTTACAAAGGGAATGATGAAAGGTGGAAACAAACAAGAAGAAGCATGGATAAATCCATTTGTTAAACAGTTTTCAAATATCAGTTTTTCGGTAAGTATGTTTTCTTGGCGACCTCCTCCCCTTTTAATGGTGATCCGTAAACTTACCCTAATTTCATTTTTTTGTTTTCTTAACAAATAATTCTTTTGAGTCCTTACGAATATGCTGAGGTTAGAATAAAATTTTCCATGAGGTCTTTTTCTTTTCTTTTTTTTTTTTTTGGCTTTGAGGTCTTCTTTATTTTTATAGTTTTAGCTAAAAACATTGATCACGTATCTTTTTTCTTCACGTCTTATTTTTAAAAATTTTTTTTATCATATTAGTGAAAAATGAAGTTTTATGAGCCACTTAAATTTCACAGATAAGGAAATAAAGTAAAATTCTTCACTTTTAATTTATTTTCATTGATAAATTAAGGTCTACTAACATGCTACTTTTTCCTTCTTCAGAGAGACTCACCAGAAGAAAATGTACAGAGCAATAAGATGGACCTTTCTGGAGGTAAGAAAAAATTAAATCAGTTTGAGTTTTATATTCATCATTGATGGAGAAACTTATCTGTGACATGATCCTACTAAAAGAGCACTGACCTTGACCAGGAGAGGGAGACCTGGGTTTCTGTTTCAGTGTTCCTATTCTCTCTAGCATACATTAGAATGTGGGGATTTTATGAGTTAGTGTGCCTTTTAAAGTGTAAGTCACTGTGCAGACCTAAGGTAGTGGTACTGTTAGTCTTTGGTTACCTCAAATTTAGTCCTGTCAAGAATAAGTTATCCAGGTTGAGTGATACAGTCTTCTTAATTTAGGGAACAGTGTGTACAAAGACCCAGATACATGATAGAGATATCTTAAACCATACTGGAGAAATAACAAGTAGTTCCACGTAATGGAAGAAGAAATATAAATTGGTCGAGGTGGTGGGAGTGTGGTGACGGTAAAAGCTTTACCTAGGTGAGGTTGCTAGAAAACTAGGTAGGTGCTAAATCATGAGGAGCTTGGGTGTCTGAGCTTTATTCTGAAAGTATGGGATTAAAGAATTTTAAGCCAGGAGAATGAAATGATTTGGTTTTATGTTTTACAAAAATAATCATGGCTGTAGATTGAAAATATCTTGGGGCAGAAAACATTGGCAGCAGAGGAAGACTAAAAGATATTAAACATAGCAAAACTGGTTAGAGATTTGTTGCTGTAGCCGGTGAGAATTTTCAAAGCTCTAAACTAAGACAGTTGGTGGGAAGAATCTTAATTCAGTGGAGATACAGGAATTAGAATCAATAAAAGTTGATAACTGGCTTGAATCGATTTGCTATGGAGGATGAGGGTGAGGGTGTGGTAAAAGATAATTCCCAGCTTTCTTGCCTGGACAGTTTAGTATGTGGTACTGTTGCTGTTGTATTAGTCTGAGTCCAGGCAGAAGAGAGAAACTACATAGTAATTTGAACAGGGAAAGTTTAATACAAATGTAAAGAATCACTATTAGACTAATGAGGGATTGGCTAGGAAGAGGTAATAACAAGACTCCTCAAGAATATATGAATATATGAATAGCAGGTATAAGAAGTAACCTAAAGACTAAATTGTAAAATCAACAGCTTAAACAGCTGTTCAACAGCTTAAAAAGTGAAAAAAGGGAAGAGAAAAGAAAATGGCCTATACAGATAAGCAATAGATAACATGCAAAACTACTGCCATCCTTATTTCTGTAATTGGTCACAAGCTCTCGTTGGTATCTTTGGCTTCCTTCTTTTACTACCCATTCCATACTTCCCCACTGTCAGCCAGCACCTCAGCTGCTCTGGGTTCTTTTGCTGATGGAGTGACCCAAACCTTCATTCCTGCAGGGTCTGAGCCCTCAGTCATCTTGCCTTTTTTGGTTGTTATAGTTTTTTCATTAACCTTTACTACTGGGCATGCAATTACTAAGAAGCACCCCCAGAAGCACACACCCACCCCCTGCCCACCTGCCCGGATTCCAGAGTCTTCTCTGCCTTCATTTTGTAGCAGGAAACCAGGTCCCCCTTGGTAATCAGAGTCAGTCACTCCAGCCAGCAGGTGACCCCCCCGCCCCCTTGCCAGCTGGTTCAGTGACATCGGTTCTTAACTGCATCCTGTAGGACAGAAGCCCATCCTTTTAGGATGTTGTCTTTCAGCTTGCTTTGTAACTGGGTCTTCAGGAACCACTTGTACCTATCAGTTTGGCTAGCTACTTTTGGGTGATGATATATGTGGTAAGACCAGTTAGTTAAGCCCATTACTCTACTTCCTTTACTGTGAAATGAGTTCCTTGATCACGTCCTCACAGTGCTGTGAGGAGTGATGGATAAGGCCTTTTGTGAGATCATGGATGGCAGGGGAAAAAAGTCCGTATCCAGAATATGTGTCTATTCCTGTGATGACAAGGCTCTGCCTCCTCCATGGCTCACTGAATGGCAGAGAGGTTGCTGTGCTGCTGTGCTGTTGGAACTTGCTGGAAATCTGCCCTTCTAGGGTGCTGGGAAAAGCTGTTCATGGAGAGATGTCTCACCTTAGACACTCTGCTACAAAGCTGCTTGGAGGTACGTGGGAATGCTGGGAGAAGGTGGCCTCCGAGCGAGGCTGACCACCCTGCACTGCAAGTGTAGGGCACAGGAGAAGCTGGAAGCACTGCCAAAGCCGCCAAGGGCACGTAGGCAAAACTGCCGCCTGCAGTTGTCTCTCCAGCGCCCTCTAGTGACAAAGCCTCAGTGCCAACTGGCGAAGGAAAGAAATGTAGAGCCCAGATATTTTCACAGAGCAGTCAAAAAGTGTGAATTTGGAGCTGAGAGACAATAAATCAATAACTGGCCATTATTTGAGATAGGAAATATAGTAGGAGAAACAGGTTTGATAGACAAGGTTACTGAGTTTAAAGTTGCTATGACAACCATGTGGTGATGTCCAGTAAGCAGTAGAAAATCTGGATGTGGAGCTTAGAAGAGATAGGGCTGGAGATAGTAAGTGTAACTAGACACTGATGATAGTACAGCCTCAAAAATAGGTTGACTAGGGAATTCCCTGGTCGTCCAGTGGTTAGGACTCCACGCTTTCACGGCCAAAGGCCTGGGTTCGATCCCTGGTCGGGGAACTAAGATCCTACAAGCTGCGCCAGCACGGCCAGGAAAAAAAAAAGGTAAAAAAGTTTAACAGAAAAAGAAGGTTGGCTGGAGGCTTTTAGAGTAATGGACCAAAGACAAACTCTAGGGGGAATAATGACATTTAAGGAAAGATCTGAGGAGAAATGGAACAAGTTAGAGTAGAATAGAGTAATTCTTCAGTAGTCAGATGAGAATAGAGATTTGAGAAGAGGAAAGTGATTGTCTTGGAATGGATTTGATCCTGGGGGTTAGGACAAGTCATTGGTAACTTTAGCCAAGGGCCTTCTTAAAGGATTGGTCAAGGGGCGGCTGCCACATTTGGCACTCAGATGGTTTTTAAAGTGATGCGGGGACTTCCCTGGTGGCCCAGTGGTTAAGATATCTGCCTGCCAATTCAGGGGACACGAGTTCAAGCCCTGGTCCGGGAAGATCCCACATGCCGCGGAGCGGCTCAGCTTGTGCACCACAACTACTGAGCCTGTGCTCTAGAGCCCACAAGCCACAGCTTCTGAGCCTGTGTGCCACAACTACTGAAGCCCGTGTGCCTAGAGCCCGTGCTCCGCAACAAGGGAAGCCACCGCAATGAGAAGCCCACGCACCGCAACAAAGAGTAGCCCCCACTCGCCGCAACTAGAGAAAAGCCTGTGCGCAGCAACAAAGACCCAACGCAGCCAAAACTAAATAAATGAATGAACGACTGAATGAATAAAGTGACGTGGAATGGTTGGAGGAGTGGTTTGGAGAGAGGATGTATCGTGCCACTTTTTGAAAAGATTTTATTTAGGTAGGCAAAAATAATGTGGATTGTTAGGAAAGAACAGCTTGGAGAGAGACTTGGAAGAAGAGAGTTGGTTGGGTTTGGTTACAAGATTAGATGTGGAGAGTGAGGAAAAGAGTTCAAGATGGCTAGCTTGGGTGCGTCAGTGAATGGTGACACCGTTAACGGGCGAAAGAGAACAGAGGAGAGGTTGTTGCAAAAGTTCGTTGCCATTTAAGGGAGAGCTCTTAATTACAAGTGCTGAAAGGTGGGTTATTCACATATCTGGACCAGTACTTCTGGAAAGCAGCAGCATTTGAAAATTGTACCTATTTTAAGAATACTTTCCTTTTGTTAAAATTTTTCTTTTCCACTTGCCTAGGATGAGGGTAGTAGGGGTGAGTGTTGTGGTGGCTGCAGCAGCAGGCATGTCAAAGAAGGACAGCAGTTGCAAAGAAATTATGGGTGAGATCTGAGGACTGAGAAAATGTGGAGCCTGAGGAACTGGGAAATGGGAGGAGAAGGTATTTTCGCAAGGTAAAAACCAAGGTCTCAAGGCTGTGTGACTAGGAGAATGAAGATGCCACTTTTGAGTCCCATGAGGATCTAGGGGCGATATCATGTGCTTGGTTTCACCTGTCAAAAGTGACAAAGGGGCATTCAAGTGGCTGTGCTTAGCAGGCAGTTAAAGATGTGCGACTGAGCACAGGAGTGAAGTCAGAGTAGGCATTTGTATTTGAGGGTCACCTTGGTAGTGAATAAGCCTGAGGGAGGCTAGTTTGAGAGAGAGAGAATTGAAAGAGTGAGACCTTGAACATACTGGGTACATCCCAGCATCGAAGAAACACAAAGAGGTGGGCTCAGCTATGGAAAGAGGAGGAGAAAGAGAACCCAGAACGGGTATAATAAGATAAGGATGTGAAGTTAGAGATTTGTTTAAGTAGGATTGTAGCCTGGGAGCTGGCTATTTTGAGTAAAGATTTTTTGCCGGACAGGGGCTTTCCATGAGAGGAGGTCATATTTATTGCAGCTTAGTCAGAACGAGGAGAGCGGAGCAAGCCCTGAGAAAAGAGGAAGACCTTTCCCTGTCTGCTAAATGGGGGTGATGATAGTAGAGTTATTAGCATTAAATGAGAATGCACGCACGTTCAGAACGGTGCCTGGCACTTTGTAAGCATCTGCTAGGTGATGGCTTGTCTTGGTGCTATTTCTGTTGTTTGTTCTTGCAAACTATGTTGTTATTTTAAAATTAAGCAGATTATAGATGACCAAAGATGTCTTAACCGTCTATTTCCTAGTCTACTTTCAAGTTAATTTGGTTCAATAAAGTAACAGTATTCGCTAAACCCAACTTGTGAGGAATGCAAGATTTATTAAATGCTAGTGCATTCTTCACATGTCCTGGTCAAGGCAGAAGTCATTTTGGTTTGGAAGTGAGTATTTGTCTTTCTACTGTACATTTATCTGAAACCATCTAGGCTAACTATCTTCCTACTTGATAACGTAGTCTCCTGCATCTGTTAGGAATGTTACAAGACAAGCGAATGGAGATAGATAAACATAGCCTAAATATTGGTGATTACAATCGAACGGTCGGGAAAGGCCCTGGTTCTCGGCCTCAGATTTCCAAAGAGTCTTCCATGGAGCGCAGCCCTTATTTTGATAAGGTAAGTTGTCCGTTTGTGTTTTGTTTGTTTCACCCTCTGGCTAAGAGGGCAATACACTTAATAAACAGTTTAGAACATTTCATGTAATATAAAGTGTTACGACCCAGTGCCAAATATTACTGGACTTGTAGTTCATTGTCCTTTTATGTCTCGATTTATCATAGAGGTTGCATTTATATTTTCCTCTTAACCCCATAAAGTATGTTTGGTTCTTTTTATGTACTCTGGAATTAACACTAATCCGATCTCTTCTGTTTTCTGCCTGTTTCCTGTTGATGCTGGAATGTCATATGACTTCTCTTCTGTTCCTGCAATGATTTCTCCCTTCCACTTGTTTGCTTGGCTGGTGTTGCACATCTTTCTGTCTGTCCAATCAGGATGGCATTGTAGCAGATGAATCCCAAAACATGCAGTTTATGTCCAGTCAAAGCATGAAGCTTCCCCCTTCAAATAGTGCACTACCTAACCAGGCCCTTGGCTCCATAGCAGGGCTGGGTATGCAAAACTTGAATTCTGTTAGACAGGTAAGTCCACATGAGTATCTTAGGCTCTCTGTTGATTTGTATAAGTAATAAGATCTCTCTTACATGTAGTTGCTGTGTTTAAATCAATATTTCAGTGTGGTAATGAGGTGTTTATCCCTAAAGAATCCCAGTGTTACTTGGTGGCGGTTGTTTGTTTTCGTAGAATGGCAATCCCAGTATGTTTGGTGTCGGAAACACAGCAGCACAACCCCGGGGCATGCAGCAGCCTCCAGCACAACCTCTCAGTTCATCTCAGCCTCATCTCCGTGCTCAAGTGCCTCCTCCATTACTCTCCCCTCAGGTCAGTAAATTCCCACTATATTCTCTACTCTTTATCTGGAAAAGAACCTTGAATAAATACATTTATATTTGAATGAGATGACTAGTTGATCATCATAGTATTTATTGGCAACTTTGAGATGAAACTAATTCTGAATTAGTTAATTATTACAGAGGGATGTGGGTAGGGTGAAGAAAGTGAGTCAAAGATAATTTAAATCTAAAATTTATCATTCTCTTTCATAAAATACCTTGAGGGGAGGAAGACAATAGCAAAGTAAATTGACTGGCTTAAGATTCATCTCTGTCACTGTATATACTTAACACGTGAAAATATATGTGAACAATAAATTAGTGAAGTCAAGAAAGACAATTATTAGAACACAATCCCCCCCCCCTCCCAGTAATAGTCCACAAATTTTAATTGCTCTACCGATAATTTAAAATACACAGTACATTTTGTTAGCTTGAGTTACTTTTATTTACTGTTATTATTAACCTACCATTGTGATCCTAAGGTTCCAGTTTCATTGCTGAAGTATGCACCAAACAACGGTGGCCTGAATCCGCTCTTTGGCCCTCAGCAGGTAGCCATGCTGAACCAGCTATCCCAACTAAACCAGCTTTCTCAGATCTCCCAGTTACAGGTAAGTAGAATAATAGCCTTACTCAGTATACATTTATTGAGTGTCTACTGTGTGCTAAACACTGGAATGTGCCCAGGAAGTGTTGCAGGAAACAAAACGGGCATAGTCATGGCCGTCAGGGAGCGTACAGTCCATGTGTGAAGACAGATGGTGAACTCGAAGGGCAGGGTGCTCTGTGAGCAAGGCCAGCCAAGTCTGGGCTGGTGGTCGGGGTATGATGATCAGGAGAAATTTCCCTGGTGAAGTGGAAGTTTAGATTGAGCAAAAGACTGAATTCAACAGAATGGCTGGAGGCCAGAGAGTCCAAACAAGAGATATTAGATGAGGCAGGGCATGTGGGCATTGACTAGATGAAACCATGCCTTTGCAGGTCCCTCTGCCACCGTCACTCTAGGGCACGCTAGTCTATGATGACGTGATACTGATGACCTTTTTGCAATCTTCCCTCCAGCGATTGTTAGCGCAGCAGCAAAGGGCGCAGAGTCAGAGAAGCGTGCCTTCTGGGAACCGGCAGCAGCAAGACCAGCAGGTAGATCTGATCCTTCCCCTTGCTTTGCTTGTTCTCAACTTATATCAATTCCATCGTAAGAGGACAGTCGAAATGCCTTTATTAAACTGTAATGGAAAAGGTTGTTTATTAAGTCTTCTGTCTGCCCAGAAGTCTTATTAACTGGTATACAGTGATTCTTCACCTTCCTGCTGAGAAGGAAGTGAATTCAAAAATGAAGGGGAATGAAGGTGTCTCTAAAGACTTTTCTCCACAATTTTTCACAGTCATCTTGTCGTTTTAAGGGTCGACCTCTTAGTGTGCAGCAGCAGATGATGCAACCATCTCGTCAACTTGATCCAAACCTGTTGGTGAAGCAACAGACTCCGCCGTCTCAGCAGCAGTCACTCCATCAGCCAGCCATGAAATCTTTCCTTGAAAACGTCATGCCCCACACTACACCTGAGCTGCAAAAAGGGCCATCACCAATAAATGCTTTCAGCAACTTCCCCATAGGTGGGTTTCTCCTTGGCCAAAGCATTCGGCTGGTGCTTCATGACCACAGGTTAACATCCTGCTCTCTTAGCTGTCCAGATGTTCTCTTGTGAGTGCCACGCTGATCTTTAGCTGTTCCCTCTCAGAGAGTGGCCACGCCCCTTCTAGCGTTAGCCTCTTCATGCTTCAGGAAGGCCCTTCTCCATTCGAGAAAATCACACTATTTAAAAAATCCCATGCTCATTTGAAATGAGTTAGTGTAAAGATATTATTTCTTTTTAACACTCAGATATCTTAATTGTAGGATATGAATTGGAGGGGAGGACTGAAATTATTAGAGCACGCCAGGGAAATTTTGAGCAGTGCTGCTTTGAGGAAACAACTGGGAACAGTCACATCTGAAATTTTAATTACTGTTTAAATACTTATAAATGATTACTGGCATAAATGTAGAAAATAGGGGTGAGAGAAGGGATTGCCTTTATTCCTTTTGCCGTAGCTCCCCCCCCTCTCTTTTTTTATGATGTCTCCAGGCTTTTTATTCCCTCTGGGGATTGCAGGCTTATATGTCTTCTCCTTCCTTAGGTCCCTTTTCTTCTTGTGCCTTTGAATATATTTTGACCTTTGATTGTTCACACCCTATTCATTTTACTTTTGCTTTCTCTCTTGTAAACCAGCTTTGTTGGTTAACAGGCCCAGTTTTGTTGAAGACAGTCAGTTAACTAGCGCGTTCTGGGCGGTGGGCAGGAGTTGGGCCTGCTGTTGCCCCTGGTGCCGTTTCACTTCGGCTGAACCTGATACATGATTTGGCTCTCCCTGGTTTTGCCATGGACTCTCAGCTAGGACATAGGTGGAACTTTGAGTTTTAGGGGTTGTTAGCAATCTCTTTACATTCCCTTGTCAGTTACCACTGTAGGTGAATACCAGAGAAGCCGGGTCATCCCAGAGACAACAGTATAGTGGTAAAAGAATACCCAAGTGTACACTGAGAGGTTTTGGCCTCACTAGTGAAAGGAAGGGACTCTCACTGATTACATACTGGACATATAAATTGGGCCAGTGAGGAGATAAGTTTCTAAGTAAGGGATTTCCTAGCCTCGCTGCCCTTACAGCAAGAGACTTTTTCTTGATTAAGAAAGTCTGCTTAGTGGCTTCCCTGGTGGCGCAGTGCTTAAGAATCCGCCTGCCAGTGCAGGGGACACGGGTTCGAGCCCTGGTCTGGGAAGATCCCACATGCCACGGAGCAACTAAGCCTCTGCGCCACAACTACTGAGCCTGCGCTCTAGAGCCCGCGAGCCACAACTACTGAGCCCATGTGCCACAACTACTGAAGCCTATGCGCCTAGAGCCCGTGCTCCGCAACAAGAGAAGCCACCGCAATGAGAAGCCCGCGCACCGCGACGAAGAGTAGCCCCCGCTCGCCGCAACTAGAGAAAGCCCGCGCACAGCAACGAAGACCCAACGCAGCCATAGATAAATCAATAAATAAATACATTTATTTAAAAAAAAAAAAAAGTCTGCTTAACCCAGGCAAGCACAAGTATGGTTGTCTAAATCAGGCATTGGCAAACTACAGCCCATTGGTCGAATTTGGCCAGCTGCCTGATTTTATGAATAAAATTTTATTGGAACACAGCCGTGCTCTTTTGTTAATGTATTTCCTATGGCTGCTTTTGTGCTGTAACAACAGAGTTGCATAGAGACGCTGAGACCATGTGACCCACAGAGCCTAAGATATTTACTATCTTAAGCCTTCACAGAAGAAACTTGCCAAGTATTGGGTCTAATTAATGAGTCCAGAGAGCAGCAAATTTAATTACTCTCTCCAAATAGGGGTGATATTAGAGAATTTATATTATTAAAGTTTTAAGCTTGACCTGGTATCACAGGGACTCATCAGGCCCAAGTATCTAAAAAACATTTGTTTCGAAACTTTAGATTAAGAACCACCTCGATGTGTGTTAAACAAAGATTCTGGCTCCCACTGAAAAGTTTTCTTTTTTTCTTTTTTTTTTTTTGGTCGTGCCACATGGCATGCAGGATCTTAGTGTGAGTTTCAGCACTGAGAAGATTGAAGCAAGAAAGTAATAGAACCTGACTTAACTTTTTAAGAACTCATCCTGACTTTTGGTTGTGTGCCCATTTATATACTTTTATTTTTTTTATGATTTTTTTAAACTGTAATTTTAAAATAAATTTATTTATTTTATTTATTTATTTTTGGCTGCGTTGGGTCTTCATTGCTGCTCCCGGGCTCTCTCTAGTTGTGGTGCGCAGGCTTCTCATTGCGGTGGCTTCTCTTGTTACGGAGCACGGGCTCTAGGCCTGCACGCTTCAGTAGTTGTGGCACGAGGGCTCAGTAATTGTGGCTTGTGGGCTCTAGAATGCAGGCTCAGTAGTTGTGGCACGTGGGATCTTCCTGGACCAGGGATCGAACCTGTGTCCCCTGCATTGGCAGGTGGATTCTTAACCATTGCGCCACCAGGGAAGTCCCTATACTTGTAATTTCTTACCCTGTGCATACTTCAGTTTAAGAAAACATCTAACATCAATTCTTTTCGGGGGGCGGGGGTGGGACACGCTGCACGGCTTTTGGGATCTTAGTTCCCCGACCAGGGATCGAATCCATGCCGCCTGCAGTGGAAGCAGGGAATTCCAGAAAGTTCTCATTTTTAACAAGCATCTCAGATTATTCTGTTGATGTTGGTCCCCACGATCACACTTGAAGAAACACTGGCTTAATGGTCAGTTTTCTGACTATAGGATCTAAGATAGAAATTTCCATCTTTGTTCCAAGAGAATATCTAAGTCTGATGTGTGTCATCAGCAAAGTTCAGGTAAGTTGCACCTTGGGGTACGGGAGTCTTGCCCTAAGGTACAATTGTTAGAGCAAGACATTTTTACTTCTAAATGATAATATCCTTTGGCGGGTGAAGCAGTTGAAGATTGTTCATAAGCAAACGTTAGCAACTGAAAGTGATCATATGTAATTCTTCTCTTGGGAAGTACCTAAAAGGTATATTTTAATAGGTAAAGTTTAACATTTGGCTGTCGTAGAATTCTCTGTTATTTTGCCAAGGAATTCAAAAATAATCAAAATTATGTGGAGTAGTTTCCCACAGTTAATGCAGTTATAGTACCAACAGCTGTGAAAATGTTATACTAATGAGCGTTCGACAAGCTATGTAGGATCTCTGTGTGCTGCTTTCTTTGATAATCGAGCCATGGCTCTTTCTTCTGACCTTGTTTCTGCATGGCATCGGCCAGGAGTCCAGAGTGTCTGTCCTGCCTGCCTTGCCTTTGTCTATGATCATTTGGCTGTGCCACATTTGCAGGATGATATTTATTAAGGAACATTAGGATTGAAAACACGAGATTAGCTACATATGTTTTTCTAGAAAATGAAAGGTGTGGTACCAGAAGGAAAACATGCTATATTTTATAAAGTGGTTTTTTAAAATTATTATCTTATTTTTAGGCTTGAACTCAAACTTGAATGTAAATATGGATATGAACAGTATTAAGGAGCCACAGTCAAGACTAAGGAAGTGGACTACAGTGGACAGCATTTCTGTGAACACATCTTTGGATCAAAACTCCAGCAAACATGGTATAAAATACGTTCTTATATTTTGACTTCAAAAAAAAAAAAACCTGTAGGATACTAAATTTAGGCTTTATTTTATTTTAAATATGTATTTTCATAGCTAAATTCTCTTAAGAACCTTTTCTCATTATTAAAAAGTGCTTTATTAGTTATTAAGTCTTAGTTAAAACCAAAAAAATTGACCTTTATTGTGCTATTGTGAAAAACAGGTCAGATTACACATTTATTTTTTAATTATTCCCTCTTTAGGTGGTCATTTAGTTTTTTGCTATTATTTTATTGTTTTAGTGTTCTACTTAACATTTACTCAATTTAATCTGATACAAGGGATTAAAAACTTCCACCATAATTTGATTTCTAACAGTTTCTTTCCATTCATCTAGTAATTGTTAATGGAGTATTTTCTGCTTTCCAAGAACTGTGCTAGGCCACCTGGAATATACATAGATACATATGTACATACACGCACACAATTGACTGTATGTAAGCAAGTAAAAATACTTGCCCTGAAGAAGCTCATTGGTAGCAAAAATAAACATGTAAACAGCTTTACCACACTGTGATAGGTGCTGTAAAAGTTAATACATACAATAGGATAAATAGTATAAGAATGTGAAATCTAATGGAGAAGTGAGTCAGGAATAACAAACCATGGGTCTGAACTGAGTCTTCAAGCTTACCAAAGGAGCGGAGAAAGAACACCACGGAGAGGATAGCATGTGAAACGTTCAAAGACAGGACCTCCTGGTGAGTTCTGCTAGGTGGGCATGTCTGGGGGTGAAGGTACAAGTGAGAGAAAGGAGGAAGGTGTCGCTGCAATAGTAGGTATTGAGCAATCATGGAAAACTTTTGTGCCAAAAAAATCACCTTAAACAGGAAAATGGTGGATATCTAAAGGCACCTAAGGCTTAAAGGAGTCGTTAAGTGAGAAAGAGGGCAACGGACATGAGAAGACGGAGTGCACTGAAGAGAGTGTTACAATTAAGGACAAAAGAGCTTGGTAACTAACTTAATTCATTCTGCAAGTATATGATTATCTGTGATGTGCCTCCTGTGCTTCTTGCCTTCCCCAGTCCAACCCTATACCTTACCCTGGGCTCAAGAGTCATTTCCAAGAAGCCTCCTCCAGCCTTTGTGTTCGAATAGCACCTCTTATGTGTATCTGTCTTGTGTAAGTATCCATTTAGGCCTGTTTCTGTCACAGGACATAAATTCCTGGAGGAGAGAGTCCATGCTTTGCTTACCTGTAGCCCCACTGAGCACATTGCAGCACTTGGGGGACATTTGCTAGGTGAAAGGATGAGTGGACGGTGATGCAGTTAATGGTAGAGTAAATGTAGGAATTGAAGCAGGCCTGCTGGGACAGGTCATGGATGGATTTTAGACTTGTTGAGTGTGGTATTTTAGGGATAGCTCAACGTGGAAAAAGCCCAGTAAGAAATTAGAATTAGAGGCCTGGTGCTCAGAAGAAAAATCTGGGCAAGAGTAAGATTTTGTGTTCATCAGAATGTTGATGTCGTCGACATGGACGAGGTTGCCCAGAGAGACGGTACATAGAAGGGAATAAGGACACACAATCCTAGAGCCAGTAGTAGTAGTAGTAGTAAAGAAACCTGGAGAAGAATGGGTAGAGAGAGAGGACGTGGAGACCCAGAAAAATGTTTCTGCCGTATGGTTTTCTGTCTCCTCTGATTAAAATGAATTTTTCCATGTCTGTTTTGCATGTCTGGCCCTCAGTTTCTTTGTAAAAATGTTTCCTTCCTCTCACTGCTGTTTTAGGTGTAATGTATATCGTATATTCTCAAGTGCTCGGCATACTTACCTAGGGCATACTGGTATATAGTATGCGTTATATAAATGGCGTGTCATCATGCAGCATAGGTTTTGAGGGCAGATAGACTGGGGATTTGATCCCAGTTCTTAACCTGTTTAAGCCACAGTGTTTGCATCTGTAAAGTGGAAACGATACATCATAGAACTGTTGAGGATTGAATGAGATAATAACTGCTAAGCTCCTATCTCATTGCCTGGCATGTGACATGCAGGTAGTGGGTGGTGGTGTCTTCTTATAAGCAGCCTATTATCATAAGTTTGTTTTTCGTTCAATTCAATTGGTAATTTTATATTTTAATTTTTAATTTTGTTTTTTATCTTCTCTCTTTTTTTAAACTTAGTATCTGTTTTTTATCATTTTCATCATGCATTTTATTGTTTGATTTTGCATAAACCTGGAATGTGAGCAGTGAGTTTTTGTTTTTTAGTAATTAGCTTAGACAATACATAGTTTTATTCCGGTATACATAGCAATCTAATGAACATATTCTAGTAGCGTTCTCTTCTTCAGAATAAGGAGGTTGATGCTCTTCCTCCTTTACTTCAGTGTAGGTTCCTGTTATTCTTTTTTTTAATTAAAATATAGTTGATGTACAATATTATATAAGTTACAGGTGTACAATATAGTGATTCACGGTTTTTAAAGGTTATACTCCATTTGTAGTTATTGCAAAATATTGGCTGAATTCCTTGTGCTGTACAGTATATCCTTGTAGCTTATTTTATGCCTAATAGTTTGTGCCTCTTAATCCCCTATCCTTATCTTGCCCCTTTCCCCACTGGTAACTACTAGTTCTCTATATCTGAATCTGTTTCTTTTTTGTTATATTCACTAGTTTGTTGTATTTTTTTAGATTCCACATATAGGTGATACACAGTATTTTTCCTTCTCTGTCTGACATATTTTACTCAGCGTAATGCCCTTAAGGTTCGTCCATGTTGTTGTAAATGGCAGAATTTTTCTTCTTTCTCCAGGCTGAATATTATTCCTTTGTATGAGTATACAACACCTTCTTCATTCGTTGATGGACACTTAGGTTGTTTCTATATCTTGTGAAAAATGCTGCAATAAACATGGGAGTGCAGATATCTTTTTTTTTTTTAAATTATTTATCTATTTATTTATTTTTGGCTGTGTTGGGTCTTCGTTTCTGTGTGAGGGCTTTCTCTAGTTGCGGCAAGTGGGGGCCACTCTTCATCGCGGTGCGCAGGCCTCTCACTATGGTGGCCTCTCTTGTTGCAGAGCGCAGGCTCAGTAGTTGTGGCTCACGGGTCCAGTTGCTCCGCGGCATGTGGGATCCTCCCAGACCAGGGCTCGAACCCGTGTCCCCTGCATTGGCAGGCAGATTCTCAACCACTGCGCCACCAGGGAAGCCCCAGTTATCTTTTTGATATCCTGTTTTCATTTCTCTTGGATATATACCCAGAAGTGGGATTGCTGGGTCATTAGTAGTTGTATTTTTAATTTTTTGAGAAACCTCCATACTGTTTTCCACAGTGGCTGTGCCAATTTACATTCCCACCAGCAGTGTGCAATGTTCCCTTTTCTCCACATCCTCATCAATATTTGTTGTCTGTGGTCTTTTTGATGATAGCCATTCTGACAGTGAGAGGTGATATCTCATTGTGGTTTTGATTTGCATTTCCCTGATGATTAGCGATGTTGAGCATCTTTTCATGTGCCTGTTGGCCATCTGCATTGTCCTCTTTGCAAAACTGTTCAGGTCTTCTGCTCATTTTTAAATTGGGTGTTGTTGTTTTTTTTACATGTTGAGTTGTATGAGCTGTTATATATTCTGGATATTAACCCCTTATCAGTCATATCATTTGCAAATATTTTTTCCCATTCATTAGGTTGTCTTTTCATTGTCAATGGTTTCCTTTGCTGTGCAAAAGCTCTTAAGTTTAATTCGGTCCCATTTGTTTATTTATTTATTTTTTTTAAAAAAAATAAATTTATTTATTTTATTTATTTATTTTTGGCTGTGTCGGGTCTTCGTTGCTGCACACGGGCTTTTCTATAGTTGTGGCAGGCAGGGTCTACTCTTCGTCGCGGTGTGCAGGCTTCTCATTGCAGTGGCTTCTCTTGTTGCGGAGCATAGGCTCTAGGTGCGTGGGCTTCAGTAGCTGTGGCACGCAGGCTCAGTAGTTGTGGCTCGCGGGCTCTAGAGCGCAGGCTCAGTAGTTGTGGCGCACAGGCTTAGTTGCTCTGCGGCATGTGGGATCTTCCTGGACCAGGGCTCGAACCCGTCTCCCCTGCATTGGCAGGCGGATTCTTAACCGGTGCACCACCAGGGAAGCCCCATTTTTTAATTTTTGCTTTTATTTCCTTTGCTTTAGGAGACGGATCCAAAAAAATACTGCTACAGTTTATGTCAAAGAGTGTTCTGCCTGTGTTTTCCTCTAGGAGTTTTATGGTTTCTGGTCTTACATTTAGGTCTTTAATCAATTTTTAATTTATTTCTGTATATGGTGTTAGAGAATGTTCTAGTTTCATTTTTTTACATGCAGCTGTCCAGTCTTCCCAGCACCACTTATTGAAGAGGCTGTCTTTTCTCCATTGTATGTTCTTGCCTCCTTTGTCGTAGATTAATTGACCATAAGTGCGTGAGTTTATTCTACTATTCTTTATTTACTTGACACCTTGAAACTGTCATTTTTTCTTTTTTAAAATTATTTTTGTATTGTTAATACAAATTAAATTTTTATATGCTTCCCCACCCCCAAAATGTTCTCATTTTCTTTACTTTAGCAGGCCCTGTAACTAATCTGAACCAGCCCAAGACTAGTAGTCTTCCCTTCATGGATATTATTTTGAGATCTCCAGGCTTTTACTTTAGCCCCTTAAAAATCAAGAATGTTTGATAGAATTTCTCCTCTATGGTTGCTTTTATTCTTTCTTCATTGTTGTATTTTTTCCTTCCTTGTAAAAATGACTTCAGAAATATACCTTGACCTGGTGTGGTTTTGGTCTTCATCTCTAGAAAGAAAGACCAGGTTAGTTTTATATCTGTATATAAGAACCCTCTAAATTTCAAGTCTTAAAAGGTTGGGGTTTTGTTTTTGGGGTTTTTTTTTTTAAGCTTTTCAGTCTGTTTAAAGACAGTGCTTTTTCTTATCATAATAATTCTCATAATTGTTTATACTATCATTTTCTCCCAGAAGTGCTCCTCTTTGCTCTGTGGTTCTTTTCCGTCTCTTACTATCTCTCTTTCTCCTGGTAGAGACTTAGAATCTTCTTCTCAGGCACACTCTTTTTGTTTGTTTGCTTTGTTTTCAGTTTTCCTTGTATTAAAAAAAATAGAGAAATGTTAATCATCTTATGTCCATTATTATTTTGGTACAGTTTGTTCTTTTGTCCTTACAAAGATAAAATTGGCATCTAACTTTGTATTCTAGAAGAGATCCCAAAACTGCTGGTCTGTGTGTTATGTTTTGTTAGACACTATTTTGAAAATAATTTTTTTGAACCAACATCGATTTAAACGTTCAGGAAATTTCATGCACAGATTCAGATTTCTGGCATCTCTGTAGAAATGTGAAGATCTGCCAGCACCAAGCTCGAGAGCAGTCACCACCCAGAGTTGAGTGGCTCCTGCCCATGTGCTTACTGGCTCATTCTTCCCATTCCCCTCACACCTGTACCTTCCCTCCCGTTGGTGGAGAAATATTTTTCTGTACCCCCTAACCAGAGAAATATTTCCCTGTAGTCTTGTTTCTATCTGAGGAGGGACCATGGGATTTTTTTTCTGTAGGCAACTTGCTTCACTTGTATATAAAACCTGATTGGCCTCATTGGCATTTGTTGTATTTCCATGTTGTAGGAAACGGGGGTTGTTTTTCCATGGTACCAGAGTAGTGTAGAGATCATTTTTTAAGGGGGAATGATCTGATAGCAGTAGTCAGGCTGGGCTGAGATGGGCTGAGCCTGGAGACAGGAGAGGCCTGTGGGGACGCTTGGCTGGCTCTGATCCTTTGCATCACAGTCTTACGTGGGTTCTATTTTTATCCCCATCTAGTGAAGCTTAGAGGGCTAGTAAGATAGTTGTGGAGCAGAGAAGAAAGGGCAAATTCAAGAGAATCTTCCGTGTCAGAGATCCCCAAGGACACTGGTTTCCTAGAAGAACTCACAGAACTCAGACAAACAGTAATACTCAATACTCATGGTTATGGTTTATTACAGCAAAAGAGTACAGATTAAAATCAACAAAGGAAAAAGGCACACAGGACAGAGTCCAGGAGAAACCAGGAGAAGCTTTTTGTTGTCATCTCGCAGTGCAGTTTCTCAGACTTAACTCTCCCAGCAACAATGTGTGAGAACGTGCACAAAGTATTGCCAGCCAGAGAAGCTTACCCAAGCCTTAGTGTCCTCAGTTTTTTGTCAGGGGTCAGTTGTATAGACATGGAGCACACCTGCTTGTCAATCTCCAACCCCCTGCAGACCCTTCAGAGTTCAGACAAAAACAGCATGACCCAGGCCCCATGCAAACAAAAACAGATGTTCACCATAAATCACATTGTTATCATAAACTCTCTGGCGTGGCCGTGACCCAATGTATGCAGAGGAACTCTTATCTGGCATGCTATTCTGTGAGTTACAGGAGCCCAGGAGCCATCAAGGGCTAGTCCCTGAAGCTCTTTGCCATGTGCAGTCTAGCCCTGTGCTAACCCTTTACTGCACACCTTCCAGAGTCAAAAAATGAGATTCATTAAGGGAAGTAGAGTAGAGTGGAGGCAAGGCCGTTTAACAGGGGAATTGTGGGTCAAGTGAGGTTTGGACTGGGGAAATTTGTGATACTTTATGGTCCTAAGATTCTTGTGACTTACCAGAGTTTATAAAATCCCTTTCCCCTCCTCATTGCCCAGAGAAAAGTACAATGTTCAGGAGCTGGAATACATTTATTTTAGCCTTAGAGTTAGTTGAGGGCAATTGGGAACGGTTGCCAGGAGGCCTGTGATCCCTTAAGCTGGGATATGAAAGATAAACAGGCATTAGCCAGGCAGAGGTGGAAGGAGGGAAAACCATAAGGCGTGAGTAGAGGCTAGAGTTTTAAGAGCCTTACAAACTATTGAAGAGTTTGAATTTTACTCCTCTGTAATGGAGAACTGTTGAAGAGTTTTAAGCTGGAAAGTGACATGATCAGATTGGCATTTTTGAAGAGGCAGTGCGAAGAACTGGGGAGTTGAAGTGGACAGAGAGATTAGTTAGGAAACTTCTGCCTAATCCAGAGCGTGGCCAAACGAGAGATCACAGTAGTCTGATCTCATGTGTCGTTATTTAAAAGCTATATGATCATTTCACAATATATACAAGTAGCAAATCATTATGTTGTACACTTGAAACTAATATGTTGTATGTCAATTATATCTCAAAGTATTCTAAAAAGAAATGAAGGTTAAATGTGTAAGTTATAAAGATACCCACTAAACAAAAACTGTAAGCCTTCCACAGTTTCAGAAAAGATAAATCAATATTTTCAAAGAGTTTTTAAAGAATCTATAAAGAAATGAAAAGAAATTCATATTGAACCATAAAGCCAAATCTGACTCTATTCTGTATACCGGGGGACCCAGAACAAAATAATTCAGAAATCTTTGCAATCACAGGAGGAGAAAAAAGAGCTAGGTAGGCAGCAGGATTGACAGGACTTAGTGATTTTAAAATAATAGGGAAGAGCCAGGAGAAACTCTTGTTTTCTGACTTAAGTAACACCAAGATCATTGTTCCTCTGATTAGTATTAAAAGGATATTTTGTTACATTCATTCCTTCCCTTTTCATTGGATTTTATCTTGAAACTTTGACTAAACTTGGCTTAAAGGTCAGTTTGCTGGTTTGTAGACATTGGACTGATGATTATCAGAAATTCAAGGTGAAATTGTCATGTAATTGAAGGAACATTGGAACATGAAATCAAGCAGCCCTGAATTCTAAGCTAATTTGCCAGGCGGCGGTATAGCACATTTGGAATTTTCCTTAAGAGAGGGAGTGGGAGCTGAGACAATGGCAAAATGTCAAAATAAATGTGGACCCTAGAATTGACACCTACCTCCGCTACTAATTAGCTCTGCTGTTTATTAGCTACCGGCAAGTAACTTAACCTTTCTGAACTTCGGTCCCTCATCTGCTAAATGGGAGTAATAATAGTACCCCTTGTGATGTTTTGAGGATTGAGAAGGCAATAACTCTGAAGCACCTGAGCACTAGAATAGGGTTAGACACATACGTGGCCAGTGGGTCTCAGCCTTCAGCATTACTGTTAGGGCCATCATTGTCATCTCATGAGTGCCCTGCCTCTAAGACAGCACCATTTCTCCAGTGTAAATCCAGCTCTGTTTGCTTAAACTAAACCTACCACATAAATTTTACATTTCATTTTTCTGATGCTCTCCCATGCAGTGTCTAATAGAATGTAATTGGATCGTGGCTGCCGCTTAAGTCATGTCTGTTGTCCTTTTTAATAAAACGAAGTTTGAATAAGTAGATAATTGTTTCTTGTTAAAAACGGGGGCAGATGCTTTTATCATTGCTGGTTCTTGCGTAAGAATTAATCACTTAAAGTTTGGCAATTATGCTTACTTACTGTATTACTTGGAACTACTACTTTATATATCCCACTTTATTTCCAAGTGGGGTTTTTTTTAATTTTTATTTATTTACTTATTTATTTATTTATGGCTGTGTTGGGTCTTCGTTTCTGTGCGAGGGCTTTCTCTAGTTGCAGTGAGCAGGGGCTACTCTTTGTTGCGGTGCGCGGGCTTCTCATTGCGGTGGCTTCTCTTGTTGCGGAGCACAGGCTCTAGGCGCGCGGGCTTGAGTAGTTGCGGCATGCAGCCTCAGTAGTTGCGGCTCGCAGGCTCTAGAGCGCAGGCTCAGTAGTTGTGGCGCACGGGCTTAGTTGCTCCGCGGCATGTTGGATCTTCCCAGACCAGGGCTCGAACCCGTGTCCCCTGCATTGGCAGGCGGATTCTTAACCACTGTGCCACCAGGGAAGCCCCACACAATCAACTTTTGAACATTTTCCTTACCCTAGAAGAACCCCTTAGGTGTCATTCCTCCCACCTCCATTTTCCCATCTCTCTAGTCATAAGTAAAAACTAATATTTTTGTTTTCTACAGATTTCTCTGTACTGGACATTTCATAAAAGTGGAAGCATATAATATCTTGTCTTTTATGACTGGCATTTTTGGCTTAGCGTAATGTTTTCGAGGTTCATCCGTGTTGTAGCATGCACATGTATTTCACTCCTTTTTATAGTTGAATTGGATAATATATACCACGTTTTGTTTATGCAAGTTCATCGGTTGATGGATATTTGGGCCTAAGAGATGTCCTTGATTTCTTCCTTCCTCCAATCTGCACATCGAGTCCATCTGTGAATAGTACCCATTCTGCTTCCCAAATACATAGTTTATGCATCTGTTGTGTTTCCTAATGGTCTCCCTGCTTCTATGCTAGCCTTCCTTCCATTTTCCACGCTGCAGCAAATGGGACCTCAAAACAAATGGGATTGTATTACTTCCCTTCCTAAAACCCCTCAGTATAAAGAACTCCTTGCCAAGTCCTACAAAGCCCTGTCTGAGGGTGTTGTAAATTCTGATGCCTTTGGGGAACAGGCAGGGCATAGGCCAGTCTGGAGTGGTAGGGCCTGGGACAGCTAGAGTGTGCACACCCCACCTCAGGACCTTTGAATTCCAAGCATTTTAAACAAAATGTACTTGGTCATCCCTGCCCTTCAAGATCAGGGCCCCACTCCTTCATGTTGTTCTCTCTCCCGTTTACTGTTTTTCAGGCAAAATGATCTTTCAGTTCCTCAAATGTGCCGAACAGTTTTTCTCCTCAAGTCTTTGTGCAGGCCGCACCCACTGGCTAGAGTCTTTTCCCCCAGACTCTTTCCATGCGGTCCCTGCCCCCTCCTTGACACACATTCTCTCCTTCTGCCCTCTGTCCATTTACTTGGCTTTTTGTGAGAATATACTGTCATTGTGGGCAAGGACCTCATTCATATCAGAGACTAGAAGTGATTGAAGCCTGGAAGAAAGCACAGGGCTTTCTCTCCTCCTCACATCTTCACATAATCTACAGAAGAGTTTGGAACCCACAGATCTAATGAAAAGTTGTCTTACTATATTTGACAAACTACAAGAAATAAATGTGATACTATATTTTGCTCACAGTTCCCTTCCGTTTTCTCTTTGTAGGTGCTATTTCAAGTGGTTTCAGGCTGGAAGAGTCTCCGTTTGTTCCCTATGACTTTATGAACAGCAGTGCTTCACCAGCCAGCCCTCCGGGTTCCGTAGGGGATGGCTGGCCACGTGCCAAATCGCCCAGCGGCTCTAGCAGTGTTAATTGGCCACCAGGTAAGATGCCGACATCTTCTTTTACGAGAGTTTGTGCCCATTAAGATGTCGATACCTCTAGATGTGCTAATGATTTGGCCCCGATTCTGTGTGATTGGACTGAACTACGCGAAGGATGAGCAAGAACACAGAAATGTGAATGGGAAGTTGAGCCCAGGTCTTGGGCTGATGAGTGACCTGGCCCATTACCAGTGCCTTTATGCTCCAATCTGTGAAGGTGGGATTAGTCCCACAGAGGGATTAGGCCAGTGCGAAGAATGATATAAACCTTCGTTCATTGTTCTTCTCTAGCTGTGTCTGGGGACAGAGGTGACAGCATTTCCATTTACTGAGGAATCACCAGAAATGCACCTATGACCTGTTTCATCCTATCCAAGTTGCTGTGGCTTTGTGATTTGTAATAAAGCACTTTAAAATGTTACTTTTAAGAATATATAAACCCAGAAAAAATTTGCAAGTTATTCATAAAAAACAGTTTATATTAATTGTGGTGTTGAGTCAGCCTGTTAGGGTATTGGAAAATAATTTGAGAGTATTGGAAGATATTTGATAATTGCACAGACTTTAGGAATAGAACTTTTGGGTAGTGACTGATGGATTTTCAGATGATGATTAAGCCTGAACAAATTTTAAATTTTTATTTCCAGAATTTCGCCCTGGTGAACCGTGGAAAGGTTATCCAAACATTGACCCTGAAACTGACCCTTATGTCACTCCTGGCAGTGTCATAAACAATCTTTCAATTAATACTGTGCGGGAAGTCGACCACCTCAGGGACAGGAACAGTGGTATGTAGGCGGATACGACTCAGGATTTCTGAATGATGCAGGCCAGTGGCTCAAAGTAGATGTGAAACTTTGAGCAGCGAGAGTCACTCCAGCACAACACAGCGCCTGACCTCCAAGGGGCTCGTGACAGTGATAACAGAATTCTCGATTTCCCGTAGGTGACTCTTTAGCCACTTTTAAAATGATGAGGATTTATTATCACTTGATATGGTAAACGCAAAGGACCCACAAACATTTGCTTTCCAGTAACTGTATTAACAACTGAAGGTTGTTACCCATTTTATAACAAGTTTCTGTACTGTGGTTATTAAGAAATGGGTGTTTCTTAAGGAAGATGTTATATTATTTGTTTATACACTCTGGATGTTAAAGAACTTTCATTTGCAGAAGGAATTGGCTTTCTTTGTCTCACAGAGAGTGAAAATAAGAAAAATTTAAGCGTCCCTGCAGTCCAGATGCACTTTTTAATGGGTTATCAAATAAAATCTTCCTCCTACCTACCACATGGTTATTTTTTCACCCCAGGCATATACAAGTATTCCATGCATGCAGGAGAAGAAAGGTGAATGAAATGAATGACGGTATCTTCTCTTTCTGTAACATACAGCCTCACAGCTCTCCCTTTAAACAGTTTGTAATAAAGAAAATATAAAACAGTCAACACTTTCTGTTAAATACATAATTTGTTAACAGGTGTTTGCCAGATCACAATGGTAAGATAAGAATCCTCATCATTCTAAAATGACTGAATTTAGCAGACAACTATGTATAGAAATAGTTAAAGCCACTACTTTCACAGGAGAACGTGGGGACAGAGCCAACAATAAAACCTCACAGCCTGGTAGTTAATGAAAGAATCTGGCAGCAGGAGCTGTTGCAGTGATCCACATAATGGTCGGGTCTGGAGCTAAACTAGGGTAGTGGTCAAGGGGGTTTTTTAAAAAATAGGAAGAAAGGCTAGGTTTTCGAGACTGAACATGGGGCACGATGGGAGAGGACAAAGGCCTGGCTCGCTGGTAGTGCCAGTGCCAGGGCACCTTGGTGAGCTGCCCAATAAGAAGTCATTAGAGTTCAGAGACAGGTTGGGAGCTCCAGTGGAGCCCACTACTGAGAAGCAGGGCTGGTGTTGTCTCTTGCTGGATCCCACTGTTGGGGTGCGTTCTCACAGACAGTTATGAGAAGACCGGAATGGGAGGGATACCTCTTTTGAGCCACGGTGGAAACAGTGAGCAAGCTCTCCACATGCTGTTTTGAAGGCAGGAAGGAAGCTACAGTCATGGGCGCCGTTCCCATGGCCCTGAACATGGCTGCTTCCTTTCTGCGGCATACTGTTAAGTTGCAGGTTCACTGGGTGCTTTTGCTTCTTCTCTAATGCCGTGTCCCCTGCTCTGGGGATGACTGATTGTGCTCTTTCCCCGTGTAGGGTCATCCTCATCCTTGAACACCACGCTGCCTTCAACTAGTGCCTGGTCATCCATTCGTGCCTCCAACTACAACGTTCCCCTCAGCAGTACAGCACAAAGCACTTCAGGTGGGCCTTGTCCTGAGTTTGCCAAGGCTCTGGCCGAGGAAGGGGCAGAACCTGGGGCCAGGGCCGTTGTGTTTACCTCTTCTTTTGATTCAGTCTTCTTTTCAGGGAGCTGGGAGAGTATATTTCTGAGCCTGGGAAGATATTTTTAACACCGTTTGCCCCCTTTTAAAATGTACTGTATCCAGTAGTCATTTACTAAAATAATCAGGTTTCACTGAATAGCCACTCTCATCTGAGAGCTGTCTCAGATTAAATGTAATTCAGTTCGAAGCAGTAGTCCTCAACAGTCTGTAGTGAAGGACCTTTTATTTTTTTAATGCCCAATCCTTTGCAGACTGATAACTTGTAAAATATAGTAAACCTGAACTTGGAATCGCTAAAGTACACACGGGGGTTACAGCAGCGTCATATTGCTGTTAGAGTTTACAAACGCTCACTCTGAATTTCTGTATTTGTACTGTCACAGACCAGTAATAAACTGTGTTGTGACCAGTCTTCCCATCACACTTTGAGACGTGCTGACTTAAAGACATGCTCCTTATGAGCAGGTAGAAAAAATAATTGATGGTGACAGAAGGTATAAAATTTTCTATCCCCTTCTGCTCTCTCGCTTTTTTTAGTATTATTTTGATTTAGTTTTCTGTGTTCCTGGCTGTGCACTGGACCCCTGGGCAAGTTGCTTAACCTCTCTGAACCTCAGTAGAATGTGTGTGAGGATTAGAGGTGGCGTACGCCAAGTGCCCAGCAGCCCAGCGCTCAGCACAGAGCAGCCCCCGGCGAATGTCTGCTCTGAAGACTCCCTGAGTTAGGGCTGCTTTTGTAGTCCTTTTTTTCATGAATGAATAATAACACAATGCTGAAATCTCACGGCCTAAGTGTTGGTCTTGAGCAACTCATTATGGTTGTTAAGGTAATGGAGTTCCCACTTGCTGCTTTAGAGCAGCTCAAAGCAGTGTTCAGTGTAGTTGTATGCGCTGGACTAAGGGTCTCACAGGTCTTAAAACTATTAATAAGAGACTGTCTGTTTTGAGGCAAGGGAGCAGTTTCCTTTTGGCTTTTTGTTTTTCTTCTGCAGTTTAGTTTGATTTGGGTTTTTTTTTTAAGTTTTTTGGTTTGTTTGATTTGCTTTTAGTGGGGGAATGGGTGTTGTCATTATTTAAATTTCCTCTTTTCTGAAAGCATTTGTCTCCCCTCTTTCCCACTTTGTTTTCTTCCTTTGAGTAGCCAGAAATAGTGATTCCAAATTGACATGGTCTCCTGGTTCAGTTACAAACACGTCTCTGGCTCATGAGCTGTGGAAGGTCCCTTTGCCACCTAAAAACATCACTGCTCCGTCCCGCCCACCTCCGGGACTGACTGGTCAGAAGCCACCCTTGTCTACGTGGGATAATTCTCCCCTTCGTGTAGGTGGAGGATGGGGAAATTCTGACGCCAGGTACACCCCAGGTGAGAGGACATGCGTAAGGTGGTTTCATGTGGCTTATTTGCTGAACACTAACCAGTACCAACAGTCTAGTTTAACAGAGACCTAAATAGCAGACTGTTGCATTATCCTCTATAAAGTAAGATTAGAACTTAACTAAACATAAGATTCCTAGTTCATTGCTATCTTCTGCAATTGCCATGCTTTTGAGAGTCTTAAATTTTATTTTAAATTTTGCCCAGTTTACTTACATGTCCCCAAAGACACACACCTGTCAGTGACAAAGTTAATGGAATGGGGATGTCCTTTCTTTCAGAAGTTCCTCAAGGGCTCATCTTACTAGGTATAGTAACTTCCTGCTCGTGGCAGGCTTGTCATAATACCGTGTCACGTGGAGCAGAAGTGTCATGTGACAGGCCTGGGGAGGTGGGAGCAGCCCATCTGGGCCTTGAAGAATGGGGTCTGTTTGGGTGAAAGCTTGGCCTGTACTTAGGATGATCATAAAATTTATTGATTGAACAGGGACGTTTGAGAGTGAAAAGGGGTGCTGTTAATTAACTGTACAGGCCTAAACCAGACTGTCCCAGGAAAACTGGGACAGATGGTTCCCTTACCTCTCTACACCTTCCGTAAATGACTAGCGCTGGATTTGTGCTGGCATCATGTCCCCGCCCGCCTCCCCCGCAACACACACAACACACACAGCCACAAACACAACTCAGAGCTCGCCTACCAGTTCATCCATTCTACCCCGCCCCCCAAATGCACCACACTTTCTCATCTCCAGGCTGAAAATTGTAGTAAAACCTCATTAATAATTTTCTGATCTTAGGACAGGTGATTGGCTGAAATAAAACTTGCAGTGTTTCCTTTGGGGGAAAGTTTTAATTGTGTGAAAAAAGCACATGAGTCTGTTCCAAGCTACTGAATGCAAGTTAGTGTAATTGGTGTCATGTGTAAGTGGTTCTTTCAGGCCACAGACGACTTTTGGGTGCCAGCTAAGTGCCTGGTGGCACCCTCCCCCTCAGGAGGGTTGGTGGAGTTGAATGGGCTCAGGAAGCCTGTAAGAGTCAGCCAGGCCAGCAGAGGGAGCAGCATGTGCCAGGCGCAGAGACCTGGGAAAGCACAAGCGTTTCCTGTTGGAATTATTGGAGCTTGTCACGGGCTGTGTCACGCAGCCATCTTCCTAAGCCACCCGGAGTGTTTCTGAGGCACTTTTTTTTTTTTTTTTTCCACACACACACACACACACACACACTGTATTTTATTTTTACAAGAGATGAAGAGACTGACACCAAGCATTGTAAATGGATGACCACAACAAAAGCAACAATGATTGCAATTACCAAACACGAAACACACTCATACTATGTCATAATATTGACATTCAGTCCAGTAATCCTCCACTGTAACAGCTCCTTTACTTTGCAGTGAAGATTGATGTGTATATTTTTTGCCTCTGAGTCCTGTGGGATTTTTTTTTTTTTTTATTCAAACAGAAAGTCACAAAAATTATAATCATCTTCATCAGGTCTGAGGCACTTTTAAATAGTTGTAGACAGAAGTGACTTGATCATGTCTTAAACCTCTGCTGCTGGGAGAGAGAGACGATGCTGTAGGGCTGGGCAGGAGAGCCAGATGTGGAGCCCCTGTGGTAGCCCAGACTAAAACGAGCAATGTCTGGACGACTGCCAGCTCTTAAATCCCCTCGAACTTCACACCCTGTGGGACGTGCATGCAGAGTCATCACTTGATAACCTGAGATCATCGTGAGCTGAGGCTATTCCCCAAAGGCTACCATTCTGCGATAGTTTTAGCTTTACAAATGGGAAGACCCCAAAGGCATCTGGCCTTTGGTTCACTAGCCCACCATGTGATGAGCTGGCAGCCCGCTGAGCCCCCACCCCCCCAGAGGCAGAGCCCCGTGCCCCAGAAATTAACACCTGGTCAGAGCTGGAGTGAGCTGGCATCGTGGGCCCACAGAGAAAATAACCCATGTAGACGCACAGGTAAGTAAGAAGGAAGAGAAGGACGCCACGCGCCCAGATGATCCTCCTGAATGTCTGCAGTTTGACTGGAGTATGTTTGTCCTGAACAGTCATTCAGGCCACAGTCTTGGAAAACTGACTTGTCCTTTTTCTTCCTTGTTTAGGTTCCAGCTGGGGTGAGAGCAGCTCAGGGAGAATAACAAATTGGCTTGTTCTGAAAAACCTTACACCTCAGGTAAGAACATCAGGTGTCCTGGCTTATGTGGATACGCCAGGCAGCATGGAAGCAAAGGTTTCCATTCTGGTTTAAGTCTGAGATGAGGACTGCCCAGGCCTTCCAAGTGGCGCTGAGTAGATGTCAAGGCCGGGCAGAGGAAATAGCAGAGAATGGTCTTTAGGTGCCTCAGGCAGGCTGGTGGTCTGATCCAGTGGTTTTTACGCTAAAATGCGCGGGAGCTGACCAAAAATACAGAGTCCTAGACCTCACCCCACAGACTCTCATTTAGTATATCTGGGCTAGGGTCAGGGATCTGCATTTCTATAAGGGCATTCAGATGAATTTGATGCAGGTGGTCCTTGTACTGCACTTTGAGAAAACTTGTCTGCCCTTTTAGATGAGAACGTTTTCTTAGTCCCTGGACTGCCCCCTCCTCTGGAGGCTGGGTGTTAAGAGCCCACCCCCCTCCTCCCCAGGGAGCAGTGCCTTGCTGCATCCTGTCCTCAGGGCAGGGAAGAGAGAAGACATGAAGCCACAGCAGGGGCAGTGACTAACTAAGGAGTTGGGGATCTGGGGAATGCCCGGGAGTCTAGAGGCCACGGAGGTATGGCTCTGGGACCAGTGGAGGTGGGGAGGGGGGCACTGTACCCTGTCACAGCAGTGAGTCCCAGTGAAGAGTGGCACCAGGAGTGCAGAGCCTTGGGCAAGAGAGAAAGGACCAGAGTCCCAGCCTGGGACAAGCTACCTGGACAGTCTTCATGGCGGTGCATCTAATTGGCAGTTGCCACGCTCTGTTTCCAGATCGATGGCTCGACTCTGCGTACTCTGTGCATGCAGCATGGCCCACTGATAACATTCCACCTGAACCTCCCACATGGAAATGCTTTGGTCCGTTACAGTTCAAAAGAAGAGGTAGTGAAGGCACAAAAGTCTCTGCACATGTAAGTTGGCCATTCTGCGCATGGCACCTGGAAAATGCCCTTGGGATTGCAAGTTTGGAATTCTCTCGTTAGGGCTCCCTTGTGTGTATGAAAACGCAGCTGGTGACTCTGTGTGCCACCTCTGGGCCAGCACTCGGGGTCCCGCGGTGAGCGCTTCCTAAAAGCTGCAGCCTCGCTGTGTCTTGGGCTCCGAGGGCAGTGCTCAGAAGGGCGTGCGTCACACCAGATCCAAATGGCCCTAGAAAATCCCTTAAATTGCCTGGTAGGAGACAAGAGGACATGATCTTGATGCCACAACAGCACCGGGTGGCACGGCTGGGCCCGGAGAGCCCAGGGCGCTGTGCCCCCGCCGTGTGCAGCCTCCGGGGCACACGCTGGCTGGAAGGGAGGGCACGCTGGGTCCTTGTGTGCGCCGCCCTCTCCCTCTCGCCCTCCATTGCTTTTGTAGCAGAGACAGTGTCACCCTCACTTTGACTCAGACCCCTCAGCTAGCCCGCTTGTGTCTCTCTCCTCCAGGTGTGTACTGGGGAACACTACTATTCTTGCTGAGTTTGCCAGTGAAGAGGAGATCAGTCGTTTCTTTGCACAAAGTCAGTCTCTGACCCCTTCTCCCAGCTGGCAGTCTCTCGGGTCCAGCCAGAGCCGGCTGGGCTCCCTCGACTGTTCCCACTCATTCTCCAGCCGGACCGATCTCAATCACTGGAATGGTGCTGGGCTGTCGGGAACTAACTGTGGAGACCTTCATGGCACTTCCCTCTGGGGGACCCCACATTATTCCACAAGCTTGTGGGGTCCTCCAAGCAGCAGCGACCCCCGGGGAATTAGCAGCCCATCCCCCATTAACGCTTTTCTTTCTGTTGACCACCTGGGTGGGGGTGGAGAGTCCATGTAACAGTGTAGACTCGACTCAGAACTGCGACCTCAAGACGCGAAAGAAAGGAGCACTAAGTTGGGCTCGCCGCCTGCAGCCAGGGCCACCTGTGGGAACAGCTATTCTCTGCACATTTTCACTTTGTTTTCCCTGAAACATATCAGTTTGAATACTTGAATCATGCAGGCCAATATTATAATGTGAAAAGGTATCTATCTATTTACACTCCCAAATAGCGCCATACATGCTACACCGTATAGAATGAGCTCACTTGTGTATATTCATCATGTTTAGCCTTTGGGTTCTTTTTTTTCCCTTTTCTACCCCGCCCCCCCCCCCCCCCCGCCACATTCATTCTTTTTCTCTTCTTTTCTTTTTTTCTTTTTGCAAAACCATTTTTTGGGCTGATAATGTATGAGCTTTTAACTTTGCACTGAATGATGTGCTCTCCGTCTAATCGGCAATATGGGGGGGCAGCTGTTCCAGTGTAAATGTTTACTCAAGGATGTTCTTAAAAGGTGTGCGCTCTCTACTATGCCTTGATGTTTGCCTACCTTATTGTGGTATCGTGGAGTTTAAAAGATCAAGTTATGATACTGACTTAGGACTATAAATGAAAGTATTGCACCAGTTTTTTTCATGTTATAAAACTAAAGAATTTCGCTCTGCAGTTTGAAAAACTGTGGCCACAGCTGTGACTTGCAGCCCACCTGCCACCCAGGACGGGCCCTGCACTTTGAATAGGCTTTCCATTTTGTTTTGAAGGTTCCCACGTTGAACCTTCTTGTTTACAGATTTTTTTGTTTGTTTTTTGAGAAAAAAATGTTTACTCTTCCATCATTTAAAAAAAAATTAAAAGACAAAAAAAAAAAAAAAATGGAGGATGATTTAAAAGATGCTTTCTATCTCTGGGAAAAAGGAGCAGCATTTGGCCATGTTCTTTTGTTTTTCTATTCCTGTCCTAAATCAAAGAGCATGGTTCTCAGGAAAACCAGTTCCCCAGTTTAAAAAAAAAAAAAAACAACAAAAAAAAAAAACCTCCTTGTAGTTTCTTATAGGAAAAAACGAAAAACCCCAACTTTTAGCACTGATACTACATATTGCTCTGTTAAAGAATTTTCTCTGCCAAAAAGAAAAAAAAAACAAAAAACAAAAAAACGCTTAAAGCTGGAGTTTGAGATTCTGCTTTCAGATGCTGTCTTTTTATTAGTGAGTGATGATGGTTTGCTAATTATCAGTAGGTAATAATTTTTTGTAATCCCATCAAGTGGCTCTATATGTTTCTGCTCTCTTGTGACTGTGTTAATGTTTAACTGTTGTACCTTAAAACCGAAATCAGTAACTATGCATACTGTAACCAAGGTATTGGGCTTACAGGATTGTTCGTTGTATAAAGAAAATTTTAAATGTTGTTGCGAAGTAACGAGTTACACCATTTTTAAAATTTCTTTCTCTCCTTTCCCCTTTTTTTGCCCACAAATGGTATTATAATGCTTGCTTAGTCAAAGAAGAGAGACTAAACAAGGGTAAAAATTTTAACAGTACAGAATTTGCCATCATTTCATTGCCTTGATTCTAACTGTTTGTGTCCTAAGATGCAAAAGAAGTCAGTGGCTTTTAACTGTTTACAAATAGAATGTGATTGTAAAATGTACAGTTTGGTTGTGTTTGAATTATGAAATTTCTCCAGATATAATAAACCATGACTTTTTGGCTGCTCAACATTAATTGTCTCTTTTTTGTGAATTTATTTGTACGCTCTTTTTTATAATGAAAGTTTCAAAGTTGCTATGTATGAGGGTTCTCATAGAGCAACCGGTAAAAATCTAAGCAAATATTTGAACATTTTATCCGAACTTATACACAATTTCACCCTGAAATAATGTGAGGACAATGGGAAACTGTCGCTTGCTCCTTCCTGCCCTCTTTGAGCATCTTTGGGATCTTGTTGCTCAAAACTCTTCTGTGACTTCATCTTCCCCACCATTTGTGCCCATCTCAAGCCTCAGCAAGAGACCATTTGGAACATGAAGCTTAATGACTTGACAGTGTTCTAGTGTTAAACTCTCATACCTCTGTTACACAATGAGAAATGCCACAGCCTGGACTGGCCTTTTTCCTCCCCCTTCACGGCCCTCCTCGCTCCTCACTGCAGGAGCTCCGGGGCAGAACCTGTGTACGTATTTCAGTGTATGACTTCAAATCATGCTCCAACTTGCCAGGTGTAAGCTAATGTTGTTGGACACCTTAATATAAGCAAATGTTGTTCAATGCATTCAATGTATATTGACTTCCATACTGGTTTTTCCAAAAACCAAAGGTCGCTTTGAAAAACCACGTCTGGAAACGTTCGGAACGTTAAGCTGATTGACCTTTTGGGGCTTTGAGTAGTGTATAATTGACTTCATAACTGCGTTAATTGTATTGTTAAAGTGCTTGGGAGTTTTTTGCGCTTGTTATGTGAAAATAAAGTGTTTGATTTAAAAAATTAAAAGTGGTTTGGTGTTTGCCTAGTCCTTACATACAACAGTTCTGGTCCCTAAGCGACTGTGTTACTCCTAAATCTTTCTTAATCTCTCCCAACTGCCCGTCCCTCAGCCCTTAGTCCAGGCCATTAGTTTGACCATGACATTCCCCTGGCTCTGTGACCTCAAGTCATTAACAGCCTGTACGAGTTGATCTAAACATTTTAACACGTCCAGTCACGCATCTCCAAATACAGCTCGCGAGGGCCACACAGCTGCTGTGCCCCTGGACGTGTGTTAGCTCTGGACATCCTGAGCTGCTGTGCCTTGCTGCTCTGGCTCCACTCTCCTTCCCCTGTAGGCCTGCCCAACCCTGCCTTCCCCTCAAAGACAGTAATCACTGGGTTCAGCTTACGCGGGGTGGTTTTTTTCCTCCATCATATTTAGGTACCTCCTCCCGTTGGTGCGTGCTTCAAAACCATGATCCCCTTTCTGGTCATTGCTGTTGACGAATGAGCTGCAGCCAGTGAATGATCTCTTGCTAGTCTTTGTAATCCACGTGGTCACACACACAGTAGTCGCTGAGTAGATATTGAAGGGATAACAGCTGTTGGCGGTTGACGTTTGAGGACCAAAAATTGTGGTAGTGCCGTGCTGTCAAACTGTGAGGGTGGATGAACCAGGTGGAGGTGAAGTCCTTGACAGGTAGGGTCTAAATAGTGTTAAGATAACGACTGAGGCGAAGGAGGAGGCAGCTGAATCAAGACGGGAACGGCAACGAGGTTGCACTGAGCAAGCTGGTTTAATATTTGGCTGAGAGGTAATTTGCATGCATTGGGACTTGACTGATTTTCCCTCTTCAAAACTTAGGAGATCTTTTCCAGTCGATCCTTTGATTTCAGATGTGAGCGGCGGGGTCCCTGGACGAGAGCCAGAAACCACCCAGATGAAACTTCAGAGCCCCTTACAGAGACCAGGGCTTTGGCCCTGCCTCTGAGTAGGTGTTTGCAGCGTCCTGGGGGGAGGGGATAACAGTAACAGTATGTTAAAGGCTTCTCTACATACCTAGTGTTTGTACGTGTTTTCTCATTTTCAGAGCACCCCAGCCTGGCTCTAGAACAGGAAACACAAAGTCCTACCTAGTACAGTGTGGCTCAAATTGTCCACCAACACACTCCCAAAGTTAAGGAGAGGATGGAAGATGTGGATCTCTCTGGGATCTGGGGGCAGAGTTTTGAACTCTTCACTTTAGGTTAAAGCTGCATATGAATGTTGCATTTGGCTCCATCATACCCATTTTCACCTAGAAATAATGTTTCAAATAGCCAGTTAAATTGCTGTTCTTCAAAAAAGTCTCTGGTGCTTCAGAAAGATGGGCCGTGATAAGGCCCACGAACCCTATTTGAATTGAAGAAGCAGGGCTGGAGAGCTCCAGCTCCGGATGACTTGAGTGGCAGAGATCACTCTGGTAAAGGGGCATCAGAGTGATTTCCCAGTCCTGATGTTAACACAAGTTCGTGTGCCCGACGCACAGTGAGGCCAAACAAACTGAAACGTCGGAGTTCGGAGCAGAGAAAGGTTTATTGCAAGGCCATGCAAGGAGACAAGGTGGCTCATGCCCTAAAAAGCCTCAAGCTCCAAGGGTTTCAGCAAAGCATTTTTAAAAGCCAGGTGAGGGACCGGGGGTTGCAGGGTACGTGATCAGCTCGTGCACAGTTCTCTGATCGGCTGATGATGGGGGAACAGGGTGGTGTCACAGGGGTTAACTTTATCAGTCCTCAGGCTCCAGGAGGCCTGGGGCTACGTGCTCATGGTCATCAAGTAGTTAACATCTTCCGTTGGCGGGGGGGGGGGGGGGGGGGGGGGGGGGGGGGGCAGTTTCACATCTGCAGAACAGCTCAGGAAATTTGCATCAAATACCATTATCTAGGTACTTCATAGAGGAGCTAAAGCAGAGTATCTGGGGGAAGGCCCTCATAGGGTCCTGCTAGGTTACACTGGGTCTCTGGGCCCTGTCTCAGCCCTCAGGGACCAGTACGCCCCTGTCCTGGCCAGCCATTGACTCACTAGGTAGGGAAGCACCCCAACCTTCTGGTACAGCAGGGCTGGGCTTTGGATAGTGAGGGAAGCTGTATCCACAGTCCAGCAACTTCCAGAAGAGGACAAACTTGGATCCCAAGATCTAAACAGTCTGCAAGCCTGAATCCAATTCATGGACCCTATTACCATGTTACCGTTGTAGCCAGAATCTGGCCTCTGTACCCGGTACTGAATTGAGTCTCAGAGACAGAGTTTTGGGTGAAGTAGAAAAGAACAGCTTTATTGCTTTGCCAGGCAGAATGGGCCACAGCGGGCTAGTGCCCTCAAGACTGTGTGTCCTGACCTGGAGGGGTTAGTGAGGAGGTTGATAGTAATGGTTCCAAGAGGGTGTGGTCAGCTCGTGGACGTTCTTCTGACTGGTTGATGGTGAGGCAATTGGGAGTCAGCATCATCAACCTTCTGGATCCATCCAGTCTGGGGTCTGTGCCTGTGGACAGCGTACAGTTAACTTCTCCCACCTGGTGGGCGTTTCAGTGTCTGCAAGACAGCTCAAAAACATTGTTATGTGTATCCCTTGAGGGGGCCCCAGGACCCTGCCCCAAGGCTGCACTCTTGTTTCTAGGCTGCTCCTCCCTTGTCTCCCCAACTCCCCCCTTCCCTGATTAGCAACTGTTTAAACCTGCCCTTTGGAACTCAGGGAAGGGCATGGAGGCTGAATGAAGCCTTTTTCCTGCAAACAAGAAATGGGGGACCCAGAAAGGCTTTTGTGCCCAGGAGCCCCACAGGATCCTGCTCAGTTTCACCATATCACTGAACCACCTGGGTTTTCGCTGATTTCATAGTTTTAAAAATCAACTCCTGGGGCTTCCCTGGTGGCGCAGTGGTTAAGAATCCGCCTGCCAATGCAGGAGACACGGGTTTGATCCCTGGTCCGGGAAGATCCCACATGCTGTGGAGCAACTAAGCCCGTGTGCCACAACTACTGAGCCTGCGCTCTAGAGCCCGTGAGCCACAACTACTGAGCTCGCATGCTGCATCTACTGAAGCCCGCGCACCTAGAGCCCATGCCCCACAATAAGAGAAGCCACCATAATGAGAAGCCCGCACACTGCAACAAAGAGTAGCCCCCATCACCGCAACTAGAGAAAGCCCACACACAGCAACAAAGACCCAACACAGCCAAAAATAAAAAAATTTATTTTCTAAAAAATAATAAAAATAAAGACCATCTTAGTTATATAAGTAGCTGTTCAGGTGATGGGCAGAAGTGGGATTTCCCGAGTGCCCAAGGCCCAGGGAACATGGCAGAGGGAAAGCTCTTCCCATGGGCCCACCCGTGCCCTTGAGAGTAGGTACCACTTGGACTTCCCTGGTGGTCCAGTGATTAAGACTCCGTGCTTCCCCTGCAGGGGGCATGGGTTCGATCCCTTGTTGGAGAATTAAGACCCCGCATGCCGTGTGGCCAAAAAAAAAAGAGGAGAGAGTAAGTAAAATAACCTTTATTGGTTAAGGGCATGGCTTTTGGAATTAGACCACTCTGGGTTGAAATTCTCATCAGACCACCTACTAGCTCAGTCCCTGACCCCCAACATCCAAAATCCATCTGCTTTTCCTCCAAAAGAGATCCTTAATCTGACCATCTCTCCATCCTCAGCCCCACAACCTCAGCCCGGATGTCTCCTGCTGGAGCCACTTCTCTTCTCCCAGCTTCTGCTCCTGCCCCACAGTCCACCCTCCTCACAACAGCTAGCGCGAGCTTTGCTTTTTACCCTTTTAAAAACCAACATAGAGTTCCCTGGTGGCCTAAGGGTTAGGATTCCGGGCTTTCACTGCCGTGGCCAGGATTCAATCCCTGGTTGGGGAACTAAGATCCTGCAAGCTGTGTGGCACGGCCGAAAAAAAAAAAAAAAAAAAAAAAAAAACAGCATAAATTTTGGACTTCTCTGGTGGTGCAGTGGTTAAGAATCCACTTGCCAATGCAGGGGACACAGGTTCGATCCCTGGTCCGGGAAGATCCCACATGCTGCAGAGCAACTAAGCCCGTGTGCCACAACTACTGAGCCTGCGCTCTAGAGCCCGCGAGCCACAACTATTGAGCCCGCGAGCCACAACTACTGAAGCCCATGCACCTAGAGCCCATACTCCGCAACAAGAGAAGCCACCTCAATGAGAAGCCTGCGCACCGCAACGAAGAGTAGCCCCCGCTCACCGCAACTAGAGAAAGCCCGCGTGCAGCAACGAAGACCCAATGCAGGCAAAAATAAATAAAATTTAGAAAAAAAAATTAAAAACCAACATAATTTTCATACAGTGCTGGAGCCCAGTTCTAAAGGGTACCACTCAGTGGGTTTGGGCAAATGCATGCACTCATGTAGCCCTCATCCCAGTCAAGATATAACCTGAGCCTATCACCCCAGAAAGTCCTCTTGTACCACTGAACTCTAGGGCCTCGGCTCAATTACATCACCACCACATTTACGACGCTCTGATGGCTTTCCGTAGCACTTAGGAAAGAACCCAAACCCTTACCGCAGCCTGCAAGCTGGTGTACCCAAGGCTGTCACCCCCGGTCCTCACCTGCTCTCCTCTCTTCAGTCCTCCCCAGACCTTCTTTCTCACTCCCGCCCCGGGGCATCCCCTCTTCCTCTGAATCAGTCGTGACCCAGGTGTTCAGCTGGCTGACTCCTGATCCCACCCCGAGCAGAGGTGCCTTTGCACGGAACCCTTCCCCAGACTCCTCTCGACTAGTCCCCTCCCACCCACAGCTGTTCTCTAGTCCAGGACAGTGGTTCTCAACTGGCGGTGATTTGGGGCCCCGCCCCAGGGGACGGTTGGCAATGTCTGGAGACATTTTTGCTGTTACAACTAGGGGGAGGGGAGACTGCTCCTGGCATCCAGTGGGTAGAGACGGGCATCCAGTGGGCAGGGATGCTACTAGATGTCCTTGAATGCACAGGACAGACCCCACAGCAAAGGATGATCCAGCTCCAAGTGTCAACAGCGCGGACGATGAGAAGCCAGGTGTAGCACGTGACCTCTTTCATTTCCTTCACAGCATCTCTTGCCATCTCCAAGGAGCCCAAGTGCGTTACCAGAACAAACGCATTGTCATCCTGCCATCAGGCTGCGGAGTGAAGATCAGATCCGGTCACTCCCCAGCCGCCAGTCCTTCAGTGGTTCCCACTGCACTTGGCAAAACCGCAAGCTCCTTCCCGTGGCCTCCCAGGCCCTGCAGAACCTGCCCTGTTGGCCTCGACCTCCCCTGTTGCCCTTTCCACCCGCTCACCAGCCTTCCACTGGCTTCCCTCCAGTCCCTCAGTACGTCCAGCCCTCTCTCCCCACCAGCCTTTGGCTCCCTGCTGGCAATGGCTGGATGCTCCGCCCCACCCCCCGTCAGCGCCTCATGCACCTCACATGGGGGCTGGGGACATCCTTCTCATCCTCCAGTCACAGCTGGGGGGAGCAGGCCCTCCCTGCAAGACCTACTGAGAACAACTGAATCCATCCATATTCAGGGATGGGGGAGATAGAGCCCACCCTTTGGGGGATGGGGATGCAGTTTCCCTGGAGAGGCAGGACCGGGATGATGGAGAGGCAAGGGAGGTACGTGGGGTGTGAGATGGAAGGAGGCACTCACTCCCGAGGACACTTGCACACCCCTGGCAGTGAGGGTCTCCATCCTGGGGAGGGGGGACAGGCTGAAGAAGGGTGTCTCCATCCTGGGAGTGAGGGGACAGGCTAAGGAAAGAGGTTGCCACCCTGGTGGGGGGAAGGGGCAGGGTAAGGGAGAGGCTCTCCAAGAAAATGACCATTAAAAGGGGGGGGGGGCGGTGGTGGTGGTGACTTGTTCTGAAGTGACCTGGCCCTCAGCCATCTGTCCCTGCCCCTGGATGTTATTATTCTGGATGTTTCTGTGAGAGTGTCTTTGGATGATATTAACACTTAAAATTTTTTAATTTTATTTATTCTTTAAATATTTATTTATTTATTTGTTTATATTTATTTGGCCGCATTGGGTCTTAGTTGTGGCACGTGGATCTTCACTGCGGCATGCAGGATCTTTTGTTGCGGCACGTGGGCTCTAGAGCGCGCAGTCTTGGTTGCTCCACGGCATGTGGTATCTTGGTTCCCCGACCAGGGATCAAACCCGTGTCCCCTGCATTGGAAGGCAGATTCTTAACTACTGGACCACCAGGGAAGTCCCGAGATTAACATTTAAATTCGTAGACTTTGATTAAAGCAGATTGTCCTTCATAGTGCAGGTGGGCCTCATCCGATCAGTTGAAGGCTTGAATTGAGCAAAAGGCTGATCCTCCCTGGAACAAGAAGGAATGAATTCTGACAGCAGATGGCCTTTGAACTTGAACTACACCGTTGACTCTTCCTGGGTCCCCAGCCTGCTGGACTACCCTGCAGATTTTAGATTTGCTGACCTCTGTAGTCACATAAGCCAATTCCTTAAATGTCCTATTGTTTCTATTTTTCTGGAGAACCCTGACTAACACAGAATCTTAAATCCCAGAGTGAGACTGTCCTCATAACAGAAGGCATAATAACTGAGCTATTAGACGTAGAATAGTTAGGAGCAGTGATCAGACAAACTAAAGCTGGTTTAAGTGTATTCCTCCAGTAGGTTGCCACTTCCGGAAAAAATCAGTTGTAATTTTGTCTTTATTGATCTACTTTCGCTCCAAGAGCATTTGCTTCTTTTTTTTTTCATAACAAGTTCGAGAGATAATTCACATGCCATAAAATCCAGTGGTTTCTAGTACATTCACAGCTGTGGGGTCATCACCATGGTCAGGTTTAGAACATTTTCATTATTCTGTACCATTAGCAGTCACTCCCCATCTCCTCTCTGTCTGCCAGCCCTAGGCAACCACTAACCTATTTTCTGCCCCTATAGATTTGTCTGTTCTGGGCATTTTATATAAACCATCTATATCATATGATATGTGACCTTCCATGTCTGGCTTAGTGCAAATTTCACTTAGCATAATGTTTTAAAGGCTCATCCATGTGTGGCATGTGTCAGAAAATGGAATAATATTCCATTGTATGGATAGACCACATTTTGTTTATCCATTCCTCAGCGGATGGACATTTGGGTTGTTTCTACTCTTTGGCTGTGATGAATAATGCTACTATGAACATTCATGCACAGTTTTTGCGTGAGAGCGTTAGCTTCCTAAGAGACAGTGGTTGTCTGTTTTTCCCCCTCTCGATTCTCCAGTGCCTGGAAGAGTGTGTGGTTGGCGGCAGACAGATAATAACGATGTGCTGAACGGTTGCATGGCTGGGTGTCCTTGCTGATGATATTGAATAGCCCTGAGTCTGCTTCCTTAGTTGCACAACAGAAATATAATACAATCTGAGTCCACTATCCCTAATCTACAATTTTTTGTTTGTTTGTTTGTTTGTTTGTTTGTTTTGCGGCTGCACTGCACAGTTTGTGGGATCTTAGTTCTCCAACCAGGGATCGAACCCATGCCCCCTGCATTGGAAGGCAGATTCTCTACCACTGGACCGCCAGGGGAGTCCTGGCTGTTTCTTAAATACCTAATTTTACACTGACCACGTAATCCAGCCATTCCCCACCTAGGCGTGTACTCAAGAGAAAGGAAGAAATGTGTCTATTCAAAGACTTATGCTGTTGTTCACAGCACTTTATTTACAGTCTCCGCAAACTGGAAACAACTCAAATATCCGCCAACAGATGCACAGATAAACAAATTGTGGCTTCCTTTTGGCCGGAACCGTCATCTGCCAGTAATTCGCCAAAATGACCAACACAACGGGAAAGAGGAGGGGCACCCGCTACATGTTCTCTAGGCCTTTTAGAAAACATGGAGTTGTTCCTTTGGCCACATACATGAGGATGTACAAGAAAGTTGACGTTGTAGATATCAAGGGAATGGGCACTGTTCAAAAGGAATGCCCCATAAATGTTACCATGGCAAAACTGGCAGAGTCTACCATGTTGCCCAGAATGTTGTTGGCATCATTGTGAACAAACAAGTTAAGGGCAAGATTCTTGCCAAGAAAATTAATGTGCATATGGAGCATATTAAGCACTCTAAGAGCCGAGATAGCTTCCTGAAACGTGTGAAGGAAAATGATCAGAAAAAAAGGAAGCCAAAGAGAAAGGTACTTGGGTTCAACTGAAGTGCCAGCCTGCTCCACCCAGAGAAGCACACTTTGTGAGAACCAATGGAAAGGAGCCTGAACTGTTGGAGCCTGTTCTTTATTAATTCATGGCATGATGGTGTAAAGAAAATAAAAGACCTGGACTGTAAAAACAAACAAACAAAAAAAAAACAGACAAGGACTTCCCTGGTGGCGAAGTGGTTAAGAATCCGCCTGCCAATGCAGGGGACACAGGTACAAGCCCTGGTCCGGGAAGATCCCACATGCCGTGGAGCAACTAAGCCCGTGCACCACAACTACTGAGCCTGCGCTCTAGAGCCCACTAGCCACAGCTACTGAGCCTGCATGCCACAATTGCTGAAGCTCGCGCGCCTAGAGCCCGTGGTCTGCAACAAGAGAAGCTACTGCAATGAGAAGCCCACGCACCACAACGAAGAGTAGCCCCCTCTCACCACAACTAGAGAAAGCCCGCGTGCAACAACGAAGACCCAGTGCAGCCAAAAATAAAATATAAATAAATAAATTTATAAAAAAACAAATTGTGGTATATCCATACAACAGAACTGTCATGGAAAAGAATGTATATATAATGTGTATATATATATATATATATATATATATAACTGAATCACTTAGCTGTACAGCAGAAATTAACACATTGTAAATCAACTATACTGCAATTAAAATTTTTTAATTAAAAAATAAAAAAATCAATTGATCAATCAATCAATGCAATGGAACTATAACTATAGATAAACCCAACAACATGGATGAATCTCAAAATAATGATGCTAAGTGAAAAAAACCAAACAAAAAAGAGTGCATGCTACATAATGGCATTTATATAAAATTCTAGAACATGCAAACTAATCTATAGAGACAAAAAACAGATCGTTGACTGTCTGGGGATGGGGTGGGTGCTAGGAAACTTCAGGGGATGTTGGATATTTTCTTGTGTCAGTGGTTTCATAGGTGCATGCATATGTCAAAACTTAATGGTTGTCTTTGACATAAGCCATAGCAATATTTTTTTGGATCTGTCTCCTAAGGCAAAGGAAATAAAAGCAAAAACAAACAAATGGGACCTAATTAAACTTAAAAGCTTTTGCATAGCAAAGGAAAGCATCGACAAAATGAAAAGACAACCTAGTGAATGGGAGAAAATATTTGCAAATGATATGACTGACAAAGGGTAAATATCCAAAATATATAAGCAGCTCATACAACTCAACATCAGAAAAACAAACAACCTAATTAAAAAATGGGCATAAGTCCTGAATAGACATTTTTCCAAAGAAGCCATACAGGGCTTCCCTGGTGGCGCAGTGGTTGAGAGTCTGCCTGCCAATGCAGGGGACACGGGTTCGAGCCCTGGTCTGGGAAGATCCCACATGCCGCGGAGCAGCTAGGCCCGTGAGCCACAAGTACTGAGCCTGCGCGACTGGAGCCTGTGCTCCGCAACAAGACAGGCCGCGATGGTGAGAGGCCCGCGCACCGCGATGAAGAGTGGCCCCAGCTTGCCACAACTAGAGAAAGCCCTCGCACAGAAACGAAGACCCAACACAGCCAAAAATAAATAAATAAATAAATTAATTAATTAATTAATTATTAAAAAGAAACCATACAGATGGCCAACAGGCACATGAAAAGATGATCAACATTGCCAATCATGAGAAAAATGCAAATCAAAATCACAGTGAGACATAACCTCACATCTCTCAGAATGGCTATCATCAAAAAGTTATTTGTGGGGCTTCCCTGGTGGCACAGTGGTTGGGAGTCTGCCTGCCAATGCAGGGGACGTGGGTTCGGGCCCTGGTCTGGGAGGATCCCACATGCCGCGGAGCAACTGGGCCCGTGAGCCACAACTGCTGAGCCTGCGCGTCTGGAGCCTGTGCTCCGCAACAAGAGAGGCCGCGATAGTGAGAGGCCCGCGCACCGCGATGAAGAGTGGCCCCCGTTTGCCGCAACTGGAGAAAGCCCTCGCACAGAAACGAAGACCCAACACAGCCATAAATAAATAAATAAATAAATAATTTTTTTAAAAAAGTTATTTATAAATAACAAATGTTGGCGAGGATGTGGAGAAAAGGGAACCCTTGTACACTGTTGGTGGGAACGTAAATTAGTGCAGCCACTGTGGAAAACAGTATGGAGGTTTCTCAAAAAACTAAAAACAGAGCTACCACATGACCTAGCAATTCCACTCCTGGGTATATACCCAAAGAAAACAGAAACACTAATTCAAAAAGATACGTGCACCTCAATGTTCATAACAGCATTACTTATTTTGACGAAAATTCAATTAACAATCAAGTTAAGGAGAAAAAAAAAAGAATTTTATTTGAGCCAAATTGAGGATTATGACCCAGGAAACAGACTCTTAGAAAGCTGTGAGAGCTAACTTGCCTGTTAGAAGCCAAAAGCACAGTCATACACATTTTCGAGACTAAGGACCATACATCAAAATGACATACTGATAATTTTACATAAAGTTCACCAAGGATACATAGTCCAAGTAAGCACGTACAAGGCGAGAAGCAGGTCACCATGACCCCCTGCAGAGTTGGGAAAGAACACTATTCTTTAAAGAATTTACATTGCTAGTGTCAGAAGAAAGAAAAAAATTGATTTTTACGGTTGAGCAGGCACTCCCATCTTTGAGGAGCTCTGGTTAATGTGTAATGCAGATGCACACTGCACCTTAGGGAGGGAGGGAGGGAGGGAAGAGACCCAAGCAAACACAGAAAATTTTTTGTTCAATTTTTCTTGTCTTGCCTTAAAATATAAATTTTAAGGGGCTTCCTTGGTGGCGCAGTGGTTGAGGGTCTGCCTGCTAATGCAGGGGACACGGGTTCGAGCCCTGGTCTGGGAGGATCCCACATGCCGCGGAGCAGCTGGGCCCGTGAGCCACAGTTACTGAGCCTGTGCGTCTGGAGCCTGTGCTCCGCAACAACAGAGGCTGCGATAGTGAGAGGCCCGCGCACCGCGATGAAGAGTGGGCCCCGCTTGCCGCAGCTAGAGAAGGCCCTCGCACAGAAACGAAGACCCAACACAGCCATAAATAAATAAATAAATAAATGATGTCTTTAAAAAAAAAAAAAATATATATATATATATAAATTTTATTTCATCCCTTATGCTAGCCAAGATATGGAAGCAACCTAAGTGTCCACCAACAGATGAATGGATAAAGAAGATGTGGGATATATATATTGATACAGTAGAATACTACTCAGCCATAAGAAAGAATAAAATGTTGCCATTTGTAACAAATGGATGGATGAACTTGAGGGGTATTGTGCTTAGTGAAATAAGTCAGACAGGGAAAGACAAATACCACATGATATCACTTACCTGTGGAGTATAAAAAATAAAACTAGTGAATATAACAAAAAAGAAGCAGACTCACAGATACAGAGAACAAACTAGTGGTTACCAGTGGGGAGACAGAATGGGCAAGGTAGAGGTAGGAGATTAAGAGGTGCAAACTGCTATGTATAAAATATATAAGCTACAAAGATATATTGTACGGCTCAGGGAATACAGCCAATATTTTATAATAATTGTAAATGGAATGTAACCTTTAAAATTGTGAATCACTGTGTTGTACACCTGAAAGATATAATATTTACATCAACTATACTTCAATTTTAAAAAAACTCATCCGTTGGACTTTAAAAAAAAAAAAAATTATGTATTTATTTATTTATTTTGGCTGCACCAGGTCTTAGTTGTGACACGCGGGCTCTTAGTTGCAGCACGCAAGATCTAGTTCCCGACCAGGGATCCACCCCAGGCCCCTTGCATAAGGAGTGCAGAGTCTTACTCACCGGACCACCAGGGAAGCATTGGACATTTTTTTATATGTGTGGTTTGTTGTGCAACAATTATGTTTCCATCTAGCCATTTTTTCGGACTCTTTTTGTCAGTCTTGCACTGGCGTGTCAGTCCTCTTGCATACAGCCCTTTGCTTGCATGACCATTGCAGCGGTTCTTGTGGGGAGTAGCCTTGAAGGCACCCAGTGAGAGCATAATCCTCATTTGCTCTGGGTTTACTAACCCTTGGCGGGTTTGGGGTTGCAAGGTCTTTTAGCCCTGGACCCACTTGCTTGTAAATGGAGAAGACAGCCACCAGGGGGCGTACCGTGATTTCCCTTTTTCTAGAAGAAGGTATGAGAAGTAAGGTTTTCTGAGATTTTCCCACTAGAAACTTCTTAAATCTTAAAAAAACAAACAAAACAAAACAAAAATATCAAAAACAGCCAAACAAATACTCTCAAAAACTTTTGTAAAGGTCCATCTTCCATGGACCAGCAATCCCATGCCTAGGATCTGACCTCGAGAGATTCCAGTCTAGGAGAGGACGTTGACCGCAATCGTCACTGCAACCTTGCTTGTAATAGAAAACTGCAGACAGTGGAACCGCCCTTCATTAAGGATATCAGATCTGTCCTAAAACTTGAACGAGCTTGGACTCGCCTGGAGATTTTGTCAAAAGGCAGAGTCAGAGTCCCGAGGTCTGGGGTGTGGCCAGGTGCTGCTGATGCTGGTTGGAGGACCACATATTCAGGGTATTGGCTCACCCGCTGGACTAGAGACCCCAGAGAGTAGTGGCTTCACTAACAGGACCATGTTGCTGTGGCTTCTCTGTCACTGAGCAATCTGGCTGTCAGGAGTCAGGGCTGGTACCCCAGGTTCCCTCCATCCTTGCAGAGTTTCTCTCATCTGCATGGCCCGAGATATCTCCTTCCCTTGGTCACATCCCAGCCAGCAAGAAGAGATACAGTGGCATGGAGAGTACATGCCCCTTCTCTTTAAGGGCAGGACCCCCATGTCGATGCCTCAATTATGCTCACCTCCCACGAGGTAGAACTTAATCACGCCGAGCTGGGGGGCTGTGACTTGTAGTCTTTATTTGGAATGTCATGTCCCCATAGACAATGTGAGTGTTCTGTTATTAGTGAAAAAGTGGAAACTGGATATTGGGTGACATCGGCAGTATTTGCTCCAAGAAAGGACTGGTTAAATAAACTACAGTTTATCCAGAAGCTGGAATATTCAGCCACTAAGACAATGAGATAGATATGGATAAGCCACTACGGGAAGGCATCTCTGACATAGTTAAGTGAAAAAAAAAGTACAGTTACAGAAAACCCTATTAGGATAATCTCATTTTTATTTGGGTGAAAATAAAGTTGATGGGTCACACATGCATTCTATGTCTACATTGGTTAGTTTTAGAAAGAGTCTGGAATGGTTCACAGGAGGGTATGGCTCCTCAGGGGATTATGTGATAGAAAGGAGTTACAGAAAGATGACACAGGACCGTCTCCATTCTCGGGCACATCTACCCTCTCACGGAAGGGATTTGGGGCATTCAATTTCCGAGAGGGAAAGGATACAGCCACATGTTTGTGGGAGAATCCATCATAAACCATGCCCCAGCCAAGCACTTTTCACTCAATCCTCATAATGAACCAATGAGCAAAAGGGGTGGATGTGCATTGGTTTTGCCTGTCCAGCACACCTTCCCCCTTCTTCTAGAAATATCAACCTTGATTTTCTTTGGCAACAACTCAAGGACGGCAGGGAAAAAGAGCTTGTGTTCCGTGGCTCGGGCAATTGGTTCAAGAATAAGCATGTGACCCAATGTGGACCAATAAGAGTCAGGCCAAGGACCATTAGGACTGCTGTCAAATCTGTTGGGGAATCTTCATTTCCTACTGGACTTGAACCTGAGTGGATGTTAGCTGGAGCCTCTCAAGACCATGGTGAAGAAGAAGGCTGCTTGAGAGCAAAGACAAGACCAGAGATCACAGCCAGTGAAATCAGGGCCCGATGACATGACGTGAGACACTGGATCCTGCCAGACCTGAAGCTTGGGATATTCCAGTTGTGTGAACCAATATTTTTGCATAAGCTAGTTTGAGTTGGGTTTCTGTAGCTCACACTCAAGAGGGTGTTTAAAGATACCACTCCCCATTGCCTGCAGGAAAAAAAAAATTTTTTTTTAACCATTGTTTAGAAGAGCAGACAGCTAGACCCAGGGAAGCCTTTCTCCTGGAAAATCTACTAAACTTATGCCAAAATAAATAAATAAGTAAGGAAGTAAGGAAGTAAGTAAAAAGTAGAATTTCACACCCAACGTCCCAGGAACCGAGGAGAGGAGAATAATCCCAACAGAGTGTGTCATATGGAATTTATCCTACAGACAGTGGGAAGCCTTGTGAGTCAGGGTTCTGGCATGAAAGAGATATCACAGTCTAAAGAATTTAACCAAAGATACCATATTAAAAGGACTGTTTATTGAGATTTAGGCGGGGTTGGGGTACCAACAAGGGTTGGTATAGTCGTATAGTCACTGTGGGGAACAGTTATTCCTAGACTGGAAAGAAGGAGGGAATAATGTTACACAGCTTCTGCGGAGCAGTGGCCATGGAAGAACGAAGCCACTGCCAGGACCGCAGGGACGCAGCAAGGGAGCAGGGGTAGTGCGGCCCAGAGGAAGGGACATATTACCCCGACCACTCTCCTCTACCCTCTGATCTCCTGCTGGTGCCTCCCATTGGCCAAATCTAACTGGAGGCCGGAAAGCAAAGGAGGCCAGGTGATACAGGTCGTTGAGGTCAGCCCCCTGGGGCACAGAGCACAGCGGGAAGAGTAGAAAAGGAATCCTGGCTGGGCGATGTTGTTGAACAGTGGAGATTAACCATCTCCTTCTGGAAGTTTGTAGAGGAAGAACTGGAAAGAGGTCCTCACTGCTTCCCTTTCATGTTGCAATGGTCTGTGTTTCTCCATAAGAATCCATTTACAGAAGACATACTTTTTATTTTGTTTTATTCTATTTTTAAGACACACTTTTTTTTTCAGCCTGAGTTCTCTTTGTTTTTTTTAATTAAAGTATAGTTGATTTACAATGCTGTGTTAGTTTCAAGTATACAGCAAAGTGATTCAGTTATATATATATACACATACTTTTTCATATTATTTTCCATTATGGTTTATCACAGGATATTGAATATGGTTTCCTGTGCTATACAGTAGGACCTTGCTGTTTATCTATTTTATATATAGTAGTGTATATCTGCTAATCCCAAACTCCTAATTTATCCCTCCCCCACCTTCCCCTTGGGTAACCGTAAGGTTTTTTTTATATCTGTGAGTCTGCTTCTGTTTTATATATAGATTCGTCTGCACCATATTTTAGATTCCACGTATAAGTGATATGATATTTAAGAGTCATACTTTTTAAAAACAACTTTGTTGAAGTATAAATGGCCTACGATAAAGGGCACATATTTACATGTACAATGGGAAGAGCTTTGACAAATGTGTAACTGATAAAACCATTACAACAATCCAGCTAATAAACAGACCTGTCACCTCCAAAATTTGCTTGTTCCCCTTTGTAATATCCCTCTGTCCTGCCATCCCCACCCCCAGGCAAATGTTAATCTGTTGTCACAACAGATTCATTTACATTTTCTAGAATCTTGTGTAAACCGAATCATTCAGTATGTACTCTTTTTTTGTCTGGCTTCTTCCCCTCAGCAAACTATTTTGAGATTTTAAGTATGAAAGCATGTAACAGAGAGAAGTCTCTAGAGATTGCTTTGTTCACAATCCCGTCCTGTTTGTTGCTTTTCTCAATGGATCTGATAAAGATATAGAAGGATTATATTTACATTAAAAGCCTCAAAAATAACCATATTGATGTTCATGGCTTGTTAGCCAGACTGGAGGACATTTTTTTTTTGGCTGCACCAAGCAGCTTGTGGGATCTTTGTTCCCCAACCAGGGATCGAACTTGCAGTGGAAGGGCGGAGTCCTAACCACTGGACCACCAGGGAAGTCCCCTGAAGGGTTTCTGAGAATGGCTTATCTTTCTTACCAGAGAGTTGCTTTGGATTACATTTCTTTCCACTCACATTTCCCCAACCAGAGGGTTGTACTATCTTCTGAGAGGGAAAGTTGGGGATGAAAATCTTTCCTGTTAGTGCCCTAAACTCTGGGGACACTAACTCACTGGGTGGTGCTGTAGGTCAGGGGACAGCAAAAGTTTTCTGTAAAGAGCCAGATGGTAAATATTTTAGGCTTTGCAGCCCATATGGTCTCTGTCACAAGTACTCAACTCTACCACTGTAGCACAAAAGCCGTCAGAAACAATATGCAAATAAATGGGCATGACTGTGTTCCCACAAAAATTTATTTACAAAAACAAGCAGGGGGCCATATTTGGTGGGTGGAACTGAGCAGGACCCTGTGGGGTTCCCGGGTACAAATCCTTTCTGTGTGTCCTGTTTCTTGTTTGTAGGAAATAGGCTTCATTTAGCCTACATGACCTTCCCTGAGTTCCAAAGGGCAGAGAGCAAGGGCAAAACTTGCTAATCAGGGAAGGGAAATAATGCAGAAACAAAGGAGGGAGAAGTCAAGAAACAATAGTGCAGCCATGGGACAGGGTCCTGGTTCCTCTGCAAGGAACATACATAACAATATCTTTGAGTTCTTCTGCAGAACTAAGGCCCCCACCCCGGTGGAGGATGGCAATTTTAGCCTGAGAGCAAGATCCCTGGAGCACCTCCCTGTTACCTCACCACCAACCAATCAGAAGAAAGTCACACACCCTGCAGCCCTCACCCCAAATTTTGCCTATAAAAACTTTCCCCCAAAACCACTGGGGAGGACTTCTCTGGCAGTCCAGCAGTTAAGACTCTGTGCTTCCATTGCAAGGGGCATGGGTTCGATCCCTGGTTGGGGAACTAAGATCTCACATGCTGCACCGCCTGGCCAAAAAAAAAAAAAAAAAAAAAAATTGGGGAGTTCAGTTTTCGTGAGCTCGAGCCACCCGTTCTCCTTGCTTGGCCCTGCAATAAACCTTTCTCTACTCCAAACTCCTGTTAGGGGAAACACTGACTGAAACTGCCCACCGTGGCCAGGCAAAGACAGTAACAATTTGCATGAGTTATTTTACGACAGGAGATCCTGGTAAGGAACACAGATGTAACAAGATACCACCAACAGGAAGAATACGGGAAAGGTCAAAAGGAGAGAGGAGACGCCAGTCCATATGTCCTACCGACCTCCCAGAATCCTTCTCCCTGGAATCCATCTTGGTTGAGCAGTTGCATGCGCATGGCACCAGGGAGGACCCTGAGTCAGAATGATTGGCCAGAGACAACCCGGAAACTAACCCCATCACCATAAAACCCGAGACTGCGAGCCACATGGCAGAGCAGCTCTCCTGGGTTCCCTTGCCCTCCTGCCCTCCATCCGGGCGCCCCTTCCCAATAAAGTCTGTTGCTTATTCAGCACGTGTGTCTCCTCGGACTATTCATTTCCAAGTGTTAGAAAAGAGTCCACTCTCAGGCCCTGGAAGGGGTCCCCCTTCCTGCAACGCTGTCTGTTTCATTTCTCCATCCACGGGGAGGCTCCACGTTGGCGGCTTCTCTGCTTCACCAGGAACCCAGGCTGCTGGCAGCAGTTCTGGCTTCCACATGTGCCTCCAGCGTCACTCCGGTTCATGCCCATCCTGACCAGCAGGAAGGTAGGAAAGAATGGCTCTCTCTTAAGCAAGGGAGACAGAAATCACCTAGATCACACCCCCCTCTCGTTCCACCCCCTCTCACACGTCATGCAGGGAGGGAGAAGGGCAGATTTTGCTGGCCAGTCACTACTTCAAATAATTCTTTTATTTAATCCCTACAACAACCCTAACTATTTGACAAATGGGGGAGACTGAGGCACAGCACAGTAAAGCAGAGAGGTGGCTGTAAGCCACCAAGTTAGTAGAGCCAGGATTTAAACAAACACTGGAGGCAGAGCCCAGGGACTCAAGTACAAGCCATACGGCTGGCCCCAGGCTGGAACTCACATGATGGCAATGACCGTGGGCTGTCACTACAACCACCTCTTGTAACCCAGACTCGCGTGCAGTGTCTGGTGGGGCAGAGGGGGCAGTGTTGGTCAAGCTGGCTTTCACGGGATCCTGTTCCACTCCAATAATCTCCAAGTGTGGCCATGTCACACACCAAACTTCAGCCTCGCTGTCACAGATGACCTGCTGTTAAAGTGTTTAGTGATTAAGGAGAATCCTTGTTGATTCATTAACGATTCACACTATGCACTGACGGGCAAGGTCTCCTGAGTTACAAACAACTTTCTCCCACAGACCCTATGGCCACGAACAGGCTTCCCAGGTAGGGTCCACTTGATCAGAACACACCTTTTAATGAATTGTATGGATTTGGGTTCAGACAGACCATTTCCAAGAGTTTTCCCAGATCCACAGTTTCCTTTCAAGTTTGTCACAGCGCAGGGAGTCTCAAACTTTTTGTCTCAGGATCCCATTATAAGGAAGAACACCTTCATTTCATTGATGTGGGTTATAGGTAGAGATATTTACCAAATTAGGTGTTTAAATGAAGAAACAATTTAAAATATTAATTAATTTCAGAAGAACAATAACAAACCCTTTGCGTGTTAAGTAAATAACATTCATTTTTATGAAAAACAACCATATTTTCCCAAAAGATTTAGTGAGAAGAGTGGCATTGTTTTACACATTTGCAAATCTCTTTAATGACTGGTTGAATAGAAGACAGTTGGATGCCGACATCTGCTTCCGCCTTCAGTCTGTTGTGACGCCTCAGGTCTTGTAGTTTTCCAGAAACTCAACTGGACGTTCATGAAATAATGAGAGGAAAAAAGAAAAAAATAGCATCTTAGTACTATGGAGAATGTTATATGGATTATCTCGTTGAGTCTTCCTGATAAAATGGCTCGGGACTATTGTTATGACATCCCCTTTTTCAGATGAGAAAATCTGAGTTCAGAGCACTTAAGTCATTTACACAAGAACACACAGCCGGCAGCAGAGGAATCAGAAGGAGGCTGGGGTCTGCCTGCCCCCATCTCTGGGCTCCTGAGCTGCGCACTGTCCTGCAGCCGCTGCGGATGAAAGGCCACCCAAGTCACAGATTTGTGGGAAACGTGACTCTGGGAGCAGGGAACAAACATAACCAGAGACAGAGAGAGAATGCTCAGTGTTTCCTGGTTGAAGCCATCAGAAAGAGAAAGAATACGGCTTGAGATTCCCAGTGGCAACTAAACGTAAGGCAGGCAGCACACAGGTAACTGGGGGTTATGTTCAGGCAGAGGGAAGGAGCCAGCATTGACCAAGCACCTTCTACTAGCCCGGTGTTTCTCGTTCTCCCGTGGCCTCTCGTTTGTTTCATCTCCTGCCAAGCAGGCGTGTGAACATCAGTTTGCACCCAGGTCTCACAGCTACTAAGTTAAAAAATGTATCCCGTTTTATCCCCCAACTGGGCTCACTGCACCACCCTTGCCTGCTGGTCAGGAAAACTCACCTATTTCAGGGTTTTCAGGGTTTTTAACAACTCTTTTCAGTTGTTACTATAAATAGCAACACTGGACTATAGTGTGTGGGTGGATGAAGGTGTGTTTCTAAAAGGCTGTAGAAAATACAGGAAGGAATCACGACCTCGTGTGGAGCTCAGCCTGGATTCCAGTCTAGCAGAGGGTGTGCCCTGGGGATACTGGGTAAGATTCTGGGACCAATGTCAGCATGTGGGTCCCTCTCCCCAGCCCCCTCCCATGGCCACCAAGCAATGCTCTGATACCAGCGGGGTGTCCAATTCAACTCAATTCTGACTCTGTCTAGCTGGAGGTAGCATCAGATACCAAAGGTTAAGGGCTCAGTCCTACGAGACTGCCCTCCTCCACCTCCTCCCCCATTTCAGACGCCAATTGCAAATCCAGGTCTTCATGTGCTTCTGACTCACCAGGTCTTCATGTGCTTCTGTGGTTCCAAAGACCCCCTCCTCAAGTTTGATTTTCTTTTTTAAAAATAAATTTATTTGTTTTTATTTTTGGCTGTGTTGAGTCTTTGTTGCTGTGCGCGGGCTTTCTCTAGTTGCGGCGAGCTGGGGATACTCTTCATTGCGGTGCGTGGGCTTCTCATTGTCGTGGCTTCTCTTGTTGTGGAGCACGGGCTCTAGGCGCACAGACTTCAGTAGTTGTGGCTCGCGGGCTTTAGAGTGCAGGCTCAGTAGATGAGGCGCACGGGCTTAGTTGCTCCACAGCATGTGGGATCTTCCTGGGCCAGGGATTGAACCTGTGTCTCATGCATTGGCAGGCAGATTCTTAACCACTGCACCACCAGGGAAGCCCCTCTCAGGTTTGATTAATTGACTAGAGTGGCTCACGGAACTCAGAGGAACATATTACTTATTAGATAACCAGTTTGTTATAAAAAGTATAACTCAGGAACAGACAGATGGAAGAGATGCCCAGGGCAAGGCATGGGGAAGGGGCCAGGAGCTTCCATGCTCTCTCCAAAAGCACCACTCTCTCCAAATCTCCACGTGTTCATCAACCCAGAAGCTCTCAGAACCCTGTCCTTTGGGATTTTTTATGGAGGCTTTATTACATAGTCACGATCGATTAAGTCATTGGCCATTGGTGACTGATTCAACCTCCAGCCCCTCTCCCTTCCCCGGTGGTCAGAGGGTGGGACTGAAAGTTCCAACCCTCTAAACACCTGGTAAGTTGTCCTGGTAACCAGACCCCAACAATAGGTGAGGTCCCAACGTAGCCTCATTAACAAAACAAAAGACAACTTACTCACTCTGGTCACTTAGAAAATTCCAAAAGTTTTAGGAGCTCTGTGCCAGAAATGGGGGCGAAGACCAAATGTATATTTCTTCCTATAAATCACAACATCACACATGCATCTCTTGATACACACAGTGGTCCCTTGGTATCCACAGGTGGTTTGTTCCAGGACCCCCATGGATATCCAGATTTGAGGATACTCATGTCCCTTATATAAAATGGTGTAGTATTTGTATATAGCCTACACGTATCACATCCTCCTGTATACTTTAAATCATCTTTAAATTATTTACACTGCCTAATACAATGTAAATGCTATATAAGTAGTGGCCCGCACGTGGCAAATTCAAGTTTTGCTTTTTGGAACTTTCCAGATTTTTCTTCCCTGAATATTTTTGATCTGTGGGTGGTTGAATTCCAGGACGCAGAACTGCAGATACAGAGGGTTGACTGTACAGCATTTCAACGGTTTTTGTTAATTCCAAATTACTTGCCAAACCTTATAAACAGGAGCGTTCATATAAAAACCCAGACTTTGGGATTTCTCTTGAAAAATCAGGCACTTCATGGGACCCACATTCTTACGTGAGACAATGGGCTGGAACTAAATCCTGGGAGGTAAGATTTGAGTGAAGACCACAGTCTCTACCATCAGAGAAGCAAGAGCTGCATTTGCCAAACTCATCATTCACACTTTCTGCCCTATTTTTTTTTCAGGTGTAATTTGCATGTAATCAAATGCACAAATCTTATTCAGTCCAATGGATTTGAACAGTGGTATATACCCATATAGTTACCACTTAAGTTAAGATATGGAAATTTCCGCCTCTCCAGAAAATGCTTTTAACTCTCTTGACTTCTATCACCATAGATTCATCTTTCCTGTTCTTGAACTTCACATAAATGGGTCATAAGGTGTGTACTTCCTTGCATCTGGCATAATTCTGAGATTCATGCATGGCGTTATGTGTCACTAGTTTGTCCTACTGAAAACGAATGTGGTTTTCCATGGAGTTTTGCTACCCAAAAACTGGGTTTGTTGCAGGAAGGGGGACCCCTTCCAGGGCCTGAGAGCGGGCTCTAGTCTAAGACTCCAAGGAGACACACGTGCTGACAAAGCAAGAGACTTTTTATTGGGAAGGGGGGTCCGGCTGGAGAGCAGGAGGGTAAGGGAACCCAGGAGAACTGCTCTGCCACGTGGCTCGCAGTTTCGGGTTTTATGGTAATGGGGTTAGTTTCTGGGTTGTCTCTGGCCAATCATTCTGACTCAGGGTCCTTCCTGGTGGCACGAGCATTGCTCAGCCAAGATGGATTCCAGCGAGAAGGATTCTGGGAGGTTGGTAGGACATATGGACTGGTGTCTCCTCTCTCCTTTTGACCTTTCCCAAATTCTTCCAGTTGGTGGTAGCTTGTTAGTTCTGCGTTCCTTACCAGGACCTCCTGTTGTTAGATAACACATGCAAGTGGCTACTATCAGGCCTAGCCAGGGCAGGCGGTTTCAGTCACTCGTTCCCCTAACGGGTTTGCAGCTTAATGGTGTCAGTAGACACAACCAAGCCTAAGATCGGAAGACGGAAGGATTTATTATTACTTGAAGCAAGTAGGGAGAACACCAGGGATCCTTCCCAAAGCAGTGTTTCCCCGAACAGCAAAATTGGGGAAGTTTTAAGGGAAGGGTACATGCATCTTCATGAGGGGACTTGAGCAGAGGAGAATTCAGCATAGAATTGGGGCAAAGGTCAACAGAGTCCAAGCTTTAGTTGACTGAAGTTAAGAGGGTCAACATCATCCTTCCATCCTCCAGCTGGCTGGGGGCCTTAGTTCCTGCAGAACTCAAAGGTATATTATTATGTATATTCCTTGAGGAACCAGGACCCTGCCTTATCATAGCACCATTGTTTGACTGCCTTTTTTCTCTTCCTGCATTCCTTTGTTCCCTTTAGATCATTAAATACTGTGTTCCAGGGTAAGCATTGTGGCCAGGTGTAGATCACAAAATATCTTCGGCCAAAATGGGTTCTCTTATGTCAAGAAAGCCATGCCTGGTTCTCTTTCTCCAGGGACCCCCTAACCTATCTGCTTACAGTATGAAGGCATCACGGTTTGTCCATTTATCTGTTGATGGACATTGGGTTGTTTCCCCCTTGGGGCTATTGTGAGCAAAGCTGCTGGAACATGTGTGTAAAGTCTTTGTGGAACCTATGTTTTCATTTCTTTTGATAAATACCTAAGAGTGGCATTGCTGGGCCATAAGGTAGGGGTATGTTAACTTTATAAGAAACTTCCAAAACATTCTCCAAAGTGGTTGCACCATCTTCTCTCCTATTCTTTACAGCACTAAGAGAGGGCCAAAAAAGCCTGACAATCAGAGAAACTGTGAGAGGTGACATGCCAGTGACCAGTGGGCCACAATCAGCCCTCACAGATGAATAATCATGAGGCTAAAAATTTCTGGACTTCCCGTTTTTCTAGGACAACTGGAAGGTCTGGCCCCACTGGGCCTGTGTTCCCCCAGTTGGAGCTGAGTCATGGCTGGGATGTAGCTCTACTGTCTGCCACAGCTGTATCTGGCCCACCTCTCTCATCTGTGTGCGTTGTCTGTAGCACCGTGACCGTGGAACGTGCCCGTGGTCCCCCAGACATGCCCCCAAGAAATCAGGACTGGACCCCAGGTTGGTGGAGCAATGCATCTTCTGCCTTCCTGGTGTTGAGTCCTCCGCTGCAGATCGCAGGCTCAGGCCGTCCATTCCCTGGCTCTCTGTCCGCCCATCTCCTTTCTCCAAATTCTAGCTGTTCCTTCTGTCCATCTGTCCCCCCAGGCAGGCCACCACCTTGCAGGCCCCAGCTCGTGCTGACGTCAGTCCAACTGCTGAGTCTCTGTGCATCCAGGGTGCCCTCTGTCCAGTGGGATGCGTCTCTAAGCCACACCCACTGGCCCTGTAGCGTTCTAGAATGAAACGCCCAGGGTTTAAATCCTGGTTCTACCACTCACAGCTGGTGACTTGGGCAAGTTACTCACCCTTCTCTACCTCTGTCTTTTCATCAGTAAAGTGGACGTAATAATAAGATCTGCCCCGGAGGCTTGTTGGAAAGACCAAGTGAGCAGAGACATGGAAACATTTAGAACAGAACCAGGAGCATACTGATTCTCACCATGATTTCTGAACTACTCTGTGCCAGGGGCTGCCCCAGCCCAGGGCCTGGGCGGGACAAGGGAAGGAGAGAGGTGGGCTGGAGGTGGGGTCTGTGGTGGAGGGGGGAGGGATGGCCGCACCTCTGCTCTAGCCAGTGGCCGTCCTGTGTCCATGTGGGTCTGGCCTGGCCAGATCTTCAGATTGTTCTAGTAAAGTGGGAAATCCAGAGTGTTATTCAGTCTCTCGTTTTGCAAAGGCTAGTAGCTATCTTTTTTTTTTTTTTTTTTTTTTTTTTTAATTTTGAATGCTCTGAGCATCCAGTGCAAGCCTTCTGCTGTCCCCCACCGCCTGTCCTGGTGCTGTGGGCTGGACGTGGGCCCCCGGCCACGGCTCGGTCACTCCTGACAACTCATCTGGGCTCCAGGCGCCTGTCTTTGTGCTGCCTTCGTCTGGAGAGCGCACGGAAAAGGAGCCGAACAAAGGTGGTCACTGTTACTGCTGCAGCAGCGGTAGGGCCGCGGCAAGTGCCCTCCTGGGACTTTCCATCTGTCCCCTTCCTCCCCTGCCAGCGTCTCCCCTCCCCCCCCCTCCAGCTCGTCCCAAGCCCGCCCGTCCCCAGCGCGGAGGCGGGCCAGTGGCAGAGTGGGTGAGTGGAGCAGGACGGTGCCCCGGGCTGCAACAGCTCCCCTCCCCTCCCCAGCCATGGGCCCCCCACCAGGTGAGGAGGGGGGGCCATGTGGGCGGGGCTCAGGTCAGCCCATCTTCCCCGCAGGGGCCTGCTCAGAGTTCAAGTTCAAGTTCAGGGTTCAGGGCCGGTCCTGGACCTCTCCTCTGCCCCGAGGGAGATCATTCACGCTTCCTCTAAGCCCTGCTGTAGCCCAGGCTGGAATTTGGATTTTGACCTGCAAGGAGCCTCTCTTAGCAGGCGGTGCCGGAGGGAGGGCCACTGCCGTTCTTTCAGAGTCTGGCTGCGAGGGAAAAGGAGCCCAGTTTCTCCCTCCTCACAGCCACCTCTCTCTCCTTCTGCCTCAGACGCCACCGACAGGACCTAGGGCAGGTGGGCCCTGCATCCAGTGGAAGGTAAGACTCCCTACTCCCAGCCCCCCAAACTGATACCCATTCTGCAAACTGGGGAAGCTGGTCTGGGGACCGGAGGCAATGCTGGCAGGAAGGACGGGCTGAGGGGTGCACAGCTCCCCTCCTTGGGAGAGGGCTTGTCGAGGCAAACGGAGTGTGTTTTGGGGGGGTGGGTACAGCCGGCGCACCGGGCAGGCGCACCGGGCAGGCGAGGCTCGCAGCTCCTCCACTCAACCGAGTTCCGGGACGTGGAGCGATCATTTCACCTCACTTAGCCTCCGGTTCCTTATCTGTCAAATGAGAGCGTGAACCTCAGCACAGCCCAGGCCACAGGTGTGGCGGACTCACGAGGACCCAAGAGATAAGCAGGTGAAAAATACCTACAAAGAACAACGAAACCCTGGGGGATGTGTAACTGCCATGCAAAGCAAATATGCCAGGCACGTGCTGAGAGCTTCACATCCTGGGCCTGGTCTGGCTGGCCCCGCCACTGTAACTCACAGACAGAGGCTGAGAGCCATTGAGAAACGTGCCCAAGCTTGCACAGATAGTGAGGAGGCAAAGCTGAGACCCAACTCCCACGGCCGGCCGTGAGCTTAGACACAAGGTCTGGTTTTTAAATGATATCTTGATGACCAATTCCAGGGAAGCAGCTGAGAGAGATGCCCTCCTCCAAAGGGCATCCTGAGGATATGACTTTGGCAGCGGCGGGGTTTGGGGGTGGGTGTCACAATCGCAGGCTGAGAAAATCCCACATTTGTCTGCTATACAAGTGTTTACTGAGTGCCTGCTTTGAGGACACGATGTGAGTGAGACAGGGTCCCTGCCTTCGCGGAGCTTACAGTAGAGTGGGAACGGGAGGTAATGAGAGAATCGTACAAATCAAATGCCCTGCTTGATTCAACGGTTATGGGAAGTCATGTTTGCTGTGATGGCAAATCATTTAGGGATCCAACTTAGATTGAAGCCAAGAGAAGACTCCTCTGGGGCTGTGACAGTAGGGTGCCATCTGAAGGATGAGTAGGAGTTCGTCAAGCCAAGAGTGCAGGGAAGAGCATTCCAGGGTGGGATGGGCAGAATGGCAAAGACCCTGAGGCAGAACTAGCGCTCAGGGATAGAAGTAAGAGCAGGGTGAGATGGGGCTGGGGCCACAGCAGAGCACATCAACAGGCGCTGATTCTTTGAGCAGGAAAAGGAACTGATCTGATTTATGTTCAAAGATCTCTCTGACTTCCATGTAAGGGGAGTGGATTCCAAGGAAGCAAGAGTGTCATCGGGAAGGCAAGATGGGAGATTCTTCCAGTGACGGTGGCTTGAATGAAAGCAATAAAAGTAAAGGTGAGGGGAAATGGATAGATTGCAGCTCTGCTTTAGAAGTAGAACAGAATGGAATTAGAGGTCAATAGATTCCGGGAGTTGAGCAAGAGACACTATAATGTCTTTGATGGTATGTTTGCAAGCCCTGGCATCCTTGGTGCTTAGACATAGTGGCCAGCATGTAGGAGGTGCTCACAGACCACTGGATGAGTGAATGAATGAATGAATGAATGAATGCAAGACCTAAGGATGACTCTCGGGTTTCTGGCCCGAGCAGCAGGGTAGATGAAGTTGCCATTTAGTGAGATGGGAAGTTCTGACAGCTCTTGAAGACTGCGGTCTCTGAGTTGGATGTATTACGTTTGAGATGCCGACTGGGCATCCGTGAGAGATTCCACGCCGGCATTTGGATGGACAGGTCTGGGGCTCAGAAGGTGTTCTTGTGACATCTATTCTCTCTAGGAATCAAGAGACAAGGTCGTCACTGAAGGCGGGGAGGCGGGGGGAGGAGAAACCTCACCTGGCTCCCTTGTACTCACACCTGTTAACCTCCTGAGCCAGACCCTACCGTGCCCATTGTTTCCTTCCTAATGTCCAGAGAGGTGGCTCTTTCTAACAGGCTGGGGAGAGTCCCAGCCTCTGCTTCAGCTCAGAGACCCCTGGAATCTGTCCTCTGGCCCTTTTTTCTAGAGACCCGTTCCTAATGAACCACATAGCATCAGCTGGTTGAGCAGGCCAGAGGTGGTCCTCCTTCGGCCCTCGCTTCTGCAGTTTTAGGCCCTGACGGCTCCGCTCAGCCTGACAGAACTGACCCCCTCCCTCTGACTGGGCTCCCTCTACCACCAGCCTCTCTGGGCATCTTGGACTTGAGCCAAAGGCCAGGCTTGTGGCTGAGGAAGGAGGCAGTTACCTCCACAAAGGAGTGGAAGGAAAGGGTGTGAGTGTCTGCCGGCCCAGGAGGTGCGGCCTGTGCAGGCCCTTGTTGTCACCTCTGGAGTTTTCCCTGCCAAGGGCGCACGTGCCGAGCAGTGGTTAGGAACTTGCAGGTCAAGCTCCGGTTGGAAGCCCCGGTTCAGTCATTTACCAGTGGCATGACCTTGGGGCCCCAGCTTGGGCTTTGTTTTCCCCACCTGTTCAATGGGGTTAACCGGAGACCTGACCTCTTAGGGGTGCGGTGTGCTTAAAGTGAGATTCACACACGTAGGGGCCAGGGTCTGCATGACCACAAAGTCCATGCTCTTTTTCTTTTTTCCTTTAATGGTTTCACAAGAAGGATGGAGTGAGACCAAGTATTCTGGACCTGATCACGTTCTATAACGAACTCGATTAATGCTTTTAGCAAAACTGTGACATAGGTCTGATTAATATCCCCATTTTATAGATGGGAAAACTGAGCCTCAGAGAGCTTATTTGCCCAAGACCACGGAGCTAGTAAGAGGTAGAGCTGGGATTTGAACCGGGCAATGCAGTTCTAACATCTTTACACTTGATCGCAGTGTATCTATTTCCTGGGGAGTTTTTGCCTATAGTTAAAATTTGTAATTAGATGGTCATTGTCATCTTTAGCCAGTGCAGAGTCCTTCCCTGGTTTCTCTCTCTGTCTCTTTCATTTTCTGTCCCTGCTAACGTGTTTGCTGTTCTTCAGCAAATAGGCCTGCATCCTGGCAAAATAGTTGGTACTATTTTCTGTCTCAGAATGTATTTAATATACACATAGGGTTTTATGCTGCAAATCTTTTTCCGCTTGTTCCTCTTCCTTCCATCATGAAATGTTTCAGATGCACACATGTTGTAGAGAATACTGTAGCCCCGCCAGTGCACACACACACAGGAGACGGCCTCAGAAACCGAACGCAGGGAATACAGTCAGAGCCCTCACCCTGCTGTGGATACACTTCCCCATCCTTGCCTCACACTGGGGAAAATTTCCACATCTGCTCTGGCAAATTATGTAAGCGGCTGAAAGGAAAGGGGTGAGCAGCCGTCTCTGCTTGCTGAGTTTCCTGTGTTCTTTGGCCAATTGGCAACTGCAAGGGTAGGGTGTTCTTGCAAACAAGGCCTTTGTTACAACGCCCGCTTTACCTAGACTCCTGTCAACCCTGGCCTCCCACAGGGGAGGGTCCCTCCCAGGAGGTGAAGCCCTCCCGGGGCAGTGCAACGGGTGGCTCTGGGCACACAAGGAGCTGCAAGGGGCTGAGTGAGATCTCTCGAGGATGGGGGGCCACATCCACAGTAATCACCACTTTGTCCTCCGTGCCTAGCACAGAGCCTGGCACACAGCTGGTGCCTAATAAATGTTTGTGGAAAAGAAAGAAGTAGAGGGAGGGAAGGACTGAAGGAGGGGAGGAGAGAAAGAAGGAGAGAAGGGCAGGAGGAAGGGAGGCAAAAGAGACACACCAGCTAGTATTGGATAACAATGAGCTTCGGTTCAGGACCTGGGTTCAAATCCCACCTCTGGCACTTAGTGTGACCCAGAGGCCAGTGGCACAGCCAGGCCCTGAACCCAGCTCACTGTCACTTCTTGGTGGCTCCATTTCCCACCTGTAAAATAGAGGTGTAATGTGTTTGTCTCACTGGGCTGACGAGGATGAGATAAGAGGACCAATGTAAAGCGAGCTCCAGGCCTGGCACTTCAATAAATAGTGCTCACTAAGCTTTAGAGATGATCCCTGTTACGGTGACAGCGTGACTTTACTGAACGAGGGCACGTGGAGGGCTCCGCCTGGGAGCACGTGGCCGAGGCAGCAGCACTTGGGTTCCACAGCTTCTGTGGTCCGTTGTCTGAGCTCCTATTCCCACCCTGAAGACACAGTCAGTCCCTCCTGGGTGCCGGCAGGGTCCCCCCCTCCCTGGGACTCAGGAAGAGCCTGGAGTTGGTGCCAGCCTGCCCGGAGCTGGTGATGAATGACTTGTTTATCTGTTCCCGCCCCTCTCGGTGCCTGGCAGGCAGAGGCCTGGAAAGGGCGGCTGGGAGCTGGGCTGGACACGGGGGAGGGCTGGCTCACCAGTCTTTCTGCTGCCCCTCTTCCTTCCTTCCTCCCCTTCCTCCCTTTCAGACCTGTGGGGTTCTGGAACAAGCTGCCCCACTCCCCAGTTCAGCATCAATCTCCGCCTTAAGCTGCTTCCTCCACTCCTAGTCCTCATCTTCCCCAAGTCCCCTGTTTTGGAAGCAGCAAAGTACTTCAAAATACTTCAGAGCAGTTGAACTGTTTGAAAATGCAGGCTCTGAACCCTCCTACACTGTTGGTGGGAATGTAAACTGGTGCAGCCACTATGGAGAACAGTATGGAGGGTCCCCAGAAAACTAAAAATGGAGTTACCATGTGAGCCAGCAATCCCACTCCTGGGCATGTATTCAGAGAAAACTCTAATTCGAAAAGATACATGCACCTCAGTGTTCATCGCAGCACTATTTACAATAGCCAAGACATGGAAGCAACCTAATTGTCCATCAACAGAGGAATGGATAAAGAAGTGGTATATATATATATATATATATATATATATATATATATATATATATATATATATATATATATATATATATATATATATATATATATATATATATATATATATAGAATGGAATACTACTCAGCCATAAAAAAGAATGAAATAATGCCATTTGCAGCAACATGGATGGACCTAGAGATTATTATACTAAGTGAAGTAAGTCAGAGAAAGACAAACATCATATGACATCACTTATATGTGGTATCTAAAAAAATGATACAAATGAACTTATATACAAAACAGAAATAGACTCACAGACATAGAAAACAAACATACGGTTACCAAAAGGGAAAGAGAAGAGATAAATTAGGAGTTTGGGATTAACAGATACACACTACTATATATGAAATAGATAAACAACAAGGACCTACTGTATAGCACAGGGAAGTATATTCAATATCTTGTAATGACCTCTAATGGAAAAGAATCTGAAAAAGGATATATATATATATGAATATATATACTCATATGAATCACTTTGCTGTATACCAGAAACTAACACAATATTGTAAATCAACTATACTTTAATAATTTTTTAAAAATCATGGCAAAAAAAAAAAAAGAAAGAAAGAAAATGCAGGCTCTGAAATCAGACAGATCTGGATTTGAGTCCTGCCTTGGGCACTCAGTCATGTGACATCACTTCCTTGCCTGTGGAGTAGCAATAAGAACACTACCTACCTAACAGGCGCTTCACCCCTGAGTCAGCCTTAAGGACCATCTACCCTGTCCTCCCCAAGCCTCCAGAATCAGCCTCCTGGTTAGACCCTCATTTATGAACCTCTACTTCCACCCTAGGGAGGGTCTCCAGCACCAGTCTTCCCTTCCCGCTTTCTCCCTGCAAGTTCTCTGGTTCATTTAGGTTATTACCATCCCATTGGACAGATGACAACGATCATAAAACCTAGGCATGACTGAGGCAGGGAAGGCTGAGGGGTGATCTGAGGTAGAATTGGGGCTTCCACTACGCACTCCTGCATTCAAGCGGGGTAAGTGAGTTGGGTTTGCCTGATACTGGCAAGTCTATATTCCCTCCTTCCCGTCTTCTCTTGTCCTTTCATCTTTGGATGAGAGCTATGGATCAGTGATTGCTTGAGTCTTCTCACAGGTCTGAGAAGCTGTGAGCATCCTCTCAACAGAAGAGCAAGGCTCGGCCCCAGTATACTGTACTCGGCGTGGGAAGGGACGTTAAAAGTTATTGAGCGCCCCCCTGAGGCATCTTCTCTAAGTGACTGTCCAATCTTCTAGGGCCCAAAGGCAGTGGTTCTCAACCCAGGGGACACTTGTGGCTCTCACAACTGTGGGAAGGGTGCTACTGGCATCTAGTGGGTAGCTACCAGGGATGCCGCTAAACATCCTACAATGCACAAGACAGCTCTCTATAACGAAGAATTATGTGATCCAAAATGCCAATAGTATTGCAGATGAAAAACTCTGCTTTAAGAACAAGGAACATCCCGCCCAGGTGACCAGGCCATTCTGTCTTTGAGCAGCTCTGATTAGAAGCAGGAAACTATCCCCAGTTCTCCCCCTCTCTCGTTTACCCTGTTAATTAATCTCCAGGTCCTACCTATTCTAACCCAAATTATTTCTCTAATGCACTTTCTCTCACCCTCCATATACTTCCTCTCAAGTCTGGGTCATTTCAAAATACCCTTCCCGCCCACCTTTTTTGCTTCCAGTCAAGCCTCTCCTGCCCTGCACCACCTCCACCACCTTGTTCAAAATTCTTCAGTAGCATTTCTTAACCTAGAGCAGAGGGGTGCCACAGAGGCATTGCTGCCTACCGGGAGATGTTCTGAAAATTTATCGGATATTTTTGGTTGTCACAATGACTTGGGGTACCATGGCTGGGTGGAGACCAGAGGTGCTAGACACCTTGAAATTCATAGAACTTCCCCAAGCAACCAGGACTTCAGATGTCCCACCTGACCTTCATGCAGGCGAAAAACATGCTTACAATTATCCGAGAGTAGAACCAGTTTGCACAAAACACAAAGTGTTGGCTGTTGTTTTTTTTTACATTAAAAAAATAGCACAGGGAACTATATTCAATATCTTATAATAATCTATAATGGAAAAGAATCTGAAAAAGAATATTTATCACTTTGCTATACACCTGAAACTAGCACAACATTGTAAATTAACTTTACTTCATTTAAAAAATGGTTTTAAAAAAATGTACCTGCTTTTTGTTTTCACCAAGCTGTCTCTGATACTTCTCAGAGGGCTCTATCTTAAGTTAAGAGCATGGTATATCGTGGGAGTTGTTTGGACTTCTTCATAACATTTAAAATCACAAAGCATTTTTCACAAATTTAAACATTCTGGTGTTTCTCTGTAAATTCAGGCTCTATTCTGTGCTTCTGGAATAGAATGGATTCCTATTTTCTTATTTCTCTTAAATTAAAAATTTATTCAGTATAATAGGTAAAATGATCTGACTGTCCCTTTGAGTCTTACAGTGGAGTCAGATGGAGCAGTTACATTTTGGATTATCCATCATTTTAATCATAAATTGCTTTTATTTCTCTCTTATAATAGAGTTAGAGCATTGTATTGATTTTTTGAAAATTATGTGTGTAGGTAGGTAACACTAACTATGAATTTCATTTCAGTTTTCAGTAAAAGGAATATTACAAAATATTTGTTATAAAAACAGACGATGGGGCTTCCCTGCTGGCGCAGTCGTTAAGAATCCACCTGCCAATGCAGGGGACACGGGTTTGAGCCCTGGTCCGGGAAGATCCCACATGCCACAGAGCAACTAAGCCGGTGAGCCACAACTACTGAGCCCATGTGCTACAGCTACTGAAGCCCACTCACCTAGAGCCTGTGCTCTGCAACAAGAGAAGCCACCGCAATGAGAAGCCCGTGCACTGCAACGAAGAATAGCCCCCGCTCGCCACAACTAGAGAAAACCCGCACGCAGCAACGAAGACCCAACGCAGCCAAAAATAAATTAATTAAATAAATTTTAAAATGCTCAATTAAAACTTAAAATTAAAATGAAAAACATAAAAACAGGGGATGATATCTGAAGATGATGACAACTGATGTTATCTTTGAAAATTACTGACCTTACAGAAACCTTTGAATGACATCAAAGGGCTGGTATAACGTCTTCATAGCATTATACGAGCCTCACGGCCCATCTCCCACCTTCCAATCTTACTTAATACTCAGGCAAGAATCTGATGGTTCCTTAAGCATGACATGTTTTTTCACACCTCAATGTCTGTAGGTACTGTTGTCTTGGCCTGGAATGCTCTCTCATACCCGCTTATGCTGTGTAGGACCACCCACTCATTCTTCAAAACCCAGCTCATATGCTACCATCTGCATTTCTCCATGTAAAATTAGGTGGTCCTTACCTCGTCGCACATTGTAGAAAATTAGTAATAGTAATAATAGCAGCTACAATTTACTGAGCACAGCAGTGCATGGCACTGTTCTTAACACTTCACAGGTACTAGCTCACAGCAGTCTATGAAATGTAAACTCTCATTGCCCCATTTTGCAGATGGGAATGCTAAGGTTTAGAGAAATTAAGGAATTTGTCCAAGTTCTCAGGATCGGTAAATGGTGGAGCCAGTTTGATGACTCCTAAGCTTGAATCCTTAATACCTCTACCTCTATGTACCTCCACTGTATGAAACATCACGTTGTGTTATTATCTGAGTGGGTTTACCCCATTATTGGGGTGCACATCATAGAGGGCAGGACTGAGTTTTTCGTTCCTGAACCCCTAGAGGCTGACACCTCCAGACTGGAGCCATCTTAACACAGGAATAAAGTCAAAGCCCAGATCGCTTAGAGTGAAAAAATTACCCTTGAGAATTGCATTAGTCTCCAATTGCTGCTGTAACAAATTACCACAAACTTAGTGGCTTAAAACAACACAAGTTCATTATCTTACAGTTCTGGAAGTCAGAAGTTCTCAATGGGTCTTACTGCGCTAAAGTCAAGGTGAGAGTAGGGCTGACTTCCTTCTGGATGCTCTAGGGGAGAATCCATTAATTTGCTTTTTCTAGCTTCTAGAAGTCACCTGCATTCCTTGGCTCATGGCCCCATTACTCCATTATCAAAGCCAGCAACTAGGCCAAATCCTTCTCACACTCTCATCTCTCTGGTTCTCTCGTCTAATCTCCTCTTCCACTTTTAGGGACCCTAATGATTGCATTAGTCCTACTTAAATAAACTCCCTATTTAAAGGGACGCTGACTAGCAACCTTAATTACATCTGCAAATGTAATTGTCCTTTGTCATATAACGTAACACATTCACAGGCTCTGGGGATTAGGATGTAAACATCTTTGAGGGGGACACGATTCTACCCACCACAGGAATCTCTTAAATTGCCCAAGGAAGTGCAATATACTGAGAAATACCTTAAGATACTGGTTCAAAACATGGATTCTGGAGCAAGATTATTAGCCTTCAAATCCCAGCTCTACCACTTGAACTGTGTTACCTTAGGCAAGTTAGTTAACTTCTCTGTGCCTCAATTTTGCCAGCTGTAAGATGGTATGATAACAACAGTGCCCACTTCGCAGGTTTATAAACACTTAGGGTGATGCCTGGCATGTAGTAAGTACTATATAAGTGTTTATTAAATATATGCATTTTCATGGGCATATCCAGCAGTGAAACAAGATTGTATTGACTGGCTGAGCCTCTGACAAAATTGCTGGCTTGACTTTCACCCAGCAGTGAGGTACCTGGGGAACAGAGACGGACGCAGGTGTCTTTTGTTTTTCTCTCACTCCCGGATGTGTGGAAGAGGGTGGTGAAACACCTGTGCTACTTAAATTGTGTATTCTTCTTTGTATTTTGCCAAGTGAGTGGTTGGATTGGTAAACATTAACTGTAGATTTGACGTGACTTCCTTGTAAATGTTTGCTGAGTGAGTGAGTGGGTGGATACATCTGCCTTCCCGAGGTTGTCTCCTCCACGTGTGTGCTCTTGCTCGGATGTCGCAAGGAGGCAGTCACGGAGAGGGTGAGAAGAGTGGCCCCGGGTCCTGGCATCTGACACACATTTGCTCTTCCACAGGGGTGAGAGAGTTCATTCAGGACCATGGAGAGCAGCCCCAGCGGTCCTCAGCCCACGCGGTCAGATCCCCTGGAGGCATTTCCCCAGAGGACACTGGAACCAGGTGACATCGCAGTGCTGGTTCTGTACTTCCTCTTTGTCCTGGCCGTTGGACTATGGGTAAGCCAGGTCAGGGGGAGGGAAAGTGGCTGGGGCGGGGTGGGAGACTAGCTCAAGGTCATACAGTAATCAGAACTTTTATTATTTTTATTTCTGGCCGTGCCACATGGCATGCGGGTTCTTAGTTCCCAGACCAGGGATCGAACCCGTGCCTCCTTTAGTGGAAGCACAGAGTCCTAACCACCGCCAGGGAATTTCCTAATCAGAACTTTAATATTTAAAGAATGCATTGAGTATCAACTGTGTGTCAAGTACCGTGTTAGGCACTTTCACTCATGTTATCTCATGTAATTTGCACAGGTCGCTATGAAGAAGGTACTATTGCTATACCCCATTTTATAGATAAGAAAACTGAGGCTCAAAGAATTTAAGTTCCTTTTTCTGTTAGTAAGTTAGGAGAGCTGGGGTTAGAATCCATATCTCCTTCACTTTGAAACCCATGCTCTTTAAAAAAAAAATTATTTAAAAAGTAGTTTTTCTTTTTAAAGGCAATGAAATAAAAACAACTTAAAATGGCACACAGTGAAAAGTCTTACTACTACCCTTCCCTCCACAGGCAACCACTGTTATTAACTTTTTAGTTCATTAGTGTATTCCAGAGTTTCTTTAGGTAAATCCAAGCAAATTTTAACGTGTATATTTCCCTCATTCTTAAATAGAAGGTAGCTTATTATACATACTGTTTATTACTTTGATATGTTTCACTGATCAAGGTCTCCTGGATATATTTTCATATCAGTATATGGAAGCTTCTGCATCTTCTTAAAAGTTGCCCAGTACTAACACACCATTGTAAAGCAATTATACTCCAATAAAGTTGTTAAAAAAAAAAAAAAAAGTTGCCCAGTATTCCATAGATGATCATACTGCAATTTATTTAACCTGTTTCTTGCTGAGGGTCATTTAGATTGTTCCCCATCTCTTAACACTAAAATTTATGCTGTAATAAACAAGTCTTGGACACATTATTTTGGATGTATACAACTATAATGTAGGATAAATTCCCTGTAGTGGAATAGTCAGGTTAAAGGGTATATGTATTTGTAATTATGATAGCTTGTGTCAAACTGCCCTCCTTAGGTGTAGTCCCAATCTGCACAAAATCAGTAAATGTATGAAAGTCACATTATCACATCCACAGCAACACTGCATTGTCAAACTTTTTCATTTTTGCCAAACTGACAGGGAAACACAATATCTCAATGTACTATCTTATAATGAGTGAGGCTAAAATAAACATCCTTACATATGTTTAAGAACCACTTGTTTCCTTTATGTGAAGTATGGTTTCATATTTTTTTTCCATTTTCAATAAGTTCTTGCTCTTATTCTTATCAATTTCTAGGAATGCTTTACATATTAAAGAGATAGTAACTTTGGGATAAAGGATAGTGCAGAGGAGGTGCTACTATCTGATTTTCAGGTCAAATGACTTGAAAACTGTAGCCTACTGAGGTGTCCCCACTTCAGTTTGACTATTCGTAGATCATTTCTCTACTCTTACCCCTTAGCTTTCCCTCCTCCAGATCGATCAGGGGATAAAAGTGCTGGACATCCCAAAGACCATGGATCTGATACTGAGATGGGTGAGGTGTTGTTAAGGGTCAGGGCATTTATTTATTTATTTACTTATTTACTTATTGTCATGCTGCACGGCTTGTGGGATCTTAGTTCCCTGACCAGGGATCGAACCTGGGGCCCCGGCAGTGAAAGTGCCAAGTCCTAACCACTGGACCGCCAGGGAATTCCCAAGAGTCAGGGCTTTTGAGTCAGACAGGTTTGAGATCAGGCTTAGGTGTAGGGGTAGAGTTAGGGTGAGGGTTAGAGGTCCTGGGAATCTATATTTTCACAAGAGAATTGAGAGACTCTGATGTATTACTGGTTTTTGAAGCCATGGATTTAGATGATCCCTTTTAGCACAAGGAGTTCTTTACTCTTGGAAAATACTTCCTGTGTCAGGGTTCAGCAGGAATGAGCCATAGTGTCTGTTTTCTATAGTAAGATCATTTGCAGGGATGAAAAGGTATCATTTCATGTCATCTCCCATCCAGTAAGACTCCTCTCACCAACACCTGCACCCAGAGGCTGGGAGAAGTTAAACAACGTATCCAAGATCACAAATAGCTACTTAGTGGTTAAAATGTCTCTGTGAAAGCACCTTTAATGCCAGGAAGCTCACTCCTGAAGAGCTCTGAAATCAGGCTGACCTGTGTTTGAGTTCCCAGCCTCCTGCTCTGTAGAAATGTGGCACTAGATATGTGACTTTACTTCCAAGCCTCAGTTTCTTCATCTGTTAAACTGGCCTGATGACATCAGCCTCATAGGAGTTGGTGAGGATTAAAATGAGATGATGCTTCAAAATGCCTAGTATAGTGTCCGTCACGTAGTACTGATACTCAATAAATGATATCCATGGTGAGCTATCTATAGCTCATTGTGGCTTGGCTATACAAGCCATGAGCCTAAAACTCAAATGCCTAGGGGGATCTAGTGGGTTATTATACATCTGTGAGGCAGGGAGTGGTAGGGGCTGTGTTGACCTCAAGAGTTTATGTCTCCTCTAAGGGCATTCAGATGAAAATCTTCTTAAAAACCATGGGTCAAACAAAATATATTTGATCTAAAAAATAAACAAACTAGTGAATATAACAAAAAAGAAGTAGAATCACAGATATAGAGAACAAACTAGTGGTTACCAGTGGGGAGAGGGAAGGGGGGGGAGGAGCAATACAGGGGTAGGGTATTAAGAGGTACAAACTATTATGCATAAAACAAGCTACAAGAATATATTGTACAGGGCTTTCCTGGTGGCGCAGTGGTTAAGAATCTGCCTGTCAATGCAGGGGACACGGGTTCGATCCCTGCTCCGGGAAGATCCCACATGCCACGGAGCAACTAAGCCTGTGCGCCACAACTACTGAAGCCCGTGTGCCACAACTACTGAAGCCCACACGCCTAGAGCCCGTGCTCTGCAACAAGAGAAGCCACTGCAATGAGAAGCCCGCGCACCACAACGAAGAATAGCCCCTGCTCGCTGCAGCTAGGGAAAAGCCCGCGCGCAGCAACAAAGACCCAATGCAGCCAAAAAAATTAATTAATTAATTAATTATTTTAAAAAAGAATATATTGTACAATACAAGGAATATAGCCAATATTTTATAACAACTATAAATGGAGTATAACCTTTAAAAATTTTGAATCACCATATTGTATAGCTGTAAATTATGTAGTATCACACATCAACTATACTTTATTTTTTTTTTTAATGATTTATTTATTTATATTTAATTTGGCCGCGGGGTCTTCATTGCGGCATGTGGGATCTTTTAGTTACGGAATGCATGCGGGATCTAGTTCCCCAACCAGGAATTGAACCCTGGCCCCCTGCACTGGGAGCGCAGTCTTACTCACTGGACAACCAGGGAAGTCATTTTTTTTTAAAGGACCTCAGAGTTTTGTACTTTTTAAAAAATTTCTAATTTTTATTTTTTGGCCGAGCCACGGGGCATGTGAGATCTTAGTTCCCTCACCTGGGATCGAACCCGTGCCCCCTGCAGTGGAATCATGGAGTCTTAACCTCTGGACTGCCAGGGGAGTCCCTCAATCTTTATTTTAATTATAGTTGAGGGACTTCCCTGGCGGTCCAGCGATTAGGACTCTGTGCTTTCACTGCTGAGGGCCCGGGTTCGACCCCTGGTTGGTGAACTAAGATCCCACAAACCACGTGGCAAAAAAAAAAAAAAAAAAAAGTGAAGTAAGATATTTCAGGAAAACAATGTCCATGGGAAGTATCGCTCAGGGACCCCTGCAAAAAAACCAAAAACAAACAAAAACCCAAAAACAAATAAACAAAAAAAAACCCAAAATAAATTTGATGTCTGAGTCTGGCCTGCTGGACTCCCGGGTTATAATCTGTGGCCTAGACCATTTTGGGAGGTGTCTGATTGCTAACATTTCCCTCACCCACCCCTCTTCTTTGTTTCAGTCCACAGTGAAGACCAAAAGAGACACTGTGAAAGGCTATTTTCTAGCTGGAGGGGACATGGTGTGGTGGCCAGTAAGTAGTCTTTGGTTCAATTAAAATTACTTCTCAAGGACTCTTCAAGTGCTGATATTCTGTCTAACCTTTGCTCGCTCAGGACTCTCTGGTTCCATGTTGTCTGGAAGTCACAGTCTAGACTAGAGAAGGCTTAGCTCCAACTCAAATTTGTTTGAACAAAAAGAATTCATCAGCTCACCTAAGGGAAAAACTTAGGGTTGGTCTGGTTTCAGGTATGGCACAGTATAGGGGCCCAGGTGATAACTAGGACCTGGTTTCTCCCTCTGCTTATCCTATCTATCTATCTATCATCTATCTATCTATCTATCATTTATCTATCCATTATTTATCTATCATCTATCTATTTCTATCTGCTTCTCTTCTTCTGGATGGGTGCTATTCCCAAACAGGCTCAACTTCATGTCAACAAGATGGCGTCCACTGCTCCAGACCTTTCATCCTCTCAAGTTCCAGCCTAGCAAGGGAAGAGCACCTGCCTCCATGGCAGTATCCCTGGAAAATATCCCATCTTTGATTGTGTCCCTTGCCCATCTCTGTGCCAATCACTGTGACCAAGGTAGTTTGATGTGCTAACTGGCTCATGATGTGCTAACTGGCTCAAGCCTGGGTCACACACTCAGTGCCTAAGCTGTGGAGCATGGCGCCTGCTCTGAGGCATATGTGATGAGAAATGAGAGGGGCTAGACCCTGAAGGAAAACTGGAGAGCATGACTGGGACAAGGTGGAATGGGCGTTGAGAACATAAATAACAAACACAACAGCCCAATTAGTATTTTCTTTTCAAGGGTAGCTAAAGGCATTACTAAATACACACATGCACACACATGTGCACACACCACATACACATGCACACAGACCTCTGCTTCCTGGGCCCTGAGTAGGGGATCAGGAATAATAATTTTATTCATGATCTCCTAATATAAGTGTTAAATCTTTGAACTAAAAAGAGAGAAGACATCTCCCATTTGCAGGGAGTCCAAAAGATGTAGGATGTAAGATACAGAGATAACAGGTATATAAGATTCTGGTCCATGAGATGTCTAAAGACAATGACCACAGTGTCCTCAAAAGATACCAAAAATGAGCTCTGGATTATATATTCAATGAATTCATTTAAAAAATTCCCTGAGGAATATGTCCAGCAGTGTGCCAAACACAGGAGACATTAGTGAGCTCGTCTTCACCCTCAGGGAGCTTGTAATCTAGTGCAGTGTTTCCCAAAATATAAGTAACATGTGCCCCATGATTTTTCAGTTGTGCACAGACACAGCATTAAATAACATCAAATTACTTAGTGAGAACATTATTCCCTTTCCTATTCTCTGTCAATCCTCCTGGTTACATAAAAGAAAAAGTCAAAGTTTGGTACTAATATGGTTTTACCAACCTTCCAGCACTGGCTAATCTCTGTGTTTAAAAGAAAATGCAGGGGCTTCCCCAGTGGCGCAGTGGTTGAGAATCCGCCTGCCAATGCAGGGGACACGGGTTCGATCCCTGGTCCGGGAAGATCCCACATGCCGCGGAGCAACTAAGTCCGTGCGCCACAACTACTGAGCCCACGTACCGCAACTACTGAAGCCCACGCGCCTAGAGCCCATGCTCCACAATGAGAGAAGCCACCTCAATGAGAAGCCCACTCACTGCAACAAAGAGTAGCCCCCGCTCGCCGCAACTAGAGAAAGCCTGCGTGCAGCAACGAAGACCCAACGCAGCCAAAAATAAATAAATTAAATAAAATAAAAATAAAAGAGAATGCAAGCCTCAGGCTAAGTGAATTTGGTAGTCCAGAGAACCTAGCTAGAATTTAATAATTTTATTTTCAATTTCATTTTATTTGTATGGTTCTCTTCTATGTAGAGCGAGTGATACTGATTTTCTACTTAAGGCTGTGGATACATACGTACATATATATATACATATATGCATATACTATTATATTACAAATATATTGTATTAATATATAATACATTGATTAAATAATATGTGATTCATATATATGAGTTAAAGAAGAAGTCAATATAAGGTAAAATATTAAGTAAATAGCAGTGCAGGTGCAGTGAACTTAGAGAAGGCTACAAAGGAAATATTCAGTGACAGTTTTAAGAAATCCTGGTCTAGTCGTCTCTATGATGAGTGATGCTGAGTTCCTAAAATTCAGTAGGAATACAGCAGCCCACCTAAGTATGCCTGCTTTTGCATGTCACTTCTGGGACCATTTCTCTGCTCTTACTCCTTGGATGACCCTTCCCCAGGTCAAGAAGCAAAGGGAAAGTTTGGAGCTTTTTTTGCTTTCTTCACCGAAGGCGAATGATGTCAATGTGAAGGAGATGTGGTTAAGAGTATGGGCTTTGGCTTGATAAAATGTTAACATCTATAGAAAATCAATACTAGTTCTTATAGGAATTGGTTCTAGAGGTTTATGTGGTGTCTCACAGCCTTGGCCCACCTAAACACTGTCCAGGGGGCAGGTGCCTTTGTGCAGATCCCATCATTTCATTTCAAGTAGCAGATGTCTATCGCTGGTAAACAGAGTCTGATAGCACTAAACATTTGAATCACATTATGAACTGCTCTAGTCCACAAAGCAACCTTCCGATTATAGTTTGGCTTCTCATGTAGCTTATCTACATGGAGAGGCTGGAGAGGCTAGACAATTTGAATATCTGGCTGCCTACCCAGTTGTGAGTCTCACTGGAAATCAATTAGCTTTCTGCTTTTATGTGTAAATCTTAGGAGTTTTGTTAATCCAGGTCTGCCCCTGATTAATAAATCCATTTTCTCTGTAATGACTAGGTTAAAAAAAAAAAAGAGAGAGAGAGAGAGAGAGAGAATAGGCTTTGGAACAAGTACATTAGTTAGCTGTTGTTGCCTAACAAACCACCTACAAATTTAGTGGCTTAAAACAGCTACAGTGTATTATTTCTAATGATTGCATGGTTTGAGTGGGTGATTCCTCCCCTGCTGTTTTAGAGTCACTCATGGAGCTGCGTTTAGCTGGTGGCTGGGAAGGGTTGGAAGTCCAAGATGGCCTCATCACAGATCTGGGGCTCTGGCAGGAGCTAGACTGGCTAGAAGGCTAGGACTTCACTCTCTCTATATGCCTCTCATCATTTAATGGCCCAGCCCAAGGTTTTTTACAAGGCATCTGATTCCAAGGGCAAAAATGAAAGCTGCCGGGCTGTTGTGTGTTGGCCTGGAAGTCACACAGTGTCACGTTCACCACATTATATTGATCAAAATAAGCCACAGACCAGCGCAGATTCTTTATGGGAAGAGTGGAAAATCAGAGGAGCATGCAGAGTGGTGTCATTGGGAATGGCAGAATAAAGATCTTTGAAATCTCTTCCTGCATAAAAGCAACAAGAACAGTGGCAAAATTGCCAAAATCAACTTTTTCAGAACTCTGGAAATTGACCTAATGCTAGTAACCATGCAGGGAGATTTAATTCAAGAAAAACAGCTGAATCTCAATAAGAACAGGAAGTTTTGTGGTGTTTTACCTGACTCATTCTCTTCTCTTCAGCTCTGCAGTAGTCTTGAAGGCCACTGGTTAGAACAGGATTGGATCTCTTTCAAAGTCCCATTCTCATATTATTGTCAGTATTTTACCCATCTTGCAGTTCCCTGGAAAGCTTCCCTTGCACAACCTGTCTTTATTTGATCTGATTCAGTGATCATCTAGTGTGAGCAGCCCTTTACCCAGAGGCATTAGTTTAAAAAAAATCAGTGGCAATTGTTTGACATTGTAGCTGCCTGAGCTAGCAATAAGGGAATTAAAATGGCACACTAGATAGCATCGATTTAACACAAATAGTAATACTCCCTAAACTGAACTACAGACTCAACACCATTCCTATCAAAATTCCAGCTGCATCCCCCACTCTTTTTTTGCAGAAATTGACAAGCCAATCCTAAAATTCAGATGGAAATGCAAGGGACCCAGAATAGCGAAAACAATTTTGAAAAGGAAGAAAGAAGTTGGAGGACTTATACTTCCCGATTTCAAAACTTACTACAAAGCTGCAGTAATCAGGAGAGTGTGATACTGGTAAAAGGACAGATCAATGGAATAGAATCAGATGAAAACCAGAGACCAGAAAGTCAATGGGAGGCACAACAGTCCTCTCACAGATAGCTCCCTCTCTGTCTCTTTCTCCCTCCTTCCCTCACCTATCTCTATCTCTATCTGTCTCCATCTCGCTCTGTCCTCTCTTGATCTGCCTTTCTCTGCAAGTCTACCTCATTCTCCTCTCTCAGCAGACTGGCAGTGATGAGTGCATACCTGAACATGCTACTCACTGCCCCCCCCCATCCCCTTACTACACACACACCTCCCTGGGTTACACACCCCCAGTCTAAGGGACCAGCAAATATGGTTTCCCAGTTCCAGATCCCCAGGAGAGAGAATGTAATTGACCCAGCTTGGGCCAGGTGCCCAGGCCTGTCTCATGCAATCAGCTGAGACCAGGGATTGGGGTCATCAAGTACCGTCTTGGCCACTTAGATTTCTACTAGAAGGAGGGCTCTCTTCTTTGCTAAGTTAGAAGCAGAGCTGGGGAATAACACAGGCTTCATGATTCTCATCCTGAAGCACTTTCTGCAACACCTGTCATCCTCCCTCCCCCCCAGGGATGCTGCATACAGTTGTTCAAGTTGTGCACTGCACAACCCTAGAGGGGACACAATTCACATCTTAGGCATCATAGATATGTATATTTGTTATGCCAGTTTTTTAAACATGGAAGTAAAATAGTCTTAGGGAAGAAGAGGCTTCTAATTTTTAAAAAGTTGCTTAGATGGGCTAGGGATGGCCCTGCTTTCTCCACTTCTCTTGTTTTGGTCTCTTTGGTGAATGGGAAGAACTGGTGGTGGGAAGAAGCTACAGCAGACCTTGGCTCCAAGATCTGATCTATCATCTCCCCACAGGTGGGTGCATCCTTGTTTGCCAGCAATGTTGGAAGTGGACATTTCATTGGCCTGGCAGGGTCAGGTGCTGCTGCGGGCCTTTCTGTAACTGCTTATGAATTTAATGTACGTATGTTACCAGGGCATGGACAGCCCACCCTCTACCCAGTAGGTAGGTCCCGGGGGGGCAGTTGTATGCATGCTCTGCTCTTTTGAAAATAGAGTGGTGCTTTATGAAAAAACAAACAGGAATCATCAAGGGCACCCTTAGTTAACAAAAATCAGTTTGATCTGCAAGTCCCAGGCCTCCCCGTGTTTGTTTGATGGGAGCCCATAAGGCAAATATATGTGTGAAGAAGGCTCAGAATCTCTCCCGTGTGGATGCAGAAGATAGAAGGTTTTGTGGGACTGGAGGGTGTTTCTGTGTATTAGATATCAATTGCCCATGACGAAACTTTGTGATTCAGTGGTTCTTGATCTTTTTGCCACCCCACATATACCCAAGAGATAAGACACACTCTTCTATGTAGCAGGATGATTTTCACTTAGTGGGAAGGGATGCACTTATAAATAGTGATCTTCATCTTCATAATGGCTCACATTTTTTAAGCACTTACTCTGTGCCACAGACTTAAGTACACCACATACATCATCATATTACAGGATTCAATTACAGACTAGAACCAGACTGCCTGGGTTCACATCTGGGCTCTAAAACTTATAAGGTGTGTGACCTTGGGCAAGTTACTAGATCTCTCTGAGCCTCATGTATAAAACAGAGATCATGATGGTACCTGCCATATCGAGTCATTGAGAGGATTAAATGAATTCATGCTTATAAAGTGTGCACAGGAATGCCTGGTATATAGTAAGTGCTCAGTAAGCATCATCTCACTGATTTCCTTCCAACAACCCAGTGGGGGCAGTTACTCCCATTTCACAGGCAAGAAAAATGAGTCTCAGAGACCTGTGTAAACTCTTCCAGCATCACCAGCTACTCATCAGCGTGGCCTGCCTGAACTCACAGGCTTGATTTAACCCCAGCCCAAGGAGGGGAGGGAACACAAGGGGACAAAGGGGGTCACGCAAGGTTTAGGGCACACAACACTGGGAGCCACGAAGAGCTTCTAGTTCCATTCCGCCCCACTTCATCCCTGTGTCCTATTTAAACATGAAAATGTGACAGCCCAGGGAGGGTGAGCTACTCAGTAAGTAAGAGATGGAACCAGAGGCAGGTGAGGCCAGCTTCCATCTGGACACAGGGAAATCCATATTGGCACCGCAATGTGGGCGGGAGCTGAATCCTGATTCTGCTTTCTCCGGCAGGGCTTATTTTCCGTGCTGATGTTGGCCTGGATCTTCCTCCCTATCTACATCGCTGGTCAGGTGAGTCTGAGGGGGGTTGGGGTGCCATGGAATAGGGAGACCCTTTGGGAGGGTCAGCTTTGCATTCCCTCCCTCCCACCAGCATCCTTCCCTCCCTCCTGCCTGTGGACATCCATTATACCAGCGGTCCCCAAACTTTTCTCTTTTTTTAAAATTTATTTATTTATTTATTTTTGGCTGCATTGGGTCTTCGATGCTGCGCACGGGCTTTTCTCCAGCTGCGGCGAGCGGGGGCCGCTCTCCGTTGCAGTGAGTTTGGCACCAGGGACTGGTTTCGTGGAAGGCAGTTTTTCCACGGAAGGGGGCATGGTGGGGATGGGTCAGGCGGTAACGTGAGCGATGGTTCAGGCAGTAATGCGAGCAATGGTCCAGGAGGTAATGCGAGCGATGGGGAGCCACGCGGAGAGGCAGATGAAGCTACGCTGGGTCGGCCGCGGCTCACCTCCGGCTGTGCGGCCCAGTTCCTAATGGGCCTCGGACCGGTACTGGTCCGCGGCCCGGGGGTTGGGGGCCTCTGCGTTAGTCCCTAAGAGGTCCCAGCATTAGTGGGATGATGCACAGCTGAGACAATTAGGGACCCGGTCCTTAGCATTTCCCACCTAGTAATGGACATCAAAGATACATGGGGGGCAGGGGCTTTCGGAAGCTGGAAGAAACGTAGGCTCAAAAAATTGTTTTAAATGCCAAAACACAAATGTAAAAATCACAATCTTTTCTAAATGTTTAAGCCACAACATATTACTGCTTTTAACATACACACACACAGACACAAACACACACACACGATTCAGTGATTATTTTTCTTCCTTTGCACCCAAAACCATAATAATTATTTCTGGCTGATGTGATATGTCAAATTTTTTGTTACAAAATAATGCTGCTTTAGACATTTTGAAAAAAAAAGTAGTTAAAAAAATCACTTCTAGGGACTTCCCTGGCAGTCCAGTGGTTAAGACTCCATGCTTCCAATGCAGGGGGCACAGGTTCGATCCCTGGTGGGGGAACTAGGATCCTACATGCTGTGCTGTGCAGCCAAAAAAGAAAATCAAAAAATAAACTTAGGGGCTTCCCTGGTGGCACAGTGGTTGAGAATCTGCCTGCCAATGCAGGGGACACGGGTTCGAGCCCTGGTCTGGGAAGATCCCACGTGCCGCGGAGCAACTGGGCCCGTGAGCCACAACTACTGAGCCTGCGCGTCTGGAGCCTGTGCTCCGCAACAAGAGAGGCCGCGATGGTGAGAGGCCCGCGCACCGCGATGAAGAGTGGCCCCCGCTTGCCACAATTAGAGAAAGCCCTCCCACAGAAACGAAGATCCAACACAGCCATAAATAAATAAAATTAAAAAAACAAAATAAAATAAAAAATAATCTTAAAAATCACCTGTGATCTTACTGACAGCTTTCTGTCATTCATACCATCTAGACTTAATTCTGTTTTAGACATTCTACTACACAGGGCAAGATCATACAATATCATAGTGTTATTCATCAAGCAATAACTGATTTTAAGTTTTTATTACAGAAATCTAAAAAAATACACAAAGTAGAAAGAACTACTTAATGATCAGAGAAATCATTGAAAAAAAAAATCACTCTGTACCAGAAGTAGTGCAATCTTATGCAAAGGGCAGTGATGTAGGGATAAATAACCTCACTTGGAGATGATACTGAGTCTAAAAGCACGGTTTTTGGTGACCGGGGGCCTGGGTCTGCCCATACCCGCCTGTGATTAGCTCCCACATAGACAAAATCTCTGGGATAGAACAACACTGACTGCGACTGAGGATTTCTGGGCCAAAGCATCAGCAGATATTTCTTGAGCACCTAGTATAGGAAAGAGGAAAGGATGGTGGAGATGCAGGTTAATTCATAGGTAGGGTGGCCAGATGTTCTCAGCTGATGGTTTCCATTTTCTCTGGGAAGTAGAAGACAGTGTCATTTGCTGAATGAGGAAGGAATTTGTGTGGTCGAAGTTTAATGAGAGGCATGAAGAATTGAAATGACTTCTATAGTTTGTAATAGAAAAACCTGTGGGCAACCACAGTATCGCTCATTAAGGGACTGGGCATCTGTACTGTGGATATCATGCTGTGAAAAGGGCTGAAACTGACAGAGTTGTGCTGCTGTGAAAGAATCTCCAAGCTCTGTTGTTCAATAAAAAATTCCTGTGGCTGTAGACATTCTTTGGACAACATCTTATTCAGAGAGAAGATTAAGCCCATATTAGATAATAAATGCCAGAGTGCTGAAAAAAGATTAAAAGCTACCCAATCTATTTTTATTGGGCAATAAAATAAAAACACAGAGAAAAGTGGTAAAACACAAATGTGCAGCTTAACAAACTACTGTAAAATGAACACCCAGATCAAGACACAAAATAGGGACTTCCCTGGTGGTCCAGTGGTTAAGACTCCGTGCTTCCACTGCAGGGGGCACGGGTTCAATCTCAGGTCAGGGAAGTTCCACATGCTGCATGGGGCGGCCAAAAAAAAAAAAAGACACAAAATATAACATTCCCCCACGTGCCTTTAGCAGATCACGATGCCTTCCTTTCACAGTGACTTTCATTGGACTCACTTCTTTACTTTTCTTCACAGTTTCAATTGGGCATACCTAAACAAGATGGTTTAATTGTACTTTTTTGGAATGAAATATACATGGAATTGGGGGGGTTACATTCTTTCCTTGCATGTAGCTGGTGTGTTAATTTCCATTGCTATGTAGTATTCTGTAGTATGACTATACCCCAATATATTTGTCTATTCTTTTGTTCGTGGGCATTTAGGTTGTTCCTAATGTTGGCCTATGATAGACAACGCTGCTGTGAACATTTTTATACGTGTCCTGATGCACATAAACAAGGTTGCTCCTAATGTTAGCCTATGATGGACAATGCTGCTGTGAACATTTTTATACGTGTCCTGATGCATATAAACATGCATTTCTGGAGAAAATCTACCTATAAGTGGAATTTCTGGGTCATTGGATGTGTTTATCTGGCTTTACTAGATATTACCAAACTTCTTCCCAAAGTAGCTCTGTCAGTTTATACTCTCACCAGCAGTGTATGCAAATTCCCTTTGCTCCATTGCTCCACATCCTTGCCAACACTTGGTATTTTCCAACTTTAAAATTCTTGCCATTTTGGTGGGTGTGTTGTAATGTCTCACTGTGCTTTCCTTTTTTTTTTTTTTCTTAAATATTTATTTATTTCTTTATTTTATTTTTGGCTGCATCAGGTCTTAGTTGTGGCACATGGGATCTTCATTGCAGCATGTGGGATCCTCTGCTGTGGTGCACGGGCTCCTCACTGCAGCACATGGGCTTCTCTCTAGTTGTGGTGCATGGGCTCAGTAGTTGCAGCGTGCGGGCTTGGTTGCCCCACAACATGTGGGATCTTAGTTCCCCAACCAGGGGTCCCCTGCATTGGAAGGCAGATTCTTAACCACTGGATCACCAGGGAAGTCCCCCTCACTGTTCTTTCCATTGGCAATTCTGTTTATATATTTTCTGGCCATTTGGATTTTCTCTTTAGGGAAGTAACTTGTCTAGGACTTTTGCCAACTTTTCTATTATGTTATATAGCTTCTTCTTATTGATAGAAGCTCTTTATACATTCTGGAAACAAGCCCTTAGGGTGATTATATGTGTTGCAAATATCTTTTCCCCCCCTACTCTGTGGGGCCCACCCTACTCTCTAACCACCAGTTTACTCCTGTCAGTTCATTCATTTATTTGTTCATTGAAGAAGCATTTATTGAGCTGAATGCCAACTGCATTCCAGGCACTGGTCCAGCAGTTCCTCATCCTCACCAGGTTCTCTACGTCCTCAGCCCATTACAGTGCTTTCCCCTCTTGTTGGAAAGTTTTCCTTTTCCTTTGTGGTTCGGTTAACTCCTATCATCTATCCAAATCCTACTTCAAGCAACTATTCCTCCAGGAAGCCCTTTCTGACCTCTCTGATTAGGTGAAGTCTCCTCCTTCATTGTGTTTGCCATAGTTGCCGTTTTGCATTTGCTTGTGTGATTATTAAATTAATACGCCTCTCCCATTAGACTGTGTGTTTTTCCCACTATACTTTCTCAACATCAGCAGTAGTAACATTTGGGGCAGGATGATTCTTTGTTGTGTGTTTTTATGCATGTGTGAGGGGTGGGGTAGTCTGTTCATTGTAGGATGTTTGCAACATCCCCGATCTCTATCCACTAGATGCCAATAGCACCCCCCAAACCGTGGCAGCTGCAGTGTCTCCCGACATTCCCAAATGTTCCCTGGGGAGGTATGAAATCTCTTCCTTCCATTGAGAGCCACTGCCCCAGACTGTGTGTCTCTCCCATTAGACTGTAAGCTCCAGGAGGGCAAGAACTATCTCTGTTTTCTCCCAGTGTCTAGAATAGTGCCTGATACATAGTAGATATTTGAAAAATATTTGTTGAAATTACTCAGTAGCAGGGTCCATGATTTCAGAAGGAAGTGAAATGAAGGATGAGCTTACACCCAAAAGAAGAGGCACCAATTAGGGACTGAAAGTCTTGGTCAGGTCCCAAAGCCGGGGTCATCAGAGTCAGCAAACGAAAGGGTTGCACTGATGAAAATTTGGGGTATCGGAGGTGAATGGGGTCCTGGAGATGATGAGGTTTGGATGTTGGCCAGAGAAATGGGTTGCTGGAATGGAAATGCCCATCTGTTGGGGTTAAACAAACTAAGACACTGTACAAGACGTCCCAGTGGGCGCTCCTCACTGTCCTTGAAACTGCTTCCAGACTCGGGGGAAGTCTAGAAAGAGGGGAAGACAGTGAAGGAGCTGAATTCTCATTGGCTGCTGGACAGTGTTCCCGGGAGGCTTGGGGTGGGCGGAAGCTGCTATGGCCGGATGGCATGGGTTTCTGAGGAAGAGGGAGGGGTTTTATATGAGGACCGAGTGTGGCTGTCTGGACATGATTCAAGGGAGAGTAAGAGAGATGCTGAAGTTCCCTCACTGCCCTCCACCCCCAGGAGATGAGGGGCCACCAGACCAAGGAACCTGGGCAGTCCTCCCTCAGGGCAGTCGTCATTGGCTGCATTTATTTCCTGTAAACATTCACCCAGCAACACTCAGAGGGTGGTTCCTGTGTTAACAGTCGTTCACCTCTCTGTCTCTGTCTCTCTCAACCTTGCTTGCTGGCAAATTGCCTTCTTAGCTACTTTACGACAAACAGCCTAGGCTCTGCCTCCCATCTGTCAGCTAGCTTCACATTTCTCCCCAGAGTTTGATTTCTAGATACCAGTGCTGCTCGACTTCTGATGACTTTCATGCCTCCTTCCTGTCTTAGCTCATTAGAAACTTCCTGCATGTAGCAGGCTGCGCGGCTCTCTGTAGATCGTAATGGAGGACAACTGATAATAAAAGCTGTCAGCCAGTGATAGGCGTCTCGCTCCACAACAAGACCAGCCGGTGGTTGTCATTCACAGACGAGATAGCGAATCCTCTTGAGGAGCGTCTTCCTTGGTCCACTTATCCGAATGGGCTGAAGTTCTCATGCACTCTCTCTAATTAGCTTTCATACCATCACGAAGAGTGTGTCCATTCAATACGGTTTGATTGAATCTCTCCATGTGCTAGTCCCTGATAGAGTGTCAGAGCTCAGTGCAATGTGCTTCTGGAAAATCCCTGCTGTGTTTGCCTTGCAGCCAATCAGAGGGTTGAGGCAAGCCGCTCGTGAGGGTCAGAATCCCGAATTGCCCTTTTGGGGAGAGGGGGAGGAAAGAGATGCTTCTTTTCTTTTTTTAAATTTTAAGGTGTCTGTTTATTCCTAGAGTTCAAATTTTTTGGCCAATATTTTATTATGAAAAAAATTTCAAACCTACATCAGTGTTGAAATAATTTTACACTGGACACCCTTATAGTCTTGAATACTGTACCCAGGCTCTACTATTAACAACTTACCATTCTTGAATCAAGTCTGGCCATCCAGTCTCTCCCAGTCTCCACTCCCAGCTTCTTCTGCCTTCACAATCTGACCTTGGGATGGATGGTTTGCCATTTATCAGCTGATGGTCGGGTACCCATTAGTCTACTCCCTGGGTTAGACTAAGGAACACCCAAGCGGCAACAGCCTGGACGAGGGGCTGCAAACATAATCATTACTCTGTCTTTTCCCATCCAACATCCGGGACCTCATGGAAGAACAGTTGTGCATTTGAGGTTCCATTGTCTAGACATGGCATTGTCTCAACCCCCAAGTCTGTGGGTACAGTGAGGAGACTGGGCAAGGACATGCTATCCCCGAAGAAAAGTGCCACCCAAATAATGGTTCTCCTCAGTATGGCTCAACCCCTGGGGTACCCTATATGGTAATGGCACCTAGCTTTGGCCCACCCATCTGGACCTAATTCAGTGCTTCCCTGGTTTCTCTGCTGTCTCTGGATTCTCTGCTCCTGGTAACGTGACTGAAGGGTTACATGAGAGCAACTTCCCCAAAGGTTAGAACATGGACAAATGGAGATGCTTGAGATGAGTTTAGGTGTTAGACATGGAGCCAACTACACTGAATCATCTGGCGAACTTATTTCCTCTTCCATCATCTTTCAATGAGCTCAAGGGTAAAGTCGCATGTTGGTGTTAGTGAGCATTTAACACCTGTTCAACACTTTTCCTGACAACTTCTTTTTTGTTTTTGTAAAAGAAAGAATGAGTAGGCTCTGGGCCCAGGGTTTTTGGTGTGCAAGAGGAAGTTGCCAGGAAAGAATAGAACATGAATGAGTGATTTTATTATCCATGTGTATATTTTTGCTGGTTCCCTTAAGTTTAGGATTGATTTTTCATCTACAGTGGTGATTTGAAGTTTTCTTTTTAGATAAGTTTACTTCAATATAAACATGAGTTGGTTTAAAGAAAAACATTAAGTTTTATAATAGTAACATCTATATTAATAAGTTTTATGTAATAACATTAATAACACAGGAGAGGGCAAAAATTGGGGTGGCGTATACATTTGGGATATATGATAGTTGGATACATAACTCTGCACAGAACCCCGGTCCATCCTCACCCCACCCCTTTGTTCCCATTTTCTCCTCTCTTTTAAGTCTCCCATTGAGAATCCCAAGAAGACCATCTGTGCTTCTGAGTTTGGGGAGAAGGGGGGAGGGGGAAGAAGGGCTGTTGAGTGGCAAAATCTCAACTCTGGTCCCCAGGTCACCACGATGCCAGAATACCTAAGGAAACGCTTTGGCGGCAACAGGATCCCCATCATCCTGGCTGTGCTCTACCTGTTTATCTACATCTTCACCAAGATCTCGGTAAGGTGGGGACACAGCCTGGTGAGAAGCTCAGCTGGTGGTGTCCCTCCCCATCCACTTTCTCCTCCTATTGAGGAAGCTTCTGGGAGGTTCAAGGAAGATGGGAGGGGTGGGGGCAAAGGCTCAGCAGGGGCAGAGGAAGTATGGGAAAAAGGTAGAGGAAAGGACTCCTCCCCCTTCTCCTGCCAAAGCTTCTTCAGCAACATCTTGGGATGGTGCCCATCACTGAATGGGACTCGGAGAGCCCTCAGGTGGGTCTGTCATCTTCTTCCTGGGATCAGGCAGTTATCAACTATTAATCATATGTGCTGATGGCCCACTGAGCCTGCCCCACCCTGACGTTTGGATGGGCAGATCTTCTGGAAAGCAGCCAAGAGCAGATGCTTTGCAACCTCCAGTACATGCTGCTCAGCCTGACTCACACTGATGCCCTCTTCTCTTCCATCTGGAGCTGGGGGGAACCTTGTCCTATGTGGGGGAGCGGGGGTGGGCAGAGGAATTCCATTCAATTCAAACAACAATAACTGACTCTGTGTCAGCTCCAGATGTGAAAGGCAGAAGGGCAATGCTCGCTCTCATTCTGGTAGGAAGCTACAGATGTGGGGAAACCTTCCCAAGGAAAGTTACATCTGAGGAGGATGTAGAGAAAAGGGGATTGGCATTCCAGAGGGCTGGACAGAATAAGGGAAACAGGGTGTATTTCAGTGTGTCTGGAGAACTGGGAGCATGAAGTGAGTAAAGAAAATGAGGTCAAGTGGCAGGCAAACCATGAAGGGCCTGGTATACAGCTCTAACTTATTTGGACATTATCTTGGGGGCAGTAGGGAGCTACTGAAGAGTTTTGATGAGGATGAGATGATCATGATGGTATTTGATAAAGGCTGCAGTGTGGAGGATGGAGAGTAGGCAGATCAAGAATAGAAGCAGGAAGACGACTGAGGAGCTTGTATTAGCCCAGTGAAGGGGTCTCAAACATAATCACCTGCAGGGCTCCCGTTTGAGACCCCTGATCTAGGAAGAGATGAAGAAAAGACATCATATGATGTTTCTGTGTTTGCCAGAATCAAGGCTAGGGCCTGAGCCTGGGGAAACTGTGCTAAAACGTCCATTCATTCATTCACCCATCAACTTCATGTCTCTCCAGGTAGACATGTATGCAGGTGCCATCTTCATTCAGCAGTCTTTGCACCTAAATCTGTACCTGGCCATAGTTGGGCTGCTGGCCATCACAGCTCTATACACTGTTGCAGGTACGACTGAACAAGGGGTGATTCTGGGAGAGGTGGTGGGCAGGGGCTGTGGGCCACCCTGTCTTTTCCTGGCTCGTCTTCTGATGTTCCAGTGTGCTAAGACCATGTCTTCATGAACCCTCAATCCATCACCCCAGATAATATGATTTCTCTTGGTCATTGTCCAAAGGAAGAGGGATGCCTGATAGAAGGGAGGATTTAAAAAGGTACCATAACTGCATAAAGCTATTTTCCATTTATTTATTCAAGAACTATTCATTAGAACCTACTAACTGCTGAGCATGTGTATTCACACGCACTATACAAAGCTAGACCATAAACCACTGCAATTCTGGAGCCTGAGGCCGGGGAGCCTCAACTTTCCCCCTCAGACTTGCATCCCAGAAGAGTGGCTGGTGGAGTGCAGCACCTGGACATGTATCTGCTTTTGAATATTCACCTTCTCATCTTCTGTTCCAGTTTCATCCTTCTCTGTCTCCTCTTGGTGTAATTCATTCCACAAATTCTGTATCTATATCTATCTATGTATCACCTACTATATGCCAGGCATCGTGCTAGGAAATGGGGCATAGCAGTGAACAAGATAGACAAAATCTCTCTCTTTTTTTTTTTTTGGCCGCACAGCTTGTGGGATCTTAGTTCCCCCACCAGGGATTGAACCCGAGCCCACCCAGGCATTGAAAGCGTCCAGTCCTAACCACTGGACCACCAGGGAATTCCCATGACAGAAAAAAATCTTTACTCCAAAGGAACTTACATTCTAGTGGGGCTGGGGAGACAGACAATGAACAAGGAAGCCAGTAAGTGATGTCAGAGTGTACTGTTATTACGAGATGGGGAATAATGGTGGGAGGATTCTTTTCCATCCAACGTTCAGGCAAGGCCTCTCTAAGGTGACATGTGGACCAGATTTAAATGAGATAAAGGGAAGACTCTGGCATGAGAACCCGTGTTGTTTGTTTGAGGAATAGCAAGGGGGTCAGGGTGGCTGAAGGTGAGTGAGCACATGTGTTGAGGCTGAGTCTTGTCCAGCTCCGGGGGAGGCCACTCATACAAGCTGGAGTGACAGTGTTGACGCCGGCATCGTGCTGTGCCGCAGCCCTGATGGGAGGAGAAAGGAGTGGAGGAAAGGGCAGGCACCGGAGCCTCGAAGGAAATCAGATGAGCCTGGATTTAGTCCCAAATGCCGTGGAACACCACTGGAGGCTCTAGACAGAAGAGTGACCAGTTCTCAGAAATTCAAAAGCCCGCTGATGCAGAAAGATCTGGGCTGAGTTTTCAGCGCTAACAGAAGCCACGTGTCTGGGGCACAGGGAAAGGAAAGATTTAGTCGCAATTGCCAATCTATCTCTCTGTTTCCTTGTTTGGGGGTGTCTCCCCCATTAGGCTAGAAGCTCCGGGGAGACAGGCAACATGCTGTTTTGTTTGCCTCTGTATCCCTACCACGTAGAACTAGGTTGGGCTCACCAGATGTTTGGTGAGTGATTGAATAAAATACTAGCTGCAGTGCCTGGTAAGTGATAAATGCCCAATTAAACATTAGTATAGAAACGTGGGTGGGTTTCAGTGGTACCAATCTTCAGGATCTCACCACACTCAGGCTGACTAATTGCCTGAATGGAGCCAGCAGAGAATTGGGGCTAGATGCTAAGCCAGTTCTCTCTCCATTTGTGAGATGACCCTATTCCTGGGGCAAAGAAGGAGGAATCACAGAACAACACACCCACATGAATGTTTGTTTGGTTTTTTTTAGTGTACTGTGACTTTTCCCATGAGTAAATATGTTCATGTCAGATAAGTGTCCCTTCTCTGTAGGGAAAGAGGAAGGAGAAAAGGATAGGGAAGAGACTGGAAAGGTTGTTTTGTCCAGATGCTGATGGATTTGCTACCATGATTGTCATTACAAAGATTTTTCTAGGTGGCGAGACCAATAAGAATCCACTGAGGCCAACCACTGCGACCCTCTTTGGGAAGCCTATTAGACTCTGAATACCTAGTACTCACATCCTTTTTCCAATGTTAAAATAAAGGTCTTCAGAACTTGGGGACCATGGCCCAAGCATCACTTCCCATGTCAGTTAGAAATTACTGTGTAACTAACCACCTACCCCCCCATTAGGGAGTTAATGGTTTATTTCTGCCGACAATTCATTCCATGCGTTGCCTGGGTGGTTTTTCTGCTGTTCTCACCTGGCTCGGTTGAATTATATTAGTTAGATGGTACCTGGAACAGCTGGGTGGAACAAAATGGTCTCACTCAGGTGGCTGGTGGTTAGCTTGGCTGTCAGCTGGGCTTTCCTTCCAGGCGGCCCATCATGCTCCATGAGGCTAGACTGGGCTTCTTAAAGAAGCATAGTGTTCTCGGGGCAACACAAGAACAAGAGCAGGAACTGCAGGCCTCTTGAGGACCAGACTTGGAGCTGCACAACATCACTTCCACCGTATCTATTGGTTAAAGCAAGTCATTCAGCCAAACCATATTTAAGAAGAAGAGAAATCAACTTCACCTCAACATGAAAGGAGCAGCAAAGCCACATTACAAAATGGGCAGGCACCTGGGAAGGAGATATTGTGGCCATCTTTGCAAACAATCAACACTAGGAACTCTCCCCCGTCAGGTCTTGAAATTCCAAGTTCCCTCTGCCACCCAGAGTAACTCCTCTCCACCAGAGTACCTGACCCTCACTTCAGTGCTCATCTTCCCACTAGGTGGCCTGGCTGCTGTGATCTACACGGATGCTCTACAGACTCTGATCATGCTTGTAGGAGCGCTCACCCTGATGGGCTACAGTAAGTGGGGTCCCAGGGTCATTTGGGTGGATGACAGCACCTCTCTCAAGCATGGACATCTGCTTTCATCACTGTTTCAAACCCAGCTGGGGATTCCTGCTTGAGGCATGGTAATTTTAGCTGGAAGAGAACTGTGCATATCATGGAAACTTACTGTTTTTTAAGGAAAAGTTAATAGATCCTCCTATGTTGACATGGATAAATAATTAAATAAACAAATAAAAGGGGGCAAAAGGAAAACTCTTCCTTACAGGAAAATTCCAATTAATAAATGAAGACAGACTGAGGGAAATAGAATATCACTATTAGAACGCCACAGTCATAATTACTACAGACAAGATCCAATGATAAATGCTGCAGTCAGCGCATGAAAGTTTATGAAGAAATAAGATATTTGCTTGGTCTCAAAGTATCACGTCCAAAATATTTATTAACTACAAAGGTCAATATAGCCACCTTACAGTGGAGACACATGGCACGTGCCACTGTAACTAAGCGATCGAGGCATATTAACTGGTATTACAGTAATCAGACGTACCAATATGTAGCTCCCGATATGGTACACTGAGAAGGACACAGCATCACCTCTGTGCCATTCTTGCCAAAATATATAACCTCAACTTCATCGTAAATAAACATCAGGCAAACCCAAATTGAGGGACATTTTACACACTACAATGACCAGTATTCTTCAAAAGTATCAAGGACATGAAAAATAAGGAAAGACTGAGGAACTACAGAGAGAGGAGGAAACATAAATAAACACAATGTGGGATCCTGGATTGGATCCCAGAAGAGAAAAAGAACATTAGTGGTGCAAATTGAACAGCCCGTACTGTAGTTAATAGTAAGGCACCAATGTTAATTTCTTAGTTTCTGTAACTGTACTTTGCTTATGTAAGACAGTAACGCTAGGTGAAGGTGTATGGGAACTCTCTGTACTACTTATACAACTAACTCTTCTGTATGTCTATAATTATCTCAAAATTAAAAGTTTATAAACGAGTACCTATTAAAACACTTGTGATCCAGATGTTTTATCATTTAATGCTCATAACAACCCAATGATATCAGTATTATTTTTACCCCTTTTGTTGGATGAGAAAATTAAGGCACCAACTGTTAGCTCAAGGTCACAAAGCTAGAATTCAAAGAAAGGATTCAAACCCAGTCAGATTGACTTCAGATCTCATACCCTTCCTTCCCCATCATACGCCCTGGTGATAATAGTGGGAAGATAATGTGGTAATAACTTTTGTGGGAAGAGTCTAAGAGCAGGAGGCAAAGAGTATAGGCAAGAATTTTTACCTTAACATTGTGCCTTTCTGCACAGTTTGAATGTTTGCATGTGTCACTTCTACCTTTCAAACAAAAATTCATGGAATAATAAATTAGTTTCACAACAAGAACAGCAACAAGACTTGTTTATTATTAACTTTAACAGGAAATGTTTTGGACCGTCATGTAGAAGAAAAACTTCACTGGTATATATAAAGAGGAAATACAAATGAGTAATAAATATATAAAGGACACATGTCCGGCCTCACTAGATAAATGTTTGGTGTAGTTGCTATCATAAATAGCAAAACTTTGAACCTCCCAGTGCCACACAAATGACTCACAACACTTTCAGGTTTTAGAGGCAAGAGAGCCCAAAGATAGATCTTGACATGGTCTGTTATTGTTAGCCAAACTTCCTGATCTTTCTCCCTAAAAGTATGGGGTCTCAATGAGGAAGTTCCATTACTTAATTCATTACAATCAGTCAGGAGAGAGATTACAGATCAACCTTCAACAACCTTCATCATTCTGCTATATGTAGTAGACTTTCTCCCAAGGTATCTGCAGGTTTTTAAGTGTGGAAAATTGATTGACCATATATGCATGGTTTTCTTTATTTCTTTCTTCCTTCCTTTCTTTCTTTCTTTCTTCCTTCTCTTCTTTCTTTCTTTCTTTCATTCTTTCTTTCATCATGAAGCTTATTTTTAAAATTTTTTTAAATTAATTTTTATTGGAGTATAGTTGATTTACAATGTTATGTTAGTTTCTGCTGTACAGCAAAGTCAGTCAGTTATACATATACATATATCCACTCTTTTTTAGGTTCTTTTCCCATGTAGGTCATTATAGAGTATTGAGTAGAGTTCCCATTACGTTCTTATTAATCTATTTTATATATAGTAGTGTGTATATGTCAATCCCAATCGCCTGGTTTATCATGGTTTTATTTCTGCACTCTTAATTCTGTTCCATGATCTATATGACTGTTTTTGTCCTAATACCATACTGTTTTGAATACTATAGCTTTGTAGTTCAAAATACTATAGTTCAAAATCAGGAAATGTGATGCCTCCAGCTTTGTTCTTCTTTCTCAAGATTGCTTTGGATACTCAGGGTCTTTCGTGGTTCCGTGTGAATGTTAGGATTGTTTTTTTTCTGTTTCTGTGAAAAATGCCATTGGAATTTTGATAGGGATTGCATTGCATCTGTAGATCACATTGGGTAGTATGGACATTTTAACAATATTAATCTTCCAGTCCATTAACACAGAATATCTGTCCATTTATTAGTGTTTTCTTCGATTTCTTTCATCACTGTTATTTATATCAATAGTTTTCAATGTACAGATCTTTCACTTCCACGAATATAACTATTTGTGCTATTATGCTTTTATTTAGTCATATATTGTTTATTTTCTCAACAAAACTCAAGGATTATAGTTTGGGTTAAGAAAATTAAACTTTATATAATTTTTCACTTTATATAATTTTTCAGGTGGCACACATAAAACAACGTAATGTGAAAAGCATTAAACAGAGGGAAAAGTCATTTTATATTAAAAAAAGCAAACTTACAATGAAGATATAACTTTTATGTGTTAAATAACTTTGCAGCAAGATTCACAAAGCAAAAGTTGTTATAAATAAAATAAACTGATAGAAACCAAAATAGTACCAAAAATTTTAACACATGACAGAACAAGAAGCCAAAACATAAATAAGCTTTTGGGAGTTATAATTATATAAATGAATAAACATTCTCATAATAGTGAGTATACTTTTTCCCCAGCATCATAGAACCGTCTACAAAAATGAATCATTGAAAAACTAACTAAATTTTGCAAAAATATTCATGTAAATATTGTTCAGATTATAATATTTTACCTATACAAAACAAAGAAAATTTCAATTCACTAGGAAAAAGTATAAATTTAAAAAATCGAATTACTTAGAAAAGCAGTCTCCTTAATGGTGCTTGGTCAAAGAGGAAATAAAAACTGCAATTACAGACTTTAGAAAAGATGATGAGCACATTACATTTCACCCCTAATGGTGAAATCAAAGCTGTACTCCTAGAAAAACATTTACATTCATGAATATGAAAGTCCAATCCAGTGAATTAGAAAAAACTACAGAATGAATTACTCCCATATCTACTTATTTGAAAAGAACTAGAAAATACAGTGGGAAATCAAATAAAGGAAAATGGAGAAAAACAAGGCAGTATAATCAGGAATGAGAAAAGGAACTAAAAGCACAGAGAGTGGGGCTTCCCTGGTGGCGCAGTGGTTGAGAATCCGCCTGCCAATGCAGGTGACACGGGTTCGAGCCCTGGTCTGGGAAGATCCCACATGCCGCGGAGCAACTGGGCCCGTGAGCCACAACTACTGAGCCTGAGCGTCTGGAGCCTGTGCTCTGCAACGAGAGAGGCCACGACAGTGAGTGGCCCGCGCACCGCGATTAAAAGTGGCCCCCGCTCGCCACAACTAGAGAAAGCTCTTGCACAGAAATGAAGACCCAACACAGCCAAAAATAAATAAATAAATAAATAAGCTTAAAAAAAAAGCACAGAGAGAAAAATTTAGATTATAAGAATATAATTTGCAAAGCTACATGAAAACTCGCTTAAAATCCATGTTTTTCTAGGAAAATTTTAGTTACTAAATTTGACTCAAGGGGTAGGAAACCTTAATGGAAATTAATGGAGATTAGAATATTTGTTTTAAAAACACTCAAAAAGAGGCACCAAGAAAACTAGAAGCAATACCATTAGAATCAAAAAAAGAGTGCTATCTCATTATTGATGCAATAAAAAATAAAACTCATAAAATATACACACAGGAAAAAAAGACAAAATTCTTATTATTTGTAGATAACTGGTTATCTAGGGAAAACAAAACAAACAAACAAAAAACAAGAGAAACTGAAAAACTAACCTAAAATGGAGCTTATTAAAGTGACTGAAATCAACATCCCCCCCACTTTCCTTTACACCAAGAGGATTCCAAATTTCATCTGGTACCCTGATGTCTCCTACATGGGTGCTACTCAGACTGTGGTCCATGGGCCAGCAGCATCAGTGTCAACTGAGAGCCCATTAGAAAAGCAGAATCCCAGGCACCACTGCAGACTTGCTGAATCAGGATACGCTTTTTAATGGTTCCCAGGTGATTCGTGCATACATTAAAGTTTACGATGCTCTGCCTACTTTATTTTCAGCCATCCTGGGGTGATTCTTTTCTCAGCCTTTCTACCTGCTATTATCTATATGTATGTGCTTTACACACTCAGATGGGCAGGTCCAATTATTAATAAAACCTCCCTCCCTCCCACTACCACAAAATAATTTTTCAGGGAAGAAAAGCATGACAAAAATTCATCATCACAATATTTTTCCCCCAGTAGCCACTGTTCACCACAATCTTCAGCAAAGATAAGCCAGGCTGCAGGTTACATATCACTCCTACTCGAGTGGTAACATCAACCCTTTCTCTTTCCAAAAAACAAAGAAACAAACAAAAAACAAAACAAAAAACCAAAAATAAAACACAAGAGAAAAAACAAAACAACAACAACAAAAAGACAAACACAACCCTCCAGAACATAATCCGGTGAGAGCAATGCTATTTTGGGGATAATCTTGAATCTGTTCAATTAATGAAAAGAAGCAAATTATCTGCAAATTGCAGTGCTTTATTATTTTTTAAGGGCAACACACATTGATGCCAGATGCTGTGCATTTTATGTGCATTATCTCACTTAGTCTTTCTCCAGCCCTATGAGGTTGGTGCTACATTATCCCCACCTGCAGATGAGGAAACCGAATCTCAGACAGGGAAGTGACTTGCTCAAGGCCATAAGTTACTTGGACCACTCTTGTGATACCATGAATTGAGAGTAGCTGAGAAGAAGTTCAGAGGTGAAAGAATGTTTCCTTAAGGCAGGCTTTCTTAGCCTGGACAGAATTCAGGGGTTTTGTGAATCTTGGATGGGAAAGAAATTCATCTCTATTTTCATATTAGCATCTTTCAATTATTAGTGTAGGCAACAAACCACAGGAATATTTGCAATATCTGTGACTTCGATACCAAAACATACCCCCCTGAGGTTTTTATCCAAGTGTTTTTACAGTTGCTTCTGATGTATTGAAACACTGTGTCCATGGTTATTTTAAAACTAAATTGTTATGTGACCCACTGTGGGGTCTTTCTACTTAATGGAGCAAATAAATAAATTACTATGTCAGAGTTTTTATGGTTTGATGGGTGCCTTCAACATATTTGGTTTCCTTTACAATCTATGTATTTTGTACTGTATATTTAGAAATATTATTCTGAGAAGCAATCCATAGTCACTACCAAAGGCATGAAAAAAAAAAAAAGGTGAAGAACCTTAAAGTCAACTAACTTTCCTTGGTATCTCTGTTCTAAGTAGGATTTCACCAATCTCCAACCATCCCCTCATGAGTTGCTGTGGATCAGTCTGAGTTCCTGGCAAATTTGGGTTTCCTCTGAATACTAGGTTTTGCTGCAGTCGGCGGGTTGGAAGCCCTGGAAGAGAAATACTTCTTGGCTGTGGCCAGCAACCGGAGTGGGAACAGCAGCTGCGGGCTGCCCCGGGAAGATGCCTTCCATATTTTCCGAGACCCACTGACATCTGATCTCCCGTGGCCTGGGATCCTATTTGGAATGTCCATCCCGTCCCTCTGGTACTGGTGCACCGATCAGGTACAGGGCAGCAGGTTGAGCAAGGTGCTCTCTGGGACGCTTCCTTCCTTGGTGTATCTGGAGGCTGGGTTTTTTTTCTCCCGCTATCTGTTCTCTTATTTGCGTTTCTCCCCAAACACCCTTGAGAACTTCTTTCTCTCTACTGCTCTACATGTTATCTCCTTATTCTTGCTCATGTTGTGGCAAATCCAAAGCTGCTGATATTTGCAAAGGGGAGAGCTTGATACATCCTGCTGGATGTCTGGAAAGATCCAGTAAGCAAAAGAGATGAAACATTTTAAAGAGAGGTGAAAACTGGTTATTGGTATTATTTGCTCCACAAATACTCACTAGGTGCCCTCTATGTGCCAGCCACTTGGAAATCACAAGGAAACAAATCAAACAGGCTCTCGGAGCTCACCTTCTTCTGGTGGAGGTAGACAGGCAATAAATAAATTATGGGGAACGTTAAAAGGTGATAACTGTCATTAAAGAAAAAAACAAAAACAAGCAGAGCGGGGGTGGGGCGGGGGGGGCGGGAAATGGAGGGTGTGGGAGTGTCATCTAAAATAGAGTGATTAGGGGAGTCATGGTTGAGAAGTGACCTCTGAGCTAAGGAGGAGAGTGTGTGGGCTCTGGTGATTGTTGGGGAAGAGGGTTTTAGGCGGCAGAGGGACCCGCCAAAGCAAAGCCCTTACAGCAAATATATAACTGGTGTGAAAAAAAAAAATTAGAAAAGCAAAAGGCACTGTGGTGTGTATAAAAAGCCCTTTGGTGTTAAAAGGTTGTTGGGGTGGGGGGGGATAGAATCCATATTTGCATTTGCTTGTATGTGCTGAAGGAAACTCCGGATGGATGTATATAAAACTAAGAGCAGTTACCTGTGGGCAGGGAGGTGGGCAGATGCGCCAGGATGGATGGGAGCCATTTCACTGCACACCTGTTTATACTTTCTCAGGTTTCAAACCCTGTGAATATATCATCTGTTGAAATGGTTTTTTCCATTACATTAATGATCAGAGATCTGCGTGCCATTTTGGAAGCTCTATTTCATATTCAGGGCTGATGAGACTTTAAATAATGATCATGGAGTCGGACCACTGAATTGATGGAGGGGACGCTGCAGAGAGTGAATCCAGGTCACCCCAAGGGTCAGAACTCCTGAGTGAAGAGCTAGAGACGGGTGCAATACTGCCCCTTTAAGAGAGAGCACTCCTCTTCGTTAGCAAATCTCAGGCTGGAGAGACCCTGGGAGACAGCTCAGACGGAGGCTAACAGCCCGGGCTTTAACCTTAACAGGCCTGGAATCAAGTTCAGATGGCAAAACCTCGGGACACTGTCTAAGATCTCTGAGCCTCTGTTTCCTCATTAAGTGGGCTTCCTAATAATTGCGAAAAAGGGAAGCATTAGGAATTTGCTCACAATCCCTTTTGTTGCAGGGGCATTTAATACACCGTTTAAAACATTTACATTTTTGCTGTGGGTTTATGCCACGGCTCTTGACGTGGCTCAACAGCTTATATTTATTAATCCATACAAATATTTCCTTGAGATGCCTCACACCCTTACTAGCTGGAATTCCAGTGTGCAAGGCTTGAAGCCCACCTCCAGCCCACCTCGCATTGTTCAAGAGCCTGGGGACTTAATCCAGGATGACTTGATCTTCTTCCAAATGGCAGGCAGGGCCAGAGGGCCCAGAAACCCAAGCCCTCCTTGGACCCCATGACTTCTGGTTTTGTGGCTGCTGAGCTGAATTCCGTTGAGTCCAAAGACTGTGTTAGTCCATTGTGCTGCTGCTGCCCTGTGCAGCTCATTTCAGAGCAGGAGAAAGACAAAGCAGCATTCGCTGTTCACTGACTGGGGGCGTGTTCCTCATCCTCCCGGGCAGAGACGGAAGAGGTAAATCACCATCGACAATCGTAATGACACCAACATTGATTGATGCTGGACCATGTACCAGTAACTGATCCAAGCATTTCCTATATGTTAACTCATTGATTTTCATAACATTCCTATGAGTCATGCTCCATTACTTGGGTCCGGGGGTTGTCCTACAGGGCGACACCCTCTTCCCAGGGCTTGTGGGGTTTTGAGCCGAACAACTCTCTTAAAACTTACTCAGCTGTCTCAGATTCACATCTGGAGGCGCCGCTTCGTGGGAATAAAAGCCAGCATTCTTTTCAGTCACAGCTTTGGATCTCCTGTCGAAAGGGCTTGGTTTTCCAAAGCTCTAAATTCTTTCCTCTCTGCTTCCAGATGGACCGACAAGGATTGAAGCTTGCATGCCCCTTTTGGCACCTTAATGAAGCAGTAAAAAGTATTCTATAGTTGCTGTATCGTTCCATGTAACTATCACATTCTTAAGTGTTCTAGAAAGCCCAATAGGTGTTATGTTTGGAGTCCTGAGAAATGACAGGTAACAGTTAAACAGCTGACTTCCCAGCTCTGGATAGAGGGAAACTCACTGCTCCTCCACCTTTCCTCACATAAGCTGACGCCACGTTTTAGAGTCTTTCACTGACAGCATCCAAACAAATAATAATAATCTGTGCAGGTGAGGGTACACTTGGTTGCAAGACACAGAAAAAAAAAATCAAATTTAAACCAGCTTAGGAAGAGGGTAGGGGATTTATTAGCTCATGGAATACAAACGGCAGGAAGCTGAACTAGCCTTCAGAAACTGCTGGAACTTATTCTGGTTTCTTTCTCCATTGTCTTTCTCTCTTACCTGCTGACTTCATGGTCTCTCACTGCAGACCAACTGCAAACAGACTGACAACTCTCCAAGTCCCAAATCCAAATACCCTGTATAAGGGCTCTGATTGGCCAGGGGTGGGTCAAGTGCCTCCCCCTGGATCAGGCAGATTCCGTACCCAAGATGACAGGGTAGCCTTGTGGAGAGGGAATGGGTTTCAAAAGAAGAAGCAGGACGCTCTAGGAAGCCTATGCCATTGATGAACATTATTTTAAAAAATGGGGAGAATTCCCACTTTGTCCTGCTCACCATAGCACCATAATGGTCATGACATTTCACTCCTCTTGTCCACAGTTCGCTGAACCAACTCATAAAAGCTCTAGTAACTCACCAAGGCCTCTGCAACTTCTCCAGATGCTTCAAGATCCAAAGCCTAAGGAAATAGTAGAGAAAGTTCTGAGTTCATGTGGATTCAATCTGAAGCCTGGAGTAGGATTTTTGGGGACCAGTCTTCTACTCAGAAAACACTCTAGAACATGTCATTCCCTTTGAGTGGATAAATATTTTTAGTTACTCGATATTGGTATATATTACAAAATCATCACCAAAATAAATCTAGTTAATATTCATCACCATACAGTTATTGATATAATTCTTTTTCTTGTGATGAAACCTTTTCTGTGTGTGATGAGAACTTTTAAGATCTATTCTCTTAGCAACTTAAAAATATGCAATCCAGTATTATTAACTATAGTCACCATGCTGTACACTACATCCCTAGGACTTATTTATTTTATAACTGAAATTTATACTTTTTGATCCCCTTCATCCATTTTGCCCACCCGCCACCCTTTGTCTCTGGCAACCACCAATCTGTTCTAAGTGGATGAATCTTAACAAGTCCTACCTTATGCCACCCAACAGAGAGAAGGGGGTTAGGATAAGACCTAGGCACACCGTATGCAGTAACTACAAGTCCAGACATGCCAATCCTGTTGGTAGCAATATCTCAGATCCTCTCTTTCTCTTAACTCATCACTCCTAGCAAAGTATTTGCATTCCTCTTCTATCCTCCTTCCCGTTCTTGATTTCTCTGCCTTGGTATAGCTACCCCAACTGGACCACTGGATCACAGGGATTGAGAATAGGAGAGATGTTTCCTTAGAGAAGGCAGGCAAACCAAGCTCCTGGGTCTACTATGCCTACCAAGAAGCCATGCACACCTAATTGGCCTTAAGAGAAAGCTATCTCAACTTCCAACCACACCACTGTTTTCCAGGTGATTGTTCAGCGGACTCTGGCTGCCAAGAACCTGTCCCATGCCAAAGGAGGCTCTCTGATGGCCGCATACCTGAAGGTCCTGCCCCTTTTCATCATGGTGTTCCCTGGTATGGTCAGCCGTGTCCTCTTTCCAGGTAAGAAGACAGTTGGGAGGACAGGTTGTCTGTGAGTCTCAGACCCTGTGAAGTGTTCTGAACATATTACTGACTGCCCCTCAAGAATGCAGCTGGAGTCCCTTCCTGGTGATTCAGCTGTGGTGTCTCCATCCCGGCAACTACTGACTCAGTGCTGTTTCCCAACATTGGTTCAATGGGAACGTCCTATAAATGTCCCAGGCCAAATTGAATGGAGACCTGTAGTTGAACTTGCCTCAACTATATATTTTCTGAAACCACAAACTAGGCTAAAATCTCATGGTTTCAGATGTCAGCTCCCTGAAATCTCATGTGAGGGCTCCCCTCACACTTCAATGTTTGAACCCAGTGGTTTGGCAACTTCGGCCCAATAGAACCCTTTGGGGGTTCCTTTTCTTAACAAAATCAGGGGTATCAAAACCTCTAGAGTATTTGCCTTAGCTTTTTTTTTTTTTTTTTTAACCTGGTAGAGGGATGAGGTTTGCAGCATGGGGGTTAAACAGGACTAGGCGTGGGGGATGTTATTGGGAGTCGCCGTGATGTCAGGAACTGGTGATCTGTGTGGAAGAAAGCTCCTTTCTGCCTCATTAAGTTTAACCCTGTATTGACCAAAGCTGTTATTAACTCAAATGGGCAGAAATCTCCCTCCCCTATGCCTTATCTTACATGATGTTGCAGAGGTAAAGGAAGGGTAGGATGAAATGGTTAGTCCAGAAGTTTTGTCAAAATAATTTAGAACTATGAATTAGGTGGAAGGACTTGGGGAAGAGAAAGGATGGGGAGCCGTCCGTGGTGCCAGATGTTGGGATTGCGCTTCTCCAGCCCTGATGGATGACGAACCCAGAGCCATGGGTCCTCTTTCCAGGGAAGCGGCACAAGGCTTGAAAAATCCCAGATGTGGATAAGAACTGGGATCTTGGTTTTATGGTGACTTGATGGAAAATATACAGCTAAGGGGCAAGGCAACATATGAACAAAGAAAGTGGCTTAAAGCAGCCAACATTCATTGCGCTAAGGGCCAGTCCCTGTGTGACGAGCTTTGCAGTAGAGTGTGACGGTTATGAATATGAACACTGATCTGAAATGCCTTGCCTGAATCTTGGCTCTGCCACTTCCTGGCTCCTGTGACCTTGAATAAATCACTTAATTTCTGTTAAGTGCTTCTGTTTCCTCACTTGTAAAATGGGGATAATATTTCCTAAGGCTTAAAACAGTTCCTGGCACATGGTAAACACTATAGAAGTGTTCACTTTTATTATTCTATACATGTTTTATCTCATTGATTCCTCAAAAGGACCTTATGAGATAGGTACTGTTGTTATTTTCATTTATAGATAAAGAAATCAGGGCATTCCCTGGCAGTCCAGTGGTTAGGACTCCACACTTCCACTGCCGAGGGTGTGGGTTCAGCCTCTGGTCGGGGAACTAAGATCCAACAATCTGCGTGGCCAAAAGAAAGAAAGAAATTAAAGCTCAGAGAAATTAATTGATTCACTCATTTATTATTCTTCCATGGATTCAACAAATATTTTGAAAGCCAATTATCTGCCAGGCCTTTTTCTAGAAGAGCCTGGAGATCCATAAGGGAACAAGACATACAGTATCCCTGCTGTTGGGGGGGATTACGCTTTAGTGGTGAAGGAGGCAAAAATACGTAAGTGAGCTATTCATTGATTGTGCTAAATGCTGTGAGGAAAATGCATAGGGAAACATCACAGGGAATGCTGGGCAGGGGCTCCTATGACAGGGTTTCCAGGGAAGGCCTCTGTGAAGAGGCAACAGTTTATTCATGTGGATGGTTTGAAAATATAATTTAGAGCAGAGCCAACCAGATGAATGATGGATTGGATGAAGCTGTTAAGGAAAAAAGAGGACTCTAGATCACTCCTAGGTCAGGGGACTTGCTGGAAGTTACTTGGCTAGTGCTGGGTAAGCCAAGATTTAAATCCAGGGGCATCTGCCTCCAAAACCTGACTCTTAATCATGCTACTGTCTCTCTCAGGAAATCACATCTTAAGCTTTGGATCAGTATCAGGATGATCAATAACAAGACCCTGACCCTCACTCTTAGCAGTCAGCCAATCAATAATGGTTGTTAAGTGAAACATAATGTCACATTCCATGCGCCTAGGGAGTTTATAACGTAACAGATGAGTCTGGTACTCGTGAAAAAGTAACAGAAAATTGATAACAAAACACTCTAGCGTTTGGTACTAGCAGTAGTGCAAAAGGAATTTAAGAGAGTGAGGTAGGGTGGAGATGGTGAGGTGGGTGCGGTGTATTTGAAGGTCTTGACTAGAGCTTCTCAAAGTGTGGTTCCCAGTCTAGCAGCATCAGGGTTGCCTTGGAACTTGTTAAAACTGCAAATTTTCAGATTCCGTCCAAGACCTTTTAAATCTGAATCTCTGGGGGTGGTGCCCAGCAGAAGATTGAGAAGCCCTGGTCTAAAGGGCCAGGTGCCAGGCCAAGCCACTGTTCCTACCCATTTCCACTCTTTGCTCTCCATCTCAGCTCCATCAGCAACCTGCTGAATCTTCAAATGGGTCCAGCACTGCCTAAAAGGATGCTCTGATCCTGAGCTCTCTTGAACCTGGGCAACATCCTCTTCCACTTAGTCCGTCCAAGAAATAGCGCCCACTTATAAAGGAACTCTAGTGGAAACCAAGAAAGAAACAAAACAACCCTCAAAACAATGAAACACAAGAGTCTAGAAATGTTCCTGTTTACAAAGCCAATCATCTCCACCTGAGCTTTGGAATAAGCTAAGGTTTTGAATCCTATCCATGATACTAGCTTTATGATTTGGGGATATTATTAGTCTCTATGGGCCTCAGTTTACTTGTCTCTGAAATGGGTATAATAGCAATCTCTTCCCCATGGAGTTGTGAAGATTACATGAGAAGGTGTATGTACAGTGTTTATTTGCTGCATCCGAGTCATAGTGAACTTCCATGAATGTTGGCATTTGGAAGAAGGAGGTTTGGTGCTGTGTTTGGATTGGACTCTGCTAGGGCCATCCTTTATTTCAAGCATCATAGGATCTGACAAGGGAATCCACTCCATATATGAAATGGTTGATTAATTCACCCAAGACAGGTGAGCTGATATTAGTGAATGGTGGGTTAACAATCACAAGGCTGTTGGTTTCATTTATAACTTAGCTGAGCCAACTAGTTCCCCTATGATGAACATATTCTTTAGCCTGAATGAACAAACACAGTTTTCTTCCCTAAACATGCTTTATAAACTTTGCGTCTGTCACGTGTTTCGTGGTTGAAGGTTGCATTCCTAGAAGGTTAAACAAAAACTAGGTCATTAAATGAATTATTTCAGGGGGAGTCTTGTTCCTTCTTGGTGTCCCTTGAAGAGAGGAGCTTTTGGACAACAAGAGTCCAAACCCAGAAGATTTGAACATAAACAAGATCTTCGCCCCGCTTGGGAGGCTCCATACCATGTTCTGGCCACAGGAATATAACTATTTTCTAATCTTCTCCTAAACTTCCGCAGACAAGTCATAAACAAGCCAAGAACTTTGACCTCTCAAAAGCATTCTTCTCAACCAGGTTGTTTCTTCTCAATACTTCCTGTCAAATATCATTTTTGGTCTGCGGTCTTAATTTTGTCTAAGGCTGAATCAGAGTTTTGGAGGCATCTACTTTTATTCCATAACAATTGTTACTCGTATTATGAATTGTGGCCACAGCACCCATTTCCTCTCCCATTGGTGGATGTAAGTGGAGGGAAGGGTCCCAGCTTTGAGAAGACATAACAGTGAGTGGAGAAACTTTACAAAGACCAGATAGTCCTTGGGCTTCCTAATGGATGAAGGGGCCTGGGGTGATTTCCATTTCTTAGGTATTATGCTATCTTAAAAAAGCAAATGAAGGATCGGGAATTCCCTGGTGGTCCAGCGGTTAAGACTCTACGCTTCCACTGCAGGGGTCCCAGGTTCGATCCCTGCTTGGGGAACTAAGATCCCACAAGCCACATGGTGTGGCAAAAAAAAAAAAAAAAAAAGAAAAGAATCAGTAATATTAGGGGAGGGACAAATTAGGGATTTGAGGTTAACAGATACACGCTACTATATATAAAATAAACAACAAGGACCTACTATATAGCACAGGGTTACATATCTTTTTACATATATATATATATATATTCTCTTTATATATGAATCACTTTGCTGTACACCTGAAACATTGTAAACTTGTATACCATACAACTATACTGCAGTAAAAAAATTTTTTAATTTAAAAAACCCAACAATATTAGATTTTAAAGTTATGGTGTACTTTAAATGTTTACATTTATTAAATTAACAGTTTTAACACATACAAAAATATAAAGACTAGACATACCACCTCATCTGGAGATACTGTCAAACATCTCTATTTGAGGCCACTTGTGAATTTGAGGCCTCAGCTACATGACCATCATGACGTTGATACTGCATCAGAACCGGGGAGGAGATGGGTGTGGGCAGTGAAGGGCTCCAAGCCCACCCCTAAACTGGGGCTCGAGGTAGTTCCCACTTGCCACAGAAGGTGGGATGGAAGGCAGTGTTACTCATCAGAATGAGGAAGAAGGACAGAGGCCTTTGGATTGAGCAGAGGGAGGGTCTAGGAGTTATTTATGGGAATTATTCCTAGATGCAACTGGCCAAAGAGACTTGAGGATTTATTTATTTAGTTAGTTTTTTAAATCATTTTAAAATTTATTTATTTTTGGCTACGTTGGGTCTTCATTGCTGCACGCGGGCTTTTTCTAGTTGCAGCGAGCGGGGGCTACTCTTCGTTTTGGTGTGCAGCTTCTCACTGCAGTGGCTTTTCTTATTGCAGAGCCCGGGCTCTAGGAGTGTGGGCTTCAGTAGTTGTGGCTCACAGACTCTAGAGTGCAGGCTCAGTAGTTGTGGCGCATGGGCTTAGTTGCTCCACAGCATGTGGGATCTTCCTGGACCAGGGATCGGACCCGTGTCCCCTGTATTGGCAGGCGGATTCTTAACCACTGTGCCACCAGGGAAGTCCCGACTTGAGGATTTATAAGTGGTCCAGCGGGGGTAAGTGGTGTTGTGTTGGCATTGAGCTGGCGGTGAGGAGCGTGGCTCAGCTCAGATATGCGGAGCTGAGGAAGACAGAAAGTAACAAGAAAGCTATCATTCAGACACACGTGCCATACCACTGAAACAACCTGCACTCTCTTGGCCTTCCTCCTCTGAAAGATTGGATTGGATGGAGAGACCTGTTCTGTCTCCGACATGACCTTGCTGGGTGATTATAACCAGGTCCCTTCCCCTCTGTAAAGATTACACTAATAATGAGATAGCTAGTCTCTCCCCAAGAAAAATGTATCGAGCATCTACTCTGCGCCACACACTCGTATAATTTTTAAATCTCTTCTTCTGTCTTCCAAGCAGGAGGTCTATGCTTCTAAGCTTGGCATGTGTTCATCATGATAGAGATGAAGAACTAGAGGTGCCAGGAAGTCTGGATGGATTTACACTAGAAAATCAAAATGCTGTTCAGGAGGGAAAAGAATTGATACAGTAATGGAGAAAGAGGAAGAGAGAGAAATTCAGAGCCTGGTTGGGTTCTTATGAGTCTAAAATGAGGAACAGCTGTTGAACTATGTATACTATTGAGAAGGAGATGGGGAAAAGAGGAGCTTTTAAAATATTTGCCATGTGTCAAGTGATGGCATTCTCCTTTGCACTTCCGATGAACTTAGGTAAAGATGTAAATTGCTTGTGTCCTTTTGGGGGGCTTAGGGAGCCTGATGTAGGGCTCTGTGCTGAGACCGGCCGTGAGGTGTCTCGGCTTTTTTTGGGTTACAATAGTACAGCTGAAATGTATTCAGCACTTCCTGTGTCCCAGACTCTGTGCTGAGCGTGTAATGTATATCATTTCAGTCAATCCTCACTATAATCTTATGAAGTAGAGTTCTGTTACTGTCCCAGTTTTGCAGATAGACGGCAACTGAGGTCCAGAATGGTTAAGTAACAAGGCCATGGTTTATCAAGTCTAGGCTCCTTTTTATTTCATTGAACTGTACACTTATATACAGTAACCCTGTCTCCTGGTGCTGGCGTGCGCCAGGCCGTGTTTTGGCCGGGCCTGGGGCTCTGAGGGTCCGCCTGCTCAGCTCTGGGCTTGTTTCCTCCATAGACCAAGTGGCTTGTGCAGACCCAGAAATCTGCCAGAAGGTCTGTAGCAACCCCGCCGGCTGCTCTGACATCGCGTATCCCAAACTTGTGCTGGAACTCCTGCCTACAGGTAATGGTCCCTCACCCCTCAGTTGAGTCCCCCCGGGGCACCCAGAAAGGAGGACGTTGGCTGGGCTCTAATCTGAGGAGGGGGACAAGATGGGAGGGCTGTGGGAAAGAATGCGCTCTGGGCTGAGGAACTAAGCCCCCAGATAAAGCTCCGGCCCTGGCTACACAGCGGGCTCTGCCCCATCCGCCCCTCTGAGTCCCCCCTGTCGGCTCCCACCCCTGAGTTCCGCCTCCTCCGAGTTGAACCCCTCGGGACCAGCTGGCTATGGGCCTGGGAAATGGGGTCAGCGGTGAAGGCAGGAAAAGCCTGAGGCCCAAAGACCTCCCTTCTGCCCCCAGGGCTCCGCGGGCTCATGATGGCCGTGATGGTGGCGGCGCTCATGTCCTCCCTCACCTCCATCTTTAACAGTGCCAGCACCATCTTCACCATGGACCTCTGGAATCATCTCCGGCCTCGGGCATCTGAGAAGGAGCTCATGATTGTGGGCAGGTAAAGTCATACTGGGTTGGGGCCAGGCAGGGGTGTGAAAAGTCCAGATAACCCAGGGAGGAGAAAGCTGAGCCACCCAGAGGGCAAGTCCAGCCTTCAACTTCTCCAGGCTGTCTCAGCCTCCTCTGATGGCAAAGATGAAGTACATCAGGGCTCTGTGGATGAGTAAGGCGTTCATTCCTTCAAGAGCTATTCAGTGAGCACCTATTACGTGCCAGGTGCCGGGCATATAGCAGTGAAAAGAAAAGACTCGGTTTTGCCTTTGTGGAGCTAGAAGAAGAAAAGGATAAGTAAACAGGTAGTTATAACCACAGTGAATGTTATGATGGAGGAGCCAGGAGACCTAGGGAGTCAGAGGAAAAGTCTCCAACTTGGACTGGGACCTGAGGGGTGAACAGGAGTTAGCCAGGTAAAAGGGAGAAGGGTGTTCTGGGGGTTGGGGGCAAGGTTTCTCTAACAAGTCTTGTGCAAAGTCCTGATATCTAATGGTGGGAATGAAAATGACCGAAGTGAGTGGCATGTACATTTTATGTAAAATACATGCTAATAAGCATCTTGGGACTCTGCCCCTCAAGAAGGTGTACCTAAGGGCTGTCTCAGCCTTGGGTTAGGGAGAGGTATGACATCAAAAGCATAATCCATTAAAAAAAAAAAAAAAAAAGAAATTAGACTTCATCAAAACCCAAAACTTTTTTGCTTCAAAAGACACCATTAAGAAAATGAGACGACAAGCCACAGATTGGGAGAAAATATTTGCAAGCCACATATCTGACAAAGGACTTGTAATCTAGAATAATCTAAAAAGCGAGATTGTAGTCTAGAGAGTTCCTGCAGGATACCACTACACACCCACTAGAATGGCGATAATCAAAAAGGCAGACAGGAAGGCAGAGAAGTTGGAACTCTAGTGCATTGCACGTGGGGATGTAAAATGGTTCAACTGTTCAAAAGCAGTTTGGTATTTTCTTAAAAAGCTAAGTATAAACTTACCATGTGACCCAGCAATTGCATCCCTAGAAATAAAACCATCTGGCTGTACAAAGACTTGTATACAAATGTTCATAGCAGCATTTTTTACAATAGCCAAAAAGTAGAAACAATCCAAATGTCCACTGATGGGTGAAGGGTAAACAATGGTACACAATGGCGTATCCACTCAACGGAATATTTTTCAACAATAAAAAGGAATGAAATACTGATACATGATATGTGATCAACCTCATGCTAAGACACGCTAAGTGAAAGAAGCCAACTGCAAAAGACCACATATTGTATGATACCATTTATTTGAAACATCCAGAAAAGGCAAACCTATAGAGACAGAAGTAGATAAGTGCTTATTTAGGGTGGGAACAAGAATAAATTGTAAATGGGCATGGGGGCACTTTTCGGACTGATGGAAGTTCTAAAACTTGATTGTGGTGTTGGTTGCACCACTCTATAAATTTACTAAAAGTTACTGGATTGCACACTTATAATGGGTGAATCTTATGGTATATAAATTCTACCTCCGAAAAGCTATAAAAAAGAGAGAGAAGTGTTCAGGGGAGATAAAACACTAATGGGGGGGGGTGTCTCTCTCCATCCGGCACCAGGGTGTTTGTGTTGCTGCTGGTATTGGTCTCCATCCTCTGGATCCCTGTGGTCCAGGCCAGCCAGGGCGGCCAACTCTTCATCTACATCCAGTCTATCAGCTCCTACCTGCAGCCTCCCGTGGCTGTGGTCTTCATCATGGGATGTTTCTGGAAGCGGACCAACGAAAAGGTAGCTCTGGATCAGCCCTTCAGCCCATCAGATGGGAGAGAAGGGGACTGGAGAGGCACATGAGGATGTCAGGTGTCATTAGGGAGGATGAGTTCTGTGGAGGAAGATACAGGGAGGGTGCTCCCTGGCTTTTGAAAAAAAGCAATGAGGGTTCTATTTTGATGCATTTTGTGCTTAAACAGGGAAGCTGAATTAACAGGGAATTATATGTAATTGATTAACTGTATGTAAAAGATAAACAGATAAGTATCTCCAGCCCTTTTCGAATCACTGACCCCTGCTGTGACCGTCACTAGAAAGCCACGCTCTTGAGGGAGCTTGCTGAGGTTTCTGGAAGCCTGTGCCGGCCGCCCCACAGCCCTGCCCGTGTCTAAGACGGCCTTGCTCTGATTCGCAGGGTGCCTTCTTCGGTCTCATCTTGGGCCTTCTCCTAGGCTTGGTTCGGCTGGTCCTGGACTTCATTTACGTGCAGCCTCGGTGTGACCAGCCAGATGAGCGGCCAGCTGTGGTAAAGGATGTCCACTACCTCTACTTCTCCATGATTCTGTCCTCCGTCACCCTGATCACTGTGTCCGCCGTAAGCTGGTTCACAGAGCCGCCCTCCAAGGAGATGGTACTTTTGGGTTTGACACTGTATCCATTGAGACCTTTCACTGCTAGTGACAGAAAACCCAATTGACTTCAGTGAAGAGGACTGATTGTTCCAAAAGCTGAAAAGTCCAGGGCTGGGTCTTGGGAAGAACTTGATTTCAGGACACTGAAAAGACCATCAGAATTCATCTCTCACCTCTCCTTCTGTTCTCAGGCCCCTTGTGGGCCCAGCAGCTTTTAGGGATACATCCTCTCTTATTCTCATTAAGCAAAAGCATAAGCATTTTTGTCCCAGCATTTCCAGTGAAGTTCCTCATGCCCGTTGATGGAGTCAGCTCAAGACACATGATCACCCATGAACCAACTTAGTCCCTGTGGCCAGAGAAATGGATGAGCTGAATGCTGATCACCAGGTTCCCCCCACACCCACGGGCTAGGGTTAAGCTCTGGGGACTAGAATGAGGAAGGGTGAGATCCCCACTGGAGAATTAGGGCTGTCAAAGCAAGATGGGGGACTGAGTGGGGGAAATGTCCATTGATTCTGAAGAGTGCTGGGAGCTGAAGCTTGTTGGAGGGTGGAGTGAGAGGGTAAGACTGGGAAAGACTCAGATGTGAAGGCTGAGCTTGGGGTTGGAAGGCGGTGGGAGAAAGGGATGAACGTCACCACCCCACCCCCATCTCACAGTTCATCTCTGCTCTGTAGGTCAGTCGCTTGACCTGGTTTACTCGCCGTGACCCCATGGTCCAGAAGGAACAGGTGCCACCAGCAACTCCCCCGCCTCTTACCCTCTCTCAGAACAGGACACCAGAGGCCAGCGGAACCAACATCCAGTTCGAGATTGTTCAAGAAAACATGCCCAAAACCCACAGCTGTGAGTTGCCTCGCTCTTCAGTTACAGTAGGAACCTCAAGAAGCATCGTATAATTAAGGGGAAATTTTTCTACCAAATCACAAGCCAGAAAATGGGCACACTTGGAATTTTAGCATCGCCTGACTCCCAGGGTCTGGTCCTCCCTCACTCTCTGGCCACTGGAAGGGTTAGTAACTTTCAACAGGTGCCTCAGGTGGAAAATTAGAGCCAGTGTTTGTTGAGTGCCTACTAAAACATGGTTCATTTGATCCTCACAAAACCCCATGTGGTAGGCCGGGGTACTGCTGGCATTCTCTAAATTACTGGTTTTAAACTGGCAGCTTGCAGGCATATTTTGCTTTAGCTCACCTACTCTTTTAATAAAATGTGAGTTAACATTTAAAAATTGTGAAATTTCACATAAAATTCCAGATTTCCATCTTCTCTTGAAAAACTGGAATATCTGGCAACATGGAGCCCATATGTCTGCATGGCAAAAGTTGTCTGGAGCTGCAAAGCAGCTGTTCCTTAGACCTGGAATATATAGTTAGCCAGGGTCCCCACCAGTCCCTACTGTCTCCATGACCCAAGGCTGTGGTTGTCATTAATCATCATACATGGCTTTAAAAAAAAGAATAATTGTGGATATGAACCCATGTCATCCTACCGTGGGAAACTCAAGGATAGATCCAGAAGGCCATGTGGTTCAAGAAAGATGAGAGAGAATCTTTCTTGGTAGAGGTGACGTGTTTAATAAGAAAATCAGCTCACCTGACTCCCATACGTCACCCGCCTGGCTCCACCCGCAGCTGATTTTGCAGACCCAGCTCTGAATGGGGAAAGAGAGTTCCCTGCAAGAGTACGCATCTCTCTTCAGCCTCCTGGCAGGTGATGCGATACAGGGAGGGAGTCAGATAGAACTGGTCCTAAACCCACCTCTGCCTCTGCTAACCAGCTGTGTGCTTTGCTCAAGTTAGGCTGAGTCTCTATCTTTTCATCTGAAATTCTGCACCTGAAGATAGTGAAAAGTCTCAAAATACCAATCTTCTAGAACTAGAGAGTCTTCCAGAATCAAAGTCTTAATGAATACCTTCCAGAAAAGGAACATAAAGTATTTATCACAGTGCATGGGACACACTCGGTCTCTCTTTTCTCTTGCCTGGGAGACACAGCCCATCCTTATGACCCTTATTTGCTGGGCTCTTTTTAGGTGACATGACCAAAAAGCAGTCCAAAGTGGTGAAAGCCCTCTTGTGGCTCTGTGGGGTGGAGAACAAGGGCAAGGAGGAGCTGCCGAGCAGAGCAGACCCCATCATAGTTTCCCTGGATGAAAACCCCTTGGTGAAAACCCTTCTGGACGTCAATCTCATCATCTGCATCAGCTGTGCCATCTTTCTCTGGGGCTACTTTGCTTAGCATGGGGGTGAACCCAGGGGTCCAAGCTCTCAGTCTGCTATCAATGCCCCAATTTTTTAATGAAGGAAAAAAAATAATAAAGCTTTGTTTGTTTACCACCAGGCTTCAAAGGTGTTTATGGGCCACTTTCAACATGACATTTAGTTAGCCCTGTTCTTCTTTTTTTTTTTTTTTTTTAAATATTTATTTATTTGGCTGCATCGGGTCTTAGCTGCAGCATGCGGGAATCTTTATTTGCAGCATGCAGAATCTTTTAGCTGCAGCATGTGGGATCTAGTTCCCTGACCAGGGATTGAACCCAGGCCCCCTGCATTAGGAGCGTGGAGCCTTAGCCACTGGACCACCAGGGAAGTCTCAGCCCTGTTCTTCTTAAAAGGGAATGAAGGCTAGAAGCTGGAAAAAGAGAGAAGCATAAAGCCTTCTTTGTCTAAGAAGGCCAGTTATTCACTCTTCCTGTCCATCATATAACATCAATAGCCAAATTCAAAGGGTTGGACAAGCGAAGAGATGCCCAGCACCCCGCCGCCCCCCCCCCCGCCCCCCGCCCCGGTAGCCACATCCCCAGGGCTGACTGTTAGCACTTGATCTCTCTCCAGCTCACCTTCCAAGCACAGGGAATGGGACCTGCATTCTATCTCCTGCCTTTCACTGTTGCTGGCTTTGGGTGAAGGAATAGTTGGTGCCCAAAGGCTTTCTCATTGTGAAACTTGCCCCTCACTATGATCTCAGGGAAATAGACCTGAGTTGGTGCCCTGGAATCTTGTGCCATAAAAAAATCAGGGAATTGTGTGCACGTCCCAAGTTCTGCCTTAGCCTGGGTTTCTTTGCTTGATTCTCCACAATGATGCTTCCCTAAAACAAGTAGCCAGGATGGGCAACTCCACAATAAATCGTTACTGGACGAGGGGTAATAGGGCTTTTGACCTGAAGCACAGCCACCCCTGTTCTGTGGAGAGTCAGGCATCCTAATGACTCTGTTCTGGGCCCCAGTGGGGTCTGGTGGGATGACCTGTAGGGGCTGTGTGTGCCACATGCACAGCTAAGGGCAGGGGCAGCCAACAGAGTTAGCCCTGAGACCAACTCTGGGGTGGCCCAGGGCCATGAGATAGTACCCTAGTCCTGGGATTAAGGGGGCTGGGGGGCGGGATGGGTTAGAACCACTCACTGGCTTAGCAACTGGAGAATGAGTAGCTTCTCCAGGAAGCCCCGTTTCCCAGGAGCATGGACAGGAAGCCCTGGGGCTGAGGGTCACCAGCTCATCCAGTCACTCATGACATCTTTTGAGCTCCTACTCGATGCCCTCAACACCTGGACCAGCCTTGTCCAAAGGTAAAGGCACTAGCTCGACACCTACCCTAGTCGGAGGCCTGGCTTCTCCACACGGATCCAGATGACAGCTGTGGGTTGGACGAAGGCCCCTTGGCCCTCCCAGGGAAGGGCCTCTATGGAGAGCTGTTTGCTAACGTGGCTGCTATCCAGACCCTGTAACTGGCTCCGCAAGAGGCTGAGCTTCTGTCTGGGGCAAGTGGGCTCAAGGGGAGGCTGGGTGACCCTCTCAAGGGCCAAAGGAGGGGAGTGGGAGGCCCAGAAGGCTTCCCCAAATTGCCCCTCAGCCAAGCCTCCCCCCCAGCCCCCTGCCATGCCGAGACCTCTGCTGCCGCAGGTTGGGGTCAGAAGTGCGTTTTGGTGGGAGTTGTCACTGTGGTAGCTCAGGCCACTGCCATCTCTCCCCTGGATCGCTGCCACCAGTGTCCCGACTGGCCTTCCTGCCTCTAATCTTGCACATTCTCCAGCTCCAGGCAGAGAGAGCAAATCTGATCAAGCCGCCCCTCTGCTTGCTCCCAGGATCAAGTCCACACGCCTGGATGGGAATTTCCAGACCCCTGACAGCCAGGCCTCTTTTCAGCTTCGACTCTGATTGCTCTCCCTTCACAGTCTAGGGTCAGACCACACTCATGCTGTCCCACCTGTGGGCCTAACACAGTGGCTGACACCCTGTGGGCCCCATAAATATCCAGTAAGTAGGTCTTTGCTTCTGCTCTTCCCTCTGCCTAAACGATCCCCCCCTTCCTCTCCTGGCTACCTCTTATTCTAGTCACTGCTTAAACATCACTTCTTCCAGGAAGGCTTCCCCGGTCATCCCACACCCACTATGACATGCATCTTCAAAGCAGGTATCACACTTTATTATTGATTGCTTAAGCATCTTCCCAACTAGAGAGAAAGTTCCACGAGGGCAGAAGGCATCGCTTACACTGATGCCTTGCACAGCCTGGTGAATGGATGAAGGGATGACCTTCGGGACACAGATGTCTGGCTCCTTGTCTCATATCCTCCAGCCACACCCCCTCCCTGGCCTGGCTGCCCACCCCTGCCCAGGAACACCCACTATTCCCGCATCAAGTCAGTCCTTGAGGTCTGAGCTCGTGGAGGTGACTGAATGGCTGATCCATCACCCATCCTCTGCCCTTTGGAAACTGTGCAACTTCCAAACCCTCCTTGACCACAGACGATGGTCTCTAGGGCTGCCCATAGGACCCGCTCTCACCTTTGGGAAAGGCCCACAATCAGTCACCAGATCATGCTGACTCTGTCTCCCTAATCTTGTGTTCATCGGCCCACTGCCTCTACCTTATCGGGGCCCCACCGGCTCCTCTCTCCGGGGTGTCCTGCTGCTAGTCTTGGCCCCGCTTCAGTCCATTTTCTGCATCGCAGCCACGAGGACCTAAAGTACGAATCCGACAGTCACTCCCCTCCTGTGTCTGCAGCTCCCCTTGATGACTCCAAACATGAGTTATAAGGATCTTCACACTCCAGCCCCTGCTTCCCTCACCAGCCTCATTCCTTGCCCGTTGCCTGCTTCCCCGTCAAATTCCATGCTGTCGCTCACCTCACAAGCCATTCCTAGCATCTGGAGGGCCCACCTCCCCCTTCCTTTCTCCACCAGGATGGGCCTTCCTCCCACATGCGTCCACGGCTCCCCCACTCCGCAGTCTCTATCTGTTTCCTGGGTATTTGTTTGCAAGCTTCCTGGGGGCCGAGGCCACATTTGTATGGTTCAGGTTGGTTCCCCAGGGTCTAGGCCAGTATTCACCTGGAAGAGACATAGAATTATTTAGAAGACATGGCTTCAATTCTAGGCATCCTTGTATGAAAGGAAGAATGCTGTTTCTACCATGAAGTGATGTGAAAAAGAAATTTTGGTCATCAAATATAATTTATTGATGTGTATGAAAACTGAATTCAAATACAAATATAGAGGGTAAAAACAGAACCCTGATGAACTGTTTTGGTTCTTCCAAAAATATATTTGGCTCAAGTATTACCCTGACGTGTCATTTGTAATGACATTTTGATGTGTGTGGCAGACAGACCCCAAGGTGACCCTCAGTGATCCCCACCTCCTGGTGTTCATGCCCTTGTATAATCCCCTCCCCTTGAGTGTGGACAGAACCTGCGACTGACTTCTAACCAATACAATACGGCAGAGGTGATGAGATGTCATCTGTAATTGTATCACAGCATGTAGACTCTGTCTTGCTAGCAAACTCACTCTAGGGGCTGTCCTTGCTGGCTTGCTGAAGTAGCGGCCTCCCCAGGGAAGCCCACGTGACTAGGAACTGCAGGCAGCCTCTAGGAGCTGAGGGCAACCCCTCAGTGATGGCCAGCAAGAAGCCCTGGGCCTCAGACCTTGTGGCCCTACAAGCATAAGCACATGACTTCCGACAACATCCTGAGGGAGCTTAGGAGTGGGTCCTTCCCCAGTTGGACCTCCAGACGAGACCCCAGCCCTGGCTGACCCTTGACTGCAGCCTTGTGAGACCCAGGGAGAGGACCCAGCTAAGCTGTGCCTGGACTCCTGACCCACAGAAACTATGAGATAATAAACGTGTTTGCGTTCGTTTTTTTTTTTTTTTTTTTTTTTTTGGCTGCAACACATGGCTTGTGGGATTTTAGTTCCCCGACCAGGGATTGAACCCGGGTCCTGGCAGTGAGAGCTCCGAGTCCTAACCACTGGGCCACCAGGGAATTTCCACGACCACTTTTTGCCTTTTGGTTGCATTGGAACCAGTGGCTTCACTATGCCAGCAGATCTTTCTTTATCCTCAGCTCCATCACTACGATATTAGAAAAGTGGAAGCCATTGGTCTAGAAATATCTGTCAATGGGGTGCTGCCCAGTCTGGCGCAAGACCTCTAGACTATGAGGCACAGAGCCCACTTGAGACCGTGGAGTAAAGAGATGGTATAGTGGCATCTGTAAGAAGAGGGCGAAGGCTCCGGAATATGGTTACACAGCACCAGGCTCACGGTGCAGGTGGCAGAACGGTGGGAACAGACCACAGGTAGAGAACCTAGAAAGAGGGTTTGTCTTAAGACTTTCAAGTAAGAGCACTTATGGGACTCACTGGGCTCAGGACAGCACTGGGAGCTGGAGCCCCAGGAGTGGGACAAGGGTCCCCAAGGGAACCAAGGCCATCAAGGAGGTCCAGGGATTCAGTCATTCCAATTGCATCTGAACGCTTGGGAATCCACAGGGTATGGCCCAGCACAATCAAGGCAGCCAGGGGGATGCCCCGACCCCCTGCAGTCTCTGAAGTGCTGAATCAAGATTGGGCTAGATGGGTGTTGCTTGCAAGGGGTGTGTGGTGAGAGGCACATGTCCCCGACCCTGGTGTAGCTGTGGGTTGGGGAGCAGGAACAGAGGCCTGAGTACACAGGACTGAAGCTTCCAGGAGAAACTGTTCTATGGAGAAGGGAAGGAAGCAATCTGAAGGGGCAGATACCAGCAGCATCTTCCTAGAGGCCAGCACCTCCCTGGATGGTCAGGGATGGCCACGTAGGTTTAGATTACAGACTTCTCGGGAAATCCCTGGCGGTCCAGTGGTTAGGACTCCACTTCCACTGAGGGGGGGCCCGGGTTCTATCCCTGGTTGGGGAACTAAGATCCCGCAAGCTGTGAGGCAAAAATAAATACATAAGTAAATTTTAAAAATTAGATTACAGAGCTGTCTACCCCTCTCCCGCGTGTAGTGCCAGGGCAAGGTGACAGCGACGTGGCGCCTCCCCCGGCAGGGGTGATCACATCTCTGCAGCATCTTGCAGGTGCTTCCGCCGTGGTGCAATTACAGCTGACGTCCCACACTATGACTCGCCCATCCAAGAAGATGGAGAGCAGCCACTGACACACGTACAGGGGCAAGGAGGTTTCCTTTTTCTTTAGATTGGAGCTGTTGAGGCAGGGATATTGCTACAAACAATAGGAGAGTGAAAATGGAACACTGTTCTTAAAATAACGAGGGTAGGGTTTGCTGTATTTCAGAATCATTTTGTTCATCACGGCCCTTCCGTGTCCCCAGGCACCAGTGCCGTCTCCTCGGCAAGCACTGCGTCCCAGCTCCCTCCTGAGTGTGAGCTCAGGCATCCTGGAGGAAGCATCTCCAAGGTCTGCAGAGACACCTGACTGTGGACAGCTGGGCTCCTTGAAGAAGGGGTCAACGCTTATGAGCAACATACATCGAGACCTTTGCTTTCTCTATACGGTTTGTTCTAGAGCTAAGGGCAGTGGGGCGGGGGAGCAGAGAAAAAGAACAGGGATGGGGACTGCCCTGGTGGTGCAGTGGTTAAGAATCCGCCTGCCAATGCAGGGGACATGGGTTCGAGCCCTGGTCCGGGAAGATCCCATATGCCGCGGAGCAACTAAGCCCACGCGCCACAACTACAGAGCCTGCACTCTAGGGCCCGAGAGGCACAACTAGTGAGCCCACGCGCCACAACTACTGAAGCCCGCTCGCCTAGAGCCTGTGCTCCGCAACAAGAGAAGCCACCGCAGTGAGAAGCCCGTGCACCGCAACGAAGACCCAACACAGCCAAAAATAAATAAATAAATAAATTTATAAAAAAAAAAAAAAAGAACAGGGATGGTGTATGAGGAAGGAAAGAGTAAGCCTTCAGCAAACACAAATTTAAGATACCGGGGAAAATGGGTCTACAGGTACGTATTTTCAATGTAATTAATAAGTGCAGGGAGTACTTTGGGGCACAGGAAACTTTGAGTTAAGAGGAAAAAGCGACTGCCCTTTTCAAGTTAAACTTAAGTCAATTCATAGGGGAAGGAGGTGTCCAGGGGCTTCTGAGCGAGGGTCGGGTCACGGATGCACCTAGTGAGCAGTTCTATCAGTGGAGCCGCTCAGGGCAGCCAACATGGCAGCATGTGTTCCAAAACATGACGCCAAATCTGGGCCACGGGGAGGGGCTATCGTCACAACAGCCATCCAGCCCATCGGCCTCGCTTTGCTCCAATTCCCCACCCACTCTTCCCAAGTATTTCAATCCTGGGAAGGAAGTGTCTTCCAGTCACTGGAAAAGGATATTCCCCTGGAACGTAATGGCTCTGACTCCTGCCCTAGGCCTGTGGGGCTGAGTACTGTGAGTTGGCCTCCAAGGGTCTAAGTGCCTCTAGACAAGACAAGTGTCTCCGGACAGGAAAGGCTGTCAGGACTGGTGAGAGCAAAGGAAGAGCCCAGCCCATGGAACATTCGCTAAGAGACAGCCAGTCTGGGCAGTCTCTGGGTCACCTGGTGGCTGGTCTCACTGCTGTGACCTTGCTCGCCACTCTTTCAAACTTCTACATTCACAACTAGACCCCCAGATGTCCCATCCACAATTCTACGTAGTTAAGTGACAACATGCACACACACAATCCACAGCTTTGCCTCTAAGAATGATGAAGTTTTCATATAAACCACAGAATATATTTAATTCAAATTAAACATGAAACTAGAATAATGTTCGGTCCTTATCAAGTAGCAATTACATTGTTTAAAAAAAAAAAAAAAAGAACAGTACATTTCCGTCTACATTCTGGCAATCCAACAAGGCCAAGGCAATCCAGTTTGCTGAGGTGACGGATCCAGCAGTCACCACCAATGCTTGTGGTTCTGAGGGGGTCGGGGAGACACAGACCATACTTCATACAAAATGATTCCGTAGCATGTCCGAAGGAGAGGAACCTCCCTTGTGATATATAAGAACGGAAGTCCAAGTAGCAGGAAGCAGGTGACTTGCGTAATGGATGTACTTTATTAAATAGATAGTTAACGCATTGCTTTTTATTCATTCCAAATTGCTGATGGCGCTGCCTGAATTAACAGCAGTGACAAAAGCTTCCTACACATGCCTTGGCAATGATACTCTTTCCACTGCAGGTATTTCTTTTTTCTTTCTTTAAAAAAAAATTTTTTTTTTTTTTTTTTTTTTTTTTTTGGCATGATTCTTTCCCATGTAAAGAAAGCCAACTTCTTCAAGACACAGGTCATTCAGCTTTAAGTGTCAGCCTCGGCTCTCTCCTCAGGCTGTGAGAAGGCCATGTCCTGCATGGTGAGGCCTTCTTTCTCCCTCCACTGAAAGCTTCTCGCTGTTTGGTCTGGGAAGATTAACGCCTGCCTGCCCCTGCTCCACTCGCCAGGCTGGAAGGGGTCAAGGGCAGGGGGTGGCTTTCTTCACAGGGCAGTACTTTCTGTATCATTGTCCATATCCAACAGAATGCGGCCGGGCAGGTCTTTGCTGGCTGAGTCTGAATGCGTTTCAGGAAAGATGCTGCGAAGCGGTTCTGAAACCCTAGAATTGGCGTCTGGACAAAAACACGAGGAGACACGGTATCAACGCTTGGTAACACCCAAGAGGCCACCCGAGGAGAGGAGAAGCTGGAAAGTCTGAGAGTCAGCCCATGCACGCACACACCCCTACTAGAGGCACCATCAGCCCTGAGAAGTTGAGTCAAGCCTTTGACACCCCAGGGGCAGCCAGCCACGCGGCACAGCCCCACCTCCTGGCTCTGGTGGTCCTTTCTGTGAGCACACGGCAGTCCTCAGAGATGCAACCCTGGAAGGATTTGCTTGCTGTGACTGAGAAGAGGAAACCTTATTCCTACCAATGTCTCTAACACATTAATTGAAATCTCCTGACAACATCTGGGCTGCAGGAATAGCTGAGCTTCACTGGGAAAAGTTCCCTCCTCCGAGGCTGGTGAGTGTCCTCCTGTTATTAATGCTATGCCCTCAACCTCGGCACTAGTGACATTTGGGGCCGGATCACTCCGGGCTGTGGGGCTGTCCTGTGCACTGGAGGATGTTTAGTAGCAGCTCTGCCCTCAACCCACTAGATGCCGATGGCACACAGCTCTCTTTCCCACAGTGTGACAACAAAAGATGTCTCCAGACGCTGCCAAATGTCCCTGGGGTGGGAGGGGGGAACAATCACCCCTGGCTGCAATCACTGAAGTGGGGCACCAAATCTCCTACGAATATTAATTTTCTCATCTAGTTCTAGTATTGGGCTGGCCAAAAAGTTCGTTCGGGTTCTTCTGTTAACATGGAAAAACCCAAACGAACTTTTTGGCCAACCCAATACTTATATACCTCCAATTCCTTTTTCACGTCTTATTATGTTGGCTGGAGCTCCTTCTGCAAGACAGTAAATACACGGTCCTCGAGCCATCATCCCTCGCTCCCATGCTCACAAGACACCTTAACCAATCACAGCCCTCTTCCCCGTGAGCCGGTGAGCCTCAGATTCCTGCATTCATAAACAAATACTTCCTGGGCACCTCCCACATTCTACCTGTGAGGACACAACAGTGAACAAGCCAGACACAAATTTAATGAAGCCTACAGCCAAGTGGGGGAGACAGGCCCTTCTGTCTTGAAGAATTTGTTTCTCTGGTGGATGTGAGTTCTAACAAATGATGAGCCTTGTTAGGGATTTTAGGGCTGGTGGAAGAGAGAAGGGAGACGTTCAGATTTGTGGTAGTTTCACTTTGCCAGGTTAGAGCTAGTCATGTAGGGAGCAGGGAGGGAGGGAGAGTGGGAGGTGGGTGTGCTGGGGTTTCCCTGTTATGCTTAAGAGTTGCTTTTCTGTACTTGCTGTGGTGCAGTTACACCGTGTCTGCCCTCGCTGGGAGCTGCTTTCGGCAGTACTTCTGTTTTACCTGCTCCTCCCCCACACAGACAGAGCTGGCAAATGCAGGTGCACCCTGGGAGGCTCACTGCTTGGAGACTGGTTCCTGAGCCGACACGTGCCCACAGCTCTGAGCTGCGAGATCCACTTACTTCCTGGGGCGTCCCTTTACTCTCAGTGACTCCTGGGTTGGAAGGCCCATCCCTCCAGGTTTCCTACGCACCACAACCCAGAGAAACGTCTAGATTTATGAAGGTGCCAAGGTGTCAAAGAGTTCAGGTGCTGGATGTCATTTCAGACAATTCAGGTCTTATAAATGTAAAACCAACTGAATGGTGCTGAATTGCACTGTCTAATGGTACAGTCAAGGGTGGTCTATGTGCACAGAATACAGGCTGTCTCAGATTTGTCCTCAGCAGAATGAAAGTCAATGAGGGCAGGGACCGTGTCTGTCTTGCTTACGGTGTGTCCCTAGTGCCCAGAACAGTGACTGGTTAATAGCAGACGTTCAATAAATGTTGTGGTTCTCTGTCTGTCTGTCTGGCTAGATGGATGGAAGATGGATAGATAAAAAGTCATCCAATCATCTTTCCAAAGAGTCTAGACCAACCATCTCTCCAATCCTCTTTTCCGATAGCCTCATGTAAAGAAGTAGCCATGTCTTGAAGACAACACTGATACAAGAAATCCACTGTAAATTCAACCCCTTTACCATTATCCTAACTCAACAAGACAGATGGTACAATCAGCCAGTGTCTCTTCTTGGCCCAAAGACTTTACAAGGAACCATGGAACTGACATGCATGATGCAAAGGGAGTGTACATACTAGTTAGATTTCTACTTATTAATACCTATATTTACATGCAAACTTAACACCTATCAGCCACAGACCCTTTTCGGAGGACAAACTTGCTATCTTTCCTCTTCTCCTTTTTTCTTTTTTTTTTACTTCACAAATAAATAATTTCTGGATTTGTACTTTTCTGAATTTCTCTAGCTATCTATGATGAACACACATTACTTACATACTTAGAAAAAAACTTTCTGGCTATAGATTTACACAAGGCATCATTTTTCATTATATGCATTCCATAAAGGGCTGGTCTTTGAGCATATTGCTTGGAGCTAAGTTCATATGAAAGATATTAGATTAAAAAAGAAAGAAAAAACCACAAAAATACAAACCAGAAAGCAGAGCAAGAGGCCCAGGTCACAGCCTCCGCTCACAGGCAGAATGCCATGTGATTCACCACTGCTCTGCAGCTCTGACTAATGTATCCTGGTTCCTTCCTTTTTTGAGCATCTTTATCCAGGAGTGGACCCTCCGAGGGTGGGAACTGGCATTCTACAATTTAGAGTATGGTCCTAGAAAGTTTGTCACTTCGACAATTTTGAACATGTGCTTTAGGTTGTAAACCTCCCCTTCAGAAAGGCCAAGGTTATTCTGATAGCCACTTTGACAGGTAACAGATCCAAATACTTCGTTGAAATCAAACATTTCAGGCAGGGCTGCAGGGTGAATCAGCCCCCTCCCGACCATTAAATCCTCCTCTAAACTGCAGTCTGAGGGAATGACTTCCCTGTAGTCCTCAACAGTTTTCTAGGGCTGTGAGAGGCTTACTCGTCTCTGAGACACTGAGTCAACTTTTTATTATTTCAGTCAAAGGAGAGATTCTGTTCCAGTCTCACTGGATGTTTATCTTGACATGATTCTGACATCTACTTATTAAAAATAAAGTGCAAGTAGAAGCAGAAGCCACTTAAATGCCCAACTATGAGCAATAATACATCTGCTTAATGAAATATTATGCAGTCATTGAAAAACTACATTATAACATGGGAAAGAGCATGTGATGTAAGGTAAAATAAAACCACAAAATCAAAATCTGTATATGCCAAATAATTATGATTGTGCATCCCCTTGCCTTTTAGAAAAAAAAAAAAAAACTAGAAGGAAAAAATAAAATATGAATAGTGGACTTTTTCAATTATGGAAGGGTGATTTCTTATTGTTTCTAGTTCCCCAATTTGTTTTAGTATCATATTTATTTTTTAAAAATGCATTACTTTCATGATATAAAAGGAGTTTAATTTTAAAAAGCAAAGGCTGTGAGAACCAACAAAGTGTCAAGTGTCTGATGACTACTATTGTGACTCGTTTTACCACCGTACAGTGGACAAATGACTCACTAAATTAATCTCAGGCTCACTAAATTAAGAACATCTTCTACTCCAGAGCACTGTCTTTTTAACCCACCACCAAGTGGCACATCAGGATCAAAATATGGATTCCTGGGCTCCAGACCTCCTGCGTCTGTGTCCCGGCATGAGTTTTTAAAATGGTGACATACGAATCTAATACCTAGCTCTGTATTATCTTTTTTTTTCTCCATAAAAATGATAATAAATAGCTACCATTTACTTAGACCCCCTGTATATTAAGAACCGTACGATGCTTTTCTTATTTTATCTACTGTAATCCCTTTGAAAGTTATTCTCACAAATGTCACCATTTTACAGATCAACCAGGTTGTGCGGTGCCATTGTTACACAGAGTGAGCTGAAATTTTAATTCAGGCTTGTCTGATTCTAGTGTGTGCTCTTTCCACTACCCCTCAAGCCTGCCCAGTACAGAAAAGACTGGAAGTTAAAGAGGTAACAAGACCAGCCTGGTGATGACGTGTTGCATGTCCGTGAACACGCTTAGTATTCAGAGTACTTGGCAGCAAGCATGAACAAAGCCAGCCTCCTTTAGCACATGCACTATTAGTAGGGGTGCAAGCAGGCAGGGTTAGAGTGACTGGTTAATATCAGGCATTAGTGCACAAATATGATCATCAAGTAGCAAAAATGCTTTGGCCAATCAGGTGCCTTTTCCTTACCATTAAATATTCCAATTTCAGTTCCTACTGAATATGGCAGGTCATACATCTAAATTATTTAATAAAATGTTAAATTAGAACACTCTTGGCTAAAATCTATTACTTTAAAAACAGCAAGATGTAAACTCTTTTCCTTGCAAAGCTAAAATCCTACTGCTTTCTTTTACTTTCTTTCTTTCTTTTTCCTACTGCTTTCTAGAGTAACAAATTAGGAAGAGATTCAAAATGACAGCAGAATCCCTCCTTTCTCTGGTGCTGGTGCTGAGCTGCCACAAATTGGGTGTCAAACCTGTTTAGCAGCAGTAATCGCCCCCAAGAGTTTATCTTAATCCCCAGGCCTTAATTCAGTTTTTAAGATGAAATGCTCTAAATGAATAACCTGTTTTCAGGAATTTGTCTGTCTAGAGTTTTCCAAGTGAAAACATGATGCCATAGTAAAGGACTACCTGTCTAGGGAAGTTACATTTTTTTCTTCTTGAAATACCCAATGGCTCTATCCAAGATCGGTTAATAGCAGCATGAACAACACGAGCATATGTATAAATTCTAAATGCTGGCCTTTTGTGTACACCTAATGGCAAACCAGGGGATTTTAAGAAATAAAAAATTAGTTCTGCAATACAAAGATAATGGTGGTGACCTGTAATTTCTTGAGTTAGGAGAATTCGAAGTGCAGATTGGTTTTAAAATATTTAGATAATATCCTAAGGAAAAGTATTTATAATATCAAATTTCACTTATCTGACAACTGTCAAAGTACAGAGCACTGCAGTGTTATAGCAGATCAATAAAATAAGCTTCTTTAATAAATACACCCCAGGTAAAAATGGTATTAAAGAACAGACATAATTCTGGTCTGTAGTCTTTCATCTAAATACAAGGGAAGATCTGGGAATAAAATTCTGATGTGTCACAAGTACTGAAGTGTTAAAAGGCTCAGCCTTAATTAGGGTTTAGTCATTTCACTCTGTGATTTCCACACCCAACTGGGCAACCACAGACTTTTGGGTTCATCACCTAGGAGTCAGGAAGGCGGAATCACGCCTCTGTGCCCTCCTCTGTGTTGTAAAGATCGCATTCTTGTTTTCCCCTTCTGGTATCTACAGAAAGTCTTCCTCAGACCAAAGATGTGAAAACGCTGGCTAAGTAGTCCACTGAAGGCTTAAGGCTCAGATCAGCTGATTAGAGCAGTAACGAGAGCCTTATGCCGTCTAAGTGTGGACCTAAAGGCAAAATTCAGATGAGCCTCACAGTACCTTTCAAAAAGCTCATATGGTTTAAGAAAGCAAAATATAAGCATGCCAGAATGCAAAGAAATTTAGTGTGGGATCTTTGGAGGAAGATTTTTTTTTGGGGGGGGGGGAGCGGGGGTCCTGAGAAATTCAAACACCAAATTAAGAAGCTCCATGCAGTTAACTTGCACTTACGAGATAAAATTAAAAATTAAAGCTCAAGACACAAGGGACGCAATTTTCCGTGCTAACTGCACCGGAGACCTCTTTGGTTGGATGCTGATGAGCCAATCAATGACAGGGAAATCACGCTGAAAAGAGCAGAATGCTTGTGAAAGGCTTACCAAAAAGAAAGGAGACATTTCTTAGTATCTTATCTGAGCGGCTTGAAATCGGGCTCGCAATCTACTGACATCTACCTCTTGAATTCGAAGCATTGCAGCTCAAAGTGCTTCTGATAAAAACAAAAGTGATGTCTAGAGAATGGATGGCAGGGGGTCAGATGGCTGCTCCTGAGCACAAAGTCAAAAGCACGTATGCAAAACACCGCTAAGCAGGAGCATTTGGAGCTGCAGGAAGCTGCTTGGGGTGGTTACAGACCTTAGTCCTGGAAACCTTCCCCACCTGTGAGGGCACTAGGAAGGGCATCTATTGGGAAACAAACAAACAAACCAATGTGGCTTTGTCTTTTTAAACATAAAAGCTGAAGTGTCATCAGAAAAAAGTTAACAATTTATAACACACACAAATCACGCATTATATTCCTGAAAAAAAAAAAAGTTATCAAAACAGTCGGTTAACCCTCATCATCTAGGGTACCAGTGCGGGGTGTATCCTTTGCTCATTTTCAGCAGAGATGTCATTCAGTACGCTTGGAGGGCCCAGAGGTATATTTCAGCTACTTCTCTAAAAATGGCTCCACTTAGGAAAATTTAAAACTAGGCTGTTCTAAGAAATGATTCAAAGCTCCTAATTACCATTTTAAGAAAACACATTAAAAAAAATCTATCCATCTCATCCTTAAATCAAATAGTAAATTAGAGCACTTGGGATGGAAATTTTTAAAAGAATCATAATTAAAGAAAATGGTCATGTTCTAGACTGTCTATAAAAAAAATACCCCATTAGGTAGGTAAAATCTGTACAACCACCAATACCCAAAACAGATTTCCACGGAACTATGAGGAAATCTTGATTCTTCTGCCCTTTGCCACTAGAAGCTGGCACTCTCATATGATCGTGTCCCAAATCTCCCTTCCCAGAGCATCCAATTTGGCACAAATCACGTTTTTTAAGATTATACCTGAAATGCTTCACTTTCTATGAATATTTTTACTCTTAAAAGGAAAATAAGCATTTTAATGAGGAATTCACTAAGAGATGGATGTCATGCTCAAGTTGTACAATACCTTCCACCTGGATTATTAGGTTATTATACCTAGAAAAATGTAAATGTAGATGGCTCTTAAACACATAGTGAACCTATACATCAGGGGTTGGCAAGCTTCAAGGGCGAAGTAGTAACTTTGAAGGCTCTGGAAGTATATGACCTCTGAAAGGATTACACAACTTTGCTGTTTTAGCACAATAGCCAGAAAGAATATGTCAACAAATGGGCATGGTTGTGTTTCAATAAAACTTTATTTATAAAAACAAGCTGAGGGCCAGATCTGGCCTGCGTGGTAGTTTGCCAACCCCTGATATAAACGGAGGCCTAAATGAAGGGGAGCAGTAAAAAGCGAGGTAGAGTGGACGGGGGAAATGTCTGAACCCACTTGCCACTTACCCGTGACTATTTTGGAGGAGGTGGGAGCTGCGATGCTGAGGCTGCCATCCCCGGCGGGGTGGGCGCCAGGAGGATGAGGGGGTGGGGGCACGCTGGGCCGGTTCCTCGGCTTTGGTACTGGTCTCGGTCTCGGCAAGGTTCCAGCATGTGGCTGCGCAGTCTCGGGGTTACTCACCACCTGGCTGGGGTTCTGTTTTCCTAGGGGCGGAGTGCTGGGGGGCGTCGGCGTCTGGGGAGGGGTGTGGGGGGACTGCTCGAGTCCGGGCTCACCGGGCGGGGCCCCGGGGGCCGGCAGGCCCTGGCTGCCTGGCTTGGCGAGCGCTGGCAGCGGTGTGGCCTGCGTGGGGGGCTGCGGCGGCGGGTGGTTGGGGGCTTGGATCGGAGACAGGCTGCTGGAGTATCTCCGGGGTGCGGAGAGCTGCGAGGTGGCGCAGGGCTGGCCAGGGGCCTGGCCGGGCGGCTGAGTCGGGGGAGAAGGGCTTCGGGTGGACGGCTTTGGTGACAGGCTGGGTGGATGTTGAGATGTTCCTGGAGAACTCTGGCCCCCGGGATGGCCAGGAGGCGGGTTTCCAGGTTTCGGGGGTGCTGGAGCAGGTTTTTTAACAGCTGCACAAAGGAAAAACACGTCTCAGGAAGAGCAGCACGGTGATGGCCAACGGCCCCTGAACCGGGCACCGAGGTTGATCTCACCGTGTAAGCCAGCTGAGATCAGTGCCCACGCCCACTCCCAATACCATGCCAGCTGGTGACACCTCACCACCGTGGTCCTCCTACCCCAAACCCACAGTCTTAGTCTAACCATGAAAAAAGCATCTGACAAACGCAAATTGAGAGACTGTCTTTAAAATGCCAGTACTCCCCAGAACTGTCAAGGCCATGAGAAAACAAGGGAAGACTGAGAAATTGTCACAGGCCAGAGGAGAGTAAGGAGACGTGATGACTAAATGCCCTGTGCTCTTCTGGCTGGGGGCCAGCAGGGGTCGGAAGAGGGCTGTTAGAGGGAAGACCGGTGACATTTGAACAAAATGAGTTTGTTTAGTACTAATGTACCAACGTTGGTTTCTTAGCCGTGATAAATGTACTGTGGTGATGTAAGATGTTAACAGAGGAAAGTGGGTCAGGGGTATACGAGAACTCCAGACTATCTTTGCAACTTTCCCGTAAATCTAAAATTATTCCAAAATAAAAAGGTTCTTTTTTAAAAGTACATTATACACATACAGGTCTTTACAGACCTGTCATTTTAAAAGTTGAATAATTAGAAAACTCAGTTAATGGAGGCCGCCCCGCCTACATGGAGTCTCTGCTCAGAGCCCACTCGACAGCCCACTGGTCAGCGACCTTCTCTCATGAGAAGAGACACAGAGAAGCAAGAGCAGCTAAGCGTTGGGCGGGGGAACCCCTAAGCATGGCTGGTCTGCCTGTACATAACCATGGACCCCTTGCTCTAAGCCATCTTCTCCTAGAGGACTTGATTTTTTTTTTATAACAGAAATTCTATGAATTCCAGAATCATCTGTGCTAATAGATATATTCTAGATAAAAGTACAAATCTGGACGATCGCCTTAGATTCAGCTCTAAGGAGAGCTGAATCACATCAGCCTCCTCCCTACACCAGCTGAGATCAGCATCACTGGCGGGTGGGAATTTGGTACCGAGGATGGTAAGGTAGGTAGAAAAAGCAAGTCTGGAGACTGGTTTTGGGCTGAGAGGGTTGGGTGGAAAGGAGAGACTTTAGCATATTTCAAGTTCTGCTGAGATCTTACTAATCGCCTAAGGAAGGGAGAGGGAAACGAAGGGAAGAAATGAACATGTATCACTCACCTAACACATGACCAGCACCAAGTTGGGCCCTTTACATAGATTGTCTCATTTAAGTCTCACAAGCACACCGCAAAACAGGCATTGTTATATCCATTTCACGGTGAAGAAAACCAGGGCTCAGAGAGGTCAAGTGTTTGTAAAAGGTCACACAGCCAGTACGGAGCAGAACAGAGGCTCACACCATGCCCTGTGGACTCCTTGGACTCTTTTTTCCCTCTTCCTCCTTCCTGCACTGCCTGGCTTCCTCCTCATAGGGGCCAGGATTCAGGAATGAAAAGAGTATAAAGTCTACTCTATTGGCCTAGAACTTCTGATCCCAGAACTGGGAAGACCTTTTCCCACAGAAACAACCAACCAGCTGACAAAGGAGTCTGGAGTATTAGCCGCACTCTGGTTATCATAAGCAACTTGAAAAGAAAAATTTCTAGCTCTCTGTTCTAAGCAATATTAATTATAAATTCATATTGAATAAAAGATCATTCCTGACATTTAAGGGAGCAGAGGGAATTAGAAGAGGAAGCATGAGAGTAGCGTGATAAGGCTCAAGTCCCACACTGGCCACGTCCAACGTGGCGGCCAGGCTGGGAGAAAGGCAGGCCTTGTCTAAGCCCACGATGAAGGTGCTGGGAGGCTGAGCCAGGGTGGGGGATGGCACACAAAGGATCAAACTCTTCCTGAGATCTATAATTGCAGGAAAAAGGAAGCAGGAAAGACTCCGAATGGGGCTACGAAGGAACCTCAATCTGAAAGCAGGGCTCTACCTGGAATCCAGGTAGAAAAGACCTAATTTCCCTTGAGCACCAGTTGGGGTACAGATGAAGGTGGTGGTGGCTCAGAGCAAAGCCTTCTTAAGATTTTTCAATAGCAAAACTGTTATTTATTCTACTTCCCCAGTCCTGGTTAAAGAGGAGATATTAAAGTGATATGGACTCAGAAATATATCCTTTGCCCATTTTTCAATTGGGTTATCTGTTTTTTTTGCTATTGAATTGTATGAGTTTCTTATATATGTTGGATATTAACCCCCTAACTTGACTGTGGTAATTATTTCACAATGTATACATATATTAAGTCATCACATTGTATTGTACATCTTCAAAGAAAATGCAACATGGGATTCTGGATTGATACTGGGACAGAAAGAAAACTTTACTGGAAAAACTCGGAAATCTGGTCAAAGCCTGAAGTTTAGCTAATCATGTTGTATCAGTGTTAATTTCCTGATTTCAGTAGTTGTTCTGTGAGATAGTAAAATTAAGAGAAGCTCAGTGAAGACTATATGGGCATTTTCTATACTATCTTTGCAACTTTCCTTTAAGTCTAAAATTATATAAAATTCAAAAAATTTTAAAATATATATGTCATTTTATATTGAAGATTATCCATCCTCCGACAAATGCAGTTGGGAGTTAAGACAGGGCACCATGGTTCACATGGAATTTAATTGGCTTTAGAAGCATTTTCAGTAAATCATGTCCCTTTCTAGACCAGAGTTTCTCAACCTCAGCAGTACTGACATGTTGGGCTAGATAGTTCTTTGTTGCTGGGGGCTGTCCTGCACATTGTAGGAGGTTTACCAGCATCCCGGGCCTCCACCCACTAGATGCCAATACCACACCCCTCCCTGCTTGTGACAACCAAAAACGTCTCCGGACATTGCCAAATGTCCCAGATGGTGGGGGACAGCTAAATCATCCCAAGTTGTTCTAGATCTAAGAGGCACTTGGAGCTCTCAGACCACACATATTTGAGTGCCCTCTCTGTGACAGGCACAGGACAAGGGCTAGGAATACTGGAGTGCATGAGACAGGTAAAATCCCAGCTCTTTAAGAGCTACTAGGGGAGACTGGCAATACGCTAAAAAACAAATTTAAAAATTTCAGATGGAGGAAAAGGCTCTGAGAGAAATAGAGTGATGTGACAGAGAATAATTTATGTGAGTGGTGGGGTTGGCAGGTGGTCATCAGTTCAGACTGGGTGGTCAAGGAGGGTTCACCAGGGAAGTACTCTTTGAGCTGAGACCTGAATGATGGAGGAAACATGTGTGGAGCAGAATAGAGAGAACAGAAATAAATCCATGCCTATACAGTCAATTGATCTTCGGCAGGGTACCAAGAATACACAATGGGGAAAGGATAGTTTCTTCAACAAATGATGCTGGGAAAACTGGATATCCACATGCAAAAGAATGAAATTGGACGCTTATCTTACACAATACACAGAAGTCAACTCAAAATGGATTAAACATAGGACCTGAAACTGTAAAACTCCTTGAAGAAAACACAGGGGGAAAGCTTCATAACATTTGTGTTGGCAGTGATTTCATGGATATGACCCCAAAAGCACAGGCAACAAAACAAAAATAGATGTGTGGGATTACATCAAACTAATAAGCTTTGGTACAATCAACAAAGGAAACAACAGAATGAAAAGGCAACCTACAGAATGGGAGAAAATATTTTCAAACCATGTATCTGATAAGGTGTTAATTTCCAAAATATATAAAGAACTCCTATAGCTCAATAGCAAAGAAATGAATAACCTGATTTAAAAATAGAAAGAAATTTTAAAAAATTTATTTATTTATTTGGCTGCACTGGATCTTAGTTGCGGCACACAGGGATCTTCATTGCTGCGTGCGAGATCTTCGTTGTGGCATGCAGGATCTTTAGTTGCGACATGCAAAGTCTTAGTTGTGGCAGGTGGGATCTAGTTCCCTGACCAGGGATTGAACCCAGGCCCCCTGCATTGGGAGCACAGAGTCTTTAGCCACTGGACCACCAGGGAAGTCTCACGAACAATCTGATTTTAAAGTGGCCTAAAGGGACTTCCCTGGTGGTGCACTGGTTAAGAATCCACCTGCCAATGCAGGGGACACGGATTTGAGCCCTGGTCCAGGAAGATCCCACATGCCGCGTAACAGCTAAGTGCGTGTGCCACAACTACTGAGCCTGCGCCCTAGAGCCCGTGAGCCACAACTACTGAGCACACGTGCCACAACTACTGAAGCCTGCGTGCCTAGAGCTCGTGCTCCACAACAAGAGAAGCCACTGCAGTGAGAAGGCCTCACACCACAACAAAGAGTGGCCCCTGCTCACCATAACTAGAGGAAGCCCACGCGCAGCAACGAAGACCCAACACAGCCAAAAATAAATAAATAAATAAAATAAAATGGACTAAAGACTTGAATAGACATTTCTCTAAAGATGGCATAAAAATGGCCATCAGGCATATAAAAAGGTGCTCAACATCACTAACAATCAGGAAAATGCAAATCAAACCCAAAAACGACATATTACCTCACATCTGTTAGAATGGCTAATATAAAAAAAAGGACAGCAAGTGCTGGTGAGAATACGGAGAAACTGGAACTCCCATACACTATTTGTGGGAATGTAAATTGGTACAGCCATTATGGAAAACAGTATGGAGGCTCCTAAAAAAAATTTAAAATAGAACTACCATATTGATTCAAGAATCCCATTTCTGGGTATTTACCCAAAAGAACTGAAATCAGGATCCTGAAGAGAATATTTGCACATCCATGGTCACTGAAGCATCATTATCCACAATAGCCAAGACATGGAAACAACCTATATGCCCACTGACAGATGACTGGATTAAAAAAATGTGGTATATATATAAAATGTAATATTATTTAGCCTTAAAAAGGAAGGAAATTCTGTCATATATAACAACATGGACAAACCTTAAAGACATTATACTAAGTGAAATAAGCCAGTCACAGAAGGACAAATACTGCACGATTCCACTTACATGAAGTATCTAAAATAGTCAAACTCTTAGAATCAGAGAGTGGAATGGGAGTTGCCAGGGGCTGGGGGTATAGAGTAGAGATGGGGAGTGATGGAGAGCTGGTATTCAATAGGCATAAGGTTTCAATTATGTCAGGTAGCTTTACATCATTGTGCCTAGAGTACAATACTATATTGTACACTTAAGAGTACAGTACTGGATACTGTACACAAATATTTAAGAGGGTAGATCTCATGTTGTGTTCTTACCCCGATAAAATGAAAAAGAAGGAACCATGTGAAGATGTGGGACAGAATGTTCTGTAAGAGAACATGTGTGGAAGCTCTAAAGAGGGAATAAGGTTAGTGCACTGAGGAGCAGAGCGCAGACCAGCGAGGCTGACGTGAGTGAGGGGGCAGGGGAAGAGCTGGGCTCAGAGGCGGCCCGGCCAGACCACGTGGCCAGGCCACGTAGGGTACGTGGTGGGAGGTCTGCATGGAAGGCACTGGAGAGCTTCAGCCAGGATGACACGCTCTGCTTTGTGTTTTAAAGCCACCCCCTGCTGGAGGGCATTATGCTGAGTGAAATAAGTCAGACAGAAAGACAAATCCTATGTGATATCATTTATGTGTGGAATCTAAAAAATACAACAAACTAGTGGATAAAACAGAAAAGAAGCAGACTCACAGATATAGGGAATGTACTAGTGGTTACCAGTGGGGAGAGGGTAGAGGGAAGGAGCAAGATAGGAGTAGGGAAAAAAAGGAGGGGTTATTATGGGATTATATGTAATCATTTGTGTGAAACTTTTGAAAATTGTAAAGCACTATAGAATTTAAAGAATCCTTCATTCAATTAAAAAAAAAAGAAAGAAAGAAAGAAAAAAAAGCCATTTCCCCGGCTGCTGGGTGGGGGACCACGAGGGCACAGGTAGTAGCAGTTCAGATTACATGTGAATAGGGAACTAGAAGGCCCTGATCCCAATCCAGAGGGTGCGAGTGTTCCCAGACTCACGAAGCCTGGCTGGGACGGAGGCCAGGCCATGGCAGTTCCAAAGCAGAGCGAGGGCTTGGAGCACCAGATTCCTGGAGAACGGGGGGGGGGCGTTTCTGCAGAAATGACTGTTCGTTAAGCTTTGTAGCTTGAACATATTCTTAAACGTCTGCTTTCCTGCTCTCCATTTTTCCATCTCCCTTTAATGATTCTTTTCCTTAACGACTGGTTTTTCTGCTTGCCGTTTTATAACAGACGTGGAACCATCGGAACAAGTTTCTCAACCTGACCCCTGCACCGACCCAGGAAGGTTTGCACATCCCTCCCCAAGGGCGCGCGGAGTAAAGGTGGTGACTTACCTCGGCGCACCGTGTGAGGGCTCGGGCCGGCGGAATTGTGCGTAGGGCCCACGGCGAGCTGATGGGAGCCGGCAGTGGCCTGGGCCTGGCTTTGGCCGGGGGCCGCCTGACTGCTGTTTCTCCCGGGTGCAGGTGCAGCCGCAGGATCCTTGGGCTTTGGAGGGCTAAGGGGAGCAGAAGCCAAGTTAGACGTCAGGCACTCCCAGCTAGAAAAGCTGAACATGCTGTAAAATATCAGATTCCAGCTAGAGTTTTCACTGCAGCGGCCAAGGAGGTGATCTGAAATTTTAAATAGCTCACTCTGGGTTTGGGAAGCTAATATTTGGTGACACACAGGACCACAGATTTTATGAGATTCATGGCATCAGACTATCTTCCAACTACTTTGCCACTTAAATATCATGACATAGGCCATTTCAAGTTCTAGTGTGCTTGTACTTAAATTGGGCAATATTTAAAAACACGAAAGGGTTTTTGGACTTCAAAATAATGCGATTTTTGTCATATACATTGCACAAAACTAAGTAAATGCAATAGCAAAATACTAACACTACTCTAAATTGCAAAGTGCTCAACTATTATCAATAATTTGGACTTCAGGAAAGAGAAACTCTGAGAGGCTAAGTGATTGCTCAGGGTCCAGAGTTGGTTAATACTGGGGTAGGGATCAGAACTCAGGCTTCCTAATTCCTGGCTCAGAACTTTTTATACTGAACTTTATAGCTACAGTTTGTCAAGGTCACCAAAGAGTAAATGGCATTAGTGAGATGTACACAAAAATATCTACAGAGCAAAAGAAACAAAGAGCAAATTGATAACTGACATTCTATTTGTCCTTCTGCAGTGAAGACTAATTATTGTCTTAAATAATATATTTAGCCTTGATTAAACAAATTGAACGCTACAGGTAAATGAAAATGTTTAAGAGTTTGCTAAGACTTTTTTTCTCCAAGAAAAAGATTTAAGCCTAAACGAATACACGTGCGGTAGCAGTTACGGAAAGACCAACGTGGAGCTTACGACGTGCACGTGAAGCACTAGGGAGTTTGAAGCCTTAGATATTTTTAACCAAAAAAGTGAATTTCCTCAAATTATGCTGGTAGAAAGGTATTCAGGAATGCACAAAGTCCTCAGAGTTCAGCTACGAGGATTTAACGAGATTCCCATCTCCTAAGCAGCTAGCTTCACACGGCACGAGGCACTCTCCCTCCACCCAAAGAAGAAGAGGTGAGGGAGTTCTCCCAAGGCACAGTCACCTCTGGGCAGAAAAAAAGTACACGATTAACAGGCCATCCTTGTTTTATCATTTATTTTACTTTATATATAATCATTTAGTGCCTTATAGGTGGCCAAGGTAGACCAAATGCAATAAAAATGTTAGCACGTACTAGAGGGGCTCATCTTTTACAGCAGCTGCCTGTTCTGAACGACCCGAGATACCACCTGAAGTGGCCTCTGGTGGTCATCTGCCTGGGTCAGAGTGGAGAACTGAATTTGTGCAAATTAAATAAAGGTCTCAACTTCAAAGGTATCTTTCCTTAAAGTTGCTATATATTCTTAGTCCACTCCAGGTGGTTAACCAAAAGGTGAAGCAACAAAAGAGCTTTTTAAGAAAACCTATCATCACATTTTCTATCTTGTACTCGTGTATCACCTGCCCTACAAGACTGAAAGCCAGGGGGTCGGGGGGATGCTCAGTATAGCAGAGACAGCACATATTGTTCAGTACTCAGTTATTCAGTAAATCTGATTGGATGGATGGATGGACGGATGAATGAATGGATGAGTGAGTGAATGCCAGGAATATAATAACTTCAATAACTTGTTGCATTCAAATGTTTACTAGTTAGCATACTGAATGACAACAAGCAAATGGTACATGAAAAACGAGTACACACCAAACAGGTAAGAGAGGCTTATAAGACTGCTAGACACCTATCGGCTTCTGGCTTCCAGCCCCAAAGCAGTATGGTAAAGAATGCAAACAAATGTTGCTTTCTTTTGAAAACAGGAAAGGAAGCAAGCAATTTGCAGTCTTTTTTTCCATCCTTTGCCAACCGGAGGAGTGAAGGCAAAGCTGGTTCACTCCGTGCCTAGTGATCCTTGGGGCATGGAGGCCATGCCCACAGGCCAGCGCCTGCAAGAAGGCTGGGGTGTCTGGCACCCACTGCCAGCAGATGCTGGCCTCCTTACCTGCTGTCGCCCGGGCTGGGCCCCTGCTCCAGTATGCCCGCAGAGGAGGGGACAGTCCCACCCCCTGTGCTGCTTTCGGCCCTAAAGCTCTGGGGAGGGGGCTCTGGGCCCGCTGGAGCCAAGGTGCTGCCATCTGTGGGCGGGAGTGGCGGGTGGAAAGCAGGGCATATGTGCTTTCTATTTAGGGTGCCACCCCGCCGGTGAGCCTGGAAGTCCATAAGCTTCACACCAAAGCTACACAGAGAGAAGAAACAGTCAACAACACACCATGCAAGCCGACTACTGACACAGAAGCCCATCGGTCCTCGCGTGTAAAACCCCACACGCAGGGACAGCCACCCAAGTTGCCCAGCATGCAATGAAGCGGCAAGGACCAGATTAATGGTCACTCCTGTTACCCAGGCAAGCAACTCAAGTGCGTTTTAAACTTGGACCTGGCCTTTCTCAAAGTGGGTATGAGCAGCTGAAAGCAAACGGGCAGGCTTCATCTTGAGTAAGTGACATCATGTTTGTGTTTTTATTTCCACAGTACGATGTACAAGGCGATTATCTCGAACCTGTGTGTTTGGGCATCAGGGTGGAAGCTGAGTGCAGAAGTGCCACCAGTGGCAACGTAAGGCTGTCACATCGCACCTCCTCTTAAGCTGAGATGTACGAACACTGGTCTATGCGTATGCAAAGAATGTATCTGAAAGGATGTGTAGGATTGGAAAAATAGTTGCTTTGGGGAAGGGGATGGTGGTTGGAGGACAGGTTAGAAGGGATATTCACTTTTCACTGAAGCCCACTGGTGTATGAACTTTAACACGTTTCTCCAGTTCGAAAAATAAAAAGACACATGGCTCCCTGAGCTTGTGGCTACTGGGTCAGTTGGCGGGGGGAATCCATCCAGGAAGATGTCTAAGAACTGTTTATTGTGTGCTAACTAGACCCATAACATTCCATTTTGTAACTTAAAATGCATAAAGGCTAATTCTGTGGAGGACAGAGTTTGTCATCAGGAAGCACTTCCGAATGTGGGAATGTGGGTTCAGAGAAGTGACAGAATAGAAAAGTAAAGCTTTTTCCTTTGCTATGGGCTTTAAAAAAAAAAAAGGCAAAATAAAAAACAAACCACACTATAAGATTGGGCAATTAGAATAAGAGCTTGTTGTTTAGTTTTCACGTAAAACTATTTTCAGTAACATTATTGCATGTATGCGAGAAAAGCACATGACTTCTAACTCAGCATTATTGGTGAACCCAGTGGCACTTCAGCACACATGTCAGATAGATTGGCATCTGAAGGCAAAAATCACAAATAGCCTTAATAACCTTTGAAAATCCCACAAATCACCCAAGGAGCCTAGTAATAGAGACTAGTACTGTCTCTCACTAAGTCCAACACAGACTTTTTTTTTGATTCCAGAATTGGCAAAAACTGAGGTTTCTATGGTTGGCTTCCAATGAGGGGCCAGGTTATACTAAGAATATATGTCTTCAAACACCAACTCGCACATGTCACTGCGAGAGGTAGGTTGTTCTCACATTCACTCCTGGACAGACGTCCACAATATTTAACTTTTTTTTTCTTTTTCTCTCTTTTTCCCCAATCAAGTACATTTAGGTGAATCTGTAACATGTGTGTGATGCTACTGGGTAGGGCTTATCAGAGACCACCAAGTAAAGCTTGAATGCGTCAGGGATGATTGTTAACTGACAAGCTACACACCTACTTTGGGGTCAGAGTAATGTTTGGAATGGACTAAAGCAGAACTCCTGAAACTAGCTGGACTCTTAACAGGCCTGGGTGCAGGCCACTCCCCAGTGGCAAGTCCACTGAGGCAGGACCAGGGACGGTGGGTCCACCGACTCCTCTCTGAGCCATCTATCGCTGGTGTGAAAGTCAATAGCTCTGCACACACCTCTCCTTCTTCACCAGGTCCCCCTCCATCACCGCCATGCTGGCAGGCCGCTTCCTCTCCAGGGTCCCCGAGTCGACAGAGTCATTTCCAGTGTGGGATGAGTGATTGGAATTTGGGGTGGTGAGAGGTACGAATGCTTCTGAGACATTAAATTCCACCTCTGCCAGAAGAAAGAAACAAGTGTATATGAGACACAGGGCACAGGGGTTGAGGGAGCTTGAGAACACCCCACTGGAATAGGAGCCTCATTCTTCCATCCACAAGCCCTCCCTATTTCACAGGTGGAAGCCCTGGGCACTCTCACCTTCTTAAAGGACAGTTTACCAAACCAGGGTGGAGGGTAAAATAAGAAAACCAGAAATAGGGGAGGGGGTATGATTCAGAATCCAAGTCACACAACTCCCCTGCTTTCTTTTTTTGTTAAAAAAAAAATCATGGAATACAGAAGAGGAATGTGAGCATGGGTTATACTTATTTGAATCATAAAAAAATAAGATATTTACAGCTTGATATTAAATAGAAATAAAAGGCAACATCAATTCCATACTGCCCATAGCAGATTTTGAAGACTCATTTTCTCAAAGGAAATCTTGGACAGAATGACAATATTCATTCACCCATCACACATTTACTGCGCAACCTTACATGAGTGGGGCGTGATTCTTGATGGCGGACGTCAGTGGTAAAGAAAAGGTGAGCGCGTCCTGGCCTCATGGAGCTTACACGCCAGAGGCTGACAGCAGGGCTGCTCTGGGCAAAGCTGGGGTGGGAGGTCCAGACTCCCAGCACTTGCCCAACCAGTACCCGCGAGGGGAGCCACGGAACCTCTGAGGATCCCTGCATATTCAGTGTCACCTCTTCTATAAAGCAATCCCTGGCACTTTGTGCCCAGCATGAGTTGTCAACTCATTCCCCATCCATCTTCCTTCTAATGTGCCATGTGTTACAATTTCTCTGAGGATAAAGCCTCCTTCTCCAGTGACCAAGTTCCTCCAGGGAAGACAGCATGTCTTACCAGCAAACATATGCGCCTAGTGAGTGTTCAGTATACACTGGCTGAATGAATGACTCTATGTTAAGTGAAACAAAGTGAAATACACAATAATGTCGTTATTGCTTTGTCAAAATACGAAGAAATGTGAAAAAGTGAAGCCAATTATATAATCATGAAGGGATTACTGAAGTATCTGCTTCTTTAAAAAGATTTTTTATACTGTTGTTGCATATTATTGTGCTTTTGGAGCCAATGAACTCGGAGCGGCAGTTACCTTCGGGGAAGAACCAGTTGGCATGCTGAATGATGGGTTCAATGACAGCAACCACGTGGACGGATGTGGCCGCTGCCATTTCGGCTAGCGTTCTGCAAAGGAAGTTCACAAAGTTAAAACACCTCCCCGGGCAGCCCCTGATTTCTGCAGGTTGAGTCAGGGCAATTCAATTTTTCATATCTAAAGGATAAAACATTTAACTACGAATGCAAAAATTAAATCCACAAGGCCCTGGCCTAGGGGTGTGGCAGTGATGGCCCAGGAAGAAAAACTGCCCTGACTCGGCTGTCACTTCTTAGTCTGTGTTGTGATAACAACTAGGCGTAAGTTAGTGACCAACAGTGTGTCAAAATGCTGGTTTTCAGTTGTTTGGGGACAGGGTTGCATTTACCCACTGGCACAGTCCTGCCCCTGGGAGTCATCTTCTAAGTCTCCAGATCACCACAAAGCCATTCTGCCTAGAATGCAGCCAAGCGTATGCAGTGTTTCAGGGTGCCTCTGATCATCAGAAGACCTGGGCCCCCGCATTTACACATATTATTAAGGCTGTCACGCACGTATGTGGACTGGTCCCAAGATGCATGTTCAGAAGTTGACTGTGTCCGAATGCCCAGGGCCCACAAGGAAGAAAATAAAGAAGAATCGTTGTTCCTGCTGTTGAAGGGCTCATGTCCAGTTCAGAGTCAGAACACGGGAAAGCAGACAAGCTGCAAGGGCCTGACATTTACTGAGCACCTACCATGTTCAGAGCCTCAGATTCCTCCCTGCATTTAATTTTTACAACATGGGGACTATTCTGAGGCCTTATAAATGAAGACACTGAATCCCTGATAGGCTGGATCCCACACCTGACTGCCCCAAACCTATCTCCTCCCTCATTTTATCACTCCGACCTCTCTTTCCACTGGGGAGAACATTTTCACCCCAATTTCCAACCAGGTGAAAGTTCTAGCTCCTTTTAAATTCCAGCTTAAAATGCCAGCTCTGCCTGTAAATTACCCTCCCCACCTGTTCACACTTCCCTCTGCCCATCTGGATTCTGATGCCTCTTGTACCTTAGAACCTTAGAACCTTAGAACTGGGGAGGAACGGTCCACTCGTGTTCTTTGCAAAGTTTTCTTTTTGAGGAGGTACTGTTTGTCTATTGATTTCAAGACCTTTTTATATATCTGGATATTTTTGGAGGAACTCCTGGTTTGTGAATTGCCATTTATTTAAGGAGCTTTCTGACTTACAGAAGTTTCTAGCTGTTATAAAGCTAAATCTTTTTGTTTCCAGAACTGATTTTATGTTTATAAAATTCGTTTATATCCCAAAAGCTAATAAATATTTACCTGCCATGTTTATGTTTATTTATTTATTTTTTAACCTGCCATATTTATGACATCACTCTTTATATTTACCTCTTTGGTCTTCCTGGAATTTATTTGCTATAAGATGTGACGTGCTATGTAGTTAGCTTTTATATCCACTTATCTTTCATTTGCTTTATGACATTGGATCTTTGTAAAGAATCTTATAAATACTTTCTGAAACAAGAGTGAGCATATATGAGGGAGTGAATGAGTTAAAGACAGAAAGATTTTGATTCAGAAAGTCCCTGCATTTTTTGATGGAAATTTGAACCGCTCATGATTTTACAAAGCTGAACAGCAGTTGACGGGGGGCAGGGAAGGGTGGTGAAGCTTAAGGACAGGCTCTGTGGGCCCCACCGTTTCCCTGCTGTGCAACCTTAAGCAACTGATTCGTCCTCTCTAAGCCTCAGCATCCTCATCTGCAAAAGTGAGGACAAAAGCACCAACTCCGAAAGACAACTTGTGAGGATTAAATGGATCATTATAATGCCACCAAACAGAGCAGACGACAACGTGAGTGGTTTCCCAGACGCTTTCTAGCTGACCTCCCCGATCCCTCCCCTCCAGTCAATCTACAGCTCTCAGTGCCAACAAATTATCTTTCTAAATGCAAGCTGATCAAGTCATTCTTCTGCTGAGAAATTCTGATGCTCCCTTCCCCCCATAACCCGTAAAATAAGTTCCTAACGTCTCAGCAAGATACGTGAGGCCCTTCCTAACCCGGCTCCAGCTCCATAAACCTCAGCCACAGCCTCACGGCCCCTGTGCTCCAGGCCCTTTCACGCCCGCCGTGCGGGGCTCATTCAGGTCCCACGCGTGGGAAACCATTCACCCATCAGCCCCTCAAGTGCCATCGCCTCCTGAACTTCTCAACCTGAGCTGTGTTCCTCCTTTATAACGTCTGTGATACACAGACGTGTATGCGGAGCTTAGCACTGCACTATAGCCGTCCACCTGCCTGGCTGCCCAGGACTGGGGCCCCTTGAGGACTGGGACAAGGTCTCCTACACCTTTGTGTGACCAGCGTCTGGGACAGGACCCAGCTCACAGCGGTGCTCCGAGAAAGTCAGCTAAAGGCAAAGATCAACTTCAGAAGTGAGTTACATTTCTATTGTTCCCATCAGGTGGAAAGAAGTTAAAATAATAGGATATGGGAAATGATTACTCACCCTTCATTTTTGGCCCATAACAAGTTAGGGCCTAACACGATTGCAATGTTGCTGGGAGTCATTTTATTAATGTCACTGGTCTGAGCAAGCTTTGCAAGGAACTTGATTAAATACCTATGGAACAAAAAGAGAAGGGGGAGAGCATCTACTCTGAACTATTTGGAGGAATAGTATCTCCCTGTCCGGGGGCACTCAGCCCCAGACTGCTCAGGTGCTAAATGCAGGCTGTTAAATGACAAAATCCAAATCGGGCTCGGGTTAAGCGTGTGTTCTTTGTTTCAGGGAACAGATAGTTTAGGGCTTGAAAGGCGAAAACAGATCAAACGTAAACCTCAAAGATTCGATCTCTATATGCTGTGTATTTCTAATCCGTTTCTCCTTTATGCCCTAATCTATCTACCCCGAAATAGATTATACTATGATTAACAATGGGATCAATGTTTTTAATACAAACATAATAAAAAAATAGAAGTATAGGTATATTGCTTAAAAGAAACTGTATTTGAAAATGCTTTAGGCAGTAGTTATGAAGATATCCAATCTATCATATAGATATACTCTCTTATGTACAAGAACAGCACTATAAAAGCAAAAAATTAAGGACAACCCAACTATCTACCACTAGGGGGCTGATTAAATAAATTACAACATATCCACACAGTGGAGTACTATGCAGTCATAAAAAAGTAAGAGGTACTGATATGGACAAACCTACAGGATATATATTAAGCAAAGAAGGCAAGGAGGAGAATGATGTATGTAATATACATTGCCATTTGGTTTTTAAAAAAAGTGAAAGCTGTGAGAGAAAGAAATGTTTGTACATATGTATGTGTATATATATATATTTGATTCTATATGTATCAACTCTTGCTGACAGGATATATAAGAAACTGAAAACATAGGTTGTGTCTCAGGAGAGGAAGTAGGGTGGCTGGGAGAGAGGAAGAGGAGAGAGATTTTTTCCACTGTAAATCTTTGAACTATGAACCATGGGAATGTCCTCCCTATTCAACAAACAATTAGTAAAAATTATAATGAGTAAATTAAACAAACATAAAAGGCTAAATCCCAAAGTAAAAGAACTGTAATTCTGTTTCTACCATAAGACACTAAATAGGCTAAGAGTATCTGCAATTCCAAGCTGGGTGTGTTAAATGAGTCAAATAAGGAATATTATAAATATCAATGCACTCATAAGGCAAAATTGAGAGTTAAGATATTAAAAGAGAATGTTTAGCTTAGCTTAGTGACAGGACCTAAGACTGAAATTAACGGTCAAGTGACATACCAGAAATTTCACCAGTAAAGTATGTCATTTTGGACCAAATCCTCTCACAACATTTTCTTTGGTTTTAAATGACTTTATTACCTGGGGCTACCTTTTACCCTTCTCTCTATGCTTCTGCGAAGTTATATTTTAAGGGAAAATATTTTAAAGGGAAAATAGAGGTTAAATCCTAGAAATTTATTCCATGGTAAAATTTCGTAAAAACATAGTCATTCCATAAACTAATACATAATCTGCATTTCTTGAAATTTTATTTAGTAGGATGATTTGTGCTCCGCTTAAAATAAATTATGTACCATATATGAAAGATATTACAGAAAGTACAGCTATTGTTTAATTTTTGCCTTTTAGATACTGGACAATTTAGACTCCAAATCCAACATATTGTCAGTCAACCTTTCCACAAGAATTTTTTCCCCCAATAGCTGCAGTGATAAAATGATCAGGCGACCTACCTATTAATGCCAGACACAATCAATGTGCTTCAGATGCATCACAGTAATATACATCAAATCCCGTTCCCGGCAAACCCGAGTTACTCTCCAGAGCATTTTTTTGATATGCCAAACATGCTTGAATTAAATGGCCTCTCTGCTGTGGAGTAAACCATTCTTCACTGTAGCTTGGTGGCTTAATTTGCAGGGTGCCAATCATACATACCTAAAGTTAACGAAATTTTGTGGCGGCAACTTCTGACATGTTCTCCATAAATCCTGAAGCTTTTTGTCTTGATCTTGTACACTGAGAAAAAAAAATTTATTCATAACCATTTATTAGTACTCATTTTAGGAACACCTGTGTTCATCTGCTATATTAACAGCAATGCCTCTACTGACAGAAAGCACAGCTGGAAAACAGCACAGCGGGAGTCCCCTGGTGGTCTAGTGGATCAGATTTGGCACTTTCACTGCCGTGGCCCGGGTTCAAGCCTTGCTCAGGGAACTGAGATCCCATAAGCTGCATGGTGCAGCCAAAATTAAAAAGATAAATAAATAAAAATTTCTTAAAAAGCCCATTTTTTTGGGCAAGAAATTTGGAGTCCAATACTAACTAACATACTCTGAGCAGTTAGTCAGCCTTGCCAAGACTCAGTCTCCTGATGTGCCAAACTGGGGATTAAGAATGTTAATTCTGCCAAGTGACCGTCAGGCTTCAGAGGCAGAACGGTGAGAAACCACCTAGACCAATGCGTGGCACACAGGAGACGTTCTGAAAATTCTGTCTAGAGAATGTGTATATTCACGTACAGCCTCGGGGAGCCAGATGTTCCCGGCACCCAGACCCCTGGGTCTCTCCCTGCTCTCAGTACTGCTCACAGGCTCCAGGCCAAGGAGCCCTTTCTGTTGTGAAGCAATTGCAGGAGGTCTTCTGCTGTAGAGTTTCAATGTGCAAGCTTTCCCAGGCCCGAAGAGCCTGCAAAGCAGAGTCAACTCTGCCCACCAGCAGGACAGAGTGTTCGAAGTTGCCCACACCACACGCCTTTGGACTTAAAACCTCCCCCACAACTGAACCAGCCTGCAGAGCTTCGGGTAGGGGTTAAACATGATTATACTTTAGAAGCTAGTCGACGTGACTGGGAGGGGATGACAGTTCTCAAGTGTAGAAGCAACACACCAGTGGACGGATACCTTCCTTTACAGCTTATTTCCTCATAGGATGAGTCTGGGAGTCTCAGAACAGAGGGAAGAATCAAGGCCTAGGAGCAGCGAAGGCGCCCACCCAATAAGAGGCCCTAGAGCCCCGACCTGACACAGAGGGCAGGTTCCATTCCTCCAGCCCCACAGACACAGGCATCACGGCAGGCTGCGCCCTGGGCTGGGTTCCAAGGACACAACCAGACCAAGAACTTACTCCGACTTTAAAATCCTCACCACCTACCAGGGACAAAGTCTCTCACTCCACAGCTACGGAGAAAAGCTCAAATGCCTGGTTCAAGTGACGACATAAAGCTCATCGGAGCACACGGCTTCTTTGATGGGAACGGGTGACTGCATCTGAAGATGGGGGGAGGAGTGGGAGGGCAGGGGAGATGTGTTCCTCTTCCCTTACAGGTGAGGAATTAGGCACCTCTGAGTGAGAACCGGGAGGGACAAGTTGACAAGGAGGTGGGCTGGTCGGCTGGAGAGAAACCTCTAGAACTTTTGCAACAAGACTGCCTTGCCTAAACCAACGACTTCCGGGCAGACGGAAGCTGGGAATGGAGGGGAAGGGATAAACAACAGGAACTCCAGCTTTGGGGCAGAGAGTTCTGGGTCTGAATTCCAGCTCTGCCAATTACATGACGCCATTCCTCCCCCAGTCTCAGTTTCCTCATCTGTAAAAGAAGGATAACAACAACTTCTGCCTTTTATGTCATTAATTATGGGCTACAGGAAGTAATGGGCATAAGGATTACTACGGTACTCAGCACTCAGTAAGGGCTCAGTAAGCATCAACTATTGTTACTGATAATGGTAACATTATATTATTACACAGCTGAGTTCCCACACAGCTCTAAATACACTATTTTAATATTATTATTATTTTTTATAAATTTATTTATTTTTGGCTGTGTTGGGTCTTTGCTGCTGCACGTGGGCTTTTCTCTAGTTGCGGTGAGTGGGGGCTACTCTTCGTTGTGGTGCGTGGGCTTCTCATTACGGTGGCTTCTCTTGTTGCGGAGCACTGGCTCTAGGTGTATGGGCTTCAGTAGTTGCAGCACGCGGGCTCAGTAGTTGTGGCACACGAGCTTAGTTGCTCCGCTTCCCGGACCAGGGCTCGAACCCGTGTCCCCTGCATTGGCAGGCGGATTCTCAACCACTGCGCCACCAGGGAAGCCCTTTAATGTTATTTTTATGATCCCCAAGGGTAAGATGATTTACAAAGGGGACAAAGTATTGCGTCGTTTCCTTTAGCTTTTAAAACTAGGTGTTCTTTAAACTTACCTTGCAACTTGTGTCCATTCTTCATACAAATTAAAAGTCATCAAAGGTTCAGGCAGTTCCCGTAAATAGGACTTTAAAGCACCTGAAATTATTAACACCCTCTTTGAGTATGACAAGGGGCAAGGCCGGAACTCTCAGGATATATTATTTTGCAAATTGAAATGATCTCAGCTATAACCGTTCACAATGTATAGAATAAATCATGAATTGGCAGGAGTGGTTACAGAATGAAATGCTCATAAAACAATTTCCATCCCTTGTAAAATATACTGAGAGAACAATAGAAAATAAAATTAGTTTCAAAGCTATCTTCTTAATAAGACATCATCTCTCTAGGCAGATGGAGATTTGGGGGTAAAAGGGAAGAAAATAAAAGCATGCCTCTAAACATTTGGATTACAAGCTACCTTCACCTTTACTTAATAATCAGGAAAACAAAACAAAACCCCCAAAACAGGAACAGAAAAGATATGTATGTGTAAGTGTACGCACACACGCTTTTCAGTTTTATTTGTCATTTCAGTTTTGTCACTTAAACTTATAAGGAGACCATTTAATTTTAACTGTCACTTAATATTGGATCTTTAACTGATCATCTGTTACCACCTTGAGGGCGCCTCCTTGGAGCTCACCTGCTACAGCATGGGGGTCTGAGTAGAACTCATCCAGGTGAGAAGTAGAACAGTCTAAAGCAGCTTTCAGTTTCTTTAACTTGGAGGCCCCAGCCCCAATTCGGAAAAGGCCCTAAAGACAATGAAAAGCCGTTAGTAGCAAGTTCAAGTTGTGAGCCTTACACTGAGTGGCAGTAAAAATCTGATGGACGAGCCTTCCACCCACCACGCGCCCCCCCCCCGCCCCCCCGCCGCCGCCCAGCTCCAGCACAGCTCATCCAGGAGAGCTGCAGGGCTGTCGGGAGGAGTAAAGAGGACTGCGCTTGTACCCCCAGCAGAGTGTTAGGCAGAGAGCAGACCATTTTTAATCAGTGCTAGCTCGTGCCCTGCCCCATTGCCAAAATAACCATGCCTGTTAGGAATCTATTTAAAAGCAATATTTCATACTTCCACCAGGTTGATCGCCATGGATTTTCTAAATTTAGGAATATTTAGGAATATTTTTTAAAAATTGAAACCTCAAGAAAAATTGTTAGGCTTGGCTACTGGTCACTTTCACTGCCCTAAATGTTACTTGGAGAAAAACCCATGAAAGGTCAACCAAGGGAGCAGGCCTTATGGAGACATTGGGCCAGCAGTTATAAGACTTGGGCTTTCAGCAACATTAATCTAGGCAGAGTTTCCCAACCTCAGCAGTACTGACATTTTGGGCCAGGTAATTCTTTGTTGTGAGGCTGTCCTGTGCACTGAAGGATGTTTAGAAGCATCCCTGGTCTCTACCCCCTGGATATATAGTATAGCAACTCCTCCCCCTGCTCCCCAAGTTGTGACAATCAAACATGTCTGCAGACCTTGCCAAATGTTTCCCGGAGGCAGTGGAACTGGCCTCGGATGAGAAGCACTGATCTAGGCTGTTAGGAGCTGGGGTCACATTGATGGGGTCAGGGTGGGGGGCGGTGACTGGAAGCAAATGCAAGGAAGGTTCCCCAGGGGGTTTCTTGATCTGGGTGCTGATTACATGGGTGAGTTCAGATGGTGAAAATGGATCAAGCTGTTCACTTATGATACATGCACTTTTCTATATGTACGTTACACTTCAATACTAAGCTTTCAAAAGGAAAAAGAAGACTTGTGTTTTGATTCTAGCTCTGCCCCAGCATGAACTCCTTGTGTGCTGAATTCCTTGTCTACACAAGAAGAGTAATGAGACCTGCCCTGCTTGGTTCATGGGGTTTTCTGGGTAAGGATTCCACAAAATAATGTAAATGCCCCCCCCAACTTCCACCCCACTGCATAGTACAACACAAATATAAAATTCGTATTATTAGAAACTAAAGCTCATGGGAGCTCTGGTTCTACAGTACCTCATGAAATTCGTTTTCACAAATCACAACCACAGCGTAAAATGAAATAATCAAATGGGACCAAAAAGAAAAAGGCAGAGTGTACTGCGGGTAGGCAAGGTAAATACTGCTCTGTGAAACCTCTGTTTCATTTAGGGTCTACCATGGCAACACGGACAGGGTCTCAGTGTGAAATGTGGTCATGGTGAGCGCGGTTTTGAGAGCCACTGGTCTGCAGAGGCCGGCCGGGGCGGCGGGGCCTCACCTCCTCCTTCATGCCCGTCTCCAGGAGCAGCATGACGCAGGCCTCGAGGGGCAGCGCGATCTCGCGCCCGCTCCGCTTCAGGTGTTCTTCCAAAGGCGTCCCGAAGGCGGGCTTCTCTGCCCACTTATCTAGAGCAGCAGACCATTCAGTAAGACACTCGACAACCTCGCGGCATTGCCAAGTTATTTCCTCCCCCAAACTACTGAAGGGGATTATTATTATTATTTTTTTTTAAAGCCCGTAGCCAAGGACTTGGAAAGGGGGAAGCATCTATTCTCTTCGTTTTTGTCATTTCCCATTTACTAGGGTACAAAATGTGTGCCAGGCTGGGGAGGTGACCAGTGGATCGGCGCCCTGACGCGCCCACGTGGCACCCAATGCAAGATGCCCAGTGGAAGCTGTGAGGGTGCTTCTGGCCCAGCATCACACCCGCATTTACCCGAGACGGGTGGGCTGCCTTGCGCTAAAACCAATGGTCCATCTGAGCACAGTTTTCCAGAAATTTATCTAGCCATGCAAAGCATGACTGGTCTCCTACCTAGAGGACGAGAAATAGACTCCTTCCTTTAAAAAAGGAAATAATTTCTTAAAAATTTAAACACAGGCCAAGCATTGTCATAAGGACTGGAGAGGGCCCATGCCAACCCCTATTAGAGGTGACATCTCCAGGACATGCAGCACTTCTGGTGCCATATCCCCAAACAGTCCAAGATTCTGAGTAGGAGAGAATGCAGCCCCAAGGCAGCTGAGGCTGGAGGCTGTGCCGACAGCAGCAGAGCAATACTGCATATCATTTTCCAGTCATATGCTCTGCTTCATTCCACAAAAGATTTGAGGCAGCTTAGCAAAAAGACATACAATAAAGCGGGAAACAGAAACAGGCATTTAGGACATGGATGTACTGAAGGAGGGTAAGAAGGGTGTGGTTGGGCCCGGCCTGCCTGGCGGGGTGCAGAGATTCAGCACCAACTGAGAAGCACACAGAAGCCAAAGAGGGCAAACCAGTTGGTGGAAAATACTCCACTGGGGAAGCATGGTTCTTTCCAGCGACAGGAAGGGCTCATGTCCCTCTCAGCCTGTGGACATGTGTCCTTCAGCCACTCTGGTATTCGAATCCTGGATTCCAGGCAGGCAGTGTTACCCTAGCGTGGCTCTGACACTGCCCTACACGTGAGAGCAGGCGGGGCCCATCACAGGAAGGAAAGTGAGATCCCACAAACCTGCAGACCTGGGTGCTTGTGAAAAGTCAAAACTTGATGGAAAGAGCAAGTAGGGTAAAGGTTAAAGGAAGGGGTGGGGGGGCGGAAGGCAGTGGCCGCTCTCAGAACTGTCCAGAGGCCCCTCGTCCCTGGCTTCAGCCCCGGCCCTGGTCAGTGGAATTCCAAACACAAGAAGCATCCAAGGGCCTGGGCCTTCTCAGAAGACAGAGCTCTGGGACAGTCCTCTCAAAGGCCAGATCTTACCTTGAATACTTTCTCCCTTTTATCTAAAGCAGTGATTCTCAACACAGGCAGAAAAGGGCCAGCTGACCCTTCGCCTGGGCGGATACATCAGAATCACCCAGGGGAGTTCTGCAAACGACTCCTGCCATCACCTCCCCATGCCGGACCCTACTATGCTGAGAGGCGGGCACAGTCCAGACTCCTGCCGGAACTTTCTAGTAAACCCTGGACAGGGTGTCCCTCCCCCACCTCGGTGTACTGTTGGCAGAGGGTGGATGTGAGAGCCGCTGACCTAGAGGCCACTCCGGAGGCAAACGCCACCGCAGGGGCTGCTCCTCAAACCACAGACCTCTGACATGCGAGGCCCTGCAGCAGGCACCCAGAGTTCACAGAGGCCCCCCACCCCTGGGGTGAGAGCAGTCTAAGTGTGAAGAAAACACAAGACACACAGGCAGACGCACAACAGCAATTAACAAGACAAGACACGTTTGCTAAGCCATGGCAGAAAAATGGTATAGACTAGGGTCGCAAACACAATCGTCTGCGGGGGCCGGATGGGCCCTGTAGGTGCGGGATCGGGGTGGGGAGGGCGTGGCCTGCCAAGACGCAGCAGCTGCTCCTCGGCGCCAGAGCAATGTCGCCACGCGGGAAAGCAGATCCAGCGTCCCAGGCCCTCTGGACTTCCAAGAGAAGCCAGAAGTTAGCACTGTTATGTGAAAAGAGTCTGATTTTTAAATGATGGCAATTAGTTTAAAAAAAAAAATTTTTTTTTTTTTTTTTTTTTTTTTTTTAATGAGGTATGGCTGTTTGCGACTTCTGGTGTAGACCATAAATGCTAGAGTGATTCAGGAGACGAAAGTGTTCACTGTTGGCTTCAGTTGTCAGAGAAGGCTTCTCAGAGAAGGGGAGCTTGGCGAAGGTCTTAGAAGACTGACAGGAATTAAATAGACCAGGAGGACATAGGCTGAGAAAAGACCAGGGATCCTGAGTCTGGGGATGGACACTTTATTCCACACTTGTGCACCAGGCGACAGGGGCACGGAGTAGAGTGGGACAGTGAGAATGAAGAGGAGGGCACAGCAGAGGGAAAAATGCACAGAACCCGGCCAGAGGGTATCAGAAAGGAAGGAAAAGATGGCTCCAAGGTTTGAAACCTGGATTGTTTGGAGAAAGGAGGTACCAAGGAGACAAGGGGGGAGGAAAGGCCAGCTGGTGTGGGGGAAGCATCAGTTTGCTTCTTGAGATGCGCTGAGTTTAAGGTGACAGCCAGTCATCAAAGGGAACTGACGCTGAGGCTGAGAGGATGGAGATGCAGGTGTGAGTGGAGGCCACCAAAATGAGGGGATTTTGAGAGAAAAGGTGGGAGGGAGGGAGGGAGAAGAACACAGGAGAAAGGACTGGATCTCAGGAAAGGCTTGACTTCTGAGGAGGGGACAGACATGAAGGAAACACAGCCTCAACAATGACAGAAAACAATCGAGTGAAACGAGGGGAAAAAATTGACAAGGAAGAGACGGCTCAAGCCACGTCAAATGCCAGAATCTAACAATCAGAATCATCCACCCATTGGGACTTGCAATGTTTCTTTGTCTGTTTGTTTTAATAGCAGAGTGATTGGGAGTAGAAACCAGACTGCAAAGTGTTAGGGGTGGGGAGGCGGTTAGAAAACGGAGGTGGCCGACGGAAATGAGTCATTCGAAGAACCTCCCAGGAAAACGAAGGAGAATGCAGTGAAACGGGGCATCACGCTGAGGATAGGCAGGTACCGAACTAAGGCCAGCCGACCGAGAGTGTGAGACCAGGGTGCGCAGGGCACGGGGCAGAGGGTCCAGTTTTTTTTTTTCCTACCGTAAGGACACTTTGAGTCTTTCTGAAAACAGAGAAGGAAGAGGAAGACAGAACTAAGACGAGAGGCAGATTTGAGGACAGGCAGAGGTGAAAAGGGTTGAATTCCAAGGCGTGGGTGAAGGCGGCAGCCTTAGAGAGAAAGAAGAATCTCATTTCCTTCACTGGCTGCTCCTCCTCACACACCAGCTTCCCTTGTTCCAGCCTAAACCTCTTCCCTGCCCCTGCCTGTTCCCCATGACTTTCTGACATACTTCTCTAGGGAAAATAGCCTTGGGTAAAAATAGAATGGGAGTTTAAAAAAGGGGGGCGTGGCGCTGCTTAAATCTTCTCATTTTGTGCCTGTTCGTCAACCTTTCCAAACCAGGCTTAAAGCCATTCAAAGGCTAGGATGATGATGTTTACTGTTGCGTCCTGTGCAGGGCCCCGCACACAGAAGGTACCCCGTAAATACAGGCTCCCGGTGCTCTGACCTGGGCCAGCAAGAGTCGGCCCCTTGCGAGGCTGACTGTTCGCCAGCAGCTTCATTCCTTTGCGCTCTGACTCAACCCCATTACCCACGAATTAGGAAATGGGATCACTTTGGAAAGCGAGGGCAGCTCGTCCTCTGAAGACTGGCCCAGCAAATCAGAGCCACCACACTCGAGATGGCTAAAGATCTGGCTAAGGGGTCAGTCAAGACATAGCATTTTCTTTTCTTTTTTTTTTGGTCGCGCTGTGTGGCATGCGGGATCTTAGTTCCCCGAGCAGGGATCAAACCTGCGCCCCCTGCAGTGGAAGCGCAGAGTCTTAACCACTGGACCGCCAGGGAAGTCCTAAATAGAATTTTCTGATTCCAAAATCTAAGGACTTTCAGGCACAAAGTCACACTCTGTTGGGATCGCCTGCAATTTAGGGGAGGAGGAGTGGTATTCTTGAGGGGCCAGTGTGCACGCACAGACATAACCAGCCCCCTACACACACATGCTCAGTCTCTTTCACAATCACAGAGTCATCACACTCAGCACCTGGCTTGATCCTCTTTCAGCTTGAGACCAGTGGTTCTGTCGGGGGCACCTGAGTTCCAAATGTCAGGACTATACCATAAGCAAAAGAGTATAACAGGTCCAAAGGTGACAGAGCAATGTCTGATCATTTACTGATCTCTGCTGATAGATGCTCTGATGGCAAATCAGAGAGAATTAGAATCAAAAGAGTTAATGTTCAGTCTAAAACTAAACATCAAAGGAAAGTTTGGTCCACTCGTAAGTTGAGGGTAGGATCTGCAATGTGCTTGAATATGGTGGGCAAAGTGAGCGCTGATGAGAACAAGATCGGAACGAGGTGGTCATGGTCTCACGATTCAATCACACTGATTATGTGCCTGATGATGCGGTATCAGGTACTGGCTTCTAAAATTCCTTTTGGGAAGTCCAAAATTTTTTTCATAGGATGTATGCTCTTGGAATCGCAGGGCTAGAATTAAGCCCTATGAAACAAATAACTGATTTGCGAAAAGATAATTAGAGGCTAGAATGTTTTGAGCCTATTTAGAAGATAGAAAAACAGATGCTTCCCCCAAAGGGTGCAGCTTTCTCTTCAACTGAAGATTTCAGAAGAACTGCAAATGTTCCATTAGTATGTTAATTTGCGTTTGGAAGAAATTAGAGAATGCAGCAAGGGAAGATGAAAGTGTGCTGGGAAATAGTGCCCGCCTAGGCAGAGAGGCTTTGCCCAAAGGAAATGCATGCAAAGGAGCTGAGTAAAGAAGAACAGAGGCAGAAGTGGCAGAGGCGAGAAGGAGGCATCAGGCCAGCACGCAGGTTACGTTACCTTGATGGGCTCGCAATTCGGGAAGGGCCTTTTCTAAGACTGCTAATGCTTTTCTATGGTAATCTGCTTGAGCTTCTAATAACTGAGAACAGACCCACATTCAAAAACAAAAGTAACGTTAGCATTGGATGGACACACACACAATGGCTGAGCAAAACCAAAAATGACATCTTTTGCAAAAAAGCTAAAATGACTCAACTTTAAAATGCTTTAACGTCTCGTCAGGGCAAAGTGCTTACCGTAACAAAAAATTTGCCGTACTCCCCTTCTTTGGCCATAAAATTGTACATATCCGCTGCAAGTTGATCCTGGGTAAGTGGAAGAGAAGATACGTCATTGAAGAAAAAAGAGGTGAAAGAAAATAGCATCTGTGAATTGATCTGTGAGCTCCTAGAGCAAACTGTAATGAAACAGCTGCAGATTAAATGTCCATCAACTCACTGTACAATCATACACAGGGATAATGAAAAGAATAATCAAGTTTATTATGGACTGACATGGAAAGATCTCCAAAGTTTATTATTAATATGCCTTGTTAAGAAGCAAAGCATAGAGCACTACTTCTGGTATGGTATGTTACTATCTGGGTAAAAAAGGGAGAGGAAATATTTTTATCACCATGTTTGTATAAAAATACCCCTAGGGAAAAAAGCAAGAACTTAGTAACAGTGGTTACCTGTTGGGAGCAGTGGAAATTAGGAGGAGGAGGAGGACAAGGGCAGAAGAAAGACTTTACTGTATACTGTTTTATACTTTTGACATTTGAACTAATGTAAATAAATTACTTACATAAGAATTAAATAATTAGCTTAAAACTGATAGACTGGGCAATTGGATATATCCTTATTTCCAATTTTCATATACATATACATATTCATATATACATATTTTTTTAATGTACTACCTTCTGTTTTGGATTGGCCTCTGTATCTGGGAAAGTAAGACATTTCCCTGAGAGTTCACAAATAAATATAGACCTGCTTTCATGAGGGTTTGAAGTTTGAGTTGATTCTCTGTGTGGTCCAGGAATCCTCAAACTGAGAAAGTTTCGTTTAAAATGGCTTGGTAATACTCTCTGGGAGACTCACTCCTAATCCCCAGAAGTCCCACAGATAAAGTCCCTCTTAAAATGAGCTCACAATACAAAACTGCAAAACAATCCACCATAAAGGAAACTCCCACCACTCTCATAGAGAACTTCAGAAAACAGAATTAACTAACACTTAAAATAAGTATATATAAATGATTAAAAACATCAAAAAATAAATACTAAAAGAATAATGCACTATCAAAAAAGGCAGACTTGAAGAATTAGAACTTTAAAATGAAAAATATAGTCAACAAAATTCAAAACTCAATGTTAATTAAACAGCAGATCAGACATAGCTAAAGACAGAATCAGTGAAACAGAACTTAGATCTCAGGAAATTACCCAGAAGTTAACATAAACAGAAAAGGAAATAGAAAATATTTTCATAAGTTTTTACCATTTGACTTTCTGACAAGCTGTGGTATGTAAGTTAAAAGAAGTCTCTCTTTTAACTTAGCCCATAATGCACCAGTTCAAACCCCCAAACTGCTAGACAAATTTATATCCAATAAGGAGCCACTAGCCAAGATCTAGGTTAGACCAGATATGAAGAAGACTGCTGCGTAAATGACACTGGCAAAACTACAACTCTTCTGAACAAGAATAAGCCAGTGCAAGACTTTTGTCAGAAGCATTTGTGTGATTATCATCTTTTTCAACGTAAAGGCTATGGCATGACTTTGTGAGTCCAGTATTAATTCTTACCCGCTATATTATTTTCAACAAGTCATTTTACTGCAGTTAACTGTCCAAGGTTTGCCATCATGAAAAGTGAATTATAGCATGACCTGAATAAACTAAAATATAGCAGTCTTAATGCTATCTGGTAGAATGTGGAGACCATTTTTGGAAAATGATGAATAATAAGAGGAGGAAAAGTCTCAGGCGATGATCTTAAGATTCACCAAAGACCTGTTTCTTTACCACCTCAAATAACATTTGGAATAAACATTTATCTTCGTAGATAGATGCATAGAGAATAACCACCTAGTCTGGAATTTAGATTATGAGATACAAATTTTTTTTTCTTCCAAATTAGAAGCCAACTGTCCTAGCAACATTTTAAAAATAATCCTTCCCTTCTCTATGGATATATGATGACCCCTTTACTATATATTCAACCCTTAAATATAACAGCATTCATTCTAGAAAACCTATACAATTCCATGGATCTATTTTTGTGCCTATTGCGCATTGTTTTAATTGCTGTAATTTTATATGTTTTTAAATAGTTTTTCTCCTTTTATTCTCCCATTCTTCATTTTAAATAAGCTTAGACGTTTTTGTCAAGTTTTAAAAAATATCCTACTTGAATTTCTTTTTAATTAATTAATTAATTATTTTTTGCTGCATTGGGTCTTCATTGCTGTGCGTGGGCTTTTTCTCTAGTTGCGGAGAATGGGGGCTACTCTTTGTTCCAGTGCATGGGCTTCTCATTGCAGTGGCTTCTCTTGTTGTGGAGCATGGGCTCTAGGCATGTGAGCTTCAGTAGTTGCGGCATGTGGGCTCAGTAGTTGTGGCTCGCGGGCTCTAGAGCGTAGGCTCAGTAGTTGTGGCACACGGGCTTAACTGCTCTGTGGCATGTGGAATCTTCCCGGACCAGGGCTCGAACCCGTGTCCCCTGCATTGGCAGGCGGATTCTTAACCACTGTGCCACCAGGGAAGTCCCTGAATTTTTTTTTTAAATAATGTTTTATTCTGAGTATAAAGTAATGTAGAGTCTTAGAAAATAAAGAAAGAAGGAAGAAGAAAATAAAACCTACCTTGAATATCATTCAGGGAATTCTAATAGGAATTATGTAAAACATTAAATAATTTGCAATATTTGACCTTTCATCCATCACTTGCAAAAACCAAAAGACTGATTTAAGTACATATTCATTAGGGAATTCTCCTACCTTGCACTGTTCTACTTTATTTCCAGCTTCATCCATCTCTTCCTTTAGGGTATCTATTTTTGATGGAAGCCCCTGAAAGTTGGTTCCTGAAGATTTGTGAGCCTGGTTCCATCTGCAAAGCACAGGCATAGCCATTATTTGAGAATCAGCTGTATATACTCAACCTTATGGAGTCAAGGACCTAATGGAGACAGACTCCTTCCCCAAAACTGATTCTACCTGGGACAGGTATCAGCACCTAGGATGGCAGCTTCTCTGGAGTTTATCCTTTCAGAATGGAAACGGGCAAAGGTGACACTGGCTTCCCGCTGTGATGGGACTCTGGTAGTGCTGCGAGTAGCTGTCTGCTCTGAGCAGAACTGGCCACGCCTTGTCCCATGCAAGCCCCACTGCTGCAAATCAATCCATGGAACCCCTTCCTCTACTGTCCAATCTTGGGCTCTTTCCCATCAAACACCCCCTTGTTCTCTTGCTTTGATCTAGAATGTTCCCTGTGCCACTGGGGGTCAGTTGCTGCTCTTCAGGACCCCTTATAACACCGCCTACTACCATCCTGACCTGTGATTACTTTCAGTTAAGTGAAAGCCAGAACTTCAGTCATGGAGCTAGTAATTGATAGCTGTGAAAGCATGTTAAGAATTAAAATCATTTGTAAGGATTAATACTAGCATCTACAGCAAATCTGAAGCATAATGTGGAATGTTTATATTCCCTTCATAAATAAGTCAAAAGGACCCCCTCCCCCAAAATTATACTATAGCAATAGTCGGGGGAAGTGCATGGGGAATAATAATCTAAAACAATTTCTATTTGGTTTTCAAGTGTGTTTTGACCTTCTGTTTAAATACAGACATGCCTGCTATGGCAGAAAGTTCTAGCACTTTATTTATTTATCTTTCTTAAAGCCTTTACCTTTCAGACATGGCAGAAAAATCTTACAGGTACACATGAAAGAGTAATACATGATCACAGTTGAAAGTGAAGACAATCTAGTCAGAAAGATTTTACTCTTGTCAGCTAATGTTGAAGCTGAAGTTCTGACTATGACAGGCTGCAGGGCTGAAAGGAATGGTAATTAGTACTCTTTGCCTTCTTTTTCTCCCTCTCTTTCAAAAGAATCCACACCAACCTCCTCATAATCCTTCTCAAGGGCAGCCATATCCTCACAGGCCTCAGAAAACTCTCCTTCCTCCATGCCCTCACCCACGTACCAAAGGCACGCTTGGCATACATCAGGTCAAACTTGTGGTCCAGGCGAGCCCAGGCCTCAGCGATGGCTGTGGTGTTGCTCAGCATGCACACAGCTTGCTGTACTTTGGCCAGGTCTCCACCAGTGGGAGGCTGGTAATTAGTGCCAACTTTGAAGCCAGCGGGGCACCAGTCCACAAACTGGATGCTGCGCTTGGTCTTGACGGTGGCAGTGGCAGCACTGACATCTTTGGGAACCACGTCGCCACGGTACAACAGGCAGCAAGCCATGTATTTACCATGGCGAGGGTCGCATTTCACCATCTGGTTGGCTGGCTCAAAGCAAGCACTGGTGATCTCTGCTACAGAAAGCTGTTCATGGTAGGCTTTCGCAGCAGAGATGACAGGGGCATATGTGGCCAGAGGGCAGTGGATGTGGGGACAGGGCACCAGGTCGGTCTGGAATTCTGTCAGATCAACATTCAGGGCTCCATCACATCTCAGGGAAGCAGTGATGGAGGACACTCTCTGGCTAATAAGGCGGTTAAGATTCGGGTAGGTTGGGCGCTCAGTATCGAGGTTTCTACAACTGATGTCACAGATGGCCTCATTGTCTACCATGAAGGCACAATCAGAGTGCTCCAGGGCGGTGTGGGCGGTGAGGATGGAGCTGTAGGGCTCAACTACAGCTGTGGAAACCTGGGGGGCTGGGTAAATGGAGAACTCCAGCTTGGACTTCTTGCCATAATCGACAGAGAGACGTTCCATCAGCAGGAAGGTGAACCCGGAACCAGTTCCCGCACCAAAGCTGTGGAAAACCAAGAAGCCCTGAAGACCTGTGCACTGGTCAGCCAGTTTGCGAATTCGGTCCAAGACGGGGTCAATGATCTCCTTGCCAGTGGTGTAGTGACCTCGGGCATGGTTAATGGCAGCATCTTCCTTGCCTGTGACGAGCTGCTCAGGGTGGAAGAGCTGGCAGCAGGTGCCAGTGCGAACTCCATCCATGACCGTGGGTTCCAGGTCTACAAACACTGCCCTGGGCACATGCTTGCCAGCGCCTGTCTCACTGAAGAAGGTGTTGAAGGAGTCATCTCCTCCCCCAGTAGTCTTGTCACTTGGCATCTGGCCATCGGGCTGGATGCCGTGTTCCAGGCAGTAGAGCTCCCAGCAGGCACTGCCGATCTGGACACCAGCCTGGCCAACATGGATGGAGATGCACTTATGCATGGTGGCTATGGGTCAGCAGACGCAGGCAACAGGAGTAGACACCGGGTCCTGGTTACCGTCCTCAACAAGCTAAGAGTCGAGGTAAGTGACGCACTCTCTAGCACTTTAAATTTAAACATGGATATTACATAGATGCAGCATGAAAGCCCATGTTAGCAACTTATCAAGCTTCCCAGATGACTGCATTGCCCCCAGAATGCTCTGCCCTGCCCTCTTTCACGTTCCTGTTGTGATGCACTTCCCCACAGCAAGGCTTCAGTAAATCTGCTGAAGCAAAGCTGGCGATGGAAAGAGCATGGACTTCGGAGTCTGACAGGCTGAAGTCTGAAGCTCGGTTCTACCTTCGTTAGCTGTGTGACCTTTGGCGATGGCCTCACCTCTCTGTGCCTCAGGTTGTCTCATCTGTCGAACTAAGGAAACAAATACCATCTGCCCGGCAGAGCTGTCATGAGCAGCAGAAGAGAGAATAAATATGTATATGCCTGTGTGTGAATATGATGGATTCCCACTTAATGTTAGCTATTACCATTTTCCTCCAGGGAAAAGCCACAGGAATAAGTAAAAATAAAGAAAAAATATTGATCTGTTTCAGTTTCTCTAATACCTACTTTGATTAGTTAAGTGAACAGGACCGTGAATGCAGGACCAAGAATCAGTGCTGAAATCTCCTCTGGGATACATGTGCCGCAGACGTAAGATTCCTGGCAGGTTGGCATCTATAATATCGCTCAACCAACTCCAGCAAGAGCGCATTCACGGCCTTGTTTAATTAACCATTAGAACATTTTTCCTTATCTTCAGCAAAAATCTACCACAGGGGGGCCTGCACGCCCTGATCCTGGTTCTGGCTACAGGGCTCTAATCACACGTGTGCGTGTGACAAGGAGACGGCAGACTCTGCGTTCAGAATCCTAGCCCTGCCATTTATTATGTCTAAGATGCAAAGCAAGTCATAGACACGCCATGTGCAGGTGCCTCCAGTGTCTGTACAACAAGTCTCCTCTCAAAGTAGGGGGTGTCACATAACCTCCTAACCTCTGTCCCCTCCAACTCTCACTGAAGGGCCTCTGCACTTAGTGTCCAGCACGGAGCCTGACCCACAGCGAGCACCTACTCGATGTCTGCTGAAAACACAAGTGGGCAAATGAATAGGGATTGCTGGGAGAATCGAAAAAGCTGACATATCACATACGTAGTCTGATATCTGGCACGTGGCAAGTGTCCAGTAAGTGGTGGCAATTATCATGTTCACCATGTGCTAATTCCTAGATGTCCCTCTTATCATCTCAACTTTTCTTAAATCAGGACATGTCTTACCAATTGATTTGTACACTTAAGAAAGTGGTGTTCCTATTTCATTTCCCCCCCAAAATCGGATATTAAATCACTGGTGCATCTGACACTCAACGGCATTTTAGAAACAAGGAAATCTGCAATAAAAGCATCTGACATGGGGCTTCCCTGGTGGCGCAGTGGTTAAGAATCTGCCTGCCAATGCAGGGGACACGGGTTCAAGCCCTGGTCCAGGAAGATCCCACATGCCACGGAGCAACTGAGCCCGTGCGCCACAACTACTGAGCCTGTGCTCCGCAACAAGAGAAGCCACCGCAATGAGAAGCCCAAGCACCACAACCAAGAGTAGCCCCTGCTCACTACAATTAGAGAGATCCCACGCGCAGCAACGAAGACCCAACGCAGCCAAAATAAAAGCATCTGACAGCATTTACAGAAAGTCAGTGAATGATCTCTGTATCTCCATTTATTTGCCAAACAGAAGTAATCATGTCTACTTCACAAGAGTGCAATGAGGATTAAAAGAGTTAACGAAGCAGGGCTCAGCAAAGCCACTTGCTTTTGTAAATAAAGTTTTATTCGAACACAGACTTGCTCATTCATTTATGTATTGCCCAGGGCTACTTTTATGCTACAACAGCTGAGCTGAGTAGTTGGAACAGGAGCATCTGGGTTGCAAAGCTGAAAATATTTAGTATCTGGCCCTTTACAGAACAAGTCTGTCAACCCTTGTATAAGGTATGGGAAAGGATGGGGCCCGTGGCAGCCACTTCCCTACTCCTCTCATATGAGTCATTGATACAAACGCCCTCACGGATGGAGCTGAGGCTGGAGCCCAGCCACGGAGCACTACAGACGGGTCATCCGACATCAGCCCTCTGGGATGGCTACTAGGTTTTACTTAGTTCCTCCCTGTTGAGCACAGCATTTCTTGGTTGTGAAAAACGATCCTAACCACACAGGTGTTTTTGACACAGTGGGACGCTTAGCAGCTGCTAAGATCACAGATCTATTTATTCCTACACTCCACTACTCCAAGGACAACGCTCTTAGAACTGTCTGCCACCGTCTCTTCTCCCCAGAATACACTTACTTAGGTGTTTTTTTTTTCCCTGTCTCCTTTCACTGTTGGTTGACTAAGAACAGGGTGTTCTAACATCATCCCGCTGCCACGCTGGGGAGAATGAGGCCTGAAAGCAGGTGTAAGTAGGCTGTGACTCAGTCTGTGAGTCAAGTGTGTGAATCTGTGACGACTTCTGTTTTGTGCACCCAGTGGTCTTTATCCGTGTTGAGGAGGGGGATGGTTGCTGGGGATGTGACAGAAAACCACATTATTGGTTATTTTTCACAGCTTTATCTTACCTGGCTCTGACCGAGTCCCAGTCTAAAACCAATTTGGCGAGCTGCTTCCTCTGTTTCTGGATGTTAGGAATCTCTACCTGGAAAGAAGAACACACCACATATGAAATGGGACGAGCTTCGGGGTTTTCAGTTTAACCCCTGAAAGTGCAATCTTTATTTACCATTTTTTTTTTCTCTTAGGCAAAGGATTTTGCACCCTCAACTTACTCCCCTTATTTCCAAAAATGAAGTGTATGCCAAAGCCACTGATTATTGTTAAAGTTTCAGACACAGGCGAACCATTCCCCACCCATCCCCCGCCAAAGCACCCACCTCTGCTATGCCGTACAGAGGGTCCACGATCTCCTTCTCGACAAAGACTTCATGCTGAGAGAGTTCCAGGGCCAGTTGATTCTCAGCATCTCCACACGTCTCCAGCATCTTCCTTTAAAAACGAGATGCCCAGCAACAAACATACGTCCATTAAATCTGGCACCAGATTCCCACACTGAGCCAGCTCTGCTCTCCATACGATGGGAACGCATTAGGGCGCTATACAATAGAGCCTTAAAAGTACTATAAACTTAGGGCGTGAGTCCACAGACTTGTGCTTTAAAATGAACAAGACTATCTCAGGTATACTTTGTGTGTACGCGTGCGGGATGTGTGTAAACAGGGAGGTGAGAACTCACTGAAAGATTAGGTCCTCTGGTCAGGTGAAAAGCAAGTATTCTCAAAAGTACCCTGAAAATCTTCTAAATCATATGTAACGTTTATTATACTATACTGTTTTCTGTCTGCTAGTAAGTCCGGCCTAGGCAGTGTCCTTCAAAGAACGACAGAGCGTTGTAGGTCGTGGAGCATGGCAGACCCTGGGAAATGGGCTGAAAAGTCCAAAGGCCATATCCAGCTGGGAAAGGAGGGCCCATGTTACAGCAGGAGAGAGCAGACAGGATCAAAGGACACTGGCCTTGTAGAGAAGCAAGTAGAAGGAAAGGTCAACCTTCCCTCTTACAATGAAAACAGCTTTATTATTAGATTTTTAAACTTATTTATCTAATACATGCTCATTGTAAAAAAAAAAAAAAAAAATCCACATAATTCAGAAAAGGCACTATTTTGAGACAACCTCCACTGACATTACAGTGATCATCTTTAAAAGAAGTGACTCTTAAGGACTAGATGGGACTGGTCGGGGCTTATAAATCTGAGTCAACACCTGGACCAGGGAAGGGACTGAGTTCTTTATATCCAAGCTCAGCAGATTAAATAATTGACCTTATCAATTACTTTTGTTATTGGCCCTTTGTATCATCCATCCTTGCTTCTACTAAAAGGAAGATTCTCTAGCATCCCAGTGGCCTCCCACGGGGCCTCAGCCTCTGGTCACACATGTGGCTGCCATGTATACCACCCAGCCATCCACCTCCACCAACCCACAGGGCGCATGGCTCTCTTTCTGAAATTGCCCAACTCTTACCCCAGGAGAGAGTCTTCTAGCTGAGTTGATGCTTCTTGCATATTCTGAGCGAGAGCTGTCAGAGGGAGTTTTTTCTGGAAGGCAGAAGACAATGCATTTTTTTTTTCATTATAATTGACACCCATTCTCAATTACCTTCTTCAGATCATCAGTCACTGGTTTCTCCTCCAGGTAAACTGCACAGGTAAGAGATATCCTGTCTGGGTTCAGGTTCTGGTCTCAAAGGTATGAGTTGTGTGACTTAATCTCTGTGTCAGTTTCCTCATGCCTGGAAATTAGGGATAACAGTGAGAGGGTCCTAGGGCTGTCCGTTAACTAAAGGAGATATTCAAGGTCAAGTACCCCAAGTAAATGTATCACGTAACACTTACCGAGTACATGATAAGTAGTAAGTGTTAGCTGCTATTATTACTGTTGTCGTTGCTATTACTATAATTACTATAATCAAGAGCATACTATGACCCAGGCACTGGGGACATAAGACATACACCGTGCTCTCTGATTATCATGACAAATAAATGCAATGAAGTGCTCAATTTTAAAAACTTTTGCTAGAATACTCATTCTTAAACTGGCTCTTAAATTGGCTGGAATCATAAAGATTTAGCTTTCGTTAAAGATCTGAAAATATCTAGCTAAATATACAAAAAATTTAAAAAAAAAATTTAAGCACCAAGTCACTCATTTTCCTATCAGAGATTTGTTTTTCAGCTGGAAATGACCATAAGGATCATCTGATTAATGTTCTAATTGTGCAGCTGGGGAATGTGAAGTCCAGGGGGATTACATGGCCTGGCCAGGCACCCTGGTGAGGGTGCAGAGCTAGACCTCGGTGCTAAAAGCCCAAGCCCCGGTTCAGGGTCTGTCCAGGACTAGCTAATGGCTTATCTCAGAATATAGGCAGAAGAGGCCTGGAAAGTAGCAAGTGGGTTGGTTATAACACCACGATCTGCTAACGAAAAACGCTTTCATTGCTGCGGTACCCCATGTAATTTTGCCTTCCCAGTAGAAAGGGAACTGATGTCAAAGACCTGGGGTCCACCTTGCCGTGGCATTGCTCTGCCTTGACCTCGGGCATGTCACCTGCCTTTCCTGCCTTCAAAGGGCTCCACCTGTTACACTTCTAGAATATCTCTGGAAGGCTGTACAAGAAACTGCTATTACTGGTGGTCCTGGAGAGGGGAACTGGGTGCCCAGGGAACAGGGCTGGGAGAGACCTCATGTTACGTTCTTTTGTGTATTATGGATTTTGATCATGTAGATGGACAGCCCATTCAAAATGGTACAAAGAAATTTAAAAATAAGTAATGAACAAATATATTTACCCATCTCTCCTCCCCCTCAGATTATGTTCAAATAAATAAGTAACAGGCTTCATCTGCCCCACAAGGAGACGTTCCCAGCTTCCACATTAATAGACCAGGAAGATATGAGAAAATGGGCAGTGCGCTTTGATCAAAATAGAGGATAATTCATACCTTTTACTTATGCTGCCTTTCTAAGGGAATTTAATGTAGGATAAGTGCAGTAATCAAGAGAAATATACTTTGTGCAACTCTGGAGCTCTATGGGAAAAAAGAATCATAAAGAGAGGAGTTTACTTTGACAAGTATCATGCAAGTGCCCAGCTGTAACTAACCTGTGGTCTCCATGCCCTGACTCCAAAGCATCAACAATCCTGGTTCCCGATGTACAGAAACAAGGACATTCTGCTCATTTAACATTTGAGCTGATTAATGAACATGCTGTCTACCAAAATCAAACTCCTCCAAGGAGAGGGCTGAGGGCCTCCTAATTTATAAAAGGCATGCCAGCTGCACGAAAAGAAATAATTCCAGGTCTGATATGAACCACAGCATAAGCTATGCCATGTCAACAGTTTGGGCTGAGAAGGCCACCCGCCCTGTCTCTCTTCCCTCCAATTCTTGCCTCTTCACACGCATGGGAGCTTCTGGTGGGGCCTTTGCAAGGCTCTTCCTGTATTTTCTAGAGCACGAGAGACTGCCGACCTCTCGTGGTCACCTATCATCTATCGGTTCCATGGCGACTCTTCTTCCCACGTGCAGAGCGTAGACAACCTCTGAGCCCTGTCTTGGGCACTTTGGTTTGAGGCTGGAAAAGGAAGCCTAAGGCATTAGGTTTTAGAAATGAGGGAGAGGCACCTTTGCCCCTGTTGCCTGGAATAGGCCCATCACCTGCCACTCATTTTCCTCCTTTACAGCTAGGCCACCACCTTCTCCAGGAAGCCTCCCTTGACTACCCCTCTCCTCCTCTGGTGCCCATTCTTGGTCCTCCCATAACACCCTGTGCATATTTTGTTTAGTATATTGTTTTTATAATTATCCATTTGTGGAGGAAGCCTCCCCCACCAGGCTATGAGCACTTTTTAAGGGAGACACTACATCTAATTCATTTTATAGCTCTAGCACTTGTACATAGTAGATGTTTGATAAATACTTAATTTGTTTGTTTTTAATGAATTTATGTGACACCTGGGCTGTGTTTCAAAGCAGACCAAAGGAACAACAAGACAATCTGAGTGAATGACAATGGCCTACAGCATGAATGGGAGGAAGCGGGAGATACTGAGACTGATAAGGGAAATGTGATCAGATTATGAAGGGCTTAAGTCATCTAAAGTGCTTGGACTTTAGGATATTTTGTACAGCACAGAGAATATGGCCAATATTTTACAATAACTTTAAATGGAGTGTAATCTATAAAAATACTGACTCATGATGGTGTACACCTGAAACTAATATAATATTGTAAGTCCACTATACTTCAATTAAAAAAAAAACAACAAAAAAAAAGCTTCGATTTTAACCCAGGTAATGGGAACCAGCCATCGTCCCTGCCAGAGCATCACTGGTATTATGGGATGCTTCCTTATGTGGAACTAGCCCTCCAGGCATCTTGGTCCCCACCCTCCAAATGCCAGTGGTGTCCCCCAGACCTTATGGCAACCAAAAAAGTCTCCACACATTTCCAAATATCCCCAGGACTGTAATTCTGGTCCCTGTTGAGAACAACTAAGCTTAAGATTTTTTTTTTTTTTTAGACAGAAGGATGACAGGATCAATTTGTATTTCAAGAAACCATCTCTGGTTATCAGGTTGAAGAAAGGCTGGAAAAAAAGGAAATCAGAGGCAGGAAATGTAGCTCAAGAGGTGACTGCAACAGTCCAGATAATGAGAGGTAATCGGGTCTTGCATTAAGGCGAAGGTGGTAAAGATGGAGCAGAGGTGAGAAATTCAAGAAATAGTCACAAGGAGAATCACAGGACTTGCTAATCAAGCAGCAATGGGAGGTTGAGGATAAGACAAAAGGGAGGGCTTCCCTGGTGGCTCAGTGGTTAAGAATCCGCCTGCCAATGCAGGGGACACGGGTTCGAGCCCTGGTCTGGGAAGATCCTACATGGTGTGGAGCAACTAAGCCCGTGAGCCACAACTACTGAGCCTGTACTCTACAGCCCACGAGCCACAACTACTGAGCCCGCATGCCACAACTACTGAAGCCCACGCGCCTAGAGCCCGTGCTCCGCAACAAGAGAAGCCACCACAATAAGCCCACACGCTGCAACTAGAGAGCGCCTGCATGCAGCAATGAAGACGCAACACAGCCAAAAATAATAAATAAATAAATATATTAAAAAACAAAACAAACACATGCCCTTCACTCTTAAAAAAAAAAAAAAAAGATAACCTAGCTTGCATACTAGGGTGGATAGAATCCAAGAGTCAACAAAGAAGGAAGAACTGGCTATGCGTGCTAAAACAGACAACTGGGGGAGGAAGTTTTTTGCTTCGTTGAAAATGGTTTACAAGTGTCTGAATAAACACATTAGTTAGGCGCCATGAGAAGAGAGGAGGCGGCCCAAGGAATGTGATGGCGAGAATAAGGAGATGAAGGGCAGAAGCTTAGGAAACAATATTAAAAGGGCAGGCAGAGCAGAAGCCATGGCAAGAGAATGCAAAGGGGCAGAGGGGGCAGGACCAGTGGATTGGGCCTGGTTCTGATGGGCAGGAACTGCAGCAAGCATTCCTGGAATCGGAGGTGTATGCACACTTCTGCTCCTTTGATATACTCCGCTGCGGAAACTATGTGTTGTGCAAGAGAGGAGTAACCCTGTTGTCAAGTTGGCCAGAAATGTGTGTAGGAAATATAAAAGGAGGGTGACACAGATCATCTGCACACCAGCTCTTCCTTGTGAGACATCTAGTGGCAAATAAAACAATATGGGATGGGCTTCCCTGGTGGCGCAGTGGTTAAGAATCCGCCTGCCAATGCAGAGGACATGGGTTCAAGCCCTGGTCCGGGAAGATCCCACATGCCGCGGAGCAACTAAGCCTGTGTGCCCCAACTACTGAGCCCGCGCTCTAGAGTCCATGAGCCACAACTACTGAGCCCGTGTGCCACAACTACTGAAGCCCACGTGCCTAGAGCCCGTGCTCCGCAACAAGTGAAGCCACTGCAATGAGACGCCCATGCGCCGCAACTAGAGAAAGCCTGCGTGCAGCAACGAAGATCCAATGCAGCCAAAAATAAATGAATTAAAAAAAACAAAAAAAAAAAAACAATATGGGAAATCATAGCTTCCCTGTGTGCCATGGAAACTCCCACCTTAATGTTATATGGGCTTCTAAGGGTCAGGGTATGCTCGTAAGCTGGGAACTCGTAAAACTAAGGGCGGAACTGCCTGATGAACAAAGCTGCTGTGCTCTGCTGGTGGGACACGGGGACCTGGACGCTCTGAACGTACCCTGGAGTAGACATTTGATTGTTTCCTAGAGCCCATCCTTCCTGAGTCCTCCTAAGGACCTATCCTGGTCTCAATGGAGCCTATGAGCTGGAGGTAGGACCACAGCCCATGCTCTGGGGTGAGCTGTGATTAGCTTAAGCCAACCAGCACATCCTGTCTCCTCGCCCAACCTCATCCCTCCCCGCGGTAACTGGTTGGGGGTCGTGGGAGGGGTTTGTTCAGTAATGGAGAATGTGACTCAACACAGATCAATGCAATGGGAAGGGATTTCTACCTGCCAACGGTATGGAAAAAAGAAGTCTTCTCACTCCATTAAGAAAAACTACTGGAAGAGACGCTCTCTATTCCTGCTGGACATGCACAAGGAAGTAGGTAGCCCATGGGAGCTGCTGGTAGCCAGCTTGCAACCGTGTGGGATAAGGCAGACACTGAAGAAGGCCGAGGGGAGAGAAGGAGAGAAGGAAAGAAACTGGGGTCCTGGTTACATCACCGAAAGGCTAGTCCAAGCTTTACCTAGAGTCCATCCTGACTACTGGACTTTTCAGTTAGTAAGCCAATAAATTCTTTCTCAGTCAATTTAAGAGAGGCTTTCAGCTTTCTGCCATCAGAGGATTCCTAACTGATGTGTCCATTCTCTTATGATGACAGATCTCTAAAAGCACCTGGAGAGAATTCAGTGAGAATACGGCTTTCAGCTCAGGGATGTCTTAAGCACAAAAGAATGCTATGATAAGGCCGGTGTCGTGAACGTGAATGGCGATACAAGGTACAGGTCTGCAGGCAAATCTGCTGACGCTGCTTGGGAAAAATCGACTGATGGAGGGAGAAAAGCCTCTCAGAGACGCGAGAACCACGGCTCCAAGTCCCACCCGGTACTCACGTGTCTCCTCTCGGCATCGGTGCCATGCTGCCCCTGGAAGCAGGCCACCAGGCGCTTGTGGGAATGGTGACACATGGAGCGCACTGTGTCCAAGCGCCGCTCGATCTGACAACACAAAGACAGACGAGCCGTTGGCAAGGCTCAAGAACCAACTCAGCCTCTTCCTCCTGCGGTGTTTGCATGCAGGCAGGAAAAAGCATCCCGCCGTTGAATTTTTCAGCTCTTGGATGTAAATGGAAATGGTTCCCGTGCAGCTACACCAGGGTTTCTCACTATTGATAAGTGGGCTGGAGAATTCTGGGTTGTGGGCAGCTGTCCCGTGCATTATCAGTAGGTTTACCATCATTTCTGGTCTACACCCACTAGATGCCAGTAGCACCCAACTCCCCTCTTCGTGACAACCAAGACTGCCCCCAGACATTGTCAAATATCCCCCCAGAGGGCAAAATCACCCCTAGTTGAGAACCAGAGTTTTCAGATCCCTTAAAGGCTATGTTCAGGGGTAGGGGACAGTCCTGACTAGAACTTGCTATCAGATAAGTGGTGACAAACTCACACATTACAGCACCAGCAAAGCCCCGGGTGCAACCAGCAGAACTGCAAATGAACAGCCTAAGCCCAGCCTCAGGCCCAAGGCCAAGTGGGAAAGCCACAGGGACATTCAGCTCTCTCCTGCACATGGCAATGGAGCCTTCCACACATGGTACAAGAGACAGAAGAATCAAAAAACATGTTCCACAACTAAAACTCAAGATCAATGTTTTCAAAATTATTCCTTATTGGGCTTGGGGTGGTTTTTTTGTTTTTTTGTTTTTAAATAATAAACCTCTAAAGCAGAATGGACAGCCAGCAGTAAGAAACACTGACTTAGGGGGCCCACACATCATGATTAGCTTCCCAAAATATTATTGCCAGGATATGGCTGTTTATGGCAAAGAGAGCTGCTTTTTACAGGAAGGAATGCCAAAAATGTGTATTCTGATGACTCATTAAGAATGAGGGCAGGCCCTTAGGGATGCTTTCTATTTTAAAGAAAAATCAACAAGTTCAAAGCAGAATACATTTTTACCCCAAAACATTTTACCCAATGAGATGGTTTTGTGCCTCTTTCTCAAGCAGCCCTTCTTCAGATCCAAGGCCCCATCCCAGGACCCCGATCTGCAGCCACATTTATTTAGGGCCAGATGCCACATTATTTGCCTCCGATTCTAAGACATTGGAAAACTAATACACGTTCTTCATTTGCCACAAAAGCAGGGGGGGGAAGAAAAACCCAAAAACTCCATTTCACTTGATTCCAATTTCCACTAGAATGTAAAGTCCAAAGGGATAGGGCCTTGGTCTGTTTTGTTCACAGATTTATCCCAAGTGCCTAGATCACTGCCCGGCCCACAAATGGAAGGTAATATTTGTTGAAAGAACAAGTATATATTGTATATACCCTGTACAAGGTATTAGAAAAACAACAGTAAATAAATTGTGGTTCCCACCCTCCTGGGATTCACAGCCTCCTGGGGAAACTCCATACAAACAAGATAAAAAGGCAGCCTCTTGAACTGCTCTACCAGAGATCTAAGAAAAGAGGCAGCAGAAAGAGCAAATTAAGGGAAGTCTCACATCAGAAACAAAATAATCTCTGTGGCTTGTAACAGTGGTAATCACATCAACAAATCACTAATATAATATTTAGCCCTCACTACGTGACGGGCCCCACTCCCAGTGCTAACCATGTTTAACCCATGAACCCCTCCTAACAAACCCATGCGGTGATACAGTGATTACCTTCCTTTTAGAGAAGTGGAAACTGAGGCAGAGGGAGGTTAAGTGAATTCCCGAGGCCACCGAGCTAGTCAGGGGCAGACCTGGGATGGGAATCCAGGTGGCTGGTCACCAGACCCAGCACTCAGCACTTTGAACCATTACACGCCTTCTTTACGGTTAAAAAAACCCCCAGAAATCAGAGCAGGAAAACAATTGCCGCAGACGTGGAATATCTGTGCTACAAAATAAGGAGTTCCTATATCCTGTGACAAACCATAATGGAAAAGAATATGAAAAAGAATGTACATATGTGTATAACTGAATCACTTTGCTGTACAGCAGAAATTAACACAGCATTGTAAATCAACTATACTTCAATAAAATAAATTAAAAAAAAAAAAGGGGGTTCCTAGAAACTAGCAAACTCCTTGGGCCCCAGCGGACGTTTGGGCAAAGGGACAAGCACAGACGGTCACTGTCTGAGTCCCGTGCGATCTCTGCCATCCTCTACCTGCCTGCAAGGTCTCTGGCCTCCCTGCAGGGCTTAAAGGATGAAATGGAATGACGTATATCACTGATGTGGGATGTAGGAGGGAGAATGCTGACAGGAAAACCTAGTGTAACCGTACCAAATAATATTTCTAAAATCCTGAAAATGGATTCGAAATATCTGATAAAAACCAGTGAGGAAATAGTGTTAAGAATCTGATTCTTGAACTATAATATTGTACATCAATTATGCCTTAATAAAAAAAATTTTTTAAAGATTATGATTCTTTAATAAATCTTTTTTTGAAAAAACCCTTCTAATCCTTGATAAAAACTTCTAGTCCTCAAAAGTAGAAAAAAAAAAAAAGTGCTCTTAAAATCTTCTACCTGCAGAAGACTGTCATAATTTAGAAGGCTGTTTTGGCATGGTGGGGCAGAAACAGCTTTTTTTAAAATTATGCAGTTCCTTCTCTGCATGGGAAGAGACAGAAGGTCACCTGGGAGCAGATCTCTGGTCTCCAGGGACTCGCTGGAGTGCACCAGAGGCAGGTGATGGAAATGAGAGGCGAGGAGACAGGTGCAGAAGGGGTCCTGTCCTTCACAAAGTATTTGGTGTGGGTGGGGATGGAGTGGGGCTGGGTAAAGTGATGTGTACAAAGGGTCCAGGCCCTCCTGGGAGAAACTCCCAGCCCCAAAGTTAGGGAAACGTGTTGAGAAATGGCGTGGAGTGGCCCTGGCTAAGGTCCCCAGCAGGAAACGCCCCTCCCTACGGAAAGGAAAGTCTGGCCCGTTGGTGTGAGGCCACCCTAGGGCCCCCCGGGGGGTTCTGAGATCTGGTCACTGTCACTGAGACTCTGAGTCCTTCAGGACCCAACTTAGGTCGGTTTTAGGGAAGAAGCATAAAAAGGAGCAAAAAACCCGAAGTCTAGGTTGGAGCCAGTGGGGCCACTGCCGCAGCTGGCGGAGCCTGTCCCCTCAAGGGCACCAGCGCAGCAGCCTGCCCAGGACGCATGGCCAGGCCACAGCGCCAGTGGACCGCCGGGGCCAGCCAGGCTCCTCCCCCGTGCCCACGCCAGCACCTGGCACTTGAACGCAGGACTAGCTCCATCTGAACTTCATAACATGACACCAAAGTTTCAGATCCCGTTTTGATCACCGCACAACTCAACTGCTTTTCTTTCCTGCTCAAAACCATGCTAATCACGCTAACTCTGTTTCAGGCAAAAACCAAAAAAAACCCAAAGAACCATAAGCTTCAGTTCTTCCTATGGGTTTTTGTTGCTGTTGTTGTTTAAACAGAGCACTTTTAAAAGTCTTTCTTTTGTTACCTGTAACAGATCTTCACTGAGGACTTCTGTTTTCTCGGCTCTGTGGGAAAAATGAAAAGTTCAAAATTAGACATTCAGAAATAAAAGGCAACTCATGAAACTGAGTAATTACTGTCCTGGAGTTTAAAACAAAACAGGCAGAAATGAATGATCACAAGGGGACAAATTTTACCAATTTTTATATCAGAGGGCAACTTAAGCAAAAACCAAAGAAAAAAAACAAATGAGGGGCTTCCCTGTTAGCACAGTGGTTAAGAATCCACCTGCCAATGCAGGAGACACGGGTTCAAGCCCTGGTCCGGGAAGATCCCACATGCTGCGGAGCAACTAAGCCCATGTGCCACAACTACTGAGCCTGCGCTCTAGAGCCTGCGAGCCACAACTACTGAGCCTGTGCGCTGCAACTACTGAAGCCCGCGTGCCCTAGAGCCCATGCTGCGCAACAAGAGAAGCCCGCGCACCACAGCGAAGAGTAGCCCCCGCTCTCCGCAACTAGAGAAAGCTGCGTGCAGCAACAAAGACCCAACACAGCCAAAAATAAATAAACAAATGAACTTACTAAAAAAAAAAACAAAAACAAATGAAAGTTTGAAGAGAATAGCACCCCAAAACAAGAACAAATGATTGAGACCAGTGGTTCTCAAACTTGGGCATGCACAGACCCACCAGGGGGTTGGGGGAGGATGTGTTATCTTAAAATGCCATTTTCCTGATCTCATCTCAAGAGTTTATAATTCCGTAGGTCTGGAGTGAGACCCTGCATTTTTTTTTTGAATTTTATTTAATTTATTTTTTATACAGCAGGTTCTTATTAGTCATCCATTTTATACACATCAGTGTATACATGTCAATCCCAATCGCCCAATTCATCCCACCGCCGCCGCTTTCCCCCTTGGTGTCCATACATTTGTTCTCTACATCTGTGTCTCAACTTCTGCCCTGCAAACCAGTTCATCTGTACCATTTTTCTACGTTCTACATATATGCGTTAATATATGATATTTGTTTTTCTCTTTCTGACTTCACTCTGTATGACGGTCTCTAGATCCATCCACATCTCTACAAATGACCCAATTTCGTTCCTTTTTATGGCTGAGTAATATTCCATTGTATATATGTGCCACATCTTCTTTATCCATTCGTCTGTCGATGGGCATTTAGGTTGCTTCCATGACCTGGCTATTGTAAATAGTGCTGCAATGAACATTGGGGTGCATGTGTCTTTTTGAATTATAGTTTTCTCTGGGTATATGCCCAGTAGTGGGATTGCTGGGTCATATGGTAGTTCTATTTTTAGTTTTTTAAGGAACCTCCACACTGTTCTCCATAGTGGCTGTATCAATTTACATTCCCACCAACAGTGCAAGAGTGTTCCCTTTTCTCCACACCCTCTCCAGCATTTGTTGTTTGTAGATTTTCTGATGATGCCCATTCTAACAGGAGTGAGGTGATACCTCATTGTAGTTTTGATTTGCATTTCTCTAATAATTAGTGATGTTGAGCAGCTTTTCATGTGCTTCTTGGCCATCTGTATGTCTTCTTTGGAGAAATGTCTATTTAGGTCTTCTGCCCATTTTTGGACTGGGTGGTTTGTTTTTTTAATATTGAGCTGCATGAGCTGTTTATATATTTTGGAGATCAATCCTTTGTCCGTTGATTCGTTTGAAAATATTTTCTCCCATTCTGAGGGTTGTCTTTTCATTTTATTTATGGTTTCCTTTGTTGTGCAAAAGCTTTTAAGTTTCATTAGGTCCCATTTGTCTATTTTTGTTTTTATTTCCATTACTCTAGGAGGTGGATCAAAAAAGATCTTGTTGTGATTTATGTCAAAGAGTGTTCTTCCTATGTTTTCCTCTAAGAGTTTTATAGTGTCTGGCCTTACATTTAGGTCTCTAATCCATTTTGAGTTTGTTTTTGTGTATGGTGTCAGGGAGTGTTCTAATTTCATTCTTTTACACGCAGCTGTCCAGTTTTCCCAGCACCATGTATTGAAGAGACTGTCTTTTCTCCATTGTATATCCTTGCCTCTTTTCTCATAGACTAGTTGACCATAGGTGCGTGAGACCCTGCATTTTTAACAAGCCCCTCCCTGCCCAGAATTCCATGGCAGGAGGCCTGTAGACCACACTTTGAGAAAAGACTGCTCTGGAGAAAATTAAACTTCAGTTCTTCAAATGACCATTTCTGAGTTTTACAGCAAACAAGTTTGTCACAAATCCAGAAACGTTATGCAATGAGTAACAACAATTGAGTCTTCCTTCCTTCAGCTATCTCATCTTTATTTTCAAAAGAAACAAAGTGTTTTCACAGCTTTCCCTTATCTATGCTTCAGAACTCCTGTGGACGTCAAGGACCTTTCTAGAAGACCCATGTGGCAGCCAACAATCAGCAGAGCATTCTGAGCTGCTGGAGCCTCAGCTGCCAGATCACAATCATTTTTTACAAAGACTTTTTCTCCACAGCCCAAAAAGGCAGCATTGTTGCCACACAATGTTATACCCAGAACCACTACAAAGTGACATTTTGGATTTCTGGTTCAAATAGTGATTTAAACCAAGTCATTTAACATTCCCTACCAAATTCCCATTGAAACGAACCAGGAAATTTTTAAAGGAAAAAGAAAAAAACTGTTTCAGTTCTGATCATTGAAGGAGGGGGGAAGGAAGAGCATCAGTGAACCAGAAAATGTGAAGCCTTTTTATAAGATACACTGCACAATGGAAGGCTGCATGATCTTGCTCATGAACCAATACAAGAGAAGGAAAAGCCATTTGGCCAAAAAATGGTGGGATCACCTAGAATGACCTCAAAACACTGCTAGGCTCACAGCAGCACAAGACGCAACAGGTATGGTGGCCCACACCCCCAGCCCACACTTGGGTGATGGCACGTCAAATAAAACCCAGGCGTTGGCACAGAGAATTCCAATACTGGTCGTCACAGCAGTGCCCCAGTTAACTTGGAGATGCCTACAGGAGTGGCTCACTCATTGGTTTCTGCAGGAAACTGCAACACTGACCTGACTCAAATACCTCCCAGGTCCAGAGGAGCACAGCCTGGAGATGAGGTCGAGGTCTCAGCTTCCAGGAGAGGCCAACTCTTAACTCTACGAACAAGTTCTGCAAGCAGCAAGCCAATATATGCCATCCCAGCCCTCACTTGGCACATATGGCGCCAGGCATTGCTGAAGCACCAAACACAGGTAGTCACGCCAGTTAGGGAAGTGGAGCAGGGCCCCAGTTGACTATAAGCTCAAGCAAGCAGCCTCCGAAAGAAGTCTGACAGTTGGCCTAGCAGGGACAGACCTGGCATGAGACCGCCATAGCTTCACCATTACTCCCTCTCAGTCAACAGCCTTGCCACTCCTCAAGCAAAGTACCACCACTGGACTATGTAACTTTCACCTTGTCTTCACTGGCCAGAACCCAAAGATCTGGATAGGGCCCTGGGCACCTCTGACAGCACTCTGAAATCTCCTTCTGTAGGTATAAGTATACGCAGAGAAAAGTACCAAGGCCTATTAAAATATTCACAAGTTCAAAAGAATAGATTCAGAGCAAATATGTCCTCTTTTGAAACAAAATTTTTAAAATAGGAGAGGAAAACTTAGTTTCAAAATCCCAATGTGGTACAGATGGCCAGTGGGCACATGAAAAGATGCTCCACATTGCTAACTGTTAGAGAAAAAATGCAAATCAAAACTACAATGAGGTACCACCACACTGGTCAGAATGGCTATCATTAAGAAGTCTACACATAACAAATGCTGGAGAGGGTGTGGAGGAAAGGGACCCCTCCTGCACTGTTGGTGGGAATGTAAGTTTCCACTATGGAAAACAGAATGGAGGTTCCTTAAAAACTAAAACTAAGAACACTCTGACATAAATCACAGCAAGATCCTTTTTGACCCAGCTCCTAGAGAAATGGAAATAAAAACACAAATAAACAAATGGGACCTAATGAAACTTAAAAGCTTTTGCACAGCAAAGGAAACCATAAACAAGACCAAGAGACAACCCTCAGAATGGGAGAAAATATTTGCAAATGAAGCAACTGACAAAGGATTAATCTCCAAGATTTACAAGCAGCTCATGCAGCTCAATAAGAAAAAAACAAACAACCCAATCCAAAAATGGGCAGAAGACCTAAATAGACATTTCTCCAAAGAAGATATACAGATTGCCAACAAACACATGAAAGAATGCTCAACATCATTAATCATTAGAGAAACTCAAATCAAAACTACAATGAGATATCATCTCACACCAGTCAGAATGGCCATCATCAAAAAATCTAGAAACAATAAATGCTGGAGAGGGTGTGGAGAAAAGCGAACACTCTTGCACTGTTGGTGGGAATGTAAATTGATACAGCCACTATGGAGAACAGTATGGAGGTTCCTTAAAAAACTAAAAATAGAACTACCATACGACCCAGCAATCCCACTACTGGGCATATACCCTGAGAAAACCATAATTCAATAAGAGTCATGTACCAAAATGTTCATTGCAGCTCTATTTACAATAGCCAGGACATGGAAGCAACCTAAGCGTCCATCGTCGGATGAATGGATAAAGAAGATGTGGCACATATATACAACGGAATATTACTCAGCCATAAAAAGAAACGAAACTGAGTTATTTGTAGTGAGGTGGATGGACCTAGAGTCTGTCATACAGAGTGAAGTAAGTCAGAAAGAGAAAAACAAATACAGTATGCTAACACATATATATGGAATCTAAGGAAAAAAAAAAAAGGTCATGAAGAACCTAGTGGCAAGACGGGAATAAAGACACAGACCTACTAGAGAATGGACTTGAGGATGTGGGGAGGGGGAAGGGTAAGCTGTGACAAAGTGAGAGAGTGGCAATGGACATATATACACTACAAAACGTAAAATAGATAGCTAGTGGGAAGCAGCCACATAGCACAGGGAGATCAGCTTGGTGCTTTGTGACCACCTAGAGGGGTGGGATAGGGAGGGTGGGAGGGAGGGAGATGCAAGAGGGAAGAGATATGGGAACATATGTATATGTATAACTGATTCACTTTGTTATAAAGCAGAAACTAACATACCATTGTAAAGCAATTATACTCCAATAAAGATGTTAAAAAAAAAAACAACTAAAAATAGAGTCATTGTATGATCCAACAATCCCACTCCTGGGCATATATTCCAGACAAAATTATAATTCAAAAAGATATATGCATCCCAATATTCACTGCAGCACTATTTACAATAGGCAAGACATGGAAGCAACATGTGTCCATCAACAGATGAATAGATAAAGAAGATGTGGTAAATATAAACAATGGAATATTACTCAGCCATACAAAAGAATGAAGTAATGTCACTTGCAGCAACCTGGATGGACCTAGAGATTATCATACTAAGTGAAGAAAGTCAGACAGAGAAAGACAAATATCATATGATATCACCTATATGTGGAATCTAGAATATGATACAAATGAACTTATTTACAAAACAGAAACAGATTCACAGACATAGAAAACAAACTTATGGTTACCACAGGGGAAGGGGGAAGAAGGAATAAATTAGTAGGAGTTTGGGATCAACAGGTACAAACTACTATATATAAAACAGATAAACAACAAGGTCCTACTGTATAGCTCAGGAAACTATATTCAGAATATATCTTGTAATAAACCATAATGGAAAAGAATATGAAAAAGAATATATATGTGTGTATGTGTAACTGAATCACTTTGCTATACATCAGAAATTAACACAACACTGTAAATCAACTATACTTCAATTAAAAATTAATTAATTAATTAATAAGATAAAATAAAATCCCAGTGAGGGTGCTTAGCAGGTATGAGCTAGTAACAACTCAGTGGTCCAGGAGAACCAACTCTGTGCATCTTGTCCCAGCTCCTTGTTCAGTGACCTCACACTGGTAACTTGAAATGAAAAAAATCAAATACAATGCAAACAAATGCAAGTAATACAAATCAGGGTTTTTTTTTTTTTGAGAGTCAGTTATATGAGCATAGCACTGAGACAGCCACAAAGAAAATAAAGCCAATATAAAAAGAAAGCAAGAATTAACTTTGGAAAAATCAAAAAGTCCATTGGCAAGATAGTCCTAGTACACTACTATGCTCAGCTGCAAATAAAAACTGCAATGAGGTACAGTTTTATTTGTCAATTATACGTCAGTAAAGCTGGGGGGAAAATAATCTTTCCTGATTACAGGCAATTTTAAATAATTTCAGTGAAGTAAGTCAGACAGAGAAAGACAAATATCAGGAAAGATTATTTTCCCCCAAGCTTTACTGAAGTATAATTGACAAATAAAACTATATATTTAAAGTATACAGTGTGATGATTTGACTTACATATACATTGTGAAATGACTACCACAATCAGGTTAATGAACACATCCATTACCTTTTTTGTTATAGTTGTGAGAATGCTTAAGATCTACTCTCTTAGCAGATGTCAAGTATGTATTATTAACTATAGTCACCATGCTGTACATTAGATCTCCAGAATTTATTCATCTTATAACTGAAGGCTTGTACCCTTTGACTAGCATCTCCCCATTTCCCTGATTCCCCAGTCCCTGGTAACCACCATTCTACTCTCTGTTTCCATGAGTTTGACTTTTTTTTTTTTTTTTTTTTAAGATTTCACATATAAGTGAGATCATATAGTATTTGTCTTTCTCTGTCTGGTTTATTTCACTTAGCATAATGTCCTTCATAATGTCATCCATGTGTTGCAAATGGCAGGATCTCCTGATTTCCTTCTTTCTCACGGCTGAATAATGTTCCTGTGTATGTGTGTGTGTGTGTGTGTGTATACAACTTCTTTATCTATTCATCCATCGTTGACAGACACTTAGGTTGTTTCTGTATCTTAGCTACTGTGACTAGGCTACAATGACCATGGGAGCACAGATATCTCTTTGAAATACTGATTTCACTTCTTTCCGATATATACCCAGAAGTGGGATTGCTGGATCATATGTTAGTTCTATTTTTATTTTTTGAGGAACCTCCATACTGTTTTCCTTAATGGCTGTACCAATTTACACCACCAACAATGTAAAAGGGTTCCAATTACCTGTTGGCCATATGGAAAAAGTGTTTTCACTGGATAAATGTCTATTTAGGTCCTTTGACCATTTTTTAATCAGGTTATTTGGTTTTTTTGCTATTGCATTATATGAGTTTACTATTGAATTATATATACATATTTTGGATATTAACCCCTTAGATATATGGTTTGCAAACGTTTTCTGCCATTCCAATAGATGCCTTTTCATTTTGTAGACTGTTTCCTTAGCTGTGCTGAAGCTTTTTAGTTTGATATAGCCCCACTTGTTTATTTTGCTTTTGTTGTCAGTGCTTTGAGTGTCATATATATGAAATTATTGCCAAGACCAATATCAAGGAGTTTTTCCCCTATTTTCTTCTAGGACCTTTATGGTTTCAGGTCTTATATTTAAGTCTTTAATCCATTTCAAGTTAACTTTTGTGAGTGGTATAAGGTAGGAGTCCAGTTTCATTCTTTTGCATATGTATATCGATTTTTCCCAACACCATTTCAAATAGACTATCCTTTCCCTATTGTGTATTCCTGATGCCCTTGTCAAAGATTAAGTGACCATATATGTGTGGGTTTACTTCTGGGCTCTCTATTCTATTCCACTGGCCTATGTGTCTGTTTTTATCCCAGTGTCATACTGCTTTGATTATTGTAGCTTCATAATATAGTTTGAAATCAGGAAGTGTGATGCCTTCAGCTTTGCTCTTCCTCAGTATTGCTTTAGCTATTTAGGGGTCTTTTGCGGCCCCATATGAATTTGAGGACTGTTTTTTCTATTTCTGTGAAAAATGCCGTTGGAATTTTGATGTGACTATACTGAATCTATAGACTGAGTAGTATGGACATTTTAACAATACTAATTCTTCCAATCCATGAATATGGGATATCTAGGAAAGATTACTTTTAAGTTACAAATCACGATTGTGGAATGTAATATACAAATTGGGGTAGCTCCTTCACACAAAAATTCCCCCAATGGCCTGTGTTATCCCCATCTTAATTTTAGGGAACCATCAATGTCCCCACCTCCCCCAGTATGCGGTCCAAATGACCTGACTTCCCTCATCACTGTGACTGCTCCAAGGCTCAGCCCTTTCTATGCTGAAGTGTTTTGGAACATTCATCTTTACCAGAGATGTGGAATTTTTACCTAAGGAAAGTTCAGCAATTAGCATTCAGGATACCAGCCAAGGTCCCCATTTAAAAGCCATTTACCTAAGCCAAAGAAACTTGGTTTTATTGAGATTGAACTTATCAAGACAAAGCGATCCAATCATAATAATAATACTTACTAAACTGGATTGTTTTCAATCAAACATTTTGCTACACAGACCTAAACTTTTTGCATATGGGTTTTTTTTTCTGCTTTGTCAGAGCTTTCTTTGTGTCCAATGTTCCATGCTTGAAAACACACTTGATGTTTCCTGTCTGTAACTGGAAAAACAATACAAAGCAGGAAGGCACTTCCCACTCGCCATTTTACTCTGGGAGTTGTTTTTTCCTATGCAAGTTGCTGTGCAATTTCACTAGTCATTCAAGCAAGGCTTACATCAGGCAGGATTTTTAATTTACTTATCACTTTCTGGTAAAGCGTAAGATTTTTTCCTCCCAATTCCCAAAGCCTAAAAGCAGCAGTGCTGTGCGGGTCGTGATGTGTTCACCTTTTCCAGAAATGCTCAAATGAGGAGACAGGATCAAAGGAAAATTTCCAGTTGGGCCTGACAATTTCCATCTCTAACCATGGACTGATTTCTGGAGGAGTTTCTGCCATCACGACACTCAATGCCAGACGCCACTATCGTGAACTGCCGTTCTGCTTCCCAGGGCACAGACATCTGTTTAAAGCATGTACCACGGGAGCCATGGAAATAAACGCTCAAGTCCACATCTTCAACGCACTCTGTGGTCTTCCAAGCACTGAGCATTACTGACCTCATCCCTGCTCAACAGAGCTCCCTGGGGGCAGGGACCAGGTCTATCTTAGCATCACCCCTCCCCCAGTACCTAGCTTAGCCCCTGCCTGCCACACAGTAGGCGCTTAGTAAATATACACTGAATGAACGAATGACAAAGTAAATGGCTGTCACTATGACAGAGAAAGGTTTGAAAAAAAGAATTTTCTAGATTTCAAAAGAGATAGCAAGGAAAAAACTCAGTAACACTAAGGCAGAAAAGCAGCCATATAATATAAATACAGATTTGCCTTCCACCGTAAAATCCACAATGACTACAATTAAAACGTGATACTGTCTTCCAAAATTCATCTTTCTTTCAGGGAAAAAACACAAAAAGTAAACCATCTCTATGACCAGGGGTCAGTAAACTATGGCCTGCCGGTCAAATCCAGTTCACTGCCTATTTTTGTTTAGCCAGTAAGCTAAGAGAGTTTTATTTTTAAATGGCTGAAAGAAATCAAAACACATAAATAATATTTTGTCACATGTAAAAATTATATGAAATTTAGGTTTCAGTGTGCACAAGTCAAGTCTTCTTAGGGCCCGGCCAGGCTGATTTGCTGATGTATTATCTATGGCTGTTTTCACTACAGCAGAGAAGTTGAATTGTTGCAACAGAGACTGTGGTCTGCAGAGCTCAAAATACCAGCTGCTCGTTTACAGGAAAAGTTGGCCGACCCGGGGGTCTGTAGCAGTGATGTTCACAGCATTTGGTGCAAACCACGCCAGCAGGCTTTTGAGAATCACTTTGAGAACTGGTGTGTGAGGCTGGTCTGGAGGTGTATTTTCTCTGCCTCGTGTCTGAGAAGCAGCTGCTAAAGTGAATGGGGGTGGCTGGCTCGGACAGTATCGTTCAAACGTGGAGGCAGAGCCCAGCGCTGGTGACGCTGGTGACAGAGAAAAGTCAGAAATTATGTTTCTGTTCCGCCTACCCGCTTCCACCCACCCACGTCCCGCCCCCCCCCCCCAAACACATATTATAACGATTGTTTTCTTCCTGATTCCTACTTATAAACATATTTCAGGACACGATGTAAATAAATACAATTGTCTGTGTCAGGCATCACACACGTTTTCTGGAAAGACTAAATAATAAATATTTTAGGCTTGCAGGCCATATGGTCTCTGCTGTAATTACTCAGCTCTGCCATGTAGCACAAAAGCAGCCAGGGACAACATAAAAATGAATGAACCTGGGTGGGTTCCAATAAACTTTATTTATGGACACTGAAATTCGAATTCACATGATTTTCATATGTCAGGAAATACTATTCTTCTTTTGATTTCTTTTCAACCATTTAAAAATGCAAAAACCATTCTGAGCCTACTGCAGCTGGATTTGGTCCACAGGCTATAGTTTGCTGACCTCTGATCCATGTACAAGTGAAATACGGTTTCCCATGAAACTCCAATCCTTTTTAATCACTTACAAATTCTTCTGACTTTGAAGGGGGATTTCTGCACTTTCCCAACATATATTTCAGACACTGGCTTTTCAGGACTCCATCAGATTATTCCTCTTCAATCCCTTCAGCCACTCTGGGGGCTCATCTTTCTACCCCTCAGTACACTCTCTACCCAGGGATGCAAATTAGTGGTCCAGGAGCCAGTACAATTATCCAATATCGAGGGCTTCCAATGCCTCCAAGATCCAGTGCTGCTGTTTTTTGATTTACAAATTCACACAAGAGATCATTGTTCTGTTGGTTTTTCACTTATACATTCGCTTTGATATACCAATTAAAGTGAAAAAAAAAAAAAAAGAAATGGGACTTGGAGAGAATATTTAATAAACTGATTTTAAATTCTGGTCATCTGCAAATACCTAAGTGCATCTTTGATGAGTAAGATAAACTCTGATCAATCTTTTGAGGCTTCTCAATATCGTACATGGGGCAACAACACCGCATGGCCACTGCATGCACTGGAATTTGCATTCTCAGAGAAATTACAGCGGCCAGACCCACGGCTAAGTGGTCTATTTCATTCCTCCGGGAACGAGATTTTGTGCAACACTGTCATCTCGTTACAAGTGTTTACAAAATCCCCTTGAGCCTTTGCTCGGAGTTTGGATTCACTCGTCTGATTTCACAGTGAGCCAGGGGACTACTGAGTGAGTTTTTCCTGTTTTGTTTTGTTTTTTTTAACATCTTTATTGGAGGATAATTGCTTTACAATGGTGTGTTAGTTTCTGCTTTATAACAAAGTGAATCAGTTATACGTATACATATGTTCCCATATCTCTTCCCTCTTGCATCTCCCTCCCTCCCACCCTCCCTATCCCACCCCTCTAGGTGGTCACAAAGCACCGAGCTGATCTCCCTGTGCTATGCGGTTGCTTCCCACTAGCTATCTATTTTTATCTCATTAGATTAGCTGTCTTCTTAAGTTTCTGGGAAGTAATTGCAAATCTACTTAATTGGATTTTAAAAATAAAGGACCCTCTGACACTTTATAAATGAATCGATTTGCTACACATTCCACAAAGTAATTTAAAAGGCCTTAAAAGAGCATTTACAGAACTCTAAAGGGATAGTATGGGGGAAAAAAAATCTCCATACATAACACTGAAAAGAAATAGGACATTTATCAGAGGGAAAATGATCAAGTAGAAAGTATTTTGGTAATAGTATGGGCGACATATGTCTCATAGTTCTATACCTTATTTCCCCAAATGATGTAATTTTACCCATATATTTACAGCTGCTCTAAGTAATATTTATTTTTTACTTTAAATAGCAATAACAAACCCTATCAATCTTAACTGAATCTCTGTAATATTATTTGAATTCCAATCAATGACTAAGATGAATTGTTATATTTTAAAATAAATTGAATTGAGTTTATCGTTTTCCTACACCCATAAGCTTATCCCACAGCTTTCTGTTTGGTCAGTTGGCTTTCTCCCCCTCTGGCACATGGAATGGAATCTATTTGCTATCCCTGCTGTAACCACGTGCTAAGTCTAAAAGCTCCGCTTAGGACCCCTGCTTATGGCAAAGTCAGAAAGAAAGTTCACGGCCACCAGCGCATTGTGCGACTCCCCTCAGTGGTCAGACGTCCCAGTCCCTCCCTCCCAGGCCTGCTCAAGTCATTTACAGTACTTGCTTGCGCCTGCAGGCAGCTAAGTTTGACATCTCAAAGCTTTCTCAAACAGGCAAAAATAGTGAGAAAGAATTCGCAAAGCACTGCAATGCGGACAGTGCATGTGGAGCTGAGACCTCCAGGGGGTGGGGGGCTGGAGTACCAGGGAGGGGGTGTCCTGTTCACCGCCAGGTGAGGCAAAAGGCCAGCAGGAGCTGAGAAGCCAGGCAAAAAAGCTAAATTGAGAGTGCCAAAGGCAAAGCCACACAAAGTCAAGGGCTCGGCTCTGACTCAGGGCTGGGGCCGCTGGCGGGGAGGCACTCCGCATCTGAAGACAGGTTGTGCAGGCTTCCTTCCAAAGGCTTCTTCCTACGTCAGCACATTTGGACTTTGAAAAGCATGTTCCCATAGAAAGCAGGTTATAAATGATCATTGCGTTCTCAGTCCCACCTAGAGGGACCCACTTCGCTTACAGCTAAACTAAATGACAGCCCTCGTGGGTAGGCGTCGGCTGAACCCAGGGAACAGTAGTAAAAAACTAGGAGATAACAGTGGTTCTCAACCATGGCTACACATTACAATCCTGGGGGCTTTCAAAATAATGCAGGTGATTCCGTCTATATGAAATGACCAGAAAAAGCAAATCTATGGAGGCAGAAAGAAGACTAGTAGTCAGCCAAGAGTAAGGGTGGGAACAGGGATTAGCCATAAAGGGGTACGAGAGGGATCTTATTGGGTGATGCCACAGTTCCAAAATCAGACTGTGGTGATGGTTACCCGACTCCGTAAATTGGCTAAAAAAATCATTAAATTGTACACTTAAAATGGGTGAATTTTATGATATATAAAGTTGTTAACAACTCAATGAAGTTGTTAAGAAAAAGAATAACAGCTGGACCCCAACCCGGAACGGCTGAATCAGAACTTTTGGGGGTGGGACCTGGCTTTTTTTTTTTTTAAAGCTCCCCAGGCCACTCCAAAGTGCAGCCAGGGCTGAGAACCCCTGCATTAGAGGGTCAGAGTACCAGTAGCTGTGGGTGGCAGAGTAAGTACCAGGACACGGTAGAGAGAGGGTCCAGCAGTCAATGGTAGGCGGTAGAGAGAGCTTGCCGTGTCCCTGGATAACAGGCCAGAGAGGCCCTCCTTCTAGGTCAAGACCGCCCAGGATGTGGTCTGATAGGCATGACTCAAAACTGACTTTACTCTCTTGCCTTCTCGGGCAGAGTAAGCTGAGGGATAAGAAACTAATGGAGAGCAGATTCTAAGTTTCATTTTAGGCGGAGGCTAAGGAGACAGAACATGATAGGAGCTGAGAGTCAGGGCTCTGGAGTCAGACAGACCTGACTTTGAATCCCAGTGCTGTCGCCTGGCAAGCTGCAAACGGGAGGCTCCACTTCCTCCCCTGTAAAGTGGGAATGATCCTGACTGTAAAATGGGAATAATAATAACAATAATACCACCACTTTAGTAGTTATACAGTAACGCCATGTATCCCATTGAACTTATTTCTCTCGTAAACCTGGTCCCTGGCACCTAGTGAGGGTTCATGGAGTGTTAGCCCTCCTGAGAATTATGGCAAATAACAACCACCTGCAGATAAACCCAGAGCAGTAAGTCTTATCTAAGAAAATCCCTTCTGCAGTCATCAAGCTATTGTAGCTTCTCCTGGAAGAAGTCATGGCTGAGCCCAGACCGCACAAAGACAAAAAGCTATGCCACGCTTACACAGCAGCAGCAGGGCAGGCTTGCCAATTAAAACAAAGGGTTGGCTGTGATAATGCTGTGTGGGCTGGAAGCCACCAAAGAGAAGCACAGGCACACAGTACACAGAAACTTAGAGACCAACTGTGTGGTGAGTTAGCAAAACCCTTCATCCAAGGCTCAACGTCTGAAGCTGCTGAGCCTCACAACGGAAGGTAATGAGGCCGTAAAAATGCCAGCACCGGTGGCTCTCGGGTGCATGTTCACGGAGGGGCCAAAGAACTCTCTAGAGAGAAAGCACCTGAGAACGGACTTGCTACAAGATATTTTAGGTCTTCATTCATTCAGCCCGTGTTCATGCAGCACTCTCTAAACTTCAAGAACTGGGGAGGAAAAAAAAGGAGAGAAATGAACCACAGTCTTCACCCTTGGGGAGTTGACGGGGAAGACAGAAACGTAAACACCTTTGTTCGGAGTTGTGGGAGCACAGAGAGAGGAGTAATGGATTGCATGGCCGGGAGAGGCTTCACAGGGAAGCCGTCCAGGCAGATCTCAGATAAGACAGAGCATCCAGTGAGCGTGGGGGAAAGCGGTCTGGAGACGGTCCTGCACTAGGGCACAGAGCACGGGGTGAGGGGACCTGGCTGAACCAAAGGCTTTGCCTGCTAAGGAAGTAGGGGGCAATGGGAGCCGCTGATGGTTTCGCAGCAATGGAGTGGCAAGGTGAAACCCAGATTTGAATTTTAGAACGACAACTCTGACAGCAGGGTGCAGAACGGAGGTAGGAAGAACACCTGGAGGGCCTCTGCAGTTATCCAGGAGACGGACAAGAACACAGACTCCCAGCCCTCACAGTCCTATCCTGGCCAAAGACGTGCTGCTATTTTAACAGAAACAGTAGGGCAGAATCACTGACTATCGACTAACGACATGAAAAACACTTCTTAAAGTTCAAGAAAAATTTATAAAATATGGAGCTCTCTCTGGTCAAGAAATAAATCAAACACAGAAACTAAAATTCACGGATCGTAACCAACTTAAATCACCAGATTTCCAAAACTAAATTAAATTAAGTAAGACTTTGCATTTATTTCTTCTTTTTTTAAAAAAAAATGAAAGCACTTTCACGTATATTATTTCATTTTCTTATATTACATGTACCTTATGGGGCAATTTTTATTATCCCTATTTCATGGATGTGGAAACTGAGGCAAACTCCCATTAAATAAATTACATAATGAAACAAAAGTCTTTGGACCCTCAGAAGAGAGCAGTTTCAAGATCATTAACCAAAGTTGAGTCTCTCTGAATTAATTTTCATGCTAGATGCTGGTCCTAGCTGCACCACAAACTAACCAAATGATCTAAAAACACACTCTTGACCTTCCTGTATCTCACTTTATTTATATTTGCATCAACAATCTCCCACAATTTTTAAAAGACCACAATAAAACAGCAAATGAGAGAATATTTTGAAACCTTCAAAACTGTGCTTTGCTAATAGAGGACTGCATCTCTATAAACAACAATCAATTTTTTTTAAAGGCATATAATACTGAGAATTTGGATAAGTGTGGACCCTCTAGGTTTCTACAAGGAATACGCATCACAGATGTAGCCCAGAAAGTTCCATGATTAGCATGGTGCACAAAATGAAGGGAAAAAACATTCCCCTGGAAAATTGGGGTGAAGCTGCTTTTGAGGGATGACAGATAGATTCTGGGTGGAGAACACCATCCATCTTCACTTGCCCTTTTCTGAAGGTCAAAGGCAACAGTGTTCCAACACTACAGCTTGATGGATCAAAGGATGCTGTGGATGACTCGAAATAAAAAATAGATTTTTTTCAAATGAGGCTTTTACTCAAAAGGCTTTTACTGAAATGAAATGTTAACTGAGCGGAGCTTGCAGCCCATCACTGAGTTCAACTGCAGATTGCCGTCATGCATACTTTGCCACTAACCTTTCCATGTGGTTAGTCATTGAACAAATATCTGTTGGGTTCCCTTCCATGAGCCATTATGAGTAAGAGATACGGCCCCTGCCTTGACAAGCTCGAGGACTATCGAGGAAAATAAACAATTACCTCCAGTGCAGTGAATGCTCTGACGGGGGAGCACAGGGCACTCTGAGAGGGGTGGTTGTCTGTCATCCTCACCACAGTTAACATTTATTGAGCTTGTACCATGTGCTTAGCACTGTTCTGGGTGCTTTTAAGAATTAATTCCTTAAAGGGACTTCCCTGGTGGTCCAGTGGTTAGGACTCCGAGCTCCCACTGCAGGGGGCACGGGTTCAACCCCTGGTCAGGGAACTAAGACGCCTCATGCCGCACAGCACGGCCAAAAAAAAAAAAAAGAATGGATTAATTCCTTAAAAGTACAACAATAACTCTGTGGGGTAAGTAGTATCACCTCCATGTTACAGATGAGGAAACTGAGGAACAGAGAAGTGATTTGCCCAAGGTTTCATAGCTAGGCTCGGAATCTGGGCAATTTCATTCCAGAGATCCTGTTCTTAACGTCTGTTTCCAGGTGCTTTACATGTATTAACTCATTTAATCCTCGAGATAATGATGAGATCAATACTATGATTTATACACATCTTACAGATGAGAAACCTAGGAACAGAGAAGTTAATTAACTTGCCAACGGTTACAGAGCAATGGGAGGGCATCTAATGCAGACTGAAGATACCAGAAAAGTTTTCTGAAACTAGCAATGGCTTTTGAGGCCTAATAGATGAATTGGAGTTCGAAGCACACGTGTTAGATAGAGAAGAGGACATTAAGGCAGTGAGGACCGAGGTTCAGAGAGAGGGGATGAGAGGAATGGACACAAGGTGATACAGCTGGGGGAGAACCCACCTTAGCTCAGGTGCAGGGGCCTGCTGAAATCCGAGGGCAAAGCAGGAGAACCAGAGAAAACTTCCGGTACTCTGGGCCTCACACAGAGTGGGAGGTGGTGGCAGTCCACCTCTGAGGGAGGCAGCGGGAAAGCTGGCACATCCCCCCTGAAGCCACCCAAGGCACAGGTATGCAGAGCCTGCTCAAGGGCAGGGGAAAGCAGAGAAACCTGCAGGACTTTGGGCCATAACATGAGTATCAGGCAGTGGTCCTCAAGCCCAGGGAGGGGCAGGAGAGCTGAGAAAAGCTCTCTTGATGCAGGCACACAAGTCCTACTAAACTTGGGGATAAGCAAGAAAATTGAGCTAGGGTTTCCCTGGTGGCGCAGGGGTTGAGAGTCCGCCTGCCAATGCAGGGGACACGGGTTCGAGCCCTGGTCTGGGAAAATCCCACATGCCACGGAGCAACTGGGCCCGTGAGCCACAACTACTGAGCCTGCACGTCTGGAGCCTGTGCCCCGCAACAAGAGAGGCCGCGATGGTGAGAGGCCCGCACACCACGATGAAGAGTGGCCCCTGCTCGCCGCAACTAGAGAAAGCCCTCGCATAGAAACGAAGACCCAACACAGCCATAAATAAATAAATAAATAAAAACAAAATAGTCTACTCATCCCTCCATGTTTAAAAAAAAAAAAAAGAAAACGAAAATTGAGCTAAACAAGCTCTGCCAGAGGGAAAATTTTCATCCCACCTTCAAATAAGTTGAAGTCAGTGGTGAACTGAGTGTATCAAAAGCAACAACAAAGCCTGAAGTCACACAGCAACAGACTAGACTGACTTGAGTCCTCATACGAATGGCCTGACAGAAGAGGCACACACGCTCAGTTTCCACACATATCTGGCATTCAATCAAAACTTACCACAGGAAAGAAAGTATGCATTATCAAGATGGAATACAGTCAACAGAACTAGATCCAAAGATAGCCAAGATGTTGGAATTATCTTGCAGGGACTTTAGAACAACTATGATAAATACATTAAAGGAGCTAGTGGAAAAGATGGACAGAATGCATGAATAGATGAGGGATTTCAGCAGAGATCTGGAAACTGAAACAAATTATCCAAGCTAAGATACAAAGTATCTGAGATCTATGGGACAATATCAGTCTTTCACATATGTAATTAGAGTGCTTGAGGGAAAAAAGAAAGAACATAGGACAGAAGAAATACTGAACAAACAACGGCTGAGAAGTTTCCGAATTTACTGAACAATATCAAACCACTGATCCAAGCTCAGCGAACTCTAAGCAGGATAAACACAAAGAAAAACACACCTAAAAAGATCAAGGTTGCCAATGTTCATTGCGGCACTATTTACAATAGCCAGGTCATGGAAGCAACCTAAATGCCCATCAACAGGCGAACGGATAAAGAAGATGTGGTACATACATACAATGGAATATTACTCAGCCATAAAAAGGAATGAAATTGGGTCATTTGTAGAGACGTGGATGGACCTAGAGACTGTCATACAGAGTTAAGTCAGAAAGAGAAAAACAAATATCGTATATTAACACATATATGTGGAATCTAGAAAATGGTACAGATGAACCAGTTTGCAAGGCAGAAATAGAAACAGAGATGTAGAGAACAAACGTATGGACACCAAGGGGGAAGGGGGTGGTGGTGGAATGAATTGGGAGATTGGATTGACATATATACAATAATATGTATAAAATAGATAACTAATGAAAACCTGGTGTATAGCACAGGGAACTCCACTTCGCTTGCTGTACAGTAGAAACTAACACAACATTGTAAAACAACTATACGCCAATAAAAAGTTAAAAGAAAAAAAGAGAGAGAGAGAGAGAAGGGACAAGAGTGAGAGGCTTTCAAATCTTAAAAAAAAAGCACAGCACTTCACATACAGGGAAGCAACAATAAGAATGATGGCTGACTTGTCATCGGAAACACTAGAACCAGATGACAATGGAATAACATCTTTAAAGTGGTAAGAGAAAAAACAGTTAACCAACGATTCTACATCAAATGAAAATATTCCTCAAAGATGAAGGCAAAATAGACATTTTTAGAGATACAAAGGTTAAAAAGCTTTCATCTTCTGAAGACCTCACTACAGTACTGTGGTGGGGAGGACAGGGGGAGATGGAGAGAACTTAGGCACAGGACATCTCTGCTGATCCAGTTTGGGGTGGGGAAAGCTCTGAGCTCTTCCTTCTCATGCCAACTCCGATTAGTCATGGCTGCCTGCACCCGCAGTCAGAGAGGCACTGTGAGACTGCACCCAAATTCCCTGGGAAAGAGAACCAGACAGACTGATAATGACAGAGTGGCAGAGAGATTCTACCTATGGAGATTTTTGCCCCAGGCTAAATGTCAAACTTAATGTCACACCCTAGTTTCACCCTGCAGGCAGATTAGGCACAGGGAAATGTCAGAGATTTCATCTACTTTCTAGTAAAGTATTAGGATAGTATAACATAAAGAAGACTGCCAGTTTTCAGCTTTCAGATTTTAACTTCTTATGTCTCTGAGGTCTTGGGAGATAAAGTGAAAGTTTTGGCTACAAGTGTGCTAGGCAATTTAGAGTTAATGATTTCTCAACCTTGGCACCACTGACATTTTGGTCTGGATAACTCCTTCTTGCTGGGGGTGCTGTCCTGGGCATTGTGGAAAGTTAACAGTGGCCCTGGTTCCTACAGCTTAGAAGCCAGTGGCATTGCGTCCCCCTTATCCCAGGGGTGACAACCAAGTAACCATTTGGTATACTGCCATATGTCGGGGTGGCGGGGGGCAAAACTGCCCCCAGTTAAGAACCATTTGGTTAACGGAAGGAATCTTCATGGTTGTCAGAAAGGCAAAAAGGTGGCAGTCTTTCTGTGTGAAGATCAATATAATTTATTCATATTAATGGGACGGAAGTTTGAAGGAAGAGGAAGGATGCTCGTCCAATTCTGTAATGACTTAGTAAATAACTCTTTTTTGTTTTATTAGTGCTCTTCCTGTTGATGTAAATTTGGGGGAGTCCTGTGTCCTGGAAAATGAAAGAACATAGAAACTTGCTTTACTTCTTTTCTAAAGACTATTTCTTTAGTCCCTTGAGGCTTTTTATGAATTGGTGAAAGTAGTATATTTTTTAACTTCCAAGAACTCTGTATCTTTCTGTTAGTAGTCTTTTTTTTTTTTTTTTTTACTGGATACAATATCTTTTCTGAGGATTTTTTTTACATACTATTGTCCTGCCTTGGACAACGAATGAACAAATAAAACTGCACTTGCTTTAGTCATCTGTAGAGCTACTTACTACTCAATAAGTCACCTGGGACTTTTTCTGAATGGCTTTCAGTGTCTTCTTTTTTAATTTCCAAAAAATTAAAAAAAAAAAATCTCTTCTAACATTTCAGTGGATTTTAATGGGAGAGAAGAAATAAATAATGTGTTCAGCCAATCGTCTTAAACTAAACTGTCTCCTGTAATGTCTTAAGTTCCTCTCCTCAGCAGAGAATTTCCCTCCCATGGATAGTTTCAGGAACCTACTAGTGGAGATGATCGTTCAATCCATTGTGCTGTCACATGTTATTATGACAGTTGTGTCCCTAAGAGTTTATAAAAATTCCCAATTACAAAATCAGTGGATAAAAAGGCAGAGGGGGAGCAGTAGGAATGTAGAATTTTAAACAAGCACAGGAATTTCTAAGGCATTACTGGGCAAATGTGACATTTCATCATATCTGGATATCATTCAAACAGGAAGCTGGTCTTTTCTTATCACCACAAATGCTCTTATTAGTGAGACCATCTCATACATGCATATCTCCTTTTCCACCTACAATTCTGAAAGTAGAACAGAAAAATACGCATAAAATTGTGAGTCCAGGGGCTTCCCTGGTGGCGCAGTGGTTGAGAGTCTGCCTGCCAATGCAGGGGACGCGGGTTCGAGCCCTGGTCTGGGAAGATCCCACATGCCCCGGAGCAACTGGGCCCGTGAGCCACAACTACTGAGCCTACGCGTCTGGAGCCTGTGCTCCGCAACAAGAGAGGCTGCGATAGTGAGAGGCCCGCGCACCGCGATGAAGAGTGGCCCCCGCTCGCTGCAACTGGAGAAAGCCCTCGCACGGAAACGAGGACTCAACGCAGCCAAAAATAAATAAATAAATAAATAAAATAAAATAAAAAACCTCTCTCACCTTTAAAAAAAAAAAAAAAATTTGTGAGTCCAGAAGGTACCCCACCCCACCCCCGGCCCTTGTGGGTGGATGCGGTGGTTTAGGGTGACAGCCTGGACCAAGTTTGCTGGGGCTCAAAGCCCCCTCCACCATCTAAAAGTTGTGGAACTATGAGGTTACTTCACATCTCTGGGCCTCTATTTCCTCATCTGTAAAAATGGAGCTACTGAGTTTCTAACTTGGAGACTTGAAAGGATTGAAAGAGATAATATATGCAAGGTGATCATTCCTAGAGAGCCCCCCAAATGGTTTCTGTTGTTGTTTTGTCATAGGTAGTTAAGAGTATAGACTCTGGAGACAGACTTACTGGCTCTGTGACCTCAGACCTCAGACAAGGTATTGAATCTCTCTGTGCCTCTGTTTTCTCACCTGTTAAAGGGAATAATACAGTACTAGTTGTGCTGGGTATTAAATGAGCCGGTATATGACTAGCACTTGAAACGGTGCCCGGCATACAGTAAGCATCCAGATAAATGTAAGCTGTCATTATTACAATGATTTTTCTTTGGAAGGATCTTTCTGGCAACCACGTGGAACACGTCTGAGGGAGAAGACATACTGGAGGGTGAGGAGAACATTAAGAGACCCAAATATATGAGATCCAAGTGAGGAAAGAGGGGGGTCTGGCCACCAAGTGAGAAAGCAGTGGGCAAGCAGAGGAGGGGACGGGGAGCTTTTACAGAGGTACAGTGACCAGGACTTGGTGACATGGTGTGGGTAGGAAGCGAGAAGGAATGATCGCCAGGTTTCTATCTTGAGTGACTGGCTGGATAATAAAGCTCTTCACCTAGGGAAGAGATTTGGGAGGATCTGAAGGTCAGGTCAATGGGGGCAGCTCCAGAAATGCTGAGTTTAACGGATCTGTTGAATGTTCAGGTGGAACCGTCCTTTGTGTTTTTTGACGTATGGTTCTGAAGCACAGAAGAGGCGTCTGGATGGGAAATTCAGAGCATCCTGTAAAGAGGAGCAGCAAACATGGATTTGGGGCAGTTCACTTGGACTGCAGATCCTGCAGAGAAGATGGAGGCTGAGGACAGAAGACTTGTGAACACAATGGAAGAGGAGCCAAAGCAGGGAACAGAAGAGGAGTCCCCTGGGAGGGCAGAGAAGAAGCTGGGAGTGAAGCAAGGTTGAGTGACTGCGTAAAAATGCAAACAGTGGCAGAGAGGACAGGAAAGTATGAGGAGAACGGTTCCTGGAAGCCAAGAGGCAGGGCGGAGGTGGGAGAGGGAGGGGCAAAGCTTTCTCAGAAAAACCTGAGCACAGCTAGCAGCTGAGAAGAAAGAGCCAGTGGAGAAAGTGAGGCTGAAAATGCAGAGCAGACAGAGGAAGACCAGTGTGAAGGAAAGCCCCCGCGAAGGAGGCAGAGGGGAAGCAAGGACGAGCTCGAAGATGATACGCTTGAGCATCAGGGACCGAGAACTAGGGGCAGCACCCAGTTTTCTCTGGACATGAGGAGGCATGTCATCTGAGGAGAGTGGGCGTGTCTGGAGCAGGGTGGAGTAGGTTTGAGAAAAGTAAAAGTCTGGCGAAGGCACTTTGGAAAACGGGAATGGGGAAACTCGGCCAAGGATTGGAATGCGGTATTAAAAGCCCAGCTGAGCTTGGAGGCCATAAACTTTTGGCAGCCCTAACTTGCATACTTGGATGATCTTTCTAGGTCACACCCTGCATCCCAGGTATCAGAGTGAAGATGGCAAGAAGATAAAGGAGTCAGGCTCATATTCTGCAGAACAGGTGAAAAGAAAAGGCCAGCTGGACAGAGTTCTGAAAGTGATGTCATAGAGAGGCTTTACGGACTTAGGTCGGAGGAGGAAGGGGACTTCACCCAGGGCAGGAGGAACTGGATGGGAGAGAAATCTGAGAGTAAGAGACTGCAGTCAGGTGGTGGACAGAGAATTAGGGCTAAGACTTTTGAAGTGGTTCCTTTTTTTTTTTTTTTAATCTTTATTTGATATTGGACTATAGTTGACTTACAATGTTGTGTTAGTTTCAGGTGTACAGCAGTGATTCAGTTATACATATACGTATATCTATTCTTTTTCAAATTCTTTCCTCATTTGGTTATTACAGAATATTGAGCAGAGTTCCCTGTGCTATACAGTAGGTCCTTGTTGCTTGTCTATTTTATTTTCTTTTTTTATTTATTTATTTTTTAATTATTTATTTATTTATTTATTTATTTATTTATTTATGGCTGTGTTGGGTCTTTGTTTCTGCGCGAGGGCTTTCTCTAGTTGCGGCGAGCGGGGGCCACTCTTCATCGCGGTGCGCGGGCCTCTCACTATCGCGGCCTCTCTTGTTGCGGAGCACAGGCTCCAGACGCGCAGGCTCAGTAATTGTGGCTCACGGGCTTAGTTGCTCCGTGGCATGTGGGATCCTCCCAGACCAGGGCTCGAACCCGTGTCCCCTGCATCGGCAGGCAGATTCTCAACCACTGTGCCACCAGGGAAGCCCCCTGCTTATCTATTTTAAATATAGTACTGTGTATATGTCAATCCCAGACTCCCAGTTTATCCCTCCTCCCCGACATTGAAGTGGGTCTTAAAACACAATGGCAAATTTCTTTCTGGAAAAGAAAGCCGCTTTGCATTTCCACCAGCAACGCATGACACAGGCTTCCTCACCTCTACCAAGGCAGGAGCACAGCATTAGTTTCAACTTTGCCAATTTGGTAAATAAAAAATGGAGTCTCGAAGCTTTGTGCTTCTTTGATTCCTTGTAATTTTAAAAAGAGTCACATATTTACTGGTCACCTGTATTTCACCTGTGACTTTCTGTTCATGGTAGTTGCTTATGACAGTAGAGTTCTTTAAAGTGATTGATAAGAAAGCTTTATACATTAAGGATATTAACCCTCTGTTGTGGCTGCTCTCAGTTTTTTCCAGTTAATCGTTTGTCATAATTTTAATTACGATCTATGACAGACAGAATTTTAGTTATTATGTGGTTAAATCTATAGGTTATCTTTTATTGTTCATTCTCTGCATTTGTAAGCCAGAGCATGAAGTAATTTCCATATTTCCTTGTATTTATTTTATGGCTTTTTTACATGAAACTCTTAACCTGTTTGTAATTAATCTTGGCATATAGTGGTGAGGTGAAATCTCACCTATTTTCCCTAATACTAACCTGTTGTCTCATACTGTTTCCTTACTGTCCTTATCACCTGCCAACTTCCTAAACATACCAGGGCTTGTTCTTGGGCGGACAACACAGCAGGGAGGCTGATTTGGGGAAGGTCAGAGAAAGAGAGCTAGTGAACAGCATAGACGGGATCTCAGCTCCTCAGACTGGAGCCCAGCATACCTCTTACTATACCCCAACTGCCCTAAAGCAATGTTAGTTTCCTTAAGCCCTCATCTAAAAGTTTTGAAAACATAACTAAATTAACAAACTGCCCAACAAGCTGATTTATATTAAGGGAAAGTAATCTGATGTGCTCACCAAATCTCATCATTAAGAGAACCAGATTTCTGCTTTTTGTGGGGAAGGCTCTCAGAGAGACCTTGAGTGTATATTTCGGAGACTAGCAGAACAACACATACAGACAGACGTGTGAGGGACCCATCTGTACATTAAGACCAGTTCACAGCCCAGGAACTGCAGCCCAGCATCTCTCCGATAACCAGTAGGCTTCTTGAGCCACAGACCATATAGATAGGTTTTATTTAATCCATGGGCTTGAGGATGTCTGTGAAGTCCATGAAGTTATATGCAAGTGTGTGTTTGTGGAGATTTTTTTCTGGGGAGAGGACTGTTAGAATCTCCATCAAAATCTACGGGTAGCAAGGTTTCTATTCCTAAAGACTGCTCTAAGATTCAGAGACTACAATTAAGTCCATCGCCCTGTGACCTGCTGACCACTTGACAAGTCACATATGCTCCATTTAAACTCCTCTCACCATTTCTCAACTTCTTCTTCCAAGTCCTTCCTCAGTCTAAGTGTATGGCAATTGTTTCCTCCATACAGTTGGACCACTACAAGTTCAGCATTCTGCCTTTAAGATCACCTGCCAATCTTATGACTAAGACACAGAATAAAGGCTCATCAGACATACTAAAAGGTATGCGGCTCAAAAAAGAGAGGGAAAATGCTGGCTGATTTCCACTGGGTACCATTCAGATGAAGACATTTGCATTTAGGATTTAAGCATTCCTTATCATGTTTCTGGAATGCCCAATAGGGGTGCAATCACATGCCCTTTATACAATATTGCTATAAACAATTATAAGGCTAAACATTATTTTGGAGAGTCTAACCAATTAAATAAGGAAAGAAAAAGAAATCATTGAAATAAATAATAGCAAAAGAAGAAATAGAAACATAACACAGATAATATTGTATACACAGAAAAGTCAAAGAAGTAACAAAATTATCAATTGTAGCTAAAGAAGTTGTAAAGTAAACAAGTATATACAAACATCAATATCAGCCATGTTTACCAGTTCCACTAATTAGGCACTATTCTCAACAAGAACAACAGCAGCAAAATATTTAGGAAACACATAAAAGCTTTGTGTCTATAAAGAGATGTGCCACACTCATGCTGTAAAGATACCAATTCTCCCCAGGGTCTAGTTCACAGGTTTACTAGACCATAATTCCTGGGTTTTAGTTATTTCTGTATCCTCAGGACCTAGCCCATAGCAGGCACCCAATAATATTACCTGGATAAGTGAGCTCCAAATTAATCGAAATCCTAAATGAATTTTTCTAGGAACTAGAAAAGAAGTGACACCAAAATTCATTTTTTGACAGAAACAGGAAAGAATAACTGAAAAAGAAGAGCTGAAGGGAACCAGCTCTACCAGATTTAAAACACATTACAGATCAACAGTTAGTAAAACAGTGTGGTACTGGTGTGCACATACATACACACACACTAAAGCCATAAATCAATGGAATAGAAAGCCCAGCTAAAAAAGATGTATGAATTATATGTTTAAAAAAAAAGAAGCATTATAAAACAATGGAAAAGTGAAGAATCATGGTGTTACCTATTTCTGTAAATAATACCTAATCATACACCTTTTTTCTTCACCACAAACATCATGGTGTTAAGTATGTTTTCAAGTCAACCTCCAATGCCCTTGTCTTAGTTCTGGCTGCCATCACCTCTCTCAGCCTGTGGCCATAGTTTCCTAGCTAGTCTCCTTTCACCTTCTCCTCTTTTTCCTTCTTCTGCAATCCTAACTCCACCTGCTGCCAGAGTCGTCTTCCTAAAGCACCCACTTAATTTTTTCAACATTCTGCATGTAAGGGTTCCCCAGTTCCACTGCAGTGGTCCTCAAACTATGATCCCCTCAAAACTGGAACAGAAGCCTTTCTAATGTTGGTCTTCCACAGAGGAGAACAAAAGCCACCAATACTGCCCGACTCCAAAAAGTTGATGTTCATGGTCATGGGTGATCATGTATTTGAGTCCTGCCATCTTGGGACTGTTTGGGGATTATTATTAATCCTAGCATGTCCAAAAATGCAAAAGCAGTGAGATTATTAAAAAGGTTATAAGAGGGGATGAACAAGTATAATGAAAATTAAAGAAACTAAAAGTTACACTGTTAAATATGATGACTCAATAGACTTTCAACGTACAGCAAAATTGTCTATTGGGGAGAAGATGGCCATCTTTGCTACACGAGGCAAAGAAAATTGAATATACTGGTTTTAAGGCTTCTTAAAGCTTTGAGGAACCAACTTGCTCCTCCAACTGGATGGAAATGCATCCAGGGGTTTGTGAATTTAAATACCACAGTCATTCCGGACTTGAGAACACGTGGATCTACACACAACTTTTCACTACCTAATAACCTTTCAATATCTAATTTGAAAATAAGAGCTGGATAGAGTTTTTCCACTGTTAAGAGTCAGATATAGTTGTCTTTTTCCAATTTATAGACAAAAAAATATTAAGTTAAAGGATAAATTTTCAGAGTTTTAGGTTTCCCCTAAGAATTTTTCTTCCCTCTTGGAATTCTTAATCACCTGTCATCCCTTCCTGCCTGTTATCGAGATTGCTAAAGTGTCACATGTCAGAGGTGCCTTCACTGAGCCCAAAGCATATCTCAGAGCCCCCATGCCTGAGTCCATTCTCCATCTATCCTAGCACTCACTGTAGCTAGTGAAGTAGAAATACTCTCGTGTATCTCCCCAAGGTACAGCTGGGCATGGGTTTAAGTGGCCACTCCAGCCCATGCATCTGAAAGTATCCAATGACCATGTGAAATCCAAGCTGGTAGATGTGTAAATGTTCACGCTGATAGGTGACAGGTAGCTGGTAGTTGCATACAAGAATTTCTGTCAGTTCTGAACATTTATATATTTAAATATTTGTATTCATTTGAGCACCTGTTTACTTAGTCTACAATTTATCATTTAAACTCTTTAGGAGGCATAAATTTGGCTAACCCATGCGGAAGAACACCGAGAAACCTTAGAAGAAATGCTAATGAAACATTAAAGGGGAGATCAAATTGACTGCTAGACCGAAAGGTATCTCTGATAAGACACCTAAAAAACAACGGAGGGAAAGGAGAGGAAGAGAAACATCTTAGGACTAATTAAAAGGAAGTGGCCTATGCAAATAATCAATAAGCTGTAATTAACGTGAAATATTAGGACACAGGAAACAAGTCTTACAACCTGGAGGGCTGAGGTGAACTGAATATTGTTTTCATATCATTTGCTACAAATAGGCTCTACCTATTCAAAAGCAGTTTCTTATATAAATCACAGAGTTAGATTTTCAACAGAATCTGCTTTATCTTCTGAAACTTATATCAAATCTGCACCTAGTCATAGACATGCTCTCTCAAGATTCCATCACTGCTTTCATTAAGTAATGTATCTGAGAATAAGAGTATCAATTTGTTTATATTAAAATATATGAATAAATCAAGATATGGCATTAACATTTCATTATTAACACCTGAAATGTTAGAATAGGTACATTTGGCTATATTCAAATTATCTGTTTGTATGTCCATCTTCCCACTCAAGTTCCTAGCAACCGGTTATGTTTTTAACCCCAGGCCCTAGCATTTGACAGGTTCTCAATAGACATTGGTTGAGCTGAACGATGAAATTGACAACTGAACATTAATTCCATGGCAATTAAATAAACAAATGACATACAGAAAACTTGAACATATAAGGAAATACGAATATAGGGACAATGGTCATTTCAACCTTAGTGGAAAAAATTAAAATAAATAGCAAATTTTAAAAAGACAATGTCTAGTGCTACTAGGGTGACGGTGAGACATGGCATTCATCATGTCGCGCACAGTGACATGCACTGCCTTGCAACATTACTTGCTGTGCTGCAAGTGAAATGATAGCGCTACCTTGTTTGAAGGCAATTTGGCAATACACTATGTAAATATTAATTTCCTACAAATGTAGTGATTCTAAACTCCAGAGAATTCATCAGAAAAAAATAATTTAGAGGGGAACAGCTATGATCATTAAAATGGTGACTGGCCATGTCAAAAGAAAGGGGAGACCTAGATGTCCCTCAAAGGGGATAACGACCAGCTGAAGACAGCAAAGCCAGTTGAAAGACAACTGTGAGTCCAAGGGAAAAAAAATGAAAGTTTGAACTAAAGTAATTGGAAGAACGGCCATCGAGAGGCAGAGACCAAGTCAAAAGACACTCAGGAGGCAGAACTGCCAGATCGTGGTGAGAGCCTGGATAATAAAGAACGTGGAAGAGAGATGGGGGGGACTGACAGGTGACTAAGTAGGTGTGGTGGCATTCCACGCACTAGAGCAAGTGTCAGCGAACTCTTCTGTAAAAGGAACAGACGGTAAATAGCATAGGCTCTGCGAGCCATACAGCCACTGTGAAAACTACTTAGTTCTGCTGCCTCAGCCCATGGCCACATTCCAATAAACCTTTTTTTTTACAAAGCAGGAGGTAGACAGGATTTGGCCTGCAGGCCAAAGTTTGCCAACGCATAGACTAGGGGATCCAGGGAAAGGAGGCCAGTATGAGGATGAAGTTCATGAGTTCCGTGTTAGCAGGACATTTAAGTGGAGACGTTCAATCTAGAGATGAAGAGATGCCAGGGCCAGAGGAATAAAATTGAGTCATCAGCCAGGTGGTGGCAGTTATGGGGCTGAGATCACCCAGGGGGAATGGTCTCAGAAGAGAGGACATGAAGGACACTTCCTTGTCCAAATACAAGGGCAGATGGGCAATGTCTTCGGGTCACTATGGTCCTGGAACGGTAGAGGCATTATGGCCTAATCTCCCTTAACTCCCTTAACTTAAAAAGAGGCTCCTATTTTAACTTGGGGCTTTCATCCCCCTTCCCAAGATTAATAACTTTAAAGCTTCAAATTCTTAGATGAAAAAGAAAACTTCCCACTGACTGGAAAGTAAGGCAATTCTAAAATAAAATGTCTATCAACTTTTTAATGTTTCATTTTTATTATGAACTTTACACTCAAAATATATATAACATGTGCATTAAGTATGATGAATGATGACAGAACAAATGTTTGGTCTCCAACTTAAGAAGAAGTGAAGAAGTTCATTACCAAAACACCACTGTCCAACTTTCATACCGTAAGAATTAGTCTCTGAACTAGAGATCAAAGCAGGCAGCCCAAGACCAGATAAAGCTTGAAGATACATTTTCTTTGGCCTACGCAGTGTTGTTGTTGTTTTTTTTTTTTTAGTTGCCAACATTAAACATCAAGAAATCAGCATTCTGAATTGGGCGATGGGGATTGACATGTATACACTGATGTGTATAAAATTGATGACTAATAAGAACCTGCAGTATAAAACAAACAAACAAACAAAACAACTAATACTAAACTTTCATTGGGTTATTTGTATGGAAATATGTTAATATAAATGTTTCAGACATTACATGAAATTTCTAAAAATCTTCTATGTTCTGGTATAATAAGTCATAATCCTAGTTATTACTTTAAAATGTATATCTCAGAAATAACTAATTTTCTTGTCAACTGCATTATTATGAACTTTCATCAAATCTTTAACCGTGATCATTTTTAAGTCTTTTGTCAGTTACAGACAGTTCTGGGTGTACTCTGATGCTTTTGCAAATATGTTCCTATAAAAGGGTTTCATCTTCAAGAAATTCATGGAAAAGACTCTGACAAGTACAGGTTTCCGGTAACTGACTGTACTGCTGAACTGAATGAATAAGCATTTTCAGAACTCTAATGAAAAACTGATGAACTCATAAAAGTGCTAACAAAAGATCAAGATGAAAAAAAAAAATTAATTACATGCGACTGAATGAACTGATGAGGATGAGTATAATTTTTGTGACTTTCTGTTTGAATTAAAAAAAAAAAAATCCCACAAGGACTCAGAGGCAAAGAATATACAAATCAATTTTCACTGCAAAGTAAAGGAGCCGTTACAGTGGAGGATTACTGGACTGAATGTCAATATTATGACACAGTATGAGTGTGTTTCATGTTTGGTAACTGCAATCATTGTTGCTTTTGTTGTGGTCATCCATGTACAATGCTTGGTGTCAGTCTATTTATCTCTTGTAAAAATAAAATACAGTGTGTGTGTGTGAAAAAAAAAAAGTTAAAAAAAAAAGTTAAAAACAAAAAAGAAATCAGCATTCTGGAATATCATTAGAAATAAGGAGATGTGACTATATTACACACATTTCACCATGGCAACAACTGGCTGGAGCTGAGAGCAACTCTCCCCTTTAAATGAACATGTACTCACTAATTCACTGCAGTCCTCATCATCCCCTATTGCCTTAAACCTATCTCCTACTTCACTTATTACTTTTAATTGCCCTGGCACTTGAATTTGCGACCCCTGCTTACAAAGTATAATTGTGGTTTCCAACTTTTTGGAATATGGGAGACATTATGTAAAGCTAAAGTTCAGACTCTCTCACCAGGGACATTACAGGTCCATAATCCCTTATCCATCACTTTGAAATCTAAAAAAAAAAAAAAAAGGTTTTTGTAACTCATTTGGCAACATAACTTGACCTAAGCTAACATGAAGCTATTTTTAATCTTTAAGGATTCCATTTAGTGTGAACTACATTCATATATTTTGCTATGGAGATAATAACATGTATGATGATTACAGGCTGCTGCCCCAGACCCTACTGGAGATATTACATAACAGCATATGTGCATTATTACTTTTCTTTTTTTTTTTAATTATTTATTTTATTTTATTTATTTAGCTGCATTGGGTCTGGGGCAGCAGCTGCATTTATTTGGCTGCATTGGGTCTTCATTGCTGGGCGCGGGCTTTCTCTAGTTGCGGTAAGCAGGGGCTACTCTTCGTTGCGGTGCATGGGCTTCTCATTGTGGTGGCTTCTCTTGTTGCGGAGCACGGGCTCTAGGCGCGCGGGCTTCAGTAGTTGTGGCACGTGGGCTTCAGTAGTTGTGGCTCGCGGGCTCTAGAGCGCAGGCTCAGTAGTTGTGGCGCACGGGCTTAGTTGCTCCACGGCATGTGGGGTCTTCCCGGACCAGGGCTCAAACCCGCGTCCCCTGCATTGGCAGGTGGATTCTTAACTGCTGCACCACCAGGGAAGTACCTACTTTTCTCTAAAATCTGAAAACTTCTGAGTTCTGAAACTCATCTGACCCCAGGGGTTTTGGATAAAGGACCATGGGCCTGTTATACTTTTACTATCTACGTTTAAGAGAACACACACACACAAAGCAGATAGGAGTGTAATAATATTTTTAAATGGATTTATACTGGATTAATTATAATGGCATCTATCTACATTTGAGAAACAGAAATAGAATGATATATGCAAAACCATCACAGTCTGATAAGAATGCATAGAGCACATGCTGACTCTAGGACCCTATACCCCAGTGCTGATTCCTGGGGCGGGGGAGGGGGTCCTGCCGTGCACACACTGGGAATCACTGGTACCAAGGTAATTCCATATTAGAATAACATGCTGCGTTCACATACTCTATATGACATGTGAAAATGATGCTTATGACCACATCCTTTTAGGGTTTTTTTTTTTTTTTTTTTTTCAGTGAACAATGGGTTTTCACTCACCTATAAATACCCTGTTTGCTATTCTAGGATTTCACAATATGTAAAGTACATAACAAGGCCACAGAAGATCAGATTCAGAAGAAGCTGCAAAAACACCAGACTCCTTTCCACCCCCACTCTATGCAGAGACTGGATGGAATCCACTCAGACTGAAGCAGAGCAGAGCTACCTCACCTTTCTCAGAATTACTGTTCAGAGGAAATCAGTGTGAGTAAAATGAGGCAGCAGGGTAGGCAAGGGATGTAGAATGTGATGCTGGCAAAAGTAAGGATACGGTCTGTAATGTCAAACATAAGGAAGGGCTGTCTCACGGAAGAGAGACAAGACAGATTCAATGTGGCACCAGAGGACTGCTCTGGGGTGTGCGGGGAAAGGGGTATTTGACTCACCTTGAGAATTAGTGCTGCCCGCCTGGAGTAGAAGGTCATTAGATATCTGTGCCCTTCAGGGAGGGTCGGCAAAGAACGTAACAGAATAAAACAAGCCAGGTCGGGACTGCACGGCTCATGCCCCACCCGGATGGGACAGCTGCTGCTCAGCTCCTGACACCTGTACTCGGGAGGGATGCCAGGCCTTGCCAGGTCTTCCAAGATTTTAGAAGCAGCTGGAAATCCAGGTTTTCATGTGAAAACTTTCTCATTTTTAAAGATGAGCCAATGATTGTAAAAAAATAAATAAACACTGAATAGGCCGAAGAGAACACATCTCTGGCCTGCAAGCAAGCAGTGTGGAGCTTTGGTTTTTTGATAATTCAGACGTCCAGACCCTGGAAGGACTAGAACAGGGTTTCTCAACCTCAGCAGTCTTGGCATTTGGGACCAGATAAGTCTGGATTGTGAGGCTGTCAGGTGCATTGCAGCATATTCAGAAGCCTCCCTGGCCTCTATCTACGCCTCCCCCAATCAAGTCACAACAATCAAAAAATGTCTCCAGACATTGCCAAATGTCCCCTGGTGGGGGCAGAACCATACCTTGGTAAGAGCCACTGGACTAGGGCAACATCCAACTCTCAGCCTTCAGGATTTTACGAAGGCATCACTCATGACTCAAACAACAGGTTTTTCACCTAAGAGTTGCCCACGTGAAGATTTATAGCTGCTTTGGAATTAGAAACCTGGGTTTGAATCCACAGCTCTGTCATTTACTAGCCTGATGACCTCTCTGAGTTCTGGCTTCCTCATCATTAAATCAGGAACAAATAACATTGCCTCTTAGAGCTGCTGCAAGAATGCGGTGAGATAATTTATGCAAAGCACTGAGCCCAGCGGCTTAATAAGCACCAAAAACTTTTAATAAACATTAGTCCTTCCCTGGTGAAAAGGCAGCCCAGATTCTGTAGTCGGAAGCACATGGGATCCAGAGTCAGAAGCCCTGGACCCAAGTCGTGCCTCGGCCACTTAGTAGCTGTGCGAACATGGCAAGTCATTTTCCCTCTTTCTAGAATAGAAATGATCATTGCCAGTAGGTGAGAACCAAGCCGGGTGGTCTGGTACAGCATTTGGCAAACTAAACCAACTAGAGAAAAGCTGATGATTAGTACTATCAAATCTCTTAAAGGTTTCTGTAAAGGAAAGAATGAGCTCTTCAACAAATCCAAAGAACTGAGAATGCAGTAATATCAGGGTAAGGTACAGGGAAAAAAAGAAAAATAATAATAGGGATTGTGAACCTCCAGGTCCTTCTAGACAAGCAATTGCCACCTGGTGACCCACACACCAAATCTGGCCACCGATATATTTTGTTTAGCCCCGCATAGTATCATGGTGATTGTTTCCTTTTCATTAAATGCCATCTAACCTTCATTAAAATCCAGATTTCAGGCTTTTCTGGAAAGCTACAAAGGTTGAGTCACTCTGGGCCCATATTCCCACATGCCCCTTTGGTGAGATCATGGCGGGGGGGCATGCCCCCAACCCTTACCTGGCCTCAGTCACATTTATTTTACTAGTCTGGCCCCTCTAGGCATTTGAGTCTGTAACCTTGGCTTATCTGAAGTGAACTATCTGGGAAAGCATTTGAACCTCCAGGGAGTACTTCAGTCAAGGCAGAAACCCACACCCAATGAGACACTCCCTCCCAGAGCCTCACCTAGGTAATAACTCTCCTGGTTAGTCCTTCAGCTTCCTTTGCTCCTGGACACTTCAACCTCATAACTAAACTTTCCTCAGGCTCCTCATCCTGTGTACACCTTCCTCCATGCAGGGCATCACCTCCCCAAAATCACCACCTGCATCCACTGGATTATCTGCATCAAGGATTTTCAAAGAACAAAATATCTTTCTTAGCAGGACTACAAAAAGACACGACATGATGTTTCTTGTTTCCTGACCAGCACCCCGGTTTCCCTTGGGGAGCCAGCGCTCCCCCACTCTCAGTCCCTATTGTTCAGACAGGGTTTACTCCATACCTATTTCCAGGGAAAAGCATGGGACCCAGTCAGAAGCACTGAGTCAATCTTGGGCCTTTGGCAACAGTGACTGGAAGAAAAATATTCTCTGTCCCTCTGGGAACAGAACTGAAGGCAATGGAAGAAGGGGGTGGGGCTGGGGGTTCTCCTTGTGGACACAGCTTGTCTAAAGAGTGGAAGCCCTGGATCCAGCCCAACCTGCAGCCATACTCCTTTTGGATTCTTTTGGTCACATATAAGCCTATAAATTCCCATCTTCGCTTACAGCAGTTTGATTTGGGTTTTCTTACAATCAAAAGAGACCTCATCAATACAAGAGAAATTTGAAAGAAGTGCTCGAAGATGGAAACAAAGCCTTCGCTCAAACTTTCTCCTGTTTTTTGGTTACCTCTCTCCATCCAGTAAGAACTGGCACTAGCCATCCTTCTATAAGCACTTAGCTCAGGGTAGATAATTATTTCTTTGCTTGCCTATCTCTTCCACAAATCTACTGAGCTCCTTCAGGCCAGAAACTGTGTTGTATTCACTTTTGACTCTTTAATACCTCACACACTGGCACACAGTTTGGGCCAACAAGTGTCTGTTGAATGGATGAATCAACGAAAGTCAGGGGGACGAAAGGAACCATCTTCATTCTCTCCTTTGGGACACCCATATCAGGAGAACACCTCCTAAGCCTTGACCCTATGGGACACAAACCATCTTCTGAAGACTCATCTACCCCTTGTAAACAAATTGCATCATGAGAACTCACTCCTTCCAGCCATTACTAATTCTCCCACACGTCCATCCCATGGAAACTCACTGTGGGGTTACTCACAAGTTCCTCATTTTGCAAAGAGAATATTCGTCACAAGACACCACCTAGAACTCTACAAGCTGACAGTACACACTATGGGCAAGCCATTCACACAAATAACTTCATTCATTAGTGCGTGTGTGCTTTCTAGCCTTTGTTTTGACCCAAATACATCCAGAAGCCTGATTCTGGTGCCCGCCAACCATCTGCTTCTGCCCAATAACAATTCTAGGCTCTCTCCTACCTAGACCTTTACAATTACTTAAGTGGAAAAAAAAAAATACAAATATATCTAGGAAATCAGTAGCAGTAAAGCAACAGGTTCCCCAGTAAAAACAGTTTTGACTTGAGGTGCATAATTGCCATACCCTTAATAGCTCTGTAATAGCTGCAGCTTCCACTGCATCAAGCAATAAAGATTTTCAAACAGAGTCAAAGGTCAGGGCCAGAATTATAGTCCTAGGATGAGTCACACCACTTACTCCATCCAATTCTCGTTTTCCCATACTTGGGCCCACACCACCAGGGCAATCTAGTGAGAACTGGATTTACATTTGTTTAACAATATTTACTGAGTAGGTACCATGTTATAGGAACCACAGCAGACCCTGGGAATCAAAGAAGAATAAGCAAAAACTCTTAAAAGCGTTTAGTCTAATGGAGAACGCTGGCAAGTAAAGAGGCAATTACATTACGGTAAAACAGGTGCTATATGGAATTATGAAAGCACCAAGGAGGGACATCCAATCTATGCTGGAGCATGAGGGAAGGCCTTTTAGAGGCAGAGACCTTTACGAGGAGACCTGAAGAAGGAGCAGGAGGTGGCCTAGGGCAGGTGTGATGAAAGAGGCTTCCCAGAGTTCCAGGTAGAGGCTAAAACGTAAGAAAGCACAGCCTCCTCTGGAAACTGAAAGTAGGCAAGTATGGCTGGAATTTAAAAGTGTTAAGAGAGTAGCTACTACAGAGGAAGCAGGGGCCAAAGACACCCTGAACAGCTTCCCTGAACTGCTCTGTAGCTTTTAAAGCCTCAGAAATTTGTTTAAAAAAAAAAAAATCACTTGCCTGATACAATGTACAAACAGGCCCAAATGACTATCTGACAAATGCATCTTGACACTCACTAAATACTGATTCCACAATGCATGTTACTGAGAACGCTAAGAGGGGTAGAAAATTCACAGAAATTATCTTGTAATTCATTTACAGATTCTTGGTTGAAACATTAGCCGTCACTAATACTCTGTCTACCTTCCTCTCTCTCAGCATTACTTCGATCGTTTTCCCACAAATAACAGAAAAGTAGGCACACCTGGCCTTTAGCCTAGACAGGAATTAACTCTGGAAATAGGATAAATGCACACCAAGCTAACAGGGTGGGGTACCAAAAAAATTAAGCAACAAGGCTAAGCAGAAAGTTGAGGGAAACGAACCAGTGAAGAGCAAATTTAGAAAACCCAAGAGGAAGTAAAAGTATTTTCATACACACACAAAAAAAGAAGTGTCCCACGTGCTCCGGCCAAACCAAACTCCCCCTTTGACTCCACTGCTGAAAGAAGAAGCAAAAGCTGTGAAAAATTCCCACTTTCATATCTCTTCCCGGAATAAGCAGCAAACTCCGTACCATACAGCTATCTTGCCCTGGAAGACCTTGAAATATTTGCCCCAGATAACACAGCACATGACAGTCACCTCCAGAAGCTCTCAAAACCACAAACCAGTCCTGTTCCAACAGCCCGGTCATCTACAAACTCTGGTCTATTCTGTCGTTTCAGAATCAATGCTTGTCAAGCAGTCAAGGAATCCCAAAGAAACATGGGGCAGGATGTGCTTCCAAATCCAAAGTGAGAAAGACTTGTTTAAAAAAAAATAGTAATTTCCTTTTAAATTGGCACTAGGCGTTTCCAGAATCCTTTTCTCCCAATTCCAACTTTTTAAATGTCAAGCCATCCCGTTCATATTCGTCCCTGGTCTGGAGACGGCACCACCTCTAATTCCCCTCAAAGGGCGTCCTGAAACTCAGGAGGCCGATCCGCTGGGCTTTAACGACCCTTTACCTCTTTACTGCCACCATGCACTTGTAAGCTAGGCTTTGCGGCAGCGGGGCGACCCGGAAAGGCTGAGAATGCCGCCTCCAAGCCCCGCAGCCTCGGACACACCACTGATCGGAGTTTCAGCCGCAGGCGGCGGCCCGGGCCGGCTCGATCTCCGGGGGAGGGAAAGACAGGGGACAGGTCCAGTCCCCGGAGGGCGATGCTTCGCGGGCCAGTGGGGACCCCGAGGGGTGGGAGCAGGGAGGCGCGGCCCGCCCCGCCGGTCTCCGGGGGCCAGGCGGCGGCCCGGCGCCGGGCGCCAGGCCGCGGCGTGGCGCCGCCCCCGGCCCCGGGCCCCGCCGGCCTCGGGCGGGGCGACGGTCGGGCCCGGAGCGGCCGGGCCCGCGGAGGAGCCGGCCGGCCCCCGTCCGTGACCCCCGGCCCCCGGCCCGCGCAACCCCCGGGCGGCCCGGCGCGGCGCACTCGCCTGCCCACGGTCTGGTTGGCCAGCTGCTTCATGCGGTTGAACTGCTTCTTCATGGCGGCGGCGGCGGCGGCCCGCGGGGCTCGGGCCGGGCGGGACGGGGGACGGCCTGGCGGCTCCTACATCGCTTCGCGGCCGAGGCGGCGGCGGCGGCAGCGGCGGCGGCTCCCCAGGCCCGCGGCCCCGCCCTCGTCGCGTCACTTCCAGCGGCGCCGCCCGCCGGGCCGGCGGGGTCTGGTCGGGCGAGGAGCGCCAGGCCCCGGGCGGCGCGCAGCCAGGCCTCCGCCGCCGGCCCGGGGGCCGCCCGATTCCCCGCCCGCAGGCGGTCTCCGGGCCTCGCGATGCGCCGCCGCCCAGGGCCCTGCGGTCCACTCGGACCTCGGCGTGCTTTCGCTCAGCGATCGCCCGCTCGAGTGGTATTTAACTCACTTCCCAGACTAGATCTCAAACACACGGTGGACGAAGCAGACACAAAGAGTGTAGACGGTGCGACACCCCGTCCAAGAACCGCCAAAACTCATCTTCGGGACTAGACACCCGGGCAGGGCTCGCTGGGGGAGGAGGGCAGAGGTGGACCCGAAAAGGAGCTTTGGGACGATGGAAATGTTCAAAGTCTTTATCGGGGCCGTACTTATGCACAGGTGTAGACATTTGTCAAAATGCACCTATCTGTACTCTTAAGAGGGATGCGTGTCACTATGTACATTTTACCTCGTTTTTTTAAGAAAAAAAAATGGTTGCGTGAAACTCACAAGCTGCAGGACAATGTGATGCCACTTAGTAAAAAAGTCAAAGGCAATTAAATATATTTTACTCCTATTCGAAAAGTATTACTCTAGTACTGCTTTTCTTTTATTGATTAAAATCTACCTTGCGTATCATTCCGTATCAAAAAAAAAAAAAAATCAGAGGCAAGGTGTGTTTTCTACGAACAGGAGCTCAGAGATGGCACCTTCAGAGCGGCTGTGATGGTGGCCGCGTCCATGGGGCCGAGGTGGTGCAGGGCACTGGGAAAATCACGGAAGCAGAGGAGAAGAGCCCAACTCCAGCGCTGGGAAGTTGTGGGGATGAGCAGAGGCCCGAGAGGGGACAGATCCCTGGAGACGGGCCCTTTGTTACGTCCCAGGCGTTGCCAGGCAGGTGTGGCCATTGAGGGGCCCTCGCAGCCCGCATTGCCTAGAAACCCCTCACTGTGCTTTGATTCTTAACCTCACGCTGGCAGCAGTGCGGTGACACTTGGCAGGATTGTCCGACTGCGCTGGACACTGTTTTAGGAGCGGACCAGGTCAGTTCTATGACCTGCTTTGATGTCCTCCTGGTTTGGTGGCCTTGGCTCCCGCTTAGGCCATTCCCTGGGGCAAGCGGGTGGTACTGTGGCATCTTTCACAGGCCACATTTCTAGTTTCACAAAAGATGTGCTGAGGAAGGGAGCTGAAAATGTAGAAGTACCTGACTCTACAACAGAGGAGGTTGAAGACTCTCAGTCAGTCTTAAAATCAGAGGCTGAGAGACTTAGAATTCTTTGTAGTGATGTAGACGAGGAGTGTGAAGCCTCAGAGCTTCAACTAAAGCAGCAAACTACAAGTTACAGACATCAATTACACCAGAAAGACGTAGAAATCAAACTTCTTAAAGCAAGGCAGATAGCACTAAAGGATCAGTTGCTAAAGGTGCAGTCAGTCACCCAGATAGTAAATCTTGAGGATGGCCTTGTGCCCTCAACTAGTGTACCCTCTTCACTGGGTTATGATATCTATCAGCATGCTTTAGGTTTCCAGAATGATGATATGGACTTTGCTCACCTAATTTGGTCACAACAAGAAATAAATAGATTGTCAAAAGAAGTTTTAAGAGTTGAGGCTGATGTCAGCCATTGGAGACATTTTGCTCAAACATCTACAGCATTTCATTTAGATCTATAGCTTTGATGTAAATGAAATCTGCAAAATACCATCAAGGAATTTGAACAGAATCTAAATAAGGAAATCGATGACCATCAACTTGAAATAGCAGTGTTGCAGGATGTTCATCAACAGAAACTGGCAGAAATAAGTCGCAGGCATCAAAAACAATTAAAGGACTATGAGGGAATGATTCATGATATGCAAAAAGCTATTGAAGTCCTAGCAGCTGAAAAAATAGAGTCCACCAAGAAAATCAAAGGACTTGAGATTAGAGTAAAATATCTTAAAAAAAAATTATCTTCTGTAGAAAAGGAAAGGGATGCTTTAATTAGAGAGCAAGACCAGATAAATGAAATGAATGAAAGAACCGAAGAAGGTGAGTTGCAACCTTCTATTAGGAAGTGGAGTGATGCTGTGACAGAAAAAGAAAAAGTTCTTCCACAGAGTACATCACCGGAAGAAGTGTCCAGATAGCAACAGCCACTGTCTGATGCTGAAAATGAAATAATGAGATTGAGTAGCTTAAAGCAGGATAAAAATCTCATGGAAGAGAACCTGAAACTTCAAAAATGAGTCCAAGTTTTAGAAAAAGAAAATTCATTATTAAATAAAGAAAAGGAAGAACTTCAACTATCACTTGTCAAATTGAGCGATGAACATGAACTCATTAAAAGAACAGCTACAGGAGACATGAATTCGGATTCAGAAGTACATCATTTAAGATGTGACTGGGAAATCAAAGAAGGAAAACTCAGTGAGAGTACTACTTAAAAGAAATTACTGATTCCTGAGTTAGGAGAGTTGCACAGGCAAAAACAAAAGACTACAATGCACGTGGTTTTGATGATCAGCAAACAGAACAACAAAATGAAGGAGACAGAATCATCGGTAAAGTAAAACAAGATCTAGGATATGAGAAAAAGAGAGTTCGTCAACCTGAAGATGATAGAATGAACATACTAAAGAGTTAGATGGGCAAAAAGAAAAGTTAATTCATCTAAAAATGGAAAAAGGACAGTTAGAAGCAGAATTTTGTCAGGATGAACAGAGACTGTTGGAAGAAAGGAAGTATGAGCAAGCTTTTAAAGAACTGTCAAATACTGATAACCCAGACAGCTGTGCCTTACAGCTGGAGCATGAGTGTTTAATTAAACTCGGTCAAGAGAAAGACTGTGAAATATCAGAACTCAAAAAGAATATTGAGCAGCTGATTGCTGGGCACAAAGAAACTAAGGAAGTTTTGTCATCTAGTTTAGAAGAGCAGAAGCAATTGAAGCAACTCATAAGAGAGAAAGAAATTTTTATTGAAAAACTTCAAGGAAGTTCACAGCTTCGGGAGGAGTTAGATCAATATACTCAAGCCTTAAGAAAAATGGAAATTTTACAGCAAACCATAGAGGAAAAAGATACAAGTCTTGCATCCATGAAAGAAGAAAATAGTCACCTGAAAGAAGAATTGGAATGACTGAGGGAAGAACACAGTCAAACCGCACCTATGATTGACCCTAAAACTCTAGACACTGTTACAGAACTAGAATCTGAGGTATCTCAACAGAGCACAGTTGAAGATAATCTTGAGATTAAACCTCATCAAAAGATAATTGAAGATCAAAACCAGAGTAAAATGCAACTACTTCAATCTTTACAAGAGCAGAAACAGAAAAATCCCAAATACCAACACAAGCAAATGAATATTAAACACAATCAGCTCTTTTTGGCCAAAGGGGAGGAAATGGAGAATTTGCAAAATGCAATAGAACAAATCAAAGCCCAGCCGCTGGAAAAATCCCAGCACACGCCAACAGAACATTCTGATACTTTTCAAGTAACAGAAGTTCAGAGTCTTAATATAGAAAATGGAAATGAAAAGCATGACTTATCTAAAGCCGAAACTGAAAGATCAGTACAAGGAATAAAAGAACAAAAATTGGAGATTAAACTTCTAACTGAAAAGAAGAAGTTACCCTTTTAACTGAACAGATTGATCAGCTGTCCAAAGGTGAGATTGGTAAACTAACTCAGTTTATCCAGCAAAAAGATTTGTGTCTTCACATGAAAGTATCTTCAGCTTCCTCCAGTGACCAAGATAATGGACAGAGTCAACAGCAATTGCGAGCCTATGCTTTGGAAAGAGAACAAATATTAGCTGTTTTAGATGAGAAGACTAGGGAAAACAGCAATCTTAAAAGAGAAAACTTGAGAATGATGGATATAATTGTTGCCAAAGAAGCAGACCTCGTGAAACTCAAAGATGCAAATACAAAACTCTCCACCAGATTTGAAAGCAGTGGTCAGGATATGTTTAGAGAAACGATCCAGAATTTATCCCACATCATTTGAGAAAAAGATATTGAAGTTGATGCTTTAACTCAGAAGTGTCAGACTTTACTGGCAATACTGCAAACATCCAGCAATGGTGATGAAGTGAGAGGTGTTAATATGCATCAGTTTGAGGAGCTTCTACAGGAACGTGATAAATTAAAACAGCAAGTTAAGATAATGGAAGAGTGGAAGGAGCACGTGATGGCCACTGTACAACATGTGCAGCGTGGGTCACCCCGTCTTCAGAAAGAACTACAACAACTTCAGGCACGGATTTTAGTTGACAATAATAATAATTATAAACTACAGATGAACTATACTGACCTGATCAAACTTATGAGGGGAATGAAATCAAACTCAAAAACTTGGAGAAGCAAGTAGTGCAAATTCAGTTTAGCCTAGAGCAGCTTTGCAATGCCAAAGATATTCTGTTAGGGATGTTTGACCTTATTTTATTACAGTCCTCCAATGAATCACTTACATCCAAGTCAGCAGACTCTCTGAAGGCAATGAAACCTGATGGATTGAGTGAATCTTCTAAATTGCTCAAAGAAGAGATAGAAGAGTTAAGAAAATTAACGGAGGAAAAAGATGCAACCATTAGAACACTCCAGGAAGATAATCAGAGATTGTCTGATTCCATTACAGACAGTTCAGAACTAGAAAGAAAACGACGTGAACAAATGGATTCAGAAATGAAGCAGCTATGGGAGAAACAAGATGTCTTGCAAAACTTACTTAAGGAAAAAGAGCTTTTAATCAAAGCAAAAAGTGATGAATTACTTTCTTTAAGTGAAAATTTCACTAATGTAGTAAGTGAAAATGAACTTTTGAGACAGGGAGTAATCAACCTGAAGGAGAGAGTTGTCAACTTTGAACTGGATATGTGTAAACTAAAAGAGGAAAATGAAAAATTAGTAGAAACATCTAGGGAAGAGGAAACAAAATCAAGAGACAAAGATGTGGTTTTCTATGATGCAGAGAGAGAGAAAGAATTGAAATATGTTGCAATGAAGGAGAAGGTGCTTGCTTTTGAGCATCTTTTGAAAGAAACAGAACTCAGCAAGACGGGAATTAAGTCAGCTTTTAAATGCAGTTACATCAATGCAAGAAAAGACTATTATGTTTCAACAGGCCAGAAATGAGACCATGTTGGCATTGAAACAGAAACAAATAGAAAACTGTGCCCTCCAGAGTGAGGTTCAACATTTACACGACAAAGAACTACACTTAAAGCAGGAGCCAGAGAGATGGCGTAAGCACGCAGTAGAATCAGAAATGTAGTGAGGTGGATGGACCTAGAGTCTGTCATACAGAGTGAAGTAAGTCAGAAAGAGAAAAACAAATACCGTATGCCAACACATATATATGGAATCCAGGGGAAAAAAAAAGGTCATGAAGAACCTAAGGGTAAGACGGGAATAAAGACACAGACCTACTAGAGAATGGACTTGAGGATATGGGGAGGGGGAAGGGTAAGCTGTGACAAAGTGAGAGAGTGGCATGGACATATATACACTACCAAACGTAAAATAGATAGCTAGTGGGAAGCAGCCGCATAGCACAGGGAGATCAGCTCGGTGGTTTGTGACCACCTAGAGGGGTGGGATAGGGAGGGTGGGAGGGAGGGAGACGCAAGAGGGAAGAGATATGGGAACATATGTATATGTATAACTGATTCACTTTGTTATAAAGCAGAAACTAACACACCATTGTAAAGCAATTATACTCCAATAAAGATGTTAAAAAAAAAAAGTGTCTCATAACCGCGAAGCTTTGGCTGCAGAAGACAGAGCAGCTAAACTAAGAATGAAAGTCACCGCATTGGAGGAAAAGCTCCTTCTATCTTCCAATGTGAGGGAAAATGTGAATCAGCAAGCCAGTTTGCAGATAGAGTTGTTGAAGGAACAACTGAATGTTATCACAAAGCAGAGAGATGACATTTGGCTACAGCTTTCTGTTTCCCAAGAACAAGAAAAGTAGTATGCACAAGCGCTAGCTAACATGAGGATGGTAGTCGCAGGATGGATGGAAATAGTTGCAGATAATCTAGAAGGAAAACTAATATCGGCACAAGGACATCAGGAGAAAGTGAATGCTGCCTTGACTCTGAAGGAAGAACAAATTAAAGATTTGAAAAAACAAAATGAGGTCCAACAGGAAGTGCTGGACGATGTACAGAAGAAATAGATGAACTTACTAAGTAACACAGAAGGAAAAGTTGACAAGAGCCTCATGAGGAACCTCTTCTTGGGGTATTTTCAAACACCAAAACAACAACGTCATGAAGTGCTACAGATAATGGGCAACATTCTGGGTATTAGAAAGGAAGAAATAGATCTGGTTTTTAATGAAGAGCAAGGCAGTGGTACCAGATGGATGACTGGCTGGCTTGGATCAAAAAGTGTCCCCAACACACCTCTGAGACCAAATCAGCAATCGAGGCCGAAGAATTCTTTTTCAGAACTCTTTGTTAAATTTCTAGAAACAGAATCTCATCTCACACTTCTGCCACTAAAACCCTCTGCTCGTGATCCAAAACCTCTGGCTTCACCGGGAAAGAAAAAACTAGCTAAAAATGTACCACCATCAAGTCTTAAAACTACCTCGGGATCCACACCCAAAAAACCAGATGTGAATCAACGTTCTGCAGCTGTCTCTCTGATTAGCCCACCCAGACCTGAAACGGATGGATCTGAGCATCTTCTTTTAAATGCTGTTACTGATGTTTTGCCCACATATACACCTTTGCTGCTGTCACCTGGCAAGAGGGCTGGAGTTGTGCTGAAAGACCTTTCAAAGCCATAGATGATTCTTCAGCCAGAGACAACATGGCACTTTTAAGAAACCAAGTCACTGAAAAAACCATGTATTTTGACTTTGTTTGATAAAAATACGAATACTTAAAAAAAAAAGTGTGTTTTAAGGACTTCAAAGATATTCACCCACCTTCAGACAGTGGTTACTTCTTGTGAGAAAGGGCATGAGTGGGGTTGAAGGCTGGTCAAGGGACGCTTCAAATGGTTTTTGTAATGCTTTCATGTTTTACAAGGAGCAGGTACTTATGCAGATCTTGGGGAATTAAAACACCAACTTGTGTTAATGTTCAAAATGATAGAATACACAAGTGCATACTCTTCATATAAGAAAAAAGGTGAACAGCCCAAAAGTATAAGATGCATAACATTTTTAAGAATGAAAGTTCATGATGAGGATGATTATAATTTTTGTGACTTTCTGTTTGAAAAAAAAAAAAAATAAAGAATAAAAGTTTACTTTTCCTGGCTAAGTCCCACTCCTCTTTTCATTGCCTGGGAAACCACTCCATTGGTAATCTGTATTCTCTCAGGCCTTTTAGAAATATATGCAGATTTGTGTATATCGGAGCATATTATTCTCTGACTTGCTTTTTTTAAAAAAAAATCACTACACCTTAGAGATCTTTCCAAATGCAAATGAATTCCATCTTATCCTTTTTTTTTTTTTTTTTTTTTTTTGACTGCATCGCTTCTTAGTTGCAGCATGAGGGGGGATCTTTTGTTGCGGCATGTGAGGCTTCTCTCTAGTTGTGGTGCACGGGCTCTAGAGTGTGCAGGCTTAGTTGCCCCGCGGCACGTGGGATCTTAGTTCCCCGACCAGCGATGGAACCCGCATCCCCTGCATTGGAAGGCAGATTCTTAACCACTGGACCACCAGGGAAGTCCCCATCTTATTCTTTTTAAAAGCAGTCATTAGTTTGCAGGGTGGATGTACCCTAATTCTTTTAACTAGCTCCTATTAATCGGCCTTTAAGCAGTTTCTACCTCCCAAACGATCAAATGGCCATGGCCAACTCTCTTGCCCATTTCCTTAACAGTTGCTCCAAATCGTCACCACTTTCCTGAAGCATGATCAGGCCTTATGCCCTCCTGAAGATGTTTGAGGCCAGCAGTCAAGAACTCTCAATTTCCCATACCCCCTTCCTATATTTAACCATCCACCCATTCCCCTCCATCCACCTCTACTCTTTCCCTCTTTTTTAGAGGAAAAGGGATCCAGCTCTGCAGTTTAAGGCTAATTGCTCCACTGTACCCCAAAAACTGTCCACTCAGACTTTTTCAAAGACCTCATTCCATTAATTTTCCTTCCTGCTTTATCTTGAGCCTCTTTCCCTAAGCTTCAGAGCCTGTCCAAGTCTCTCCCAGCAAACAATCCTCTCTTTTCTGCTCCTTCAGGTACCACCGTTTCTCTCTACCTTTCACAGCTAAGCTACTGAAAAAAATTCTTTACTCCTGTCACCATCTCATTTCTCACTGACTTCTTTTTGAAAGCATCACAAAATCTTGTCTCATTAATGCCCCAGGCATTTTTTAATGCCTTAGAAAGTAGTCTTTTTACTTACTTAAACTCTCTGTAGTGTCTGATAAATGTTATCCCCATCTTCATTCTTTAAATTCTCTCCACCCTCTTTCTTTTGGGGATGCCACTCTCCTTAGGTTCCCTTCCTAACATCAGACTTTTATTTCTCTGCTTCCTCTGTGACTTCTTCTTCAGGCCACTTCTTGATGGATATGTTCTCTAAGGTACCATTGTCAGCTGACTAAATCTTCTCACTCTCTCTGTGGTCTCAGGGCAAGCTCATCCATTTGACTTTCACCTGGATGCTGATGACTTCTGAGTGCCTATATCTGACCTCCCCCTTCTCCTGACTTGACACTGACTTACCTAATTGTCTGCTGGACGCCTCTATCACGATACCCATGGGCTTCTCAAAATTGTCATGTCCAAGAGGGAACTCAGTATCTTCCCTCAGAACCCTCTTCCTCCTCCTTTCCTTTTATCATCTCCTAAAACCTCTGTCCATCTTGTCACCCAAGCAATAGGCCTCAGAGTCATGATTGATCTCTCTGTCTCCCCCAATCCATATCCAATCAACTACCAAATAGACCCTAATTCCTCCCCTTCCTGTCTCTTCCATGGGCTAGTGGGCAGTGGACTCCTCACTCGTCTTGCTGGTTCCACTCCTGGGCTTCCTTGAATCCATTTTGCACACTGCTGTGAAGGTGACTTTTCTAAGATAAAGATCTGATGTTACTTCCCCACCTTAAATTACTTTAGGGGTCCCTGCCGCCTGGAGCCAAACTTTAACAGAGTAGCCAAGGCCTTGCCTTTGTAGCCTTACTTCCTGCTTGTCACCCACACATAGGCTACCCTCCAGCCACATGTGACTTCTTGCAAACCCGAACAGACTATCACCCAAATAACTTCAAGCCTGTGAGCCTAACCATAGCAGGATAATGCCTTCCAAAAAGTGCAGATCAGAAGTGTTTAATCTCCCTCCTCTTCACCCATTGTTGGGAAGGGCATTCCCACCCTAAAGTTATGCGGAGGGCCCAACACTGAACAGATGAGTGCCACAGCAGTTTATTAGTCATGTATACTCATAGTCTGGGGAAGGAGGACATGGTGACACCTTGCAGGGCCACACGGAGGTTGCACTTGGGAACAGAGTGAACAAACAGGGGCTCTAGCGGGAAGACTTTGGAGGAACGAGAGGGTGGAGGGGTCTCTAGTTCCCCCAGGAGGGTTGTCTGAATAATTTCACAGGCTAGCAGGGAACTGGAGGCCGCTACTTGGGGATAAACTGTGCCTTGTCCCTGTGATAAGGATGGTGGTTTGGCTAGGGGACCTTACCTGTGGGAGCAGAAGGGGAGGGGAGAATGAAGTTAGGCTATCTGAAGCCCTCTAATTTTGCCAGATGTCAAGGCAACACTTAATAGTGAATCTTGATTTCACGGCTTTATACCACAATTGACTCTTTGATAGCTTGACATCAATTTAAACCTTGGTGATGACTGAGACTTTTAGAGAGTAGGTGAAGTCCTTCCCTAGGCAGTGAAGTTGGCACTTGACCAAGAGGGAGACGTGGTCCTCAACATCATAAAGTATATGAACTCATTGATGTTCACTTAGTTGATCCCAAAGGGTCTGGGGGAGGGGAACATCTTCCAGCTCCATGGCATCTGGCAATGGACTGATGACCGGAGGCCATACCCACCTACAGGTAGGATGTGCTAGAGGGCTCAGGTTTGGCTCCACCCTGTAGAAAGGAGGCCTTGATAACCGTACTGAGCTTGTGGGGATGTTGCTTCCATGACTCAAGGAATAATGGGCAGCTGGGTATGTAAGCTTGGGGTTTGGGAGAGACTCTATTTCCAGAAGAGCCCAGTGCATGGCCAGAAATCCCTGCTCTGATGGTATGTGATGCAGGGCCAAAGAGGGCAGTTTCTTGCATCAGAAGCCCAAGGACAACTTACAGACATCATGAGCAGTCCAGAGACTCCAGGAAGCAGGAGGGGAAGTTGCTAAAGCCTCTTCACTGAAGGAGTCTCTGAGGGCACTAAGGGGAGTGCCTGTTGATTTTAATTTAGACAGATTCTAGACCCTGTTGTTGGAGGGACCCCCACTCAAGGTGGGCTCATTTAAAAGTAACAGCATAAATGGGCTTAAGGAAAATTTGTAAACCAGGAATATGTTGCCTCCAGAACCCAAAAAGGACTAAAAGATGGTGGACTCGTGTATCCTTAACAAGTGTGTCAAACAAACGTCTGTAAAGGAGGATGTCATAAAGGTAATGTCATACCTGTACTCCTGGAGAAAGGTGGGTGCATTTAAGATCTTGTCTGCAAAGATTGTGTGTGATAGCAGAGCTGTTTAGTTACGCTGTGGGTAACAAGGTAAAAGTGTACTGTGCCCCTTTGGAGATGAAGGCAAACAGGCTGAGAGAATGTTGAAATAGGCATTGAATGGAACCTATTAGCCAAATCTATAATAGCAAAATATTTACCATATTTAAATTTAGTGGGATCCTAGGTATTTCAAGGGTACCCAGGATTTGTTTTAATCAGGCATAGTAAGACACAAAGATACAGAAATGACTGTCCTGGAGGAAGTTTTTTATGCCTATAGATCCAGAGAAACAGGAGGTGCAGCACACCATGGAGGGCCCTGCCATGCCCCTTCCCCCCACTTTTGTTTTTTTCATCAGTTCTCAGGCCGTGGGCTGCCATGGATGTGCACCTCAAAACCGTTAGGGGTAAGGAGAGCACACAACTGCTCCAAGGGAAGATGCAGCACAGGAGAGATGGACAAGGTCACTACTTTTGCCTGAACAGCAATGACTCAGGAGGCAACCAGGGGGCCATTCTTAAATCTTTCTGGAGTCATGGCCTCCTTCCTTTCTACAAACAACACAAGGGGTCATCCCCAGGACTGTGGTTGGCGGGGGCGGGGGGTACTTTCCCAAACAGAGTCTCTATGGCTGCCCCAAGCAGCCAGTGATGGTTATCTGGCTAGACACAATGACCAAAGTGCTAGCCCATGCCCAGTAAGTGGAACTCAAACACCCACCAGTTAAGACATTATGTTGTCACTGGTCTCAGGTAGGAGCCTCAGAGACCACCTACCACATACAAGCCACACTCGATGGCATCTCAATCTGGGATACAGTCAATTAACAATAGTTTTTGCCTCGTTGGCAAGCATGAGACATTAGGGTGGGACGAGATGGCAACATCCATTTGAAATAACAGAACATGAGCTAAAGCCCAAGCTGGCCAGCAACTGGTACTTACATCCCAGATAGTAACTGCTGCCTTACAAACCAGTTAAGTAGCAAAGGAGCTGGTAGTTAAAGCTGACCAAGTGTCCTCAGCTGAGGTTAGACCATCCTGTCTGTGATGCCAATTGTCTTACTCACCTCTCCTTCAATCCATCAGTGAGAGAGAGATTCCCTCCCTAGACTAATGGGGTTGGCTGAACACATGACACTCTACACTGAAAGATGGGATGAACAGCAGTTTACAAGTCACATTTACCCACAGCCCAAGAGAGGACACCACTCACCATGCAGGGCCACGTGGGGGATTACACTTGGAACAGAGTGAACAAGTAGGGGCTTGGGAGGCAGACTTTGTAGTAACAAGAGGGTGGGGACAAGCCCTGGTTCCCACAGGAGGGTGTGATGGGCTCGTTTGGATAATTCAGTGGGCTGATAGGGAACTGAAGCCTGCTACTCAGGAATAAGCAGGCACTGTGTCTGGTTCCTATGATAAGAAGGATCATATAGCTAGGGGACCTTACATGTGGGAGAAGAGGTAGTGAGGAATTGCAGTTAGACCATTTGAGGCCCTCTCAATTTTACTAGATGTTAAGACAGCTCTCAATATTGAATTTTAATTTCAGGCCTCATGCCCCAAGAAGTTATTAAAAAGTATTTCTTCCTTGAACTAATAATTGAGTTCAATAATGTCACAGGATACAAAATAAAGACAACAATCAATTGTATTTCTAGATACTAGCAATGAACATGTGGACACCAAAAATTAAAACACATTTACAGTCACTAATAAAAATAAAATAATTAAGTGTAAATCTAACAAAACATGTCCAGGACTTGTATACTGAAAACTCTACAACAGTGGTAAAAGAAATCAAAGCTCTAAACAAATGCAGAGATATACCACATTCATGAATTGGAAGACAAAGTATAGTAAACATGTTAATTCTCCCAAAATTGATAGATTTAATGCAATTCCTATCAAAACCCAGTAAGCCTTTTTTTTTGTAGATATAGGCAAGTTTATTCTAAAATTTTATGGAAAGATAAGGGAACTAAAATAGCTAAAACAATTTTGAAAAAAGTAATACAATGGGAGCAGTCAGTCCTCTCCATTTCAAAACTTATTATATAGCTGTAGTAACCAATACTGTGTAGTATTTGCAGAGGGATAGACACATAGATCAATGAACAGGGAATCCAGAAATAGTCCCACAAAAATATGCTCAACTGATTTTTTAAAAATAAATTTATTTATTTTATTTATTTATTATTTTTGGCTGTGTTGTGTCTCCGTTGCTGCACGCGGGCTTTCTCCAGTTGCGGCGAGCAGGGGCAACTCTCCGCTGCAGTGTGCGGGCCTCCCACTGTGGTGGCCTCTCCCGTTGTGGAGCACGGGCTCCAGGCATGCGGGCCTCAATAGTTGCGGCGCACGGGCTTCAGTAGTTGTGGCACACGGGTCCAGTTGCTCCGCGGCATGTGGGATCCTCCCGGACCAGGGCTCGAACCCATGTCCTCTGCATTGGCAGACGGATTCCCAACCACTGTGCCACCAGGGAAGCCCGCTCAACTGATTTTTGACAATTGTGCAAAAGCAGTTCAAAGCAGGAAATACAGCCTTTTTAACAGGCCATAGCTGTCTATGGAAAGCTTGTGAGGAAATCGCAGGCCAAAAACTTGGAAAACTGGACCAGCAAAGAAGGAAGACAATGATTTGATTGAGGTTCTACCAGGTAGTGATGGGCGGGGAGGGATAATGTGCATGCAGCTCAGGATGAAAGCTGCAGGTGTTTATTTCATCTTTCTGAATTCAGCCTCTTCTGATTGACCCATCACAGGCTCTGGTGATTTTCCCATCAGCCCCACACTGCAAAGTCAGGTCACCCCTAACTGAGCATACAGTGTTCCAGACTCCATTAGCCTTCCCAATAGCAAAATTCTCAGGCTATACGAGGTAGCAAGATGGCCCTTAGTAGCTCCAAAGGTACAGCCTCCCGGGTTCAAGTCTGCCAGAAAAGGGAGCTCTTATAGACTTAACAACTCCCATTCAACTCCTGGGATTCATTCTGATTGGACCAACCTGGTCACCACCACCACATCACACACACACTCTTGAAGTTTAGCTAGGGTGATTTTGTGTGTGATTGGCCAGGCCTTGGTAAGGTTCCACCCCCAGTGTCAGGCATGGAACCTTACCTGATCCATGTGGACAAAAAGGAGAATTTGGTTCTCCATAATAAACTCTGGTTGTTGTCATAGAAGAAAGAATACTGAATAGCCAAAGCGGCAAATGTCCACTCTAGCCTCTCAGGGAGAAGTTTCATGGTTAAAGCCCAGCTATTTGCTCCCAATATTAATTAATGTTCAACAGGGCTTTTAAACTCTAGTTTCTTTTTTCTTGACTTTATCAGAGGATGCAGATTAGTTGTCAGTGAACTTTCGCCGGGACATTGTTCATGGCTACCCCAGCGTAGTCTCATATTTGGAGGCGTTATGCAGCTTAAGATGGCTAAGCTTGCCATTTCCAGATTCCACTCCTGTATCATAAAGTTCCAGCGCCTTGACCAGGAGCTCAAATGGAATGAGCTAGCCCTGCCTGCAGGAAGCCTCTGGGGTGACCCCTCAGTGAAAAACTGACCAAAGTCCTCTGAATCACCAGTTTTTCTGAATCAAACTCTCAGCAAAGATCAGAGATATTCTTTGCTCATCAAACAAGAGAGGAAGAAGGCTCCACCTTCTTTTAGTCCCTCAGCCTCACCATCCAGACCTATGGAATTGACATCTTATACTACTACTTGCTGTTGACCCACTGTTCTTGCCCACTGACACCCATGGAATGTGTACACTGCCGAGTTGGGAGACTATGCGTGTTCACTGGTTTGCATTACCCTCTTGGCAAAGGACCACTCAAAGAAAGTGGTGGATTTCATCTCATCACCACTCCCCCTGGCAAAACTCCCTAACCTCAGCCTTCCCCACTGTCATTTCTACTTTGGGTATCAATGGGCTCTTGTTCCTCCGTTGAATACTAAGCAAGGATTTGATAACTGATCTTGCCCCAAGATATGTGTACTGGGTTTTTGTTGCCGTTTGTTTACTTTGCTTGTGTGTGTGTGTGTGTGTGTGTGTGTAAGACTCAAGGTTCTTCAAGTTTGAGTATATCCATTCTCTGCTCCTGACAGATAATGAAATGGAACATGCAAACACACTTTAAATTTTTATTTAGAAAATGTTTTATTGGTGGCGCAGTGGTTGGGAGTCCGCCTGCCAATGCAGGGGACACAGGTTCAAGCCCTGGTCCAGGAAGATCTCACATGCCGCGGAGCAACTAAGCCCGTGCGCCAAAACTACTGAGCCTGCGCTCTAGAGCCCAAGAGCCACAACTACTGAAGCCTGCATGCCTAGAGCCCGTGCTCTGCAGCAGGAGAGGCCACAGCAGTGAGAAGCCCGTGCACCCTGTGCACTGCAACAAAGAGTAGTCCCTCCCTGCTCGCTGCAACTGGAGAGAGCCCGCGTGCAGCAACAAAGACCCAACGCAGCCAAAAATTAAAAAAAAAAAAAAGTTAAAAAAAAGAAAATGTTTTATAATAAGTCTAGTACAAAATATATGAACATCTTGAATATGCATCATAGTGAAACAAACACACGTGAACCTACCTCAGCTTTAGAAATTATTGAAGTATCTGTATACTCCTTCCCCACTCCCTTTCCCTGGAGTGTCCTACCCTCCTCCCTAAAGGTCACAAAGAGCCTAACTTCTGTTTTTCTCCACTCATTCCTTTACTTTTCTGTCTATTATTACCATATATGTTGTTTTTCTAAATAACATTAGTTTTGCTTGGATTGAACTTTACAAAAATGTTATCTATTTCTTCTTTCACCAAATATCATGTTTTTGAAATTCAGACACTGATGCTTGTAACTGGTAGCTCTAGTTCGTTCATTTTCACTGCTACGTAGTTTTCCATTGTATTCGTTTTCCACATATTCCTTCCCTCACAACATTTCAAAGGCGATTATGTGTGCAAAGCTCTTCGCCCAGTTCCTGGGGTAGAGTCAGCACTCAGTAAATACTTGTTCAATTACTGAATGAGACTGAGCCCCAACTGATTGTAACACTGACACTTGTTTTTCCGGCTGGATTCTCTGCCCTTCGCCCCAGTGCTGAGGATCCTTCCAGCTCTTCCGCTCTGAGTTAACTACAGTTATAAAATTTCGTGACTAGCAATAAGAAACCCAGTGGCCTCTCAAAGCACCTAAGACTACAATTCCCGGAGAGCATTGCGGTGCTCCCTTGCGTCAATTTCAGTTTACTTTCTCCCTCCGGGAACTTCCGGGTTGCGTGGGCGGGGCCAATGGAGTTGTCCAATGGGCACCTCCGAGGGCTGATGGGCGGGGAAATTGTCCAATGAGCGTCTCCGCAAAGGCGCCAATCAGCGGGAAGGTTGCTGGCGCAGCCGCCGTGGGCGGCGTCACTGAGCCGCGCCAGCTGAGCCTTGTAAGAGCGGAGTCCGTCTCTACTACCTTGTCCGGGGCTCGCTCCTTCTCCCGGCGTCCGTCGACCCCGCTTCCATGTCACCGGTGGACGCAGCACCCCGAAACCTTCACGCCCATGGCCACTAGCCTGAGGAGGGCTTCTTTCACTGCCTGTTCTTCTTCCCCTACCGACACGGACGACGAGGGCGTGCGCGGCACTTGCGAAGATGCTTCTATATGCAAGAGGTGACTGCCTGGCGCGGGGTTAGGGGCCGGCATCTCCGGGGGGCTGGGGCCTAGGTGGGAGGCGGGCCTGTGTCTCAGGAATACGCTTTTACGCCGGAAGTCACCCGTCAACTCGTGCGACATCTGTGAAATGCTCAGAGCAGGCATTCGTCTACTTAACTCATAATTATCTAATTTTTGCTGTGGGCCAGGCACGGTACAAGCCCGCGGATACCGTGCCTGGGATACGGCGCTGAACCAGGAAGACGTGGACTTGGCCTTCTCGGAGCCAAAGTCTTGCTGGAAACACACTTGAAGCGAGTAGTAACAACAGTTTTGATAGGTTATGGGGAGAAGTGCAGGGTCTCCCTCTTTTGTAGGTTACATTCCATTGGGACTTGGCGTGATCCCCATTGTGCACCTGAAACTCAGGTCAGTTAAGGGGGGAAATGACCTGTCCAGGGTCACATAATATTTGTGTGCAGAGCCAGTATTTTCCAGAGCGCTTTCCTGTGTGCTATTGGAGTCTACACTTTTGCAGGCGTAGTGGGGGCTATGTGGGGGGGCGTTGCGAGCACAGGTATGTGTCATGTACCTGAAAGCAGGAAAAAGAAAGCATGAGACTTGAGTGTATGCTACTCATTCATTCATTCAACAAAAATTATTGAGGGAATTCCGTGGCGGTCCAGTGGTTAGGACTCTGCACTTTCACTGCCAAGGGCGCGGGTTCAGTCCCTGGTCAGGGAACTGAGATCCTACAAGCCTGGCGGCGCGGCCAAAAACAAAAACAAAAAAACCCCCAAATTATGGAGAGCTTACTTCCTTTTGGCTGATTGGTGGGTATTCAGTGATTGAGAACACATGATGAAGAAGATTGACATGGTGTCTGAACTCACCCCCTAGTTGGAAAAGACAGGAAGCAAATAATAACCCAGGAAGTAATATAATTACAACTTTGTGTTTAATGCTGAGAAATACAGTGCGCCATTAGAGTTTGAAATTTAGTTGAGAACAGATGACTTAAAAAAAAGAAAGAAAATAGGGGTATAGGAGGGTGTTCAGGCAGGTCAAGGAAGGAGTATGGACTGTTTGAGGAACTGATTGAATGCCTTGGAAGCTGCGGCCTTGTAGGGACCTGGTGGGGAAAACAAGTTTTGGGTTAAGGCTTGAACTTTTTGTAGGTCTTGGAGACTAAGCATAGTGATTCAGAGCATGGACTCTGGAGCCAGACTGTCAAGCTGGGCCATTCACTAGCTGCGTAAACTTGGGCAGGTTACTAAATCACTCTGTGTCTCAGTCTCTTGATCTGTAAAGTGGGGATGAAAATAATACCCACTTCATAGGTGCTTGTAAAGATGAAATGATATTAAATATTAGTAAAGCACTTAGTGCAGTGTCTGGCGTGTAGTACGTGTTAGTGGTGGTTGATTAAATAAATAGGTAAATACATTGATAAGTATTAAAGGCTTGGAGGCAGTCCCTGCTGAAATTTGTGAACTTAAATGAATTATACCCAACTGTATTTCTCCTCCAGCTTTTGATCTCTGTTGACCATATCCGTAGCATTATTGAATTAGAAGCAATTTTTCTCATATTTGACTGCTGTTTGCTAAGAGAATCAGAAGTGCCGTCAGAATTACCAGAGAGAAATAAAATACTTTTCAGTAGCACGTTAGGGCTAGGTTTACTTAATATTTATTGGAAATACTTGGCTCATTTAATATTTGTTGGTAACTTTTTTGGCCAACTTGCCTATATAAAGCAAATTAGGTACTATATATAAAATAGATAACTAATAAAAACCTGCTGTCTAGCACAGGGAACTCTACTCAATACCTTGTAATGACCTGTATGGGAAAAGAATCTTAAAAAAGAGTAGATATATGTAGATGTATAACTGATTCACTTTGCTGTACAGCAGAAATTAACACAACATTGTAAATCAACTACAATACAAATTAATTTAAGAAAATAAAGCAAATTAGCTGTAAAATAGTTCAGACAAGACACAAAAGTACAGAGAAATAGTATAACCAGAGCATGCCTTTCCTTGGCTCTCTGTTGGATGGTTTTTATAATTTCACCTCTTCTCTGCCTCAGTTTCCAATGCCCTTGGTGTCTTCAGACGTCTCAACGTCATAGGGGAAGTTTGGATTTGAACTGCAGAGAATCTAAGGCAGTAGTTCCCAGCCGAAACTGCACACCAGCATAGCCTTTGGAGCTTTTAAAAGAAATGCAGATACTCAGGGCCGACTCTAGATCCACTGAATCGGAAGCTTCTGGGATAGGTTCCAGGGCCGTAAAAACCAGACATGTTTGCCATCTGGATGCATTTCATCAAAGCTTTTTTTGCACTGGGTTTTCTCTCATCTGGAAAAAACATGGAAAGCGATGGTGAGAATCCATAAGTTAATGTTTTAAGATATTTTGCAGGATTTAATGAATTTCAAGTTCTGTTGATACTGTGACCTGCACCTTCACTGTAACATGTGAAACTCTTAAGTCTTGTCAAAAAGTCATCTTGTTAAATAGGGATTCCTTGTGTGAATTGTGGGCATGTTACTCTCTTTCTGCCTCAGTTTTCTTATCTTTATAATGGGAATAATAATGGTAACTTGCCTTTTAGATGTGAGGATTAAATGAGATAATCCATGCAAAGGTTAGCACAGGATCTGGCACGAAGTGAAGCCTTCAGTAAATTCTTATTGTTATTTTGATTTTTTCCTCCAGTCTGAATATTATTTGTTTGAAGTTACTGAAATAGCTGTGGGTCAGGCTGGTTCCTGCCGCCACGAGTTACAGCTGTAAGATCCCTAAAATAATGTTCAAAAGCCGATTAGCTCCCCAGGGCTCCTACAATTCTGTTATTTCTGTTTTAATTTGCTCCCTCCTTTTGGTTCAGAGCCCTTCTGCAGATAATAATGCTGTTATCGGTCTCAGAGGGCTGTTGTGAGGCTTAAATGTGGAGTGCTTCCAAGAGTGCTTGGCACACAGTAGGTGTTCAAAATTGGTAGTTGTTGTCATCATCACTGCCCCATTGTCACCAAATCATCATCATCGTCATCGTCATCGTCATCACCACAGACTCTATCACTCCTACAGTCCAACAGTTAGAACGCTTCTGATTGGATATATTAGGTTTAGCCTAATAACTCCGTTTGATTCAACAGTTATCTATAGTGCACTTACCAGGATGGCTAACTCACCCCACTCCCCAGTCCACCTTATCTTCCCCATCATGCTGTGCCCCTAAGTCAGTTCCCTGCCCTTGTGTGCCCTTGATCGCACCCCTCCTCCTGCAGCCCCCACTGTGCCCTCTGAAATTACCACTCCATAATCACCAGCCGCCTCTATTTCCTTAGCCTCTCTTTAGTCATTCCCTCCCTCTCTTTGTGTTGATGCCGGCCCTTCCCTGGGGATATCCTTTTCTTGAAGCCAAGTCATGCCTCTGTCTTCTCATACCCTGGATGTCCTAGAATCGGGAGGGTCAAAATTTGTGTCCTCACTGCTCTTTGTCCCCTCACCCCATTTCTTTGAGGCCCACGTCCCCAGCATCCTGTCCTCCATATTACTGTTTTTTACCTTCTGCCAGTTATTCACCTAATTCATTGATGACTTGGGTATCTGGCCCACAGGCCTTCCTGTCTGCCTCAGTTCTTGCCATCATCCTAGTTGACTTCCTGGCGCACATGTGGAGGACCCAGTGTACACGCGGGAACACTCATTCTTGGACACCTCATCTGCAGTGATCACCTCTGCTCATCCACCTTTGTCACCATTCCCGCCACGATCCCCTGGATTTCCATCCCGGTGCTGCATGCACCACCTCACAGATGAACAATGCAGCGCCCTTCAACCCCAGTCTCTTCTTTTTTTTTAAAAAACGTGATGATCCATCCATCCATCCATCCATCCATCCATCTATCCATCTATCATCTATCTATCTATCTATTTATTTATTTATGGCTGTGTTGGGTCTTCGTTTCTGTGGGAGGGCTTTCTCCAGTTACGGCAAGCGGGGGCCCCTCTTCATCGCGGTGCGCAGGCCTCTCTTGTTGCAGAGCACAAGCTCCAGACGCGCAGGCTCAGTAATTGTGGCTCACGGACCCTGTTGCTCCACGGCATGTGGGATCTTCCCAGACCAGGGCTCGGACCCGTGTCCCCTGCATTGGCAGGCAGACTCTCAACCACTGCGCCACCAGGGAAGCCCCCCCAGTCTCTTCTTTCCAGCACGCTTGATCAGTTGTTTCTGCTCTGCCCTCAGCATCTTTCTCCTCGGGACCCCCATGGTTTTCTCCAGCCTGTAGACACTTCCCTGCAGGCTGTTACCTCTTAATTGAGCTTCGAGTTAATAGTCCATCCTTCAGTGGTTCTCTTGGCATGGCTTTATCTCCCTTGCCCTCAATCCTAGTAAACCCAGACCCTGGTTGAACCAGACTCTCCGTTTTCACCTGGAATACTGGTGGTAGAAATCACACAGCAGGGCGGCTTGGTACTGCTGTGATTTCGTGTCAGCCAGCCTCACCTGTGCCCTTACAGAACCAGCTCATTCCAGTGTGATTCTCTGGCGAGCTCACTTTCCTGTTCTCCAGTGTTTTGAGTGTAAAATTCGTAATAAAAATGAAACATTAAAAAGTTGATAGATATTTTATTTTAGAATTGCCTTATTTTCCAGCCAGTGGGAAGTTTTCTTTTTCATGTATGAATTTGAAACTTTAAAGTTATTAATCTTGGGAAAGCAGATGAAAGCCCCGAGTTAAAATAGGAGGCTCTTTTTAAGTTAAGGGAGCTTTGGGGCCTATCCGTAAGGGGTGTTAGAAAGAACTTACAGGATTTGGGCTTCAATTGGGTAATTTGGGGGAGGGTTCGAGGAAGCAGGGATTTGCCCGGGATTGGGTGCTCACAGGAGGCGGGGACAATTTTGTGATTGGGTAGCTCAGTCTTTTCTAGGGGGAGGTGTGTCTGACTTCTCTGGAGTCAGACACTCTGTGATTCGTAAAGAAGCCACAGTTGCTCATCTCATCCAGGAGAGAGGAGTGTTTGGGACCCTGTGGCTGGCATGATGACTTTGGTTTTGTCTGTTAGACAGAATTATGAAGGGATCCTGTTTTGTCTCAGTTCATCGCTCTTGCAGTGCGACCTTGCGCTGCTGGTCCTGCGAGATTGTTTCTGTCCAACAGAAGGACAGCGTGGCCTCTGTGAGCACCAGGCAAGCATCTAACTGCAGTGAAGCCTGGCTCATGGTACCAGGCCAACTCCTAGCGGTCAGCACTGGTTTTCTTATTTTCACAGGGGAGGAGAGGTGAGTCTTAAAAAGACGAATAGGTGTTTATCAGGCAGAAGAAAATAGCAGGAGCCAAAGAACATAGAGATTGAAGCTCTTGAGGTTGAAGTGTTAGGGGAACTTGACCTTGGATGGGCGCTGGGTAGCAAGAGAGAATTCCGGAGAGGTTGTCAGAGAACAAAATGGGGAAGGTCCCAAGGACTTTTAAGTTGGGGAACTGACATGATCTGGGTTTGTGTTTTAGAAAAATCCCCAGCAGCTGTGCAGCAGATGGGCTGGTGACAAAGGGAAAGTCTGTTCCCTTTTCCTTCCCGACGGCCACAGCCGACGGCCACAGCCCTCGCTCACCTGATCTGTTGCAACACGTCCTTATTGTTCTACCTTCTTCTAGTCTGGCCATCTCCCCTGTCCAAGTGTTTATACCGTGGCCAGGGTGATTTTTTCAGAATCACAAATCTTATCCTGTCACTTTGCTACTTGAAACTTTTTGATTCTCTGTCAGCCACAAGATAAATAGCGACACACCTCACCTTTCCTGATCTGATCACACTACCCTGGATCTGATCCTTGCCAAGTGGAAATATCTCCATTTGGATTTCTCAGAATTTCTCAAATTCATTATTTCCAAAACTGTGCTCAAGATCACCTTCCCGAATTTTCCTCCACGCCATCCCACCCCCCCCAACTCAGTGGGTGATGCCATTGTCCCCTCAGTTAGAGTAAAAAAGGTAGGAGTCATCGTGGAGCTGCCCTTTCACTTACCCCCGTGTGATCAATCACCCAGACCTTAGACTGTGTCTGCAAAATGTTTCTGGAATTTACTTCCTTTCCTCCACCTCTGCGGCTGCCATCTCAGTCCACACTCAGGTCATCCGTGGTCTGAGCCGTGACACTCATCTGCCAACTGAGCTCCCCAATCATGCTTACCTCCCCAAGTCCAGTTCTCACACTGAAGCCAGAGGTTTGCAAAAGGCACATGGGACCTTGTCACTCCCTAGTTTAATGGCTTCTTGTTGCTGTTAGAAGAAGAGCGAAGTATTTCTCACATGGTCCACCCGGCCCTGCCTGCTCTGTCCGGCTTCTCCTATCTTGCTTCCCCCCACTCTTCCCTTCTCGCCACCGTCCTCTCAGTTCCTCAGGCGAGCCCTGTTCCTGTCTTTCCTGGGGCCTTTTGGCAGGCCGTTCCCTCCCGAAATGCTTTCTCCCACCCTTCCTTGTCTGATCAGCTCCATGTCATCCCTCAGACTGATGCCTTCATTTGATATTCATTATTGAGACCCTGCTTAATTTATGGAGGCCCTGTTCTAGTGTGGATGCGGAAGTGAATGAAACAGACAAAAGCGGAGCTCTCACGGGGCATGTATTCCAGTGGAGGAAGCAGCCAGGAAGCAGACGAGCAACATATCTGGCACGTGAGATGGTGGGCGATGCTGTAGTAGTGTTGGAAGGCCAGGTGAGCCGGGATGGCCAGGGACGGCCCCAATGAGAAGGTCAGTGCTGGGGAGGGAGTGAGCCCTGAGGATGGACTTCTGGGGAAACAATGTCCAGGCAGAGTACAAAGGCCCTGTGAGGCAGGAGCTGGCCCTGCCTGTCCAAGGAGCTGCAAGGCCGGCTGAGTGAGGGGGAGAGGAGCTCTTTTAAGGACGCAGCTTTCACTCTGAGTGAGATGGGAGCCGCTGGGGGACTCAGAAGACGAAGGTGACCTGACTTGGGTTTGAACAGGATCCCTTCAGTGTCTCTGTTGAGAACAGACTGTAGGGGGCAGCCTGGAGGCAGGGAGATCTGCTCTCAGAATATCCCAAGTCAGAGATGCTGGGGGCTTGGATCAGGATGGTAGCGGTGGAGGTGCTGGGAATCCGATAGATTCTGGATACACTGTGAAGGTCAGGCTGATAGAATGTACTGACAGATTGGATGTGCAGTGAGGAGTTAAAGATGACGCCAAGATTTCTGTCTTATCTCAGATGTGGCTCCTTCCAGGAGGCCTCTTTGGCCCCTGCAGACAAGATGTAGCCTCTGTTCCGTGTTCTCATAACACTCTGTGCGTCTCCTTTGTGGTCATCAGCCCAGTTGTAGTTCAGACATGCTGTTTAATGTCTGTCCCTCCGACCAGAATGAAAACAACACAAAGCAGGGACCTGTCTACCTTAGTGCCATTCGCATTGTAGACACACGATAATTATCTGTCGGATGGCTAAATTGATTAGACCCGAATGCAAATGCTCAAGGTTATATTTCCTGATGAGGTCTTAAAAATTCTGGTTTTCTGTTTAACTGGTTTTCAGTGGTCCGTATGTGTTAGAAGCCAGACCAGGGGCTGTAAGGCTGAAATTCCACTGTGCAAATAACAGAAGTTCATCTGATTTCTCAACTGAATCGACAGATGTCCCCCGCTACCCCGTCATGAAAGCAGGACACAGGATCACCTCTCAGGAAAGCCAGCGTTTTCCCGAGGGCCCTGGCCTCTCCAGCACACTGATTGCGTCTTCACAGCTATGCCCCAGAGAGCAGGGCTAAGATTTTGATCTGAAATATTTTGAAGGCAGGTGCCAAGGTACTTTCCACTCCCAGAGAAGACATGTCACTTTAGAACTAGAACATTCTGTGGAGGATACGTTAGCTGCCAACCTTGCCCATCAAAAAGGTCAAATAAACTGTGGATGTTTTATTGCCCCCATTTTTTTTTTTTTAATAAAAGGAAAATATTAGATTTTGGAAAACATTTGCGAAAGGTAGTGATCTTAGATCTCAAATAGTAATATCACATCTTTTTTTTTCCCCCTCTCTTAAAAGCTTAATTTTTTTAAATGAGAAAGGTGAATACAGTTGACTTTGAGCAAGATGGGTTTGAACTGCACAGGCCCACTTATGCAGGGAGAGTGTTTTTTCACTAAATACAATTCTACACGATCCAAAGTTGTCAAATCTGCAGATGCGGAACTGAGGATACAGAGGGCCAACTGTAAAGCTATACCTGGATTTTCTACTGCATGGGGGTCAGCACCCCTAACCTCCACGTTGTTCAAGGGTCAACTGTACTTTTTCCCCACTCAGGAGCCTACTATGAACATATTGTACATGTAATTTCACCCAGATCTGCCTCATTCTTTTTATTGGCTGCACAGTATTCTGCAATGTGGTTGTACCTTATTTGACTGTTCTTCTTTTGGTCAACATTTAGGTGGTTATGATTTTGCTCTTAAAATCGTGCTGTGATGAGCATCTTTGCACACGTGTTTGAGTTTTCCCATGAGACAGATTTCAGGGGAGAGGCTTCTGCAAGATGGTCCTCCAAGGAGGTGATAATCCGTTTCCATTCTTATCCATGGTGAACGGAGATACTAATCATGGAACATTCCCAGTCTCTTAGATTGTTCACCAACTGGCAGGTGGAAGATAACACCTGTTCTTAATTTGTATTCCTAAAATCACGAGTGAGACCGAGCATTTTTTGTCTGCTCACACACTCATTGATATTTTCTGTGTGAATCCTCTCTCCCATGTTGCTGTCCTACTGGGTTGTTGTCTTTTTCTTGTTCGGTTATTTGTATTTTTATTATTGATTTGTAAGAACCTTTTGTATCTGGAATAGTAATCCTTTGCCTTGGTATTTGTTGCAGCATTTTCTCTCAAGCTGTTGCTTGTCTTTCAGTATAGCTTGTACTGTACATTTCATAATACAGAAATGGTGGCGGTTTAGGGAATAGAATCTGACAATCTAACTTTATGGCTTGTGGTTTTTGGGTAAAGCTTTGAAAGGCCATTCTCAATCTTTTTTTTTTTTTAAAATATCCATTCCCCTATTTCTTTCTTTCTTTTTTTTTAAAATTAATTAATTAATTAATTATTTTTTATTTATGGCTGTGTTGGGTCTTCGTTTCTGTGCGAGGGCTTTCTCTAGTTGTGGCGAGTGGGGGCCACTCCTCATCGCAGTGCGCGGGCCTCTCACTGTCGCGGCCTCTCTTGTTGCGGAGCACAGGCTCCAGACGCGCAGGCTCAGTAGTTGTGGCTCACGGGCCCAGTTGCTCCGCGGCATGTGGGATCTTCCCAGACCAGGGCTCAAACCCGTGCCCCCCGCATTGGCAGGCAGATTCTCAACCACTGCGCCACCAGGGAAGCCCCATTCTCAATCTTTATAACATTTTATTTATTTTAGCACTTCTGTGGTTTTGGCTTTTATGCTTAGATCATTCATCTATATTTATTATTTTGGACGTTATAAGGTAGCAGTTTTTTTTTTTTAATTAATTAATTAATTAATTAATTTTTATGGCTGTGTTGGGTCTTTGTTTCTGTGCAAGGGCTTTCTCTAGTTGTGGCAAGCGGGGGTCACTCTTCATCACGGTGCGTGGGCCTCTCACTATCGCGGCCTCTCTTGTTGCGGAGCACAGGCTCCAGACGCGCAGGCTCAGCAGTTGTGGCTCACGGGCCAGGTTGCTCTGCGGCATGTGGGATCTTCCCAGACCAGGGCTCGAACCCGTGTCCCCTGCATTGGCAGGCAGATTCTCAACCACTGCGCCACCAGGGAAGCCCCAAGGTAGCAGTTTTAACTTAATTTTGTCTCAAATTATTAGCAAGTTGTTCCTACATCATCTATTGAATGGTCTTATTTTCCCCATTGATTTGAAATGTCACTTGTATACTAAATTCTTATATATACTTTAACACAGCAGTGCATATGTCATTCTTTTTTTTTATTGAAGTATAGTTGATTTACAATATCGTGTTAGTTTCAGATGTACAGCACAGTGATTCAGTTATACATATATATATGTATATGTATATCCTTCTTCAGATTCTCTTTCCTTATAGGTTATTACAAAACATCGAGTATAGTTCCTTGTGCTTTACAGTAGGTCCTTGGTTGTCATTTCTTGACTTCCAGTTGAAATCGCTTTTTTTTTTTTTTTCCCATTTTGATGTCTGAAAACTTTCGACTCACAAAGTTACTCAGCTGTGAATTGATTCAGAGCTCCCACAGCTTGCTTCACAGGGTGAGGATAGGTTTGTAGCAGGGTTATCAGAATTTTTTTAGTCTGTTTGAGCAGCTGTGCTCCAGGAAGAAAGAAAAGGAAGGGATACTAGCAAGAGACATGTATGTGTCTGAATCTGCCCCTTTTCGTCAGGAAAGCAGTAGCTTTTTGGGAAGCCCAAACCTGTAGACTTGTACTTCTCATTAGCCATCATTAGGACACATGGCTCCACTCCTGGGTGCAGGAAAGTGTAGGGAGGTAAGAATTTCTAATAGGGCAGATTGATGCCTCAAACAAAATTGGGGTCCTCTTAGGAAGAAAGGGTGAATGGATATTGGAAAGGGAACTTGGAGGATTTGCTACATCCCTCACCTTTTTTTTTTCCTTCTAGAGTTTCCTCAGGTATTCGTAAGAGAGAAGAGGAATGGGGAGAGGGAGATAATTTATACAGAATAAAATGTTCAGTTTGATGAGTGTTGATAGTTGCATATATCTGTGTACCACCACCCAAAACAAGATACAAAATATTTCTGAAACTCCAGAAAGTTCACTTGTCTCTAGTTAGTCTCCTTACCACTCCCCCGCCCCCCAGCAACCATTTTCTGTTTCAGGCTACCATAGATTTGCCTATTCTTGAATGCCATATAAACAGAATCATACAGAATGCATTCTTTTTGTGTCTTCTTTCACTCAAGATGTTCTTTGAGATTCATCCATGTTGTACACGTTGTCAAAGATAAAGATAAACACCCGTTGTCACAGATAAAGCCGGATGCTAAAGTGGTAAGGTCAGATTTTAATCAGTAATAACTATTGCAACAGGGAAAAGAATCCAGCATGAACTAAACTCAACTCTGATTTGTACAGAGGGTGTTTTAAAGGGCAAATGAGGGAGGAAGGAGGGGGGGGGGAGCAGGGATTCAGTAGAATCAGAGAAAAAATTACAGAAAATGGGAAAAGGGGGTGTTGGTCCACCAGAAACCCTCTGGATTCGCTAGCTGGGAGACAGGGAGGCCCTATCTTTAGGTGTTGCCTGGAACCAGCAGTAAGTTCTTTTGGCAGCCTTGAGTTTTCTCAGGCAGGCATGCTAAGGGGGACTAGAGACACCCTAGCGGTGTGGCCTTGAGCTGTTAGGAACTATGTTAATGTTTGCTCAGGTCTTTATATTATAGGCCACGGTTGAGGTCTAGTAGAGGAGGTCTCAGAGGAGCCTGGCTAGAGTTTGGTCAAGGAGAGAATCTTTGTCGGGGTAAAATAGTTTGCTCCTTTTTGTGTTGTATAAATGTACCACGATTTGTTCATCCATTCACCTGATGATGGACATTTGAGTCGTATCTAGTTTTTGGCCACGGTGAATAGGCTGCAATGAACGTTCTTATATAAGCCTGAAATTTTTCTTGGATAAATATCTAGGAGTAGAATTGCTTAGTCATAGGGTGGGTATGTATTTAACTGCCCGACTAATTTCCAAAGTGGTTTATCAGATTACACTTCCCACCAGCAATGTATCAAAACTCCAGTTGCTCCATATCCTTGTTAAACATTCAGTATTGTTAGTGAGTGTGAAATGGCATTTCCCTGGTGACAGATGTATACTTATTGTGTGCTTATTGGCCTTGCCTGAATCTTCTTTTGTGAATTGTCTGTTCCGGCCCTTGCCCATTTTCACTAATGATGATAATGTTGATTTTGACTTGTTGGAGTTCATTATATATTCTGTATAGGAATCATTTGTCAGATAGATGTGTTGTAAATATACATACACATATAGGAAAGTGAAAATTTTAAATATTATTTACAATAGCATTAAAAAACCAACTGTCTAAATCCCAGTCAAAACCCTAGCCATCTTTTTTGAAGAAATTAACAATTGATTCTAAAATGTATATGGAAACACAAAAAATCTAGACTAGCCCAAAAAAATCTTCAAAAGAAGAGTGAAGTTGGGGAACTTACACTGCTTAATCTACTGAATTTTAAGACCCACTGTAAAGCTACAGTGATCAAAACAATGTGGTTTTTGCATAAAGGTAGAAAAATAGATCAATGAAACAGAAATAGACCTATACCGGTGCTGTCAGTTGATTTTTGCCCCGAGTGCCAAGTCAGTTCAGTGGGGAAAAGTCAAGTCTTTTTAACCAATAATTCTGGATCAGCTGGATATTCAAGTGGAAACAGAATGAACACGGACCTCCTTCTGTACCCACATACTAATTTGGGATGGACCATAAACCTAAATATGAAAGCTAGAACCGCAAAGCTTCTGTATGAAAACATAGGGGAATACCTTGGCAGCCTTGGGGTAGGTAAATATTTAGTATGTAGAACACAAAAAGTACTAACTACAAAGGAAAAAGAGATAAACTGAGAAAATGAACAGACAAGCCTCAGACTGGAGAAAATATTCAGAATACAGGTTCTTAAATGTTCTATTTTTTTCAAAAGTACATCAGCATTATTCAGGTCCACGGCATCCTGTTACTGTGTTCTGTATTAATTTTATTAATTACATTTTCTGTTTTTTTGGTTAAAAAGTTAGATATGGGACATTGTACCAAAGGGACTGATTTGATTCTTCTACTTATTTCACTCTCTGTGAATGTAGGTTCCTTTTCCGTTTACGCTTTGCCCACTATTCAGTGACTGCTTACAAGAGAGACAGTAGATTGTAGATCATATTACTTCTTGTAAAGTAATTAGATGTTAGATGAAGCCAAAAGGCAATACCAGTAGTCTCCTTTGGGAGGAAACTAGCCTGTGGGTCTTCTTAGTTATTCAGGCCCAGTTTTTTAGATGATTGAACACTTAAGGTCTGCCAATCTGCTTAGGAAAACAAAAAGAAGCTTTCAAGAGCTCCCAAGAAAGGAAGCAAATCCACGCTCTGTTTAGGTACAGAGTCTATTGCCCTTAAGACTTTGCTTCCTATCTTCCATTTATAAACCAAGAATAAAACCAACAGGAAATAGAAACCAAGAATTGAAACTAAAAGATGTAGAAGAACAACAATAAAATTAAAAGTTAGAGGACCACAAGAAGTATGCAGTTAAAAATCCCAAACTTGAAAATTAGTGCTGAGAATATTTGGTTGCTTTTTGCAATTGCATATATATGGATATACATACATACAGATACATAAGTATCTATAAGCAGCTAAGCAATACACACACACACAAACACACACACACACACACACACACAGGATAGATATGTACCATTTAAGCACTGAAGTGTTGGGGGAGGGATCTAAATCCAGGTGGGTAGGTAGGTTTGTAAAGCACTCAAATTAATTTCCCTAAAGGTTCTACAGCTTGGGCAAACTACTTTAGGGTTGTTACAAGGGCTGAATGTGTTCCTGTTTGTCAAGCAGTTGAACGATGCCTGGCACGCAGTAAGTGCGCCGTCAGTGTCCAGGAGAAGTGAAACAAGCCAGCCCCAGCCTTGATCCTCATAGTCAGGGAGACCAGGGAGGGCCCTTTCCCAGTCCCTGAATCCTCAGATGAAGAGATGCCTATTGGAAGGCGTCTCACAACTTCACATGAATTTCCCATTGTTGCAGCTGACAGTTATGCAAATAGGACAGAATCAATAAATGTTTCTTTAATGAGTTGGTGGTTGGGCCAGATCACTGTTTCCCACGAGAGGAATGTGAGATGGTTTTAGGCGGTACACAGATAGATGTTTTAAATGTTAATGGTTAGGTATTTGTTACAGTGTGTGTTAGAAGAAAATATTAGGTAGCACATCAGACCTGAGTACTAAGAAAATTGAGTTTATTTAAAGACATATTACATTGGGGAGGAGGGGTGGGGGAGGGAAGGATTGGGAGTTTGGGGTTGCAGATGCAAACTATTATATATAGGATGGTTAGACAACAAGGTCCTGCTGTATAGCACAGGGAACTATATTCAGTATCCTGTGATAAACCATAGTGGACAAGAATATGAAAAAGAATATATATATGTATAACTGAGTCATTTTGCTGTACAGCAGAAGTTAACACATTGTAAATCAACTACACTTCAATGAAATAAATGTTTAAAAAAGACATTACTTTGAACAGGTGGTATGTGAGTGTCATGAGCATTTTGAAAGCAATAGTGATTGAATGAAGATTGAGTGAATCTGTCAGGTCCTTCCAGATCTGAGATTTTTGATTCTTTGATTCTGGGTTTGAAACATGAAATCAAGATATTCAGATGGAAGGGATGTTTCTGGATTTGGGAAACAGAGGATGATCGTGGAAGTGACAGAACTAGGTGCACAGTATTGGGGTGTGGAGATAACCACTATTAACATTTTGGTATCTACTCTGGGCAGTCTTTATATATATATGTGTACGTTCATTCTAACAAACTTGGGAATGTCCTGTCCATATAATTTTGTAGCCTGTTTTGTCGGCCTGATACTATAACTCCAGGTACAGCGTTCTTGTAAAAAAAAAAAATCTTTGTGTTCATTCGTGGTTATTTCCTAAGGATAAAATCCCAGAAGTGGGACTGTTTGGCTGTTGCGTTCTCACGTTATTCTGGCTTCTTATACCTGTTGCCACAGTGCCTTGAAGCATGACCGTGGCAGTTTCCGGTTTGGGCATTGGTGCTCCAGGGCACTCTTCCTCATTCCTCTCCAAAGCCAGGTTCTATAAAAAAGAGTTCTATTGCATATTTGATAAGAGCAGTACTGCTCTCTGTTTTTGCTTTCATTTTCATTTTGCTTTTTTTTTTTTTTAATCATTGATAAGGCTGAGCTTTTTGTATGTTCATTGGTCAGTTTTTCTTCTTTTGTGAATGGTTCATTTTTGTCCTTTACCCATTCTTTTTCTTCTGGAATATTAGTTTTTTCCCATATTAATTTATGAGTCCTTTATACTGTAAGGACATTAGCACTTTGTGACCTGTTACAAATATTTTTCCTAGTGTAATATTTGCCTTGTATGTTCGTTTATGAAATCCAAACTTACTGTTGCTCTTGTTGTGAAGACAATACTATCTTTTTGATGGAAATAATTAATTTAGTTTAAAAGGAAATAGAATAACATCATTTAAAAATGGCAGATATTGGGCCTTCCCTGGCAGTCCAGTGGTTAGGACTCCGTGCTTCCACTGCAGGGGGCACGGGTTTGATCCCTGGTCGGGGAACTAAGATTCCACATGCCGTGTAGCACAACCGGAAAAAAAAAAAAAAGGCAAATATTCCTCCCTTGTTAGCTATTCCGTTGCTAAATGTTGACATCTGGCGAGTCCCTTGTCATCATAGGCAATGGCGGTTCCTCATAGTTCAGTACTATTTTTTAAAATTGAAGTATAGTTGATTTACAATGTTGTGTTAGTTTCAGGTGTACAACAAAGTGATTTCAGTCATACATATAAATGTGACAATACTATCTGAGCCATTTTGTGACACACATGGTCTTGCATTTTAACTTCTCTGAAATCAGATGTGACTTACTCTCGATGTGTCCTGCAGACACTGTCAAGTCTGTTAGAGGTGTCCTCACCTGTGCAAGCCGGCACGGAGGTTATTTCTGCTGGCGTGGCTGGGCGGCTGTGACTACGGTCCCCGGTGCTTTTAGTCCACATACTGTTTAAGGGCCATTTGAAGAAAGAACCCAGATCCTGATTGCTGTTGAAAATCATCCCTTGATACCTTCTAATGAGATCAAGAAAGAGCCAGTGTCAAAACTTCCAGGGTGAGGGTTAGCTGCTTGGAAGAAAATCTCAGAGAGGATGGTGGAGATCTGTTAAGGAATGTATCCTCGCCAGTGCCCTCGATGGCACGGAGGTTGATATTGTGTCGAAAAGCACAGACATCCTGAAAGTGAAGTCTTAGCAGCTTACTTCACTCACCTTTTCCTTTTTCTGTCTGTACAAGAGAGAGAGATGATGACACTCTGTCCCAATGAAGGAGCTTTTTCAGTAACCACAAAATTAAAATTCTGAACGATAAGAAAAACATTAACTGATTGGCAGTGTTTTTTAACTTCTTTTTTCTTTATTTTCTTTATTTATTTTTATTTTTATTTTTTGGCTGCGTTGGGTCTTCGTTGCTGTGCGTGGGCTTTCTCTAGTTGCGGCGAGCAGGGGCTACCCTTCCTTGTGGTGTGAAGGCTTCTCATTGCGGTGGCTTCTCTTGTTGCGGAGTGCGGGCTCGGTAGTTACGGTGCACGGGCTCTAGGGCATGCGGGCTTCAGTAGTTGCGGTGCCTGGTTTCAGTAGTTGTGGCGCGTGGGTTCTAGAGTGCAGGCTCAGTAGTTGTGGCGCATAGGCTTAGTTGTTCCGTGGCATGTGGGATCTTCCCGGACCTGGGATCGAACCCGTGTCCCCTGCATTGGCAGGTGGATTCTTAACCACTGTGCCACCCGGGAAGTCCCTTTAATTTCTTTTTTCAGTCTTACAATTGGTGGTGTCCTGGATATAACGAAATATAGCCCATGTTTCGTGAACCTCTTACCGTCCCCAGTTCTTCTAGTTCACGTTTCAGATGACTGGTTAGTACTCATTGTGTGGATGCGCTGTAATCTGCTCGGCTGAATCATGGTGCCTGCCTCCCTTCAGAGCTCCCAGCAGCAATGCCCAGCAGCACCCTCTTCCTTCTTCGCAGCAGTGTGTTGTACATCTTTTTATCTTGGCCACTCTCACAGGCAAAGCAGTGAGCCTTTTTCCTCGGAGGCATGGAAACCACTGGCAGTCATCTAGATTTGAGGGCTGCAAAGAGACACATGTTGGAAAAATTAGGAAGTAGGAGTCATGGGAACTAGTGATCGAGGGTCCTTGTGTTATGTCCATGTGTCTCCCCAAATGATCGGGGGTCCTTGTGTTATGTCCAGGCATCTCCCCAAGTGATGGGGGTCCTTGTGTTATGTCTGGGCATCTCCCCCAAGTAATGGGGGTACCTGTGTTATGTCAGTGCATCTCCCCACCTTTCTGTACTGCTGCACATCACTGACCGTGTCCAGTGTGTTGTGGAGATCCATCCCAGGCTCCTGCCAGGCCCTGTGTGACCTGAGTCTGCTTCTCTCTCCAACCTCTTCTCCAGTTTCTCCTGTTTTCTTACTCTTCTCCGGCAGCGCTGCCTACTTCCTGCTACTAGAGCACTCCATATGCACTCCCACCCCCGAGTGTTTGTATCTGCTGTCCCTCCTACCTGGAATGCCTTTTGCACAGCTGCCTTTCCCTAATTCTCTAGGACTCGACTCAGCCATGCCTTTAAGAGCGGTCTTCCCTTTCACCTCTAAAGTAGGTCCTCCATCCGCCATACCATTATATCCCTCGTTTGTCATAATCTCTGTCTTTGTCTCTGTCCCTTCTCTGTTTTGTTCACCACTGTAACCCAATGCCTGGCACTTAGCAGACACTCAATAAATATTGCTAGACCGAATCAATAGTATTAAATCAACTGATAATGCAGAGTTGGGAGGAATAGAAACTGCTCCTTGTTATCCGAGAGGGCACTAATAAATCCAGCAAGGAACACTTAGAGGGAGGCAAATTGATCAGCTTTTCAGCAGTTCAAGTTTCTTCGCAATGGGGTGAGTGCCTTCTCTGTGGGGAGTAGTCAACAGTGGCTCCATATTGTCGAAAGGATTCTTGCTCTGGATGTTGGGCTTGACTAAGGTCCCTTCCAAGCTTTAAATTGTTCGAGGCGTGTTCTCATCACTGGTTTACCGTTCTTGCTTCAACTGCAGATATGGCTTTTACCACTAGATGGCGTGAGATGATTCCTTTGAAATCAGCGTTCCTCAAACTGCCACCCACAGTGAGAACACATTTTTCATGGCACTTACACCCCCAACACACACTTGAAACAAAAGCTTCACAAAACACTCTTACAATGTGGAATGATGCTGCTATTTTCTGTTTTACTCTGTTCTACTTCATTTTCTAAAAGGGAGATTTGCAAATTATTACTTCGATTTTATGATATGAGTGGGTAAAGGCACTATTTTATTTTATTATTTTATTTTATTTTATTGGCCGTGCTGTGTGGCTCGCGGGATCTTAGTTCCCCGACCAGGCATTGAACCCTCACCCTCAGCAGTGAAAGCGCAGAGTCCTAACCACTGGACCGCTGGGGAATTCCTGAAAAGCACTATTTTAGACAACTGAGCAAGTTTATTTGTAAAACTCTGTGGGTCTGCTGTTTTCCTCGGACAGTCTGGGCTTATAGCAAATTGTGTTCCTTAGTACTTTGTGTGTTTCTGTGTTGAGTTGCTGCCTTGAGTAGTTGAACATATGTGCTTCGTTGTGGGTGTCTATGGATGTGCAAACGTGGATGCGAGAGACTGGAGGAGGCATGTTTGTGCAGAATTCAGCACCTGTTGCTGTCAAGGCAGCAGTAAGCCTTGTTGGTAGATATGAAGAAAAGGAAAGATGTAATATGTGCTCTGGGAGCTTAGAACTTAGCTGGGTGACACCACACACACACACACACACACACAAACACCCAGCCACCTTAAGTTTCAGCTTATTTATCAAGCAACATGGAAATGTATGTATTATTCAGGATATCACTTAGGATGCTTAAGACTGCAAGTAACAGAAGCCTGACTCAATTTGACTTAAGTGGTAAAGATGTTTCTTATCTCACTAAGTATTTGTTGCCAGGTAGAGAAGGCTCCAGGCCCACAGGGGTGTGGTGTGGCCTTAGGGATCCAGGTTCCTTCCCTGACTTCTCATTTGTCCTAAGGCTGGTTCCACGCATGGTTGCCAGGAGACTTCCAGTGGTAATCAGGGCTTCAGCTCCTGGGCTTGGAACACTACAACTTTAACTACTTGTGGTGTAGTCTGGGGTAGAGAGAGTTTGGGCTACCTAGCATTTTCCAAGTTATAGCTGTTTTATTTGTTCCTAGTTTCCCCACTGTGACCTCCTTAAGGGACATGAAAGGACTGGTATTTAATACGAAGTCAGGAGAAATACTTTGGTAGTTGTTAGTGATGTTGGCCAAATATTTCTGGGTCTCCCTTCCCCTGGACACAAAGCTTTTGGTTGAGCAGAGTTATCTGACTAGCTCTGGCCAGTGAGTTTGCTGAATGAATAATTGGTTGCAGGTCTTCTGTATGAAGTATGAGGTGAGGTTATTTGCTGTTTAGGGTCCTGGGAAAGGAATTAGTGATAAGAGGGAAGAGGTAAGAAATGGTCATGGTGGGAAAGGTGATGGGCAGTGTATGTGAATGCAGAGGTAGATGGATGTCTATTTAAACTTGTGCTGGAGCATTAAATGTGATTTGGCCTTTTAAAATTGAAGTATGGTTGCTTTATAATGTTGTGTTAATTACTGCTGTACAGCAAAGTGATTCAGTTATACATATATGTACATTCCTTTTTTAAAAAAATATTCTTTTCCATTATGGTTTATCATAGGACATGGAAAATAGTTCCCTGTGCTATACAGCAGGACCTTGTTGTTTATCCATTCTGTATATAAAAGCTTACATCTGCTCACCCCAACCGCCCACTCCATCCCTCCCTCAACCCCCTCCCCCTTGGCAACCACCAGTCTGTTCTCTATGTCCATGAGTCTGTTTCTGTTTCATAGATAGGTTCATTTGTATCATATTTTTAGATTCCACGTATAAGTGATATCACATGGTATTTGTCTTTCTCCTTCTGACTTACTTCACTTAGTATGATGATCTCTAGTTGCACGATTTGGCCTTTTGAGGTCAATAAATTCCCTGTTGGATCCTTGACCTGGTTCCTGGGAACTTGGCCGTGGAACCTGGCCTGAACCTACTCTCTACTCACCTGCTTCCTTTTTCGTCTCTTTCAGGTTTGCAGTGAGCGTTGGCTACTGGCAGGACCCTTACATCCAGCATTTGGTGAGACTATCTAAAGAGAGGAAGGCCCCGGAAATTAACAGAGGCAAGTGACCATCTCCCTCCCCAACATCTCATCAGCTGAGAGGCCTGAGGCTTTAGGGATTCATTCTTAAAAAGAGAGTTCCGGGGTGTACTGTCTCCAACAGTGTATGAAAGTGCTCGTTTCCCAACTTCCTCACCAGCACAGTGTATTATGAAACTTTTCATCTTTGTTCATCTGATACATGAAAAATGGTTTTTACAGTAATATAAAAGCCATTTACATATCTTTTACTATAAAAGCCATTTATATATCTTTTACTGCAAGCTGTCTGTTCACATAAGGGATTATTTTTGTTGTTGCCCTATTAAAGTGTTAGTAACACTATTAGGTTCTGCAAGTAATTTCCATCAAGGGAATCGAAGGAGTTGAGACAGGAGTGTGACTTAGTTTCAGCCAGATTGAGAAACTGACCAATGAACGTAATTCTTGTATGTGTGGGGAATCTAGGCCCTAAAGATGGGTCCCGTAGGTGGGTTCTATAAGAAGGGCAAAGGAATTTGTAAATGGTTGTTCCTGAGAAGAAGGACATGGTAGTTACTTTGAGCTGAGGGTGAAACCAGGCATCAGTTAGATTGGGCAAGGCCTGGTTAAGAGGCCTTTCTTAAGCCTCCCTCCCCAGCTCTTGAGACAGATTTCCCAAGGAATGTTCCAGAGACAGGGACCCACCATGGCAACTGGCTCGGTGCCCCAGGCGGCACGTCAGCCCCCCTTCCTTCTTCCTCTCCCGGTTTGCATCTCTAGGCTGGGGACCTCCAGCCCAGTAGGAGAGCGCTTCCCCAACGTCTGTGGTGAAGACATATTATTTTCCCCCAAATTGAATCCATTGCGGATGATATTCTGTAATATACAATAAAGATGATTTACTAGGAAAATAAAATGTAGACACAAGCCCAAATTATTTATTTATTTATAAGGTAGGGATTATCAAATTGATTATTTTATTTTATTTTATTTTATTAATTAATTTATTTTTTTGGCCACGCTGCGTGGCATGTGGGACCTTAGGTCCCCGACCAGGGATCGAACCCGTGCACCCTTTCAGTGGGCACGCAGAGTCCTAACCACTGAACCGCTAGGGAATTTCCCCGAATTATTTATTAGCACACTCACCAGACATAAAATTTCTCTGTCAAATGGCAATAGAGTTTCTAAATGCTACTCTCAAATTTTGTTCTTAAAACGGTCACACCTTGAGCAACAGGCCTTTAGAACAAGACGGACGCTGTCTTCCTGTCTCCCTTCTGGGTTTCCCATCTCCTTTGTCCCAGCTCCCCACCCCAGAGCTTAACAAGTCCATTAATTAGGCCACCACTTGCTGGTGTCTCTCCTCCCGCTGCCTGCGATGCCATTTTATAAACACAGAGGCTCTAACCCAGACAAGATGGAGGTGAAAGGAACAAGATAAGAAGCATGGCTTTCTTTGCTTTGACTGACATTCATCTGCCCAACTTCCTGACCTAAAAATATTATTTCCCACACGCTCTCGCAATTTTGAGTTTTACCAGAGTACTAATTAGCTTTCCCTAGAGCCGTGAAAAAGCACATTTACAAGAGGAGCATTTAGATCAGATGTTTTGATATAGAACACTTGTCTTTCCTAACTAAAAGTATAGGACACTTTATTTTTCTTCAGATTGTTAATTCCACCATTAAGTAGCTTGTACTTATTTTGATTCAACCAGCTTTTTAAAAAAAAAAAAAAAATGGAAGAGAGTTTGAAAGTCATTATTTCTCCCATGAAGTCTGCAGATAAAAGCTGACCCTGAAGAAGGGCAAAGTGTTGTTTTGCTCTCCCTAGCACCGTGGGCTTTGCAGGGATTATTTCTGTCGTCACCGAGTGATAGCTTGCTTCTCTGTCTGTCTCTTAGGATATTTTGCTCGGGTCCATGGCGTCAGCCAGCTTATAAAGGCATTTCTACGGAAGACAGAATGTAATTGTCAAATTCTAAACCTCGGGGCTGGGATGGATACCACCTTCTGGAGGTTAAAGGTAAATTAAAATTTCCCATTTTCTCTTTCCAGTTGTTTAAATTTAATTTGTTGAAGACATTCACCTGGTTCAAAAGTGTAAAGAAAAGATTAAAATGCGGTGCAGTGGCAGCCTGTCTCCCACCTCTCTTTGCAGCCCTGCCCCACAACTGCCTTCATCCCCGTACTTCATCTCACCAGGGCCCCAGTGAGGATATGTGGGTGGTTTCTCACCTTTTGCTGCTACTAACTGGGTTATAGTAAACATTCTTGGGTACATTTCCCGCTGCATGTATGGCAGTATATCAGGAGAAGGAGCAAGGGTTCTACCAGTGGGACTGCTGAGACAAAAGAACACTTGCGTTTGTAATTTTGAAGATAACTTAAGATTTTATTGTCGGCATCGCAGTGTCTTAGGTAACTTTTGGAGATTTGCAAGGCTGGGTAATGATAACATGATGCAAAGCCCTTTTGTAGTCATTCTGTGATTTGATGCCTCAGTTGTTCTATTTGGATTCAAGGGCAGGTGTAATTATACTCACTCATAGGAAAGGAAACTTGGGTCTAGTTAGTGGCAGAATCAGGACTAAAGTTCTGGTCTTTGATCCCTGGGCTGGATTTTATTGCCAAACCTTTTCCCTACAAATATCTCAACTGATTGCATTTTCTTTCTTTTTTCTTTTTTTTGTAGGTTTGTACAGTTTTTTCTTGGTTCTTCTGTCAGGTCGGTCACGTGGTAGTAATGGGTATGTGCGTTTCTCCAGATTTCTTTTTTTAAAATAATTAATTAATTAATTTGTTTTTGGCTGCGTTGGGTCTTCATTGCTGCGCGCAGGCTATCTCTAGTTGCAGTGAGCAGGGGCTTCTCTTTGTTGCGGTGCATGGGCTTCTCATTGCAGTGGCTCCTCCTGTTGTGGAGCATGGGCTCTAGGTGTGCGGGCTTCAGTAATTGTGGCACTCAGGCTCAGTAGTTGTGGCTTGAGGGCTCTAGAGCGCAGGCTCAGTAGTTGTGGCTTAATTAGTAGCACGGGCTTAATTGCTCCGTGGCATGTGGGATCTTCCCGGACCAGGGCTCGAACCCGTGTCCCCTGCACTGGCAGGCGGATTCTTAACCACTGTGCCACCAGGGAAGTCCCTCTCCAGATTTCTTGCAGGCGTAGACCAAGATAGATGAGAGTATATAGGCATAACTCGACCTGCATTATCCATTTTGTCCCTAATTAGCTCACCTGATAAGAAGGTCTTTGGTCATCAGAGCTCCCAACCTTTCTGTTACTTGAGAATCAGTGTCCTCAACATGGCCCTAGTATCGTTTGCCTCTGCATTCTTCCTTCTAGATGAGATAACTGACATTTATGAAGTGCGGTTACATATATGACCTCATAAGTTAACACAAGAGCTGTGTTGGGTGGGGGAGCTTACACATCTGAGGGAAGTGGGGCTTTGAAAGTCTGTGTCTTCCCCCAGATTGGACAGCCAGTGGCATTAGGACGTGGAACCAACATTGGCTCCAGCTCATCAGACTCCCAATTCCTTCCTCTTTCCTCTGCACACAGCCCTGTGGCTGTTCAGGGAGAGTCTTTTCTGTGGGTCGATTGTGCCTCTGTAACACCGTGACCCTGGTGTGGTGGAAGCAACTGGAACAGAATGTAGTGTAAGAGTGTGTGCACTGCCGGCATTACAGGGGCCGCTGGAGAAATCCCTCCTTTTTACCCTTTTGACTTGGTCATGTGGTTTGGGTTTTCTTTCCCCATCTTGTAGGTGGGTTAATAATGAATAAATCTGAGATTTTAATTTCTGAGCCAGGTACACCGAGGCTTATGTGCCCCTTCCAAGAAAAAGGTTCTCTGTCAAAGGTGAGGAAGGGGAGTAGCACAGGGCCTCAAAGTCCTTTGTGGAAGTTTTTTGTTTTATTTGATAATTGTATTGATCTGAAGGGTTTTTTAAAAAATCTAAAGTTTCTCTTTTTTTTTTTTTTTAAATTATGCTTGTTTGCTCTTTTATTATTATTTTTTAAGTCTTTTCCGTTTTGTTGTGAGTTTTCACCCCTGATTTGATGTTTGCCTTTATTTTTTATTATTTATTATTTATTTATTTGGCCGCTTGCGTACTTGCGGGATCTTAGTTCCCCGACCAGGGATTAGACCCGTTCCCCCTGCAGTGGAAGGGCGGAGTCCTAACCACTGGACCGCCAGGGAATTCCCTTGTTTGCTCTTTTAGAGCTGAGGTTGCACAGGCCAAATCTGGCCAGCCACCTATTTTTGTAAATAAAGTTTTATTGGAACACAGCCATGCCCATTTATTTACATCTTGTCTATGGCTCTCACAGCAGGGCTGAGTAGTTACAACAGAGACCATTATGGCCTGCAAAGCCTAAAATGCTTACTTTCTGACTCTTTCCAGAAAGTTTGTTAATCCCTATTTTAGAGCTATATGTGCCTCTATAAAAGAGCAGGGGAAGTCGTGTCCATCGATCTTATACTCGCGTGCTCTTTCCACCTGGGATGGCCCCCTGGCTTCACCAGCAGAGGCTTAGCTACGAGTCACAGGCTTTCTGGGGCCACTACCGTGTGAGCTTGTTCTGTATAATCTCAGGGGCCCAAGACTGGACAGTCGAAGACTCTCATCTTCAGGCAGCAGGCAAAAACAGGGCCAGGGAAAGCTGGTATTGTCATGAGCAAAGAATAAAGCGTGAGTGAAACCCTTTAAGGGGCCTCACTTCTTGGTGTCTCTTGAATTCTGTTTCTGTACAACCAAAGGGTCGTCTATGGAGGGGAAGCAGTCTCAGTTTTGGCTGCCTGTGAAGTGGTCGACTACCTTGGATCTTGGAGTCTGAGGGCCACCCTTCCTCGTGGCTGTTCCTGGCTGCCCCCTGGTGGCTGTGCCCTGCCTTGGGTGTCTCCCCTGCCTCCTGTGCCATGCGAGCTACTTGGGAGTGGAGTGTCAGAGGGCCGCAGAGAATCGTGGAATAAAAAGTTGAAGCATCACTTGCCAGAGCCATTTTGCCCCTTTCTGAAAGCTGAGAAAGAGGATGTCTGTTTCTTAAAAGTTCCAGGTGTGCCTTTTGGAAGCTTTCCTTCCTCGGTGACCCCTTATTCAGAATTTTTATGAGGATCAAGTGCACGAGTGCCTGGGAAAGCTCTTTAAAATGTCAGAAGTCTTGGGCATCTACCCTGAGAAAACCATAATTCAAAAAGAGTCATGTACCACAATGTTCATTGCAGCTCTATTTACAATAGCCAGGACATGGAAGCAACCTAAGTGTCCATTGACAGGTGAATGGGTAAAGAAGATGTGGCACATATATACAATGGAATATTAACTCAGCCATAAAAAGAAACGAAATTGAGTTATTTGTAGTGAGGGGGATGGACCTAGAGTCTGTCTTAGAGTGAAGTAAGTCAGAAAGAGAAAAACAAATATCGTATGGTAACACATATATATGGAATCTAAAAAAAAAAAAAAAGGTTATGAAGAACCTAGGGGCAGGACAGGAATAAAGACAGACGTAGAGAATGAACTTGAGGACGAGGGGAGGGGCAAGGGTAAGCTGGGACGAAGTGAGAGAGTGGCATGGACATATATACACTACCAAATGTAAAATAGATAGCTAGTGGGAAGCAGCCGCATAGCACAGGGAGATCAGCTCGGTGCTTTGTGTCCCCCTAGAGGGGTGGGATAGGGAGGGTGGGAGGGAGACGCAAGAGGGAGGAGATATGGGGATATATGTATATGTACAGCTGATTCACTTTGTTATGATGCAGAAACTAACACACCATTGTAAAGCAATTATACTCCAATAAAGATGTTAAAAAAAAAGTCAGATGTCCTGTGTGAGATGTGGGACACTGTGCTGGCCTTCATTTATTTGCTTTTGATTGTCCTCATGGTCTTCTGGAATTTTAGACTGTTCTTAACACTCTATACCTTGTGAATAAAAGTTCTTGAAAGGTGTTGTAGAATTTCTTAGAGAAAGTTATTTCTGTGTATCCTTTAAACATATCCTCCAAATATCTTCAGATAGCTTTTACATAGCCCTGCTCTGCAGTCAGGTAGTAGGTATGTGTTGCAATTCCAAGAGTGAACAGCTGAAGGTGGGTGAGTCCAGGTCTCCTCTGATGTCAGGAAACCGTCTTGTCCCTTTGTTTTGTTTCTTTCTTTTTCTCTTCCTCCTTCCTCCTCTGTCCTTCCCCTCCTTCCCCCAGACCAGATCCCCTGAAATTTTAACTGAGGACCATTTTCCATGTGGGTGGATCTCCCAATTCTGTTGCTTGCCCTTAGAGGTCACCTTCCTACCAGGAACTGCTTCCTCATGATTTCTGCCCCCATCACTCTGTCCTCGGGGGGATCTGCTGCCCCTCCCGACCTGTCCTTCCTCTCTAGTTATTGTCTGTGTAAATGGTGCTCTTACCTGCCAGGTTACTCATCAGAAACAGGGAAACATCCTTACCCCTCCTTTTTCTTTATCCCATCCTACACCAAAGAAGCCACCACCAGGTTCTGGATATCAGCAACTTTCTTTTTCTTTCCTCTTTTTTAATTTTTTTTTTAAATAAGTAGCTCTCTGTTTCTGGCATATAAGTGCAGGTGGGCATGAGGGTATTAAAAGAGAAGCAGGTTGTGGAGCGCCTTGTTTCTTGCTAAGTCTTAGGGGTGTGAAGAGCTATTGCAGGCAGAAAGGGGTGTCGTTTTAGTCTCACAGCTGGTGATAGAGCTGAGGAGGAGAGGATGCATTCAAGAATAGTCAGCAGGGCTGAGGGATTTTTTTTTTAATTGAAATATATCAATACTTGACATAATTTTTTTTAATTGAAGTATAGTTGATTTACAATGTTGTGTCAGTTTCAGGTGTACAGCAAAGTGATTCAGTTATATGTATAGATAGATACAGATATAGATATAGATATCTATTCTTTTCCAGATTCTTTTCCCTTATGGGTTATTACAAAATATTGAGTAGAGTTCCCTGTGCTATACAGTAGGTCCTTGTTTGTTATCTATTTTATATATAGTAGTGTGTATGTTAATCCCAAACTCCTAATTTATCCCTCCCCCCTTTCCCCTTTGGTAACCATACGTTTGTTTTCTCCGTCTGTGGGTCTATTTCTGTTTTGTACATAAGCGCATTTGTATCATTTTTTTTAGATTCCACATATAAGCGATATCATATGATTTGACATATAATACTATGTTAGTTTCATAGTATCTATTACATAGTGATCTGACATTTGTGTACATTCGGGGCTGAGTGATTGATTGGACAGGGAGGAGGAGCTGGGGAATTCTAGCACGACCAGTAGGTGACTGGATGGGGGTGTAGCCACCGACTAAGCTAGGAAAAGCGCAAGGGGGAAGCAGGGCTGTGTGTGTGTGTTTCACACTTTTTAAAACTGCAGCCACAGTAAAAAAATAACTGTACATCCCTAGCCAGGACTCACATCTGTGTACCTATGTCTGTAAATAATAAGGGCACACACATGGTACTTACTAAGGGCGGCCCTATTCTGAGTGTCACTCACGTATTTCCTCATTAACCCCAACAGCCCTGTGAGGTTTTATTCTCTCTACTTTTCAAATGAGGAAACCTTGGCCCAGGGAGTTTAGTGACTTTCCCAAGGCCTCACAGCAAACAAGTGGTGGAGCTGGGATTTGAACCTTGTCCCCCCAGGCTCCAGAGTGCCTGCTGTTTACCACCCCACCCCACTATTCCCCAGTATCACAGAAACAACTAAATGTATCCCTCATTCCACGTGATGCTTTCTGATATTTGCTACTTTATTCTATTTCATCCCCAAACTGCTGGTCACAACCCACCACATTGGTTTCTTGACCCTCTCTAATAGGTCTCAAGCTGCCTTTTTTTTTTTTTAATTAATTAATTAATTAATTTTTGGCTGCGTTGGGTCTTCGTTGCTGCGCGCGGGCTTTCTCTAGTTGAGGCGGGGCGGGGGCTACTCTTCGTCGCGGTGCGCGGGCTTCTCATCACAGTGGCTTCTCTGGTTGCGGAGCACATCAAGCTGCTTTTTTGAGAAACACTCTTATGTCCTGCTTCCCGTCTGCCTCTTAACATCCCAGGGACCATTCCCCTGATTCAGGCTCCCCATCACTTGTCTCCTGGACAGCTACAATAATCTCCTTTTTCCCTCCATTTGTTCTTTATGCCAAGACCAAGTAACCTGAAAAGTACGTTTCTTACCATATCATTCCCCTGATTTTAAATCTGTAAGTACCCCACTGCTCTTCAAGCCCTAGCACTTGGTGCATGAAGATGATAGGTAAATGTATGAGTAATAAATAATTATAGAAAGATTACTGTGTGTTTTTTCTCAGGATGAAGATCTTCTACCAAGTAAATATTTTGAAATCGACTTTCCAATGATAGTCACGAGAAAGCTGCACAGCATCAAGTAAGTGTGGCTTTGGCCGGAAGCAAGAGCCTGGTGAGATTCAGAACCAGATCCTGGTAGATGGCAGGTCTGAAGGCAGGAGACCTCATTTTAGGGCACTGCTTTCCTTTCATCCCCTCCTCCCTCTTTCTTGCCCCCAGGACCCTCGTTCCAACATATCGTGCAGTCTTCAACATGAAATATACCCTCCTTTGTCACTCTTCTATCCGTTCGTGTAATTTCTCTGAACATTTAAAAAAATGACCTAGAGTAGATTAATAATCTGAATTAAAAAAAATTTTTATATTGGATTGTAGTTGATTAACAGTGTTGTGTATTAATCTGAATTTTTATGTGTATTTTGCTTACTTCTTTATTGCCAGGGTATAGAAAGGTGCCTGGCCCAGAATAGATGTGTAGTAAATATTTTTTGAATGAATGAATGGGAGGCTGAAGTTAATCAGTTATTTTGGGCTCGGCCTGGGGGATCTTAGTTCCCCGACCAGGGATCGAACCCACGTCCCCTGCATTGGAAGCACAGAGTCCTAACCACTGGACCACCAGGGAATTCCCTGTTTTTTCACATATTTTTGATTGGGAGAGTTGTCACATAAATGTTACTAAAAACACTGGAATGTTTGGAAAATTCTTGCTAGCCTGTCTGTAGCTGTTTCTAAGTAAGTATGTCATGATCAGTTTGTGATTTGATATCAGATTCTCCGTGTAAAGCTTAGCTGACCTAACTGACTTGTATCCCCTGGACTTTTACTGTATGTGCCTAGGGTCAAATGTGATTAAACAGATGACCCTTTGGCATGGCCCTTCCTTTGAATAGTAGTGATACCTATTTGCCATGTCTGTAGTGTCTGTCTTCATTTTAGCGGTAAATGAGCTGCTTGACTCACCTTTCTTTTTCTCATCTTCTACAGATTGAAACCTCTCCTATCAAAACCCATTTTAGACTTACATTCAGAGGACACACTTCAAATGGGCAAGTATCCTTAACCTAAGTAATACAACTTGGGCTGTATAACAATTTTTGCTCTTTTTCCCCTTTTCTTTTTAAAGATTGTGTGTGTGTGTGTGTGTGTGTGTGTGTGCACACGAATACACGTATCCTTCTGCTGATATATTTTCACTTCCACCACAGATACTATGAAGGAATTGAAAACAGTTTTTGATATGACTCTTCTTAGATGTCCATAGGTCCCCACTCTTTAAAAAGAATTTAAATTAGTTGCGAACATTTCAAAAATGGGAGATTTTTCATGAAAGTCTTGATTTTCAGTTTTGCTTGGAAAAATCACATCTAGCTCCTACATGGCAGTCGTTGAGCAGCGGCCGCTTCATTTAATTTATTTATTTAATTTTGGCTGTGTTGGGTCTTCGTTTCTGTGCGAGGGCTTTCTCTAGTTGTGGCAAGTGGGGGCCACTCTTCATCGCGGTGCGCGGGCCTCTCACTATCGCGGCCTCTCTTGTTGCGGAGCACAGGCTCCAGACGCGCAGGCTCAGCAGTTGTGGCTCACGGGCCCAGTTGCTCCGCGGCATGTGGGATCTTCCCAGACCAGGGCTCGAACCCGTGTCCCCTGCATTGGCAGGCAGACTCTCAACCACTGCGCCACCAGGGAAGCACGGCCGCTTCATTTAGAAGGGTCGTGTCTTCTCCAGTTCTGACCCCACCACTCCCTCTTGTCTTACACCTGACCTGCTTCCTGGTTTATGTCACCTCCTTGGCCCCTGCAGTCAGTTTTTCCCCTCAAGTTTTAATTATGAATGTTTACAACACCACTTTCCTCATTTCTAAGCCTTTCGAATTATGGTAAAACTCTTCCAGAATCTTGCATTGTTTTCAGTCTGTATCTGACAGAGAGGTTCCAGGGCCTTATTAATAATTTGGGTCAGAAAACATGCTTAGAGAGGATGGCCTTCTCGGATGGTCGACACAGATAGCACAGCAGACATCAGACGGTTAGATACGCCTCCTGTTTTACACAACAACAGTGCTTTAGTCATCCTCCTGGTGGTCAGATTCCCAATAACGTTTCCACAGAAAATGATACCTCCCCCATCCTTTGTTTCCCTTATACAAGTTGTAAGTAGAAGCTGTTCAGGCTTTGCCATTTGCTGGCCTATTTGCTTTCTGTACAGTTTTGCTACCGTAATTTTCTATGTATTTGGTGTCAGAATGATTATCTGCAATGAATGTGCTAGTACTTTGCTAGGACTTTGATCCATCAGTGTAGAAATATATGAAGTAGAAAGTAAAGACTTTCCATAATCCCTCCTCCCACCCAGGATAACCAGTGTTCAGAGCATTTTCTACTGCAGATGAACAGTATACCCAGAGAAAGGTAAATATTACGCATAATAAAGTACACACACAGATATAATCCAGTGTGTGGCACATAAAAGACTCAATAAGTTTTTGTTGAATGAATATATACACATTGAATAAATATATGTTGTCGTGTAACATATATTTGTTGAACGAATGGATCTATACTTCTATATATAAATATAGGTTTATATGTAATTTTAATAAAATAAATAATTTATACATACTGTTTTGTGACTTGCTCTTTTCACGTCCTAGTAAATCATGGCTGTCTTTTCATGTCAGAACATATAAATCTACCTCATTATTTCTAATGGCTTTATAGTACTCCTCTGCACGGACATTCCGTTTTATTTAATCTTTTCCCTACTGATGGTCATTTAGATTGCTGCCTTTTTATATTTCTATATTCAACAGTGTTGTAGAAAACACATATATATGTGCGTATTTGCAGGAATTGCTATCTCAAAGAATTGTACATTGTGAATTTTAATAGCTACTACCAAACTGATCTTCAAGACCTTTTTTATTAATTTATGTTTTCATTAAGAGTAGATGAGGATTCTCTTTCTCTACACCCTCACTGACGCTGGATATTATCATTTTTAAAAATTTCTACCAATCTGATGGGCTGTAACAATGTCCCATTGTTTTAAAATTTTATATAACTTTGAATGCTAGTGAGATGGAGTATCTTTCTGTAGTTTTATTGGCCTTTAGGAATTTCTTTGTAAATTGCCTCATTTCCTTTGCCCATTTTTTTCTTCAGTTGCATTGTTTCCCCCCCGCCTTTTTTTTTTTTTTTTTCAATTTATAGGAACCCGTTATAACATACAGATATGTTCTTTGATAAAAGCCTCTTGTCAACGTTTTTTAAAAAATATTTATATATTTATATTTATTTGGTTGCACCGGGTCTTAGTTGCAGCAGGCGGGCTCCCTTAGTTCCAGCTCACAGACTCCTTAGTTGCAGCTCGCCGGGTCCTCAGTTGCAGCACCTGGGCTCCTTAGTTGCAGCTCCAGGGCTCCTTAATTGCAGCAGGCAGGCTCCTTAGTTGTGGCTCATGGGCTCCTTAGTTGTGGCATGTGAACTATTAGTTGCGGCATGCATGTGGGATCTAGTTCCCTGACCAGGGATCAAACCCGGGCCCCCGGCATTGGGAGCATGGAGTCTTATCCACTGCACCACCAGGGAAGTCTCTTGTCAACTTTTTTTATTGTATATTTTTTTCTTAGTCTTTTGCTTGTTGTTTTAAATCTGTGTTTGTGTCTTATGTGGGTAAATTTTCCAATCTTGTCCTTTATATCAATAGTTTTTGATCTTGCCATCATACTGAGAAAGGAATCTGAATAAAAATAAATAAAAACGTGAATGAAAATCTGAGAAAAGTGATAGATGATAATAAAACTGACAAAAATTTCGTTTAAAAATTACCCTTTTTCATCAAACCCCTGGGGCTCTGATTGTAAGAATCACCACTATTTATTTATCAATAGGAAAGAAAAAGTGCTGACAAATAAAACTGATACATTATCGACTGTTAGATGCATCCTGATTTCAGAAATGTTAAAATGTGAAAAATATATGCATCTTAGAATTGATGATAGATGTTTTCTTAAGCTGAAGTATGCACAGGGTAAGAAATTAAAAGTATGTAAATGAGCACACAACGAAAAGTAAGTCAGGATGAGTTCTTAAAAAGTAAGTCAGATTCTATTACTTTCCTGCTTAAATCTTTCTAGTGCTGAAATCTACATGGTTAATTGGGTGTCTGGATGCCTCCTGATTTTCTTTCCTTTTTTTTAATATTTATTTTTATTATTTATTTATTTGGCTGTGTTGGGTCTTAGTTGCGGCACACGGGATCTTTAGTTGTGGTGCATGGGCTCTTCATTGTGGTGCGCAGGCTTCTCTCTAGTTGTGGTGCGGGCTCCAGAGCGCGTGGGCTCTCCAGTTGTGGCACGTGGGCTCTCTAGTTTTGGCACGCGGGCTCTCTAGTTGTGACGCAGGCTCTAGAGCACATGGGATTAGTTGCCCCGCGGCATGTGGGATCTTAATTCCCTGACCAGGGATCGAACCTGTGTCCCCTGCGTTGGAAGGCAGATTCTTAATCACTGCACCACCAGGGAAGTCCCCCGATTTTATTTTCGACTACAGTAACTATGATCTCACCACACTGCTCTCCTGCTGTCCTCTGAATGTGCCAAGCTTGCTCTCACCTTCAAACCTTTCCTCTTCCCTTGGCCTGGAACTCTTTCCCCCTAATTTTGCTTAATGGGCTCCATCTCATCACCCATGTCTCATTTCAGCTGCCACCTCCTACTCTAGGCATAGTTTTCTCTCATCCTCTTTTAAATTTTCTTCATCGCTCTTAATACTCTGATGCTATCTTGATTCTTCATTTGTTTAATGATTCACCGTCTCTCCCTCCTTGAGGGGATAAGCCTCGGGAGCACAGGGACCTCTCCTGTCTTGTTCATTGCTATATCCCCAGCACCTAGAACAGTGCCTGGCACACAGAGATTATTGATGGAATAAATACATACCTGAATGCTTGAATGAATGAATGTTTGTGTCTTTGTAATCCATCTCAACTCCTATGTGGAACTGGTTGAGTATAAAGAAGAGCAAACAAATCGAAGCATTGCAGAGTGGTGTCAGGTATTTCAGCTGAGCCGTAAGAAGGAGAAACTCTCTAGGGGGAAGATTGTCTCACACAAGGCAAGCTTAGGGAAAGAAGGAGCGTGCGAGGAAGCCGAAAAGAACTGGCAGTGGGGAGGGGTGCATGGCTCAAGATGAAGCTGAAGAAGGCGTCAGGGGCTGCATCATGCAGGATCTCCTCGGCCAGGCCAAGTAGTGTGGACTCTCTTCTAAGGGAGGTGGGACCCTGTTACGCACTCCCAAAAGACTGCACCCCCCTTTGTAGTGTTCCCCACACTTGTCCACTCCTCATCTTCCTGCTGGATTGCAGGCCCCATGGGGGCAGGACCGTGCCTTTTTGTTCATCAGTTTCTTCCCAGGACTCAGTGCCCAGGACATAATGAGAGCTCAGTAAGTATTCCTGGGTGGACAGATGGATAGACAAACAAGCAAAACTTCTGTGTGGTCCAGAAATCCACCTGAGGCTGTCTTTATTTTACAACGCTTTTTTTTTTTAATTTTAATTTTTTAAACTTTTTATTTTATATTGGAGTATAGCCGATTAACAACGTTGTGATGGTTTCAGGTGCACAGCAAAGCGACTCAGCCATACGTATACATGCATCCACCCTCCCCCAGACTCCCCTCCCATCCAGGCTGCCACATAACATTGAGCAGAGTTCCCTGTGCTACACAGTAGGTCCCCGTTGGTTATCCTTTTTAAATATAGCAGTGTGTACATGTCAATCCCAGCTTTTTAATTTTTAAACTAAAATGTTCTAGGAAAATCTGTGGACCTAAAAGAACACTTTGCAATCCTAATAATAAGTCTGTCTTTGAAGACATATAATGAATGGGATTGATGGGACTCACTACAGGTCAGTAGCACATAGGAACACATCTCTCTTGAAATGCTGACTTGGAGGTGATGGAAGAGATCATGACTTGTATGCCCTGTGGATTCTGTGTGTGTGTATGTGTGTGTGTGTTTAACTACCGTGTTACAGTGTGTAAATCTTCCACTTTCTCCTGCCTTTCATAGGTGTGAGCTTAATGAGGCAGATAATTAAAGCCTATATGAGCTTTTGCTCTGTAACAAACCACTGCAAAGCATGTGGCTTAAAATAACAGCCGTCTGTTTAGCTCACAATCCTGCAGCTTGGCAGTTTGGGTTGGGTTCATCTGGGTGGAGCTTCTCAGCACCTGCCTGGATTTAATCATCTGTGGTCTGGTCTTCACAGAAGACCTCCACGATGTACCACCATTGAGTTAGGCCAAGGAGTGTATGCCCACTTTCCTTTACTAAGTGCCTCAGTAAATTTTTCATGATGACTCTAGGTTAAAAAACATATCAGCAGTTCTGTTTATTAATAAGTTGGGTTCAAGCATTGTAAGTATTTATGTCCTAACAACTTCTTGGTCATTTGAAAAAAAAGCCACTTACATTCCAAGAACAAATACTCTCTTAATTTCATTCTTAAATAACCATAGTTACTTCTAATGGGATATGTGCTCCTGTCGGGCCCCTTATGACCTCACCTGGGAGCCAGATTGGACACTACCACCTGTTCCTCTTGCAATACTGCAAATGATATTTGAGCAGTAGTGGCTTTTTCATCACAGTCACACCTGAGAAATCAGCTTTGCAGAGGTACGGTGTCATTAAAAGGAGTGCAGAGAAGTCTCCTGTGGAAACAGTGACTGCCTTGAGCTGGTGGTCTGCTTGTGTCTGGTGCATGTTGAGCATCTCTGGGTTTCCCTCAAAAATTTAAAACATCCTGTTCTGCCCTTGTGAGTTGGTTGTGCCGCCCCAGGGCACCTCAGTACAGTTTGGGATCCATGGAGCTCAGCACTTTGACATCGCCCTTAATCTTAGCCATAACTGTATGAGGTTGCCACTGTATGCATTTTATACTTAAAAGTAGGCGTGAGCGGTATGCCATATGACTAGGAACTGGCAGAGTAGACATTTGCTGACAGGGCTGTTTGAGACCAAAGCCCATTCCTCTGCAGGTGTATTCCAAAGAGAGTTTTCATCTTGGGAACCATGTCCTGGATAAAAGCTACGGCATGTTAAGTTGTTCCTATCCAAGAATAATTAGGCCTATTTAAGGATTTTAAAACTTTAACGTCGACTAATGATCTTTGAATTTTTGTGTGTAAGTTTAACACAGGGTTTCTTAACCTCAGCCCTCTTGACACCTGGGGCCGGATAATTCCCTGTTGTGGGGCTGCCCTGCACAGTTTATAATGTTTAGCAACATCCCTAACCTCTGCCTATTAGATGCCACTAGCATGCCCCAGTTGCGACAACCAAAAATGTCTCCAGGCACTGCCAGATGTTCCCTAGGGACAAAGTTGCCCTGGTTGAGAACTGCTGCTTGAATGAAATGATGACCAAGCCTGAGGAATAGGATTTTCATACTTGTCTCTTCATTCTGGCCATGTACAAATTGGTTCTTAATTTTTTAAAAACCCATCATGGTGTTATGTTTTCAGGGGTTCTCCCTCTTAAATCCTCTTAGAAGTCAATCCTCTAAAGATTGATCACAGAAGAAACTGCTAGTAGCAATTCGGAGGTTTTCAATCAATGTTAATTGGCTTTCCAGAATTGGGCAAGTGTGGGCTATTCCTTTAGAAAGTTGTTCTTATAAGAGCATCACACAGAAAGCTTTTAATCTCCTCCCGTTTTTCTCTTAGGGAGTAGAAAATAGAAAAAAAGGAAGGGATTGTGGGTCTCGTTTTGATGAGCAAGGTCTTTTTCTCACCCAGTCTCAGAAGCATTCCAAAGGTATCAAGGTTTTTTTGTTGTTCCCATGGTCTCTTGCTAGAGTTAGATTTTATAAAAATGGCATATCTTCCCAGAATAGTAAAACTCCTTTGAAACTTGCCCTGAGCCTGTATCCTCTACCAGATGCATTCTGTTTCTTGTGAAATGAAGGTAAGGCATCCTTCAAGGGTGCATAATAGACCTTCTGTTTCTACACAGCTTGAGTAGCCCCTGACTTCAGAGGAGCGTGGGGCTCATGATGGGGGTGTGGTGTGCGTTATTAGAGCATCAGATTCTGTCATTAATGGGACCTTGGGGACATCACGTCCAGCACTTCCCAGGCAGTATGCCAGCTTGCCAGGGCACACGGATGGGCCACTGCTGGGTGTGCCCCAGGTCATTGACCCTTGCAGCTCTGCTGTACATTGTGCTCAATTTTTAAGAGTAATCTTAACCATGTGCCATTTTTGTCTTGTGTGCTACCTTTAGATCCACATCTCTGAGTAAGACATGTCTTCCGTGAATTGTACAGTTCAAGGAAACCACATGCTTCAACATTCTGATGGTCTCTTTGTGTGTGTGTCTGTGTGTGTGTGCGGTCAGGGATGGAAAAACTCATCTTGAATATATATGTTATTTGTAAGAAGGCACACAGGCATTTGGGAATCACTGCTTGTTTTCACAGCAGGGCAAGCAAGTGCCTTCACATCTTTGATATTCTTTTCTGGACTCAGGTGTTATGGTGCCTGGGACTGACTCTGGGTTTCCCAGCCTTGCCCTCTGGTGGTTTCCTGACATCTAGCAGATTCCTAAGAGGTATTTCTTGTAGCTTATGGGGTGTGGCCAAGTGTATTTGAACCAGCTGAATGGGGTTCTCAAGAAAATAAGGGAGAACCTGCTTACATGCTGTTTCGCCTTTCCCACACTGTTTGCTGTGGGTTCTCAGGAGAGAACCTGAGTTCTTAGCAGTGATGTAGGATGGCTGTAGAATGTCCCAGCTTCTTCCGTGGTTTGTACCTTTGAGGAAGTTGAGTGAACAGTGCTTCAGGTAAATAATCAAGCAATTTAATTTCTTTTTTTATTATAATCTATTTTTAAAAATAGAGAGTTTAAATTGAAAATAATTTCAGGCCTACACAAAAATAATGTGACTAGATTGGTGAACCTCCATGTACCCGTCACCTAACTTTATTGCCAGTCTCATTTCATCTGTACTGGTGGTTCTAAAAGTGTAGTCCCAGGCCAACAGCATCAACCCCATCTGGGAACTTGTTAGAAATACAGATTTCTATTTTTGAAAAATCTGAATCAGAAACTCAGGGGCCAGACCCTGATCAGTCTGTTTTAACAAGCCCTCTGGGCGAATCTGATGCCTGCCAAAGCTTGAGAACTACTATACATACCATTCCATCCAACCTCTGGTGGAATATTTTAAAGGAAATATTTTATTTGTAAATACTTTAGTACATAAACTATTTTCTTTTAAACATAATAGCTCACAAATTGACAAAATATTTAGAGAGCAATTGGTACCAATATTTAAATAGGCTTACTCTTTGATCTCCTAATTCTTCTCGTCATAACCTGTGTAACTGGACAGACAAGTCCTTTGTGACATGTATACAAGGATGTTCGTTGCAGTGCCTGAGATGGAGTAAACTTGGAAATACTGCCTGTCTAATATTGAGCAATTGGCTAAGTAAGTTTTATCTACTCCGTGGAGCATGGTAAAATCATAGAGAATGATGTCCGTGATACTATTGTTAAATAGGAAAAGCTTTCAAAACAAATATTGGGTGACCCCATTATCTTTTTTTGTGCAGGGTGTGTGTGTATGCGTGTGTGTGTGTGTGTGTGCATTTGAGGGAGAGAGAGAGAGAGGATGTGTCCGTGTTGTGTATAGGTGTTTAAGCACATAGAAAAAAGGCTAGAATGTTATACACTAAAACACTAATAGTTGTCTTTGGAAGGTCTGATTTTTAGTTAATTTTCACCCTCCTCTTACCTGATTTTTTTTCCCCATAATGAGCATGGATTTTTATTTTTATTTTTTTAATAAATTTATTTATGTATTTATTCATTCATTCATTCGTTTTTGGCTGCGTTGGGTCTTTGTTGCTGTGCGAGGGCTTTCTTTAATTGCATCGAGTGGGGGCTAGTCTTTGTTGTGGTGCACGGGCTTCTCATTGCGGTGGCTTCTCTTGTTGCGGAGCACGGGCTGTAGGCGTGTGGACTTCAGTAGTTGTGGTATGTGGGCTCAGTAGTTGTGGCTCGCGGGCTCTAGAGTGCAGGCTCAGTAGTTGTGGCACACGGGCTTAGTTGCTCTGTGGCATGTGGGATCTTCCCGGACCCAGTCTCGAGCCCATGTGCCCTGCATTGGCAGGCAGATTCTTAACCACTGCGCCATCAGGGAAGCCCGAGCATGCATTTTTATAATGGAGAAAAACAATACATTTACTTTAGTTTTGAAAAAGTCACATCCATTGAAATTATAATCTCTTCTTGATCAATTTCTGTTGAAATTATAATCTCTTCTTACATTTACAGATGGGCACATGTTGGATTCAACAAGATATGCCATCATTGGAGCAGATCTCCGAGATATACCTGAACTGGAAGAGAAACTAAAGAAATGTAACATGAATACACAGTGAGATTTTTTTTTAACCTCTTACATTTGTGATTTCATGCTAATTTGAGATAAGGCCAGTTGGAGGTACGGCATGATAACATGTACCATTTTTTTTTCATTGCTACTTAGAGTAGTTTTCTGAAATTTTTTGAGAAGCAATGTTCCTTGAGTCTGTTTTCCCATGAGAATCACCTGTATTGCTTTTGTAAAATACTGATTACTAATATAAGTTTGAGGGAAGATAACTGTATGCATAGAAACATATAATTGTAACATATAAAGAAAGGATTAGCATCCAGGCTATATAAAGAATACCTACTATTTTTTAAAAAGTCCAGTAGAAAAATGGGCAAAGGATAGATGACCAGGCAGCTCAAAGAGGAAGCGGGGTATCATATTAAAATGGTATTGAACTTAAGTAGTAATCAGATGAAATTCTGTTTTACTCCCACCAAGTTGGCAAAAATGTAACAGTCTAACAGTATCAAGTGTTGACAAGGATATCGGGGGAAAAGGAATGGTCTTACACCACTGGTGGGGGTGATCTTGGTGTGACCATTGCAAGGAATGATCTGGAATTATCTAGTAAAATTGTCAGTACCATATGAATTTGCAGTTCCATTGTTGGGTGTGTCCCCCCGAGAAGGTCTACATGTATGTACAAGGAGGATGTTCATTGCAGCTTCTGTTTTTAGTAGCAGAAAATTAGAAACGACTTTGGCGAGAGCTCAAAAACTTAATGTTGAGTTTTTAAAAATTAAATTGCAGAGTGTGATACCAAATGTGTAAAATCAAATCCCCCCAAATACTGTATTTTCATGATTACATATATACGTAACAGAAGTATTTTTAAAATGGGCCAGAGGGGTTCACACCAAATTCTTGAGAGTGACTACCTTTGGGAGGCAGAGGAGGGGAGTGAGATGGGTGGTTTTAGCACAGTGATGCTGGTCAAATAGATAAAGAGCTAGTGGGAGGAAAAGGCATATCTACCTGGTCTAATGTAGGTGAAGAAGACACTTTCAAGGATATTTGAGGTGAGTAACTCAAGGGAGAGGTTTGGAAGGCAGGTAAGGGAAAGGGAAAGTTATTTTAAAGAATAAATTGAAGGCAAAGAATCAGTGGCAAACGATGAAAGAAATTAGCAACAAGGGAAATCATTGCTGGAGGAGAGGGAAGGGAGGATGTAGAGCATGGACTGAGGTTAACTAGCCTTTGAGGGAAGAGAAACACTCTCCATTCTTCTGAGAGGGCAGGAAGGAGGGTAAGGACAGGTGCAAATACAGGTGAGCTTTGGGCGATGGAGGGGTGGGAAGTATAGGGGGTTAAAGTGTGATCTTCCTAACACTTCAGCACAGTGATGGCTGTTACCTCTACATTTTGAAGTTCTTGCTTACGTGTTTAGTCTAGAATCATCAACCAGGTTGTCATTCTTAGGATTTACATCTCCACCAGCCCAAATGTCAGGGACAGCTCTACTTGACCCAGTGTTGTCACTCCAGCTTTATTGTCTGAGTCTGTCTCACCAGGTGTTCAGAAGTAAGGTCAATACACTGTAAAGAGTATTTGTGCTTCCTTTTTCCTTTGGGGAGACCCTTAGGTGGTTCACTGATTGCAGAATGTAGTGTGTTTTCTTAAATTTATTTTTTAATTGAAATATAGTTGATTTATAATGTTGTATTAATTTCTGCTGTACAGCAAAGTTACTCAGTTATACACATATATACATTCTTTTTCATATTCTTTTCCATTATGGTTTATCCCAGGATATTGGATATAGTTCCCTGCGCTATAGAGTAGGACCTTGTTGTTTATCCATTCTATATATCAATATAATAGTTTGCATCTGCATCCCCAAACTCCCAGTCTGTCCCTCCCCCCACTCCCACCTTGGCAACTACAAGTCTGTTCTCTCTGTCTGTGAGCCTGTTTCTGTTTCATAGATAGGTTCATTTGTGCCCTCTTTTTTTTTTTAATTTATTTTTGGGTAGGTTGGGTCTTCGTTGCTGCGCATGGGCTTGCTCTAGTTGCAGCAAGCGGGTGCTACTCTTCGTTGTGGTGCACGGGCTTCTCATTGCAGTGGCTTCTCTTGTTGCGGAGCATGGGTTCTAGGTGCACGGGCTTCAGTAGTTGTGGCTCGTGGGCTCTAGAGCGCAGGCTCGGTAGTTGTGGCGCACGGGCTTAGTTGCTCCACGGCATGTGGGATCTTCCCGGACCAGGGATTGAACCCGTGTCCCCTGCATTGGTAGGTGGATTCTTAACCATTGCACCACCCGGGAAGCCCTGTGCCATATTTTAGATTCCACAAATAGGTGATACCATATGGTATTTGTCTTTCTGACTTAACTTCACTTAGTATGGTAATCTCTAGTTGCATCCATGTTGCTGCACATGGCATTATTTCGTTCTTTTCTATGGCTGAGTAGTATTCCATTGTATATATGTACCACATCTTCTTCATCCATTCATCTGTCGATGGACATTTAGGTTATTTCCATGTCTTGGTCATTGTGAATAGTGCTGCTGTGAATGTAGGGGTGCATGTATCTTTTTGAATTAGAGTTTTGTCTAGATATATGCCCAGGAGTGGGATTGCTGGATCATATGGCAACTCTATCTCTATTTTTAGTTTTCTGAGGAACCTCCATAATGTCTTCCATAGTGGCTGCACCAACTTACATTCCCACCAACAGTGTAGGAGGATTCCCTTTTCTCCACACCCTCTCCAGCATTTGTTATTTGTGGACTTTTTAATGATGGCCGTTCTGACCGGTGTGAGGTGGTACCTCATTGTAGTTTTGAATTGCATTTCTCTGATAATTAGCAGTGTTGAGCAAGTAGTGTGTTTTCTTTTAGCTGAAGGGAAGTGTTAACTTTCAGGGACACCACTGGATTTCTCGGGGGCACACGGGTTTGTGAAGTCAGCAGTAGATTGGTTAAAGCTGGTACCCACGGGCCTGGAGCCCTCGCAGAATGAGGAGAGCACGAGTCTTAGAATCTTACCCTGGGTCTCTGTCTTACTTCTCCTGCTCACTAGTTGTTTAACAGGGGGCAGTGCTTTTTTTAATCTTTTTGAGCCTTAGTGTTTTCATTTATTAACTGGGCTAAAAACTATCTCACAAGATGGTTTTGAAGATCAAGTAACGGCATGCGAAAACAGTTGAACAGGAATTGGCACGTGATAGGCCCTGAGTCAGTTGCCTCTGGCTCTAACTGTAGTTGCAGTAACCATCTGTTTTGGCAGATGTGCTGGAAGGTTAGGGAAGTAATTGGGTATAAATCGGGCTAGCTCTTGATAGGGAAGTTTGCCTCGCTTTTGGAGATCTATAAAATGGATGAAAAACAATTGTTGAAACAAGTATTCGAATTATGTGTTCCTCCTTGTGGTTTCATTTGTATTCTCTGTTTTCCTTTATGGGCTGTCTTGTTTTTGCTTTTCTTTCACTTATATTTTGAAATATATTAATCCTCTTTTTTAATATTGCTAATGGCTACCTCTTAGAAAATATATTGTAAAAATGTCTAACTTCATTTTTAAATAATTCAAATCCACAAAAAAGTTACAAAAATAATACAAGAAACTCCCATATAGCCCTCTTTACCTGGCCTGGGCTTAGGTGGGTGGCTCGTCTGCCGGGGGCCAGGTTTAGGTGATGTGCCCTGGGGTTCACTCATGTGTGGACGGTGGGCAGGTCAGCTGGGCTGCCTCGTTCTCATCCACAGGACCTCCCCTCCAATGGTAAGCTAGCTTGGGTTCATTCACATGGTGGTTTCAGGTTTCCAAGTGCAGCAAGAGAGCAAGCACCAGTGTGTAAGTCATTTCCGAGCTTCTGCTTGTATCCTGTCTGTTGCTGTTCCATTGGCCAAAGCAAGTTCCATGACTAACCCAGATTCCAGGGGAAGGGAAATAAGCTTCACCTCCTGAGTGGGAGAATCTGCCGGTTCACATCGCCACACTGTGGGTGCCCAGTAGGGAAGACTCTAGCTATTTTTATAGGCTACCACACACATTTAACACATTTTCACCAGCAAGACAAAACTCATTGCTGATTGCTCACCTTTTTACAGTGTAAAACTTGGGGATGCAATGCACTGATTGTTGATGTGAAAACTAGTGCTTCTGGTTTTCCTGGGGTATGAAGTGCCCCCCCTGTAACGTGAGTGCAATTTGAGAGTCCCATTTTGATGAAAACATATTTATGTGCCTTTTTTTTCTTTCCTTAAGATTGCCAACCCTCCTGATAGCTGAGTGTGTGCTGGTTTACATGACTCCGGAGCAGTCTACAAACCTTCTCAAGTGGGCAGCCAAGAGTTTTGAGACTGCCATGTTCATAAACTACGAACAGGTAAAAGGAAGCACGAGAAATTTTGCCTTTTTTTGGGACTCCAGTGGTGGCTTTCTCTCTCTGAGCACCCTCGGAATATGCTTTCACTTACTCTTTTCCTTTTGCCTCCAGCCACTCACATATCTTCCTTTATTAATCGGTTCCTGCAAACCTAGTACTCCTGAGTTCTTGACTGCCGGCAAACTTTCAGCCAGAGTATTTGGAACTTCTGTCTTGTTCTTTAAGAAAGTTGTTTGAGTTCTTATCATTGTGTTTCCTTTAAAGTCATAGATTTTGATGGAAGGACTTTTGGCTATCATCAGTGTAGGTGTAGCAAACTCAGATGCCTTCAGAGGCAGGTAGTGATGCAGATGCAGGCAGTTGGCTAGGTGTTATATAGTGTGGAGTGATGGGGACTGTGGTGAACTGGGGCACCCATGTCCCATTTCATGGGGTGCCCACTATTCAGTTCCAGCCAACTGTTACCATGTGGAGTGAGCCTGGAGTTGCCTGAACTCCCAGTTTTTCAAGAAAGGTTAGAAATGCAGGATTTTAATGTAAAATTTCCTACTTTCTAAAATCACTGAGCTTGGCCCACGAGCTCCCTGTTTTTCTCCTTTGATCTAGTGCCGAAAGGGGTTATGTTTTAGGGCTTCGGAATAATTCAGATTGGATCTGAATCTTGGCCCTAGCTCTTATTATTGACTGTGTGACCTGAGCAGAATTGCTTGGTGGTTGGGGGTCCATGCTCTGGAGGCAGACTGCCTAGCTGTGTGACCTGGACAAGTTACTTAACCTCTCTGTGCCTGCTTCCTCATCAGAAAAGTGAGGATAATAATATCCCGACTTCATAATTAATAAATGAGTTAATAGGTGCACAAGCATTTACAGCATTGCCTGGCTATTAAGTAAGCTATTATTAAGTTAGCTATTATTTGGATCTCTCTGATAGAGATACCTACCTAGATACCTAGGATAAGAATACCTACCTCTCAAGTCTAAATAATTCAGATTAAATGTGGCAAGTGCATTCATTAAAAAAAGAGAATACCTGCTTCTCTGGATTATTATGGGAATTCATGAGATGTTGAACAGCAATGGACTTAATGATAAGCACTGAATACACTTTGGCTACTCTTATTGTTTATTTTAGTTTAGCTTTATTGATTTTATTTTGTTTTTTACCTCATTTTATTTTATTTTTATATTTTATTACAGATAAGGGCAGTACAGGACCTTGTCCAATGTCACATAGCTATGGAGAGGTCTAAGGCTAGACCTTGATCTCCTGGCCTCCTGCCCACCCCTCACGCAGTCCAGGTTCCTGTATAGGTGGTTCTTGGTTGGTTGATTTTTCTTCCTTTTCTCTGTTTAATTGGAGGCATTCCTCAGACTCAGTCTTCTGTCCTGGTGAATGGATATAATGGTAGCTGGCCTCATCGGTCTTTAGTATTGATGTGGATAAATACTGGTGACCTGTCTTTGCTTTCAGGATACCATACCTGGGGGAAAAGGAATTCCACTTCCCATGTTTCCACACATTTCGGATGTGTACCATTTCATTCACTCTGCTTCATTTGTGTATTCTTTTATTCAACAAACCTTTATTCAGCATCACATGAGAGACAATGGGTTAAGTGAATTTTGACTAGAGACACTGTCACTTTGGAACAGGCCTGAGAATGTGCCAGTTTTCAATATGTTGACCACAGCTGTCCTTAGATGGGGTTAAACCCTACCCAACACCTTCATTTTGTGAATAATAAACTTTTAACTTAATTTAATTCTTTCCTAACAAGTACAGAATCATCATCCTCACATTTGTCAATTGCTCACATAACATATTATTTTTCAATTAGTGGTTAAGTGACAGAACCACATGGATGACGGTTATTTCAGTTATGATAATAATTATTGCAAATTCTTCGAATCTGATGACTTGTATAGCAGGCGCTATTCTTTGAGTTTCATATATATTAACTTATTTAATCATCACAACAGCCCTCAAGGTAGGTACTAGTACTATCCTAGTTTTTACAGGTGAGAGGACTATTGAACCAAGGGGTTAGGCATCTTGCTCACAGCCTCACAGCTATTAAGTATCAAGCCAGGATTCAAACCTAGGCAATAAAATGAAGGAGTTTGTGCTCACAAATACGCTTGTATCCTGAATGAATAGTGTGCAATCCTATCATTAGTGCCACATAAGCCTTATGCATCCCCCTAAAAAAGAGTAACATTGGATTTTGTCCTGCAGCGTTGGCGTTGGTGTTGGCTTATGAATCCGGGAATCACTTCATATATTGTTAAAGTGCTGAATTTTTGATACCTTGTATATGACAAAGTAACAGTGTATGTGCTATCAATACAATAATGTACATAATATATATATATTTTTTGGCCTCACTGCATGCGGCTTGTGGGATATTAGTTCCCCAACCAGGGATCGAATCCATGCCCTCGGCAATGAAAGCACAGAGTCTTATCCACGACCACCAGGGATTCCCATGTACATAATATTTTGTTTTGTGACAGTTGTGCACATATATAAATTATGTTTTATAAACCAGTTTTTTATTCAAAAAGTAATGCCACATGCAGAATAAAAAAAAAAAATCATATAGTTCGATAGGGTAGACAAAGAAAAGTAAGTCTCTTATCTACCCAAGACCTCAGCCTCTAATCTGGGAAGCAACCTTGCTGTATTCCAGAATTTTCCTATGCATATATAAATGTGGAGAGAGTTGTTTTTTTTTTTTCCCCCTAAAGGCAGATGGGAGCACACTATACACATTCCTCTGTACCTTACTTTTCAAGAGTTTATCTTAGGGATCATTTCGTATCTGTCCATCTGTTTATCTGTCTATCTTCCTTTCCTGTTTTCACAGCTATATAGTATTTCATTATATGAACATGCCAGAATTAATTTAACCCCAAATGATGGGTATTTAAGTTCTTTCCAGATTCTTCCTGTCATACATAATGCTGCAGTAAATGTGCTTGCATCTTTGCGTTCACATGTGAGTCTATCTATAGGGCAGGTTGCTGGCAGTGGAATTGTTGGCTCCCAGACTGAGTGTTTGCAATGGATGGACACTGCCCAGTTGCCTTTCGAGGGGCTCTGCTCCATCAGCATGGCACTCAGGATTCTGTGACCTGCAGTGGGTATTATCAGCCTTGACTGGTTAGAAATAGGATGTTGTTGTTTTAATCTTGCATATTTAACAAACAAAGAGATCCTTATGGCAATGCCCAGCCTCCTCTGTCCCTTCCCAGGTGAACATGGATGACCGGTTTGGGCAGATCATGATTGAGAACCTGCGGAGACGACAGTGTGACCTGGCGGGAGTGGAGACCTGCAAGTCATTAGAGTCTCAGGTCAGAGGGCAGAGACCAGGACGTCCTCTTGTACCGTTAGCCAGCCGAGAAAGGGCACCCTCCCTTCACAGATAAGAGAATGTGAGAGTCCCTCGTGAGTGCCTGCCTCCGGGCAGCTAGGGCTCCACGTGGGCTACTGGTTCATCTTGCTGGGGGAAATCCAAGCCCTGTCCTGCCATCTTGGTATGGAAGACGCAGATTTACATTTCCGACCCCCTATTATCTTAACTTCTTACTATGCCGTTTTTCAAACAACATAAGAGTAGAGGGAGTAGTTAAAATGAACACCCATATTCCATCAGCCAGCTTCAGTAATTTAATAACGTTTTGTCATTATCGTTTGATTTATCCCCCCTCTTCCAAATTTTTGTTGGTGGTGTGATTGGAATATTTTAAGGCAAATCCCAGACAGTATATCATTTTCCCCATAAATACTTCAGTGTGACTCTCCTACCAATAAGGACCTTCTGGGCTTCCCTGGTGGCGCAGTGGTTAAGAATCTGCCTGCCAATGCAGGGGACATGGCTTCGAGCCCTCGTCCGGGAAGATCCCACATGCCACGGAGCAACTAAGCCCGTGCGCCACAACTACTGAGCCTGTGCTCTAGAGCCCACGAGCTACAAGTACTGAGCCCGCGTGCCACAGCTACTGAAGCCCATGTGTCTGGAGCCCGTGCTCCGCAACCAGAGAAGCCACTGCAATGAGAAGCCCGTGCACCGCAACGAAGAGTAGCCCCCGCTCGACGCAACTAGAGAAAGCCCGCGCACAGCAAAAAAAGACCCGAAGCAGCCAAAAATAAAATAAAAATAAATTTAAAAAAATAAATAAGGACCTTCTACCCCCCAGGATAATGATGATACCATTATCACACCTTACAAGTCGACACGAACTCCTTCATAGCACCTAACACCCAGTTCATCTCCAGTTTTCCCCAGTCGTCTAAAAACATGTTCATGGTGTATTTGAATCAGGATCCAAACATGGTTCCCACTTTGTACTTGACTGATCGGTCCCTTAAATCTCTTGGAACCTGTAATAGTTCCCACCCCTCCCACTCCCCCACCTTTGAAATTTTTTTGCTAAAGAGACACTTCCCACCCCTGCCCCCATTTAAATACGTTAGTTTTTACATGGCTTGTGTCACATTACCACTAGGGTACTTTAAAAAACTGTTGCTTATAGAAAAGTTTCTTCCTTTATTTCTCTTTAAATATTATACTTTAGTGTGCATTTTCCCCCATTGTAACAATGCGTGTTCAGTATAGAAAATGGGAAAATTAAAAAAAAAAAAGAAAGATGATAGTGGCCACAGTGGGCTTTTGAAAGAGGAGTCCTCCGAGGGAAATTCTGTGTGCGTGAAGAGTGTCTCGGGTCATATGACAGCACGTTGTCCTCTCCCTTTCTCTCCACTGCACATTTTAGAAAGAACGGCTCCTGTCGAGTGGGTGGGAATCAGCATCAGCCATCGACATGATGGAATTGTACAGCAAATTACCTCGTGCCGAAGTGAGCAGGTATGGGATTGGCAAGAGTTTGCTCCGTGGCAGATAATTGTGAATTAAAGGCATCATTGTCTGTATCCTTTAATGTTAAAAACAAAAACAAAAAAAAATTCAACCCTGAACTAGACTTATTTTGAAACAAGTTAAGCTGCTGCTAATGTAGATTAAACATTGGTAGCTCCTTGAGAGTAACTCATTAGCTATTAGCCAAGATAAGGTTTATGCCCAAACAGATTATCTTAGTTGAAATAAGCGGTTACACCTCCGCAGTGGAAATCTTGCACAATCCCTGTGTTTTGGAGAAGCAGGAAAATGACGTTGCCCAAGGGCTCCTAAGGGGGGAAAAGTCTGCTTATGGATTTTTAAGTGAACTTTTCCTCTCATTATAAAAGAAATACATGCTCGTTGTTCCAATAAAACAATTTTCGAGCAGTGTAAAGTGCATGAAGTATAGAGCAGTTGTGAGCTCTGTAGCTGCACCCTCCAGAGACAGGTAGGGTGTATTCTTTTTCTATGTGTATATAAAGATAAATATTTATCAATATATAGATTTATATTTTTTGAATCAGTAGATTGATATTGCATGTATTGGTCTGTAAACCACCATCCTTTCAAAAGCTTAACAATAGATTGTATTTATCTCTACATGTCAAGATGTTCAGGGTTACCATATCCTGTTTGGTGGTGCCTGTTATTTATGTGTGGATATATGTTAATAACAGGTTTTTAAATTGAGGTGTAATTGACAGACAACATTAGTTTCAGGTACACAACATAATGATTCGATGTTTGTATATATTGTGAAATGATAACAAGTCCAGTTACATCGGTCACTGCACATACAGGATTTATTTTTTTTAAGGAGAACCACTTTATTTTGAGTAGTAAACAAAACTCCATTTAGAACATAATAAACAAACCTTCCATCAGTTTCTTCACAGTCCAAAGAATAAAAGATCTTCTAAAGAAGATCTTTAAAGGAGTTTTAGTAGCTGCATTTGTGGGCATTTTTGGTGCATATTTTTTGTTTAAAAAGGTGAACACAAGCCAAGATTTCAGGCAAATGATGAGCAAGAAGTTTCCAGTGGCTCCGTAGTGCGGGCCATCACATTTGAAGCAAGGTCCTGGAGCAACACCCCACCGTGTGCAGCAAATGGCAGGCAGGACATGGCAGCAATCTTCACTACTTTTCCAGAATTTTTTTTTCTTGTGATGAGAACTTTTGAGATTTACTCTTAACAACTTTCAAATATGCAATACAGCATTATTGACTATAATAACCATGCTGTACATTACTTCCCCGTGACTTACATATTTCACAGCTGGAAGTTTGTTCCTTTTGACCCCCTTCACATATTTTGCCTGCCTGCCCTCCCACCGCCCACCTCCGGCACCTACCAATTGTTTTGTTTGTTTGTTTTCTTTTAGATTCCACATGAAGAGAGATCCTACAGTATTTGTCTTTCTCTGACTTACTTCCTTTAGCATAATGCCCTCCGGGTCCATCCATGTTGTCACATGTGGCAAGATTTCATTCTTTTTTATGGCTGAATAATACTCCATTGTAAATGTCAGTATATATACCACGTTTTCTTTATCCATCCATCAATGGACACTTAGGTTGTTTCCTTGATAATAATAATTTTAAAGTAATTAAAAAGTAATAGCTATAGCTGGGCATTTAGTTATGTTGCAGACAGCAGCCTTTGTCCTAACAGAGGTGGGTAAAGAGGCGGGTCTGTCCGCCCACCCTTTGGTCTGTCCACCCCAGGCCGACCAGCCCTCCCAGCTCTGCAGATGCCTCATAGTTTGTGTCTACATTTGTCAAGGGCTTTTGCCAGATACTCTGTATAAAAAGAAACCGGAGGCAGGCCTGTTGATTTAACAGATGCCTACTGCGCCTCATGCCTGCCTTTGTGGAGTTCACCTTCTAGGGAACAGCTTCACAGTCTAGTGTGTCCTGATAGTTGAACTTGGTCATGATGGTGCTGGAGGCTTGATCGTGATGCTGGTTTCTTCTCATACTAGGAAGCCTGCCTTGAGGTCCTCTGCTAAGATTAGTTGGGAAGCCACCAGAGCACTCCTTGGATAGTCATTCATTCATTCATTCATTCATTTATCTATTTATCTTTTTTTTTTGGATAGTCATTCTTACTTCACTTGTGACTCTTTGGCCTGCACACCAGGGCGGGAGCTAAGCACAAATACAGAAACATGCACAAGCGTGTACATGTATACACTTTCATGCACATGCACATGCCCACAAACACAGACACACACAGCCTGGATGAATGGCAATACCAGCATGTTAACAGTGGCTGTAAATAGTGGAATATGGATCCTCTTTTATTTTCCTTCTTCCCTCTTTTTGGAAATGCCTGCGTTGTCCCCACCGCCCCAGCGTGTGCATATCTCAACAGAAGACATTTTAAAGAGCTGTTTTCATACGTTTCTCTGTGTGTGTATATATTTAAAAGTTTACATTTAAAATGATTTTTTGAAAAACGTCACATAAGCACACGATGGGGAAAAAAAGTAACCAGAATAAAGTAGTACAGAGTGAAAACAAAACAAAACCCCCGGTTACTCACCCTCACTACCGTCAGCTACCTTCTGTTTCAAGAGACAACCACCATTACCACTTTCTTCTGCAGTTTCCAAAATTAGTCCATGCATATATAACCATATATATCCCCCACTTTTTCTTTACATAGATAGTAATATACTATGTACATTACTTCCTAAACAACTTGCTTTTTAAATTCCATGGTAAGTCTTAGAGGCTGTTCCATGTCAGTTCATATAAACCTACCCTATATGGCTGCACAGTATCCTATTGTATGAATGTGTTTAATCTATTCAACCCATCTCTTCTACTTTAAAGTTTGTTTTTTGTTTTGTTTTTTTGCTGTTACTACATTGCAGCTGTGATGCTGCAGTGAGATTTCTTGAACACCTATAGGGTAAATTCTTAAAGCAGAATTGCAGAATGAAAGGACATACATTTTAAACATTGATAGAGATGGTCAAATTGCCCTCCAGAGAGGTTATGCTATTTTGTCATCCTACTAGTAACGCAGGAGGGCACCTCTTTCCCATGTCCTTGGTAAAATGTATATCAACCTTTTAAAAAAAACTTATTTATTTATTTATTTATTTTTAAGGATGTATCAGCCTTTTTTTATCTTTGTCAGCTGTTAGCTGAAAACATTTCGTGTGTTTTAATTTACATTTCTTTTCACATAAATGAGGTTGAAAAGCTCTTGTTTCTCCTTGCCAGTGAACTGGTCTTTTACCCATCTTTTAAATAAGTTTTAGAAGTTGTTCTTATTGAAGTATAACAGCTCTTTATATAACAAGGAAATCTACCCCTTGTCATTTCTATTGCAAACATTTTTTTCTAGTTTGTCATTTGTCACTTTTGACTTTGCTTATGGGATTTTTTTCTCCTTTTCAATAAAAATAAGTTAAAATGGGCCCACACCATGCATACTATTCTGTAGCCTGCTTCTTTTCACATAGTATATCCTGAACACTTTTCCATGACTATATAAGCATGGGTCATGACCTTCGTTTTTGATTGGATACATTTGTACTGTTGTCTCTTCATTCTCTCTGCAGAATAGAGTCCCTTGAATTTCTGGATGAAATGGAGCTTCTTGAACAACTCATGCAGCATTACTGCCTTTGCTGGGCCACCAAAGGAGGAAGTGAACTGGGTAGGTGACTTCACTTGTATTGATTTAACCTAGAAAGGGGGAATTTTTTTGTCCCCAGAGAACGTAAGACTTGACGGGAATTTTCGACCCAGGAAGAACTAGGGGACGTATACGTGGATCCGATCCATGAACATAGCCAGAGAATCAGCTGTTATATCCTCTGTGTTTTTATAGCACAAAACCCAGGAGAACTGCTTAAATAAACCACATGTATGAAAACAAACCAACAGCCCTTTAGAAGTCTGTGGAATTTTCTCAGCTGGATGGTAAGAGACCTTGAGTCTTGTAATCATCTTAATAAAAGGACCCAATGATTGTCTTTTTAATCAACTTGTAACCAGGTTTACTAGATGTTAAACACACAGATCATTATATCTCTCTAACACCCCTGCAGCTGTGGGTTGAATTTCTCTCTTCTCTTACATTTAAGATGAATTTCCCTGGCCTGCAAGAGTAGGGCCATAGGGACAGAGCATGGAGGCTTGTCTCAGTGTTTCTTGTTGCCTTGATCTTGATCGAGTTCCTCCTTTACAGCTGCCCCTTGTTGCCTGGCCTTTAATGTCGTGGGTGCCCTTAAGCTTCCTATCGATGTGTCTGACACATGGCCTTAGGCAGGTAGTCTGTACAAAACAAAGAACTTGGCAGAGTCAAGGACTGTCTCCTGTGTGAAAATTCCAGGTTGTTAATCATACCCCTTGGGCTTATCTTTCCGCTAGTTTATAAATTTACCCAGCTGGGCAGTTCAGCCCACAAAATCCATTTAAATTATTTTTTATTTAAAAAATCATTTATTAGTGTGTTTTTGTACTGCTGTCCTCCTGCACTTTTAAAAACTGTCATTTTTAGTAGGGACTTCGGAAACTTCTAAAAAAGTATGGCAAAGAAAAAAGAAATCACCCATATGCCCGTCACTCAGAGATAACCTCTGGCAGCTTTTCCCTTCCATTCTTTTTCTAGCTGTTGTTTTGTTTTTAGCAGAGTTGAATTTATCTATTTATGTAACCTTGATTCCTGATCTTTGTAACTTAATATTATAAGCATTTCTCCTTGCATTTTAATGGCTTTATAAATATTCTGTCATGAGGCTATGTCTGAATTTACTTAACTTTCTCACACTTTAAAAAATATAGGTGGTTTGTAATAGCATAGAGTTAATTCTAGTTTCTGTAAAGTAGCGATGTATTGAGCATTTTTTTGTAAGGGGCTTCTTTTCCCCACTTTGCGCCTGGCTGCTTTGTTGTATCAGTACATTAAGTCCCTTACATACAGACCTTCAAGGTGCGAACTTTCAAAGATGCAAACTTGCGTTCCATCAACCTCATGCGTGAGTGAAATTGCAGCTTGCCCTCTGTCTCCTATTGCTGACAATCCTTCAGCTCTACCATCTCCCACCTCCTCTCCCTCCTCCAGTCAGTAACTCCTCTTGCCTGTTCACTCGATGCCAGCCCCTGTATGCCAGCTGTTGTACTGTACTACTGTACTTTTCAAGGTACTGTACTGTAAGATTAAAAATGTTTTCTTTATTTTTTATGTTTGTTTTTCAAGTACTATTTGTGTGAAAAGTATTATAGACCTATAGTACAGTACTATATAGCCGATTGTGTTAGTTGGGTACCTAGGCTAACTTCGTTGGACTTAACAAACAAATTGGACTTAACGAACGCGCTCTCGGAACGGAACTCGTTTGTATGTAGGGGACTTACTGTACTTATATGTGTGTGGGGAAGAAAGAAAGAACTGTGTTTGCTTGAAGTTCAGCATTTGAAAGGCCAAGTTCCTAAAGAATAGGCTCTAGTACAAAACCTAGACAGATTCATACTAAGCAACCCTGCAACCAAGACTCTAGAAGATCAGGATGATTCTCCAATAATATAATTGCCTGCTAGAACAAAACTCAACACTCTTCAGAGGAAGATACTAGAATTCAGAGTCTCCTCAACTTACTATCTGCCATGTCAGTATACGATAAAAAAATTACTAGACATGTGAAGAAATAAATTGCCTACGCTAGTCTTCTTTATCACTGAATTTGACTCAGAGAGAAAAGGGTGAACAAAATTGCTAAGGCTAGTCACTAGCCCTTTGGCTTCTTTCTCACCAAAAACAGACCAATATTAATTTTTAAATGTTTAAGGTAAAAAGCAGAACACTCAAGAATGAACGCCTTAAACAAGTTGTCTGAATGAGAAGTATTATTCAGAAAAAAAAAAAAAGTTCAGCGTTTAAAGATAGACTTTCAGGTTTACTGCAGAGAGCCTGTAAACTGTTATAACGTTTCTCAATCCCTTTAAAACCACCCATAAACACAGTCTCATCCAACCTCCTGTCGCCTTGTGAAGTCTCATCTTACACAACCAGGAGGCCGGGGCTGCGGTGATCACACGTGTGGCTGGTGCCCCAGAGCCGGTCACTGTGGGCCTGGGATCCGGAGGTTACATTCTCCCACCTCTGGCTGTTTTCTCTGCCCCAATCTGTGAGAGTCTCTTCACAGCTTCTGTGTGTTTCCTCCCAGGCTTGAAGGAAATAACTTACTGATCTGTTCAAGACTCGTGCTGAGCCAGAGCTGAAGCCACTGACCTTTCTGGAGTTGAGTCTCCGAGTTTCCTGAGTGGTGGTTAGGCCTCGGCTACCAGTCTCCCCGCTCGCCGAGAGACCTCAGTTACCGAGGTGGTCGTACCGGTTCCTGTTCCTGTCGGCTTTTACCGTTTAAATAAATCTCAGTTGCCATTGTCGGTGTGTTGGTCCTCTGCTGTTTATCCTTTGCTCCCCTGGGTGGGCTGCGGTTCACCTCTGTGTCAGCTGGAACCAGAGGTCCTAACCCGACCTTGACCTTGGCTCACTCCCTGTGAATCAGACTCAGCTCATGCCCTTGCGTCCGTTGTGGGATTTACTCCTGTGTGCTCTTGTTTGCAGCACCCGACATTGCACTTGGCACCTTGACCAGATGTTGGAGCTCGTCTCTGCTCCCGTTTCTGCCCTTTCCTGCTTAAATCCGCCTTCACCTTGGTCATTGTGGCAGGATGAATGATGAGCCCCTGATCCCTCCAACTGTGAATATGTTACCTTATGTGGCAAAAGGGGCTTTGAAGCTGTGATTAAGGATCTTGGGATGGGAGATTACCCAAGAGCATCCAAGTGGGCCGGATGTCCTCACAAGAGTCCTTTCTTATAAGGGAAGGCAGGAGGGTCAGAGTCGGAGGAGAAGGAGGCATGTGACGCCAGAAGCAGAGACTGGAGTGATGCGCTTTGAATGTGGGGGAAGGGGTGGAAGTGGAGGAGTACAGGCGGCCACCGGATGCTGAAAAGGGCAAGAGAACATCTCACAGCATCCAAAAGGAGCCAGCCTTGCTGACACTTCGACTTTAGCCCAGTGAAACTGGTTTCAGATTTCTGACCTCCAGAACAGTAAGAGAATAAATTTGTGTTGTTGTAAGCTGCTAAGTTTGTGGTCGCTTGTTACAGCAACAGTAGGAAACTAGTACAGTTATGATACAGATTAAAAGGGGCCCTGGAGACCTGGCCTCCAATTCAAAGACATAAGGCCTGTCCACACCTAATGTAATTTTTGGTTATGTGACTGGGGCTGTGAACCTGAGCCTGTGTGTGCAGAACAGCAGTGAGGCAGCCCGCCGGCCCTCTCCCGTCCGAGGGAGATCACGGCCCCTTACTAGAGACTTGCAGAGTCTCTAGATCAGCTTTCCCTACAGTGTGGCCTGTCCCCCGTTACACAGCAGCACGCCTGTTGACAGGGGTCCGGGCGGTGACACAGCGTGAAATGACAGTGAATCACCCGGTGAGAAAGTCAACTGCCTTTTCAGTAAGGTCTTAAGGACCTTTCAGATCTTAAGAAGTCCCAGGAGAAGATCTCAGGCTGGTGCTGGTGTGTCTTTAACACTAATGCCATATTTACTAATCCATTGTTTTTGAAACCGTGTACTAGGCCATTAATGGATGGTGACTCCATGTAGGGAATCAAGTCCCTTATTTTAAAAAGATACGGACTAGAACGGAAAATGTCATAGCACGTTGTCCGATACGGACTAGAACGGAGAATGCCATAGCACATCGTCCGTAGTAAGGGTGAGTACTTTTTTTGTAACTTGTTTCACTTTTATGTGTGTATACACTACCATGTTAGCACTGTTTCTAATGTTTTGGTCTGGGTTTTGTTTTTTAATTGAAGTGTAGTTGATTTACAATGTTGTGTTAATTTCTGCTGTACAGCAAAGTGATTCAGTTATACATGTGTATACATTCTTTTTTATATTCTTTTCCATTATGGTTTGTTACAGGATACTGAATGTAGTTTCCTGTGCTATCCAGTAGAATCTTCTTGTTTGTGCATTCTGTATGTAATAGTTTGCATCTGCCAATCCCTACATCCCAATACTTCCCTCCCCCAAGCCCCCTTCCCCCTTAGCATTGGTTTTGGTTTTGATCACAGGTGGAGGTCAGAGTGTTATAGCATTTCTCCAACTGAGGGAGCGACGCATTTGGCTAGGATTTTAAAAACTTTGCTTGGCTTCAATTATATTTCTGTTTTTCCTTGCATTTAGTTTTATGGAGTAGTTCTGTTCAAGGCTAATGATACGCCATTACTATTGATGGTTGTGTTATAAAATATCCCTTAAAGCACCTGTCTATTTCATTTTAAAAGCGAGCCCATTTAAAGACCGTTACTAAGAAGATAATGGTAGAGCTACTGCACGGACATGCAGAAATCAGGGAGGTGATATATTTGGAAATACTGAAGTTGAGAAGCACCACATGACGGAATGGTTATCTTATAACATTATAGAAACCTTACAGTTTCTCACGGGAGTGTAGGGGGTGTCAGGGGCAGAGGATCTCACCACGGGTTAGCTTTCATGCCCTCCCTCTCCCATACCTCCCACGACTGAGACATGCATTCCAAAGCGTGCTTTTGGCTTTTCGAATTGGGACTTGGAACTCATTTCCCCCAGGAGTTACTGCCTCTCACTGCCTCTCCTGTTCTCCCACGCACTCATCTAAAACCTCTGGTAATCCTTTCTACACACATGGCTGAACTGAACCGGCCCTTGGGAAGGACATCAGTGACGTTGAAACCATCGCACCCAGTGACCCCTTCTCCGTCCTTGGCTGTCTCAACTTCTCAGTAGCATCTGACATGGGCAACCGTCTCTATCCTTGCAACGTCCTCACTGCCAATAAATGATGGAACTGGATTCGAAACCAGGCAGGTTGGCTCTGGGACTTGTGCTTTTGACTACTACATTATATATTATCCCTTCTCCCCTTGCCCCAGACAGCACATAAAAGTTCCCCACCATCACCATTCCTTGAGGGTGTGGTTGCCCTGATGCCTCATTTCATTATTTCTGATAAATTTTCACAATTTATTACATTGGCTTATTTCCTATTTGGGGACTGTCCCAGGTGCCATTGATGAAAAGTGATCCTTTTCTCCAAAAATCTTAGTGAGGCTTTTGAATATTTAGTAGAAGAAATGGCATTGTTAAAAAAAAAAAAAACCTATGTTTTCCTCTAAGAGTTTTATAGTGTCTGGCCTTACATTTAGGTCTTTAATCCATTTTGAGTTTATTTTTGTGTATGGTGTTAGGGAATGTTCTAATTTCAGACTTTTACATGTACCTGTCCAGTTCTCCCAGCACCACTTATTGAAGAGGCTGTCTTTTCTCCACTGTATATTCCCGCCTCCTTATCAAAGATAAGGTGACCATATGTGCGTGGGTTTATCTCTGGGCTTTCTATCCTGTTCCACTGATCTATATTTCTGTTTTTGTGCCAGTACCATACTGTCTTGATTACTGTAGCTTTGTAGTATAGAAAAATGGAAAACTACACAGCAACCAGAAGAAATTAAGTTCGGACATGCAACAAGATAGATGAATCAAAAATAAGTACACTGAGTGAAAGAAGCCAGATAAAAAAGAACACATGCTGTTTGATTCCATTTCTATTTCTTAAATTTTTAATTTTTTGCACAATTTTTAAAGGTTATACTCCATTTACAGTTATTCCAAAATATTTCCTATATTCCCCGTGTTGTACTATACATCCTTGTAGCCTATCTCACATCTGATACTTTGTACTTCCCACTCCCCAACCCTATATTGCTCCTCTCCCCTCTCCCCACTGGTAACCACTAGTTTGTTCTCTATATATTTGGTTCTATTTCTATAAAATTCTAGAAAATTCCAACTAATTTATAGTGGCAGAAAACAGATTAGTGATTGCCTGAGAACAGGAACAGGGTCATGAGGAAAATTGGGGGATGATACACATGTTCACTGTCTTGATTGTGGAGCTGGTTTCATGGGTGTATACGCATGTCAAAAGCATCAATGGTATACTTGACCGGTAACTTATTGTCTACAAGTTGTACCTCAACAGAGCTGTTTTAGAAATAATTTTAAAAAACCCAAATGAGTCTCTCAAAAGATAGTTCTAGTTTCTTTTTTTAGCTACTTTACCTCTTATAGAGATATTTTTTCTGTAAAAGCATAAGCTCTGGAGTTAGCAAACCAATTCTGACCCTAATTACCTCTGACCTTTAGTGAGTCACTAGATCTTTGAACTTCAGTTTCCTCACCTGAGAAATGGGGACAACACCCGCCTCACAGGACTGTCATGAGGAGCCAGCAGGGTGGTGTTTGTTAAATGCTCAGTACAAGCCCTGGGATAGGGCTTGCTGACTGTTAACTTGTATTGGTTTTTGTTTGTTTGTTTGTTTATTTATTTATTTATTTATTTTTGGCTGTGTTGGGTCTTCGTTTCTGTGCGAGGGCTTTCTCTAGTTGTGGCAAGCGGGGGCCACTCTTCATTGCGGTGCGCGGGCCTCTCACTATCGCGGCCTCTCTTGTTGCGGAGCACAGGCTCCAGACGCGCAGGCTCAGCAATTGTGGCTCACGGGCCTAGTTGCTCCGCGGCATGTGGGATCGTCCCAGACCAGGGCTCGAATCTGTGTCCCCTGCATTGGCAGGCAGATTCTCAACCACTGCGCCACCAGGGAAGCCCAACTTGTATTGTTATTGATGACAATTCAATTATTGGAGTAAAAAACAGCAGAGTGAAAGCTTCTGATTTTTAAAGGCAGTTTCTAAATTAGCACATTTTTATATTTTATGGGGATAAAATGTTACAGGCGACAACGTAGAGATTGAATTCAGTGTTCTCTTCTTAGGTACCATTGGTTCACCTACAGATTTCCTCTTGGTTATATCCAGAAGGTAACTTCCTAAAATAGATTGGGTTTATTTTTAACTTTTTATTGAAGTACAATGTACACACAGAAAAGTACACACATCGTTATTGGCTAGATGAATTTTCACAAAGTGAACTCACCCTGTGGCCAGCATCCAGATCAAGAAATAGAAAGTGATAGATTCCCGAAGTCTCCATGTGCCCTGTCCGAGTCACTACCTCCCAAAGCTAACAGCACAGTCAGCTTTGCTTATTCTCGAACTTTCTGTTCCACTGTATGCACTCTTTTGCATCTGGCTTCTTTCACTTTGTTTGTGAGATTCATCCAATTGCTAGCCAGTCCGCGTGATTCACATTTTCATGATACTTTCTCTCTTACACCCTTTAAAAACATTATCATATCTTTGTTGAGACTTGAAGGATGAGAAAGTTTTTGTCAGAATTAGGGAGCAGTTTGGGTAAAAGAAGCAGACTGTCCAAAGGCTTGATGCTGAGTAGAACAATGGGATGTTCAGGATACTGAAAATAGACATTCATTCTGGGGTAGATGTTTTCATAATTATGACCATTCAGATAGTTCTCAGCTTTTTCTACCAATAAACGATAATGAAATCAATGTCCCTGTACATATACTCTTACCAATTGGAGTTTTTATTTCTATAGGATCAGTTTTTCAAACATAAGGCTCGCTGGGTCTAGGGGTAGGTGAATTTACAGATTTAATAAATATTGCAAGATCGTGTTACAAAATATTGTAGTAATGCACACTCCCCCCCAAAAATGCATGGGTTTGCCTATTTTCTCCCTCTTTGTCAGTACTGGATGTTAATCACGTTTTAAAATTTTCTGTTCTGTTGCTTTCCTTTGAATTTTTTTCTGGCTATTATCTTTTCATGTTTGCTGACCTTTTAGATTTCCTCTTCTGTAGAGCTATTTAATTTTAATAAGTATTACTATCCAAATAGTAGAGAAAATGAGAGAACCAAAAAAAAAAAGTCAACAATATGAGAACATTCTGATTATCATATGAAATATGCTCATAGTGACAAGCTCGTCAGTAAACAGTAGACATTATTACTACCATTTTAACTGTTGTTCCAAACATGCAGATGGCGAGCAAATGAACCCTTACTGCTGAGACTTAGTGGACTGCTCCTTCAGTCCAATGACTTTCTGGCTGTAATAAGTTCTGACGTAGCCAGCATGTCTGATGTCTGGTTACCAGTGACTCCAAAGACGTCAGCATTTGAACTGGACACTGCAGGGGAGAAAATAGGGTGCTGGTGGCTTCTACAAGGAAGGAAGGAAGGTGCTCAGGTTCAAGCTAAACCTGCGATCTGAGCAGTGAGAAAGGTGAAAACGAGACTCATTTCCAACAACAAACTTGCCCTGGGCTCCAAGTGAGTGATCATACGTTGAAAACAATGGCAGAGCTATTTAGATAGAAATAAAGCCACAGTTTCAGAAGACAGTGAGGGGTTCTGAGACAGGCTGGGACCTGGGATCCTTTGCTGCAGTGCTTGAACCTGGACAAATGTCTCCTGGAGCAACAAAATACAAAGAAACTATACGGGACTAAAAATAACTGTGAGTATGTGCAGTTGGGGCAAATTATGAACAGCAAGATACAAAAAGACCAAAATCCAGCTGCCACTTCTGAGGTGCTGGGAGCAAAAGCAGGGTCCTGCGCATGATCCTGCACACAGCACCACCAAGGGGGTGGGCAGAGCACCTAAGCTACCCCTCTGGCCCGACCCACCAGTGCGCCCTTACATTTATCCTATTTATGGAACCAGCTCGCCCCACCGCCCTCCCCCGCTCCCGCCTCAGGGAGCGAGCAGGGGAACCTGTTACTTGTTTTCACTCCCTCCTGCTGCAGCACGAGTCCCAATAAAGCCTTGCCTGAATTCCTTGTCTGGCCTCTTATCAATTTCTATTGATTAAAGTGTCCAAGAACCCGGGTCAGTAACAGTTCTGCTTTAAGCTTCTGTGACTGTCCACAGCGCACAAATCTCAGGATCAGCCTGAGTTATCAAGCATCTGCATTACTACAAATAGTGACTTGTTTTAAGAAGAAATTATTAGACCGAAAGCCCAGTATCTTTGGTATATTGGGAGGGAGCTTATCAGCCATAAATGTTCTCTGCTGCAAAGGATAGAAAATTCAACCCCCAGTGCCTGAAAGAGAAAGACATGTATTATTTATTTCAGAGGCTCCCAAACTTTCTTGGTTCATGGTGTTCCTTGGACAAAAGGAATACCTAATAGTTGTATTTATTAGTTAGGTCCAAAAAAACACTTAGTATTTATGGCCTAACTACTTAGTGGCCATTTAAGAAAATACACGTACATTGAACGGAAAAATACCTTATTTCTATTTTATTTCATTCTTAAATAACTATAATTAAATAACTCAATTTAACTGCATTCTTAATAACTTTCATTTTTAAATGCTACAGTTGCGTACCATGGGATATGTATGCCTTTGGGGCACTGCACAGGTTCTCAGGCCTTGGAGTCAGATTGGACACTGCCACTCTCACTTCCTTTTCCACACTGATTTTCATGCAGCACTTGTTTTTCTTTATTATTATTATTAATATGGCAACACCCATAAAACCAGGTTTGCAAAGATATGATGTAATTGAAAGGAATGTAGGGCCATCTAATAGAAAACTGTGAACTACCTTGAGCTAGTAATTCACACCCTGTCTGAGAGATATTGAGCATCAATTTATTTCCCTTGAAAATTAAAATATCCCACAGCCGCTTTATGAATTCACTCTCTCTGGGGTGCTTTCTGGGAAGTGCACGTTTATTTAACAAGAAGTCTGGAGTAGCTGGTCTTGGGGTTGTCTGGTGCCTGGGTGGTGTCATCAAAGATCCACACTTCTGGCCAGTTGCACCTCATGATCTCAAGGTGGCTGCCATGGCACCAACATCACGTTTTTTCCACAACAGTGCATCAAAGGACAAGCTTGATGAAGCAAAGATAGACGCATTGAGGCCCCAAAGTAGGACAGGGCAACAGCAATGGGAATGGTCCAGCTAAACATGACAAATGTCTGGTCAGCAAATGTCACAGCCATGACATTACTGCCAAGGACATCTGAAATGCTCAGAACTGTGTAATAGGCCTCATTGGTCAGGATGTAGATGAGTGTCACAATTGGCATAGAAATCCCAATGGCCAGGGGCAAATTTCTTTCTGGGTTTTTGATTTCTTCTGTTACAAAATTAAGGGTGTCCCAACTTGAGTACGAGAAAGGGCAGAGTACTCTGAAAGTGCTCAGAATGTCCCTGGCACAATTTAACAAGGCCCATGACAATGACGGCAATTAGTGCCAGGACCATGGAGTAAGTGAACATGTCTTGCACACGTGTGCAGCCATCAATATGAGAAAGGAGGATAGAGTGGTTTGCCAGGATAAAATGCAACCTGCTTTTATACTCCGTTTGGACCTGGTGGTGGATGGCAGACAGGTGCCGACAGATGCAGAGATGTCTTAAAATGTTTCTATGCAAACAAAGATAAAAATTAGAGGCTTTGGTCATGTCAGCCAGACCTGGGATTGGAAGGCTGAAAAGTTTTCCAGTCAAACAATTTCTTAGGAAGACATCATTTCCCTAGTGTACTAGTTATCCTGGTGGTTTGGGAGACCAGTGCATTGCATATGGAGACATCAGGCCACACAAAAATCTCACGTTGTGGAAATACATTGTTTTGCTTGAATGACATTCAGATTTTCTCAGGAGAACCACTGGTTTTGGAGCTACTGAGTCCAATCCTGGCTCTCGTTGGGGAGGGGCATGCAGCAAGGACTGACAGCTAGTTGGCCCAGGAGTCAGGGAGGACAAATATCTGGATCTGAGATTTGAGTGAGCAGTAGAAGTTGGCCAAGAGGGCAAAAGAGAACTCCAAGCAGAGGGGATGGCGTGGGCAGGGAGGGGGTGAGGGTGCAGGGCTCACCTGACAAATCCTTTATGGTGGTTCATGTGGCAGGAGTTGAGTCCAGGGCAGGCCTGTGTGGCTGCTATGGGAGTTGAGTTTGGCACTGACTGCCACAGAAGGTGCTAGAAAGTTTGAAGTCAGGGAAGGATGGGATTAGATTGACAGGCTGGGGAACAACAGCAACCACCATGTGGTGTGGCAGAAATTTCTGGGCGTTCACAAAATGCCTTTCTTTTTCCTTCTGGGCACACCGCTAGACTGTGTTTCCCAGACTCTTCTGTGGCCAGGTGAAGCCATGTGATTGAGTTCTAGTCAATCAAATATGGAAGGAAGTGGTATTTGCCATTTCTAGGCCTACCCCACAAACCACCCCCTGCACAGTCCTCCACATTCTCTTCCCCCACTGGCTGGCTGGTGCAGACGATCTGAGGACCTAGATGGTGGATCTCCAAGATGGAAGTAGCCTGGCTCCCTGAGTCACCATGTGATGAAGGGCCTGCTATGGACTATTCTGTGAACAAGGAATCAATTTTTACTATGTTAAGCCATTGAAATGTTGGGGTTATTTGTTACGTGCCTACTCTAACTAATGAGAACCATAATAAGAGCTACTAGTTACTGGGCACCTGCTCTGAATTGGGCACTGTACTAAGGGCATTGTCTCACTTAATCTATACACCAATTCTATGGGGATGGGTACCACCATTAGCCCACTTTTACAGGCAAGGAAACTGAGGCTGAGAGAGAAGCTAGGGGGCACAGGTGGAGAAGCTTGATCCCCAAACCTGGACCCAAGTGCCAAACTGTGCCCTGCTGGTTGCCAGTTTTAAAGGAATGGATTGAAATTGGGTGAGGCATCCGACATAGGGAACAGACTTGTGGTTGCCAAGGGGGTGGGTGGGGAAGGGATGGACTGGGAATTTGGGTTAATGGATGCAAAATATTTTATATAGAATGGATAAACAACTAGGCCCTACTGTTTAGCACAGGGAACTATATTCAATATCCTGTGATAAACCATAATGGAAAAGAATATGAAAAAGAATGTATATCTATGTATAACTGAATCACTTTGCTTTACAGCAGAAATTAACACAACATTGTAAATCAACTATACTTCAATTAAAGAAAAGAAAAGAAATTGGTTGAAGCAAGAAGACCAGATGAGGAGCTGTAGCAATACCAGCTGGGAGTTCCTACCTGTGAAGTGGGAAAATAATAGACTATTGTGAATATTAATTATTGAAGGAATGCATGTGTGGTGTCCAGTGCAGGGTCTGCCGTTGGCAGGTGTATAATGCATATTTAATTTTTTTTCAAGAGCCTAGGTAAGAACCAATGAAGGCTTGGGTGAAAACAGTAGAGAAATATTCCGGGAGCAGCACTTGGCAGGACTTGGGCCAAGAATGAGGGAGATGGGGGAGTTGAGGGTTGGACAACGATCTTATGTTGCAGGGACATAGGAGGAAGGGATTAAGAAACATCTTGTACGATGTGCTGTGGGTGCAGAGGAGGGAGAGAGCAGGTCTCAAGATAACCAGCAAGAAGAGAGCAGCCCCCAAACCTTCTGAGATGTGCAAATGTTCAATAGAGGCGCTGCGTTCCCGGGCCTCGAGCTGAAAAGAGCTCTCAGCAAACTGTCAAACCCTTGTCCAGATGCATCTACTTCTGTCCTGAAGCAGATGCTTTTCATCTACACGATCTTGAGCAGGTGCTTCAGCTTCTTTGTGCCTCGTTTTTATCATCTGAAGATGGGGATAAGAAGTCATAGGACTTACAGGGTTGTTGTGAACCTGTGCAGAGTGCTTAGCACAGCGTTAGATACGTAATGGGTTATCAATAAATGGCGGAAATTTTCACTAAAATTCTCTTATCCCTGACATTACTTCTCTATCTCTACATGCAATGCTCAGATAATAGTTACATGAACATCGAACAGCATCTTTGTCTTGTTCACTGCTACATTTCCTGCCAGCTCTTAGGACAGTGGCTGGTTCACAGTAGGTATGTAAATATTTGTTGAATGTATGAGTAAGGAAACCCATCTCTCTTTCCTTCCCTTCCTCCCTTCTTTCCTTTCTTTCCATCCATCCACCCATCTGCCCATCCTTCCATCCATCTCTTCTTCCGTCATCCATCCATTCATCCATCCATCCATCCATCCATCCATCACCTTAGAAAGGCTTAACCCACAAGTTTTTTTTTTCAATTGTGAGTGTAGTGGCTTTACCCACAGGTTATTTTTTTTTCAATTCAAAATATGTGTAACACAAAATTTACCATTTTAACCATTTAAGTGTATAGTTCAGTGATATTAAGTACATTCATATTGTTGTGCAACACCTCTAGAACTTTTTCGTCTTCCCCAACTGAAACTGGGTACCCATCACACAATAACTCCTCATTCTCCCCTCCTCCCAGATCAAGGCAACCACCATGCTACTTTCTGTCTCTATGCGTGTGACTACTCTAGGTACCTCATATAAGTGGAATTACACAGTATTTGTCCTTTTCTGACTTAGCCCACAATCACAAAAGCTGTGTGATCCTGGGAAACTTAACCTTACCGAATTTCCACTTCCTCATCTGTAAAGTGGCTGTAATAATAGTACCTACCTCATGGGGTTGTTGTGAAGTTTAAATGAGATAATACATATAAGGTACTTAGACTAGCACCTGGCATGTAGAAAGTGCTCAGTAAATATTAGTTCACATAAATACATATTCTAAATCAGCAGGCACTGGTATTGTGCTTATGTGTCTGACTCTGTCATAAACACTTTATGATCTTAACTTATTTAAGCCACACAACCCGACGTCATTGGTACCACCACTATCATCCATGCTGCACGGGAGAAAAAATAAGGTGCAGGGAGGGTAAGCAACTGCTCAAGGTTACTCAGCTGGTTCACGGAGGAGCTGGGATTGAAATCCAGGCAGCCTGTTTCCAAAGTCCACGGGCTTTACCATTGCCTCTGCAATCTCCAGAGATGGTCATCCGTCTACACCCTCAGTCCTGGATCAGCCTATCAGCGTGAGTCTGTGGAGATGTCGGGGCCTCAGATACAAGGAGGTGTCCTTAGAAGTCCATGGAAAAATCACTGAAGATGAGTTTACCGTTACTTCCCATGTGTGGTCCTGATCTGGCGGGGCCCTCCTCGTGTTCACTCACACACGTGGGTCTCCTCTGGGCCCTGGTGGTGACCAAGGGAGCTGGGGATCAGGGCCCTCCATCTCCTGCTGGGGAAGACCTGGAGCCCTCCCCAGGTGACGCAGCGAAGCCAATGCCTTTTGCCTTTGTTGGCAGAAAGCTCAGCAATCCTTGACCACCCCCTGCCCTACCCAGTTAAGGTTAAAAACAGTGTTTCCTCTCCTGGGCCTCAGGGCCACCTCCCACTGGGCTTTATTGCTTTCTTGACACCCTCAGGAGCCTCTGTAGCCCTTTAAAAGGGGCAGAGCCTGTAGTGGGCTGGCAGCCCCGGTCCTGGAGATAAGAGTGTCCTGTCCGGGAGAGCAGGTGCGGGTTTTCCAGCCAGCGCAGGCCAGAGCCCCGTCCTGAGTCACCTCCGCCCTGATGTCTGCAGAGGTAAGTCCACTGCCGGCCTCTTCCTCTGCAGCCTGGCCATCCAAGCGGTTGCTGAGAATTAATTCAAGATTGGGGCACTGGGGGGCTTCTTTCTGGGCTCTCCTCCCATCCGTGTCCCCCTCCGTTTCCCCCCTTTCAGGCAGCTGCATCCACGTGTGACCTGGAGTTTGGTGGCGTCAAGGTGAAGGAGCCCAGCGAGGGGGGCAGGTGGCGTGGGTGCTGGTACGAGCGGTTTGTGCAGCCCTGCCTGGTTGAACTGCTGGGCTCTGCCCTGTTCATCTTCATCGGCTGCCTGTCGGTCATCGAGAACGGGACGGACGCTGGGCTGCTGCAGCCGGCACTGGCCCACGGGCTGGCCCTGGGCTTGGTCATCGCCACGCTGGGGAATATCAGGTGGGAACAGCTCTGAGCACTCCGCCTGGTGCAGGGAGGAGAGCTGTGGGCAGGGACCCCTGGGCACATGCCCAGGATCCCAAGAGCAGTGTTGGGTAAAATGTGGGTTGGGGGAGGGGTCAGGCTGCTTGGGTTTGAATCCTAGCTCTTCAGCCTATGAGCTCTGTGGCTTTGACTAAGTCACTCCGCAAACCCAAACTTCCCACCTATGAAATGAGAACAGTGGGAGTATTTTCTAAATCTTATTTCTCAAGCCAACACATGAAGGAGAAAGACCGGGTAACTCGTCCAGGGTCCCATGGCAGAGCCAGGAGGCAAACCCAAGCTGTCTGTCCTAAACCCAGCATCTCCTGAGGGAGGCACGAGAATGAAACGATGTGAAGAGCTTAGTCCATAGTAAGTGCTCAATCACTGTTGGTTGCTGTGTTATTGTTACCTTTAGGACGGGGTTTTGTTCCAGCCTAGGGTAGGCAGAGTTATGCAGAAGAACCCGCCGGTGGCGGTGGGGCAGGGAGGGCTGAAGGGTTCCTCTTGCATAGCCCTCCCCTGGACAGCTCCCAGGAGAACCAGCCACAGTGACACATGTCTTGGATGGAGTGTCCGGCAGGGGCGTCTAGAACCTGGTTGGTCTCTATTTAATCTCACACAGAAAACTGATCTGAGTAAGGAAATTGAAATACTGTTTCCTAGAAAAACAGAATGGAAAGAGAACTTTAACATTTCTCTTTAAATATCTAAGGGAAGCTGCAGGTGGGATGAAAAACACAGAGTCTTCTGTTCGAAGGATCCGGGGTTGAAGGCAACCTTTGTCACGCTTAGCTGGGTGACCAGGGCAAGTAGCTGAAGCTCTCTTTGTTCGGTGGAATAAAAGGGGATGATAATAATAGCTGGTATTTATTGAGTACTAACTATATGCTAGTACTCTATATGAACCTGTATTAATTATCTTTGCAACAGCCTTTATGAGGTAGGGATCACTGAGGCACAGAGAGGTTATATAAGTTGCCCACGGCCATACAGCTCTTCGGTGGCAGAGCTAGGGTTTGAACCCAGGCCAGCTGGCAGGAGAGAACATCGCTTTGCGCTGCAGGAGACTGCCTATCTGAAATGCCAGCCTTTTATTCAGCCATCTGTTTTTTGTCAACAACTATTTATTCGGTACCTACCGTGTGCCCGGCACTGACTCTGAGGTTATTGGAGCGCCTGACACAGCACCTAGCACCAGAGTAGGTGTTCAATAAGTATTTGTTGAGCAAACGATGGATGAGTAAACTAAGAAGGTGTCTTGATTGTTTTACTGTTAATGAGTGTGAAGTGTCCCAGCCCTCTCCTGGTTGAGCAACACTCTGAGTGACAGTTTCTCTCCCCATTTGGGCTGGGTGACCTGGTGGCAAGGCTGATGGCCGAGAGGGTTCTAAGTCTCTCTCCTGCAGGAGGCCGCCCCACCTCAACCTTCACCTCTCTGCTTTGGCAGAGCCCAGGCTAAGCTTGGTCATGGACCTGAATTGAAGCCAAGTAAGCCTGGCTGCCCCTCTCCCCACCGGGCAAGTCTGAGATCAGCTGGTGCTCCGTGATCCTGCAGGAAGCTCACCCAAGGGCCTGTGCACAGAGCTGCACCAGACTAGTTGGGGCAGCTGGTCCTGAAATGTCAGCATGTTGGACAAAGTCCCTGTGTCCAGAGCCAGGGTCCTCTGTCCAGTCTCAGCTCAATGCCCTGTGTCCATTGGGTGGGCAGGCCCATTGGTGGGCTCTAAACATCTGGGTTGACATGGGGGGGCCTTGGGGTCACTGTCCCTCTTATTGGGTGTGTCCATGCCAGGCACCAGGGGGATTGGTGAGCCAACCTCTCAGGATAGTTCCTTCATCTGAGTGGGACTGGATAGGATGCCAATGGGGGTAGCAGGGCACTGGGTGGGGGGGCCTCTAGACTCTGGGGCTTGGACTGGTTGAGCATCTTGGTGAAAAGGAAGGCTCTTGACCCATGACCTCTGGAAGGACCAGCCAACTTGAACCAGCCCTTTGACCTAGGTTCGACTTTGTCTAATCCCCTTCACATCCCAAACTCCAGATCCCAATCCCCAACTTAATCATGAACCTCTGACCTCGATCCTGATTCCCAATGCCATTTCCAGAAACCTCTAATCTCAATTTTACAGGCAACACTAGTCACACTTTCAGACCAAAAATAGGAATTTTACTGGTTGAGTTCCACCAATAAAAAATTCTATTGGTTGAGTTCAACCAATCAGGAGCTGTTGTTCAGGGCCTGGTTACTTCTAAGGGGAGGCCAGGATACCTGTCTTGGGCTGTGAGTTTGAAGCCTGGGGTCTCATTCTGACCTGTGGCCACGGCTCTGAAGGGCTGGACGCAGCTCTTAGGGGGTCTGGAAGGAGCTGAGGGACAGTTTCCCACCGTATTCTTGTCTGGGCCGCCCTGGGGTCTGGGTGTAGGACAGGAATGGTGCTGCCCTCCCCTCCCAGGCTCTCCCCCACCACTCGGCACCTCAGGGAGAGTGGGCGTAATTTGGTGCCTGTCTTCTACCTGGGCTGCCCTTGACGGACTCCGGCCCCGCAAGGCCATCTGGGGAGGTGGTGGGGCTGCTGGGGCCCAGCGCCTGGGCCTTGGCCTCACGACTCCTTCTGCTTTTGCGGGTGACAGTGGTGGACACTTCAACCCTGCGGTGTCCCTGGCAGCCGTGCTGGTCGGAGGCCTCCACCTGACAATGCTCCTCCCCTACTGGATCTCCCAGCTGTGTGGGGGCCTGATCGGGGCCGCCTTGGCCAAGGTGGGTGGTCCCCCAGGGGCTGGGCTGGGGGCTTTTGCTCTGACGGGGCTGCTGGGGTGGGTGAGGGGCAGGGAGTGGGGACTGTCCAATTCTCTTTTAAAAAATTGATTGATTGATTGATTGGCTGCGTTGTGTCTTCATTGTTGTGCTTGGCCTTTCTCTAGTTGTGGGGTGAGCAGGGGCTACTCTTTGCTGCGGTGCGCAGGCTTCTCGTTGCGGTGGCTTCTCTTGTTGAGGAGCACGGGCTCTAGGTGCGTGGGCTTCAGTAGTTGCGGCACGCGGGCTCAGTAGTTGTGGCTCACGGGCTCTAGAGCGCAGGCTCAGTAGTTGTGGTGCACGGGCTTAGTCACTCCGCGGCATGTGGGATCTTCCCGGACCAGGGCTCGAACCCGTGTCCCCTGCATTGGCAGGCGGATTCTTAACCACTGCGCCACCACGGAAGTCCTGTCCAGTTCTATTCCTGTTGCCTCCAGTGGGATTGGGTGGACCCTTTCTACCTCGGAGGGGACACTCAAAGGGCCTTTGGTTTCCTCCAGACCCACCCTGTTCTGTCCGTGTCTGGACACAGCCCTCCCTAGACAGACCAGGAAGCAGAATTCAGGACTCAAGGTTTCTGTTCCTGAGTCCATTTCTGGATTTAGACAATTCTATTTTTTTATTCATTCATTCATTCACTTCATTCATGCTACAAACATCTCACTAAGCACCGTCTGAGGGTACGGGATATACAGGGTTATTCTCCTTGAGAAACTCCTGAACTAACTTCTCTGTGTGTTCTCCAGTTTGCCTGCCTTTAAACTGAGTTACTCTACCTTTAATGGGAGTTAATGCTCAAATTACTGGAATCCTCCCATTCCGGTAGGAAGGCTAGCTCTTCCTCTCAGCCACAGAATTTCTATAGCTCTACACGGAACTCCATGGAAGGACTTCCTTCCTCCCTCTTTGCCTGCCTGACTTCCTTTTTCCTTCTTTCCTTCTCTCTCTTTCCTTCCTGCTGTTCTGAAGTCTCAACCAGGGGCCCTTCAAGTTGGAAGCCTTGCTTGGCTTGTGTTGGGGGTGGGATTGGAGGGAGTGGGGAGGTGGGAAGGGGTGAAGGGGGCACCCTGTTAGCTTGCCTGGGGTTTGGTCTGTGGCTCTAAGCGCTGCCCATTGCAGACTTTGGTCTCGAATCCCATTTTGCTGTCGTCCCTGCCCTGGTCTTCCTGTGCCCCCATTTGAGACCCTGCTCCCCTGTCTGTTTAGAACGGGGCCCGGACCTTGCTGCTCTGATTCCCAATGGAAAGCAGTGCTGGGACTCTCCCTCAGGCCTGGTCACTTGCAAACTTGTCCAACATGATGGAGACCAGTGTGGGGCAGCAGTGGTCATTCACTGGGTGCCCTCCCCCCTCCCCGAGCACTTGGTAGAATCCTCTCATTTAATCTCCAACTTGACTAGAAGCCTGCCTCAGTCCTTAAAGAGCACTGCCCACCTGGGCCCGGGGCTATTACCATGACCACGCCTACTTTACAGAGGCGGAAGCAGAGGCACAGAGAAGGCAATAATTTGCCCAAGTTCAAATGAGCTGGGGAGCAGCTGAGCCTGGATTTGAGTCCCGGGTCCAGAAGCTTGTCTGCACTGCAGTCTTCCCTCCCCAGGTGTCGTGATGACCCCAAGGCCGATTTCCTGGGAAGCCAATGGGGCTTAAGCTTCAGGGCTCTTCTCATCTCTTCGAAGGGGCCTTTTAGGGGGGCTGGTTATGTGTTTACCTGGGTATATGTGTTTGCAAAGTTTGTAAAAGTAAGGTATTTTAGTATTCTTTCTCAAAGAGGGTCATATAAGTTACATACCCTTCAGGCCTGCAATACCTGGAGCCACCGCTGGGTTATCCCCATTTACAGAAGAGCAAAATGAGGCTTAGGGAAGTCCAATAGCTCAGGCAAAGCCGCACAATGGGAACTGGTGGAGCTGGGATGTGGGTCCACATATGTCTGGCTGCACATTGGACAGGACCCTTCCCTGGCTCGAAAGGATGGGGCCCCTCCCGTCAGCTCCCAGCTGTTTCTCCACCCCCACCATGAGGCTGAGCGCTGCTCTCTGCAGGCGGTGAGTTCCGAGGAGAGGTTCTGGAACGCGTCTGGGGCAGCCTTCGTGACAGTCCAGGAGCCCAGGCAGGTGACGGGGGCCGTGGTGGCAGAGATCATCCTGACGACACTGCTGGCACTGGCTGTATGCATGGGCGCCATAAACGAGAAGACACAGGGTCCTCTGGCCCCTTTCTCCATCGGCTTCTCTGTCACTGTGGACATCCTAGCAGGGTGAGTGCCCCTTGGCTGTGGGACCACAGTGCTCAGCCCTGGGCCGAGGCTCGCCCCTGGAGGAGGGCAGGTCTGCTGAGCTTACCTGAGGGTTGCCAAAAGAAGCCACACAGTAATGTAAACGGGGGAAGTGGGTTGGCAGGAGGCAGACAACAGGGAATGGTGGGGACTGTGGCATCTAAGGAGGCCACCACCATGCACCTCTGATAAGTTATTGCTGTGTGGGAATATGGGCTTGGGGTGACCCTTCTAATTTCATTCCAGGGAAGTCAGAAGACTGGATTTTTATGTGAATTTTCTACTTTTTGTAGTATCAATAAACCATTTCTGTGGGCTGTGTTTATCCTGTAAGCAGGCAGCCAGGTTTTAGCCTCAGACTTACAAAGAGTTTCCACACCCTTTGTCTTGTTTATCTAGAGCCTCTCAGTAGGCTTGGGAAGGGATTAAGGAGACAAAGGATTATTTCTTCCCTTTTATATATGTGGAAACTGGGGCTCAGAGAGGACACAAGTGACTTATTTAAGGTCATTGGGAAGTGGCAAATTAAATGAGAGATCTGGGACAAGGGCCCCCGCTAAATATAGGGGATGAGGGAGCTCCTTCCTACAGGCCAACTCCTTCCTTTCCTCTTGGACACAGGACCAAGTGTAGCCTTTCTCTGCTCTGCCTCCAGCCCTAAGTCATCCTTTGGGAGGTGGAGTTTGGGGAGGCTGGGGAAATGCATGTGCAGAGCTGTGGCAGTGCTTTGATGCCTCCTAGTGGCTTTTGGTTCACTTATAAGCCTACTGACTCATCCAGTTGGCTTTGGCTCCTGGACACAGGTGGGGTCTGTGAGGGGTGAGGCCTGAGTGAGGACCCCAGCTTGAGCGAATGGGGCAAGGGTACAGACACCGGGACTAGAGAGGTGCTCTTGGGGAACAGTCCCTCTTTGGGAGATGCTGGGTCCCTAGCTTGTGGTGCAACAAAGGCCTCAACCAGGTCAGCTAGATTAGAGTTAACACTTGCACATGAATTATATGAGAAACATGGGCTCTATATGCGTTTCCTCATTCGCTCCTGACAACAACCTATGAGATATGTACTTTCATCTCAGCTGAAACACAGAGAGGTTAAACAAAGGTCACAGCTAGAAATAGCTGGGCTGGGATTTGAATCTAGGTCTGCTTGACCCCAAAGTTCATATAGCTGAAAACTGCTTACTTTGCCTTATCAACTCTGGAGAAGGAGTAGATCCATCTTCCTTCCTGCCATCACTGAACAGGCACTACTTGCTGCCCATTCTTCTAGAAGGGTGTGTGGGGAGTGGCAGACTGGAGGGAGGACTCCGGGGAGGGGTCAAGCCTTTCACTTTGGAACCTCCCAGACCGGCATGATATGGTAGCTTAGAGGGGGTTTCTGGGTAGCGTGTGACTTAAGCCTACGTGGGGAAATGAACGTGGGTGAGTCGGGGCTCCTTGGCTGAGATTCTGCCGACCACTGTGGCTGGGTGTTTGCAGGGGAGCTGTGTCTGGAGCCTGCATGAATCCTGCCCGCGCCTTTGGACCGGCTGTGGTGGCCAACCACTGGGACTTCCACTGGATCTACTGGCTGGGCCCGCTGCTGGCCAGCCTGCTTGTCGGAGTGCTCATCAGGTAGGAGTGTGACACAGGGTCGTGGCCCATCTGGTGGGCGTGGTGACAGTTGCTAGAACATCCAGGTCTAGAGGGCTAGGGTCTCGCTTGGGTTTGGAGAAGAGAAGAGGAAGCCTTCTTCAGAGGCAAAGATTATGGCTCTGGGACCTTTGGTGGCAAGTGACAGAAATCCATCCTAACACAGCTTTCATCATAAAGGGGAACTCATTGGCTCACATAATTGAAAAGTTTACAAGTGGCCCTGGCTTTGGTGGGATCTCAGACAGTGTCTTCAGGGCTTGGTCTTTTTTTTTTTTAATTAATTAATTAATATTTATTTTTGACTGTGTTGGGTCTTCGTTTCTGTGCGAGGGCTTTCTCCAGTTGCAGCGAGCGGGGTCCACTCTTCATTGCGGTGCGCGGGCCTCTCACCGTTGCGGCCTTTCCCGTTGCGGAGCACAGGCTCCAGACGCACAGGCTCAGTAGTTGTGGCTCACGGGCTTAGTCGCTCCGCGGCATGTGGGATCTTCCCAGACCAGGGCACGAACCCGTGTCCCCTGCATTGGCAGGCAGATTCTTAACCACTGCGCCACCAGGAAAGCCCAGGGCTTGGTCTTTTTAGGCTCTGCTGTCCTCTGGGTAGATTTCATGCTTAGATAGGCTCTCCAGTAGAGGCAAAGATGCCCACCAGGCACTCCAGACTTACATCCTAGCAGCTTAATAGCTGGAAACAGAGGAAACAGAACAACAGCTCTTACAAAGGTCCTGGCTCTGCTGTTCTCTGAGTTGGACTGGTCCAGCTTGGGCCATGTCTACCTCTGAATCGATCTCTGTAGCCGTGGGGCCAGGCACTCTTATTGGCTATGTCTGGAGCATGAATCTTATCCTGGAGTTGGGGTGAGGTCAGCCTCATCTGAACAAGTGTATGGACTGAAAGTAGGGGAGGAGTAGCTCCCTACAGGGGTGTTGTACAACTCAAGGGACCCTATCCACATAGAACAAACACCATGTTAGTGGTGTCCACAAGAGCATGCATGTTATGAGATGCCAATCACATAAGACACAACGTGAGCAGTGCTCCCTGGAGCTGGGCAATGGGTAATAAGGTTGATAGTGTTATCAGAAGGATAATATCTGCTCGACTGCTTCTCCTCCAGCTCTCTTCTTGTGAACCTCAAGGATCCAGAGTGTCCTTCCTTTCTGCTGCAGGTTGTGCAGGGATACAAGTAGGTACAGTGCCCGCTGTCTGGACGAGGACAGGCACTGGGCTGAGCTGATCTAGGCTGCTTGCATCGCTGCCTGTCTGCAGTCCTGGCTTGGCCTGTGGATTAGTGAAAAGCATCACAGATAATTCTCTGATGCTTTCAGAATGGTAGAGATGGGGATCTTCAGGAAAAGGGTTAGAGACCCAACAGGAAAGAGTTTCTCCCTCTCCCCAAGGAGATCTGGCTATTGAGGCTGGAGAGGCTCAGGAAGGCATCTCTCTGGAGAATTCTGGGCCTGGAGACATTTGATGGAGGGTTGGGTCTCTCCCGGAGACGCAGAGACCTCACTGGGCCACCTTTTTTGTAGATTCTTCATTGGAGATGGGAAAACCCGCCTAATACTAAAGGGGCGGTGAAGCTGAGATGGTGGAATTCCTGCCGCCCTAGGGGCCCTCAGTGGACCTGTCCTGGACTGCAGACCAGACAGCTCTGCATTTCCTGCCGGGGCAGAGCTCTGAGAAGTGACTGATACGCTTCCCCTGACTTGGGTCTGGCTTTTCAGATGTGCTCGTTCCTTCGAATTCCTTTGTGCTCGTCAGAGACCTCAGCCTGGGGAATGTGTTGCCAGCAATGCCCAGAGACAGATAGAAACAAGCACAACAGAAGAGCTTTTCTTGACAGGGAAGGTCCCAGGAGAGAAGAATGGGTGGAAGAGGTGGCTGTTTGTGTGTCTCCGCTCACTTCCCTCATCCCCTTTCTCCTTCTCGTGTTCCCCGATTCCTCTGTTAGAGAAGGGCCTTCTTTGGTCTGTTTCCTTGCGGCCTGTGCTGTCAATCTAGCTTTGCAATAAATAGTCCAATGTTTCCTTCCGTGTGCCCACTGGCTGGCCTTTCCTTTCAGAAATGGACACCACTGGGGGGGAAGCAAAAGTCTGGGCTGAGCTTTAGCTGTCCAGAGTCTAATTAGCTCGAGCCCAGCTTAGAGGCCAGGGCCAAGGCAGGTACTTAGAGTGCAGACCAACCCAAAGCCCGTCTCCCACTCAGCCAGAGCCAAGGGAGCTCTGTCTGGAGCTGAGTCCATTCTGGAGTCCAGTTTGGACTCTGGTCAGAATCAGTACCAGATCACAGACCTCAAGACCCTGCTGAAAAACCCAATGCAGACTCCTGGGCATGGTTTAGTGCCCAAAGCTATCCAGGACATGGACTGACCCACTCATGGCACTCCAGCTGGGGATGCAGGTGGGTATGGGGGTGGACCAGAGCTGCAAGGATTTCCCAGGGAAATATATAACGTGGCATCATACAGGTCTGGAGAGATAGAGGCATTTAGATGGAAGACATGAGTACAGTGAATAACTAAGGATACAAAAGAATAAAAAGATACGTTCCGAAGTTCACACCTTAAAAGTAGAGTGTGTATCTTCTCTACAAGAATCTATGGGTAATTTATGGAAGGTTATCATTCTAACACCGCAAAGGGGTGCTAGGGAAAAATTCTCAGCAACGAACAAAAACTTCACCCACTTCTGCCAGACAAGCAAAATACTCACCTGAGTAAAGAGGAAGAAAATGCTCACTGGAGGATATTACCAATACAATGAGAGATTGCCTGTTGAGAAAATGGACACTACCAAATATCCAAGACATTTTGGAGAAAAAGAGAATAATAAATTTCAATAACAACAAACCTAAGGAGAAGAGCTACTCAGACAACCTGTGTTCAATGGTGTGAAGGTAATAGTAAAAATAGCTACTGACACTAATTGAGCACTTTCTACATGCCAGGATCTGCTTTGTGTTCGAAACATGTGGTAATTTATTTCATTTTCACAACTGTACAGGTACATATTATTGTTATTATTATTTTTCATGTTACATATGAGGAAAGTGAGGCACAGAGAAGTCAAATTACTTACTCAAGGTCACTCAGGAAGTGGCAGAGCTGAGATTCAAATCCCAGTGGTCTGGCTCCAGAGTCTGGGCTCTTATACTGTTCATGTAATCTTAAGACATATAGCTGCACTTAAAGACAAATAGCGAACATTAACTCATGGGGTTAAGAACAAACAGAATTGTTAACAGGGGAACTATGCAATAATAGGAAGAGCCATTAGGGTTAGTCAGGAAAGGATGAGTCTTTGCTGGAAGAACATCTAGTAAAAACTTGTAATTTATCCAGTAGATCAAATGAATAGGCTGAGATAGGAAAGGATGGTAAATGATGTGCTCAAAGAACCCAAGTCAAGAGAGGAAAGGCAAAGAACTCAATGAAGGCAAATTCAAGACCCAACGTATGCGCTGATGGACCTGCTTCAGTTAAGAACTAGGACTCTGGAGTCGGCTGAAACTGGGTTCAGATCCCAGCTTCACCACACTTACTAGCTGTGTGACCCTGCGTGGGCAATTAATTAATTTATTTGCATACAATGACTCCTCCCATTTTGTTTATTTATTTATTTATTTATTTATGGCTGTGTTGGGTCTTCGTTTCTGTGCGAGGGCTTTCTCTAGTTGTGGCAAGCGGGAGCCACTTTTCATCGCGGTGCGCAGGCCTCTCACTATCGCAGTCTCTCTTGTTGCGGAGCACAGGCTCCAGACGCGCAGGCTCAGTAATTGTGGCTCACGGGCCCAGTTGCTCCGTGGCATGTGGTATCTTCCCAGACCAGGGCTCGAACCCGTGTCCCCTGCATTGGCAGGCAGATTCTCAACCACTGCGCCACCAGGGAAGCCCTGGGCAATTTATTTAAGCTCTGTGAGCTTCCGTTTCCTCAGCAACAGGCATATTGTGTGGGTCCAATGAGTTAATGCGATGGGAAGGACTTAACATGGCACCTAGCATACAGTAAATGTTCAGTAAAAGTTTGAAATCAGAAGCAACACATTAGAAAACTCACAAAGAGTGAAAAACATTAAAAGTTACTACATCCTTTGGTGAAATAAATAATGAAATCAACCTTTGGTAAATCTAGTAAATAACAAAATAGTTACATATATATATATACATGTATGTATACACACCCATACACACACATGCATACACGTGTACAGCTAACATTTATTGAGTGTTTATTATGTGCTCGGCACTGTGCAGAATGCTTTCTGTGCATATTTCATTTAGTCCTCACAAAACAATCCCATGAGGTAGTGTAGTGGGTTGAATAGTGTCCCCCCTTAAATTCATGTCCACTTGGAACCTCAGAATGTGACCTTATTTGGAAACAAGGGCTTTGCAGACCCAAGTAAGGTAAGGGTCAAGATGAGACCATACTGGATTAGAGTGGGCCCTAAATCCAATGAAAGTGTCCTTATAAGAGACAGAGAAGGACACAGAGAAGGTGGCCATATGGAAGGACCGAGGCAGAGTTATGGTATCACATGATAGTACCAGGAGTCACCAAGAGCTAGAAGAAGCAAGGAAGGGTTCTCTCCGCAGCCTTTGGAGGGAGTGTGGACTGCTGACGCCCTGATTTCAGACTTTTGGCCCCCAGAATGGTGAGAGAATAAATACCTGTTTTTTTAAGTCACCGAGGTTGTGGTCATTTCTAGGGGCAGCCTCAGGAAATGAATACAGGTAGCCACTCTTACTCTTACCATTTTCCAAAGGAGCAAATGGAGATCCCAAGAGATGACATTACCCAGAGTCACATAGTTAGTACATTGGTGGAGCCAAAATTTAAGATAAGGTACGTTTGACTGCAGGGTTCATGATCTTTGTCATCACAGGTTACTATAGCTGAATAAGGGACAGTATGTCGCCTGACTACTTGACCCTTAGTCCCCCATGAAGAGGGGGACAGAAGGACATGTATGATGACTCTTCTCACCCCTAACTTGCAGTTGGATTTCAATTCCTGCTCTTCATGTCAATTTCTAGACCATAAGCTCTCAAGAGGAAGATCGATGTTAATTCCTCTTTGTGATTCCACATTATTTGGCTCACTGCTGTATAGAAGGGACTGAGTACTTGTTGACTGAAAGAATGGCGTAGGCTGATCCTAATGACTCTGAAATTCATTCTGACCCTACAGAGTAGAATCCAAAATTGACCCAGATCACTTAAGTTTACCTCCACCCCACCTCCTGTCTTCTCAGGAACAATGAGGTCACAGAATTTTAGGATGTTAGAGCTGGAAACTCTATGACAGTAGTAAAATGCAGTTGCTACGAGTTTGGATTCTGAGAAAGATCCAAGTTTAAATCTCAGAACATTGGCTTTTTTGCTGTATAAGTTTGAAGAAGTTATTTAACTTCTCTCAGCCTCAGTTTCCTTAAAATGGGAAACCTGCCTCAATGTTTGTGAGGATAAGTGTTTGTAAAGCATTAGCACAATGCCTCATACCTAGTAAGTGGACAATGTGATAGCTCTTATATTTATTATTGTCTAATCAAATTTTTTTTTTTTCCCTGCACTGTGTGGCACGCAAGATCTTGGTTCAAACCCGTGCCCCCTGCAGTGGAAGCGCGGAGTGTTAACCACTGGACCGCCAGGGAAGTCCCTCTAATCAAAGGTTTTGAAATGTGCAGGTATCAGAATCATGGCAAGGGGGTGGAGCTCTGGCAAGAAGATTCTAAACGGACTTTGCACTCATGTGTTTTCTCAATCAACTATCTTCATATAAGGATCTTTGGGCCTCTTGAGGGGAAAATGTTGGGAAGCACTCATGCTGTCCAATCCCAAAACCCAGAGAGGCGAGCTAAATAATTTGACTATAATCACACAGTGATCTAGTGGCAGAGCTCAATTAAGAGTCCAGGATTTTGGACACACTCTCTAGTGTTTTTTTCTACTGCAGCAGGCATGTGCTGCTTTAGACCCTTGGAGCACAAGTATTGATTCATTTCCTTTTGCGAGAATTGGCTTGAGTCCTCACATTCTGTGTTGTTGAGAAGCCTAGTATTATGTTCTCGCATCTTCCCTCACCAGACTGTCCAAGAACTCTGAGAGTTTAAGCAATCCAAAGGGGAAGTATGCCAATATTCTACCTTCATGTCCTAACTTTTAATTTTATTTTTAAAATATTTATTTATTTATTTATTTGGCTGTGCCAGGTCTTAGTTGCGGCATGGGGATCTAGTTCCCTGACCAGGGATCGAACCCAGGCCCCCTGCATTGGGAGCATGGAATCTTAACCACTGGACCACCAGGGAAATCGCTTTATTTTACTTTTAATATTAAAAAATTTTTTTATTGAAGTATAGTTGATTTACAGTGTTGTGTTAGTTTCAGGTGTACAGCAAAGTGATTCAGTTTTATATATATATATACTTTTTCAGATTCTTTTCCGCTTTAGGTTATTAAAAGATATTGAATACAGTTCTCTGAGCTATACAGTAGGTCTTTGTTGTTTATCTATTTTATCTATACTAGTGTACATCTGTTAATCCCAACCTCCTAATTTATCCCTCCCCACACCCTTTCCCCTTTGGTAACCATAAATTTGTTTTCTGTGTCTGTGAGTCTATTTCTTGTTTTGTAAATAAGTTCATTTGTATCATTTTTTTAAGATTCCACATATAAGTGATATATTTGTCTTTGTCTAACTTACTTCACTTCGTATGATAATCTCTAGGTCCATCCATGTGCTGCAAACGGCATTATTTCATTCATTTTTATGGCTGAGTAATATTCCATTGTATAAATATACCACATCTCCTTTATCCATTCATCTTCCCATGGTCTTCCTGCTCTAGCTTTTTACTTCGTGCCCGCTGCAGCTACCATTTTATAGCTGAGTCAGTCACACTTGTCTCGGCCAGGGTGGTTTCTAGAAAGAGGGGTTGTTTACTGACAATTCCACAACTTCCACACCAAGCACACCTGTGTGCTCCACGGGCTCCATGCTCATGTATCCAAGCAACTCTTAAGGCCGGGCCTTTCGGGTCTTGCCCCCCATCCCCTCTATCCCCACACTGCCATTTTCCTCCAGAGCCCTACCACCTCAAAGTGGGTTCAGGCATTCGCCTGTCTTGGGACCCAAAACCATTGCTTCCCCTCCATGGTGAGTCCCTGGACCCACCATGGAGTCTGGAGGTTGTGACTAGCTTTGTTCCTTTTGGTGTTTGAAACACAAAGCATTCATTCTCCTCCCTTAAAATCTAATTGCCTTAACTGGTTTATAGGAATTGAAAATTTGTAGCCTTAGAGATTTTTTTCCCCTTAGAGATTTAAAGTCTCTCATCTAACTCCCAGATGTGGGTCAGTTCACAGACTTAAATCTCTATAAAGGAATGGAAGATCAGGTAATCTTGTGGAAGGATTCTGATGTAACAACGCACATGAATATTCTGAGCCTTTTTTTTTCTTTTTAATATTTATTTATTTAGTTTTTGGTTGCATTCAGTCTTAGTTGTGGCACACAAGATCTTTCATTGCGGTGCGTGGGCTTCTCTCTAGTTGTGGCACGTGGGCTCAGTAGCCCTGTGGCACGTGGGATCTTGGTCCCCTGACCAGGGATCGAACCGGCATCCCCTGCATTGCAAGACGGATTCTTAACCACTGGACCACCAGGGAAGTCCCTATTCTGAGCCTTTGTCTTTGTTTCCTCTAAAAAGGTTGTGGCCATTTACTCAAGGAAAATATGGAAGATGTAGAGGGACTCTCAGATACTGACCCTGAGCAGTTGTAATTCTTGAGAACCTTGGGCGCTATTGCAGTTGGCTGCTTATAAAGTCCAGGTGAGAGATACACTTTGTCTGGAATCTACCTCAGGTCTAGGTGAACTGGCTCTAAATCCATCCTATGGTTCTTCTTACAGTTTCTAAGAGTATAGTTGGAAATACATCCTCAGCAAGTGACAAAATCTCTACACTGACTCTATGACCCATGGAGTTGGAGTTGTTATGGGAAGAAGGGCTAGGTGGAAGCCACTGGGACTCTTTAAATCAAATAGTAAACCAAAGGCACCACCGTACCTGGGGAAATCATGTCAAGACTTGTTCCAGCAGCAGAGGCTGTGGCTGAGTGCCCCTCCAAGAACACACGCAGTGCGTGCCTCCAAGACTAACTCCACTCTAGAATTAGAGCCGAACATTTTCTGGGACAATGGCAGTGACAACTATCAGAGGACTGCAGCACAGGAAGAGCTGTGGACTCCCAAGAGATCCCTGCTAGCTGCGGGGAGAACAGTGGGCTGGAAAGAAACTGAAATTCTCTTGAGCTATGAGGATCAGCTTTTATTATCCCTTGGATAAGTTCTCTTTTTCCTTAATAGAAGACAGGCTTCAAATTATGGCAAAAACCAATGGGAGTCATTTATTTTAGACATTTATTTCACATACAAGTTTTCAAGAAGACATCTAAGTGAACATTAATACAAAACAATGAGTAGACATACATTTATACTTGAATGCATTCAGAGGTAAAGGCTTATCACTACACAAGTCACTCAGACGCTCCTTGCATTGGGGGCTTCCCCAGCTCCCTCAGAGTTGAATCGTGTCTGTCACTGGGCACCAGAGCTCACAAAATAGGCTTTCTCCACTGCAGCTACCTGCCACTGCCTATCGAGGTGACTCAGGGGCTGCCTGCGGTTGAACGTGAGCGATTTGTCCTTTCTCCTCACCGAGCAAGCTCCCGGACTGCTCACAGCATCTTCCTGCTAAAGTATGGGGTGGACTCAGTGTGGTCCGAAATGCTGCCTGTGGTGGCGAGCCAGGGCAGTGGCCTGGTCTTATAATCTCTTCCTCTCGACATGATGCCCCATAGCCTCACAAAACATCAGAGCCGGAGCGGTCTTGGCAATCATACTCAACTTCTCTTCAGATAAGGATATCAGGCCCAGAGAGACGCTGATTTGTCCAGCAACACTCAAAGTGGTAGTGACAAGAATGAAACTTGTCTTTTGGCTTCTGGTCTAAGGCTCATTCTGCGTGCAGGCTGCCCTGAACTGTTTAAGCATATTGTGAAGTTTTCCTCTAAAAAACTAAGGTTTCCTTCCAGATGAATAAACTAGGTTGTATGTGTATAATAAAAATGCCTGTAAGAATCACGGCATTTGTGGAAGTAACAAAATAAGCCTACGAAGGGATACAACCAGGTTCCAAAGTGCCTTGGGTAAGAGGTCAGAGAATAAAATGCCTACTTGTTTGCACCACTTTAAAAAAATAGGATTTGGGGTAATTTTTAAAGAAAAAATACAGTATTAGATAAATATAGGTTTAAGTAGTTGGTTGAGGTGAGTTGTAAGTTCTGTTTTTGTAAGTTTCTTTGTTCCAGCAGCCAGAAGAAAGAAAAGCAGTAAGTTGTAAAAAAAAAAAAAAAAAAAAATCAGTGTTTGTAAGGTAGATTTTTTTTTTTTTTGCTTTAGGATCAGAGCTTTCTCTGGTACTGAGACCTAGGAAGAAACCTTCTCCTACGGATCTTCATAAAGGCAATTTATGTGAAATGAGACACAGTAATCAGAGTATGACTGTTCATTTTGACTTTCATGCTCCACCTTAAAAAAGATAAAACACAAACTGCCTTGGTCTAAGATGGTGGGTAGAACTTTCTATTTCTTCAGAAGCAAAGTCCAGTAAGCTAATTTAATACAAGTTCAAATAGTCCACTTACAACTGGGAAAAGGTAAGGGAACCCAAATTTCACCTTAGCTTGATCCCAGACATATGACAGACAGAATCAGTTTATTCCACTGGAGAAGGAATGGTTCTTGAGCCTTTCCTGCCACTGGGGAAACTGAAGCGACAGAGGTAGAGAATATGATTTTAGGCAAGTAGAAAAACTCTTTTTGCAAGTGAAGGTGATTTTTTCATTAAGAAACTAATTATGTTCCGTAATTGACATGAACATAATTGACATTACCTTTTGCTGCAATACTTCTTCCATCATATTGCAAGTTCCTTGAGCACAGACACCATGCCTTTTTTCATTTCATATCCCTCACTGTGCCTAGAACATAGCCTTACACATAACAGTGCTTAATAAATATTTATGAGTAAATCATCTACTTTCCTGAATCATGCTTCGATATAATGATCAATCCTGCGTACCTATTACTAAGTGGTGATTTCTATTAATGCGCATCGTCTTTAGAGTTAGAATTCCAGAACATCGACACAATACAAGCACACGCCCACTGGCACCACACACACCTCACTGTGCTAGGCACACTACCAACATGAAACTGCACTTACCATTAGAAGTCTATAATTCAGACAGCACAGAGGAAATCAACCTACAGAGATGTGAACAATCCTAACATTCCTAACAAATGTACGAAACATTTATCAATGTTTACCTGAGTCACCTGCCTTCCAACAGGCCACACCCGATTCTGGCACCGTAAGTTGGATTTCTTTCTACACTGCCTACCCTCCTTGGTACTTTGTTGAACAAGTTTCAAAAGATTCAAACATACTCACGTCTTCAAATAAGAGAGCATCTGACAAAGGAGAGATAAGATCAAAAAAATGATCTACAGCCCTGACTCTGGTTGGTTATCTTTCCACTAAACTTGACTTCTCCCTCCCCAAAGCAAAGCCCCCCGAGGTTACCTTCATCTTAAGGGTATAAATGCCACTGGCCTCATCCTGGAGTTAACAGCTTTGGATGACCAAATCCCTGGTTTGCAACGTCCATAAGTGAACTATCTCCCCATCTGAACACTTCCTTCAATATTTATCGGGCCAGTGCTGGGGGTTGTCAAAGACATCTTTCAGACCAACTGGTAAATGTGGAAAGCAAAAAGTGTTCCGGACTGGAAGTTTCAGTAAATATTTCCACCTTCACTCAGTGAGGTATAGAGCTGCATAAATTACTCAGGGTTCTACAGAGAGGTTTACGACCACATGAACAGGGACTAGGAGCCTCAGAAAAGAGAATGGTAAACTTAACAAGCAGCTCTGGAGTGCTGGTCTGGACCAAGGTGGCGATCTGATCTAAAGCAGGTCTAAGGAGTCCAACTGATCTTATAAATATTGAATGTTTCAGGTCTCTACCTCACTTCTTTCCCTATCTCCTTAGAGTTTTAGAAAACTATCTAAGATTATACAATATTATACTGAAGTGTGGGGTTGGGAGGCATAAAATATGCCAACATATCAGTCATATTCTAGATAAAAACCAGAGAAGTCACACATTCAGAACTAGAATGTGTCTGAAATTCTACTTTAATGAGACATACCATGAGCATGCACGCTATTCAATCTGAGGAGGGCATGGTAGCTCAGAAGAGTCAGACAAGGGCACCCAGAACAATTAAGAGGTAAGTGTAGGACTTAGGAGAAACGGTAACAGGGACTGGATTACTTATAGGCTGGAGAAACAGCAGCCAAGAGGCTTTCAGTCTTCAGGTACAGAAAAGGTTAGTCTACAAAGGACGATGGGTGATCAGTTGCTTCTCATCTCTATGGAGGGCAAGGCATTATTTCAGTGACAATACAGGGATTCTACCTTAGCTATTTAGATCAACTTCTTGACACAAAAAAAGGTACACTGCAACTGACTTCTGGCGGAAACTATAAAAATCTTCACTCTCCTTTTGTGAATATCTTCAAAACCAAGATGGATCTGATGTAGTTCTCATCAGGCTCCTGAAAGTTCTACCCAAACAGGAAACTCTGTGATCAAGTTGCATCCGGGATCGCATGTGGTAGAGAATGAAAAAAACTTTGAGCATTTTTTATCTCCTTGATAACAACTCTCCCATACACTGAAGGATCTTGGATGTTGCTGGGTTTAGCGATCCCATGGCAGTGGCCTTGACATACTGAAGAGAATTCCATTCTGCACTCAGACACTGTATCTTCTTCACTTTATTAAAAGAAAAGTTGAGACACATAGAAGGAGAGGAACAGACTGATCAAGTTAGAGGCAGAGGTGAGGACAGGATCCAAGTCTTTATATTCTCAGCCTTATCTTGGGAATTACAGTTTATAGCTAAGAAAAGAAAGATTGCTTCCAAGAGTGAGATTAGGGTAAAATGGCTAAGGGGACATTTAGGAAGAGAAGAGATCGTCATCAAACAGTTTGCCTGAATTCATCAGTCTTTCCCTTGTGTGGGTTCTCTGGGGCATAGAGCGCTGGAGGGTATGGCAGAAGCTTTTCTCTCACATGAACCTCCCGATGTTTAGTGAGAACAGAACTCTTACTGAAGCGTTTGCCACACTGGACGCACCCGTAGGGCTTCTCTCCAGTGTGTACTCGCCGATGTTCTCGAAATCTCGTACAGTTATTGAAACTCTTCTCACAATCCACACATTTGTAGGGATTCTCGCCAGTGTGGACTCTCCTGTGGGCACTGAAATGAGAACTGTTGGTAAAGCTTTTCCCACACTCTCCACACTGGTAGGGCTTCTCTCCAGTGTGGGTTCTCTGATGTATAATGAGACTCGAGCTCTGACTGAAGCATTTCCCACACTCTCCACATCTGTAGGGCTTCTCTCCTGTGTGGATTCTCTGGTGGGCACCGAAGTTTGAGGAGTCGTTAAAGCTTTTCCCGCAGTCAAGACATTTAAAAGGTTTTTCTCCTGTGTGGATTCTTTGGTGTCTGATTAGACTCCTGCTTCTACCAAAGCACTTCCCACAGACACTACACTTATAAGGATTTTCCTTCTGGTGGGTCATCCGGCACATGAGGCGAGCACTCCTTCCAAAGCTTTCTCCGTATTTGAGAAGTCGGTAGGGCCTTTTCCCCATGAAAGGCCTCTGATGCACAACAGCTTTCCCTAAATCTCTAGGCTGAGACATCAGTTTTCCCTGTCTGACTCCTTGAAGGTTTTCCCATTGTCTTCCTGAGATGCATTCCCTTTTACAATATTTACCTGGATCAGCATTCTGAGAAACAACCCTTTTAGACTTTTCTATTAATGCCCTATGCTGCTCCATGTCCTTATATATTACCTGTGTTGCATCCTCCTTGATACTACTTCCAATTTCAAAATCTGAAAAAAAAGACAATAAAAATTTCAGACCAGTCATGTATCAACATAAACAACATGGCCTACAGGCCTTGTCTGTTAGGATCCCTGTGTGCTTCACTGGCCTCAGGTGTGGGGGACTCTTTCCTGATTCACTGGGCCTTATTTTCTTTCAGTTCCACGAATAGCCAATAATACCCAGCACAAAGTAGGCCTTTGGAAATGTTTTCAGAATTGAATTATAATCCAAGCCATTATCCCCAATCTGTATCCTGATTAACATGGGAGCAACTTAGTTTATCTCCCTGAAATTCCAGTACAATTCATCCTGCTTTCAAAATTTCTCATCTATATCAAAGTACACTACACTTCATTAGTGTTTAGATTCTAATGATCAAGTCCAAATTCCTCAGTGGACTTCTAAGCTCATCAACCTATAGTCATATTCTATCCAAGAGTATTTCTTTCTTCTCAAATGTTGCTGTCACTTTGTTTTTCTGGCAGTCTCACACACAGACCACACTAACTCAAATCTTAATTCTCACTGCTCAACAAACCGGAATTATCTTCTCCTCACTCTTTCATCTACATCCCACAGTACATCTTGGATCCCAGCTTTCCCGAGAAGTTTTCTGAACAGAGAGCATGATGTGGTGAAGACACAGGCTTTGGAATCAGACAGCTCTGGTATGATTCCATCCTGGTCACTTATTAACTGTGTGGTTTTTGTATTAACTTTTTATTATGGAAAATTTAAACACAGAAAAGTAGAGAACAGTACATAAACTGAACTTCCATGAACCACTTACCCAATGATCTACTCCTGGCTAATCTTGTTTCACCTCTATTCCCACACACTCTCTGCTCCCGCTACCCGGATTATTTTGAAGTAAATTCAGACATCGTATTACTTGATCCATAAATAGTTCACAAACTGTGTAACTTAGGCCCAATCCAGGTTTGCTTGATTCTCAAACCCTTCTTCTTATGCATTTTGTTGTACTGTCTTGTTTCTACTTGCTAATTTCAATGTTACTTTCCTTCCACATATTGAGCTGAAACTGCCAACATCCCTCAGTCCCAAGTGGGGTGGCTGTGCCCTGGGTTGGAAGAGGAGGACAGCCATCAATGAATCCACTGACTTAGGTCAAAAGCCCTAACAATGTCATATTCCGAAGCACTCTGATTGAGTCAAACATTGTTCCGGGATTTGGAGGAAGTTACAGCCTAGTAGTTGCCTCAGACAGAGCCTGATAATTTGATGACAGGTCTGGAGCTCACCTTAAAAAACAAGATTCACAAGAGAAGGACTTTGTTTCCAAAGTTATCAACTTTAACAGTTCCAGTTACAGAGTTAATAATTTCAGCTTTCATTCCCATACAAATACAAATTCCTGTATAAATACTACCAGAGAGCATATGTGTGAACTTCCTTTTCTAATGTTTGTTTTGAATAAGCATAGAGTACAGGAAGGAAAAGAATAACAGGTAAGGTTAGAAAGACAAACTCAGATTAAGGATGGTTGTGGAACCTTAATACAAGTCTAATGGAGAAAACTGGTTTGGAGACTTTTACAATAGTTTAGGCAAGAGACAGAGAAACGCTAAACTAGGGTAATGGTTATGGTAACTAAAGAGGGGGGCAGATGGAAGTTCTACAACAGCTGAAAAAACATATCATCTGCCTGGATGTAAACAATGAGACAGAAGGCATCAAAAAAATCTCTATCTTTTAAGTCTGGATGACCTGTGGGAGACACAGGGAAGAGCCATAGTGTGGGAAGGAAGATGCTGATTTTAATTTTGAAAATTTTAAGCCTGGGCTGCTGGTGAGGTGCCTGTGAGGGCATCCAGCGGTCAGCGGGAAACCCGCAGGTGGAGCTCAGTACCAGAATAAAGTCTTTTTGTCTCTGCCTATCCTTTTTCTCATGCACATCACACATAACTGAGACATTTCTGTTTTGAGCGTACTGACACACCTCCCTGATCTGAGTTTTTCTCACGTATAATTCCAAGTTCTTCTTCCCCACAATATTTCTAGGAGATATTAAACATTATCTGCCCCATACACACAAAAACCGAGGCTGAGATCCCAAAAACCAAATCATGAGAGTCCAAGTTCCTCCCTTGAACAGAAGCACCATAAGAACAGGGCCTCTGTTTTATTCATCGATACCTCCCCCTTTTCCTCAAATGCCACAGGACACACGAATATCTGCTTAATGAACAGACATTCATGAGCGATGTGCCAGCTCTTCTGATCTGTCAGTAAATCCCACTTCCTCCTTCTTTAGACCACAGCCCCTCACGATCCTTACCACTCGGGCTTTGCAGTAAACCTGGAGGTCCCTGGAATTCTGGCTCCTGTACAATTTCCTCCTCGCTCAGTCTCTCACTGCTGGAATCTTCAACTATTGCCTCCTGTGAGTCCTCCTCAGGTTCCCAGCCCGTAGGTTCCTGGGGTTCAATCTCAATGTCCTCTCTTTCTTGAATTGAGGGTGACGGGGCTTCCTCTGGGGTGCTGGTGGGAGAGGCAGATGCCCGAGAGTTAATCAGGGCATCCATCTCCTTGTAGAATGCACAGGACTCTAGCACGTGACCATTTTTCACTTTGCGGTAACTCTTCTGAAGGCTTTTGAACTTGGTCCGGCACTGTTCCGGTGTCCGGAGGAAGCCGCACTCTCGCAGCTGTTCAGCCACGGCCCCGTACAACTTGCTCTTCCGATGACAGGCTTGCAGTGCTTCATAAAACCGAGTCTCACGGAGGATGTCAAGGAAAGTCTTGGTTTCCTCGTAGCCCCAGTGCACACCTGCCATTCAAGGATAAAGTTCAAAGATACAAGGTGTCTGAAGCCTCTATACATTACAAAATATAAGAAGTACAAGAAAACAAATCTCATTCCCTGGAACTATTATATGCCTGTGAATAACCTTTGCAAGAAATGAGAAGGTCTATATAAAATAACTATAATATTATATTGAAAGACATACGAGAACTAGAAAGAATGGAGAGACACTATGTTTCTGGATAGGAAGATTCAAGTTGTACAGATATCAATTGTCAAATGAATCTATAAAGTCAAAATCCCAATAGGATTTTAAAATTAAAATTGATGAACTGATCTCAAAGTTCACTTGGTAGAATAAAAATGCAGCCCCCCAAATCTGCCATTGCTATGGTTATTAAGGATTTAGCTGTCTGTCTTTTAAAAATTGTTAGGAATAATGGGCTAGAACACCCAGCAGGAACTTTCCCCCCAAATTCCCTATCATTTCTTTAGCCCGTCTTCTTCGAACAGCAGAACTATGTCCAGAGTAGTTTTTGATGTTACTGAGTCCTCTACTTTGAGAGATGAAACCATCCGTAAGACAGGCAGATGTCCTGCTTTTATAGCAGAATTAAGCTTTTCAGGATATGTCTGAAGACAGTTTGTTAAACATGTTTTTTGGGTGTTTTATAATCTGTAGTAGGAAAGTCTTTTCTGTCCTCTACCTTACTGGGTGGTCTCTTTCAGTCATATCATTGGATTCCACATTTGAAACCACCCTACCCTCATGTCTATGGATTTCCAGAATGATGAATACCTGTATAATGCATTTTCCCATCTTTTTCCTGAGATCTGTTTGTTTTGAATAGGTACAGTCATGAGTACAGTCTCAGATCTCCCAGCCTGGTTTATTTTTCCATTCTACCTAAGAAATTATCATCTTTTCATAAAGTGGAGTACAGAAACATTACTAATAACTGTGACACCAGGCAATGTTTTATTGCATTTTAGCATCTGCAGAATGCCTTCATCTACATTATCTCATTTAACACTAACAACTACCCTCATATTCTTAGCCATATTTTAGACAGAAAATTGAAGCTCAAAGTCGTTATATGATATGTCAGCCGTCACATAGCTACTAACTGGTGGTTTAGTTCTGCATGTCCCAGGCCCCAAATTTCAACACCATCTTTCTTTTGCATAGTATCTTTTTTTTATCCTTTTAATTTCAATATCTCTGTGTTACGTTTAAGATGATTCTCTTGTGGTTCTGGGTTTTTGAGCATGAGCCACCTGTTCTCCTTGCTTTGGCACTGCAATAAGCCTTTCTCTGCTCCAAAAAAAAAAAAAAGATGTATCTCTTGTAAGCAGTATAGTTTTAAAAACTATATCTGATAATCTTAGACTTTTAAATTTGTAATTAATGATATATTTGGATTTACATCTATCATCTTACTGATTTTTTTCCATTTAATGCATCTACTTTGTGATTCTTCTTTTCCTTTCTTGTCTTCTCTTTGAATTTTTTTTTTAATTCTTTTTTTTGTTGTTGTTAGTTACACATTCCTTTATGGACTATCCTTGAGAGTATAATAATGTATCCTTGACTGTTACAATCTAATACAATTGACTGCATTATAACAATTCTCAGATAATGTTAGATCCTTAGAACCCTGGACTCCATTTGTCTTCCTTCCACAGACCCCAAATACTCAAAATTCATGCTGTGCTCTAACCCAAAAAAGAACCCTTCATGGCTGTTACTCAGACTGCACTGGGGGTAACAAAACACCCGGGAGTACTTTCAGTTACATGGCCAATTACAGTGATGAGTGGCAAGGTGTGCGTGACAGAATTCCCTGGGTTTGGTCACTTCTGGTCTACTCCTTTTTCCACAAGACCACATCATCCATTTTCCAACCAGAAAAAAAAAAAGCACCATTCTTACCACTCAGGTTTTGAAATAATACAGGAGCACCACGAAGCTCAGACTTCTGGATAAACTCAACACCCATTTCATCACCATCAGATTCTTCTGCGGCTTCTTCCTCCTCCACCAAATTGATCTGTTCTTTAGCACTGATACCAATTCTCTTTAGTCTGGGGAGAGACAGAATCTCCTTCGGCTTATCCGTGGATGAAGTATGAGCTGCAGGGTTCAACAAAGCATCCATGTCCTCAAAGAAGGCACAGGGTTCTAGCACGTGGCCATTTCTCACTTTTCGATAACTCTTCTGTAGACTTTTGAACTTGGTCCGACACTGCTCTGGTGTTCGGAGGAAGCCACATTCTCGCAACCATTCAGCTACAGCACCATATACTTGGCTGTTTCGGGGACAGGCCTGAAGTGTTTCATAAAAGCGAGACTCTTTGAGAATTGCAAGAAAAGTCTTAGTTTCCTCGTAACTCCAATGTACGCCTGCTATTTTTTCATCTTCCAAACCCCACTGCTGCTGCTCTCTCCGTGTTTTCCCTGCATTCCTTGCAGGGGTCTGAATAGCATGAACTGACTTTTCCTTGACATAGTTGCTTCGTAGGACATTCCTCTTATTAGGGGATTGTAGACCTATTGTCCATGGCTCCTTTCTTTGCTCCAACTGTGCCATCTTGTTAGCTGTAGACACTGTGTTTCCTAGAGTAAGAGAAACATATTTCATGCTAGAGAGATCATCACTGCATGCCCCCATCTCCTGCTGTAGTATGCTCTCCTGGAACACTTGTTCACACCTATCCTTTAAAGGTCTTGTTCAGTTCCTTCTCTAAAGTCTTCCTCAACCATGATCATGCACACTAGTTTCTTACACGAGTTATTTGGCACAATCATCTACTTAGACTACCGTTTCCCTTCTCATATATGTACCACTTCCTTCCCCAGCTAGTTCTTAAAGGAAAACTTTTAAGGGTAAGAAACACGTATTTCATTACCTTCAATTCCCTCTCAGTATCTAACATTGTGTTAGGTTCAGAGCGTGCTCCTATGAGCCAGTATTCGTTACTTATAAAGTGTGCTTACACCTGCTCCCCACATCCCCTCACTCCCCCACTCAACACACACATACACACACTGGGGCTATGGGAGATGAGAAGTCAAGAACTTTTGGAGACATTCTGGTGAAGTTAATGGGAAAGATACGTAAGAATAGGAAAGTAACTTGAATTTTTTACTTTACAATACGGTGGAGATCAACATGTCTTAAATTGGAATCCTAGCTCCACCACTTACTTTACTTTCTGACCAGGGGAAGTTTCTTAATCTCTCTGAGCCTCAGTTTCCTAGGAAATAATATAATCTATTCAACAAGGTGCTGGGAATATTAAATAAAGGATCATCTGTAAAGTGTCCAATGCCTAATAAGTATGTAATAACATTTAGTTTCCTTCTATAGAAAACACACATAGGAGCTTCACGGAATTCCCCTAGGGAGGCAGCATCAAATCAAATCCTTGCTGAAAGAACCCTGGGGACGGAGATTTGCTCTTCACTTTCACATGAGAGAAGTAAGTGTAGGGACAGTGAAAGTTCAAACATCTACAAGGACCAGGCAGGCAAAGTAAAGGAGTGAGGTGGCTGGAGTGAGAGCCCTGGCATTTTAGCACGAGCTCCTCCACTCAGCTGTGGTCAATGGCTGCTGTGAGAGAAGGTGGGCCCATTGTGCCTGACGTTTGATTTTTTTAAGAGATACTGGAAATCCAGATTTATAAACTAATTTTAAATTAAAACTCTGTGCAAGGCCCAAATATGTTTGTAGGCTAGACTCATAAGCCTTTAGTTTACAATCTATGATAAAAGACCGAGCCAGGTGTCTCTGGGCCTGGGCCTTTCCATATGTAATTATTATACATGGAGGCACTGGGCTAAATCTGAATGTCCATAGTATGGTCTCTAACCCACTCATGGCAGATTTTACTAAAACCTCTAATTCATCATTTTACTAGGTCTGGATGCTGTGTGATCCAAGGCAACACTAGGAAACAGCTATTGTGTAGGCAACTTGCCATGTGGCCATCTTTCACTGGCTCCTGTAACAACACTAACAGCAATGACTACCAAGATAACCACACGGGTCTTTGAAGGATGAATGATCAGTGATGAAGTGCAGAGAGCCTAAGTAAAAGTTAAAATCAAGGGTCCTGGGACTTCCCTGGCGGTCCAGTGGTTAAGACTCTGCATTTCCACCGCAGGGGGCGCAAGTTTGATCCCTGTTCGGGGAACTAAGATCCCACATGCTGCATGGTGTGACCAAAAAATTTAAAAAAAAAAAAATAAAAATAAAAATAAAATAAAATCAAGGGTCCTGCTGTTTTGGGAAGAGTGCTTTGTTACTGGTGTGTCATCAGTGTCATCTTAAGTTGATCATTTTTTTAAACTGCTTTAATTACTTTCTGATTATAAACAATTGTCAGTTTATCTTTATTCATTCAGTTTGACACGGCCTATTTTGTAATCTCTGTACTTCAGGGTCTGTATGTATTGTTGCCCAACAGAACTTTCTTTGATGATGATGTTCTGTAACTGTGCTGTCCAATACAGCTATTGAATACCTTAAATGTAGCTACTGCCACTGAGGAACTGAATTTTAAACTTTATTTAATTTTAATTAATTTTATAAATTTAAATTTAAATAGCCACGTGAAGCTAGTGGCTACTCTATTAGACAACAAAGGTTTATAGTATCTATAGTGTGTATTGGTGCACATTTTAGGCCTATAATTTTATTCATAAGTAATCTCTGACTTGTAGCTTACATATGAATGAACCATATTTAGCCCTATTGTTAAAGCAGATGATATAGCTCTTCAAAAGTTTGCTTGTAAAATTACACTTCAGTGGTTATGTGTGCCTGTAAAAATTTGTGCTATTTAAAAAATTCACAACACGCTATCAAGGTTGTTGTATTGAAATTACTTTTTTTCTTCTGTTTATAAGATTTCCATCCACTCACTGAATATTTGCTGGGCACCACCCATATGTCAGGCTCTGTGCACAGTGTTGGGGTTACTATGGTTTAAACAAAAACAAATCCTAAAAAGACCTTATGACTTTACAGAATTTTTAGTCTAGTGGATGTAGATAAGTTTATATTTCAATAATATGACAATCATATATAAATCTCTCCAATGTTTTAATCACTAAATTATAAGAATATATAAAAATCTATAATATAAATTGGAAGAAAGGAATGAGTGAGGTATGAGAACATGGTATGCTAGAGCACAGAAATGACTAGACAACCCATGGAGGTCCTTAAAGTGATAACATTTATAACTATTTTATCATCGGTAGAAGTGAATATATTAGAAATCCCCAAATCTTTTATTTGAAAAGGGATAGAATCCTTACCCAGGGAGACCATGTTCCCAATACTCTCCTTTCTAATATCCCGGTAGAGGTCTCTGTGAGCAGGAATCTGACGCACACTCTTTTTGTAGGAAAAAGCTCTTGCCATGTGGACATCTTTCACTGGTCCCTGTAACACACTAACAGTAATGACTACCAAGATAACCACATGGGTTTTTGAAGGATGAATGATCATGGATGAAGCACAGAAAGTCCCTAAATAAAAATTAAAATCAAAGAACCAAGTGTATATTATGTGCCAAATGAAGCAGAAGGTACTATAAAGAATCATAAGAGAGATGACCCAGCAAGGAGTCCCATTACTCAGATGGCTGGGTGCAGTCTCTTCTGGAAAAGGAGCAAGGGGGAAAAAGTCTCTTGGAGGGAGTATAAAAGTTTGAGGAAATCATTGTGGCTGAATATCCTAGGAAGTTAGGCTAGAGAGAACAATTACAATTTACCTGGGACCCAGCAGGAACTCGTGTGGCTGTTACTTCCTGATCTATGGTGTTCCATTCATCAGCAGGAGGAGGAACCCAGGGAGAAGGCCGAGCTGTAAGAAGAGAAAGAAACAATTAGTGTTGTAGGCTCTGCCATTTTATTCATGCTGCTTCTCCTTTTATGAAATGAGCATGTATAAAAAACCGACAAATATAAATTGGTTATTTTCTCAATGAGTTCAGAACAATGCCCCAAACCACGGTACCCTAAAGCAGGGCTCACAAACACAAATGCTTTTAGGGAGTAGGCAGGTAAAGGACATCATGAAAGGGGAGAGGTAAGGACTGTGGGGAACTGGAGAGCACATGTCCCACTGAAAGGGTACACCCAGTGTTCAGATCCAGCTGATGCTTCATTGTGAGACTACTGCCCTGGCACAGAGCTTCTAACTTTTTTTTTTTAATTTTTAATTTTATTTATTTTATCTTTGGCTGCATTGGGTCTTCGTTGCTGTGAGTGGGCTTTCGCCAGGTGCAGCGAGAGGGGGCTACTCTTCTTTGCAGTGCGTGGGCTTCTTCACTGTGGTGGCTTCTCTTGTGGAGCAGCACGGGCTCTAGGCATGCAGACTTCAGTAGTTGTGGCGCACGGGCTCAGTAGTTGTGGCTCTCAGGCTCTAGAACGCAGGCTCAGTAGTTGTGGCGCACGGGCTTAGTTGCTCCGCGGCATGTGGGATCTTCCCGGGCCAGGGCTGCAACCCGTGTCCCCTGCACTGGCAGGCAGATTCTTAACCACTGCGCCACCAGGGAAGCCCCAGAGCTTCTAACTTTTTCAAGAGAAGCCAGAAAGCAGGACTTTTATGTACAATCTCAAGTCTTAAATCTTGAGAACTAAAAACAAACAAAACCCCCAAACCAAAAACTCCTTGTAGGTGAAACAAAACAATCCGATTTGGCACGTGAGTTACCAGTTCGCCATCTCTGGCACAAATTAATCCCCTATGAGTGAATACTGTCCTAAAAAATGTTAGCGTATACAGATACATAGTACTGAACACTACAGGCAAATATACCCCCAGAAAGGTGGAAGGAAGATATATAAGCTTATATAGTATAAGGCAGTCTGTGGTCTAACTTCTACTCTAGAATTCACTATCTAGGAAAACTTTAAGAATAAATATTACCGTGACCAAGACTCAAAAGCTTGATCTACTACTTTCTATGGAATCAAACTGAATCACTTCCTTGGAAATACATTATTCCCTTAGGCACACATGGCTGAAATCCTCTCTCTTCTTTTAGAAGGAATTCACCTTTCTGAGATATCTATCCCTCAAATTTTCTGTCCTCCATACCCCCAGTAAGGACCTCAACAGAACAAACCATCTTACTTTAGGAACTCCTTATCACCTGAGATGGCAAAATCCAGAAACACCATGAATTTATCAGGTTAAAGTAACTGACAGCATCTAATCCATGTGAACAAGGGAACTCTGATGCTGATGAACAAACACTGAAAAATCCAGAAACCATTAATATTTGCAATGCATTCTATCATAATATGAATTTCAGGAGGGATAAGGAGGTGGGGTCCAAGGTGGTGAATCTTGCCTCTTGATGAGGGGTTCTGTAAGTCAGACAGATTTGAAGTTTAAAAATAATCATGCCATTACGGGAGTAAGGAAACTAACATTTATTGAGCACTATTACGCACTGACCCTTTTACAATGCCTCCTTTAATCTACGCTAACAACCTTAGTATTTTCCTTTTACAGATGACAGAATGGAAAGTTTGAGAAGTTTAGTAACTTGACCAAGACCACACAGATAAAGAATGGCAGAGCTAGGTTTTGAACGCATACTGTCTACCTCTAAAGCCTAATCTCTTAATCTCTATGCATTAATACACAGAGATTAATTAATTAATATTACTTGCCCGAGATAACACAGGGAGGGGGCAGAGAAAGGATATAAACCCATGTCTTTTTATTGTAGGTTCAGTGATCTTTCCACTCCTCTCTTTAAGCCTGACATCATGCTGCAGAGGATGGAGAGATCACTGTGGACTGGGAAGGACAGGGTCTTCATTTCCTTGTATTTGACTTGATTCATTAACGTCTAGGGCAGATATGAACACCAGTTGTCTCTTCTCTATGAAGTCTTATTGTTTATCCCTCTCATATGCCACTTCTGTGATGCCTTACTGTCAGTCACTTTTTGAAAAAAAATCTCATTTCTTCTTCCAAACAGTTTTTCCAAGTTGCTTATAGTCAGCCAAGAATACACACACTTATACATGCAGCAGGACTAAAAACCACAAGCTGATTGTAGAGTGGAGATTCTTAAATGACCCTATGAGACCTTAAGGCCAGTCTGGGCAATCTATGTTTTCTCAGATTCCATCTTTAAGATCCCTTTTACTTATGTCACACATATTCCCAATTCTTGAAGCCAATGAAATCTTTCTCCCCAGTATTCAATTTACTCTCAAATATGTATTGAGGGGACCCTACGCTGAACAAGTCACAGTGTTAGGGCTACAAAACAAATCTGCCATGGTCTCTGCACTGGGCATGCTCTGAGTTCTTACCATTCTTGGGTAAGGGCCGAAGCTCTCTCTTTTGGTTCAGCTGCTCCTGGTGTCCTGAGTGGAGGCTTTCAGCTCCCTCCAGAGACATCACTCTGGGTTGGGTCTCCACCTGCTCTGGCTGAAAGTCTGCCACCTCCCATGCTGCTCCAAGTGGGGCTTGCTTCTCTGAGTGCATAGGACTGCTAACCTGGGAAATAAAGTCAGTGCCACAATATTAAAAGGGAGTTAAAGAGGGCTAGATCAGGGCCAAATTCCCCCAAGAAAGATATCAAAGAAGGACAGAAGATGTGAGAAGGAATGAAAATTTCACTCCATTCCCAATGGGACCTCTGAGGGCATCAGGTTAATAGTATTGTCCAGAAGTCTGGGCATAAGGGAATAGGAGAGTGCTCTTTATTAGTATACAGAGGGGGAAAATCTGTTAGGAGTGAAATACAGAGCCTCCCTGTTATCAGACTAGACATTATTTGAGTCCTCATATCTATTAGGTTCACAGAGAAGTGAAAGTTCTCAGAACACTAATTAATTCACTAGTGAACTGAAAACTTAGAAAATTAATCTCGACATCTAGTGTCTATTTCTGACCAACACAGCAACTTGCTAATAGTCAGATCTTTACACAAATCCTGTGCAAGGTGAAAGTGCAAATCTTGCAGGATTTCATGAGGTTACTGAAAGGGCTGATGAAAAACAATTAGAAGAGCATGCAAAGCCACTGACAAGGATCAGCAATTAAAATGGAGAAGAGTGACAAGGATGAAGACATTGAGGGCACTTCAGAAGGCACGGATTGGAATATTAAAGGATGACAAGAGGCCCTGGAGTAACTAATGAAGTCCTTTCTTTCCTTTTCTTTTTGGGTGGGGGGCAGGGCAAAATAGCCCTCTTTAGGATCAAGCTACAAAAGTAAAATCCTGTGAAGCATAATGTACTGTTCTCTCATATAATTTTTTGGGGAAACGTTACGCAAAGATTTAAAACAAATACTTAGATGCATAATGTTTAGTGTCATTTGCAAGATAATAGTTCAACCAAAGCTTTTTTTCTATTTAATATCAAATTCTGATCCCTTTTAAGTAGATTCCCTTTAAAGGTCTTTCATTATTACCATTTATCCTTCCATAATTTGCATTTCCTGCAATGCATCCCTCGCCCATCTTCCTTTCCACCCCCTTCTTGTTAAATACAAAAATTTGGAAAATCCTCTCTCACCTGCTGTCTTAGTCTTCCAGTCTCTTTCTCCAAATGTATTACCAGGGCCACCGCCTCCTCTCCACTTTCCGGACACTGCTTCTGTGCCCACGCCTGAATCTTCTCGGGTAAAATGGTGAGAAACTGCTCAATCACCAGCAGCTCCAGGATCTGTTCCTTGGAACGCATTTCTGGCTTCAGCCACCGGCAGCAAAGTTCCCAGAGTTTACTGAAAGCTTCATGGGGTCCGGTCACATCCTCATAACAGAATTGCCGGAAGCACTTGCGAAAAGTCTCGGACTCAGAGCTGTCCGATCCTTCCAGAATGGGCTGCGATGCCCACTCGGGCTCCTTTTCCACCTTCATTATTAGGCATCCCTCAACCTCCAGGGGCGCGTCGATCGGAGGGCCCAGGGATGCAGCCATGCTCTAAGCCGGGGGTCAACCTCACGTCTAGCTCAAAGGAGACTCGAAGAAACCAAACCTTCGAGAGCTCCCTGCTAATGGTTTTGGAAGTGTGGGAAGGCAGGAAAGTGAAAACGGCAGTGTCAGCAGGAACAGGGTACCCCAGGCTGATTAATCAAATCTACACTAGGCCCTTGAAAAGGTGAACATGTACCCTAAGGTCCAAGAACTCAGCCTCTTCTCCCAACAACATGTGTCCCCGCGTTGTGGTTTTCCAGGGTGCATCTTTTAGTGCAGTGTCGGAAAGAGCAACGCTAGAGGACTGGGAAAAAATCAAGGGGACCGCGGACAGGAGGGCGGGGGCGGACAGCCGGGCCGGGAGGGGGTGTGTCAGACACCCAGGGAAGGGCCCGGGGGAGGGGAGGCCCCCGAGTGGGTGGGGCCGGATGCGCAGGCCCCGCCCGGCCCCGGGTTCGAGGCTCGGGCACTGCAGTGCGCCCAGGCCGCTGCGGGTGGCTGGGGCGGGGGCCGACGTTATCCGAGGCCAGCGCCCGGCTCTTCTGGCCCAAGGTGGCCCGGGCCGTCCTCAGGAAACCTCCACACGCTGAGGAAAGCCGCGAAGCGGTCCTGTCCCTAAGGGGAGAGAAACCGCGGGGACCAAACAACGCTTCGTAGGGTGGCGTCTGCAGGATGCTCGCTCGCGGCCTCGTCCGCTCTGTTCCCGGACTGCGCGGGGGGCGCTGGGAGCAGCGGCCACGCATGCGCCACTCGCGCTCGCGCGCCGCAGGGTTCAGCGGAGGCTTCCTCGTCGGCGAGGGTCTGGGGGGAGGGGGCGGTGCGGTGGACTCTCGCGAGAGCGCGCAGCGCAGCGACGCGCTGCTGAGACACTTTAGGAATGAGAAGCGGTGCGACGATTCTTCCCCGGGGCGGACGGATACACCGCAGGCACTTTGCAAGAGACAGTGGAACAGTGTGAGAAAGGGGAGTGGGCGTTCTCCGTCAGCCGGGGAATCTGGGAGGCGGGGAGAGTCTGTGAGGTTGAGGAGCGCTACTGAGGAGGCGGCGCGAAGTCCTTTCTGACGCGGGGTGTGAGGACTCGTTTGCCTGGCGGAGGGTTCCGTCACGCGCTGCGAACGGTCGCGTGTTGGAAGGGCTGCTGTAGGCGGCGACCCTCGGCGGGACAGCGGCCCTCGTGGAGGGACACGGTGCCGCCCCGGTCCTCCTCTGGGGGAGCATATGTGAATGTTCGCATCTGTGAATGTCCCCATCCGTTGCCTGCGGAGCAGCGGGGACTGCGCTTCGCCTCGGGGGCTCTTACTGCCCCGGGCACCGGGGAAGTCGGTGTAGCTAAAACTGTTGGGAGAGGATGTCATCTCTGGCTCAGAGTTCCTCCGACCAGGCCCCAGCTTCCTCCTGGTGGTGGCAGGAGGAGCTGTCCAGTCTCTCAACTTCTGTGAAACCCCAGAACTGTGCCCGCCCATCCCTCCGTCCCTCCCTCCATCCCTTTACTGATTAGGTGCCAGGCACTTTTAGGCATTTGGCTTATATCAATGGGCAAAGCAAAAATCCCTGTTCTGGGGTTGGCGGGTAGATAGACTATTAAAAAATAAAACTTAGTAACTTTTTTTCTTAGAGAAAATCTTAGTTAAAACTTGACATGCAAATTCTAGCAGCCAAGAGGCATTAGGTGAGAATCTATTGGGCAGCTAGTACATGCCAGAGGTTGTCTTTACACAGCTGTCTACAAGCTTACTTTCCTTTATTTCATTTCTTTGGTCTCTTTAAAATAATATTTATTGAGCACCTTTTTTTTTTTTTTGCCAGACATGGTGATAGGTGGTGATAAAAACAAAACAAACAAAAAACACAGCATCCTTTGCCACTTTTGAGCTTTCAGTCTGGTGGGGGAGGCACGTGTTAATCAAATAATCTACAAACTAATGTACAGTTGTAACTGCGGCAGGTACTGCCGACGAGTACATGATGCTTAGAATCTGTGTATATTAGAGGGAGTTGACTTAGGAGGTCTGGGAAAGCTTCTTTGAAGAGGTAAAGCTAGGGGTGAGATCCAAAGGAGGAGGAAGAGCTGACTAGGCAAAGTCTAATCCTCACAGAAATCCTATAAAACAGGTAAGATTACGTCCGTTTTAGAGTTAAGGACATCGACAGCTCGGTGAGGTGATGTATCCGCCCAAGGTTACTTTAGACTAAGTGGCAACCCACGATTCTGAGCCGGCTAAGAACAAGATCTTTTGTATGCTCCTTGAGCCATTTGGTGTTTTTAGGAGAGGCAAGTGTCACAAGCACCTCAGGGACATTAGGGAGCAGGGGTCACAAACTCGAAAGGCTGCAGGGCTCAGGCAGATAACATAATTGAGTGAAGTAGAGTATAAGACAGTAGGGAGGACTTCCCTGGTGGCGCAGGGGTTAAGAATCCGCCTGCCAACGCAGGGGACACGGGTTTGAGCCCTGGTCCGGGAAGATCCCACGTGCCACGGAGCAACTAAGCCCGTACGCCACTATTACTGAGCCTGAGCTCTAGAGGCAACGAGAAGTCCGCGCACCGCAACGAAGAGTAGCCCCCCACTCGCCATAACTAGAGAAAGCCCTCGCGCAGCAACGAAGACCCAATGCAGACAAAAATAAATAAATAAATGTATTTAAACAAAAAAAGACAGTAGGGAATGGGGAATAGTGGGGATTGCAGTGAGCTGGAGGCCATCTTTTCTGTCTAAAGGAAAAAGCCAGGTGAAATTATCACACTTTTAAATAATTGGCAAATACATTTATCTAGACTGTTAGCTCAATGAAGCAGGACTTTATTTATTTATTTAACTGTTGTGTGCCAGGTGCTTAGAGCAATGCCTTGCACATAGTAGGCACTCAACCTCATCTGCTGTCCATAGGCTCTGAGTAATTCTTGCCATGTGTGCACAGTTCCACAGATTTTGAAGCACATTTACATTCACTTTCTTATTTTATCCACCAGCATCTGTGTTGGCTCCTTATTTGCTTCTGATGTGGGTACTGCATGAAAAGCCCCCCAACCCCTCCCCCAATCCAGGAAATATTTAGGTATGTCTAACTTTTGTACCTGACTACCCTCTTCATGTTTTAGCTCCTCTCCCTATGTACTTGGCATCATATCTCGACTCCCTCTACTTATCTAGCCCATTTTACGTTTAAAGAATGCTTTGTTGTTGTTTTAGTTCTGACCCCAAACTTTAGGTGTTGACCTTGGGCCCATCATCACAACCAGGGACCCCTTCCCTACACTCAGCCTCAGCCCCTGCAACTGCAAGCTGCCCCCAGCTGCCTCTTGCCAGGGGAGGTGCATGAAAGGTTTCATTTCTTGGAAACTACTCTCCTGAGACATCTTGCTCCAGAAGAAAGTGAACATCCCTAGACATCTGAACTCCCTAGTCCATCATATGATCTTGAGCGAGACAGAAATCTCAAGTCTGCAGGGGCCAGTTATAGCTTAGTCTCCTCAAAGCTCCTCTTGGAGTAGAGGGTATTAAAGCTTGCTCTGCATTATCTCTTAGGTGCAGGATTATACATTCTTCAGGAATCATTGTTATTTTTATTTTTTGTGGCCTCTCAGTGTTACATGCACACACATGTATATGTATATGTTTAATGGAAAATTTCAAACATATAAAAGAGTAGAGAGAATTAACTCTTGTGTTCTCATGCTCCAGCTTTAACAATTAGCAATTCATGGCCAAACTTGACTTCCCTTTATCTCTATCTACTCCCCTGATCCTGGATTATTTTGAAACAAATCCCAGACATCATATTTCATTTGTAGCTGTCAGAATATACTGCTAAAAGACAGGGACTCCCATCTTAAACATAACTTCAATATAATCGCAAACGCTTCCCCATAGCATCAGCAATTCCTTAGTGTCATCTTTTAAGAACAGCTTATTTGTTTGAAAGGTGGTTTGCAAAGGAAAAAAGGGTCATAGATGCTGGACAGGTAAAAAGAACAAATGTCCTTCATATTTTCTAGTTAGGTATTGATGTTTATTTCAGCTTGGAAATGTTGGCACCTTGGGAACAGAAGAGCAAATTGCTGAAAAATTGTTGAAATTGATATGGGTCAATAAATAAGCAGATCATGCTACTCAGAGACATCTTGGAGGAGTGGTTGTTTTCTTAAGACCCCATCCTCTGAGTTGACCCCAACCCCGATGTCACGCTCTTCCCATGATCCCCAGGGGAACGTTCACACCAGTCTCTCCTTGGTAGTACATCTGCTGTCACAGCTGTTATTTTACAAGTAGCCTTAGAGTGACCTTTTGCACCATTTCCCTCTGTCCATGGTGCTGATCCACCAGCCTTTGGCCAGCAACCAGAAGAGCTATAACTTGCTTTTGGCCAATGGGATTTAATGTAGGGTTACCATAAAAGTGGACATTAAATATACATTAAACAGTTCCAAGAAGTGCTGTCAATGCTTATGCTCAGTTAAAAAAAAAATCCAAGCTGAAAGTGAAAAGTGAAAAGGTTGAGTATGTGTGTATTAGTGTGTCTATTTCAGACATAGTATAAATATTTTCAAATGTGATTTCTTAACCACATTATAACTAATTGAAATAAATTTCCATTTCATAAATTAAAAATTGCCTCTCCCACTGGTTCACTAATGGTGGTCAGATAGTTGACAGAATAACAACTATTAATATGTTCCAGTTCTTTTCACCCCATTGAGCAATACAATAATAAAAAATTCTCTTAAAAAAATTATTTCTTAATATGCATATATAATAGTCAACATTTTTTTTTCTGTATCTCTCTCTAAGGTGCCATGCTAGGCACTAGTGGGATAGACAGAGACATAAGACATAACCCTTTTACTCAAAGTATTAACAGTAAAATGGGGAAAATTAGTCATAGAATTATCGTATATTAGAATAAATGTGGTGGTGGAGGGATGCATGAAGGCCTGTGACAGTACAGAGTATAACCTCTTTGGCTACCAGACAAAGCTTCATAGAGGGAAGCTGAGTGATGTTTAGCAGGAGTGGGGTAGAAAGGCATTCCAAAGAGAGGCAAGGTCATGAGCATGACTGGTATTTTCACGTAATGGTATGAAGTTGAGTGTGCCGTGAACTTAGCACGGCGGAAGGAAGTGGTGGAAGATGAAGTTGTGCACAGGCTGGAGAGAATTTGGACTTTATGATGAAGGCAATAGAAAATGTGCCCATTTCTGTAGGAAGGTGAGGGCATCTCTGTATCTTTGGGAGAGTTCTCTCTCTTAGAGACTCCTGGGCTAGATCCACTATGGAAAGAGGATGCTGAGAGAGTACTCAGCACACAGCAACTTGAGTAAGATGATTTCTAAGGTCTATTAATTTTTCTATTCATCCACCCATCCATTAAGCACATATAGAAGCTAATTATGTTTCAGGTAAAGTGTTGAATACTGGACACAGTGGTGAAAGACATACATGAGTCTTGCCCTTAAGGAGCTTACATTCTAGATGGAGATTGGAGAAGGAGAAAAATAACGTACAAGGAAACATAAGTAAACAAGATAATATCAGGTTGTTATAAATACTAAGAAGAAAATAAATAGGATGATGGGACAGACTGTAACTAGGCAGAGGTTACTTTAGAAAGGCTGATCAATGAAAGGTTTCTCTGAGGTTTGATTTTTGAGCTGGAGTCTGAAGGGTGAGATGGAACCATAGATGTGCAGCTTGTGGAAGAGCATTTCTGGAAGGGGAAATGGCAAGAGAATGAAGACCTTGCCATTGAAGGCGGGAAAGTGTGGAGTGTTCTAAAAACTGAAAGGAGACCAGTGTGGCTGGAGCGTAGTGAGCAAGGGGAGGGGCAGGACCAGAGTGAAATGCAGTGCCAGGCGGGGGCCAGACCATGTCGCGAGAGCCTTGCAGGCCATGCTAATTGATTCTAGAAGTGGACATTTAAGGATTTTAAACGAGTGAGTGGCAAGATCTGATGTACACTTTAACAAAATCACCCTGGATGATGTTGAGAGTGAATTGGAGCGAGGCAAGAATGAAGGAAGTGTGGCCAGATATGGGTCTCTGGATTTAGTTCTGGCAAAAGGTGATGGTGACTTGGACTTGGGAGAGACAACAAAGGTGGAGAGAAATGGATGTGTTCCATATGTTTTGAATGTAGAACTGTCAGGACTTGGAATAGCTTGGTTATGGAGCATAAGAGAAAGAGAGGAACTGAGGATGGCTCCTAGATTTTTTATTTCAGGGTATTTGGGTTGATGGCACTACAGTTTTTGATGTGGGGAGAACTGGTAGCGACCTGTTTTTTGGAGTGGAGTGGTGGCGGGAAAGTGATTAATTCTGATTTGGATGCGATAATTTTGAGATCTCTATTAGATATGTGTCAAGTAGACAGGTGGGTATACCTCAAGGGGGAGGCCATGGGTGGAGATATAAACCTGGAGGTCATTATCATATATTAAAAGCCATCAGACTTGATGAGAACATATAGGAAAAGAGTACAGGTACAGAAGGGAAGAGAAGGTAGGCCCATGCCCTAGAGCATGCCATCATTTAGCAGACCGTGGAGGAGGAGAATTTTCATGGCTTGAATTATGTCCCCCCAAAATTCATATGTTGAAGTCATAACCCCCAGTACCTCAGAATGTGACCTTATTTGGAAATGGGGTCATTGAAGATGTAATTAGTTAGGTTAAGATGACATCATACTGGACTAGGGTGGGCCCCTAGTCCATTATGACTGGTGTCCTCATAAAAAGGGGAACTTTGAAAACAGACACACACACTGCGAGAAGTCCACATGAAGATTGGAGTTATGCTACCACAGTCAAAGAACTGCCGGAAGCTAGGAGAGAGGCCTGGAACAGAGCCTTCAGGGGGAATGTGGCTCTGCTGACACCTTGTTGTGCCACTCAGTTTGTGGTATTTTGTTACAGCAGCTAGTTAACTAATAGAAGAATCTAGCATAGAAGACTAAGTAGAAGTCACCAGAGAAGTAGAAGGAAAACCACTTGAGTGTGATGTCATGGCAGCCAAGGAAAATAGGTGTTGCAGGAAGGGAGTGGCCGTTTTTATTAAAGGCTGGTGAGAGATTAAATAAGAGGAGGATAGTTAACTAGATTGGACTAGATTTTGCAATATTTTGGGGGGTTCTTGTCCCCCCTCCATGTCTGAGATTGACATTTGATATTCACCTATTGATGATGACTTTGATTTATCAGCCTATCTGCAGTGTTAGAAGGGACTTGGTGTGCTGCCAGGTAGAGTGAGCTGGTAGTTTTTCTTCTGGTTTGAATGTTTCTTGTCTCTCCTGGGAGTTGCAAGATACTTTTGGCAATGTCCTGTGTCCTCCTCCTTTGTGTTCAGAGTCACTGCTTTATTCTGTAGGAAAAGGTGGTTCCTACCTACTCCCCAGTGGCATAAGAATCTCAGTGAATGAGTTAACCACTCAACTGCTCTGAACTCAGGTCTCCAATTACTGCATTCACCATTCGCTACCCACTGCTTCCTGTTTTGAATGTGGACCATCCCTGAAACCACTCCCATCTTCACAGCTAATCCCTTTCTGCCCATTTTTTAGCTCTTTTCCTTCTGTTCAGAATTTATGGTCCTTTGCTGTACTTTTTCTTCATTTTTATTAATGTTATGTATTTATTATTTACCAATATCTTTTCTTGGGTCATTTCTAGGAATTTGGACTGAGAGCAGAGGTAGGCACATGCATATGTTCTGACATCTTGAATCAATCCTCTGATATATTATTTTTTTGTGGATCAGTGTTGATTCCATCATCATGCCATGTTTGTGCTCAGGGAGCACAGATACCTCCTGATCACCAAGGTCTAATCAGAACTCACTGGCAAGATTCCTTGGACATTTCTTCTGAGCTATGCTATTTGAGTCAACAACACCAGTGGTAATGCCCAATAAATATAGCCTTTTATTGATTTAACAAATAATTTGTTAATTATGTACTATGTACATATCACAGTTGGTGATACAGAGAAATATAATATAGGGTCTCTATTCTTAATGAATTCATGATCTACCTGGGAAAAAGAGGCATCCACATGAAGGATGTTAAATGACAGTGCAAGAATTAAGCAACATGAAGTCTTTTTTGACAAGAGCTATTTCAGTTACAAGTGAAGAAATCTAGGTTTATACCATATTAAGTTAAAAAAATGTTAACTGATGTGTTTTAGTGCCCAGAACAGTAGGCCTTCAATAAGTATTTGTTGAGTGAAGGGAATTTGTTTTCTCATATAACTGAAATGTCCAAGGAAAGTTTAAGTTCAGGCATAGCTGTATCCACAGATCCAGATCATGCCCTCAGGCATCTGATTCTTCCCTTTATTCAGCGCTCCTTTCTTCTGAATTGGCTTTATTTTCATGAAGGTTCTCGTCACCATATGAGTAGCTGCTGGTCTTTTGAAAGAGAGTACCCCCTCCTTTTTTTTTTTCAATAGTTCCAGCAAAAACTTTGGGGCTGACCTTCATGGGGTTGGTTGATTTGGGTCATATGCCAATTCCTGAACCAATCATTGTGACTGGGGGGATGGAGTACCTGATTGGTCAGGCCTGGGCCACGTGTCCATTCCTGGAGCTGAGCTCTCTGAGCCACTTCTAGTTCATAAACTGGTCCCTGTACAAGGAGACTGAAAAGAGGCAGTCACTCCAGATTCGTAGATGGCAGAGATAACAAGCAAGGGAACTTATATATGAGGCATATCTTGGGTGGCCACAAGATGAGTAGATCTCTGAAGTCATCCCCCAGAATCTTAAAAGTTTACATAGAGGCTTTAACAGGGTTCAGTCAAGAATACTGTCAAGATGGTCTCAATAACACATTACTGGGCTTCCCTGGTGGCGTAGTGGTTAAGAATCTGCCTGCCAATGCAAGGGACACGGGTTCGAGCCCTGGCCCGGGAAGATCCCACATGCCACGGAGCAACTAAGCCCATGTGCCGCAACTACTGAGCCTGTGCTCTAGAGCCCGCAAACCACAACTACTGAGCCCACGTGCCACAACTACTGAAGCCCGCCTGCCACAACTACTGAAGCTTGCACACCTAGAGCCCGTGCTCCACAACAAGAGAAGCCACGACAATGAGAAGCCCGTGCACCGCAATGAAGAGTAGCCCCCACTCGCTGCAACTAGAGAAAGCCCACGCACAGCAACAAAGACCCAACATAGCCAAACAAAATTTTTTTTAATAAATAAATTTATTTAAAAAACCCCAACACATTACTCTCTCAAGGCTGTGTCCTTGAAATGGCTCCCACTGTGGGCAGAATGTACATTCCAAGGATCCAAGGACAGGGGAGTGGGTGAGGGGCCTGTGCTTACCTGGGACCAGCTTGTGGGTCAACTGGCGGTCACGTTCTCTTGGTGACCTTCTCCAACACTCCACCCGGCCCCCATTTCCACAGTGGGCCCTGAGTGGTCAGCAAGGGGTGTCACTAGCATGGAGGTGGCTCGTTGGGCGGCTGTCTGGCTGCACTGGAGGCAGATGCCACAGCAGCCATAGAGGCACGTGCAGGAGAAAACAGATCAGGAAAATGATTCCCCAAATAAGTAATAACTTTTTTCCACTGAGAGTCCCATGACCTGAACCATTGATTTGTTAGCCTCCCTAGGCTGGGGGTCTGATCACTCAGGGCAATCACGTGTGTCCCCACGTGGTTTAATAAAGATGATACATTAGCCGACTCATCAGGTATGAACACACAACCTCCTGTTTGGATAACAGCACAGGTGCCTCCTTGCGAGGCAGCAATAATGTCCAAGGCCATCCTCTTTTGTAGAATGGCTTTTCTCACTAGACACATTTCAGTGTTCAGTAAGGACAGGCTTTGCCAGCTGTCATTGAAAGCTTGTTGGGTGAACTTAGTAAGGGCTTCGATGTGTGCTATGATGTCCTTCAGGCCAATGGAGGGGACAGAGTGGAGGCCAGATGATCGTACCAGTGGAAAACAGAACGTGACCATCTGGCCTTGAGGAGAGAGAGGTTGGCAGTTTTTGTTACTGTGGTTGGATTCTCCCCTGGGCTCAGGAAAACCCAGGGAGCAGCAGCCCAACCACAGGTAGAAGCCACGGCCAAAGATCTGAGCCACACAACCATTGGGTCCCCTTTGGGGCCACCCAATAAGCATCTGGGTGGTGTGACCACACAGTTCCAGTGATATCCATCCCCTGTTCCTGGTGCAACTGGGTTAGTTCTTTTTAGAGTGATTTTTCTGTTACCAACATAGAGTTGCCCAGGTGCTTAAATGTCCACAACCTGAGGTGACCCACATGAACCTATCCCAAATCTGCTTGCAGCCACCCATGGCTCTGATGGTGGTATTTTTAGGACCCTTCCTGTCACCAGTTTGATGGGCTGCTTGTGTAGTTTGAGTGACCGGAAAAGAGTACCCATACCCAGTGTTATTGATCGTGGGTGCCACAGGCCAGGGTTCTGGATCAGTATTGGTGACATCAGATGAATTAAGAGTACTCGTCCTGGCTTGCCCTTTCATAATGTCCTGCTTTAGGGCCTCCCAGTCCCCTCCCTGGAGTGATGGTACCCACCATGCTCGTCCTGATGAGTTGAGAGGGGCAGCTGCCCACATACCTCATAGGTGGACTGATTCCTTTGCCGGGCATACAAGTGGGCCCACTGTAGAAAGGTATCTCCATCAGGTGCCCATCCCGTGACCGGACACCACAGGAGCAGCAGAAGTCTAAGGTCAAAAAGACAGACACGTAGTAGGAACTTGTATGGGGAGGTCTTCCCCTTCTATATGAACTACACCTGTTGCCTGACCCTTGGATGTTAATGTGGCTGCAGCTTTAGGAACTTGACCTGGTCGTGCTTCTGGGGAGGCAGACTGTCAGGCGTGAGGAGATGGACTGTGGGTGGGATATGCCAGACCAGGACCCCACCTTCTCCCCTGTTTCAGTGGTGCGTGTTCCATTCCAGGTAGAGTGTGTTTCAGCAGGTTGGGCTTGCAGCAACACAACAGGATCCTGGTGGAGACTGAGTAGTTCCCCCTCACCCAGGGGTGTGAAGTAATTTACCATCCCAGTGGGACGTCCCATTGCAGATTCCAGTAGATAACACCTTCCCCAGGTGTGATGGGGCTTGGTGTTCTCAGCAGCACAGCATGTTGATCCTCAGTGGGAGTCAGGGCAATGTCTGTCTCCTTCCACTGCCTACCTTTAGGGTACTGAGTGTCTTGGCAGGGGTCCCCAGTCTGGCAAATGGGGTGACAGGCCCTACTGGTTGATCATTCAAATGTATTAAAGGCTGGGACAGTACTTTAGTCCACCTGGCCAAGGTGGTTTTACCTGTGAGTGATTTAATCTGCTGCTTTAGTATTTCAGTCTTTCTTTTTACCACTGCTGCTGCCTGTGGCTTATAGGGGAGATGGAACCTCCATTCGATGTCATGTTCTTTTCCCAGTCTTGCGTGTCATGACCTTTGAAGTGTAACCATTGATCACTGTTTATTTGACGAAGGTATCTGCACAGGGTAGTCAGTTTCTCTAATCCCCTAGTGGTGGCTTCCTGGTTTGCATGGTGACAGAGGGAAGTTTGGGTTAGGCCAGACCCAGTATCCACACAAACCAAGGCATACTGAGAGCCCTCACTCAGGGGGAGGGGGCCAGTATAATCAATTCACCGGTTGGGAACTCCAGTGGATGACCCTAGACTTTGGCAGTTGTCTTGGGTATTATTTAGAACACACAGGTCATGCTTTTACTGTGTTAACCAAGTCACTGTATTTCAAGGGCATTCAGGCATCCTTGGCAGTGTACCACCACACTCAGGCACTACAGTAGCCACTTTTTGTGTACATCCAATCTGCTGTATCTACTGAAGGATCAGCTGCTAGGGCTTGTACCTGGGTTACAGCATCAGCTTGCTGGTTGCCTGGGGTGTCAGCACCTCTGAGCTGGAATGTGGAAGACATTGAGGACTGAGTCAGGCTCTTGCAGGCAAACCCAAATGTCTTTCTATGTATCCTGACCCCACAAGGTTTTATTCATGATCATCCGCCCCTCAGCTTCCCATTTTCTAAGCCGTAGGGTCAATCCCTTTAGAACAGCCCAACTGAAAGTGCAAAGGGTTAACGGCCAGGGCTCAAGGGTGATCAACAAACTGCTGAGTTCAGCCCTCTGGCAGCTGCAGTTCATTCCTGTTTCCCTCCAGTGTCGGACTGAACAGCGACTGCAGTCCATGTGGATGGGTTGCCCCCACTAGACCCATCTGTATACCAGGCATCAACGGGAATTTCCCCCACTCCCCTCTCTACAGGCCACAGGCCCCTCCCCAGGATTAGGGGCAGGAGCATTTGGAGGATCTCCACACTCTACAGGGCCTAGTAGCACATGAGGGAACTTACATACAAGGCTTGTCTTGGGCGGCCACAAGATGAGTAGATCTCTGCACCCACCAGAATCCTAAAAAAGTCTATATAGAGACCTTAACTGGATTCAGTCATGTATTCAGTCTAGATGGTCTCTTCAACACATTACTATCTCAAGGCCGCATCCTTGAAACGGCTCCCACTGTGGGACTGTGGGCAGAATGTACATTTCGAGGGAAGGAGAGGGGGGTGAGGAGCGTCTGATTGCCCTGGTCCAGCTCAAGGGTCAACTGGTGATCACATCCTTTTGATGACCTCCTTCAACAGCCATATGGACCAAGAGTTTGGAAGGGCTTCTTTCCCCAGAGAAAAATTGGGTGGGTATTGCTCCCAGAAGAAGGGATAAAGGATGCTGTACAGGTAAAACTAGTGATGTTTGCTCTCTTACAAGGCTCTCGCATAATAGGTGTAATAAGACAGTGTATAATTCCACCCGATTGTATCAGGTAATGAGAGCTATCAGTTCAGAGGATTTGGAAGTGGTCAAAGTAAACTTTCTGGAGGGGATTGAAATTTAGTTAAGCTTGAGGAATGAGCAGGAATTGACTTGATAAAGAGAAGAGGTTCTAGAGGTAAGTGGGAATAGAGTACAGGCAATGGACCAGAGTGATCCGAGTGGATAAATTTCTTAAAAGAGGGAGGTTGGAAATACCAGAATGGAAAGATGACCTTGACAAGATACCTTGAGCTACAACAGCTGCAAACAAGCCTTCAGGCAAAATTTGCTTGAGCTAGCATGTTGAATAATCTCTACCCTCATCTGATGCCTGGATAATAACCCTTCTGGGTTCTGTAGCCTTTGCCTCTGGAGTTCTGGTAACACCTGTTAACTGCATTGTGATGCTGCTTCCTAGGTGTTAGCAAAGTCTGATGTCCACTGATGCCCTCCTGTGACCAAGTCACCTCACTTCTTGTAGTTGACTGTGCCAAGTCTTTTCAGCCTAAGGGCAAGAAAAGTTTGCTACCGACCTTCTCCCGTTTTCAGACTAAACCAACAGATGAGCTTGCGCCAGCACCGCCAAACAGAAGAAAAATCCCTCCTACTCAGAACATCAAGTGCACGAAAGCAAGTAGCAGTTTGTAAGGAAATCAGAGCTCCATGGGTGCAAGCCACATCCCTATGGGTACCCCCACTTTGCCTCTGTGAGTCCATAGAGAGACCCAACACTTGTCCTGGGGTATCACCCAATCAACCATGTACATGTAGACAAGGAGATTACTTCCCTGAAGGAAGGGAGTCCAGGTTGCTGCTTGTAGAATAGCTAAATATATTGTTTTATTATGAGCCAGGTTCAGTTTTAATTTGTTACTATATAGATGTTAATTTCTTTCTCATGCCAACACTGGGAGGCAGACGCTATTATTATCCTCATTTACCAACAGGGAAACTGAGGCACAGAGAACTTAAGTAACATTCCCAAGGTGTTCTAGCTATGGAGTGGAGGATCCTGGGTTCAAATCCAGGTGGTGTGAATCAGAGGCTGTGCTCTTTACCATCACTTTATGCTATACCTGTTACTTTAACCCACAGTGACCAGAAAGGCGAATAAACTCAGCTCATTGTAGAAAGGACTTTAATGTTCATCACAGCTGGTCAGGAAGGGCGTCAGAGTCCAGAGGCTGCTACCAACATTTCCTTTCTGTTTTATGTGCATTACTTTTCAGTCAGGCTAAGTTTGCCTTTCATAGACACCAGGAAGTCCCCTTTATCTTGGCATCTGTCCCTCCATCCTTTTCTAACAAGAGCTCTGGACTTCTTGTGCACCTGCTCTTTTTATCTGTCCTGATAAGACCCATTTGCCCTTAATTCTCACATTTTTTTAGAGCAGGATAATTAAAGACCATGAAATCTTATGGCTAGTATTGATCAACTCTCACAGGATAACTTTGATACATTATCACACTCTAAAGACCCTCTTCACATCAGGGGAGGGAGGAGGAGGGACAATGGAAATGAAGGGACAGAGGACCCCATCTTGCCCCACTTGTGGGGATAGGGCAGGATAAAGGGGCTAAGTGATTAGGTAGAAAATGTGTTCTATACCTTCAAGACCAGGACTGCTGGCTGGAATACTATGAGAATTTCTTGTAGGAAATGCAGTAAGCTTTCAGAGAGGCTTGGAAACAGAAAATGGCAAATGATTACATTGGCCAAATGTGTCTGGGTTTGAGTCTGCAAACTACCCACTATCCACTGTTGGCCTAGGACTGAAGTCAACGCATCCCATGTGAGCATGTGCAGGAAGGGCTTACCAGCTCCTCTGAGTTGAGCAAACTTCTCTCTCTCTCATCACTCACCACATCTGCTCATACAGAAAGTTGAGTATCAATCCTGGGATTCAGATCCTGATGATGGAATCCCAATCTTCCCTCTTATGAACAATGTCAAGTGGGGCTGGCTGCCATTCAAACTTCTCATTTGGTTTTGGGGTCAGAAGTCTTCATATATGAGGCTGGTTATGTGCATATCTCTGGGACTTGAGTAGGTCTAAGTGAGTAGACACTTCCCTATCCAACTATGTGATCTGAGAATGGGCTAGTGGGTCATTTCCCAGGTGGGGTGCAATCTACACCAGTTCTCTGTGGTTGCCGAGAGGATAAGACATATGCGTGGGGCTGTTGGTTAGTCTACTAGCTTGCCATAAGTAAAGTCTACCTGAGAATGAGGTCCAGAAAGAGGAAAGCAGAGCCCAAAAGTGGAGAGGGTATCATAAGAGTTCTAAAGTCATCATTTGAGCTCATAGACCTGAACAGAGGCCCTAGTCTTTTTAATATTTTGAGCCAATAGATTTCTTGTTTTGCTGAAGCCACTTTGAATTAAATTTCTGTCACTTACAACCAATGCAATTCTGACTAATATATGCAATAAGCATTTTACATGTTACCTCAGGTGACTTAGAAATTATCATCTCCATTTTACAGATGAGGAAATGGAGGTTTGAAGGTCCAGGTAATTTGCATGAAGGTTACAGATAGTCACTGAGAGAGCTAGGGTTTGGCACAAGGTTGATCTAGATTCTAAAGAGAATATACTTTCCCCCAAACCTTTGAAAATGTTTTCAGGTTTGTTTTCTCCCAGAAACATAAGCACCTATGATTCAAAGACTCCTTTAGAGAGGCTACCTTCCTTATGCTCAGTTCCAGAATTTAGTCAGTGAATTGTCAGCTGACTCGAGTTGTTGTTTACACAGTCTGTGAACTTGCAGTTTATGGTATTTTGTAATTTTGTTTTCCCTGCCGTTTTGCTTATGCAGCTTTGTGAGCAAACATTGCCTGTGATTTAAATCCACCACAGTAATGAAACACACACACACACACGCATACACACACGCTCCCTCAGAACAGTCCACAGCTCTCTGATTAATCACATGTGTAAAGTACAGTGTTTACAGGAAATCAGCAGGTGGCAATTAGCATCTTGGAAATTATCTAGGAAACACAACTGGAGCTGCCACTTCAGGATGGAAACATAGCAATAACCAGCAAAGTGACAAACCCCCTAGGAGCTGGGAATGAGTCGGGCCGGGAGCAGGGGCTGCTAGGCACACAACAGCTGGTGGGGCAGCCCGGTGTGGATCACAGATTGTGTGCCAGCCTCTTCCTTTTCTTCCTGACACTTCACAAGCAGTCTTTGGGTAGAGACATAAAATAGTTGCCTGATAGGCAGACCATCTTAGAACAACCTTTAAAAAATACTCAAAAAATATTTTTAAAAAAACCCTCAGACCTCAGTCTAGGTGCAGGCAGACACTGGTGCTACTGTGCTAGTTGTCAAAATATTGAACTATTTCCATACCAGTTAGTAAACAGCTACTGTCTTGAGCTCACTAAGTGGCATCCCACTGCTGTTTTCCCTGGGGAATGCTTCACCTCTTCAGGATCCAGTGATCAAAATGTGAAAGCCTGAGTCCTGCTCCAGTGCTAAGTCCAGGGTCCATTCTGATTGGTCAGTGCCTGTGCTATCTGCTTGTTAACTATTTGAAGTATCACCCCTCAGGAGTTTTAGGGACCTCTGCAGAAGACAGATACAGAGGATGGGTTGCTGGAAAAAGGGAGAAGAGGAACTAGTGCATGGTCCATTTCATGCTTGAGATGCTCTTCCTCAATAGTTGAAAAAAAATTCGGTATGTATATCTTCGCCTGCATCTACGCCATCTCTTTCTCTATCTCTGTCTCTATCTCTATCTCTATCTCTATCCCTATCTCTATCTCTATCATCTCTATCTCTCTATCTCTATCTCTATCTATCTCTATCTGTCTATCATCTTTTGCATATGAAGTGGCAGTGTAGCCCTGAATCCCAGCCTCTGCCTTTTCCATTTGCAAGCAATGTGACCTCACAATAAGAATCAATGTCAATCACTGGTTCTCAACCCTGACTGCATGTTAGAATCACCTTCGGGAGCTTTAACTACAAAATACAGATGCTTGGACCCCCTCACCCACAGACGTTCTAATTCTGTAGATCTGAGATGAGGTCCAGTCATCAGAATTTCTTTTTTAGAACCAGTCCTCAGATGATTTTAAGGTGCCATTGCACCACTAACAAACTTTCTCAGCTTTTAACTTCTTCATGTAACAAAAAATGAGTACCAGTGCCCATTTTGTGAGGTTAAATGAGATAATGTATGTAAGGCTTTTTATCGCAGAGTGTGGGGCATAACCTTGTGTTAGTTTCATTAATAATTAATATTCAGTACTTTTATAAGCAGCTTTTATTATATTATTTTAATTACATAGGTAACAAGTAAATTCATCCTACTTATAAACAATTCAAATAACATAGAAAGAGTAAAAAGTGATGAAAGGTATCCTCACTCCCTGTGTGCAGGGGTGGACGCTGTTACATTCCCATGTGTATCCTTCCAGAAATTTATCTTTGCCTTTATTTATGAAATGTGCATCTTAAAGACATAAGTCTTTAATAATGTAAATAGACCATTTACATTGTTCAGTGACTTCTTTCTTTTTACTTAGCAATAGGTCTATATACTTTGGAGATCACTCCATGTCAGTAAATAGACATCTACCCTGTGATTTTAGCAATTGCACCTCTCATATGAGTAATGGATGCACCATAACTTACTTAACCTTTCCCCTTACTAATGGGCATTTTAGAGAGTTTCCAGATTTTCACTCCAGACAAATCTGCAGTGAACTATTTTGTCTATGCACCTGTGTGCACAGGGGTGAGTTTTCTTTAGATTATCCCTGCAGTTGATATCGCTGGGTCAAAGATGATTGCCTAAAATGATGTTAAATTCTGCCGAATTGCTCTCTAAAAAGCTGTGCCAGTTACATTCTTAATGAAGAATGAGAGTTGATTTCCTATCCCTTTCATATCCCACATTTTTTAAGGGAGTTTTCTTTTTTTTTTTTGGAATGTACAGTCCATAGCTGGGTAGCAGGACAAAGCAACAAAGAGTCTCTGTCTTTTGCATTTCCCTGATGAATAATGACTTTGAGCACCTTTTCCTGTGCTTATTGGTACATGAAGTTTCTGTTCAAGTGTTTTGCCCTTTAAAAAATGGAGCTTTGAGCCTTTTGCAGTTCAGTCTGTGGTTCATTTCAAATTCATGTTTGTGTATGGAGTGAGACAGAGGTGGAAGTTCTTTTATTTTTTTTTTTAATTGTGCCAGCATCATTTGTTAAAAATTCTTCTCTTTCTTCACTGCATTGAGTTGGCACCTTTGTTGAAAATAAATGGATTGAGTAGGTGTGAGTCTTCCTGGACTCTGTCTGTTCCATTGATCTATTTGCCTATCCTTACTTTGAGTCTTTGTCTTTTAATTGGAGATTATTGATGTACTTTGTTGACTCCCTTCTGTGTATCCTAATTTCTTTAATTAGGCCCAGACTTTCTTGGCCACAGCAAGGGATAAGAAAAGCAAACAAGGCAGATGACTGTCCGACTGCTAGTAAGCTGGTTCACAAAGCCATCAGGAGAATGAGCCTGCTTTTACTCGTGTGGGGTTTTTCCTTCCACTGATCAATGGTCATCAGATAAAAGAATTAGGCAACATGGATGTACCAACATTTTCTACCTAAGTTATGAGCATGTCAGTGAAAGACAGAGTACGGCTGCAGGAGCCAAGAATTTCCCAAGCTCCCAGCTTCATCCCAGTTTCTTGAGTTTACATCCCAAGCCCATCTCTCCCTCTTATCCTTTGCTAACTGCTCGTAAACCTCCCAGACTACACCCCAGACCTTCTGCCAAAGTGGAACTGGCTAGACCACATGCTGTTCTACCTATAATTACTGTTTATTCTGTGTTTCTTGGCATGTGAGTTTTCTAATTATAATATCATTATCAAGAAAAGGAGACCCTCTGTATTAGTTTGCCAGGGCTGCCATAACGAACTACCACACACTGGGTGGCTTGAGCAAAAGAAATTTATTTTCTCACAGTTCTGGAGGCCAGAAGTCTTGAGATCAAGGTGTCAGCAGGATTTGTTTCTTCTGAGACCTCTCTCCTTGACTGTAGATGCCTGTTTTCTCCCTCTGTCTTCACATGGTCTTCCCTCTGTGTGGGTGTGTCTGTGTCTTAATCCCACTTCTTAGAAGGATACCAGTCATATTGGATTAGGGCCCACCATTATGACATCATTTTAACTTAATCACCTCTTAAAGGACCCTATCTCCAAGTATAGTCACATTCTGAGGTACTAGGGGTAGGACTTGAACGTATGAATTTGGGGGGAGGGGTACACACAATTCAGCCCATAACACTCTCTGAGTGGTCAGACATGGCCTTGGCCCCCATTCACTCACAGCTGGACCCCCCGTCTGAACCTGGCTGCACTCAGCTGTGGTTTTCGCTCACCTCACTCCTGGGACCTAAGAATATACAACCCTCTGTTCTCTCTTCTTCTTCTCAAGTTTTTTCCCCCTAAGGTCCTCCCTGCATTCACAATGTGAATTTTATTGCTGTTAACAAGACATACATAATATATCCAAACCCTTTGCCAATTTATTTCTTAAATTAATATGTTCTCTCCTTTAATACAATAGATTTACCATCGGACCCATTTGCCTTTTGAGATTTTTGTATCTTTTTTCCCCCGTCATATTCTATGTTTTCTGTTTATAATACTTCCTTGTTCTTTGTGCCCCCGGCCGCCCATTCCCCTGCATATTATTGCATTGACTGACTTTCTTTGGTTCATTTTTTTCCATATTGGGTTTCAGAAGTTATAGATCTTATTCTATTCTTCAGTGGTTGCCCTAATATTTTAACACATTAAAAAATCATTACTAAATTAGAGCACAAATATGAAAAAAAAGCTAAGCAATATAGAAAGGCATAACATGAAAAGCAAGACTTTTCTAGACTTCCCACCCCTGATTCCACTCCTCAGCATAATCTACTTTTTAACCACTTCCCTTTTGAATTATTATACTTACATAACAAATTTTTTTTTATACTTTTACTTTTCAAATTTATCATATACAGACAGTATTTATTGAAGCTCTATTTTGAAAGTTAAGGAATAGTCTTAACCTTGCATATATACAATGGAATACTACTCAGTCATTAAAAAGAATGAAATAATGCCATTTGCAACAACGTGAATGGACCTGGAGATGATCGTAATTAAGTGAAGTAAGTCAGACAGAGAAAGACAAATATCATATGCTATTGCTTATAGGTGGAATCTAAAAAAAACGATACAAATGAACTTATTTACAAAACAGAAAAAGACTCACAGACCTAGAAAACAAACTTACAGTTACCAGAGGGGAAAGGTGGCGGGGGGGAGGGATAAACTGGGAGATTGGGATTGACATGTACACACACTACTATATTTAAAAAAGATAACCAACAAGGACCTGCTGTGTAGCACAGGGAACTCTGCTCAGTATTCTGTAATAACCTAAATGAGAAAAGAATTTGAAAAAGAATAGATATATGTATATGTATAACTGAATCACTTTGCTGTATACCTGAAACTAACACAACATCGTAAATCAACTGTAGTCCAATATAAAATAAAAATTAAAAAAAAAAGAAGTAAAATAGCTCCAGATTAAAAAAAAAGAAGTGCCATAATATCTTTGTGAAACTGATGATAATACTGTCAAGCCTATGGAAAATTTCTTTAGACAAAGGAATAAAGAGAATAAATCTTTGCAAAAACAAACAAAACAAAAAAGGAATAGTCTTAATTAAAAGTCCCACCTCCAAATTTAACTAACTACTTTATTATTTGTAGTTCTCACAATTATTCCTATAAAGTAAATATGATCTATGAACTTTAATTTATTGTTCCATTAACTTTAGACAATATCTTTTGATACTATCAAAGATGTAGAAATTAGTACTCCTACATTTTTCACTTTCCTCTGCCTCCCAACTTCTGTGCATTGCAAGTTCATAATATTTACACTTTGCTAATTGATTTAGTACAGAAATCGAAAATGAATAAATGCTACCTACTATTATGATATTATAAATATTATGATAATGTAAATATCTTTCAATTCAGAGCCAAGTAGTATGATTGGTCTTGTAGAAAGGAAAATATGATCTTATGTTGCTAAACCTCTGTGCTTGAAGGTAAGTGTTCCAGGGCCTCAAAATGAAGTGGATTATCTTAGAATCCATCAATTGCTCAAAAATCACTTCACACTTAGGTTGGCTTTATATTTAGACCCTAACTTTCTTTTCTTTTCTAAAAACATTTATTTATTTATTCTTAAGTAATTAATTAATTAATTTTTAGCTGCGTTGGATCTTCGTTGCTGCGGGCAGGCTTTCTCTAGTTGCAGCGAGCGGGGGCTACTCTTCCTTGCGGTGGTGGGCTTCTCATTGTGGTGGCTTCTCTTGTTGGCGGAGCACGGGCTCTAGGTGCACGGGCTTCAGTAGTTGTGGCATGCGGGCTCAGTAGTTGTGGCTCTAGGGCTCTAGAGCACAGGCTCAGTAGTTGTGGCATACGGGCTTAGTTGCTCTGCGGCATGTGGGATCCTCCCAGACCAGGGCTCGAACCCGTGTCCCCTGCATTGGCAGGCGGATTCTCAACCACTGCGCCACCAGGGAAGCCCTAGACCCTAACTTCTTATATAGCTTTTTTGGGCGGGGAGGTGAGTTCTGGAACTTCTAAGTGCCTTTCCTTTTTTTTTCTCTCCGTAACCCAAGAAGAATGTCTTCATGATTTCCCTAAGCATAACCATATTTCTAACAGATGTCTAACTCCACTCGCTGCTGAGTGTAGTCTTTTTTACAAAGACATCTCACCCAGAGCCCTCTGACTTCCAGACTGGATATAAACTAGTTGCTTTCTGGACGTGCTACACAAATGTCCAGGTGTCTCCCTTTCATGTATTACTAGGTTAGCTCCATTGTATCTTAGATTCTATGTTTTCCTCTGTTTTGATTTTTTTAAAGAATGAAGCCTTTTTTTTTTTTTTTAAAGAATGAGAGGCCAATTTTCTGAATCCTTGAATGTTTTAAAAATAACTTTATTTTATTACATTTTATACAGTTTGGCTATTTATAGATTTCTATTTCCTTACCATGGGGAAAGTTTTCCCTTATTATTTCTTTTATTATTTTATCCCCTCCATTTTCTGTGTTCCCTTTTTCTGGAGCTATTGATAGACAAATGGTAGAAATTCTGTATTTATTCTCTAATTCTCTGAACTTTATTTACCTAAGACTTTTAATCTTTTTGTCCTTTTATGATTCATTCTGGGAGTCTCTCAGCTTGACCGTTCAGATCATAAATTCAGACTTTTAACTCCATGAGTCTATGCTGTCCATATATTGTCAAATTATAGTGAACATGTTTTTTAAATTTCCAATTTTAATTATTTAAATAATTTTAACAATTAAATTATTTATTTTTCTTAACAGGAGTTTTTTTTTTTTAATTAATTAATTTATTTAGTTTTGGCTGTGTTGGGTCTTCGTTTCTGTGCGAGGGCTTTCTCTAGTTGTGGCAAGCGGGGGCCACTCTTCATCGCGGTGCGCGGGCCTCTCACTGTCGCGGCCTCTCTTGTTGAGGAGCACAGGCTTCAGATGCGCAGGCTCAGTAGTTGTGGCTCACGGGCCTAGTTTCTCCACGGCATGTGGGATCTTCCCAGACCAGGGCTCGAACCCGTGTCCCCTGCATTAGCAGGCAGACTCTCAACCACTGCGCCACCAGGGAAGCCCCAACAGGAGTTTTTAATGTACGTGATTTCGTACTGAATATTTCTGAAACTATTAATTATGCAATTTAACATTGTCTTTTGCCTCCTCAACTAACTGTAATTTTTTAGTGGTTAATTATCTTTTTCATGGGCTTGGGGCTCTTCTTTTATGGCACTGGTTTTCTTCATAGGTTGGACTAGAGCTAGAAGTCAAGACATAATTTTCCCTCAAAACTTCATGGACAGTGCTTCTCTGTCTTCTGATATTCAGTGTTGTTAAGAAGTCTGATGATATCATGATTTTTTTCTTATATGGGTAACTGGTTTTACATTTTTTTAACTTCTTGGAGCTCCTAGGTTATTCTTTTTGTCAATTGAAAGGTAAGCATAACTTCAGGAATCACAAAAATGTTTGGGAAATAACATTATTAAAAAGTAGGTAACAAGTTGAGTAAACTGAAAAACTAACACACAAAGAAATAGGAAAATAGGAAATATGGAAAAGAAAGACTTTAAAATAAATATAACTCATGTTTCTTAAAAATGTTTATTTATTTATTTATTTATTTTTGGCTGCGTCAGGTCTTAGTTGCGGCACGCAGGATCTTCATTGTGGCATGCCAAATCATTTTAGTTGCGGCATGCAGACTTCTTAGTTGTGGCACGTGGACTTAGTTGAGGCATGCAGGCTTCTCAGTTGCGGCAGGCAGACTCTCAGTCACGGCATGCAAATTCTTAGTTGCGGCATGCATGCAGGATCTAGTTCTCCAACCAGAGATTGAACCCTGGTCCCCTGTGTTCGGAGCGTGGAGTCTTACCCACTGGACCACCAGGGAGGTCCCTATAACTCATGTTTTAAGAGTCATTAGATAAGAAATAGCATTCACAAAACATTTTACAGGCTGGTATGAGAAAGAACCATTAAAGATCTTGAAATGAGCACACTGATATTAAAAAAAAAACTGAAGATAGACTAAATCATTGAAAAGTCACAATTGAAAATAAAATCTATGATGGTTTGTCCCAGCATGTAGCATAAAAGGGTGACAAAAAGGAAAGAAAAGAAATTATGAGAGAAAAGTTAAGAAATATGGAGGATAAATCTAAAAGCCCCTGCAAGGCAATTTAATCAATGATTTCAAATTTGTGAGGCAAAGCAATTTTGAACTCAGACTTTTACATTCAGCTAAACTAGCATTACATATGAGGTTCTCATCCTGTTGGAAAAGGAATGAGAGATTCGCATCTGTGAACTTGGGGTTTCTTGCTGATTTGTTGAAAAGATCTGTTTTTGTATCTGTGGTATCCTTTTTAGTGTATATTTTGGACTCTACTTTCTCTCCTCTTTCTCTCTTTTTTAAATGAAGAAAGACCAACCCATAGTCTTTTAATGTTTCAGAAACTGAACTCCTCAAAATGTTTGTTTTTAAAAAAGTAACAATTCTGAAACTGTTTTATGTGTATCCCAATAAGGAAATATATTGTGAAAAATGAGAGATAAGCTTCTCACTGCCAGAAAAAGTGGAAAATGTGGGAAAAGGAAAGGCTTGAATAAACCCAATGGTGTAGGATTGGAACTGAACATATCAGTGTGAATTCAAGGTTTTAAATATAGGTAGAAAAATACAGAAATAGATGTATGTACGTATGTCTATCTATCTATGTCTGAGATGGCCTAGAAGCAATGACACCCCAATTATAATGAGCCTACCTAGTACCGATATCTTGGTGTCTAAATCCCATTCTCCAGTAAAAAGAGTCAGGATGTCTTGGAGAAATGTCTGATTCCAAGGCAAGGGCAGGAAAAGTACAATATGTACTTGGACTATCTTATACCAGCAAGCAAGGGAAGGACTCAAATGATAGGGACATGCGAAAAGGACTCAGGAGCCAGTTTTAAGGGTCTCCCACTGACCAAATCTGGGACAGTTTGAACAACAAAATAAATAATGATAGTAATGGATGATGATCTGTGGAATAAAATAAGAATCCATGAGTCCATATAGACTTAAGTAACTATATGGATAAATAAATAAATGGGGAGGAGGGAAACCTTTTGCTTACAGTAGAATTGCAACTAGTAAATATAGAAGCAATGAGGGAACTAGAAAATCACCACTTGGCAGTAACCACAGCAATAATTTTTTCAAGTAAGAGTCATCAGTGGATGTTAAAACTGGTTAAGTAAATGCATGATAAGAAACAGGATATTTACATAATCTTGGAGTATCTCCCAAAAGGAAATTTATTGTTTACAAATGGAAAAATAGTAACTTTACAGTGGAGAAACCTGGCTGACATCACCTTAGCCCAATGATCATATGTTTTTCTTTCTGCACTATAATGTAAGTTCCCGAGTACAGGGATTTATTTCTGTTTTATTAACTCCTGTACCTTGAACACCTAGACTAGTGTTGGGCACATAGTAGGTGCTCAACAAATAGTTTTTGACTGAATGTCATATTCATGTTTATGCCTGTACTTATAAGCTCAGCTTCATTAACTGTATTTTTTGTAAGCTCTATATCCTTATATTTTATCTACCTCATCTGTCATGGACTGAGAGAATTGAATGAACATTTACTGCCATTGTGTTTTTGTCTAATTCTCCTTATAGTTTCGTTATTTTTGCTGTAAGCACTTTGAGGGCATGTTATTTGGTATATAAACATTTATGATAGTTAGATCTTCATGTGGGTTGTACCTTTGTCATCATTAACGTAAACCTCTTTTCTTTGCTTATTTAATACTTTCTTCTTTAAATCACATCTCACAGTTAGAATGTAGTTCATGCTTTCTTTTTTCAATCTGTATTTTATTTTTTAGTGCTCTAATTCATTGCCTATTCGTTTATTTCGTCCAGTCAGTTTTCCTAAGATTCTGCCCTCTTTTACTTTGTTATCCACAGCAGTCAAGAGAAACGTGACTATTTTGAGACAGTTTCTGTTAGTTCTAACAGAATGATTTCCTCTTTACTTCTCCATCTGTCAAATTATCATTTCACCTTGAAATGTGAAATGTTCTTCAATTTCCCAGGTAGAGCTAGCTACTCCCACCAATGTGTACATACAATACTTTGTATTTCTAGAATAGCCTTTAACATATTTATCAGATTATATTTTAATGATTGCTTTGATAAAGAGGTTTCATTCTCTGAGATTTGAACTTCCCGAGGCCAGGGATGTTATGGCAGTTGGTATATTGGCTTCTCTTTATGCATCACTTCGGTTTTCACCTTGAGGTACAGTTAATGCAGCACTTGGTATTTCTTCACATCACCTGAAAAAGAAGTCATACTTGCCTAAGCATTAACAGGCAGTGCAGATCCTACTGAAGATTTTGTAGGGAAGCGATGGAGAGTTTTACATGACACTCCCTATAGCACACGACTTCAAAAAAACCTTTCTGCAAAGTGTCTCCTAGCCTGTTTCTCCTTGGCTGAAGCTTCCAGAGTGCAAGGCTTCAGCCACACCCCCTCTCCCTCAGTGTTCCTGAGAATTGTCCTCTTTCCCTATCTCAGATTGGACAAGTTAGAGCTCTCTCGGCTTTTATATCCAAACGTGCAAGCCACTACCATTTATCAATACTGCCTTCATGTTGGCTAGAGACCAGCGTAGAAGGATTGAGATAGTTTGCTCTTAGCGAACAAAAAAGTCCTTCACTTACACCTTCTTCTGAGTGGGAGTCACATGATTTTCTTTTGAGGGGGTTCACATTTGTCCCTTTGGTGGCTTGTCACAGTGTATGGTGTTTCCAAGTGAGGTCACATTCCCTGGTTCATGGACCCTCAGCAAACCCTCCTGAGGTATAATGAACCTCAAAGAGACTGAAACTGCAAGATTAAGGGATTTGCCTTAAACCATCTCCATGTCAGAGGGAAAGGCAGGACTAGCACACAGGTCTTTGAGGTTCAACTTCAGTGCTGTTTCTCCTCTTTTTAGTGGGCACACATTTCTCAGGCTACAACACTCCAGTGTGCAAACACATCACCTTTGATTTTTAAAAAATTTTTATTGAAATATAGTTGATTTACAATGTTGTGTTAGTTTCAGGTGTACAGCAAAGTGATTCAGTTATATACATATATGTGTGTGTATGTGTGTGTGTGTGTGTATATATATATATATATATATATATATATATATATATATATATATATACTTTTTTAGATTTTTTTCCATTATAGGTTATTACAAGATATTGAGTATAGTTCCCCGTGCTATACAGTAGATCCTTGTTGTTTATCTATTTTATATATAGTAGTGTGTATATTATCCCTCCCCCACTTTCCTCTTTTGTAACCATAAGTTTGTTTTCTATGTCTGTGAGTCTATTTCTGTTTTGTAAATCAGTTCATTTGTATTGTTCTTTTAGATTCCACGTATAAGTGATATCATATGATATTTGTCTTTCTCTGTCTGACTTACTTCACTTAGTATGATAATCTCTAGTTGCACCCATGTTGCTGCAAATGGCATTATTTCATTCCTTTTAATGGCTGAGTAATGTTCCATTGTATATATATACCATGTCTTCTTTATCCATTCATCTGTCAACGGACACTTAGGTTGCTTCCATGTCCTGGCTATTGTAAATATTGTTGCTATGAACATTGAGGTGCACGTATCTTTTTGAATTATAGTTTTCTCCAGGTATATGCTCAGGAGTGGGGTTGCTGGATCATATGTTGGCTCTATTTTTAGTTTTTTAAAGAACCTCCATACTGTTCTCCATAGTAGCTGCACCAATTTACATTCCCACCAGCAGTGTAGAAGGGTTCCCTTTTCTCCACACCCTCTCCAGCATTTATTATTTGTAGACTTTTTGATGATGGCCATTCTGACCGGTGTGAGGTGATACCTCATTGTAGTTATGATGTGCATTTCTCTAATAATTAGCGATGTTGAGCATCTTTTCATGTGCCTGTTATTACCTTTGATTTTTATACCCCAGTTTAATTTCTATTTTGAGTCCCACTGTGCTGAAGGTGGGAATATAATCTTAGTCAATTTGAGCTAACCTCATTAAATTCAAGCTTTTCTTGGTCAGTTCAGATTAGTCTCTATCAATTTCTTGTTTTCTCTCTCCCCTCTTCTGTCTGTGTTCAGGGCGGGCTCACCTAGTTCCACAGCATTGGTAATCCAGACTCACTCTAGTCTGTCCCCTCTGGCATCCACCAGGATGGCCCTGCTTATCAGTTCCCAGGTTTAATTTGTATCAGCCTTGGCTGAACTGTGTGGGCTCATTGGGTCCAGCAGCCTTCCTTCAGCTACCCATGGAGCCTTCCTAGGTGGCGTGGAGGCAGGGGAGAGTGGGAAACTTCAGATGGTTTCCTGAACCCATTGGGGGTTGAAAGTCTCTGGCCTTCTTGGTCCAGGTTGACCAGCTGCCATTTCATTCTACTGCTGCTGCATGAGGCTGGTGCTGGTGGTGATGGGACTGGGGGTGTGGCCACCGTTGGACATGCCTCCCTCCTGGACTTCACCCATGAAGCAGGGACATAGGTCTCTTCTACTTACTTTTGGTTTCCCAGCTTGATCTGGGAGTTCTGTCTTCCATCTCCCTTCCCCTCAGAACTTAGCCAGGGCCGGTGTGGCAAGAGCAGATCCCTTCCTCCAGACAAGGATTAGCAACTAACTCTTGCTTTCTCTCAGATTGTACACCCTCCTCTCTCAGTCCAGATGAGCTTTATCTCCTCGGAGGGCAGGAAAACATGATCCCTCACCCTCCAACTTTGTGCTCTGTGACCTAAACTTGATGCTTGGTGACTTCAGGGCCTTGGTGACTGATACACCAAGCCTAGGTTTTGGAGAAACAGAAACCCTTTCTCTCAAATGATTTCCTCTGCTGTGAGTTTCAAAAGCCTATTTTTTTTTTTTTTAAATGAAAGCTTCTTTATTTATTTATTTAATTTCTTTTTGGCTGCGTTGGGTCTTCGTTTCTGTGCGAGGGCTTTCTCCAGTTGCGGTGAGCGGGGGCCACTCCTCATGGCGGTGCGCGGGCCTCTCACTTTTACGGCCTCTCTTGTTGCGGAGCACAAGCTCCAGACGCGCAGGCTCAGTAGCTGTGGCTCACGGGCCCAGTTGCTCCGCGGCATGTGGGATCTTCCCAGACCAGGGCTCGAACCCGTGTCGCCTGCATTGGCAGGCAGACTCTCAACCACTGCGCCACCAGGGAAGCCCCCAAAAGCCTATTTTTAAGACTGAAAAAGTGAGCATCCGTGCTTTTGTTTCTCTTTGCATCTCTGCAACTCTACCCTGAGGGTGTGGGTCTAGGAAACTTTTGCTACACCCTAGATGGGGAAGATGGATAGGGAAGCAGGAGATGCTGAGGAAAGAAGCACAGATTAAAATTAGAAAAAACGCTAACCAAAAAACGCTAACCAGAGTGACGTGGTCCACAGCAAATGGTCCTGGCCTTCCCCCCCACCTCTCCACCCTCCTGCCAAAAGCTGCAAAACCTTCATATCAGAAACCAGAGAATCACTATGGGCCAGTGATGGAGACTCGGAGCAAGGCAGGAAGGGACCATGAGAAGGAGTCCTGGTTGGAGTGATGACAAGTCATGGCTTTTTATCCTGAATTTTCTGCTTCACATTTGAGACTTTGAACAAGTCATCTCCTCTTTGTTGCCCTTCAGCTGTGCTGGAGTGAGCGAGGGAGATCTTGACTCTTACCCTGGTTTACCATGCACTGGCTAATGAGACTGAGCACAAGTTTCGCAGCCTCCTAAAGCCTCAGTCCTCTCACCTGCAAAATAGGCTACCAAGGCCCCCATGGCTTACCCTACAGGGGTTTGTGGAGGATCAAATGAGCAAGTGGGCAAATAACTGAGTCCTTTCAAACGTAATATATGATGGAAGATGAATGTGTGAAGCTTTGGGAGATGCCTTCTCCTTGTATCCTGTCCTTCAAGGGCTTCCTGAGATGTCAAGCTTGCTGGCAAGGAAGATGAGGTATTCTGATAACTGCTTATCTGCTTTCTCCTGGGACAGTGACTGCTTCTTCAGGGGATACTTGTAGGTGTTCATCACCAAAAGTGAACAGCAGAGGGCAGCCTGTGCTCAATAATGATGCTATTCTGCTGGCTCCAGAAAGCTCTAAGGATGCAGTGGCCAGGGATTATGATAAAATGCATGTAGAGTCCACTAATATTGGAATCTGGGAGAACAGCTCAGGATTGCTATTTGGTTTTGCTCTATATATTTCCTTAAAATTATTGTTTTGAAAGGAACACACACATTTGGTTAAAAAAAAATTAGAATGGTACAAGAGTTTACAAAAAACTCCTTATAGTGGCCCTACACAGCCTGGCCCCCCTTTCATCTCTCTGCCTTCAAATCCTACACTCTCCCTTGGCTCTAGCCCACCCTTGGAAGCCCATCTTTGCCTTTGCTGTTTCCTCTTCCAGGAGGACTCTTCCCCTAGATTTCAGTGAGGCTCGTTTGCTCGCTTTTTTCAGATCTTTACTCACTTCACCTCCTTCTCATGGAGGTCTTGTCTGGCTTTCCCATACAATATGACATCCCCTCTCAACACTCCCTATCTTCATTTAGATGGTGCCTGGAACATAGTGTTATACATTATTATTATTTTTCTCCAGAGCACTTGTCACTATTGTTCAATGTATTATACATAGTAATTAAAAAATTTTTCTGCCTCTTACCCCTTACGAAAGCTTTATGAGGCAGGGACGTTTTTCATCTTTTTTCCCCCATTGTTATATCATCAGTGCCTAGAACAATCCTAGCATGTAATAGTAGGGGCTTAATAGATATTTGTTGAGTGAAGCTACATGGTAGCTCTACTTCTGAAAGACACTGCCCCTCATGAGAATATGATGAAATGAATTGGCATCTTTTATGAGCTCATCCTGGGATTGTGGGATTTGGTAGTTTGGCCTGGGCTTAGCTGGAAAGCTTTTCTGGTGTAGGCCAGGCATGGCTGATCTTGGCTGGGTTTGCTCATGCATCTGTCCACTCTGTCTACTCAAGTCCACTGAGGCACCTTAATTTCCTCCACGTGGCCTCTCATCCTATAGCAAGCTTGCTTGGGATCATTTGCATAGCAATCTCAGGCTTCCAAGTACAGCAAAGAGAGGCAATTCCCAATGTACAAGTGCTATTAAAACCTCTGCCTGTGTCACATTTGCTATCACCCCTTTGGCCTAAACAGTCACATGACTAATTCATATTCATGCGGGGAGGAACTGCAAGGTTACATTGAAAAGGGGAAATGCACACAGGGTTGGGAAGAATTTTGGGCCATTTTGCAATCCTCCACAATAAATATGATTCAGTTGCCCCATAAAATATAATAAAATCCCATCCATAGCATGTTAAGGTGCCTATTTCTCCACCTCTGTTCTGGACTGTGTATTACCAGAGTAAAAAAAAATTTTCTTCACTAATCAGATAGGTGAAAAGTAGTGTCTTATTTGCTCAGAGAATTTAAGAGACATCCCTGGTAAGAGGCAGAGCCTGACCACAAAATGCAACCTCTTACCTGGCTTGCAGTGTCTGCTCACTGTGGGCAGGGTGACAAGCCCTGTCCTTGACTCTGGGCATGGCCCTGTGACTTGCTTTGGCCAATGTGTATTAGTGGATGTGATGCAAGCAGAGGCTTAACATAGGCTCAGTGCTTGCTGTCTCTTATACCTTTCCGTTTACCACGAGAGCATGCCCAGGCTAGTGTGCTGGAGAATGAGAGACACTTGAAGCAAAGCAGAACCCAGGCACCTGGCAGAGGCCAGTCCAGATCAGCTGACAGCCAGCTGACACCTAAACATGTGAGCAAGCAACCAAGATCAGCAGAGCCACCTGGCTGACCCTCAGCTGACCCCAGGTGTATGTAATAATTGTCCCCATCTCACTGGTCTCCCCAGATAACCTGTGAGTTTAGAGCAGAGAACTATGGGGCCCATAACCCGAGGTTGCAGAGGAGCCCACTTAGATCCCAGGCCCTGGGGAGCCCCTGTAGCTGTGCCTGGACCTGTGGGTTTGGGCCCTCTGCTGGGGTGTCCTCTACAAAACAAGATCTGCTTTCGCCATCTCTTGTAGTTTCCCCAGCTCTGGAGAGCTCTGATGGCGCAGAGGCTGTTTGGCTGGGTTGGAAAAAATCTTCATAATTGTCAACAAGCTGGCCAGAGCTAGACCCTGACATCTGATGGAAAGGGTCATGAGTGGCAGCAAAGGAGGCCGGCTGCTGCTCAGAGCCTGCCTGAAATGATGGATGGGAGGCCTGGCAGGCTGGGGAGGATGGAGATGTTTATGTTTCCAAAAGCAGGGCCTTTTCTCCCAGGGCGTGGGGTTAGTGGAAACAGGGTCAGAACAAATCACTTTACATTTTTTCTCTCTTTTATTTTTTTCTTCTGATGAGAAATAACTCTTACTCTCAGGGTATGATAGACTAAGGAAACTGTATCAGAGCTACATGTTTCTTTGAAAAATTTTTTCCCTTGAATTTTAATCTTATGGGACACTGACCTTTCTGATAATCTGCAGAAGCTATGGACCCATTCCCCAGGAATAATACTCAGAGATACAAAATTTTACTTATAATGTCAGAGGATTTACCATTTCTCTGAAACCACTCATGGAACTTAGATTAGGGGATTCTAGGAGAGAGAGGGGGAATTGGAAGGGAGAAAAGGAAGACAGAGGTAAAGATGGTGTCAGAAAGAAATGGGGAGACTTTGGAAATAGATTTGTTGAAGAGTTTTTTTTTTTTGTTTTTTGTTTTGGTTTGTTGAAGAGTTTTAACCAAAGATTGCTCTGGTCCCAAATATATTTCCTCTTCACTCTGCACTAATCCTAGAACCTATACTTCTAAAAGTCGTTCTTTCAGTCAATTATATTGTACTTTATGTATCATTCTGCTAATATGCCATTTTCAGTCAAGTCTGTATATTTGAGATCCATTCATTATGACATACATTGATTTAGTTTATTCATTTTAACTGCTAGACAGTATTCTATAGAATGAATACACCGTCTTTTATTTATCTATTCCCTGATAAATAGACGTTTAAGTAGTTTACTTTTTCTCATGTTACCAATAGGAAATATCCTTGAACATGTCTCCTTGTACAGAAATGAGGGAAGTTTCTCTGTGGACTATACCTGGAAGTAGAATTGTGGGGTTATGGGCTTTTCAGTTTTCTAGATACCATCGCCTTGTTTTCTGGATTCAATGCACTAATTTACAGCTCCCACCAGCAATGTCTGAGGGTTGTACCCCCATATCCTTTCCAGTGCTTGTTATTTTCTGATTTCTACATTTTTAAAATGAATCTGATGCGTGTAAAATAATAATATGTATTTTAAAATTTGTATTTTATTTGCATCTTTTTACTTGTTTTTGGCATTTGTGTGCCTCTTCTGCAAATTATCTATTCATATTTTTTGCCCATTTTTTCCCTTACTGTATTGAATATGAAGTCTTTCTGGGTCTTGTCATGGGTTTCTTTTATGTTTGGCCATAGCTCTAACTCCTCAAAGTTTGGTAAAAAAAAAAAAAAAAAAAAAAAAAAAGACTATCATGGTAGAAGAGAAAGTCTGAACTTGGATTTAGGGTATGCAATTTGCGTCCTGGCTCTGATGCTAACAGGCTGTGTGAATTTGGGCAGGTTTTTAACCTAAGTCTCTGCCTCCTTTCTTGTAGAATGGGGATAACCATCTCTACTTCACAAAGCCAAGGTGAGGCTTAAATACCTGATATCTATGAGTGATCAGTAGTTGAGTTGAAGAACCCAGATGAAGTTGTCTCTATGCCCAGAAACCTTCAAATGTAGCTGTGAACCTGCCTATGACACAGCCCCTATGAAGGAATTCAAATATCACTGTGGGACATGGTCCTCCCATAGGACAGTCCTGCTGTCCTTCAGGTAGTCCTAGGAACTGACTCATGGCTCTGGAGGCCCATAGACTGCTCTTGGGACAGATCCCATCTTCTCTGCCATTTCCAGAGAAGTCTCATGAGGCCATTATTAACCTGCACATCAGAACAATGGTTCTGGAATGCTGAACCCATCTCTATACCTTCCCCTAGTGCCCACTCAGGAAACCAAATCATTTGAAATTAACAACAACAACAAATCAATAGCTAACTTTTTGAATGCTAACTGAATAAATATACGTAAAGCATTTAGAACTTTGCCGAGCAAATGGAAAGCACTATGTGTTAGCTTCACTAATAATAATAATGATAATAATAATTATTATTATTACTATGACGATGATGATGTACTAAGCATTGAGCTAAGGATAATGGGCATTAATTTATTTAATCTTCATAATTGTAGGATTTTTGCTTACTTCTCACAAATGTAAGAAGTGCTAGGGGTGGACCTCCCTCCCCAGCATTTCTCCAAGGGTCAGGTTTGTTGCAAATATACTTCCTCTGTGGCACAGGTGGGACTGTTTTACCAGGAGGAGAATAATTTTTCCCCTTAGATGATGCTAATACCTCATTTAGTATTTGTTCATAAGTTAACAATTTATAAAGTGCTTTTGCATGTATTTCTCATTGAATTCTCATAACATCCCTGTGTAGCAGTATATTATCTCCTTTTTGAAACAAACCCCACTCAGCTTCCATGAGCCACATATCCTGGGTGACTTCGTATGTCACTGGCCACTTCTCAGTCTTCTTTTGCCGGTTCCCTCTCCTTCCCCCAATCTCTAAACATAAGTGTTCCTTAGAAGGTCTGATGCTTGGGTTCCACCTCCACGGCTTCTGATTTAATTGATTTAGTGGTAGGGTGTGGGCAGCAACACATGTAAGAAGTCCTTTAGGTAATTTATTGAGCAGCCACAGTCAAGAACCACCCATCTATATGCTGAAGAGGTCCCCTTTCAACCTCTATCCTAGGCCTCTCTTTTGTCTCCAGAGAGTCTACTTGGCACGTTCACTTGGTTGTCCCTTAGGAATTTCAGCCTTATTATGTCCAGCACTGAAACCTTGATTTCTCAACTCCACTCCTCTGCTTACTCATTTCTCCCATGATCATCATCATCTTAGCAAACAGCATCATTGTTCTTACAGATGCTCAAGCCAAAGACCTGGGAGTTGTCTTTGATCCCCTCCCTTTTCCTTGTCCTCTTTTTTGCAATCCAATAGTAGATGCTGCTGACTCTACCCCCCAAAATTCCTCCATATCTCCCTGTTTTCTTGCCACTGACTTAGCTGAAGTCACCACCATTATCTCTTTCCTGGATTATTTACTGCAATGATCTCCCACCCACTTCTCTTGCTTTCATCCTTACTCCTCTCCAAAGCATTTTCTACAGAGTGGCCAGAGTGATCATTCAATCTGAAATGAAATCAGATCATTTCATTTCCCCTCAATTGTTTTCCAAAGATAAAATGCCTCATTATGCCTTTTCAGGGTGCCGTGGGATTTGGCTCCTGCTTCTCTCTCCAAACTCCCTTCCATCCATTCTCCCATCTTGCTCATTTTGCTCCAGCTGCACTGGAGTTTTTCTAGTTATTGGAACAATTTCCAACTCATTCCCCTACATCAGAGCTCTTGCTACTTCTTTACTTTGATCATTCTTGCTTCAGTCTTTATGGAGTCCTTACTCTTCATGTCTCAGCACGTCAAATATCACCTTGCCAAAGAGGCATTCTCTGACTACTCTTATCTAAAATCACTCTCCCATATTCTCTTTTTTTAAAATTAATTAATTAATTAATTTTTGGCTGTGTTGGGTCTTCGTTGCTGTGTGCGGGCTTTCTCTAGTTGCGGCAAGCGGGGGCTACTCTTCGTTGTGGTGTGTGGGCTTCTCATTGCAGTGGCTTCGCTTTTGCAGAGCACAGGCTCTAGGCGTGCGGGCTTCAGTAGTTGTGGCACGTGGGCTCAGTAGTTGTGGCTTGCGGGCTCTAGAGCACAGGCTCAGTAATTGTGGCACACGGGCTCCACGGCATGTGGGATCTTCCCGGACCAGGGCTCAAACCCTTGTCCCCTGCATTGGCAGGCAGATTCTTAACCACTGTGCCACCAGGGAAGCCTCCCCATATTCTTTATTATAGAACCATTGTTCCTTTATTTTATTTATTATTTTGTTCCTTGATGCTTTTTTGTTTTCTCCTTCAACTGATTAGATTATAAACTCCATGAGGGCAGGGGCCATGGTTGTGTTGCCAAATTTAGCAAAACAGACAACACAAAAGATGAAACAGGAATTATGTTATATTTGGAGAGAATTGACATCTTTACTATGTTGAGTCTTCTAAATCATGAACATGGTACATCTCTCTGTTCATTTAGATCTTTGATCTCATAACTTTTGGCATATAATTCTTGTATGTATTTTGTTAAACTTATACCTATTTCATTTTTTTGAGCAATTGTAATAGTATTGTATTTCTAATTTTGGTTTCCACATGTTTATTGCTAGTATATAGAAATACAATTGATTTTTGTATGTTTATCTTATATCCTGTCACCTTGCTGAGCTCATTTATTCTAGTTGTGTTTTGTAGATTCCTTGGAATTTTCTATGTAGAATATCTTGTCATCTGCAGATATGGACCACTTTATTTCTTCCTTTTTTGATCAGTTTGCTTTTTCTTTTCTTCCCTTTTCTTTTCTTTTTTTTCTTTTCTTACCTTATTGCACTGGCTAGAACTTTCAGCACTATGTTAAACAGCAGTGACAAGAATGGATGTTGTTGCCTTGCTCAGAACTATCTCACCTTTTTAAACACAGATTTGCATGATGCCATGGAGAGACAGAGCGTGAGTGTTAAAGTTAATTTAACCCATAGTCAAACAAATCCCACACACTATGTAATCTTAGAAAATGGCTTTGTCTTTCCCCAAGCTTCCTCATCTCCAAAGTTGAGATAATAATATCTATGCCATGGCTTTGTTAGAGAGCAGGCAAAGTGCAGAGGCTATGAGCTGAGTTTCCTGGGCTCAGATTCCAGCATCACCACTCTCAACTGTGTGACCTCAGGCAAGGTTTTCATCCTCTGTGCCTCAATTTCCTCTTCTGTTAAATGGGCAAAATAAGATTAACCACTTCATCAAGTTGTTGCAGAGACTGAATGAGTCGATAAATGTAAAGTGCTTAGCATCTGGCAGTAAGCACTAGAGAAGTATTTGTTTTTGTGAGGTTTAAGTGAAATAATGTGTGTGTAATACTTAGCACAGTGCAGGTGCTCAGTAAAACTTTTCCTGACACTAAGTCCCATGCTAACTAAAAATAGTTAGATAGCACAAAGAGCTTGTGATGAGAAGCAACACTCTCTCTTCTACCCTCCTTTCCTGTTCTCTGGAGACAACCATTTTTAACTCTTTGAGCTGTCTTCCAAATGATAAGCTCCTTCACCTATTTCTTGATGTATCAACTTCAGGTATTATCTATTTACCTCCTGAAATAATGGTTGAGGATTTAGCTCTCTTATACTCCCTATCTCCCATCCTTCTAATATAGTGATATCACTGTTTATATAGTTGAACCTTGAACAAGGAGGGGGTTAGGGGTGCCGACCCGTGCACAGTCAAGAATCCTTGTATCACTTTACAGTTGGCCTTGTGTATCCCTGGTTCTGCATCCGTGAATTCAATCAACCGTGGGTCGTGTAGTACTGTAGTACATATTTATTGAAAAAAATCGGTGTATAAGTGGACCCAGGCAGTTCAGACTGTGTTGTTCAAGGGTAAACTGTAATCATATCAATATTGGTGAACAATAACAGATATCGTTCACCAAAGAGCCAAAAGGTATAAAATGATTATATTTCTTTTCTTGAAAAATTTCCTAGTGCCCTTCCTTTTTTTTTGTTTTTATTTGTACTACTTGCTTTTCTCATATACATAGTTTTTTTTTAAAGTGCTTCAGTCCTATCAATTACTCTATCAAATTTACTTATTTTTCCTGGAGACTTCCAAGTTATATTGTTTTCTGTTACACAGCTGTCATGACGGTAACAAAATAATTTGTCTTTTTCCCTTTCACTTCCAGCCTAATACCATCCCCATTCCCCCACTGGCAATCACCGCTTGCCTATGTTTCTCTTTCTTCCTTTTCTTTTCTGTCCATGCTTTTGGTCAGCTTACCTCTTTTTCCCAGCCATGTTCTTTCTCAGTCCATTCCTTTGGCCTCTCAATAGTCCACTCATAGTATTATTATTATTACTCTGTCAGTCAACTTTTGGCTCGTTAGAAATTAGCATTTTGAAGTGTTCTCACTTACCTAGGGCACCCTAAATAAAACTTGATCCACAGCTCAAAGGGCAGTTGTTGTAATGCTTATGTGATTGAGGCAAAGCCCTTGCAGGCAATAGCAAGCTAAGGGCCGCTGATTATAATGGAAGGCTTAAGTAAGGCAGAAATGCTTCAGGCATGAGGAGAACACAGACTGAAAGAATTGATGATCTGTTTCAGCAGAAAAATATCCGTCAAAAGAGGAAGCTTTCCTAAAGGAGGGCCCAGCCAAGGTGTGGGCCTTAGAAAAGCCGGATCCATATTGTAGGAGACAGCAACGTGCTTTGTTGACAGGTCGTAAGTCAAGAGACAAGTTTAATAAAGAATTCATGGGAAAACACTATTTTAACACCAGGCTATAAAGTTGGCCCCCGTAGAGTAGGACTTAGGGAGGTTTCCGGACATGTTATTGGTTGGTATCAGATGTTGAACTTAAAAGGCTACATCTTAAGATTTATGGAGCAGTGTCCAAGCATCATGACCTTGGACCTACTCCAGAGTCCCATGTATTATCGAAATGAATCCGTTCAGACAGCCATGCACTGACTTGGCTTTCGTTGTGCATGCTCTCCTTGTTCATTCCTGTTGTCTTTGAGCTTGAATTTCCTCTGGGGACTGACTCTCACACTCTCCCCACCTGGCTGTAGCACTACTGTTAAAACAACTGGATTGTGGACCCTGGAGCCCATGTTATTTCACGCCATGTCTTCAGGCTCCCTATTTGCCTTTTCTTGGTATCCTGATCATTAGTTAGGACTCTACCTCTCTCATCTTAGACCCATCCGGTGACCTGTGCCGCCTGCCTTACTAAACCACTTACTGACACTGGTCCATTGGCTGGTGCCTGAGCTGAGTGCGCCCCAGTCCTTCTTTGCTCCAACCCATCCCCTCTTCCCCTGCCACTTAAAACAGGGGATCTGGCAGGTCCTGTGATTCAATCTCCCTACAAGTAGTATAATAATTTCTCTTTTCTTAGAAGTACGGCCTAAGGGTGGGCCACACCCATTATGAAACTCTAGAGTCAGGGGAAGTGGGGGGACACCCTATGTAGAAGCGCACCGACAAGCTTCAGAAGTGTTCTTTGTTTCCATACTCACCTCAATCTCAAGAATTGCTGAACTTAATTTCCTTTTTTTCTTCTCAATCATTCTGCCAAATAACAGCAGAGATCAAAGTGACACTGGACGCTGGGGAAGGCTGGGTATTAAAATCAACTTGTTGGGTGTTGTAGCAGAAGAAGGGTGGTGGAACAGAGAGGTTTGAGCTAAATGCGTTCATCGGAGGGAGTTATATCCTCATTCAATATCCATCCTCTCCACACTTTATGTGAAATCTTTTTTTGACTCCTTAAGCTCACTAAGGCCATCAACGCCTTTGGATCAGCCCTCAAAGAGGCCTTCTGGGGAAGAGAAGCCCGTAAGGAAGGTTTTCTCCAGCCTGGTTCCCCTGAGACATCTGGTATTCTTGCTGCCTGGCATCTAATCCTCCTTCTGGTAATAGAATCCATAGTTTCCTTGGGGAATCACTTATTTCTCTTACTTCAAGCCTGATTGCATTTTAGGTTGCATGTGACCCAGGTGTGGCTAATAAGGGTTCTATTCCCTCTGGGTATAGTGTTAGTTTAGGGATGGCACGTGACCCAAGCTCGTCCAATCACTTGTGTTCACTCTTTTTGTTGGACCGATTGGAAAAGAGGCATCCTCTTTCTGTTAAGGTGTTGGGAAAATAAAAACAAACCTGAAACTGATGGCAGCCATCTTGCTTCTATGAAGGGTCAACTTGATTGTTAAGCAGCCAACATATAAGAAACCAGAGTCAAGAGATGGTAGAAAACCAAACTGACCAGAAAGCATCATTTGGGTCCCTGGATCCAGTAGCGCCTGAAGCTGTAGTAGTTACCCCTTGACTTTACAGATATGTGAGCCAATAGCACTCCCTCCTTCTCCTTCCTCCCTCCGTCCTTCCCTCTCTCTCTCTTTCTTTTACTCGTAAGTTTCTTTTAATTGCAACCCAAAGAATCCCAGCTAGTATAGCTACTTATTTTATCCAAATCCTGCACTCCGAATGCCATGGACTCTGTGTGTAACATATTTACCAAGTTTTATAATGTATTCTCAGATATTTGTGTCCCCAAAGTTCAGTTATCATGTCTTGGGATCTTACCCCTCTTTTCTCTATACTCTTGCCTTTAAGGATTTCTTCCATCTCAGAGCTTCAGCTACTATACTGTGTAGATGATCTACGTTCCTCAGCATCAACAACCCACTTGGGAGTCAGAAACATACTTTACTCACATTTTATGAAACAGTTGTCCTTTAGATGGAAGAATTCACAAGGTACAGCTGGAATTCTGCAAAATGTGGGCTGCTTTGGAGATTTCTCGTTTTATAATATCAGCAGTCCTCAGCTTGTGAATGGGCTACACATTTTACCAGGGAAACAGCATTATGCAGGAGGTGGTTAGGTTCCTAGGCTAGCCCACAAGACCAAATTCACCCCTAATGTAGGTGAACAATAGTGCTATACCTAATTATTCTCCAGGTTCAGTTACCATAGGGGATTATATTGGAATAACACATTCCACATTCCACCTGGAGAGAGAGTAAAATCTGTTTCCCATCTGATTCCTATCAATGGGAATACTCCCTACCATCTCTCACCCCCAACTGCAGGATGCCACAGTAAGGCTTCCATTAAAATTCCAGAACCTACAACTTCAACTGGGTCCCCTGCAACTACCATTTATGCAATGAGGTTCCTTGGTCTAACTCAGATCTTCACTGAACATCAAATCTCTATGTTTAGTTATGGGCATCTTCACTGGCACATAAAATTCACTATATGCAAAATCGAACTCACTCCTTCTTCAAACTGCCACTCATATTCTGTAATAGAAACCCAGGAGTCATTTAAGACATCACATCCCCTCTTAGGTATTTGGTATTGTCAACCGGTCACCATGTCCTACAGATTCTCCCTTTAGATGTCTGGCACTCTGTTCCTTCTCCTCCATCCCTGTGGTCATTCACAGTCTCCATTAAGGCCTTCTTGACTTCTCATCAGGATCACAGCCTTAGTCTTTGAAAAGTGGTCTTGCTGACTGCCCTGCACTCCCTCCCCAAGTCTCAACTCCACACTTCAGCTAGAGAGATTGTTCTACAACGTGACTCTGATAAGACCACACCCTGTTGTCACCCTTCATGGCTCCTCACAGGATTTAGGCTTAGGTTCTGTCTCCTTGTCTTAGCATACAGGCCTCCATGTGCTCTGGCTCTTGATAACTTCTCTTTTTGTTTTAGCCATTTTGTGACCGACCACATTCATTCATTCAATAAACATTTATCAAGCACCAGGCACTGTCCTTTCTTGGCACTGGTAATATAGCAGTGAACAGAAACAAAAGCCCAGACCTCGTGGAGTTTCATTCTAACTGGGGAGACAGATGGAGCCTATCAGAAGGCAGTAAGTTCAGTGGAGAGACATAAAGCAAGAAAGGAGGAGGGAGTGAGAGGAAGGTGGTACAATTTAAAAAAGGGTGTTCATGGAATAGCTCAGCAAAGGGGATGATTGTTGAATCCAGACTTGAAGGCGCTGAGAGAGCAAGCCAAGCGGATATCTGGAGGAGGAGATTGTAAGTGCAAGGGCCCCGGGGTGATTTCAAGGGTCTGTGAGAAAGCTAGTAGGTTGGAGGAGAGCAGGGGAGAGAGGGAGAGAGTGAGCTGAGGCACATCACCAAGAGTCTTGTAGACTGTTCATTGTGACTACTTTGGCTTTTATCAAAACTGAGTGAGATGGAAAACCATTGATTGTTCCGATCCTAGGAACGATATGCTCTGACTTTATGTTTGAAAATGAGCTACTTGTTCCCTAGAATGTGTCATAACTACTCCTGCATCCTGGCCTTAATTTATATCGACTAGAAGGGACGCTGGGATTTTTCACATAAGAACAATTAGAACTTGGGGAGGCTGGAAGCACAATCTGTCAAGCCATTGGGAACACAGGAAGCTGTTTCTTGTTCTCAGGTCTCATATTTCCGCCTCTTATTTTTTGGTCAGCATACGTGCTTTGTACTTCTTTACTAAACTGGCTCTGTCTGCTTTTACAGCCCTTAATTGACCCCAAACTCCCAAGTTACATGTCCAGCATTCAAATATCCTCCCACACTCCCTAGAATCTATTCCTTGCATCCCAAGTCCAAATTCTCCACAGAGAGAGAGAGAGAGAGAATTTGTCTCAGCCTGAGCCTGTGTCCACGCTGACCCAGTCAGCTATGCTGGGAAGCAGGGCTATGTAGGAAAGTCACTGTGGCTAAGGTCCAGAAGGGCAAAGGCAGTTCTTAGAGAAGGGGGTGGGTCAGGGGCTCACAGACGTCCCCTTAGGTCTCTACTGCAAACCTTAGCCAGTCAATTACACTGAAAAAAAAAAAAACTCTAAATAAGATAAATCATAATTAACTGACTTTAAACACTTAAAAATATCAAAAAAAATACTGCATGTTTTCACTTATATGTAAAATCTAAAGAATAATACAAACGAACAAATAGAAACAGACTCACAGGTACAGAGAACAGATGCGTGGTTGCAAGAAGGAAGGGGGTGCGAGGAGGGGCAAAATGGGTGAGGGGGATTAAGAGGTACAAACTATTAGGTATAACACAGATAAGTTACAAAGATGTAATGTACAGCACAGGGAATATAGCCAATAGACAATCTATAAAAATATCAAGTTACCATGTTGTACACCTGAAACTAATAGAATATTGTAAGTCAACTATACTTCAATAAAAAAAAAATATCGAAGGGTTAGAGCAAAATTTTAAGAAAAATGAATGCCTAAATGTGACTTAGCATTTTTCATGAACAGTTCAACTGTTCATGATCCAATTTAATTTAATTCTAATTGTACTACTAGGACTCAGGAGAAGGATAAGTTTCAAAACCTGAATTCATACCCAAATGGGACTCAACTTCTGCGGTTTGAGCCTTAGAGCATCTCTAAAGTCAGTAGTCCTTACAGGAGACTGTCCTCGAATTTCACAAGAAGCCTCTAGTGACCTGCTTTCATTTATTGGTGAGAAGAGATTATCTTGCTTCCTAATTTCCGAATCAGTATTACTGTCTACAGCATCCTGCTCATTTTGCCTCCTCTGAGCCTTCTTCCCAGGAGGGAGAATGTCTGATTCCTTACTAATCAAGTTTTCCTTTTGAGCAGCTTGGTCTAAGCTGGAAAAGGATGAGAGACACCTTCTTATAAGCTTTCTTCTTCTCTAACTCTACTGCATTTGTTCAACACCAAGTATTTATTGAGCACCTATAGGTGAAGGCATCACAACTTAATCAGGCTCTGCTGCAGCTGTTTTATTATCTTGTTGCTCTGATAATAGATATACTTAAAGGAAACATTCACATTTTCCGGGTTTCTAAAGCATACACTAAAAATATTTAGCAGGTTATACAACGATTTCTCCAAATAAAGATCTGGAAAGTTCAGAATTAGTTGAGGAATCTATGCAGGTCCCTTGGCTTCTTTTTGTTTTCATTTAAAAAAAATTTTATCGAAGTATAGTTGATTTACAATGTTGTCTTAATTTCTTCTGTACAGCAAAGTGACTCAGTTAAACATACATGTATATATATATTCTTTTTCATATTCTTTTCCATTATGGTTTGTCACAGGATATTGAATATAGTTCCTTGTGCTATACAGTAGGACCTTGTTGTTTACCCATCCTATTTATAATGGTTTGCCTCTGCTAATCCCAAACTCCCATTCCTTCCCTCCCCTCCCCACCCCCCTTGGCAACCACAAGTCTGTTCTCTATGTCCGTGAGTCTGCTTCTGTTTCATAGATAGGTTCATTTGTGTCATATTTTAGATTCCACATATAAGTGATATCATAAGGTATTTGTCTTTCTCTCTTTGACTACTTCGCTTAGTATGATAATCTCTAGGTCCATCCTTGGCTTTTTTTTTTTAAAGCATATACCAAAACTTGTTCAGTCTACATTTTTTTCAACACTTCTGACTGACTACATGGTTATACATCAGGTAAAGAGGCAGAAAGTATGTCATAGCTCTCACAGCTAATTTGTAATCCAACCTTGGCTTAAGTTAACTGTATGCCAACTATCACTTCCTGTCCAGATGTTAAAAATCAGTTACACATTCCTTGATCTAGCCAGCCGAGGTGGTTTTGGTGGAGGGACCTGACGCGGAGAGACTGCTGAGGTCTGAACTGTGTCAGCTTCCTATCTGTATATTTGATCCTGGAGCAGTCAGAGAGTCTTCACCTGTTGGGGGAGTCCAATCCATGTTTGTTCATGAGTTTCATTCAGCTGAGAAACTCCCATCATGAACTTTCCCACTCTCCTTGCTGAAAGGGGAAGGAGGTTGCAAAAACTGGCTTTGCCAAATTCCCTGGAAATGTCTATTTACTGGGCTTCATGAAGTGATGTCTGTGATTGAATAATGATGCCTGAGTTCTTGACTGCAGTCTGTAGAGGATGCCTCTCTCATTTGCCAGCTGAAAAGCTGTAATTACTAAAATTGCTTATAATGCCTTTCCTTTAGGAGTTCATGTTAGGAGCCCCTTCAGGAAAATTCATTCATATATTCATGCATGCATTCATTCATTCGTTCATTCCTTTCTTTCCCCTCATGGCCATTTGGGTGAGCCTGTTCTGCCCACGCACCGTGAACCTGCCTGCCAAAAAAAGACGACTCACAAATTTTGATGTTTAAGACCAACTGATCTCCTCAGATAGACTCAGTGGTGTTCTGGGAAAGTTTGGACAATCAACTGGCTAAAAAAATAAAACTCTGATTTGCAGGGTCTGCCGATTTCCCTGGTATAAATACTGTAGTGTCTGATTACAAGCACAATGTGATGTCACTGAAGGTGGATCAGGGGAGAAGTGTGTACAATGGCCCTCAAGAGTCATAAGAGTCATGTGAGCCAGCTGCAAATGTTCGACACCCAAATCTCTACCCCCCTGCTGATTTCTTTTCTTTCTTTTTGTTTTGCTGATTTCTTTACCTCTTTCTTCTCTCTTTCTTGTCCCTGGTTTGAACTCTTAAACTGTTCTGCAGCTCCAACCTCATTTCTTACCTCTGGTCCTTTGGATTTGTTGTATGTGATGTTCTCTTGCCAGCTCTTGGGCCTTTACTCTCCCCTTCCCGACTGCTGATTTGACATGTGACATTTAAACGATTTGGTCAAGGTCACACAGCTGATAAGTGGCAAAGCTGAGACCTGAACCCCGGTCTGTTTTAATCCAAAGCCTATGCCTTTAACCAGAGTGCTAACATTTGGGGAAGGTTACAGATGCCCCAAGTAAGGGAAGAAAATGGGAACCCAGAAGGGGATCCAGGAGAGCTTTGCTAAAGAAATGGTATTTCAGGCTGTTGAAATGGAGGTAGGGATTTTTAAGGGAAATGAAAAGCTTGCATTGAGGCACAGAGGAAAGCAATTGTAGGGTGGGCTGTGAGTTTGAAGAGTATAATTTAAGGTGTGGTGAGCAGGTTAACTTTATCAAAATTATTTGGTGGGGCTTGTTTAAAATACTGATTGCTGGACCCCCTCCAGACTTCCTGACTATGACTCTCTGGGGCTTGGGGCCTCTGGATCTATTATTTTTTTTCCCCCCCTCTATTTCTTTTATTTATTTATTTATTTGTTTGTTTATTTATTTATTTATTTTGGCTACGTTGGGTCTTCGTTGCTGCGCGCGGGCTTTCTTTAGTTGCGGTGTGTGGGGGCTACTCTTCATTGCGGTGCATGGGCTTCTCATTGCGGTGGCTTCTCGTGTGGAGCACGGGCTCTCGGTGCCCGGGCTTCAGTAGTTGCAGCATGTGGGCTCAGTAGTTGTGGCTTACAGGCTCTAGAGCGCAGGCTCAGTAGTTGTGGCACACGGGCTCAGTTGCTCCGTGGCATGTGGGATCTTCCCAGACCAGGGCTCGAACCCGTGTCCCCTGCATTGGCAGGGGGACTCCCAACGACTGCGCCACCAGGGAAGCCCCCGGATCTATTTTTAACAAGCTCTCTTGGAGTTTCTGATGTACTCTATAGTTTGAAAACCAAATGGAGTCCTTAGGTGGAACCAGCAGGACTGTAGGGATAATCATTCAACAGGTTTATTGTTGTTTTCCATTGTCTGTTCAAACCCATTCTGGAGCCATGAGAGAGATCCCAGGGAAGCTCCAGGATTTTCCTGGTCACTAGTTAGTCACTCAATTCACCTCAAGCCATGGAAAAGTCTTATTTTAGCAAATGTGTCCCATGTAATATTTCAAATTCCATTGAAAGATTTTTTTTTTTAATTTTAATTTTTAATCTTAATTTTAATTTTATTAAAATTTAAATTTTTAATTTTAAGATTTTATTTAAAGATTTTTGAAAGTAAAGTGACAGCTTCTGTCTTCCTGCTCCTAGCGTGTGCTCAACAAGGTGCCTCTAAATTTTCCAGAGCTATGTTGGAAGGATGGAGAGAGTGTCAGGGTAGAAAAATTCTTATTTTTACTTTAGCACTGTGTTCTAGAGAAGAAACTACTTTGATTTTCCAGGTCCCCAAATTGGTCTTCATGTGTTTATCCTGCTACTCAGCTTTTATGCGGGGTTTTTAATTTAGCATCCATGATTTAAATTTCAAGAATTCTGCCTGTTTTTATTGTTGGCAGTCTAATTTTGATTTAAGAATGTGATATGTACTCAACTGTCTCTTAGTGTATTAACTATACTTATTTTAGAGTTCTCTTCTGATTCTTGTATTAACTCTGCTTCATTTGGGGTTAGTTCCTCTGCTTATTCAGCCTCATACCCCTCTTTCATGGTGTTTGCTTGAACTCTTTGGTTGTCTAGGTTGATTAGTGTGGTTCCTTTAGCACAACTGAAAATCACTGTGGCTCGGACAGTGAATGTGGATTGTGATTAAAGGGCATATGGTGTGGGGTGAGTTTTTCTTTAAGGAATTCAGAAAGTGCTTACATTCTGGACATGTGGACTCCTTGTCTATTGGGCCGATTTGAAGAGAGCTGGGGACACTTACTTGCTTCTCTCTCAAGCCCCAGTCCTTCCTCATGAAATTCTCCTGTGGCAGATCCCCTACTGTATTAAGAAGATTTTTCTTTCACCAGGAAAATCAGTAATGCATGGATGATTTAATATTAGGTTATATAAATGACCATATTAACAGATAAAAGAAGAAAAATTATTTAGATAAATGCAAAAATGGATATTCAATATATTTCAAAATCCAATGCTGATTTTTAAACATTTGGTTACATAACAAAAAGGGGACATGTGCTTAACATGACAAAATATGTAAAATTGACACACATTTACACCTATTGTAAAAAAAAAAACCAGTGTTCACTTAATAGTGAAATGTTAAAAAATTTCCACTAAAGTGAGGAATAAAATGAGGCAAGTAATGCATATTGTGATATAAAATTTAAACATTACAGAAAAATATAATGAAAATTGAAAGCCTCTCCCTCCATAATTCCACACTCTTGAAATAACCAGTATGAGTAGTTTGATGCCTTTTTTCTTCAATTTCACTTTCCTAAGCAAGTACTATGATTTATTATGGGTTTTTTGATGAATCACAAAATGGGATCAAAGACTAGCTAATACATTTAGATAGGCTTGTAAAGTAGCACAGCAATTTTAACTGAGGACACAGAGTGGTTATTTATGGATGTTTCAATGATTTATTGATGTGTAACGTACTACTCCAAGACTCAGTGGCCGAAGACCACAACCATTTCATTTGCTCATGATTCTGCCAATTGGGGTAGCTCCTCCCCTTCTCTCTCTCTCTCTCTATGTGGCCTTTCAATGTGATCTCTCCAGTGGGGGAACCAGGCTTCTTACAAGGTAGGTGTGGGCTCCCGAAAGCACAGAAGTAGAATCTTCTAGGCTTCCTTAAAGCTTAGACACGGTGTCACTTCCACCATAGTCTATTGATGAAAAAAAGCAGGTCACAGGCGCTGCCCAGAATCAATGGCAATGGACTACACAAGGGTGTGAATGCTGGGAGGTGTGGTTTATTGGGACCACAATTCAACAGACTACAACTACATGACATGATTTTAGTTATAGACAATCCAAAAGAATCAACTGGAAAGTGATTAGAACCAATAAAAGAGTTCAGTAAGATTATTGATAGCAGGACAGATAAAGCCAATTATATACCTATAACAATGTTACAAAGTTTAATGGAATCAAAAATAGTATTTACAATACCACTAATAATTTATTTCATGAATATTTATTTAGCTACTACCGCATAACAAGTATTATGTTAGGCCCTGTCTATACAGAGGTACATAGAATAAACACAGATTTAACCATCATGAGACTTCTAGTCTAGAGAAGTACATACATTAAGCAGAGACTCTGAGATAGGAAGGAACTTAGTGCATTAGTGAGTTATTGCTGTGATGAATGCTGTGTAACAAACAATCCCCAAATCTTAGTGGATTAAAACAAATTGTTCTGCTCAAGAGTGTTCAGGTTGCATAGGGCAAAACAATTTTAGTGTAAGGGGGTGGGCTCAGGTCTGCTGCACTTGTCTCTCAATCTGGGACCAGCAGCTAATCATAGTGTACTTTTCTCCTGCCAAGTGGCAGGAGGACAAGCCAAACCATGTCAGCACATTTAAAGCCTCTGTTTGCATCATTTACTTACATTCCATTGGCCAAAGTGAATCACATGGCAAGTCCAATATCAATGAGACAAAGATATATAATTCTATTACATGGATGAAGTGAAGAATTAGAAGCAAGAATGTAATCAACCACAGTCAATACTTTGAAGAACTGGAATTAGTCCACTGAATAAGAAGCACAGTGGTGGGATATCTGGCTGAAGAGCTAGTTAGGGGCCAGATCATTTAGGGCCTTGTTGCCCTTGCTAAAGATGTTGAATTGCATGTAAGTGCAATGCAAAGCCATTGGAGATTTTTAAGCATGAGAGTGATATGATCAGTTTACCTTAAAAAAATGCTACCATGTAAAGAAGGGATTGGAAGAAGAAAGGAGAGGACATAAAGAGAGCAGTTGTGAAGCTATTGAAACAAGTTAAGATGGTGGCTTGGCTTGGACAAGGAGAGTGATAGTGTAAAGAGAAGTGAGTGAGTTTGAAATATATTTTAGAAATAGAATAGTTAGACTTGGTTGTGAGTTGGGTGTGAGGTTGAGGGGGGACTCAGGTAAGACTCAGATGCCTGACAATTGCACCAGGTGAATGCACATGCCCAAATTGCACTGGAGAGGACCTGGTGAAGGAATAGATTTCAGGAGGTAGATTAAAAGTTTAGTTTTGGATGTACTGGATTCCATATACTTGTGAGACGATACTCATAAAATATCTACAGATAAACTTAACAAGCAATGTGAAGGATCCATATGAATAAATAAAACTATAAACCTCTATTGAGGGCCATAAAAGAAGATTTGAATCAATGGAGTGTCAAACCTTGCACTTAGATAGGAAGACTCAAAATTGTAAAGATGTCAATTTTCACTAAAGAAATCTATAAATTCAATGCAACTTCAATCAAAATATCAATAGTGTTTTTTCTTGGAAGATGAAGCAATTCCCAGGAACATTCTCTAAAAGAAGTGTAATGAGAAATAACCTGTTCCATCGTGTATTAAAATACATTATAGGGACTTCCCTGGTGGCACAGTGGTTAAGAATCCACCTGCCAATGCAGGGAACACGGGTTCGAGCCCTGGTCTGGGAAGATCCCACATGCCGCAGAGCAACTCGGCCCGTGTGCCACAACTACTGAGCTTGCTCTCTAGAGCCTGCATGCCACAACTACTGAAGCCCATGCTCTTAGAGCCCATGCTTCACAACAAGAGAAGCTACCGCAATGAGAAGCCCACGCACCACAACAAAGAGTAGCCCCTGCTCGCCGCAACTGGAGAAAGCCCGTGCGCAGCAACAAAGACCCAACGCAGTCAAAAATAAAAATAAATAAATAAATTTATTTAAAAAGTACATTATAAAGCAACAAAAGTTATAACAGCAGAATATAGACAGAAATAGACTCACAGCTCCATGGCGTTGAATAAAGTATAGAAATATAGATCCAAGAACAGATGAGATTTTAGTATATTACAAGGATAGAATATCCAAGTGGTGGAGAAAAGTCATATTATTTAGTGAAAGGTTTAAAGACAACTGGATAACTATTTAGAGAAAAAAAATAAAGCAGCATTTAGAAAGCTCTACTTCTCTTTTTATCTGCTATATACTATTCCATAGTTTCAGTATAGCATAGTTTAGTAAGTTATATTCGTATTGATGTACTTTTAGGTTTTTTTTTTTCTTTTTTTGTTATAAAGAATAGCATGAAAAGAAAATTTTTATATTTCCTCTTTGGACAAATGTGTGAATCCTTCTCTAGGATAGATTCCAAGATGTGAAACTGCTGGGTCAGAAAGTATGTACTGTTTTTGTTTTTGTTTTAAAGTACTGCTAAATTTCCCTTTGAAATCTCAAACTACACTCTAGCAGCAGTGGGCAAGAAAACAAAACTAAAATAAACCCAAATAAAACAGATGGATCAAATTAGTAAAAATAAAAGCAGAAATAAATGAAACAGGAAAAAAAAAAAACCAGTTAAGATGATCCATAAAACCCAAAGCTAGATTTTTTTAAAGGCTGATGAAAACACACAAACTTTCTGCAAGTATGATCAAGGCAAAGAGAGAGGACACACATGGTGTTGGGAAAGATGAAGGAGTTATAGGATGGATACAGAGGAGATTTTTCAAATTAAGAGACTACTTTGTATAGCAGCTTTGCCGAAGTCAGAAGGTGAGGCAAAAACTGCATATAACGAAAATTGCCATTGACATTCTTCTGTAAGTTGTGCTCATGTTGGAGACAGATATGCGTTTGTAAAAATCTAATGTTTTTCTTCAGTTTTGAATCCCATCACTACTTCTTCCATTAGTGGCCAACTTATATGAAACATATCTTTAAACTGTAGAATCACGCTGGGATTGGGGAGGTGCTCAAATGTAGAAACAGACTGGCTGCATAAACAGCATATTCACATCTTGCTCAGGTGAGGCATAGCCTCTATAATCGGAATAACTGGAGGAATTGTTCACATAATTTAAACTGTCAGGCTCCCTCTTTTCTTTTAAAAAATTAAAAAAATTTGAATGGAGCATGTATAGTTGAATTCACATATACTAAATGTATGGATGATCTGATTCAGCTATATAACTTTATATCAATCCACTTGAAAACCTAGATGAATGGACTAAAAATCTCAGAGAAAAATATAAATTCTCAAAAATTGGCCCGAGAAAACCAACAGAAACACCCACAAAAATAGAAATGGTAGTTAGAGGCCCACATACCAACCTGCTGTCCTTCCCTGTCACCCTGGACACATGTCCTTTGTAGTTATATAGGCAGGTTCTACTGAGTGTTAGGGAAGAGCTCACTGCCATCTTATATTTCAGAACATAGGAAAAATATGGGACCCACCAATCTTATTTTATAAGGCTAGATTTTTCCTGATATCAAGACAAGAAAATACAATTACAGGCTAATATCACTTATGAATGTAGAGGCAAAAACTGTAAAAAAAAAAACAAAAAAAACTAGGTAATTGAATCTAGTGGTGTATTAAAAAAGTACATCTTGATCAAGTAAGATTTATCTGAGAAATTCAAGTTTGGGGATCAATGTAACCATCAATGTAACTTACTGTATTTACTGATTAAAGGAGAAAATCATTCACTGGATACTGGGAAGACATTTGCTAAATGCAACTGTTTTTTTCATGATCAAAAAACACTAGCAATAGAGGTAAGGAACATCTATACTCTTTAATGTTATACTTAATGGTGAATCTTTAGAAACACTGTCATTAAGTAAGAAGCAACACATGGATGCCTGCTTTAGCTACTTATAATTACAATTCTAGTGAGAACCTGGCCAATGCAATATGAAAAGGATAAATATTAGACAGGAATATAGAATTTACAGAATGGTATTAATGGAAACATGAAAACACTGTTCTCTCCACTTTCCTTGCTGTTAGTAACACTTAAAAAAGCACATAAGGAAATACTAGATTTGCTCTTCTATAACTCAGTTATATATATGGACTCTCTCTATAAAGGCACATATACATTACATGAACTAATGCAGTTTGCTTAACCAGGTCCTCGCTGATGAACTTTGCATTTCTTCCATTTCTTTTCTACTGTGCACACTTTGCCTTTGAGGGATACATTTCCAGATCTTGAATTGCTAGATAAAAAACAGCCTAGATGTCCTTCAGCAGGTGAATGGTTAAGCAAACTATGGTTTGCTTTGCATTCCAAACCACGGAACACACCTCAGCAGTAAAAAAGAATAGACTATTGGTACACACTACATCTTGGATGAAACTAGGGAATTATGTTGCATGAAAAGAGCCAATCCTAAAAGGTTAAAATACGGTATCATTCCCTTTACAGACAGATTAGTGATTAGCATGGGTTAGGGATAGGATGGGGGTAGGGTGGTAGAGGGTGGGAGGGAGGTGAGGGTGGTTATAAAAAGGCAAAGGGAAAAAAAAAGCTGGCAAATACTACAAATATCATCAAACCTAAAAAAATTAAATACTATTTTTATTTGTAAAAAAGGCAAAGAGAATAATCCTTGTGGTGATGGAACTGCTCAGTGTCTTGACTGCGGTGGTGGGTATATGAACCCAAACGTGATAAAATTTTATAGACTAAATACACACACACACAGACATGCAGACACACACACACAAATGAGTACAAGTAAAATGGGAAATCTGAATAAGTTGAATGGATTGTGTCATTGTCAATATCTCAGTTGTGATATTGTACCATAGTTTTATAAAATGTTATCATTAGGGAAAACGAATAAAGATTTCATGGGATTTCTGTGTATTATTTCTTACAATTAATATTTACAGTATTATTACAAATATTATTCCTTACAACTATCTCAAAATATAAAAAAAAATTTGAAAATCACTTCAAGTTAAAAGGGTGTATATAATTTTAAATTTTTTTATTTCTGTAAAGTTGCCCTCCTAAGACGTTACTTCAATGTGTACTCCTAATGATGATAAAGCATAAGAGTTTATCTTCCTCCAATTTAAAACAACAAAGAGATACTACTTTTGTCCTATCAAATCGGAAAGAATTAAAGTCATATGTATCCCGCTGTTGGCCAGGGTATGGGGAAGAGGCACTCTCAAATGTTTTGGGTGCTGCAAGTTGGGTTCCCCAAGAAGTGGACTCTGAGACAAAGAGTTGTGGGTAAGAGGTTTATCAGGGCGTCCTATTGGGATCAACAATTATAGAAGGGAAGGGAGGAAGCATTGGGCAGAGGGAGAAGTTGAGCTAAGATGCAGTCTCAACAGAGACCTTAGCTGACCCTATAGATAGTTTTGAAGCTTGGATGAACTTTCAGAGTTGTCGTCAGCTGGGGGTTTAGGGGTGAAGCTTTTTGCCCTCCTGTAGACCGGTTACTGGATGTACCAATTGTGCCATCACTGGGGTGGCTTATGATAGATACTGACTCTTGTCAACTGGCTGAGCATTTTGTCTTCCAAGTTTTATAGTGCTTTGTCCCTGATGGATGCTCTTTAGTGGACAGGAATATATTCACCCTTCATGCCCACTTCCACCATGTCCATCCCCTTGTCCCTGATATATCAATCACTCTCCATCCAGGCCAAGTCATTCTCCACTTCCCAGGGATCTAGGTATATTTTAATCTCAGATCCCTTTTCTTTCCTCACAAAACAGATAACCAGCTCTACTGGTTTGTATTTTTTGCTGTGCTGACATTTTAAAAAAAATTTTTTTTTTTTTTTTGGCCACGTGGTATGCAGGATATTAATTCCCTGACCAGGATTTGAACCTGTGCTCTCTGCAGTGGAAGCTTTGAGTCCTAACCACTGGACCACCAGAGAAGTCCCTAAAAATTTTTATAAGGTCAGTTTATTTATCTCTATTTAATTTTTTCTTCTGTGGCTTCTGGATTTTATGCCACAATTGGGAAGACTTCCCATTCCAAATTTATTTTATTTTATTTTATTTTTAATTTCATGTAATGTCTGAAACATTTATATTAACGTATTTCCATACATATTTCCATACAAATACAAATATAAGATTTTTAGAAATTTCATGTAATGTCTGAAACATTTATATTAACATATTTCCATACAAATAACCCAATGAAAGTTTAGTATTAGTTGTTTTGTTTGTTTTTTTATACTGCAGGTTCTTATTAGGCATCAGTTTTATACACATCAGTGTATACATGTCAATCCCAATCGCCCAATTCAGCACACCACCATCCCCACCCCACCGCAGTTTTCCCCCCTTGGTGTCCATATGTCCATTCTCTACATCTGTGTCTCAACTTCTGCCCTGCAAACCGGCTCATCTGTACCATTTTTCTAGGTTCCACATACATGCATTAATATACGATATTTGTTTTTCTCTTTCTGACTTATTTCACTCTGTATGACAGTCTCTAGATCCATCCACGTCTCAACAAATGACTCAATTTCGTTCCTTTTTATGGCTGAGTAATATTCCATTGTATATATGTACCACACCTTCTTTATCCATTCGTCTGTTGATGGGCATTTAGGTTGCTTCCATGACCTGGCTATTGTAAATAGTGCTGCAATGAACATTCGGGTGCATGTGTCTTTTTGAATTACGGTTTTCTCTGGGTATATGCCCGGTAGTGGGATTGCTGGGTCATATGGTAATTCTATTTTTAGTTTTTTAAGGAAACTCCATATTGTTCTCCATAGTGGCTGCGTCAATTTACATTCCCACCAACAGTGCAAGAGGGTTCCCTTTTCTCCACACCCTCTCCAGCATTTGTTGTTTGTAGATTTTCTGATGATGCCCATTCGAACAGGAGTGAGGTGATACCTCATTGTAGTTTTGATTTGCATTTCTCTAATAATTAGTGATGTTGAGCATCTTTTCATGTGCTTCGTGGCCGTCTGTATGTCTTCTTTGGAGAAATGTCTATTTAGGTCTTCTGCCCATTTTTGGATTGGGGTGTTTGTTTCTTTGATATTGAGCTGAATGAGCTGTTTATATGTTTTGGAGATTAATCCTTGGTCCGTTGATTCATTTGCAAATATTTTCTCCCATTCTGAGGGTTGTCTTTTCGTCTTGTTTATGGTTTCCTTTGCTGTGCAAAAGCTTTGAAGTTTCATTAGGTCCCACTTGTTTATTTTTGTTTTTATTTCCATTACTCTAGGAGGTGGATCAAAAAAGATCTTGCTGTGATTTATGTCAAAGACTGTTCTTCCTATGTTTTCCTCTAAGAGTTTTATAGTGTCCAGTCTTATATTTAGGTCTCTAATCCATTTTGAGTTTATTTTTGTGTATGGTGTTAGGGAGTATTCTAATTTCATTCTTTTACATGTAGCTGTCCAGTTTTCCCAGCACCACTTATTGAAGAGACTGTCTTTTCTCCATTGTATATCTTTGCCTCCTTTGTCATAGATTAGTTGACCATAGGTGCGTGGGTTAATCTCTGGGCTTTCTATCTTGTTCCATTGATCTATGTTTCTGTTTTTGTGCCAGTACCATATTGTCTTGATTACTGTAGCTTTGTAGTATAGTCTGAAGTCAGGGAGTCTGATTCCTCCAGCTCCATTTTTTTGCCTCAAGACTGCTTTGGCTATTCGGGGTCTTTTGTGTCTCCATACAAATTTTAAGATGATTTGTTCTAGTTCCGTAAAAAATGCCATTGGTAATTTGATAGGGATTGCATTGAATCTGTAGTTTGCTTTGGGTAGTATACTCATTTTCACAATGTTGATTCTTCCAATCCAAGAACATGGTATATCTCTCCATCTGTTGGTATCATCTTTAATTTCTTTCATCAGTGTCTTATAGTTTTCTGCATACAGGTCTTTTGTCTCCCTAGGTAGGTTTATTCCTAGGTATTTTATTCTTTTTGTTGCAATGGTAAATGGGAGTGTTTCCATAATTTCTCTTTCAGATTTTTCATCATTAGTGTATAGGAATGCAAGAGATTTCTGTGCATTCATTTTGTATCCTGCAACTTTACCATATTCATTAATTAGCTCTAGCAGTTTTCTGGTGGCAGTTTTAGGATTCTCTATGTATAGTATCATGTCATCCGCAAACAGTGACAGTTTTACTTCTTCTTTTCCAATTTGTATTCCTTTTATTTCTTTTTCTTCTCTGATTGCCGTGGCTAGGACTTCCAGAACTATGTTGAATAATAGTGGTGAGAGTGGACATCCTTGTCTCGTTCCTGATCTTAGAGGAAATGCTTTCAGTTTTTCACCATTGAGAATGATGTTGGCTGTGGGTTTGTCATATATGGCCTTTATTATGTTGAGGTAGGTTCCCTCTATGCCCACTTTCTGGAGAGTTTTTATCAGAAATGGGTGTTGAATTTTGTCAAAAGCTTTCTCTGCATCTGTTGAGATGATCATCTGGTTTTTATTCTTCAGTTTGTTAATATGGTGTATCACATTGATTGATTTGCGTATATTGAAGAATCCTTGCATCCCTGGGATAAATCCCAGTTGATTGTGGTGTATGATCCTTTTAATGTGTTGTTGGATTCTGTTTGCTAGTATTTTGTTGAGGATTTTTGCATCTGTATTCATCAGTGATATTGGTCTGTAATTTTCTTTTTTTGTAGTGTCTTTGTCTGGTTTTGGTATCAGGGTGATGGTGGCCTCATAGAATGAGTTTGGGAGTGTTCCTTCCTCTGCAATTTTTTGGAAGAGTTTGAGAAGGATGGGTGTTAGGTCTTCTCTAAATGTTTGATAGAATTCACCTGTGAAGCCATCCGGTCCTGGACTTTTGTTTGTTGGAAGATTTTTAATCACAGTTTCAATTTCATTACTTGTGATTGGTCTGTTCGTATTTTCTGTTTCTTCCTGGTTCAGTCTTGGAAGGTTATACCTTTCTAAGAATTTGTCCATTTTTTCCAGGTTGTCCATTTTATTGGCATAAAGTTGCTTGTAGTAGTCTCTTAGGATGCTTTGTATTTCTGCGGTGTCTGTTGTAACTTCTCCTTTTTCATTTCTGATTTTATTGATTTGAGTCCTCTCCCTCTTTTTCTTGATGAGTCTGGCTAATGGCTTATCAATTTTGTTTATCTTCTCAAAGAACCAACTTTTAGTTTTATTGATCTTTGCTATTGTTTTCTTTGTTTCTATTTCATTTATTTCTGCTCTGATCTTTATGATTTCTTTCCTTCTGCTAACTTTGGGTTTTGTTTGTTCTTCTTTCTCTAGTTTCTTTAGGTGTAAGGTTAGATTGTTTACTTGAGATTTTTCTTGTTTCTTGAGGTAGGCTTGTATAGCTATAAACTTCCCTCTTAGAACTGCTTTCGCTGCATCCCATAGGTTTTGGGTCGTCGTGTTTTCATTGGCATTTGTCTCTAGGTATTTTTTGATTTCCTCTTTGATTTCTTCACTGATCTCTTGGTTATTTAGTAACGTATCGTTTAGCCTCCATGTGTTTGTCTTTTTTACGTTTTTTTCCCTGTAATTCATTTCTAATCTCATAGCGTTGTGGTCGGAAAAGATGCTTGATATGATTTCAATTTTCTTAAATTTACTGAGGCTTGATTTGTGACCCAAGATGTGATCTATCCTGGAGAATGTTCCGTGCGCACTTGAGAAGAACGTGTAATCTGCTGTTTTTGGATGGAATGTCCTATATATATCAATTAAATCTATCTGGTCTATTGTGTCATTTAAAGCTTCTGTTTCCTTATTTATTTTCATTTTGGATGATCTGTCCATTGGTGTAAGTGAGGTGTTAAAGTCCCCCACTTTTATTGTGTTACTGTCGATTTCCTCTTTTACAGCTGTTAGCAGTTGCCTTATATATTGAGGTGCTCCTATGTTGGGTGCATATATATTTATAATTGTTATATCTTCTTCTTGGATTGATCCCTGGATCATTATGTAGTGTCCTTCCTTGTCTCTTGTAACATTCTTTATTTTAAAGTCTATTTTATCTGATATGAGTATAGCTACTCCAGCTTTCTTTTGATTTCCATTTGCATGGAATATCTTTTTCTATCCCCTCACTTTCAGTCTGTAAGTGTCCCTAGGTCTAAAGTGGGTCTCTTGTAGACAGCGTATATATGGGTCTTGTTTTTGTATCCATTCAGCCAGTCTGTGTCTTTTGGTTGGGGCATTTAATCCATTCACGTTTAAGGTAATTATCGATATGTATGTTCCTATGACCATTTTCTTAATTGTTTTGGGTTTGTTTCTGTAGGTCCTTTTCTTCTCTTGTGTTTCCCACTTAGAGAAGTTCCTTTAGCATTTGTTGTAGAGCTGGTTTGGTGGTGCTGAATTCTCGTAGCTTTTGCTTGTCTGTAAAGCTTTTGATTTCTCCATCAAATCTAAATGAGATCCTTGCCGGGTAGAGTAATCTTGGTTGTAGGTTCTTCCCTTTCATCACTTTAAGTATATCATGCCACTCCCTTCTGGCTTGCAGAGTTTCTGCTGAGAAATCAGCTGTTAACCTTATGGGAGTTCCCTTGTATGTTATTTGTCGTTTTTCCCTTGCTGCTTTCAATACTTTTTCTTTGTCTTTAATTTTTGCCACTTTGATTACTATGTGTCTCGGCGTGTCTCTCCTTGGGTTTATTCTGTATGGGACTCTCTGCGCTTCCTGGACTTGGGTGGCTATTTCCTTTCCCATGTTAGGGAAGTTTTCGACTATAATCTCTTCAAATATTTTCTCTGGTCCTTTCTCTCTCTCTTCTCCTTCTGGGACCCCTATAATGTGAATGTTGTTGCGTTTAATGTTGTCCCAGAGGTCTCTTAGGCTGTCTTCATTTCTTTTCATTCTTTTTTCTTTATTCTGTTCCGCAGCAGCGAATACCACCATTCTGTCTTCCAGGTCACTTATCCGTTCTTCTGCCTCAGTTATTCTGCTATTGATTCCTTCTAGTGTAGTTTTCATTTCAGTTACTGTATTGGTCATCTCTGTTTGTTTGTTCTTTAATTCTTCTAGGTCTTTGTTAATCATTTCTTGCATCTTCTCAATCTTTGCCTCCATTCTTATTCCGAGGTCCTGGATCATCTTCGCTATCATTATTCTGAATTCTTTTTCTGGAAGGTTGCCTATCTCCACTTCATTTAGTTGTTTTTCTGGGGTTTTTTCTTGTTCCTTCATCTGGTACATAGCCCTCTGCCTTTTCATCTTCTCTGTCTTTCTGTAACTGTGGTTTTTGGTCCACAGGCTGCAGGATTGTAGTTTTTCTTGCTTCTGCTGTCTGCCCTCTGGTGGTTGAGGCTATCTAAGAGGCTTGATGGGAGGCTCTGGTGGTGGGTAGAGCTGACTGTTGCTGTGGCGGTCCAAGCGTAGTATCCTGCTTTTCTGCCTTGCTTATGGTCAAAATAATCTTTGAAAATTCCTTATTCAAATACAGCGTTCACAGTTTTGTGCAACCAATCCTAAAGACCAGGCGGTCAGTTCCTCTTAATTCTTCTTCACTCAGCTTTCTTTCTCTATGACCTTATATTCTTTCTTCTTTTGTTCTTCTAGTGTTCTCAACCTGAGACCCCAAATTTATTTTAAAATTCATCTTTTTAAAAGTAATTTTTCAGCTTCAGTTTTTTTTGTCCTTTTGATATTTGTTATGATGTAAACAATTAGTTAAGGATGTAGCACTATTCATTCAAAAGGCTAGCCAGCAGGCTCAATACTATTTATTTAATATTTTACAATTTTACCATCCAGTTGAAATGTTGGCAGGGAGGATAGACCTGTAAGTCACAACAGTAATTGGACTGATGTTCCAAAAAAGATAATAGAGAATAAGAGGGAGAGAATCATTACATAAACAATAGAAGAAAATTTCCTGGAGCTGAAGACAGATGCACACAGTGCTGAGAAGTGTTACAAACAAACAAACAAACTGACTATGATACGTTAGGTAAACTCTAGTTCCCCAAGGATAAGGAGAACATTCTTGAAACTTCCAGAGGGAAGAATCAGACTTCCAAGAAAGAAAAGAGAATTAGATTGGTATCAGACGTCTCAGTAGCAGCACTGGTTCCTAGGGAAAGATAGAGTTCAAAATTCTGAGAGAAAATTATGTTGCAGCTAAAATTCTCCATTCAGTAAAACAACCAGTCAAGTATGGGAAAAATAAAGACATTTTCATTTATGTAAGTATTTAGAAATTTTATCATTCGGAGCCCTTCTCTGTATAACAATAAAAAACATGAAATGTGGCAAGGATAACTCAAGTATTAGTATTCAGATTAAATGTGAATGAGTTAAACTTCTCTATAAAAAGGTAGAAACTATAGCTACCATTTAGTGAGTATTAATCATGTTTTAGGCATTGTTCTAGGTACTTTAAATAGATAATTTTATTAAATGCTAATGACAGATTCTGCAAGGTGGCTTCTATTTTTACTCTCCTGTTAACAGATGAGAAAACTGAAGCCTAAGAGAGACTTTGCCATTTGCTGAAAGTGTAGAATCCAGGCTTAAACCTAAGCTCTTTGATGCTTAAGGCTGTGCTCTTATCATTCTATTAAACTGCCACTCAGCTTTGTTAAAATAACATTATTCACATGTTATTTATAAGAGATAAACCAAGGCAAAAATATATATATATATAAAATCTGAAAATAAAGGGTTGGAAAGAGTTATACTAGGCAAATAATAACAGAAATGAGAGGAGACAGGAACCATAATATTAATATGTGTCATATGATGTACATAAAGCAACTTTGAGAACAGTGCATGTGGTATAATTCTGTTTATGTTAATAAAAATTTGTGTGTGTGTGTCTATGCATGTGTATGCTGTGGAATTAGGGAATTAGTGGCGGCATGTAGGGGGTATGCACATAGATTGTTTAAGTTATTGTATAGTGCTATTTTATTTGTGTAATTAAAAATGATTTTTTTAAAAAAATAAGGAACAAACACCATTCCTGATGTTTAGGAGTTTATTGGTTTCGCTGGGGAATAGGCAGGTGCCCAACTGTCTGTAATGCAAACCAAGAGAGAAACTAGGGAGAGAGGCTACATACTATGTTGGATGAATACAAAACTAAACCTTAAAAGTGGTGATAAAATAAGGTGTCATCAAGCACTTTCTCCCATCCTGCTTTGATAATTCTCCCTTTCCATTGAGGGTTGAGGAGGGCGGAGATCAGGAGGCAATATACAAGAATGACAGTGTCAGCCACGTGTCTCCTTTTCAAAGCAATGGAATGTTTTTGATCAGAAAGAAAAATGAAAAGAAAAAACAACAAAAACAACTCAACTTTTCTTATTTCATTTGAACTTGGTTGTCCATCACTTTACAGTTGCTATGACAACAGCAGCTCTCCTCCTTCTTCTTTTGGATCTATTTCCAAACTGAGAACAATGAATGTAAAAGATCAGAAAGTGGGAAAAGCAAGTAGGCATTGAAGGCATTATAATTATTTACCCTGGAGAAGAGAATGCTAAGAGATGGCAAATATATTATTCTGGGCTATTAAAATTTACTAGACATAAGTAGTTCTCTGCTGGGGCCCAAGATAAAGTCAGATTTATTTTAACTGGAGGGAAATAGCTTCAGGGAAAAAGTCCCTGATAGAAAGTTCTGTGGGACTCCTTTTCTTCTTTCAAAGTAGATTGATGGCGAGGCACTGGAATTTTGTATCCTGCAGTGGTTGTCATCATCCCCTGAAAAATTCTTGAAACACCATACCACAATAACAACAAACAACAAACACACAGTACTTACTCTGTGAGTTTTTATATTTAAGTATAAAATACCACTAAGAGTTTTATGTTTATAAAATACCATTCAGAGTTTTATATTTATTATCTCACTTAATACCTGCAACAGTCCTATGAGGAAGAGACCATTATTATTCCCATTTTATGGACCAGAAAACTGAGGGTTGGAGAGCTTAGCAACTTGCCTGAGGTCACACAGGTGGTGAATGGCAGAGCTGGGATTTGAACTCGGGAAATCTGTATTCTTAACGAGTGATAGTTTCTTGTGGTAGATAATTTCTTATCCAACTGTGTTGGGCTCTTGGAAGGAATCCTGTATAAAGCCCTTACAGACATGAGTTCTAATCTTGTTTATCCATTCACTGAGCCATTTGTTAATAACTATTTATTGAATACATACTATGTGCAATCTCTAGCTAGGCACTGGTGATTCGGAGGAAAGCAGGATGGACCAAGGTGTCTTATGGCTTATAGTCTAGGAAAGGACCACAGACAAAACAAATAAATGAATATGGTAATTTCAGGTACTAGTAAGTGCTATGAAGGAAATAAACTGGGCAATGAGAAGGGGAATATGAGGTGGAGGGTGAAGGGTAGGCTGCTTTGGGTTGCTTTATGTTAGGGAAGACCTTTCTAAGGAGGTAATGATTTGAACTGAGACCTGGGTGATGGCAAGGAGCCATGTGCAGATCTGGGAGAAGAACCTTCTAGGCAGAGGAGCAGCAAATGTAAATTTGGTAACAAGCCTGAAAGTGGGACAGTGAGGTTAGAGCATAGTGAACCAGGGCAGGGAGCTGGCTTTAGATGAGTTTGGAGAGTTTGGATTGACAGGCAGGGTCACCATTTAGGGTTGTGGATATGCTACTGGCATCCAGTGGGTGGAGGCCATAGGTGCTGCTAAACCTCTTACAATGTGCAGGACGGCTCCCACCAAAAGAATTATCCATCCCTAAATGTCTGAAGCCCCAAGGTTGAGAAGCCCTGATCTCTGTATAAAAACCCTGATCTCTGTATACAAGGTTATAGCCTTATAGGCCAAGGAAGAGATTGGATTTCATTGTAAGTGAAGGAGAATCCATCAGAGGACTTGAAGCACTGGAATGTCTTTATGTTATTCATATTTCAGAAGATAACTATGGCTGCTGATAGAAACTACTTTGTACCAGATCAAGGGTAGAAACAGAAAGAGCAATGAGTTTTTTTTTTTAATTAATTAATTAATTAATTTTATTTTTAGCTGTGTTGGGTCTTCATTGCTGTGCGAGGGCTTTCTCTAGTTGCGGCAAGCGGGGGCCACTCTTCATCGCGGTGCGCGGGCCTCTCACTATCGCGGCCTCTCTTGTTGGGAGCACAGGCTCCAGATGTGCAGGCTCAGTAGTTGTGGCTCATGGGCCTAGTTGCTCCGCGGCATGTGGGATCTTCCCAGACCAGGGCTCGAACCCATGTCCCCTGCATTGGCAGGCAGATTCTCAACCACTGCGCCACCAGGGAAGCCCGAGCAATGAGTTTTAAAAAAATTATTTTGTAGTAGTAGCAGTAAGTATTCCAGGTGAATGGAGATGGGGGCTTGGTTTAGGGGAACAGCAGTGGAGATGGAGAGAAATGGAAGGATTTGGGAGGCAGAGGTGATCAGGTTGCTGATGGATTGGGTGTGGGGCTTCCATGAAAGAAAGGAAGTAAGGACGACCCCCAGCTTGTGGCCTGAGCAATGAGGCAGGTGGACACTGTAGCTGTATTTTGACATGGGGAGGAGGGAGTCTGGGGACAATGAGAAGAAACCAAGAGTTCTCGACATGCTAGACTTGACAAACCTATTAGCTGTACAAGGGGAGGTGTCATCTAGGCTGTTGGAAATGCAGTCACATAAAAGACTTCCCCTCACTGTGCTCCTTTAGAAAATGAGCAATGACCTTAAAATTCTTTGATCCTTGAGCAATACAGCCTGGAGATAAGGGACTAGATCTGATGGACTGCAGCCGTATCACCTAATTCTCCGTCTCACCGAATTTTCCTCTCAGAGCACCACTATGAAAACAGACAAGAGATGAGAAAATTAGTCCTATTTTGCAGAAATCGAATTATGCTGCACAAGAACTGACATTCCTAAGGGGCCAGAGTGAATCCGTTGTTGGATAATCACCTGGGAGCATCCCAAGAACTAGGTCTGGGATCTCCCCAGCAGCTGAAGGAGACTAACAGAAATAAAATCACACCATGCCATGAAAGGGGCTGTTTGAATCTCCAAGGAGAGGACCTTGGAAGATTATAACTCGTGATTCTCACCAGTTTCTTTCCCAGTGGCCCAGAGGCTCTGCTCTGTGTCTCCTCCCAAATTAAAGAATGCTGGTCTTGCATTCCTGACAAACTTGGGAAAGAGCTGAAGTAGGTAAAATACCTTATTTTAAAATTGTAGCAGTTTTCTTGGTATCTATCCACAGGCTGGGAAGGACTTATTTTTTTGAGGTTATCTGGAACCAAATGAACTGAAACATTTTTTGGGGGGGTGCGGAATGAGATGATGTGAGAGGAAAAGAAGACTGAGAGTAAAGTTCCTTTTATTTTATTTGATGGTGGAGGTGGGCAGCCTTGGTGGCAGGGCACACACCCCGTCCTCCTCTTGCGTGGGTGACTTTCCTGGCTGAGATAGGGTAACGCCCAGGGGAAATAATCTGACTCTGTTTCTGGTAATTAAATGGAGAATGTCAAGTCTCCCAGAGGACGATTTCTTATTGGGGAGGCAGCAATCTTTGTTTGCAGCTACTTACTGGTGGAAAAGTAAAATGAGCCCTGTTTTGATGAAGTGTCCTGGAACTAGTGAAACATTTCGTGAAGGGCATTGTCTCCAAGACTTGCTGAATCCATTCTATTGAACCAAAAAGGCAAGTCAAAAAAGAATCTTGGCAGTTAGTTTATAAGAGAGAGAGAATGAGAGAGAGAGAGAGAGAGAGAAAGAATGAGCGAGAGAGAGAGAGAGAGAATGAGCGAGAGAGAGAGAGACAGAATGAGAGAGAGAGACTAACATGGACAAATAATTTTTCAAAAGCTTACATGCCAAGCTTGGTGATATGGATGCAATGGTGAAACAACAGGTCTTGGGCAAGTATTTTAGATTTTTGAGCCATACAGTTTCTGTCACAAATATTAAATTCTGCCGTCGTAGTGGAGACTTAAAGAAAAACACACAACATGAGAGTTGTGAAATTAAGTTTTATTCACGGTCTTACTGAGGACTATAGCCTGGGAGACAGCTCTGAGGAACTGCTCTGAAGACGGAGAGGAGAGGCTCGTTTATACATGATTTTTTTTTTTTTTTTTTTTTTTGGCTAGGAAATACATGCAGTCAGGCATACATCTTGGTAAAAGATTAGTGCTAATCAGAAAGAACAAATATCTCAATTCGATGATTTTAGTACTTTATATGGGCAGATGCAAGAATCTGGGGGTCATTGAAATTCTTCTTGAGATACACATCTAACTATCTAAGGGCCTGTTTATCCAAAGCACAGAGTACCTCATCCTGAATTCCCCTCAGGGTGCACTGTTGGTGGGTGACTGCAGTGGGTTGTGACTTAATCCTTGTAGAACTGGGTGGTGAGCAATGCTCTTTTGTTCTTTTTTTTTTTTTTAACATCTTTATTGGAGTATAATTGCTTTACAGTGGTGTGTTAGTTTCTGCTTTATAACAAAGTGAATCAGTTATACATATACATATGTTCCCATATCTCGTCCCTCTTGCATCTCCCTCCCTCCCACCCTCCCTATCCCACCCCTCTAGGTGGTCACAAAGCACCGAGCTGACCTCCCTGTGCTATGCGGCTGCTTCCCATTAGCTGTCTATTTTACGTTTGGTAGTGTATATATGTCCATGCCACTCTCTCACTTTGTCCCAGCTTACCCTTCCCCCTCCCCATATCCTCAAGTCCATTCTCTAGTAGGTCTGTGTCTTTATTCCCGTCTTGCCCCTAGGTTCTTCATGACCATTTTTTTTAGATTCCATATATATGTGTTAGCATATGGTATTTGTTTTTCTCTTTCTGACTTACTTCACTCTGTATGACAGACTCTAGGTCCATCCACCTCACTACAAATAACTCAATTTCATTTCTTTTTATGGCTGAGTAATATTCCATTGTATACAGCCACATCTTCTTTATCCATTCATCTGTTGATGGACACTTAGGTTGCTTCCATGTCCTGGCTATTGTAAATAGAGCTGCCATGAACATTTTGGTACATGACTCTTTTTGAATTATGGTTTTCTCAGGGTATATGCCCAGTAGTGGGATTGCTGGGTCTTATGGTAGTTCTATTTTTAGTTTTTTAAGGAACTTCCATACTGTTCTCCATAGTGGCTGTATCAATTTACATTCCCACCAACAGGGCAAGAGGGTTCCCTTTTCACCACACCCTCTCCAGCATTTATTGTTTGTAGATTTTTTGATGATGGCCATTCTAACAGGAGTGAGGTGATACCTCATTGTAGTTTCGATTTGCATTTCTCTAATGATTAATGATGTTGAGCATTCTTTCATGTGTTTGTTGGCAATCTGTATATCTTCTTTGGAGAAATGTCTATTTAGGTCTTCTGCCCATTTTTGGATTGGGTTGTTGGTTTTTTTGTTATTGAGCTGCATGAGCAGCTTGTAAATTTTGGAGATTAATCCTCGGTCAGTTGCTTCATTTGCAAATATCTTCTCCCATTCTGAGGGTTGTCTTTTCATCTTGTTTATGGTTTCCTTTGCTGTGCAAAAGCTTTTAAGTTTCATTAGGCCCCATTTGTTTATTTTTGTTTTTATTTCCATTTCTCTAGGAGGTGGGTCAAAAAGGATCTTGCTGTGACTTATGTCATAGAGTGTTCTGCCTATGTTTTCCTCTAAGAGTTTGGTAGTGTCTGACCTTACATTTAGGTCTTTAATCCCTTTTGAGTTTATTTTTCTGTATGGTGTTAGGGAGTGTTCTATTTCATTCTTTTACATGTAGCTGTCCAGTTTTCTCAGCACCACTTATTGAAGAGGCTGTCTTTTCTCCACTGTATATTCTTGCCTCCTTTATCAAAGATAAGGTGACCATATGTGCATGGGTTTATCTCTGGGCTTTCTATCCTGTTCCATTGATCCATATTTCTGTTTTTGTGCCAGTACCATATTGTCTTGATGACTGTAGCTTTGTAGTATAGTCCAAAGTCAGGTATCCTGATTCCTCCAGCTCCGTTTTTCTTTCTCAAGATTGCTTTGGCTATTCGGGGTCCTTTGTGTTTCCATACAAATTGTGAAATTTTTTGTTCTAGTTCTCTGAAAAATGCCAGTAGTAGTTTGATAGGGATTGCATTGAATCTGTAGATTGCTTTGGGTAGTAGAGTCATTTTCACAATGTTGATTCTTCCAATCCAAGAACATGGTATATCTCTCCATCTATTTGTATCATCTTTAATTTCTTTCATCAGTGTCTTATAATTTTCTGCATACAGGTCTTTTGTCTCCTTAGGTAGGTTTATTCCTAGATATTTTATTCTTTTTGTTGCAATGGTAGATGGGAGTGTTTTCTTAATTTCACTTTCAGATTTTTCATCATTAGTATATAGGAATGCAAGGGATTTCTCTGCATTAACTTTGTATCCTGCTGCTTTACCAAATTCATTGATTAGCTCTAGTAGTTTTCTGGTAGCATCTTTAAGATTCTCTATGTACAGTATCATGTCATCTGCAAACAGTGACAGCTTTACTTCTTCTTTCCTGATTTGGATTCCTTTTATTTCTTTTTCTTCTCTGATTGCTGTGGCTAAAACTTCCAAAACTATGTTGAATAAGAGTGGTGAGAGTGGGCAACCTTGTCTTGTTCCTGACCTTAGTGGAAATGGTTTCAGTTTTTCACCGTTGAGGACGATGTTGGCTGTGGGTTTGTCATATATGGCCTTTATTATGTTGAGGAAAGTTCCCTCTATGCCTACTTTCTGGAGTGTTTTTATCATAAATGGGTGTTGAATTTTGTCAAAAGCTTTCTCTGCATCTATTGAGATAATCATATGGGTTTTCTCCTTCAATTTGTTAATATGGTATATCACATTGATTGATTTGCATGTATTGAAGAATCCTTGCATTCCTGGGATAAACCCCACTTGATCATGGTGTATGATCCTTTTAATGTGCTGTTGGATTCTGTTTGCTAGTATTTTGTTGAGGATTTTTGCATCTATGTTCATCAGTGATATTGGCCTGTAGTTTTCTTTCTTTGTGACATCTTTGTCTGGTTTTGGTATCAGGGTGATGGTGGCCTCGTAGAATGAGTTTGGGAGTGTTCCTCCCTCTGCTATATTTTGGAAGAGTTTGAGAAGGATGGGTGTTAGCTCTTCTCTAAGTGTTTGATAGATTTCGCCTGTGAAGCCATCTGGTCCTGGGCTTTTGTTTGTTAGAAGATTTTAAATCACAGTTTCAAATTCAGTGCTTGTGATTGGTCTGTTCATATTTTCTATTTCTTGCTGGTTCAGTCTCGGAAGGTTGTGCATTTCTAAGAATTTGTCCATTTCTTCCAGGTTGTCCATTTTATTGGCTTATAGTTGCTTGTAGTAATCTCTCATGATCCTTTGTATTTCGTCAGTGTCAGTTGTTACTTCTCCTTTTTCATTTCTAATTCTGTTGATTTGGGTCTTTTCCCTCTTTTTCTTGATGAGTCTGGCTAATGGTTTATCAATTTTATTTATCTTCTCAAAGAACAAGCTTTTAGTTTTATTGATCTTTGCAGTTGTTTCTTTCATTTATTTTTCATTTATTTCCAATCTGATCTTTATGATTTCTTTCCTTCTGCTAACTTTGGGGTTTGTTTTTTGTTCTTCTTTCTCTATTTGCTTTAGGTGTAAGGTTATGTTGTTTATTTGAGATGTTTCTTGTTTCTTAAGGTAGGATTGTATTGCTATAAACTTCCCTCTTAGAACTGCTTTTGCTGCATCCCATAGGTTTTGGGTCTTCGTGTTTTCACTGTGACTTGTTTCTAGGTATTTTTTGATTTCCACTTTGATTTCTTCAGTGACCTCTTGGTTATTAAGTAGTGTATTGTTTAGCCTCCATGTGTTTGTATTTTTTACAGATTTTTTCCTGTAATTGATATCTAGTCTCATAGCGTTGTGGTCGGAAAAGATACTTGATATGATTTCAATTTTCTTAAATTTACCAAGGCTTGATTTGTGACCCAAGATATTATCTATCCTGGAGAATGTTCCATGAGCACTTGAGAAGAATGTGTATTCTGTTGTTTTTAGATGGAATGTCCTATAAATATCAATTAAGTCCATTTTGTTTAATGTATCATTTAAAGCTTGTGTTTCCTTATTTATTTTCATTTTGGATGATCTGTCCATTGGTGAAAGTGGGGTGTTAAAGTCCCCTACTATTATTGTGTTACTGTCGATTTCCCCTTTTATGGCTGTTAGTATTTGCCTTATGTATTGAGGTGCTCCTATGTTGGGTGCATAAATATTTACAATCGTTATATCTTCTTCTTGGATTGATCCCTTGATCATTATGTAGTGTCCTTCTTTATCTCTTGTAATAGTCTTTGTTTTAAAGTCTGTTTTGTCTGATATGAGAATTGCTACTCCAGCTTTCTTTTGATTTCCATTTGCATGGAATATCTTTTCCATCCCCTCACTTTCAGTCTGTATGTGTCCCTAGGTCTGAAGTGGGTTTCTTGTAGGCAGCATATATACGGGTCTTGTTTTTGTATCCATTCAGCCAGTCTATGTCTTTTGATTGGAGCATTTAATCCATTTACATTTAAGGTAATTATCGATATGTATGTTCCTATTACCATTTTCTTAATTGTTTTGGGTTTGTTATTGTAGGTCTTTTCCTTCTCTTGTGTTTCCTGCCTAGAGAAGTTCCTTTAGCATTTGTTGTAAAGCTGGTTTGGTGGTGCTGAATTCTCTTAGCTTTTGCTTCTCTGTAAAGGTTTTAATTTCTCCGTCAAATCTGAATGAGATCCTTGCTGAGTAGAGTAATCTTGGTTGTAGGTTTTTCTCCTTCATCACTTTAAATATGTCCTGCCACTCCCTTCTGGCTTACAGAGTTTCTGCTGAACGATCAGCTGTTAACCTTATGGGGATTCCCTTGTGTGTTATTTGTTGTTTTTCCCTTGCTGCTTTTAATATTTTTTCTTTGTATTTAATTTTTGATAGTTTGATTAATATGTGTCTGGGCGTGTTTCTCCTTGGATTTATCCTGTATGGGACTCTCTGTGCTTTCTGGACTTGATTAACTATTTCCTTTCCCATATTAGGGAAGTTTTCAACTATAATCTCTTCAAATATTTTCTCAGTCCCTTTCTTTTTCTCTTCTTCTTCTGGGACCCCTATAATTTGAATGTTGGTGCGTTTAATGTTGTCCCAGAAGTCTCTGATACTGTCCTCAATTCTTTTCATTCTTTTTTCTGTATTCTGCTCTGCCGTAGTTATTTCCACTATTTTATCTTCCAGGTCACTTATCCGTTCTTCTGCCTCAGTTATTCTGCTATTGATCCCTTCTAGAGAATTTTAAATTTCATTTATTGTGTTGTTCATCACTGTTTGTTTGCTCTTTAGTTCTTCTAGGTCCTCGTTAAATGTTTCTTGTATTTTCTCCATTCTATTTCCAAGATTTTGGATCATATTTACTATCATAATTCTGAATTGTTTTTCAGGTAGACTGCCTATTTCCTCTTCATTTGTTAGGTCTGGTGGGTTTTTGCCTTGCTCCTTCATCTGCTGTGTGTTTTTCTGTCTTCTCATTTTGCTTATCTTACTGTGTTTGGGGGTCTCCTTTCGCAGGCTGCATGTTCGTAGTTCCTGTTGTTTTTGGTGTCTGTCCCCAGTGGCTAAGGTTGGTTCAGTGGGTTGTGTAGGCTTCCTGGTGGAGGGGACTAGTGCCTGTGTTCTGGTGGATGAGGCTGGATCTTGTCTTTCTGGTGGGCAGGTCCACGTCTGGTGGTGTGTTTTGGGGTGTCTGTGGCCTTATTATGATTTTAGGCAGCCTCTCTGCTAATGGGTGTGGTTGTGTTCCTGTCTTGCTAGTTGTTTGGCATAGGGTGTCCAGCACCCTATGCTGGTCGTTGAGTGGAGCTGGGTCTTGGCATTGAGATGAAGATCTCTGGGAGATTTTTGCCGTTTGATATTACGTGGAGCTGGGAAGTCTCTTGTGGCCCAGTGTCCTGAACTTGGCTCTCCCACCTCAGAGGCACAGCCCTGACGCCTGGCTGGAGCACCAAGAGCCTGTCATCCACACGGCTCAGAATAAAAGGGAGAAAAAAAGAAAGAAAGAAAGAAAAAAAGAAGAAAATAAAATAAAATAAAGGATTAAAATAAAAAATAAAAAATAAAAAATAATTTTTTAAAAAAATTTTTAAGCAATAAAAAACAAAGGAAGAAGGAAAGAAAGAAAGAAGAGAGCGACCAAACCAAAAAACAAATCCACCAATGATAACAAGTGCTATAAACTATACTAAAAAAAAAATAAAAAACAAAAAAATAACAGACAGAACCCTAGGACAAATGGTAAAAGCAAAGCTATACAGACAAAATCACACACAGAAGCATACACATACACACTCACAAAAAGAGAAAAAGGAGAAAAAATATATATATCGTTGCTCCCAAAGTCCACCTCCTTGATTTGGGATGATTCCTTGTCTATTCAGGTATTCTACAGATGCAGGGTACATCAAGTTGATTGTGGAGATTTAATCCACTGCTCCTGAGGCTGCTGGGAGAAATTTCCGTTTCTCTTCTTTGTTCGCACAGCTGCTGGGGTTCAGCTTTGGATTTGGACCCGCCTCTGCGTGTAGGTCGCCTGAGGGCATCTGTTCTTCGCTCAGACAGGACAGGGTTAAAGGAGCAGCTGCTTCAGGGGATCTGGCTCACTCAGGCCGGGGGGAGGGAGGGGTACGGATGCGGGGCGAGCCTGTGGCGGCAGAGGCCAGCGTGACGTTGCACCAGCCTGAGGCGTGCCGTGCGTTCTCCCGGGGAAGTTGCCCCTGGATCATGGGACCCTGGCAGTGGCGGGCTGCACAGGCTCCCGGGAGGGGGAGGTGTGGATAGTGACCTGTGCTCGCACCCAGGCTTCTTGGTGGTGGCAGCAGCAGCCTTAGCATCTCATGCCCGTCTCTGGGGTCCACGCTGGTAGCCGCGGCTCGCGCCCGTCTCTGGAGCTCCTTTAAGCGGCGCTCTGAATCCCCTCTCCTTGCGCACCAGGCAACAAAGAGGCAAGAAAACGTCTCTTGTCTCTTCGGCAGCTCCAGACTTTTTCCCGGACTCCCTCCCGGCTAGCTGCGGCGCACTAGCCCCTTCAGGCTGTGTTCACGCCGCCAACCCCAGTCCTCTCCCTGCGATCCGACCAAAGCCCGAGCCTCAGCTCCCAGCCCCCGCCCACCCCGGCGGGTGAGCAGACAAGCCTCTCAGGCTGGTGAGTGCTGGTCGGCACCGATCCTCTGTGTGGGAATCTCTCCGCTTTGCCCTCCGCACCCCTGTGGCTGCGCTGTCCTCCGTGGCTCCGAAGCTTCCCCCCTCCGCCACCTGCAGTCTCTGCCCACGAAGGGGCTTCCTAGTGTGTGGAGACCTTTCCTCCTCCACAGCTCCTTCCCACTGGTGCAGGTCCCGTCCCTATTCTTTTGTCTCTGTTTTTTCTTTTTTCTTTTGTCTCTGTTTTTTCTTTTTTCTTTTGCCCTACCCAGGTACGTGGGGAGTCTCTTGCCTTTTGGGAGGTCTGAGGTCTTCTGCCAGCATTCAGTAGGTGTTCTGTAGGAGTTGTTCCACATGTAGATGTATTTCTGTTGTATTTGTGGGGAGGAAGGTGATCTCCACGTCTTACTCTTCCGGCATCTTGAAGCTCCTCCATTTCTTGTTTTTTTGCTCTTTCGTTCCTATTTGTTCACAATAGTATGGAAGCAGCCACAGACATATGGAGTGGAAGGAGTGTGGCTGTATCCCTATAAAACTTTATTTTTTAAAATTAATTTTTATTGGACTATAGTTGATTTACAATGTTGTGTTAGTTTCTGCTGTACAGCAAATTGAATCAGTTATACATATACATATATCCACTCTTTAAAATTCTTTTTCCATATAGGTCATTGCAAAGTATTGAGAAGAGTTAGTTCCCTGTGCTATACAGTAGGTCCTTATTAGTTATCTATTTTATATATAGTAGTGTGTATATGTCAGTCCCAATCTGCCAATTTATCCCTTCCCCCCACCCATAAAACTTTCTTTACATAAATAGATGGCAGACTGGATTTGGCCCATGAGCCATAATTTGCCAACCCGTGGTTTAGAGCATGATTCTTATATCTCACTGTGTACAAGGGTCATGTGGGAGCTTTGCAATAATGCTGATGGACCCATCTCCAGAAATCCTGAGTGTGGTCTGGGGTGGGGCTCGGGCATCACTACTTTTTAAAAACTCTTCAGATAATATACTCTACAGCTAGGGATTAGACTCTGTGGGTTTAGAGTTGTGCTTTTCACTTGGTTATACAATCGAATCCCCTGTGTGTATTAAGAGTACTTATTTCTGGCACCATTCTTGGAGGTACTGACTTGATTGGTCTGGATATGGTTTAAGGATCAGAACGTTTTTAAGCTTCCCAAGTGATTCTATTGTCAAGCCAGAGTTGAGAGCCACTAGTCCAGAGGGTAGGACAAACAGGCAATTTCAATACAGTGTAATAATTGTCTGACAGGAGTGATTTCAACAAGTGAGTATTCACTCTTTGAATAAACACTTATATAGTGCTTGCTGTGTGCTAGCTAGGTTTCTAAGTGTTTATAGATATTAACTCATTTAATTTTCATGACATTTTCTAAGGTAAGTACTACTAATAGTACTACTAATAGCTCTCATTCTATAGTTGAGAAAACTGAGGCACAGAGAACTTAATTGGGAACAAAGGGGGTGAAAGTTTTTGAGGAAAAACTTCTAGGAAAAGGTGATGTCTGACGTGAGACCTGAAGGATAGGTGTAAGATAGCCAGGTAAGTGCGGGGTAGAGGTGGGGAGCAGAGTGAGGAATGCATCCCAGCTATAGCCTGGGCCGTGGCCTGAAGATGAGAACAGCATGGCTGTAACAGCAAGTAAGTTAGGTGACTGGCAGGAAAAGTGTGTTCTGTTTTTGGAGTCCTCAACAAGAGTTGTTTTTTTTTTTAAATGCAAGATGTATTAATTCTAGAGATCTGCTGTACAAATAGTGCCTATAGTCAGCAATACTGTATTGTGCACTTAAAACTCTAAGACGGAAATCTTACGTTCAGCGTTCTTAACACACACACACACACCCCCAAAGCAAAACAAAGAAACAAAAGGACACAAGGAAAACTTGGAAGGGATCAATATGTCTGTTACCTTGATTGTGGTGATGGTCTCACAGGTATGTATGCATATGTCTCAAACCATCAAGTTGTATATATTCAATATGTGCAGTTTTTTGTATACCAATTGTACTTCAATAAAGCCGTTTTTTAAAAAAGTTTTTTTTTTTCATTGAAGTGTTGGGGATGAAATTGTCTTTAATGTGTGAATGCAAGGGGTTGAAATGGGAGTTGAGAGTGAAGATAATTCCTGATAGAACCTTGACGAAAACAGGAAATTCATGGTGGTAACAAGAAGAAGAGATGGGATTAAAGGCAGAGTTTATTTTATGTTTTTATTATTAAACTATGTAGTTTGTTTATTTAAACTGAAGTATAGTTGATTTACAATGTTGTGTTAGTTTCAGGTCTACAGCAAAGTGATTCAGATAGATATAGAGATATATATATCTATAAACAAAATATATATTCTTTTCAGATTCTTTTCCATTATAGGTTATTAGAAGATATTGAATATAGTTCCCTGTGCTATACAGTAGGTACTTGTTTTTTTTTATTTTATATATAGTAGTGTATATCTGTTAATCCCAAATTCCTAATTTATCCCTCCCCGCCTTTCCCCTTTGGTAACCATAAGTCTGTTTTCTATGTCTGAGAGTCTGTTTCTCTTTTGTAAATAAGTTCATTTGTGTTATATTTTAGATTCCACATATAAGTGATATCGTACTATATTTGTCTGTCTCTGTTTGACTTACTTCACTTAGTATAGTAATCTCTAGGTCCACCCATTTTGCTACAAATGGCATGATTTCATTTTTTGCTGTTGTGACTTTTGTGGTTGTAAGGAACAGAGCTTGCTCAGGAGGGTTTATCAGTTAGCACTGCATGCAAAAATCCAAGAATATGTGCTTAGTCTAACACGGATCTTATATTTCTGAAGTATGGAGAATCTAGAGGTAGGCAGTTCAGGGATGATATAGGTACTTTATGAAATGATGAAGAATATAAGCTCTTTCTAGGGATCTGATTCACCACACTCCGTGTGTAGCTTTTGCCCTCAGGGCCATGTGATGTTTACTCAAGCATCATGTCTGATCTCCAGGCAGGAAAAAAGGGCAAAAGATACATGTCAGTTAGGCTTTCCCGTTTTTTTGTTTTTTGTTTTTTTTTAAATAAAATCTTTTTTCCCTGAGGCCCCAGCAGTCATCTACCACTTACATCTCATTCACCAGACCAGGACACATGACCATTCTATCTGCAAGAGGGTTTGGGGAGAGGAGTATATTCATTTGGGCATATCGTCCCCCAAACAAAATCAGGGTTGTGTTATTTAGGGCAAAATGAAGGACATGTGGACAGGCAAATAACAATGTCACCACGGAAGAATACACGAAAAATCTCGGGTATCTCAGGTATCCGAGGAACCAAAGGAGAGCCAGGTCTTAACAGAATTTGGAACTGAGGATCAGGGTTCTCCCTTTCTAATGGATGGCAGGGGCTTGCCATCTTCTCCCTGTACTTCCAACCTGTTTTCCTTTCTCTGCTGACCAGCTTCTTCTGTTTATATTTTGTTTTTAGTTGATAATAACTTTTGCTTACCCATGGATCATCATACCAGTTGCCCAACTTATGAATGTTCAGCTGCTTCAGTTTCTCAGTTCCAAATTCAGGAAAATATCGGATTGGATACTCTTTTGAGTCAGGCTTACAAACTGTTGGTTATTGGCTAGCCAATGGATGAGCCATCCTGGCTGGACAGTGGATGGACTCACGTGATTTGCTTCTTGGCCATACCCTGACAGCAGGAACTGAGGAGTAGTTTCCCTTTGAGGGGGCTCTGGGAAGAGAGATGGTGTAGAATTTCTACTTTCTCTGGGAAGTAGAAGGTGAGGTCTCAACCCAAGGGTATGCAGAGTAGAGGTGGGTAGGAAAGTTTAGGAGACTATCTGAAACAACTACAGAAAAAGGAAACTTAGAAGATATTCAGAGCAGCATTAAGGGTCCAGTTGAGTGTTCAGATCAACATTTTGCAAAGATTCCATTCCTTGTGGTTCTGTGATTTCTTCCAGCGAAGTTCACAGCCTAGTGAAGATGCATGGGAGGCAAATGTTGGATTGATCCAGGGTTAGAATTTTCCCAGGTAGGTGAAAAAATCAGGCATTGATACAGAGGATTAAAAGAAAGAAAGAGAGAGAAAGAGAGAGAAAGGTAGGGGGAGAAAGAAAGAAAGAGAGAGAAAGGTGGGGGGAGAAAGAAAGAAAGAAAGGGAGAAAGAAAGACAGGAAGGAAAAAAGAAAGGAGAGCTGAGATGATTATCAGGTGTAACCAAAGAGAAATCTTAGAATTTAGTATTTCGGAAGCATGGCATTTCTTGTTGGATGGCTACATGGTCTAGGGTGTGGTCATGGCAGAGGATGGACAAAGAGAAGTAGAGGAGAAGGCCATGGATCTGAGAAAGTAAAGGGTTTGAAAGGCAGAGGTAGTGGATGTGTTGCTCAAGTGGATACTGAAGTCACTTGGGATAGTGACAGGATTTGGAATGGAGAGGAAAATGGTACACCAGGATATGGAGTATTTAGTGAGAGAAGAGGGTGGCTAGGAATGAGTGGGTAACTATGATGTGAAAGCAGGGACAGTCAAATCTGGGCATCATTTTTGATTCGTCTCTCTTCTTCACTATCCAACTCAACAAATTACCAGGCCTTGTAAATTCCATTTCATAAAAATTTAATCTAATTCATATCTACTTTGTATTTACACTGCCTTCACCCTAGTCCAAGCCACCATTTTCTCCCACCTTTACCACTAAAATAACCAACCAGCATCCACTTTTGACCCTCTTCAAGTCATTCTTTGCACTGTAGCTGAGTGATTTTTTAAAACAATTATGAGTCTTAATCGCAGCTAAAGACCTTTCAATGGCTTTCCATTGCTCTTGGGATAAAATCTATGTAGGAAATTGTATTTGTGTTCAAAATAGTTGATGTCCCTCCCTAGCAAAGGATTCTACTTCCCTGCCTCTCTGATGTTAGGCTTGGTCATGTGACTTGAAGGGACTCCTCACCCCCAACCCATGCAAGAGAATTATATAATCCCACCTTACTGAACACAAAAGTAGCCATGTGACTTGCTTTGCTAATGGAATGGTGGTCACTGTGATGTGTGTTACTTCTAAGCTGAAGGTTTAAGAGCTATATATATTGCTCTCTCTTCCCTTTTTTATAAGGCTGGCATTGGCCCAGATAAAGGCTGATCCATCAGGCATGAAGACAACATGAAGACAAGACCCACAATGGACATATAACATGAGTTGGAAATAGATTGCTGTTATAAGCCATTGATATTTATTACTACAGCAAAACTTAATATAGTCTGTAAGGCTCTGAATGATTTAATGATTTGGTTCTCCAGCCTATCTCTCAAACATTTCCCTCTTTACCTGACTAACTGCTAGTTTTCTTCCAGATCCCAGCTTAAATGTCTCTTCCCCCAGAAAAGTCTTTTATAACTCCCCATTTGTGCCATCCCCCCCAACAAAGGACTAATTTAGATCTCCTGTTCTTCTACCTCATAACATCTTGTCTGTTTCCTTCATATCACTCAAACGCAGTCTGTAATATTTTTTAAGCATGATTATCTGCTTACCACAGGAGAATGTAAGTTCAGAGAGGACAGAAATTATGTCCTTGTGCCTGGTATACAATAAGAACTCAATATTATTTGATCAGATGGGCAAATCTGAGTCCAGATCACAGGTGAGCACAGAAGCCAGAGACAGTCTGAGGTATCAAATGTGAAGAGATGGGTGGAAATAAAGAAAAGTATCCAGTGCAAACAGGAACAGATTGTGGGGAGAGAAGGATGGTGCATGGAGAAACGACCAAAGGCAGAAGGTCACAGGGGAGGGTGTAACTGAGCAGGACCCTAGGAGGCCTTCCCAGAATAGACCCCCACCCATGTCCCCCACCTGTCTTTTGTCTGTAGAAAAACTTTAGTCAAAGAATAAATTTAATCAGAGAAGTGAGAAAATACAGAAAGAAAAAAAAAAGAGTCAAACAAGACAAATTAAGAATACTTTAGCCATAAACAAAGTCAAGGACTTTTAGTTCCTCCTCAAGGACTATAGACAATATTCAGAGCCATGTCCTTGGAGCTGTTTTGCAGATACTGAAACCCCAAACCAGGTGGAAGAAGTTAATTGTACGCTGCCCACACCAGTTGGTGTGGACCCCAGACCAGTTGGAGCCAGAAGGTTGATAATGCTGACTTCCGATTACCTCACCACCAACCAATCAGAAAAATGTCCATGAGCTGACCACGCCCTGCTCCTTGAGCACTATAAGACTCCTCACTACCCCCTCCAGGGCGGGACACACAGTTTTGAGGGCACTAGCCTGCTCTGGCCCCCTTTGCCTGGCAAAGCAATGAAGCTATTCTTTTCTACTTCACCCAAAACTCTGTCTCCATGCTTCTATTCAGCACCAGTAAACAGAGGTCGCGTTTCGGCAACAAGGGGGCCTCTTATAAGATGCCAGTTGCCATTTCTACAGGAAGGGAGGTAGCTATTTAGGGCAAAGGATAGGCTTGTGCACTAAGCTACTATCCTGTTTCTCCTCTTCCCTCTCTCATTTTGTGATTTCTTATTTCATCAACTTGTTGAACATCTTATAGATGTTGGGTATTACTAGGGATACAGTTACTAAATAAATTAATTTTTAGTTTCACGGGCTTACCCAACTGAAGAAGATAGACATGAACCCAATAATTTTAAGGGTGATAGATGAATCCTTCAAAAGAAATTCAGAGGCCATGGGAAATTCCATAGAGGAACAAAGCTGCGTTTACCTTTCCTGTCTCTGCTTCTTCTACTCTTTTCTGTTTGCAGTGCTCTTTGCTTGCCCAAATTTTACCCATTCTTTAAGGCCTCAACCCAGGAGGTACTTTATTTAAAAGGACCATAATCCTGTGGTCAGGGAATTTCTCTACTAACCTACCAATGGTCATGAGATGCTGTGGTCCAGGGTCACTCAAGATAATGGTATTTCTGTCTAGATACTCTTCACCCTTATGTGAAGAATTACAGATGTTTTCACTGGGATGCTGTCAGTGCACACTGGGGTGGAGAGAGTTAAGAGGGTATGGGTGGGGTGCTAACAGCACCGGCTACACTTCCATATTGCCTCGTATTAAATCCCATAACCAGCCCTTTCCTCTCTCCTCCCTACCCGCCACTGTGTTGTGATGGAACTATATGCCTTTAGTATATTCTACCTTAGCTTGTGTGTTCATGTTTTTCTTTTACTTTCCTGTAAGCTCCTGGAGGCAGGAACCATGTCTGATTCATCTTTTTATCCTCCCCATGGCTTAACAGAAGTCCTGTCACCGAGAATCTATTTACTCAATAAATGTTTACAGAATTGAAATTGTGAGGGATACCAATGCTCCCCAGGCACTAAATCAGGGCCATTCTTTTTTAACACCATCAAAAGATACTGTCCTAACATTGTCATTGATTCAGAGAATCCACATCCAGAATTTTATCTATTAAATTTTTTTAAAACTTAATCAAAGGAATAGACATACATGGTAATGAGTCATATAATACAGAAGCACTTACTGATAAAAAGAAAAAGTTTCACCCCACCTGCAGTCTTCTCTGCAGCGGCAACTTCTTTCTGACTGTTTCTGTTTGTTGCCACCAGAACTCTAAATAATACATTTACATCTCTATTTTTTGGTTTATCTACTGCAGGCAGTTTTTATTTCTTCTTTTCTATGAAAGATGAGGATTTAGTTCAGGTCACATACACTCTCCCTTCTGTCTTTCTCTTCCCAATAGTTGGTCCATTTGTTTTTAGTTCCTTAAAAATTACCTTTGTAACTTTCTATAATATAGTTTAAATGCTATTCTCTATCCTCCCATTTCTTATTTCATCAGTGTTATTTTCCTTCATTCTTTGTAAGATGAGGACATTAGTGTCTCCTTTCCTTTTTCCTTCTGGCTCAACTTACCCTTCTATCTCCCCTCCCCTGACTGCTACCCTGTTATTTTCATATTACCAAGATGGTTAACAGCTACATTCTGTCCTTCACAGTCAAGTTCTTTGCCAGTAGGTTGACCCTAAAAGCTAAACACAAACCAGCATTCTCATTATCACAATGATGTAATTATCATTCATGCCTGGACCAAGGATTGAGCTAGGACTACATTTTCCCTGCCAGTCTAAAGTCACAGCCCTTGGGTCATTCAAATAAGAATGACAAAAGCATCAGGGTTAAAAAGGTTTTATATTGTTACATCAGTTGTTTAAAATCATGCCACATTTAATTACCTTGATATTTATACCATGACTTTCTTATAATTTTTAAAGCCTGGAGTTTCTAATTGTCCCTTTACTTGTTGCCAAAAACATGATGTTCCTTTATCGAGTCTTCAACTTTTCCATTCTTTCAATTAAATCAATTAAATCAGTGTATTTCTTTGGTACACCCCTTCTTCCAACACCTCTTGGAAGGAATGGGATGTAGGAGGACTGGGGATACTCTGCCTGCCATGTTGAGCCATAAGCTCCTCTACATTTTTGAAGTTTATTTTAAAAATATAATATTATTAAGTGTGATTGTGACCAAGAATGATTCCAGGTTCTGAATGATTCCCATGTCAGGCCAGGTAACCATTCTCTCATGTTGGACTTTCTCATATTTTCAATTTTGGTATTCTTTGCACCTTCATTTTCTTATCACTAAAACAGGGATAAGAAATTTAAATGAGGTCACTGGAAAAATGACTAGAAAGTATAATTCTTCACTTTTTTTGGGGGAAAAATCTATATACAAAAGCTATATACAAATTATATACAAGAGCTATATATAAGGTTATTAAGCTTATAGGAAAATAAAAATAAATTGGTAGAACACTCCCTGGGAATAGCATAGGAACATTGTAAAGTACACATCATTTTTATTATTTCCGCTATTGTGGTAGTGGCCATTAATTCATGGTCCTCTGTGATGTTCCTTGAATTGGTCTTTTTTTTTCTAACTATTTAAAACAATTTTTTATTGGAATATAGTTGATTTATAATGTTGTGTTTGTTTCAGGTGTACAGCAACATGAGTCAGTTATACATATACATATATCCACTCTCTTTTTTATTTTAAGATTCTTTTCCCATATAAGCCATTACAGAGTATTGGGTAGAGTTCCCTGTGCTCTGCAGCAGGTTCTTACTAGTTATCTATTTTATATATAGTAGTGTGTATATGTCAATCCCAATCTCCCAATTTATCCCCCCCTCCCCTTATCCCTGGTATTGGTCCTTGATATCAGCTTCAGGACCAAGACTTCTGGTGACTGAGGATGGAGGCTGGAACCTCAGGTAAGCTTAGAAGCCATGCTGAACCATACACCTGACCTTTGGCGGGTACGGATATTCTCTCCTACTTCTCAGGTCTAGTGAAACGTCCCTGTGCAAAGCTTCACGTATGGAGGAGAAGAGGTCCTGGACTGTTACAGGCTTTTTTCATCTCAAAGGGAGCAGAGATCTCATTAAATCTATAGGATCTTGTCCCCTCCTTTGAAGCCAAGCAGGCTGCTTTGGGTTACTCAAAAATTAAAATGATTTGGAGGTTACTGCCCACTATCCCTTCCAGTTTCAGCTTAAAGGTCACTTTCTTAGGGAGCGCCCTCCTCACTCCATGCACTAGGTTAACTCCCCCTGCCACACACTCTCTGAGCTGGTCAGGACCTTTTCCCTTGCGAGGAGCAGGTACTCAAATCAAACTTGTTTAAGCAGAAAGAGAATTTCTTGAGTCATGTAATTAAGAAGACCATGTAGTACTCATGGATAGAACCATGGTGGATACAGGAGCTGAAGATCTGTCATGCAGTTTGTCTGCCTTTCATCTCTCCTTAACACTGCTGCTACTGCTGCCTCTGTCCCCTCCTCCTCCTCCTTCCCCCTCCTCCTCTTTTTCTTTTTCTTTCCTTCCTTCCTCCCTCTTTCCCTCCTTTCTCCCTTTCTTCCTTTTTTAAAAAACATGTTTTTAGCACTTTGTACCGCTGAAGTTCTAGTTCTAGTTTACAGTAACCTTACAGCCCACAGGCATGGAGGCAGCAAGTACATCTTTCTCCCAGATCCATGTGTCAAACTTCAGAGAAAATGCAAATTGATCTTTCTCATATCAAGTGCCCATCCCTGTACCAATCTTTGTAGCCAGGGGAATGGGGTACTGAATCCATACTTGGATAGCCTGTCTAGCTCATATGTTCACTCCAAATCACACAGAAGAATGTTTTGTTGTCTGGAAAGAGGGGTTCTCTTGTCCAGAGAGGGAAGTAAGGGTGCTGAACATACAAAACAACAGTAACCATTTTCATCAGACCCAGTACTTGCTAGCTTCAGGCCCCCTTACTTGCATGGGCATTTTTTAAATTTGCAAAAGTAAACTACTGTAAGTGCAATCCATTAAGACTCATGTCTCTCTCCACTGTGACTTGCTCTCTCCATTGCATTTCCTTCACATTGAGTAGCACTGAAGAAACTGCAGGCAGTTTTCTGTAACTAAGTAGAAGTTAAGTCAGGGATGCATTTTAGTTTATGGTTAATGAGATAGATTTATGTAGCTTGCAGTTACTTATGCACATGGTTAAATTGTTGCTAGCAATCCCATGATAAAAATGACTTTCAGGTATACTTCTGCTGCCTACTGTGCCAACTCACGGGGTGATGTGGCATGACAGTGCAGAGCCAAGACTGAATCCATATTTGAAATGTGCCCTTCAGTACCTGGCACCAGAATTATATGGGCAATGGATGAGAAACCAAGTTTGAAATGTGCACAACCAAAAGCTCTTCTATAGAAGGGTCTTCCAAATCTTATAACTCACATATGCAAGCAACTGAATAGAGGTCTTCCAACTTAGGACAAAAAATTTTCAAATTTTACTTAACATAGCAGTAAAAAATGGTGAAGCTTAAAGAAACAATTAATTAAAAAATTAATTTTAATCAACCATCCTAGAAGAAATACTAAATTATCCTTCTAGTCTCTCCAAAGAAAATTATGTTACAAAATTGTCTTCATACAAAGAAGCAATTGAAAAGTTTGAGGTCAAATACCTGGGGAAATAAATATAAATATTATAACATTTTTTCCTGGGTTTTGTGGTTTGCGGTATATGTCAATATTTTTTTCTAACTTGTAATTTGTTGTGATTTCTTTACTCATTCTTAATACATATTTACTTTATGCTTTGGAGACAGTAATGCAATATAACATTTATTGACTGCTTGTTTCCCTGCCCGACACTGATTTTTGCTTTTGTTTAGAATTTATTTTTTTAAATTAATTTTTATTGGAGTATAGTTGCTTTACAATGTTGTGTTAGTTTCTACTGTACAGCAAAGGGAATCAGCTATACGTACACATATATCTCCGTTTTTTGGATTTCCTTCCCATTTAGGTCACCACAGAGCACTGAGTAGAGTTTCCTGAGCTATACAATAGCTTCTCATTAGTTATCTATTTTATACATAACGTCAATAGTGTATATATGTCAATCCCAATCTCCCTAGAATTTATTTTTTAATTTACATATATAATTTTGGTGTATAGTTCTGTGAGTTTGACAAGTATATAGATATTTACTTTTGCATCTAATTTTGTACTTGTAATTTTGTATTTTTTTTAGAGGACACTCCCTCCTCCCCAAATTATATAGGCTTCCAGCCCCACAAAAGTTGAGCTTGCTTTGCTCAACTTCCTCATTTATTATCTAGCTTTCTTGTTAGACTCTAAGCTTGGTCATTGTCTATTTTCCTCATTCCACTTAAGCCAGCATCTACTACAGTGCCTGGCATATAGAAGGTGTTCAATGTGTATGTAAGGGAAATTGTGGGAATACAGTTCTTAGCAAACTCCTCAGTCCTGGGACATATGCAATGCCTGTTGTGAGGAGTTTGGCATCGCTTGGGCCACTGTGACGTGTTCCTAGGAATACCTACCAATGTTTCTGTGGTCCCCTAGGTTGCTGTGCTTTCTTATTCTCTTCTGCTATTTTTCTACTGGTAGGGTTCAATATCCACCTATCAGGCCTTATTTTCTCCAGCCTTAGTTTGCAAGATTGGAATTTTACCTTGGTCCTTCTTCCTGAATTTCTGCTCAGGCCATTTAGGGTCCCAGTTTTCTCTCTAAGTCTGGAGGCCTGATTCTGAATTCTAGCCCCATGGAAGGGTTTCATAATCTTGGCCCAATCTCCTTGGTGTTCGTTGCACTCCTGTCTTTATTTCTAAAATGTGTTCTCTGTGGAGGTCCAGACTTAGGGAACTCGTTTGGACTTCTTATCATTTCTTGGATCCATGATTAATTAATTCCTTCAACAAATTTTTATTGTATACTATGGGCCAGGTAGTGTGCTTAGGTGGACAAAACAAAAATTATCCTTGACTCCACAGATCTTTCAATCTAGACTGGACTGGGTGAGGAGAGAGAGACAGAGAGAGGAAACAAGTATCTAAACCAACAGATGAAACTATTACAAGTTATGATAAGTGCTGTAAAGACAATAACCATGGCACTGAGATAAAGAATAATTGAGCAAAAAGGGTGGGGGGGGGTGTGTGGCCAAAGATAGTGACTCTGAATAGGAGACCAGACCTGAGACCCAAGGGATGAGAAGATGTCAGCCACGTGACCAGTGGAGGAAGTACATTCTGGACAGAGGGAGCAAACTGCATGAAGATATCTAGGTAAGGAAGGGCTTTGTGGGCCTGAGGAACTGATTAAGGCCAGTCTGGGGAGAGGATGGTGTTGGAGGGAAGATGAGGTTGCAGATAGGGGCCAAATGGTACAGGGCATTTAGACCTTGATAAAGACTTTGGATTTTCTTTTCTGGTTTCATGGTAAAACCTTTAAGGGTTTAAGCAGGGAAGAGACGTGATGGGATTTATGTTTTGAGAAGATCCTCCTGCTTAGTGGAGAATAGGTGCTAGGGCAGGGCTGCCCCTAGCATCACCCCAGTGGGTACCCTTTATGTAGACTGCACTGTGAATGGTACCCCCTGGGGTTGGACCCTGGCATTAGCCCTTCTAAAAAGGCAGGAGTGGAAGGGGAAGACCATTTCAGGCAGTGGTTCTCCACTCGGGCTGCATGTTACACTCCCCTGGGGCAGGGGTAGTTTCTAAAGAACACTGATGCCCAGCTGCATCTCCACTCTCAGGCTATTTAAAATCAGAACCTTTGGGAGTGGGGCCCAGGAGTCAGTGTGCAGCCAGTGTTGAGAACCGCTGCTTTGGAAGGCTGTCACAGCAGCCGAGGCAGGAGATGATGATCATCTGGACCAGAACTGTGGCAATAAAGAGTGGAATTTGAGATATATTTTTGAACAGAATAGACAGGCTCGGCTGAATGTGGAGAGGGGGTGAATGGGAAGAAACGAGGATTACTCCCAGGTTTCTGGCTTGGGCAATTATTAGCAATACAGTAAGTCCCCTACATACGAACGAGGTCCGTTCTGAGAGCGCGTTCATAAGTCCAGTTTGTTCGTAAGTCCAACAAAGTTAGCCTAGGTACCCAACTAACACTATCGGCTATATAGTATTGTACTGTAATAGGTTTATAATGCTTCTCACACAAATAATACATAAAAAACAGACACAAAAAATAAAAACATTTTTAATCTTACGGTACAGTACCTTGAAAAGTACAGTAGTACAGTACAACAGCTGGCATACAGGGGCTGGCATCGAGTGAGCAGGCAAGAAGAGTTACTGACTGGAGGAGGGAGAGGAGGTGGGAGACAGTAGAGCTGAAGGATCATCAGCAATAGGAGACGGAGGGCAAGCTGCAATTTCACTCACACATGACGCTGGTGGAACGCACGTTCACATCTTTGAAATTTCGCAAATTGAAGGTTCATATGTAGGGGACTTACTGTAGTTCTCAAACTCTAGCATGCTTCCGAAACACCCAGAAGACTTGTTAGAACACAGATTGCTGTACCCCACCTCCAGAGTTTCTGATTCTGGGTGGGGTTTGAGAATTTGCATTTTGAATAAGTTCCCAGATGATATTGTCAATCCAGGGACTATTTTTACCCCAAGAGGAGAGCTTTTAAAATGCCCAATCAGGCCACATACCGTGAATTAAATCAGAATCCCTGGGTGTGGGATCCAGACACTAGTACTTTGGAATCACTTGAGAGCTTGTTTAATACGCTTAAGTCCGGCCAATCCCCAGATTTTGAGTTAATTGGTCTGGGGTAGGGCTTGGAAACCGATATTTTAAAAGCTCCCTCAGAATTCTTCTAATCTCATGTCACAGCTTTGAAAGCCAGAGCACCAGTTGGGTGGTGATGTCATGTGCTGATATAGGTACAGGTGTTCTCTCCAACTCTCCACCATGGTTTCAGAAGTCACCCACCTCAGAGGAGCTTGCTGTCACTGCCCTAGACATATGAGGTTCTTAAAACATCTGGACCAAAAGACAGAGCTCCCTCCTTTTCCTTTCTTGCTGTAAACACATGATGTACAATCCCCAGGGAACCAGTTGTTAACTCAGTCCCCAGAGAATACAATAGAATGTGTTACTAGGAATAGCTGTGCCCCATTGTATCCTCTGTGCCTAGCACAGTGCCTGAGCCACAAAAGCATTAAATATATATTTATTGACCAAATATTATAAAAATGAAAACTTTCTGAAAAATGAAAAACGCTCAGGAGCTTTGGAACTTTAAATATTAGGACTCACCAACGAGTTCCATCAATCTCTATGCTGGTTGTGAAACTGAGATTTTGATGTGTCCCACTGCAACACGCTCAGGTGAAGTCAACATCGACCCAACAGCTTCCAGGCCACGAGGAAACAGACAAGCTTGCAGAACCCTTGGGGAGTTTCAGGGGGATTGTCTTGTCAGGGAGGACACATCCTCATGGTATCTCTAATGTAAGAGGCCAGGTGCCACATGCTCTGATATGTTCTCCAACAAGGCATTCATATGACGCAGCTAATGAATTCACAACCACCATCCAGGTTATGCAAGAAATGCCACTCCTTTTTATTTGATTAAATTCCACGCTGAACCAGCAACCTGCTTAGCTGGTGGGAAACTATGTTCTCTTTATTGAGCGTCACTTTACTCTTCTGACTTGCCCTGTGGGCGTGGGGTTTTAGGTGCAGTAAAGTATTTGGGGAGGTTCTTTCTACTCTTAGTCCAGACTCTTTACCTGTAATAATAAGCCCGTACGGCACCTTGAAATTGGGACGTTCCGCCTCCATTCTGTGCCTGGGCATGAAAAACTTCACTGGGGCTGAAAGTCTGGGTGTGTCCAAGGCCCAGCCTGGCTGAGTGTACCACACACAGTCCTACCAAGTCTTTCAGGCTCTGTGGGGCTGTGGGTTGATCATCCCACTACTAAGGATCCCATCTCTTTCTTTTTGTGGTGGAATCTCTCTCCTCTCAGCTTTTCCTCTTACTCACCATCCTTGGGCACGCACCATTCTCCCATCCTCCTCCAGGATGCCCACCATCATCTTCTTGGTGATCTTAGGTTTTCACAAAGGCCAGAGAGAGATGTTGTCTTTCAGGAACTTTGACTTTGTGCTCTGAAAACACTTTGAAGAAAGACAAAACAAAGGCCTGGCTACCTTCTTAGACTAAGAGAGGGAGAAGTTCAGATTCCAAAGCACAAATGCACTCTTGTTCTTGTAATTCTTCAACACATTAACATCTCAATAAATTATCTTGCCACAATGGTAATTTGGAATAGTATGTGTCTCCGGGCATCAAACCATTCTAGATGTCAGTGTGATGTAATTTCCCAGGGCTTCTGTGGCTATGGGTGTGGGGATAGCCTCTGAATCCCCTTGACTCTGTCAGTTACGAGATCTCTGCTGACTTGGAAAACTCTTGCAAACAGAACAGTCACAAATCTTCACAGGTAAACACCTGCACAGCTCTGTGGATTGTTCTGGAAGCTTTCTCTTAACGTTAAATTGGCATTTCATCAGAACATCACTTACTAGTCAGAAGTGTTCCTATTCAAAGGCAATACAATCTAATTCTCTCTGCAAAATAGGCCAGATTACACTAATGAATCTCTCTAGAGGGAAGATTTATCCGAATTTGAGTGTCATTAGTAAATGCGGCCCGAATAAACATTTCCTGGGTGCCAAGGGCCGAGGACTCAAGGAGAGAAATATCCTCAAGGAACTCAGCTTAAGGGGGAAATAGCCACACAATTTTTAAAATATGAGGTGATAAAATATGAATAAAAGGCTCTGGTGCATAGTGGAAGAGCCAATAGAAAATTCATAGAAGAAATGACCTTTGATCTGGGTTGTGAAGGACACTTGAATATTTTTCAGGTGGGGATGAGAGAGAGGGCATTCCAGGAAGGAGAGCAGCCAGAGCAAGGGGACCAGGGCAGAGCTCTGCACACTCCGTGTGGTGGGGTGTCCGAGCGTTTGTGTGCGCCAGGGCGAGCATTGGGAAACGAGGAGCCAGGGGCTGGTCGTAGGTGGTTTTCAGGAGAAGAGCAGGGAGTATAAGAAGTTTCTCTAAATCTCTTGTCGAAAGTGGGGTCTGGCTGCTCACCACTCTAAAGCCAGCACTTGAGAGGCGAGGTTGGTAGAAAGGAAAGTTTGCTGTCTTCTGGAGGCCAGCAGCTGGGGGTGGGGTGGGGTGGGAAGGCTGAACTCATGTCCAAAGGCTGAATCCCCTCTGGCAATCCGTGGGCAAGAGCTTTTCAACGGGAGTTTCAGGGGTGTAGAGGTGGAGGGAAGAGGCTCCAGGCAGAAACAGCACAGTCAGCTCTGACAGTCGTCTTGAAATTGGTCCTGCGGTGGTCTGACCAGCATCATCTTGATCGTTTTAAGTACAGTTAATCTTCAGCCCTAGGGTTGGTTTGTTCCCATTTCCTTGAGGCCAATTCTCGGAATTGTGGCAGCTTATGTCATGGCTACAGACTGATCATCATGTAGTTAACTTCTTCCACCTAGTAGGGGTTTCAGTATCTATAAGACAGCTCACGGGATATGGCTCAGAATATTACCTATAGCCCTTGAGGAGGAACTAAAGGTCCTTGACTTTGTTAATGACTAAACTATTATTATGATGTCCTGTTTGACTGCTTTCCTTTGCTTCTGTATTTTCTCACTTCTCTTATTAAAATTATTCTTTGGCTAAAGTTTTTCTACAGACAAAAGGCAAGTGGAGGACATGGCAGGGAAGGACCACAGGGTCCTGCTCTGTTTCAGATCGAACCTAGTTTTATGACTGACATGTAAATCTTTTATGTAGTTTCTCAAATAATGCTATCAGTAAGGCAATGACTACTATGACTGCTACTGTTACTACTGGTATAGAGTTAGTGTTTGTTGCTCTCTTACTAGGTCTGGATTTGACTGTATTTTAGGGATTGTCTTACTTGATCCTACCGTCTCAATGAGTAGTTCTCCTATAATCCTCATTTTATAAATGTTGCTCTCCATATTCTCACATGTTACTTTCTGTTCTGGCTAATATTCCAGATGCCTAAGAAGCTCATGTGTTTCTGTGTGACTGGCTTATGCCTTCAGTCATATAGGTTTTGTCCTTGTTTTTAATTTTTTTTTTAGGAGATCAAAAGCCCTGTTTTGAGGCAAAATGAAGTCGCCTGGCATGGTGTCCCCTTACGTCTGTTGCTATACCACTGGATGTTTTGACCTCACCATTTTGACCCCTTTGTTTTGACTTTGGGAACACTTGTTCCTGCTCTTTTGACCCTGAGAACATTTTGAATCCAAGACTTGTAATTAGAATCATATCAACTCAGATGGACTTTCCATTCAGAAAGTGTTTTCCGGAGTAAATTCCATTGAGCCAATTTAATCCCTTGGTCAATTTTCTCCATAGCAGTTAAACCATTTCCAAAAATGTTAACTCATACTAAAATTATTTTCATTTGGATCAATTCTTTTCCATTTAAAATTTGAAACAAAATTTGATGTATTGATTAGGTATTATCCAAGCAAATTTTATTGATTCTGGCTTCTACTTTGTGTAATAGTCCTTATTTCTATTAAGTCTATTTTTTTTCCTGGGTCAAAATATACAAATCTAATTTTTTAAAAAAACAAAATTTGATTCTTCTGTCAATTTGTAGTCAGTAACAAGTTGTGTTTTTGTGGTTTTCGCTGTTACCAGTTTTATTTAGCATTGATTATTTATACCAGTAATTTAAAAATCCACCCATCACAAACTGAATTAAAATAACGATGCTTTCTATTTCTTATTCACAGGAAATTGTGAAAATTGTTCTGTGCACATGTGTATGAAAGAAAAAAAAGATTAAAGAGAGAGAGAGAGGAGGGAGAGGAACAGAGTAGGAGAAGGAGGAACAGAGTAGGAGGAGGAGGAAAGAGACAGAGATAGAAATAGAGATGTAGAGAGAAAGACACAGATGAAAGTGAGACCTAGCAAATGAGAGAGAGAGAGGAAAAGAGAGATTGAGAGGGAGATTGGTTGAGACAGAGGAATGCTGTTTGCCAAGCTTTCAAAACTTTGTCAGAATTTAAATGTCCATGGGGGTCAAAATGTCAGGATATGAGAGCAGTGTTTGCTATTGATCAGTGATGGAGAGTAAGGTCATCCTGAGCAGAGGAGCTGAGGTCCTCATTAGCCTTAGGGAGGAGCATGGAGGAAAGGTCTGAAGCCAGCAAGAGTATCCAGAGAGCAGCATGCAAGGCACTGCTTGACAGTATGGCTCTCCAGATTCACTACAAAAATACAGACTACTAGGCAATGCCAACCTGATATCCAAAATCACTTGAAATAACCTGCAGCTGAGAGTCGTGGACTCCTGTTGTCTTTAGCATTTTCAAGATGAGAGGCCATTGGTGTGGATTTACATTGTATCTTACAAATCCAGTAGAAAAGAGGGCTGGTGCCTTCCAGAACCTCATTTTCAATGACTATCCATTTCCTATTGGATGAAGTTCAACTTCTGTTAACGCAGAATATTAGATCCTTCACAGTCTGGTAGGTGTCCACCTCGCAAGCATCCATTGCCAGTGGACACTTCACTTAGGCTGCTCCGAATGTTTACTGTTCACAGAGCACTGTGATGCCTCCTTGCTCTCTCCATGTTAGTTTTGCCTGGAATTCCGTTTCCTGCTCTTCTGCCTGGAAAACTCATACATATCCTGCTGAGCCCTTCTTGAAGGGCTCAGAATTAGGTAGAGGGTGGAAGAGACGTGGTGGTGGGGGTACTGTTTTGAATGTGAAGCACAGGGGAGTGACTGGGACACACTGTGTGCTGGGGGCAGACAGAGAGGGGCTTGGAGGTAATCCAGGACTAGGAGGGGAACTAAGAGAAACAGGCAATTAGGAGGGATTGGGGACATAGTAAGGTCTGAAGGAGATTGGGGAGATGCAGACTTAGACTTGGAGGACGTTACAGAGAATGTGAGGGGAGGGAGGCTGTGAAGAATTGGATATGACTAGAGGTAGCTGGAAAGCAGTAGAGGTCAGGGCTGGGGAGAGTCTGTTGTACACACCTCTGTCCTCTATAGCACCCCATGAAGACCCTAATACAGCACTGAACACATTGGGTGCTGGATGCTGTGTCACTTGCCTTCCGTAATCTGTGAGCTCCTCTCTCAGCCCTGGGCCATGGTTGGGAGAAGTGTGCAATGACTGAGCCTCCATCCCCATGGGAGAAACTCTCTGTAAAGAAGGAATGAGCTGGGAGGCAGTACCCCCACCCCCCACCCAGTCTTTAGGAGGTACCTGCTCATCTTTCCGCAAGACAATCTCTACCACATCACTAAGCTATGCTGTTAAAGCACCAGAAGACCACTAGTTCTGATTCAAATTCCCCCCAGCATTCTTCTCCATGGCACCTGTTCATCTCCCTCACTGGGTAGAACCCAGGTTGTGAAACTGGAGGTCTTTACCTGAATTTTCTCTTGAACTTAAGGTCTCATTAGGTTCTTTGCCTGGGCTCTGTCCTGGGCTGAAGGTGAAGTTCATTTGCTAAAAGTTAGGAGCTAGGTTGAAAGAGAAGTGTAAAGTGAATTCACCTAATAGGGACATTTGGAGGAAAAAGTGTCTGTGATTCTCTTATGAACTGCTGCATGTGACTTGTGTGACCTTGTGTAAGCCATTTGATCTGTCTGAGCCTGAGTTTCTACATCTTCAAAATGGGGATCAAATAGCTATCTTGTAGAGCTGTCGTAATAAGTAAAGGTGTTATGGTACATTTAATGTTTATTTTTTCTATTTAGATTCTAATACTGTTTCAACTGATTTTTCTGTCTGGTTTAAGGTTGGAATTTAACTTAATTTTTTCCTGAATGAATAGAAAATTGTACAAAACACCTTTTATTGAATAACCCCCTCTTGCCTTCATCAATGAGAAATTCCATTTTTGCCATACACTGAATTCTGATCTGTCCATTTCTGGGCACTCAAATTGTGTTCTATTAATCCATTGACCTACTTCTGGGCTAGTGTCTTACTGTTTTAGTATGGCGGTTTCACAATCTGTTGTGATGTGTGATCCTCTATCATTGTTCTCCTATTACGAGATTTTCTTGGGCTGTTCTTAGGCGTATGTTTTTCCCCCCTAGATGAAGGTTCTTATCGAGTTACTAAATTTTTTATTTGGAAAATAAAGTTTTTAAAAAAATGATCTCGCTGCTTTTTAAATGTAACACCATTTTTACTTGAAAGAACAATGACAGATAAATGATGGTTATTCAGATATGGGTATTTCCTGAGAATGAATGAAGTGAGTCTGTAACTTTAAGGAAGGCAACTGACAGTATTGCAGATGCTCAGGTTCATCCTCCAGGAGAAAATTAGAGTTTCAAAAAACGTGTATGTGCCACCCACCATGAGCTCAACAGCTTCCCAATTCTTAAAGACATTTCTGATGAAATGGGTGATATTAACTGATGCAATTTAAAAAATGTTGCATAATGAAATGCATCACCTTTTGGAAGTTCTGCATAGCTCAGTGAACCAATAATTTCCAAATGACCAATGCATGATGTTGCAAAATCTTGCAAGTAAAAGACCCATCAAACTATATGATTTACCAATGTATTTTAATGTAGCAGAATATGAAAAGTTCGTTGATAGGATTTCATAGTCTGTATTGCAAATAACCCTTAAGAAAATAAGCGCTTGTCAAGTTTGGGGATTGTTTCAAAGAAGAATATCCATAATTAGCTGAAAACATTGTTACAATACTATTCTCTTTTCAGTTACACATCTGTGTGAGGCCGGATTTTCCTTATTGCTTCAACCAAAACAACATATCGCAGAAGACTGAATGCAAAAGCAGGTAAGAGAATCCAGCTCTTTTCTATTAAGTCATATGTTAAAAAGATTTTCAAAAAGTATGCAAAACAACACCACTCTTCTTGCTAAATGTTTTGTTTTGGAACAAACTATTCTATATATTTATTTGTTTTATTATTTTATTCTTCATAAAGATATTTTATTATATTACCATGTAATGAATTAGTTATTTTTAAGTGAACAAATAGATTAAAATTTTAAAAAATTCTACTTTAATTTCTAATGTAGTAAAATTTGCTACTTGTAATACACACAAACAGATTTCTCTAAGACTGTAAAGGGATCCTGAGATCAAAGTTTGAGAACTACTGGTCTAGGCTATGCTGCTGTCCACCAGGCCATGAGCTGCAGGTGGCATCGCTAAAAATATGGAAACAGCTTGGGTCCCTGAGAAGATCCCTACAACTCACATTGGATTGTTATGTAAATGAGAAATAAACCTTCACTGTGTTAAGCCCCTTAGGTTTGGTAGTATAGCCTAGCCTAACCTGCCTAACGCACACACTCAGATCTGCGCTTTAGGGAGATGATTTCGGGGGTGGTGTGAAGGATTGGTTTGGGATGGGGATGAGGATTCAGGATGAAACTGAAAACAGGGAGGTGAATTGTGAAGTCATTTCAGTGGTCCAGTCCAAGGTCTGAACTGAGGCTATGGTAGAAGGCTACAGAGAGGGAGGAATAGCTATAAGATGCATCAAAGACAAAATTAGCTGTATTTGGTTAGCAGTTGTGGGGAGGTAGGAGGAGAAGGCAGAGAAGTCTTTTTTTTTTTTTTTTTTAATTTTTATTTATTATTTATTTATTATGTTTATTTTTGGCTGTGTTGGGTCTTCGTTTCTGTGTGAGGGCTTTCTCCAGTTGCGGCGAGTGGGAGCCACTCTTCATCACGGTGCGCGGGCCTCTCACTATCGCGGCCTCTCTTGTTGCGGAGCACAGGCTCCAGACGCTCAGGCTCAGTAGTTGTGGCTCACGGGCCCAGTTGCTCCGCGGCATGTGGGATCTTCCCAGACCAGGGCTCGAACCCGTGTCCCCTGCATTGGCAGGCAGATTCTCAACCACTGCGCCACCAGGGAAGCCCGAGAAGTCTTAAGAGGTTGAATTTTGGTCCCTGGGGAAATAGTGAAATTATTTATAAGATCAGTAACTCAGTATGCCTAGAAGAAATTTTATGTGTTTTGAAGGGAAAGGAAATGATGATTTCCATTTTGAACACTTGAGTTTTTGTTGCCTGTGGGCCATGCAGAGATAAGAATAACAAATACTTAGGTGGTTCTTACTATGTGCTATGCATTATTTTAGGCACCAAACATACTAATTCATTTAACATACACCACAATCTTAAGGAGGTACTCCTATTCTCCCCACTTTATAGTCATGGGAGACTGAGGCATGGGAGTGAAGTGATCCATCCAAGTGAAGTGATCACCCAGCTAGTAAGTGATAGACTGGTGATTGACACCCAAGCACTTGGGTCTTAGACATTACTGTGTTATTTAGACATTATGTCATTCTGTCTCTTTATGTTATTCTATCATTACGTTATTCTATCTCTTGATGCTCAGTAGCTAGTTAATAATCTGAGTCCTGGGTTCAAAGAGAGTTCTGGGTTGTTCCAAACATTAGATTGTGTATTTGTAAATTCCATCAGAAAGTCACTTATGTCAGCAAGGGTAATACGTTCCACTCTTTCCGTCTGTCTGGCCACATCAGGAGCAGCAGGATTGAGTTAACTCTGCTAAACAGTCCTAGCCTGATGGCCCATCTGAAGGTATGGCAACTCCTGTTAGATTGCCCCACTTCACAGAAGGAGAACCCAGCCTGTCACAAGCCGGCTCAGAGGACCATGCCTTTAAAACAAACAGGGGAATGTCTGTGAAAGAATGGGGGTAGCCGCCAGGGTTTTCCAAGAACTGCAAGGATTCATATTTGCTGAGTTGTCTTCGAGACTCCGGATGAATGAGTGCCCTGCACTGCACACCTCCAGGGGGCGTCATTCACATCTTAGTCTGTTTGAATGGTGAGCTCTGGGGTTGCTTCGTGTACCGACATACCTCACTCTTGCCATTAGCATCAGTTTCCCATTTTCCTGTGGACCGATTTTTGAGTAACTATGTTAATATTTGGCATCCGTTCTTGTGTTAACCTGACAATGATTAGGTCCTCAAGTCTGCTCTTACCTTATCAAACAAGATTTGGAATCTAATTTATGCTTATTATATCAAATCACAGTGTTTTGGCTTTTCCACTCCTATTCGATGTTTCCCGCTCATAATGTAGGTGCCTCAGTGTCTGAGTGAGGAAAGAAAAGAAAGCTCTCAGTACAGCCCAGGAAACTCTACCTAATACTCTGTGATATTCTGTGATAATATTCTTTTCTCTGTATGAGAAAAGAATCTGAAAAAGAATGAATATGTGTGTATATATATAACTGAATCACTTTACTGTACACCTGAAACTAACACAACATTGTAAATCAACTATAGTCCAATAAAATTAAGAAAAGAGATATCTAGGAAAATAATAAGTTATCCAAAAAAAAAAAAAAAAGCTCTCAGATTTTCACATTCTCTGTGGGGCAGTGTGAGGCTTGTGCAGGGGGCAGGGAGGGAAGGGTCCTGATGGACATCTGCCCTCTCCATTTAGGAGACCTTATAGGGGAAGTAAAAAGAACATCCCCAGGACTTCAGTCATCTCAAGTCCCCTGCAACCCCATCCTGAGGAGCCTCTGTTAGAGCTAGGATAAAATCCACAAGAGATTTGTTTCAAGATGTACCGACAGTTTCCTCGATTTATAGCCTAAGTCAACTGAGGACCGTTGGCTCTTTCAAGGTAAGTGTACAATGGGCAGATGTGAAGTGCCAGGATGCCTCATTGAAACGAAAGCTTTATTTCTTTGATTCAGATCCATATGTGTAGCATGCTTCCTATGTTCTAGTCGCTTTCATACAATTTTTTGAAGTCATTATTTGTATGCCAGATGTCAGCTGCCTGGGTGTTGCTACAGCCTTCAGCACACTGGGTTTACCCCGTCCTCTGAAATGTACATAAAATTGGTGTTGGCCTTGTAAACGTTGGAGTTCCCTGGGGAGAGGAACGGCAGCCTCTCTTTATAGAGGTGTGGGCAGGATGAAGGAGCCAGCAAGAGCTGGTGAAACACACAGGAATAGCAACAGTGGGGAGCCATTACCACTGTGGGGGAGGGATGAAGGGAGAAGCAGTGTTACTGGAACCTGAAAGCCCTACATGTGGGATGGGACCAGCCAGCCAGGAGTGGTGGTGGTAGGTGGGCTGAACCAGAGCCTAGCAGGGGGCCAGGTGTAAATACCACCCCCTGCTCTGTCTCCTCTCACTCTCTGAGCTCTTGCTGTCACCTCCCACTGGCTGCTTCTATCCAACAGGTAAGGGATACCTGGGGATTCAATATGCAGAAGTCATTACTCCCTAAACACAGAGTAGAGCAGTGAAGAGTGTAGAATGGGACTGGCACCACTTTCAACCCCATATATGGTAGAAAACCCATTTTTTTCTAGAAGTTCTTAGGGGGACTTATGCAAGAAGCAGGAAAGGAGACCCAGAAGAAACTAGGTTACACGGTCGTAAACAACCAACCTCTACATCTTACCGTGGCTTGCCGTTGTATCGTTGCCATGCAGGGCTCAGCTCCATGTGGTCTCTCGGGCCCAAGCTAATGGTGCTCTGCCTTCTGGTGGGTTCTAAAGGGAACAGGAAGTCTTCTCAGTGCTGAGGGTGAAAGAGAATTGTGCATGTGCTTTTCACTGCTTCATTGTGAAAATGACAAACATCCCCTCCACTCACATTTTATTGGTCGTCTCTTATTTTCTAACATCCGTTCCCTACCCTACTTGAAATCCCTTCCTCTCTCCTTTGAATTTCTCCCTTCTTCCCATTAGCTTACTTGATGCTAAATTCCTGTTCATTTCTTATTAAAAAATTTAGTTATCCCTTTTTTACTTACCCCAGATGAACCTGGTTTTGTTTAGAATGTCTCATTTTATAAGCCAAACTACCTACTGAAATATGTTCTTATGAAACGATAGATCAGTTCCCTTCTCAGAGGAATTTGGAGGTCACCTTTTAAGGAGACTCATTTTTGTTCCTTCACATATAATTTCTCCATTAAAAAATGACAACTGAGAGTCAGAGAAGGGGAGTGAATTACTTATGGTCATACAGGATTTGACTGATTTCCTAACTCTGCGTCCATAGCTCTTTTCTTTATCCTGTACCATCTCCCTCTCTGTATTTTCTTCTTGGAAAAACCACCCTTAGCTTAATACCATCTGCCTGGTTTTTCTTTAATCTTGTGCAGTTGAGCTCTGCATATAAAGAAGCCAACACCTTGGTGAGAATCGTTAATTTTCAGAAGCTTTTATTTCAGTGACTCCAAAGATAATTGCTAAAAATAGGTGCACTCCCTGCAAGACACAGTTAAAATCAACTCATTTTGTGGTCAGGGTTCCCAAAGGAGTGAAGATGTGCAGAGAATGCAAGTGTTTCAGCAGCCGTGACAAATCTCCCCCACGGATGGGCGTGCAATAGATAATGATCTCTCAGAGGCAGCCTTTGGTGCTCGGAGTTGGAGTGGGTGGGTAGAGATGCCTGGAGATGCCCAGATAGGCTTAGGTTTTTCCAAAAGGGAACATGCATCATTTCCCATGAATGCAGGAGTGCAGTGGGAGAGAGGTTACTGGGGACCTCACACCTGGGATTATGGGTATTTCAAAACTCCACGAATATCTTCTCTGTGTGTGAAACCTTCAATTAATGTTGGTAATACTCTTTAGCATCTGAAGCAGACCTCCCTACTGGTATAAGTTCAAGGTCTAAAAGAAATTAGCAGCCAGTCCTATTTTCTCTACTCCCCACTTTGGCCCAGTGAGGAAGGTAGTTCTGTTAACTCTTCTGCTTTTTAATAAGTGTGGAGAGGAAGCTTATGCACTTGGGCAAGACTTGGCTTACCTCCTTGCTCGGTGTACCAGTGGGCATGCTTCCATCCTTCCTTCTCTCTGTCTGTGGTTTTCCTCCTTCCATCTCTCCCCACCTCTCTTTCTCCTTCTCTATGTCTCTCCCTGCTTCTCTCTATCTCTCCTCCTTCCTCTTTTGGACCTGCCTTCTCCCAGGTACAACAAGCGTTGGCATGTCTTTCTCTTTCTTTTATTTTTTTTGTTTAATAACATTGGAATTTTATGATTAAACATATTTAAACATTTGACATTTCAGAGGAGTGATATTTAGTCTTCACTGTAGCTGCTGGATTGTTCTAGCAGTCACTAAAACACATGTTTCTCAGTTTTTCATGTGAGAAACGTAGAGAAGCAAAGTATCTTGAGGGTAATATCTCATTTTTTTCTAACACTTTTTCTTCATATTCTTTTTCAAAATTCATTTACTTATTTTTATTGAATGTCTTTCTCCTTTTGAAGATCAGGCAGCCTCGCCTGTGTTTGTTCCAACTTCTCAGCCTGTAACTAGGTGGGTAAATCTGGATCATACTGGCCTCAAAGCGCAGATTTGTAAGGAGAGCCATGTAATGCTCTCCAGCTCAGCTAAGTTAAGAACTGATTCCTCTCTTGATCCTCTTCTGGGTCTTTGCGTCTTTTCCTGAAATTGGTTAGGATCCATATGGGAGGAAAGGGCATGACTGATGTCCCTGAATTTTCAACATATAGAGAGTTGGCTGGGAAGTCTTAAAACTTCCACACAAGGGGGGAAAAAATAAGAAAGCATAAAAAGAAATGAAAAAAGTTTCCACACAGGGGAAAAAAAAAGAAAGCCTAAAAAGAAATGAAAACAATTTCCACCCAAGGACTAGCACTTGAGGAAAAAGAGCAATGGGGTAACAGATGCTGTTGATGGGGCCCCAAAGGCCAAGGTCAGCTCTTGGAGGCAGAAGGTTTTAGCAACTGGAAGACTTTAGTATGGATGAACATCAGGGGCCTTTAACCTGAGTTCCAGCACCTTATTTTGTAGACACAGGTGGTTTTGACAGATTTGGGTCATATATTTGTAGTTTCAGCAGAACTTCAGCTGGGGCCCTCAGACTCGGGCCCTGGGGTTAGGGAGAGAAGAGATTCATCCTGCGGGGTCAAGAAGACTTTTCCAGGAACTGAAACAAGCAAAGGTTCTTGCCTTGGTTGGAGATACTTGTATTTTTCTTGAGCCAAGTTTTTTCTCAGCTACCTTAGGAATAGCTGTGTTGGAAAAGGCAAGGTCTTATTAAGAGCTAGAGGAACATGGGCTTCTCCTTAATCAAAGCCACAAGACAAGAGGGCCAGTGTAAAGACTGGGTGGATGTATTTTGTGCATCTGCTCCATGCGCTTGGCTCACCTCTAATTTCAGTGTTGGTGCTGGAGGACCATTCCTCTGAATGCTGGCAATATTCTGCTAGTATCTTATCTCCTCCTTCACACCTCAGTGTATTTTTCTGAAGCCACATGACAGCCTGGAAGAGCAGGGAAGTTAACAAACCCTGAGGTAACCCTCAAAGGATAGGGGATGGGAGAGAGTGAACAAAGACCCCTGCCACCTGTCCTTCATAGGGACAATCCTGAGGTGCAGTACTGTTCCTCAAAGGGTCACCAGTGGGGTTGAGTCCCAGCTGCCCACAGCATTAACCAGCTCAGAACTGCGCCATTGTGACGGTTACCCTTTTCCTGCCTCATTCTCACCACCCCCTTACTGTTGCTTCCAGGGGTTACATTCCAAATCAGTACTCAAGTCCTCAGCTATTACTGCTTTCATAATAGTAATTCAATAGTAATTCATTATTACAAGGGAACCAAATTAAGACACTAGATGATCCCTTGTGTGTCAAATGCTTGGAGGACTAAACTTTGGCTAGTGGAATTCTAGTTGATTTCTTTCTCCCTTTATCTTGTTTCTCATCCAGCGTTAAGGGACTATGAGTGTCGAGTTCAGAGAAAGTAAGAAAATAGGTGGTAGAAAGGGGTTTTTAATGCTACCTTTTCAGTAGCTTGGGGAATTAAAAAGTAGGAAAGGCAAGATTTGGGGCAAAAGCATATGACAGAGATCATCACTTTTATTTGAATTAGTGCTAGCAGAAGCAGTACTGGGACTTTGCCAACCATGGGAATTATTAAATTTTTAGATCTTTCCCAGTGGTATGAGGTTAAAAAATAATGGTGTCATATTTATTGTTTTAATTCATATTTCTTTAATTATAGTTAAAGTATTTTTCCTTATATTTATTCATCATTGTTATTTTTTTTCTGTAAGCTAAATATTCCACAAATTATTTAACAAATCACTTAGATGATATTTAGGTCAAGCCCTCTTTCTAACTGTTATAAGAAATGCTACAATATACATATGGAAAAACACCCGGTCTTCCTCATTACTAAAGTATAGCACATTGAAAGAACAATGTCATTTTTTTCTATACATTTTTGTTGCAAATATTGAAATGTTTGGTAACACCGATGTATACAGTTTTGCAGGGGAACTGGCACTGAGATTGACTGTGCAAATTGGTACACTGTTTTGAAGGCACTTGGACAATTTCTATCAAAATTTAAGATAAGCCTATTCATTGTTGCAGTGTTTCAAGAAAATTTGTCCTGCAAATATGCTTACGTGAGGTCCTAACTATTATGCTTTATTGAGTGTGGGGTGTGTGTGTGTGTGTATGTGTGTGTGTGTGTGTTAGTCTATGAATGAAGAATACATTAGCCAAGATGGAGAATTGGTAAAGACTTCTGGCTCCTTCCTGAATTTATCCTGGAGATGTTGCAGAAGTAAGAGAGAGATTTATGGATCCTAGAAAGGAACTAAAACTATGGGATCATTTGGAGAGCATGAAAATGATAGAGTGTTGGTATGAAAAGGTACAGAGAGGTCCAGGTGCCACAGATGGCAGGTAGGCAGGGTGAGAATGTCAGAGTTGGCCCCCTCTTTGCTATTGCAGGCAGGGAAACAGTGCTTCAGCCCAGTGCTAACCTGAGGCAGATGGAATAATAACAAGACAGGGCTGGAGTTCTGTGGGGGTGGTAAGCTGATGGCAAGGATGGCTGGTGAGCTGCCTGACCTCTAGATAATCCCAACAGAGGGTGGCAGCCCATGGAGAGCAGTGTTGTCTGCAGCCTAGAATCTGGTCCATTCCCAGAAGAGGAGAAGGATAGGGCCAATAAAGGAAGTGACTGTGAACGAATTGTTACATCAGGCTCTCTGACCTGAAAGATCCCTCCCACAACCCAATTTACCAGGGGAAGTACAGAATAGGATCAAGGATTTTGCCACCAACCCCACCTACTCCCTCCCTTTATTCATCACAGCCAATGTATCTGATAGTTCCAAAAGAGTAGGAGTTCATAGGAAAATGTAGCAAGGCACCAAATTCCATAATCTAGGCCATAAGAAGCAGAAATAATGAATTAGAATTTTTAAAAATAAGGGAAACCAATATCCTGAAAGGAATAAGCAAAGATCTTAGGAACATAAACTGGGAATAAGAAGTTTTGAAGAACAATTTGGAGATTTGGGGCATGAAAAATATATTGTAGAAAATGGAAAATATGTTGTCAATGGGTAAATTAGTCAGCAGAATGAATACAGCTAGAGAACAAATTAGTGAACTGAAGGATTCAGCCAATGAACTGTCCCAGAAAGCATTTGGGAGGGATACATCTTTGGAAAACAAGAGGAAAGTTAAGAATTAGAATTCTAGTAGGAATCTCAGAAGGAGAAAAAAAATAAATGGAGAGGAGGCAGTAATTTGCCAGAATTAAAGTGGGAGATGGTATTTAGGCAAACAGGACCTTCTGGGCCTCAAGCTCCTGGGCTGTCACCAAGAGACTAATCCAGAGTGGCACTGTAGCACAGTGGAGTTCCTGAGTGTGTTCAAACATGGTGATTTATTATTATTTATTTACAAGAAACAGATTGACTTTTGACCTTTCTATTCCTGTAGCACTGGTTCTGAGCTATTGTAATAGTTCTCAGCACAGAGGAAGAATGCAAAATGTGTAGCAATTTCCAACTCGATGCTTCCTGGTCAGATTTTTTTTTTTAATTAATTAATTATTTATTTATTTATTTTTGGCTGTTTTGGGTCTTCGTTGCTGCACACGGGCTTTCTCTAGTTGGGGCAAGCGGGGGCTTCTCCTTGGCAGTGGCTTCTCTTGTTGCGGAGCACAGGCTCTAGGCACGTGGGCTTCAGTAGTTGCAGCACACGGGCTCAGGAGTTGTGGCTTGCGGGCTCTAGAGTGCAGGCTCAGTAGTTGTGGCGCACGGGCTTTGTTGCTCCGCGGTATGTGGGATCTTCCCAGACCAAGGCTCAAACCTGTGTCCCCTGCTTTGGCAGGCAGATTCTTAACCATGGCGCCAGCAGGGAAGCCCCCTGGTCAGATTTTGATAGATAAAGGGATGCAGATGAGATGCAAGACACTTGTTCAGCACTATTCCCCTTGATCATCCTGTTCAGACACCAAGCATCTGGGCAGCAGCTGCAGATTTTAACTCTTTTGTTCCCTCTGCAATTTCCTTCTGAAGTTCTTTTCCTCTTTCCTTACCTCCTTTCTTTGCTCTTCTCAATTTTGCCACATTCTTTTTTTTTCTATTACTTCTCAATTTTTTATATATTATTCTCTTTTATCATTGCCACTTTCTCCTCTTCTTCACTGTTTCCAAAGTTATTCATTGATTCATCCATCAGTTTATCATCTATTCAACAACTATTTTGAACACCTACCAAGTCCCAGGCACCATTGAAGGCAGTGGGGGCGCAGTGAACAAGACAGAACAAAGGTACTTAAACCCACTCTAGCGGGGAGGACAGATAATAAGCAAGTCAACAAACAAAAATAAAAACACAAATACAGATACGAATAAATGCAATGAAGAAAATAGTCTGTGCTAGAGAGTGATGTGGGGTGGGACAGGGATGTTTTAGATGGGGAGAGAGATGTCAGGGTAAGTCTTTCTGAGGAGGTGACAGTTGAATTGAGATCTGAATGATAAGGAGGAGTCAGCTCTGAGAGATCTGGTGGAAAAACATTCCAGGTAGAAGGAAAAGCACGTACAAATGCCCTGAGGTTGGAATGGTACATTCTTCTACCCTCTCTTCTTTCTTTCTCATTTTTCATCTCTAGTAAATTTCAGAGTAAATATCTACACATTTTTTAGGTAGGAACCATGTTCTTACAATCTTGATTCTCTGTGGCCTGGTTTCTGCTCCAGCCACTTGCTTGAAACAGTTTTCTTCCTTGCTTGAAGCTGTTCTTTGATGGCCACCCATGTCATCTGAGGTATGGCAGTGGTCTAAGAATAAAGAAAAAGAAACAGAGAGAATATTAGCCCTTGGATTCCTTTGTCCAGCAGTTGGACATCTATAGCTCAGTCTCATTCTCTTTGAGGGTAGGTCTTTATTAGGGTAGGGAGTGTAGGAGAAACCTTTATGAGATATGAAAGCCCACATACACCTCTGTAAACTGGATTAGGTGCCCATCTTGTGTGTTTCTCTAGCCCTTATCCTAGCTGTTCCCTCTTTCTGTTATCTGTGCGTGGTTCCATACAGAGCTCCTTTCCTTTGATCTTCACAAGGCTGCCTGTTTCTTGTCATTCAGGCTGCAATGAATTGAATTATTGGCCCTCTATTTTTCTTTCTTTCTTTCTTTTTATTTATTATTTTTGGCTGCATTGGGTCTTCATTGCTGCATGCGGGCTTTCTCTAGTTGCAGCGAGTGGGGGCTACTCTTCATTGCAGTGCACAGGCTTCTCATTGCGGTGGCTTCTCTTGTTGTGGAGCACGGACTCTAGGCACACAAGCTTCAGTAGTTGTGGCTCTCGGGCTCTAGAGCACAGGCTCAGTAGTTGTGGTGCACGGGCTTAGTTGCTCTGCGGCATGTGGGGTCTTCCTGGACGAGGGATCAAACCCATGTCCCCTGCCTTGGCAGGCGAATTCTTAACCACTTCACCACCAGGGAAGTCCTGCCCTCTATTTTTCATCTCCCTTGTAATAGTATTCATCCATTTGTCATGGCCTCATGGTGGGTGGGGTGCACTTTCCTGTCTCTTGACCTTGTTACTCTGACTGTTGAGATGTTAGTGGACATGGTACAGGCATAGGATTGGAAGGTACTTGTGTATTTGGACCAGCCTTCTTGCATTCTTGTCATTACTACAGGATAAAAATGCCCTAAGAGTCCAGCTCATCCCAGAAAAAAGGAGAGACAAGTTCAGCACACCTGAATCCAACTCAGCTTAGATCAGCCAAAGCCCACTCCCCATAGATGTGTGAGCAAGAAGTTAATATAAATATAACATAAATATAACTCAATAAATAATCATTGAATAAATGCGTATTGCAGGTGCCATAATTGTTTGTTTATAGGTCTGTATGGAGCTCTTTGGGGCAAGGGGCATTACCATTTCTGCACACTAAAGGCCATATATGATCCAGGTAAGTAGTGGGCACTCTGAATACTTTCTGGAATAGGTCTGAGGCTTCTTCAGGAGTCTCATTAGCAGCCTCAGCTTCTATGTGTTGAATAATCAGTCAGGAGCCAAGAAAGATTCCTGCTGAATTCCTAAGGATTTCAGAGTTTGCTCCCTTGGGTCCTGATTTTATGGCCTTTTTCGTATCGTCATGAATTCTTAAGTGTATTCTGTGCTTCGAATGGCCATCAGTGAGGGCTATCAGGCTGAAAAATCACCAGCCTACTAAGTACCCAGGACATGCTGCAGAATGATCTAAGGGTCTGCATGGTGACAAGGAGCAATTTTATACCTACTCATCACAGAGGATGAGATGGACAGATACATTCCCACTTACTGTCCATGACAACAGTAATGCTACCTGATTTACGGGTCTCCAGGGCCTTCTCGTTGTGCATTAAAGTGTCTGAGTAGGACTTTCCTTTGTCTGAGTATCTCGGCTCTGGCCTTGAGGATTTTGAAGAGGAATTGGTTCACATTGACTTTGTTTGGGCAGACAAAGCTTTGGGTGATGATTCTAAAGTGGGATTCTGTATAGAGAAAGCTAAGATCTACCTGCTTGAGCTGGGAATCTTTTGTTTTTCTGTCCAACATGTTTTCTTTTTTCTTTTGGTGATAGCACCCTGCTTTTTTGGGGGAAAACTACTCTCCCTGTACTGTAAACCATATCGTGGGACTGTCAAATGAGGTATTTGTCTTAATTTGGGTTTCTGCCAAAACAGACCCTGGGTAAAGGATTCAAGTGCAGGTAGTTTATTTGGAAGGTGATTTTATTTTATTTTATTTTTAAATTTATTTTATTTTTGTCTGCATTGGGTCTTTGTTGCTGTGCGCGGGCTTTCTCTAGTTGCAGCGAGCGGGGGCTGCTCTTCGTTGCGGTCCACGGGCTTCTCATTGCGGTGGCTTCTCTTGTGGTGGAGCATGGGCTCTAGGCGTGTGGGCTTCAGTAGTTGTGGCACATGGGCGCAGTAGTTGTGGCTCATAGGCTCTAGAACGCAGGCTCAGTAGTTGTGGTGCCCAGGCTTAGTTGCTCTGTGGCATGTGGGATCTTCCCGGACCAGGGATCAAACCCATGTCCCCTGCATTGGCAGGCGGATTCTTAACCACTGTGCCACTGGGTAAGTCCCTGGAAGGTGATTTTAGAAGCACTTTTTAAGAAAGAGAGGAAAATGAGAATAAGAAAGGGACCAAAACCAGCACAGGATATGCTACTGAGTGGATTACCACTTTGGGTGATGAGGACCAGTCCTGCTTGAGACCTGCCTCAGAGCCATCCCCCTGGAAGCTAGGGATGGGGTGGGGGGGTGGAATCCTCCAACTTCTATCTCTGTTGTTTGAGAGTAGAAGAGAGATTCAGGATCTTGAGATGAGATGCTGTTACTGGGCTGGCAACTGTCTACCAAAATTACAGGCAAACTCAGGTGAGCAAGACGATGTGGGCTCTCAGCAGCAGCTTCTTAGTACCACTTCCTCCTCTGGCCACAGGTGGGCACAAGCCCCAGGCTGGTCCAATCAGATGCCCTCTTTCTGGAATCTTGAGAAGAGTAACAGGGGATGGGAAATGTCTGGACTCTATTCGTCTTCATGGTGGGGTCCAGAAGAAATTAGTCACTAGTTCTTGATACCTTGACGTGCAGAGTGGTTCCAATTCACATTTTCTCTGGTTATTCAGTTTTTCCTTCAATTCTCTGAGCTTCTCCATAAATCCTTCTACTAAATTCCCTTTTTATTAAATTAGCTAGAGCTGATTTCTGCAGCTTGCTTACAAAACACCCTGACAGATGCTGGGTCTACTCCACAGGAAGCTGTCAGAAGGAGTGGTCTTTCACATGGCTTGAAATGAAATGGCACACTTTAGACGCTCAGCAGGACAGCAGGCCACAGAATAATCTTTGCTCGAGTTTACTGAAGACCTCAACACCCAGTTTTCGTTCTCAGCTCATACGTCAGCTAGCCCATTTTCCCCAATTCCCTCAATTTATCATCCTTAGCTAATCACGAGTCTCTGGTATTGCTTTTGGATAGACATATGGTATAGTATGGTATGGTGTGGTGTAATGTGGTATATAGTATGATGTCATATAGAATACTGTACATAGCATGGCACATTGGCTAGAGTATGGATGCTGGAACTAGACTCCCTGTGTTCAAATCCCAGCTCTTCCATTTACTGACTATATGATCTTGAGCAAGTTAACTAACCTCTCTGTGACTCAGTTTCTTTAACTGTAAGTGTGAATAATAATAGTACCTAGGTTATAGGGTTGTCACAAAGATTAAGTGAGTTGACAAAGTACCGGGCACATGACAAGCACTATGTAAATATTAGGTACTGTTATGCCTAAAAGCTGTATGCCTATTTGGTCTACTGGTCCCTGTGCTTTTTGGATTCACAACTCTGCTTCCTTATCCTTGTGAAAATTGTAGTTGGCAAGATTGGCTGCCCTCTCTTGGGCTTGGCTCAATGTTTGCATTAGAGGGCAGGGAAAAGTACATTTTATAATCACCTACTATATGCCAGGCATCATGACAGATGTCTCTTTGAAGATCATAACATCTCTGAGAGACAGATACTATTATTGCCATTTTATAGGTGAGAGAGCTAGAGCTCAGAAAGATTAAGTAATCTGACCTGGCTCACTCAGGCTAGTAAGAGGCATTCTCCCAGGTCTGTCTGATTCTGAACTTTGTGCTGTTTCCACTGTGTACATGGTTTCCCCCAAACTCCAAAGCAAATAACTGCCCTTTCTCTCCCCACTGGCCTTGCACAGTTCCTATACTCACTGTTACCTTCCAAAGCTGTGGTTTTGACATCAGAGATGCTGGGTGCATCCCTGAGCAGCAGTGGGCTCTTATTCCCACCACGTTTGCTTTGTCACTTATTTGTAAAGATTTTTTTTCTCAGTCTGTGTAGAAGATCAAGGACAACACTCCCTAAGGACAGTTTGGCCTCTGACTTGGAGATGATAAAGCAGGGGGTAAGCTTGGAGGTTAAGCCCCTGGCCTCTGTGTGGGACCACTGGGGTCCAAATCACTGCTTTGCACCTTCCTTTATGGGCATCTTTGGGCAGGTGACGTCATCCCTCCAAGCCCCAGTCCCCTCATCTGTAAGAGAGGAATGGAAATGATAATAGTTAACTCTTAAGGTGTTTGTACATGTTAAGGAGTATAAATATTGGGAGAAAAATGTTTAAAACGTTAAAAAAAACTTGGGTAGAGGATGACTTTCCAATCAAACAAGACTGTAAACCCAGAACCCACAAAGAAAAAGATAGACCCATTGACTACATTAAAAACAAAACCAAACATATGGCAAAAGAACAAAACAAAATCAAAGGCCAAACTATAGGCTGGGGAATTTTTTTTTTATAACACATGTGACAGAAAAAGTATTAATATTCCTAATATGCAAAGACCTCCCATAAACTGTAATGTTGGCAAACAGAGTAGTGGTTGCCAGGGATTAGGGGTGCGAGGAGGATGTGACTACTAAGGAGTATGAGGGAACTTTTCGAGGTGATGGAAATGTTATATATCCTTACTGTGGCAGTGGTTATATGAATGCATAGATGTGCTAAAATTCACAGAACTGTATACTCCCAAAAAGGTCAATTTTACTGTGTAGTATTTTATAAAAAAAAACAAGTTTAACAACAACAACAAAAATAAGTTATATCTAGGTCTACTGACCTGGAGGGGTCTTTGTGATATATTTAGGGAGAATAGAGTTGTAAAGCAAGGTATATAATATGATTCTATTTTTGGAACTTGAATACCTCAGTGACCTTTTCTACATGTGATTATATGTTTGTGTATGTTTTTATGAGTGTGAGTAGAGGTGGAAAAATGTACAACAGGCTGTTGATGTTGGTTATCTCAGAAAGGCAGGAATAGAAAGGGAGCATTAAGAGACACTCATTTATACATCTTTTGCATTATTTCACTGGTTATATTGAGTAAATACTACACTTTAAATTAAAACAAGAAAATCGAACAAAAGTAATAAAGGAAGATTGAAGAAATAGAAGAAAACCAGAAAGAAGTTTAGCGGGAAAGAAGAGAAAGATCGAACAGGGAACTGGCTGGAAGAAAAATGACTTTGAGACTCAGTGGTCAGGAAGCCTGTGTGGGACCAAAACCAAATTCCCAAATCAGAAATACATGAGGGTTGCTGGAACAGAATTCTGGGTGTGGGCCAGGGACAAGCAGTCTTTCAAGGGTTAAGACTCAGGCTCATTTCTAGGACCCAGGCCAACTTCTTCAGCTGCTCTTTGTTTCTTTCATGTGTCCATTTTTTCATTCCTGCGTCCATCCAAACAAGCATCCATCCATCCATCATCCACCCATCATTTGCTAAATGCCCACTGTGTTTTAAATCTTAGAAATTTCTTATACTCCATTTCTTCTCCAAATCATAATAAAATCCAAAGTAACATCCAATTTTTTTGTGTGTGCTTGTCTTTAAAGACTACAATAAATGTAGGCACTAGGATCTTTTCTCAGCTTTTATTTCTGAGACTCAGTCTCATGGACCTTTCCTGTTGCAATGTGTGTCACGACAACTCTACTGAGAGGAAACTGGTGTCCATTCAGGCTTCCAGTTCTATGAAATGGGCATCTAGGAATCTCAGGCTTCAGTGATAGGCTTTGCAGTGAGTAGCTCCCCTGCCTTAGGAGCACACAGGGCATCTTCTCACAATTCCCTGATGTGATTGATTAGAGAGATGTCCCTGACTCAATGATAAGAACAGTGTTCTGGAGGCAAACTGCCTGGATTCAAATCCCAACTCCTTCACTCACTGACTATGTGCCCTTAGGCAAGTTTAATAACATCTCTAGGGTCCCCAGTTTCCTCGTCTATAAACCAAACATGAGGGTAAATGTGTTAATAGATGGAAAGTGCTTGAAACAGTGTTATTCACAGTACACTTCTCACCAGTATTATTATTGTTGTTAATAATTATGTGACATTGGATTACATTAATTACGTGAGAAAGTCTACTGCATTGTTTTAAATAACAGAAGACACTGAACAATTTGTATAACATAATCATATTTATGTTACAGCTGTGTGTGTGTGTGTGTGTAGGTATATATGTTCACTTTTGTATGTAAAATACATATGCACGTTTGAAAAAGCATGGAAAAAAGCCTGGAAGACCATACTTCAAACTGTTACTGGTGGTAATATCTTGGAGGAGTGGCTTTGGAAAAGAATTAAAAGAGAACTTTTACTTATTAGTTTATATTCTTCTGCTTATTATACAATTGACCATTGCCATATTAGTTTTTGTAATTTAAAAATAAAAATAAACCAAAAGAATCAAGAGACTTTAAAATGGAGATAGGACCAGAGAATCTCTTTCCATCTTCTATTACAGAAAACGTAACTATTTTTCTGTCATTGATTGTATGAGATTCACAAAGGCAGCCATAAAAAGTATATATTTTTCTCTAGTATTAAGCAATTCCTGGGATTGTTGATCCTAATGTGAAGGTGAGATTTGTCTGATATAGATCCATGAGGTCAGTCTAATAAATCACTCTGCTGGTCGCCGTGTTAGAAATTCAAAGTCTGGAGATGCAACTCTCATTGTGTCTATGGCTCCCCAGACACCACTAGTCCTGATCCCCATTGCCTACAACCTTGATGGGCTGGGCTGGCAGAATTTGAAGCTGGACATTCCTCTTCACATGTCTCCCTCTTCGGCTTTGGAGCTGCTCCTTCTTAGTTTACCTAAGGTACCCAGAGATAACTTACTGCAATTGAGAACACAGAGGTTTGCTTTGGTCTTGCTGGAAAAGCTACAGAACATATAGTGTACTAAGCAAAATGACATAGAAGGCTGGGGCAGCTACAGTGGTGGGCAAATTCTCAAGCAAGACCTCAAAGTGACAAACTGCTTTATCCATTTCCCTAAAATGGGATTCCGTTAGAGACAGGTTCACATTGTCTAGACACACTAAGACTAATACACAAACCAAATTTGTACTAACTATTGCAATGAGGCAGGCAAACCATTGCAATGGTAAGAATTTTCAGGTAAAATCCTTAGGATGCCCTTCCAGGCACTAAAGTAGTTGAAAAATGGAGAAAGATATTAAATGTATAATTGGTGGAAATTCCATCTGAGAACAATATGACTTTAGAATAAGACAGTCTCAGGTCAAATCAGAGCTCCAGCATTAGCTGTAAGACCACAGTCATGTCAATAAAACTCTCTGAAGTTCAGCTTTGTCATCTGGATAATGGAGATAATAGTACTGCTTTAGGTTGGATCCTTGGAAGAAAACTCTGAGATGGAAAGTTGCAAGCAGAGGTTTACTGGGGAGATACACTTTTAAGAAAGTGGGCAGAGGGGTAAGCTGACCTGCAATATGGTAGCAACTGAGGCCTCTGGAACTCGAACAAGAGCTTGAGCTGGGACAGCCTTCAGAGTCCCAAATTGAGAGAGAGGTGCTGAGCCTTTGAACCCTTGATCCAAACAATCATCGGCCAAATGTCATCCCCTGGGATGGTGTATAACATTGGGTGATGTAGTTCCCTATAACTTAGGGCAGTTTCTAGTAAGAGGTACAGCTGTGAGCCTCCAGTAGCCTATATTCCCAGCTGGGCTGCACTGGCTTTGAAGAGATCTTGGTTGTGCTCCCCAGGATCTACTATGAATACACACTCTCGGTCTGTGGGCAATTATAAAAGTACTTAGCAAAGTGCCAACCACAACAGAGGGTATCTATGAATATTGGTTCCTTTTCTTTCCTTCCGTCTTGAGAAATATTTCTCAATCACTTTGAAAGAGTGTGATGTTTTTCCCAATCCATCCTGTACTGGACCTCCCCAGTCACCAAAATCCCGGAACCCACCAGAAACATCTCTCTGTCTTGGGCAGTACAAAACAAGCACTAACAAAGCCTTAATCTCCAATTTGCTTCATCTGTCACCACAGGGCCTATAACCCGTTGACAAGTAAGTAATAGGGGAGGGTTTGCTCTTATTTCAGTTATGTACTGCTATTTTTTTAATCATTTTTTTCTGGTTTGAGATTTTGGAGACCCCCTTCTTTTCCTGGGCAATATATTTTATGAAGTATTGCCCAGATAGTTGAGGCTGGGTAAAGAGAGAAACTTTTAGCAAAAGACTAATAGACATTAATTTTTTTGTTGGCTTCAGTAGCAGTTGACTTTGAACTCAAACTTTCAGGCAGATGTCCTTCTCAGAAATCCTGTATACTCAATGGAATATTACTCAGCCATAAAGAAGAATGAAATAATGCCATTTGCAGCAACACGGATGGACCTAGAGATTGTCATACTGAGTGAAGTAAGTCAGACAGAGAAAGACAGATATCATATGTATCACTTATATGTGGAATCCAAAAAAGTGGTACAAATGAACTTATTGACTAAACAGAAATAGAGTCACAGATGTAAAAACCAAACTGTTGGTTACCAGGGGTGAAAGGGGGACAGAGATAAATTGGGAGATTGGGATGGACATATACACACTACTATGTATAAAATAGATAACTAATAAGAACCTACTATATAGAACAGGGAACTCTTCTCATTACTCTGTAATGACGTATATGGGAAAAGAATCTATAAAGGAGTGGATAATTCACTTTGCCGTACACCTGAAACTAATACAACATTGTAAATCAACTATACTCCAATACAAATTTTTAAAAAAGAGAAATCCCATATACTTACTGTCCAGACTAAACATGCTCTGGAGAATCTTCCATTCTGGTTTCTTGTTTTATCTTCTCTCTCTTCTTATAGTACTAGGCAGCATCCAGAACAGGGCAGGGGCAGGACTGGAAGAAGGGCATCCATAGTTATTTCAATTTTTGGTAGGTGGGATCATCTAGGAGAGTGACAAAAGACTTTGGGGTTATCCACTGTCCATTGAAAATATGGAAATATTTCATTGTCCATTGAAAATATGGAAAATATCCATTATCCATTGAAAAATCAGTGCCCAGGTCTCTGGGTGAGTGAGCAAAGTAGCTGAAGCAGAATCATCAGAAGAATCAAAGTTTTTAATTGGAGGATCCATGTAATGATTATGATTCTGTTGGTTGAAAAGTAATTAAAACCAACTCAAGATAACTTAAGGAAGAAAATATGTCTTTAAAAATACAGTGGTGTTTAATAAAACCCAAGTGCAGCCGGTCTCAGAAATGAGCTATAGTCAGGAAACCCGGCGGACTTCTCTCTCATTTACTCACTTCTGTTTCTCTCTGCATATATACTTCTGTGGGGGTTTTGAAGATATGCCCTCCAATTCTTTCACAATTCTTTCCTCAAAAGGTGGACCCTAATCCCCCTCCCCTTGTGTGTGGGCTGGACTTAGTGGCTTGCTTTGAATGAACAGAATGTGGCAGAATGACGGTTTGTAACTGCTGAGGCTAGGACCAAAAAGGTATTGTGGCTTCCTTGCTGCTCTCTCTCCTGGATCACTTGTTCTGAGGAGTCATGTCATTTCATGTCATGTCAATAGCCCTGTGGAGAGGTCCATGTGGTGAGGAACTGAGGCCTCCCACCAACACGCATGTGAGTGAGTCATCTTGGAAGTGGATTCTTCAGCCCCAATCAAACCTTCAGATGCTGCAGGTCCAGTCGACATCCTGACTGTAACCTCAGGAGACACTCTGAGCCAGAACCATACAGCTAAGCCCCTTCTGAATTCCTGATTCCTAGAAACTAAGTTTTGGGTTAATATTTTACACAACAACAGACAACACATATAGGATTGGAAATAATCACTGTCAATAGGTCTCCTCCATTTAGAGAGCAGTCATCAGAGATGGGAGTCTTAATCCTATTTCCAGTTTCCAAGAGGAAATATTCTGATTGACACAGTTGGGTCAAGTACTTAGATGTGAACCAATAAATTGTGGTTAAGGTGGTGAGCAGCATCATATTAGATTTACCTAGGGACTTCTAATGTAACGATGTAAATGTTGAGGTATTTCGGTAAGGAATACCTAGGACACCCTAAAGCAAATTCCACAGTGGGACAGAACTTTATTCCTTTGGTCACAAGAGTGTCTCCTGAGGAAGTTGAAGCTTACCTTGGTTATAATACAGTGGTTTGAACTTAGGTGTCAATGCCATATGTGAAACACAAGTGTGTGATTGGCTTCAGCTTTATGTTTGCAAAGATTGGTGAGTTACTTGTGCTTTGGCAGCCTATACCCTGCATGACTGACTACACTTTAGGTGTTTGTGTAGCCATAGCCCTGCCTTCCTGGCCACTTTAAAGTCGCTGGCCATTCTCCAAAATTTCTTCTGATAATGGCAGTAAATCCTTATCAGAAATCTTCCATACCTCTTATAATATATGGAAACAACTTAAATTTACCTGACTTTTCTAGAAATAAAACTGCTAGAATTCCCTCCCTCCCGTCCACTAGGTCTATGGAAGGAAGTAAACACATATGTCTTGATGTTTTCTGATTCGTAAGTCACGTTAAGCCACTTAAAACAAATGATGTTACAAGTAAAGTCAATGAGGTCATAGAGAGTGAGAACTATTATAATGCTGATATTACATTGCAACTTCTGGGTGAATAAACTTTTCACATAATAAACATTACAACAAAAAAAATTCCCAAGGTAGGCCTATGTATAGTCTCAGGATTGGGGGTTACATTTGGAAGAAGACAACAACCTTTGAAATCATGATGTCTTAGGGAACTTCTAATAAACTAGCCAGTAAGCAATTCATGATCATAAGGTGTAGAACATGTATAAATGTGCTAAGAATGGGCTTTCACCCCCATCCATTTTAATATTTATATTTTTAGAATCTTCATGGTAAAGATTGTCTAAGTATTTTCCAGATTTAACCCTTTCCTAATAGGATTTAATGAGACAGCTCAGTGCTTTGTCTGCTCAACTGTGTGCCAGCAGTCTTCCCATTCTTTCCAAATGTCCTCATTTAATTGTCAATTACAGCTTGGAGACTCTGTTGTCAGCTTAGGACAGTTGGTCCATCACTGTGATTTTAAATCCAGATTTGTGGGTCTAATACTTATTGGCTAGTTTTCCCTTACAATGATAGTAACTTAATTGTCAGTCCTAGTTTATGGTGTACTGAGAGTTTTCAAAATTTACTGAGAAGTTTGATTAGGGCTGCTAATATTAATCCCAAGCTCCTTGATATGAACGTTTTTGGACTCTTTTGACCCATATTACCACATATTTCCAGAGTATTTCATACTTCCAGAATCACTGTGTCAATTTACACTCCCACTGGTAGTTTATGGGAGGATTTACACCTTCCCATGCTGAGTACCTGCTGGTTTTATAGACCTTGGCCAATTCCTCAGTTAGTAGTTAGACTCTAAAGGTGAAAGATGACTACATGTCCCTAAAATGTCTTTTATTATCAGTGCTATTGAATATTCATATTTATTTATATTTTTCTTATACAAATTGCCTATTCATGATCTTTGCTTTTTTTAAGTTATGGAATTAGAATGTTTTCTTGATTTTTAAAAGCTCTTTATATAGTAAGAATAGTAATTCTATGTATTTTGTGGTGATTCGAGCCTTTAAGGATTCATTTTTAAAATCTCTGAAATAGTTTATATAATGTGAGCAAATAAAAAGTAAAAAGTATTCCTTCTCTTCTTCATTGTGGTTAATCAGTCTGCTCTAACTGATTTTATACAGAGACTAGTTAGACATTTTAATTCAATGTAGTGTTGTAGAATAAGCTTGCAGTTTGGGGTAAAAAAAATTCCAGGGTTTAATTTCCAGCTCCATTACTTTCTGTTTTAAGACATTTAACTCTCTCAGCTTTGGTTTTCTTAGATACAAATTGAGGATAATGTTAATGGCTGTGATGCTGGATTATTTTAAGGCTCAAAGTACATAGAGCACATGAAGATACTTTATAAACTATGGTGCTGACATGTGTAACTTGCTCTGAATCGAATCCTGATGGTCAGTCCTTCTGAGATTGCTTCCAGCTACCAGAATTCATGATACATTTGACTTGGATGAGGACTGAAAAAGTAGACAAATGATTTTGAAGTGACTAGAAATTTCAGCAGCTTTTCTGTGAGCAGTGATGGACAAGATAGTTCTCATTTTTATAAAAATAATATTCTTAAACTAAATGACCAAAGAAAAGGATAGACTGAGGATTTAACCAGTATTGTGGACTTGCTCCAGCAGAGGAACGGCAGACAGAAATATGACTTTTGCTTTTCTCAGACAAACCTAACCTGTCAGTAATGAAGCCTGTGCTTTATTATCACTAACATCCCAAGAAAGTCACCTCTGATGGGGTTTATTTTCTCTCCTGGTTCATCCTTACACATCACTTTGGAGGAAAGCTGATTCCTGATCAATGAAACATAAAATCACAATCCTCCATATTTAGTCCTGACTCAGCATCACTAGTGGGAGTGAGCACTAAATTATATGTCCAAAAGTTAAAAACACAAGATGTATCCTTTTAAGTGAGATTTTAGCTCATCATTTAATCTTCTGAGTCTTACCTTCCTGATAACTTTACAGGTATGCTGTGCTAATTGCATAAGATAATGTGTACAAAAGCTCTTTGTAAGCTGTAATCGTGTCATACATATAACAACAATAAACATAACTTTAAACAAAATGAATATTGTTATCTGGATAGGCAATAGCTGAACTTGGTTGCCATGTTGAACACAGCACATTAACTGAGAGCAGTTAAAGAAATGTACTGTGTAAATTAAACGTCTCCACCAGTTTTGTTCCTGTAATTTAGGTATATTTCCACTAGGTGATGATAGTGAGCTATGTTCATTTGATCTGAGTAATAGGGCAATCCTGACGGAGAAGCTAGCATTATAATTCACTGTGAATCCTTACTCGGTGTCCAGGCCTCCCAGGACTAACTCAGATTTCCATCAAACAATCAATATAGTTACCAAAGGCTCCCAATAGCCTTCATCGGCTCCCTTCCCAGGTGTTTGGTTTTTTCTTTTTTCATCTTCTTCTTCTCAGGTCTTCACAGCTTTGAGCACAGTAGTGAGATTTCCCGCTCTAACTGCCTGAAACTTCCTTGCTCAGTCAGCAGATCCTTGACACTTTCACTATCTGTCTTTCCTTCTCTAATCTCTTTTCAGAGACCTTAAGATCAAAGCTTCCAGGAGAAAGAAAAATACAGGAGCCCCTGCTTATGCAGAACACAGCATTTCTTCCTCCCTACAATGTCAAAAGCTTATTTCCTCTCTTTTACACGTTGGAAGAGAATTTTCCCCTTGCTTTACTTGCCTCAGTTTTTTTCCCCTACTTCAATCACCTTTTCCAGTGAATTTAGTGTTCACAGAAGAGATTGTTGATACATTGTATATTTCTATGATAGTTTTCCTTAGCAGCCAACTTGCCTTCACATATTAGGAGTCTCCCAGAAAGATTTATTTAGAAATACAATTGTTAAAGGAATACAGTCCCTTTGGAGACATTTATAGCAGAATTAAACATACACTTCATATAATTTCTGTATCAGTTAGGATTAGGTTTGGCTGCATGTATCAGGAAACTAAAATTAAAACTGATTTAAAAAGAGAAGTTAATTTCTCTCCCATGTAAAAGAAGTCTGGAGGCCAACACTCAAGTCTGGAAAGGCATCTTCATTATTGATCCAGCTCCTTTTATCTTTCTGGTACATATAAGCCATTCCAGTGTGTGGCTTTTATTATCAAGGGCACCTCATGGTCAAAGATGCCTGCTGGAGCTCTAACCATCACTAGCCAGGAAGAAGGAGAAAAAGGAAGGCAAATGGGTGGATGGCCCATCTGAGGTAGCTTCCTTTAAGCAGCCTTCCTGGAAATCCAACCCACACTTCCATTTACATTTCACTGACTAGAATGCAATCATATGGTCACATCTAGCCTCAAGGGAGGTGGGGCAAAGTAGTCTTTTAAGAATGCATTGCCGGGACTTCCCTGGTGGTCCAGTGGTAAAGAATCCACCTTACAATGCAGGGGACGCACGTTAGATCCCTGGTCAGGGAACTAAGATCCCACATGCCGCGGGGGAACTAAGCCCACAGCCACAACTACTGAGCTCACGTGCCTCAACGAGAGAGCCCACGTGCCACAAACTACAGAGCCCACGCACTCTGGAACTCGCGCGCCACAATTACAGAGCTCATGCGCCCTGGAGCCTGCACGCCACAACTAGAGAGAGAGAAAACCCTGCACGCCACAACTAGAGAGGAGCCCGTGCGCCGCAATGAAAGAGCCCATACACCTCAAAGAAGACCCCGCGTGCTGCAACTAAGACCCGATGCAGCTAAAATTTAAAAAAAAGAATGCATTGCCACTCCAAATAAAATAGAGTTCTGTGAAATAATGCCATTTATAGGAACATGGTTGCAACTAGAGATTATCATACTGGTGGGCTGTACCCCGCAGGCCTACAAGGCCTGTGCTGCCCAGCTTCAGGACTGAAGAAAGAGCCTGGAGTCAGCAACAGAGACATCAATGGTTTAATGGATAGGGTGTCTTACGCGTATGATGCAAGGTCCTGGAGGGACATCCCACTGCAGGCACCGCAGGCAGGATATGGTGACAGACTTCACTCCTGGGGGGGTGTGGGGAGATTGCCAGTTATAGGAGTCGTTAACGTCAGGTGGGCTCATTAGTTACCAGGGAAACCAGCAGAGGGGCACACCCCTCACTGCCCCTTTGATAAGAACGATCTCTAGCTGCATAAGATATAGGTGAAGCAGGCACTGGTTGGGCACAGGATGTACAGAGAGCAAGAGAGCAACCATGTTGAGTGGCCTGATCATACACATACTAAGTGAAGTAAGTCAGAAAGAGAAAGACATACACCATATGATATAACTTATATATGGAATCTAAAATATGGCACAAATGAACCTATCTACAAAACAAACAGACTCACAGACAGAGAGAACAGACTTGTGCTCACAAAGGGGGAGGGAGGGTGGGGGAGGGATGGATTAGGAGTTTGGGATTAGAAGAAGCAGACTATTACATATAGAATGGATAAACAACAAGGTCCTACTGTATAGCACAGAGAACTATATTCAGTATCCTGGGATAAATCATAATGGAAAAGAATATGAAAAAGAATGTATATATGTGTATAACTGAGTCACTTTGCTGTACAGCAGAAATTAACACAACATTGTAAATCAACTATACTTCAATAAAAAATTAATTAACTTAAAAAAATCAAGTTCTATTGCTAAAGGAGGGAAGAATGGATACTTTTTGGCAACTAGCAATCTCTGCCACAGTTTTATACCACATTTCACACAGAAATTTGGAGGCCTAGCTTTTATTAAAAAAAAAAAAAATGAACAGATCAGGTAGCAGTGGGTCAACATTCCCACACAGTGGCTGCCCCTCTTTGAATGAGGCATGTATTCTCCAGCTGGCCTGCTATCACATCCCATCACAACATGTCCACAGCTAATGACTGAAGTTGAGTCTTGGCTCTCGCAAAGACTTTGTAGCTGTGTCCTGGCTTTTCTGCATAATTTCTGACTCTTCCATATCCTTGATTTCATTTCTGGCTTATGGTTTTGCTGTCATTCTGTGGATGGGACATTCACAGCTACTATCTCTAGATTTGACTCTCAGTTTTCTCTGAAGTTACTGGGCTCAGTAAATACCCAAGGCCTTCCCACTCCAGGCCACCTTCAGTAGGTGAAATATTTCTACTAGAGTAGATCCTTTGGACTAAAGCCCTAGTATTGGTCGGCTAGGTTGATGTCTATGTTGGGTCTGCTGTGGTCCACCACAAGGAAAAATTCAGATAAGGAATCTATCAAGGGAGGTCCCATGTAAATATAGAACCCTACATTTGGTGGATGTCCCAGAGGAGGGTCCTGAGCTGGGAATCCAAGTGGTTCTCGATATAGTGATGCTGGAGAATAAGCCCACCTGGAAAGCTCATCTCAGATGGGGTCATGCTATGTGGTTTTGATAAGGGTTGGTGAGAGGGGCCCAGGGAAGACAGCAAATATGGCAAACAATGAGTTGGGTAACAAATTGGGCTCTAGCTTGGGCTAGGAAAGAAAAGTCTTTGTGGATGATAAGGTTGAAGGTTAGAGTCTGTGTGCAGGAAGGCCAGCTCTCCAGAATCTCTGAGAGAAGTTAGTTGCTATCATTATGTGACAGCTTGACACAGATTGACAGGGGGTAATAAGTTCACAGATCCTTTTCTGTTTTAAAGTGTCAGATTTTCATAGAAAACTGTCATATTTATGCCAGAAACAGATTGGCAGGGATTTTTGACATCATCTGACCTAATCCCCTAATTTTTTAATAGTGTATTTTATAGTATATATACAGTGTAATTTGTGAGACTGATTCATGTAAATTCTATAAAAGTTGAAAAACCCCTACCCAGTGATAACTGTAATACCATTTCTATATTCCATCCTTCCAGTATATTTTCTATGCAAATATGTATATATACATATTTACTTATTTTACAAAAGAGGAATCACATTGTATTTTATTCTTATTCTCATGATGTGTGAGCATTTCCCCCTGTTATTAAATATTCTTTAAAGTATAAGTTTTAATGGTTGCATATTTCATCATCTGGATCTAAAATAATATATTTGATCATGCCCTTATAAAAATAATGCTGGAAGGAGACTCTATTATAAAGCTCTGCTCTCTGACTATTTCTTCAGATTAAATGCCTAGATGAGGAATTAATTAACTCTTATGAGTGCTAAGATTTTTTTTCAGTTCATTTGCTTGGATTTTCTAGGTAGATATATGAAAATAATGAGAAATGTTGCTACTTCCTTTTCAACATTATATACTTTATTTATTTATGTTTCTTGTCTTATTGCATTGGCCAGACATTTCAGAGTAATGTTAAATAATTAAGGTCATAGTGGACATACTGCCTTGTTTCAATTTTTAATGGAAAAGCCTCTAGTGTTACACTGCCATATTTCATATGCTTGTATTTTATTTAGGAATTTTGCATTTATATTCATAGATAAAATTGGCCTCCGGTTTTCTTATTCTATGCTTTCTTTGTCAAGTTTTGTGATAGGGTTATGCTAGCTTTGTAAAATATAATAAGTTTCTCTTCTGCAGAGACATTTCCTGTGTCAGGAAGAGATAGCAATTTCCAACAGGCAAACATGCTGCATGTTTGACAGGCCAGTCAGGTGGTTTTCTTTCAAAGATGCAAACAGAAGATATATAATTGAATTCCCACACTCAGCTCAAACTGGTTATCCTTTCAGCAAGCTGGCAGGTAAAATGATGTGCAACTGCTTCAATTACAAAAATTGAAGCATTTAGACAATTCTCCCTCTCTGTTTGAGATGCAGGCTCTGCTTCTGAGTTTGAAGCTGTCAGGTGTCCAATTTAGCCAATTTCAGACTCAAAGAGTTTGCTTTGGGCCAGTGCTGGCCCCACTGCTGCAACAGTGCTGATATGTCAACTGACATCCCCAAGGAGACCTTGATCCCCATTATACACTTTTTCCACTGGCCCCTTTGCTAGGAGACTTGTCAGTATGTTTATGGGAAAGATGCTCAACAGTCAAAACTCACCTTTTTGAAGGATCCTCAGAACTGACCCCAACACCTACCTTCTGGTAGCTCTCCTAATTCAGATCTGGCAGGGCTGAGCTCTACTCATTTGCCCAACGCAAATATTGAGAGAGTAGCAGAGATGAGAATATGAACAGTTTAACTCATTAATTTGGTAAGCACTGTTAATGCTCTCTCCTAAATATCTCAGGAATCCATCCATTTTTTTTTTCATGGTCACTGCCACTTAGAGGCCACCACCAGCTCTCACCTGGATTGTGGCAAGTAACGCTAACTGGTCTTACTATTTCTAGTCTTTCCCCTACTCTAGTCTAGCCATCCTCAGGCCAGCCACAGTGATATTTCTAAACTATCAGTAAGTCAATCAGTAACCTGATTTGGTGACCTCAGTCTTAGAAATCTCTGAATGACTCCCCAAGGCATTTCAAATAAAGTTAGAAATCCTTGGCATAATTTATACAGCAAATCTGCAGTATTCTCCCCCTCCCTTTCCTCTCTTGCTTGACTTTCTGCATTCCTCTCTGTAATCTGGCTTTCCAGGGATTCTTTCCACATCTTCTACACACCACACTTCTCTGTTACACATGCTTTCCTTTTCCTGAAAACTACTACCTGGTTAACATCTACTTATCATTCACATCGCAACTCAGATATCATTTTCCATGGATGTTTTCCTGACCCCTCTAGGTTGGGAATGGTGACTCATTTTTTTCCCTCATAGCACTTGTACCGTGGCATGTATAATAGCATATTTCTTGGCATACAGCAGGTGCTTAATAATCTAAAATGAATAAATTGTATTCTTGCTTCTTGGAGAGGTCTCTTCAATCACCCATAAGAAATTCAATTTTCTGACTGGAAAAGGTGACCCTAAGTGAGAAGAAAATTGAACTCAACTTTCACTTTCAAACCTGAGCGATAACTCAATAGACGTTGAATAAATAGATGAATGAAGAGGTTGTGTACATTGTATTCAGTGCTGGCTTGCATCTCCAGTCCTTTACTTACTACTTATGTGATTTGAGCAAGTGTTATTATTCTCCACTATCTCGATGTCATCATCTGAAAAAGAGGGCAGTAATCCCAGCTGTCACATAGGTTTACTAAAATAATGTATTTAAACACAATGTGTAAGTGACTTCATCAAGATGGCAATATAGGTCAATTCTTTTTTTTTTTCTTTTTTTTTTAAATTAATTAATTAATTAATTTTTTTATGGCTGTGTTGGGTCTTCGTTTCTGTGCGAGGGCTTTCTCTAGTTGCGGCAAGTGCGGGCCACTCTTCATCGCAGTGCGCGGGCCTCTCATTATCGTGGCCTCTCTTGTTGCGGAGCACAAGCTCCAGACGCGCAGGCTCAGTAGTTGTGGCTCACGGGCCTAGTTGCTCCGCGGCATGTGGGATCTTCCCAGACCAGTGCTCGAACCCGTGTCCCCTGCATTGGCAGGCAGATTCTCAACCACTGCACCACCAGGGAAGCCCCTATAGGTCAATTCTTGACTTCAGTCCCTTTCACAAGAAGAACCATAGACAAGATACCACTGTGAAAATCCTAGAAGTGGGGGTGTGTCTGAAGGACTCCTAGATCATAGAGATACAGAAGGAGCTGAAAGTAAGAGGAGTGGCTACACTGTGACCACACTGCTCCTCTTCCAGTCCAGCACAATGCCACACCAAAAGTGTCCCTCTGGGCCTATGAATTCTCCACTGGGAAAAAGAGAGTCCACAGTGGACATCCAGCTCCCTCAGCATTGTGGGGCACTTCCCAGGTGGCCCATTTGGGTCTTGCCTCATGGGGATCACAGGGAAATCTGCAGGGTTTAACTACCAGGGATCAGACAGAAACAGAGAAGGGAGACAAGACTTATAGAAACCAGTGTTCAGAACTTGGTGGACCATATTCGTGCTTGCAGCAAAGCCTGAGCAGAGATCCCGAATAGTAGCTCTGCTCATCTGCAGAACCAAGCTGGTGACCATTTCTGGCCAGTGAGCTCATTTGGCAGTTCTATCTGATTTGAGTCCCCAGCCAATGAGCTATACTGGCTGTGGAGCCCTCCTATGGCTCCGCCCTGACAAGGAAGCAAATTTGAAGCCTTGCCCAACTGCTCAGTCTAGCTTCCAGTCCCACCCAACCAGGAAGCCTAGCCAGATAACCTAGGCAGCCATAGAGCCCACCCTACAGCCATGCTTGGGCAGAAATCCATGACAGAAGCCCTGCCCAACTGTTAAGTATAGTCTCTAGTCCTGTATAACCAGGCACGCTGAAGAGTGATCCTGGGCAAACTTGGATCCCAGCCTACAGTACTACGCAGTTGCACAGCTCAATCTACAGCCCTGCCCCACAGTGAAGCTCAGCCTATAATCCTGCCTGATTGCTGAACACAGACTGCAGCCTTGCCCACACAGGGAGCCCAGCCAGTGACCTGATCCAATCCCAGTGAGGAAGCCTGAACAGCAACACTGCTGACCACAGAGCAGAGTCTCTAGTCCTGGCCAAATGCAATATACAACTAGAGGACCCTCCTAACCAGAGATCCCAGCCAGTCACTTTGTACAACAGTGGAGCACAGCCAGCTGCCTACCTACCTGGTCATGAAGCCCAGGTTACGGTCCTGCCTAACTTTGAGGCGTGGTTTGTTGCCCTGCCTGATTACAGAACACAGCCTGTGGTCTTGTCTGACTGCAAAACTCTGCCTGCAGCCCTGCCTGAACACAGTGTCCAGCCAGTGACACCATCCTGTTGGATAGTACAGCCTGAGCCCCCATCCAACTGTTGCAGGAAGGGGGACCCCTTCCAGTGCCCAAGAGTGAGCTCTTGTCTAACACTCAGAAATGAATAGTCTGAGGAGACACACATGCTGACAAGGCAAGAGACTTTATTGGGAAGGGGCGCCTGGGTGGAGAGCAGCAGGGTAAGGGAACCCAGGAGAACTGCTCTGCCATGTGGCTCGCAGTCTCAGGTTTTATGGTAATGCGGTTAGTTTCCAGGTTGTTTCTGGCCAATTATTCTGACTTAGGGTCCTTCCTGGTGGTGCGTGCATCTCTCAGACAAGATAGATTCCAGTGAGAAGGATTATGGGAGGTTGGTAGGACATATGGACTGGCGTCTCCTCTCCCCTTTTTACCTTTTCCAAATTCTTCCAGTTGGTGATAGCTTGTTAGTCCTGTGTTCCTTATGAGGACCTCCTGTTGTAAGATAGTTCATGCAAGTGGTTACTATTGGGCCTGGCCAGGGCGGGCAGTTTTGGTCAGTTTTGGTCCCCTAACACAACCAGGAGTGACTGTGGACCCCAGCCTGCAGACTTGCCCAATTACAACTTTACAAACCAAGGAACTAGAAAAAGAAGAATACACTAAACCAAAAGCTAACAGAAAGAAGGAACTAATAAAGATGAGAACAAAAATAAATAAACTAGAAAACAGGAGAACAGTAGAAGAGATTAACAAAACTATGAGTTGGTTCTTTGAAAAGATGAACAAAATTGACAAACCTTGCCTGGACTAACAAAAAAGAGAGACAGACAGACAGAAAGACAGAGACAGAGAGGACCCAATAAATAAAATTACAAGTGAAAGAAGAGACATTATAACTGATATCACAGAAATACAAAGGGTCATAAGAGTCTGCTATGAACAATTATAGACCAACAAATTGGACATCCTGGAAGAAATGGATAAATTCTTAGAAACATACAACCTACCAAGACTGAATCAGGAAGAAGTGGAAAACCTGAACAGACCAGTAATGTGTAAGGAGATTGAATCAGTAATCAAAAACCTTTCAACAAAGAAAAGCCCAGGAACCAGTGGTTTCACTGATGAATTCTACCAAACATTAAAAGAATGGACACAACTCCTTCTCAAACTCTTCCAAAGAATTGAAGAGGAGGGAGCACTTCTAAACTCATTTTATGAGGCCAGTGTTACCCTGACACCAAAGCCAGATAAGGATACTACAAGAAAAGAAATCTATAGGCCAATATCCCTGATGAATATAGATGCAAAAATTTTCAACAAAATACTATCAAACCAAATTCGACAGCACATTAAAATGATCATACACCATGATCAAGTGGGATTTATCCCTGGGATGAAAGGATGGCTCAACATATGCAAATTAATACATGTGATATATCACATTAATAGAATGAAGCATAAAATTTGTATAATCATCTCAAGAGATGCAGAAAAAGCATTTGACAAAATTCAACAGTGATTCATGATAAAAAACATGTAGCTAATTGGGTATAGAAAGAATATACCTCAATATAATAAAGGCCATATATGACAAGCCCAGAGCTAATATCATACTCAATGGTGAAAGGTTGAAAACTTTTCCTCTAAAGTCCTGAACAAAATAAGGAGGCCCATTCTCACTACTCTTATTTAATATAGTGCTGGAAGTCCCAGATAGAGCAATTAGGCAAGAAAAAGAAATAAAAGAAATCCACATAGGAAAGGAAGAAGTAAAATTGTTGTTATTTTCTGATAATATGATCTTATGTACAGAAAATCCTAAAGACTCCACCAAAAAACTCTTAGAACTAATAAACAAGTTAATTAAAGTTGCAGGATAAAATATCAATATACAGAAATCAGTTGCGTTTTTATACACTAACAATGAATTATCTGAAATAGAAGTAAAGAAAGCAATCCCATTTACAATAACATCAAAAACAATACAATAATTATGAATAGGTTTAACCAAGGAAGCGAAAGATCTGTACACTGAAAACAATAAGACATCGATGGAAGAAATTAAAGAAGACACAAATAGATGGAAAGATATCCCATGCTCATGGATTGGAAGAATTAACATTGTCAAAATACTTGTACTACCTGAAGCCATCTATAGATTCAATGCAATTCCTATCAAGATTTTAATGGCATATTTTATAGAAATAGAAAAAAATTCCTAACTTTTGTATGAAACCACAAAAGACTCTGAATAGCCAAAGCAATCCTGAGAGAGAAGAACAAAGCTGGAGGAATCTCACGGTCTGATTTCAAACTATATTACAAAGCTATAGTAATCAAAACAGTATGGTACTTGCATGTAGACAGACACATGGACCAATGGAACAGAATGAAGAACACAGAAATAAACTCATGCATATATGGTCAAATAATATTTGACAAGGGGGCCAAAATACGCAATGGTGAGAAAGTAGTCTCTTCCATAAATAGTGTTGGGAAAACTGGATATTCACATGCAAAAGAATGAAATTGGACCTGTATCTTACACCACTCATAAAAATTAACCCAAAATAGATTAAAGACTTAAATGTAAGACCTGAAACCATAAAACTCCCAGAAGATAACAGAGAGGAAAACACCCTTGACATTAGTCTTGGCAATGATTTTATGGATATGACAACAAAAGCACAAGCAATAAAGGCAAAAATAAACAAGTGCAACTACATCAAACTAAAAAGGTCTGCACAGCAAAAGAAACAATCAACCAAATGAAAAGACGATCTATGGAATGGGAGAAAACATTCTCAAACCATCTATCTGATAAGGGGTTAATATCCAAAATATATAAAAACTCATGCAACTTAATACCGAAACCACATATTATCTAACTGAAAACCCAATCAAAAAATGGGCAGAAGATCTAAATAGACATTTCTCCAAAGAAGACATACAGATGGCCAAAAAAGCACATGAAAAGATGCTCAACATCACTAATTACTAGAGAAATGCAAATCAAAACTACAGAGAGGTATCACCTCACAACAGTCAGAATGGCCATCATCAAAAATCTACAAACAATAAATGCTGGAGAGGGTGTGGCAAAAAGGGAACCCTCCTACACTGTTGGTGGGAATATAAATTGGTACAGCCACTATGGGGAACAGTACAGAGGTTCCTTAAAAGACCAAAAATGAGCTACCCTATGATCCGGCAATCCCACTCCTGAGCATATATCCAGAGAAAACCATAATTCAAAAAAATACATGCACCCCAATGTTCATTGCAGCACTATTTACAATAACCAGGACATGGAAGAAACCTAAATGTCCATCGACAGAGGAATGGATAAAGAGGATGTGGTACATATATACAATGGAATGTTACTCAACCATAACAAAGAATGAAATAATGCCATTTGCAGCAACATGGATGGATCTAGAGATTATCATGCTGGGTGAAATAACTCAGACAGAGAAAGACAAATATCATATGATATTGCTTATATGTGGAATCTAAAAAAAGGGTACAAATGAACTTACCTACAAAACAGAAATAGAGTTACAGATGTACAGAAAACAAACTTATGGTTACCAGGGACAAAATTGGGAGATTGGGATTGACATAGATACATTACTATATATAAAATAGATAACTAATAAGGACCTACTGTATAGCACAGGGAACTCTACTCAATACTCTGTAATGGCCTATATGGGAAAAGAATCTAAAAAAGAGTGGGGGGCTTCCCTGGTGGTGCAGTGGTTAAGAATCTGCCTGCCAATGCAGGGGACACGGGTTCAAGCCCTGGTCTGGGAAGATCCCACATGCCGCGGAGCAACTAAGCCCGTGAGCCACAACTACTGAGCCTGCGCGTCTGGAGCCTGTGCTCCGCAACGGGAGAGGCCGCAATAGTGAGAGGCCCGCGCACCGCGATGAAGAGTGGCCCCCGCTTGCCGCAACTGGAGAAAGCCCTTGCACAGAAACGAAGACCCAACACAGCCAAAAATAAATAAATAAAAATTTTTTTTTTTTTAAAAAGAGTGGGTATATGCATAATGGATTCACTTTGCTGTGCACCTGAAACCAACACAACATTGTAAATCAACTGTACTCCAATAAAAATTTTTTTAAAAGTTAGGCATAGCCAAAAAAATGGACAAAAAACCTAAATAGACATTTTTGTAAAGAAGATATTCAAATAGCCAACAGGTATATAAAAGGTGCTCAACAACCCTAATCAATAGGGAAATGCAAATCAAAACACAATGGGAGAGCTTCCTTGGTGGCACAGTGGTTAAGAATGCACCTGCCAATGCAGGGGACAGGGGTTCGAGCCCTGGTCTGCGAATATCCCACATGCCACGGAGCAACTAAGCCCGTGCGCCACAACTACTGAGCCTGTGCTCTAGAACCCGCAAGCCACAACTACTGAGCCCATGTGCTACAACTGCTGAAGCCCATGCACCTAGAGCCCGTGCTCCATAACAAGAGAAGCCACCACAATGAGAAGCCCGCACACAGCAACGAAGAGTAGCCCCCACTCGCTGCAACTAGAGAAAGCCTGCGTGCAGCAAGGAAGACCCAATGCAGCCAAAAAAAATTTTTTTAAAAACCAACCAACAAACAAACACAATGGGATATCACCTCCCATTTTGTAGAATGGCTATTGTCAAAAAGAAAAGATACAGCTGGGAAGTGCTGGGAAGAATGTGGAGAAAAGGGAACTCTTGTGCACTCTTGGTGGGAATGTAAATTGGTGCAGCCACTATGGAAAACAGTATAGAGGTTCTGCAAAAAATTAAAAATAGAACTGCCATGTTATTCAGCAAACCCACTTCTGAGTATATATCCAAAGGAAGTGAATCCCATCTCAAAGAGATATCTGCATCTCCATGTTCATTGCAGCATTATTCACAATAGTCAAGACATGGAAACTATCTAAGTGTTCATCAACAGACGAATGGATAAAGAAAATGTGGTATATATACACAATAGAATTTTACCTAACCATAAAAAAGAAGGAAATCCTGCCAGTTGCAAGTACATGGATGAACCTTGAGGGTATTATGCTAAGTGAAACAAGTCAGAGAGGGAAACACAAAACTACATAATCTCATTTATATGTGGAATCTAAAAACCTGAACTCATAGGAACAGAGCAGATTGGTGGTTGCCATGGGCAAGGGAGTGTGGGGAAAATGAATGAAGTTGGTCAAAGTGTACACACATCTCTTAAACCCCTGAGCCTTGATTTCCCAGCTGTCAAAAAGAGATGTTTACCTTATAAAGCTGCTGTGAGGATTATAAATAGTTTACAACTTAATGGACTGCACACGTTAACTGTCTACTTCACCATGTATCATTTTCATAAAGCCCAATAGAAAGAACGGTTGTCTTAATGCCGATAACTTTGGTTCCCTCCTTGTTTTTCACCCTCTTTTCTGTTTTGGAGAGAGTCAGAGACTCTATAACGTAGTGTAAGAGCATAGACTTGTACTACGATAGACCAGTTTCAAGTACTGGTTCTGCCATTTACTGGTCTGGGGAAATTATTCAACCTCTTCCATCCTTGCTTTCTTTAGCCCTAAAATGGGGCCAGCAATGGGTCCTATGTCCTAGGTTGTGAGGAATAGACGAAGGTAATACATGTAAGTTCTTTATCAGTTCGTGGTACATCAGAGAGGCTTAATAAATGACAGCAAAAGCAATACCTACATAAGAAATAATCATAGCACATTATACATTATACACATTATAAAGCATTTTAATAGGAACTAAACCAATTTTATTCTCCAGTTGCTCTTGACACTGATATTATTAATTTCCATTTTATGGATGAGGAAACCATTGCTCAGAGAATTTTAGTCATTTTTCCAGAGTTACCCCATCCGGGCTCACTCATGCATAGAAATTCTGGCTTTGAGAGCAGTGCTTCATCTATATCAGCACAGTTCTAGAGAATCAAGGAGAATTTAGAGGCTCCCAGGGAAGATGGGAGGAGTAAGTGAGGTTAACCTGCAGTCTCCAAGAAACAGCTAAGAGGTCAGAGCTACCGAAGAAGTTCAGTGCCGAGAGAAAGCTGGGGAATATTAGTTTCTTGAGAATGCTGAGAAAATTATTGAACCGGTGAAGCGGAGAGTACAATAGTCCGATTAAATGACCTTTTCTCTCCTCTCACGTTTGTGTGCTATGACCCAGACACAGTTGAATGGTCCATGGGTAGTCATATAGCATTTTGCAGATACACACCTGGCCATCAACTCTGCTCCATGAACCCCCATAACTGGGCAAGGTCAGACTAGATATGGAGGAATTTCAAGGATTGCTAAATGACCATTTGTACATTACTCAAAGCCACAAAGTCTAGCTTCATATACGGATTTCCCAAGTCATTCTAAGGAGGTATCCACTTCCTGAAATCTCCTCAGTGTCTTTAAATACTCTTTTTGATATCAGCAATCAACAAAGCTGAGATCTTTTTCTATATGACAGCTCAGAGACATTATGTTACTTTCTCAAGTTCCCACCACTACTATGTGGCAGTGCCAGCATTTGACTTCTGCCTGCAAATTCACTCTCTCCATAGATGGAGAGGCAGGGTTTGACTCTCTAAATCCACTAGTCGTGGCACTGAAACCTTTCAGTGACAGCTTCTTAAGAGGTGGCAGGTACCAGCTTTGGAGTCTGGTTTGAATCCTGACTATCCACTTATTGGCTGGGACTTTGGGCAAATGAATGCACCCTCCAAAGCTTCATTCGAGAAGTAGTACCAATTTTATAAGGTTATTTGAAGTATTAAATGAGAAAATGCACCTCATCTGATCTTGATCACTTAGAATCCCATTATCTAAGCCATCAAATTAGCAGTCAGGATTCAGACCAGGAAACCCAAGCTGTCTGACTTCAGAGCCCTCAATCATCATGAGCATGAAGTATGAGCAGGGTTGGGAAGATTTACATAGAGATGGGCTGGAGAGAGAGGTAACAATGCACACGACTTTTTAATACATCGATGGTGAATATTTACTGAGCTTTTGCTAAATGCCAAGAACTCTCCCAAATACATGTAGCAACTTATTTCACCTTCACAATAATCCTATAAGGTGAGAACTACCGTTAACCCTGTTCTAGAGGTGAGGGACTGAAGCATGGGGCTGTTAAATGTCTTGCTCAGTGTCACACAATAGTAAGTGGAGTCAAGCAGTGTAGTCAAGGAGTCTACTAACTTCACCGTCATACTAGACTCCATCTCTAATACGCATTAAAGCAGAGTTTGTTGACCTCTGCTGTACTGACATCTTGGGTCAGATAATTCTTCCCTGTGGTGGCCGTCCTGTGCATTGTAGGGTGTTAAGCAGCATCCCTGGCCTCCATCCACTAGATGGCAGTAGCACTAACCTGCGGCCAGTTGTGATAACCAAATGTCTCCAGACATTGCCAAATAGTGCCTGTGTGTGCGTGTGTGTGTGTGCGTGTGTGGTAGTGGTGGCAAAATTAATTTGAAGCTTGGCTCAACCATTTGCCTGCTGTGTGACCTTGGACAAGTTACTCTTTGAGTCTCAATTACTTCATATATAAAAGGAAGACATACTTTATTTTATTTTTTATGAACTGATAAAGAACTTTTAGTCTCTTCTAGGTTTGAGAAATCATTCAGAAAGTAGAATTTGGTTGCCAAATACTATGATTTCTGAAATGGTGTATAAGAACAATGAAGTAAAGTATTTGAAACTGCAGCGGTTCTCAAGATTAAAGATGAAGTGAACATCAAGATACCTTCTGAATGTTACCCTCCTTTTCCTTCTTCCCTGCTCTTGATCATTCTGGTTAATCTGCCAAAAGTCCTTTCTCCATGTCTCCATATTGAAATCTCACCCATCTCTAATGTGCAGCTGAAAATTAACAATGATTCCTTACTATCATCTAAACTTGATTGTGCCAAAATGTCTTTTTTTGACATTTTAATTTTTTAATAGATTTTATTTTTTTGAGCAGCTTTATGTTCACAGCAAAATTGAACAGAATGCACAGAGAGTTCCCATAGCCCCCACCCCAACACATGCACAGCCTCCCCTGCCACCAACATCCCCCTCAAGAGTGGGACATTTGTTACCACTAATGAGCCCATCACGATCACGCAAAGTCCATGGTTTACATTAGGGTTCACTCTTGGTGTTTGCACATTCTAAGGGTTTTGACAATGTATGAGGACATGCATTCACAATTATGGTATCTCATAGAGTAGTTTCCCTGCCCTAAAAATCCTCTGGGCTCCTACTATTCATCATGCCCTCTCCTTTAACCCCTGGAGACCACTGATCTTTTCACTGTCTCCATAGTTTTGCGTTTTCCAGAATGTAATATGGTTGGGAATCACATAGTATGTAGCCTTTTCAGACTGGCTTCTTTCACTTAGTAATATGCACTTAAGTTTCAGGAAGAGGTATTTTAGTCAAGATGATCAGGAAGATAAAATAAAATAATGCCTGTAAAATTTCTGAACATAGTAAGCACTCAACAAATGGTAGCTGGAATTATTATGCCATGCTGCCTGGATGTATTAACACCTCACTTTGTATCATGATTGACACTTGATGAATTGTGCTTACATACATCATTTCAGTAAATCTATGAGACAAGCAGGGTTTATGATTCCCTTTTCAGACCATGACATTGAGAACCACCCATCAGAGAAATGAAGCTCACCAACTAGATAAATCACTCCTCCTTTCTTGGGAAGGAGTGGGGATGTTAGGGAAGGAAACTATTCCTCTAAATCTGTTTCCTTTTGTAGCACGGAATGGAAATCCTCTCTCCTTTATGGAAACTTGAGCAATATTTCTCACCACCCCAGCCCCAAGAACAACAGCAATGATAGACAACATTCATTGAGCCTTTACTATGTCCCAGAAACTATGCCTAATTTTTTTTTCTTGCATTGTGTTATTTATTCCTTACATATATCCTGTAATTATCCTGGTAGTAGATTGATTTCAGAGGTCGCCCCAATGGGTTTAGGTCTCATGGCATTTGTATATTTGCCCCGTATTCATGCCCTTGGGTAGCACACTTTCACACTGACTCTGGGTTTGGTCATGTGACTGTTTTCATCAATGATCACTAACAGACTGGCTGCAAGCAGAGATCCGAGAAGTGGTTGTGCCTCAGGACTTGTCTTTTTGCTCCTCTTGGAAACCTGAGCTGCCATATGAACAAGCCCAGGCCAGGCTGCTGGATGATGAGACATTTATAGCCCTGTGGCCCCTGCTTGTCCTACCTGACAGCCAGCCAATTTCAAACAGCTGGCAGCTGACCCCAGATGCATGAGTAAACTCCTCTAAGACTAGAATTGCCCAGATGAGTTTAACCCCAATTACCAACCTATAACCATGAGTTAAGATATGGTTGTTGTTGTTTTTTTTAAGCCATTCTGCTTTTTTATTAAGGATGCAAAAAAGGCTAACTGAAACAATTCCCTTTTATAAATGAGGACACATAGGTTCAAAGAGACTTAATAAGTTTCTGTGCTCACACAGCCCATAAGTGATAGTGTTGGGAAATGATCACTTCACCCCAGAATCCATGCAGCTCCAGCCTGGGTTGGGGAGACATATTTAATGGGGAAAGGACAGGAAGTAAACCAGGCACGGAGGTCATAGTAGCTGGGCCAGGTTCAGCTGGAGTTGAGGTTCAGCTGGTGGGGGAGTGCTCGGCTCCAACCTGTTCATCTCCCACTCTTTCCCTTAATTATTGGGAAAAGCCCTTGAACGAGAGAGGCTTGCGGTGTTGCTTTCACAGGTAGCAGGGGACACGTCTGAGGTCATTATTGCTCAGGAAGAAAGAGTTTACAGACCTGCCACAGGAAACAAGGAAGGATACCCCGGTAGTACTTTACTGCTGAAACTTTGTCCTCTGACACCATTTCTTAATATTCACATTCCCCAACATATTAGCTATCCTAAACTTCTCATGTCCCAAACAATAGAACTTTTTTCACTTCCATTTTTGGGGTACTCTAGGAGATGGTAAGTCTACCCCAGTCCTGGTTTTTCCCCTGTGTTCTCCCACCTTCAAAGAAGAGTGGATGTCATGGTAGTCATTAGTATCCATATGTTTGATCAGGTGGGCGTGGTCACTCTGAAACTGCACTCCTCTCATTTTCTTCTGTATTTGCATATTCTTGATGGAAAGATCCAAGATTTAGGTTAGAACTTAACGGTGAGGTGGAGGCATCTCACTTTGGCATCGTTTCAGGATCCCATCCCCAGAAGATAGGCGCATTTTCTGTACTTAGTACTGAGCCTCAGTTTTAACTCAGTCTGCTGCACTGCAGTGTAATTCTTCATATGCCTGTTTCTCTTCCAGACTATTAAGTTCCCCGAGGCTTAAAAATGGTATCTTTTTGGCTTTTGTATCCCTATTATCTAACCCAGAATCTAGACAGTATAACATAAATAGAGAAGGAATATTTCTTGAATGAAGAAGTCTGTGTTCAAACCAGCCCCTCGCCTTCCTATTTGCACTGCCTTAAGACGGTAACCTTTCTGAGACTTAATTTTCTCAACTAGAAAATGAAGATAACCATGCCTATCTGACAGGGTTATTGTGAGAATGAAATGAAATAAAATATATAAAAGTCCCTAGGGCTTTTGTAAACATTGAAAGAACATTATATTCCTTCTTTTCATGATAACCCACCTGTGAATGGGGGGCTGGGGGAGAGGACTGGGCAGCATGGAAGGTACCAGATCACTGGGCGATTTTTCTGCAGTTTTACCACAGATCTGCCTCATTTATATGAATCCATCCCTCCGGTAAAGGACTCTAGGGCCTGGTTTTCTCTTTTAGTTGTGTCAAGCACTAGCCTTCCCCAGGTGGTATCTCTGCGATTAATGGCTACAGAATTACCAGGGCTGGAGCAGGCTGGTTTTTCTTGGATTCTTTTTTGAGTTTGTAATCTTAGCTGTCATCCTCTTGGTTCGGAAGATTATTAAGCATTCCACAAGGAAAGTATTCTCTTTAAAATGGCTCTGAAGCAGCCATGATTCAGGAAAGCCACTTACCCTGCATTGCACTCCTGCCCCTTGCCTGATATCGCACCAAGAGTCACCCATGACCTTGGCAAAGAGAAGGCAGCTTGCCTTGTTCCAAGCTCAATTATCAGGAGATAACCTCTGCAAGCTGGTTAAATAGGATTTCTCTTTCCTATTTGTTTCCCCTTTCTTTCTTTTCGTTCTTTTTTTTTTTTTTTAAGCTCAGCAGAAAAAGGCTTTGCTGGATACAGCAAGGACAAATATGTACCGTGATAGAGGAGAGTTTTCAGTTTTGTTGGGGAGAGAGACTGCCTATCAACCCGTAGATGTACACACTCTACCTCTTCAGAGAGAACTTCGAAAGCCTCACTCCAGAGATTTTCTCAGAGGCTGCGTGGCCTGTTGGCTAGTGTATAATGTAACATTTGCTTTTATCCTTATAAATACTTTAACTCTTCTTTCACTCTGGATCCCTTGTTTCAAAGCCAAACTTCTTTCACTTTGTTACTAAGATTGCATCTTCTCCCTGGCATCCAAGCAATTTTCCTTATTCTGCCCAAGGCTTGCATTAAGGTTAGTAAAGTAAGTCTTCCTCTCTCTGCCTTTCACAAGCTCTTTCAACTGGACAGCTCACTGTTTGTGCTTTTAGGAAATTCTTCAATCTTAGTTTATGTTGTTGTTCCCCTCCTCCCTGCAATGCTCAGGTCTCAAGCCCCTTTTTTTTTAAATTTGAGAGTAATGTTTTCTTTTTCTTTTCTTCCTGTTGTGTTTGCATTTTCTTAGAAATGTTAATTCAACAAACATTGATGTGTTCTCTATATCAATCCCTGTGCTAAGAGATGGTGGGTTTGTGGCAGGCTCTTTCCAGGAAGAATTCATAATCATGCGGATACAATGTCCTAAAGATTGTCCCTATCTATCTATCTATCTATCTATCTATCTATCTACCTACCTACCTACCTGTCTATCTATTTATCTATATCTGTAGATATATATGTATCTAGATCTCTGTCTATACAGACCTATCATCTACCTAAATAGAAATAGAAATACAGATACATATATATTTACAGATATATAGACAGATAAGATATAGATATAGTTAAACTGTGCAAGGAAGCATAGAGAAATATTTAATAGAAACTTACTCAAAGCTTTGAGTGCAAGGATCATGAAAGACTTCTCTTTAGAGCTTTGTATTGATGTATGAATAGGCGATAGCTGTTATTCAACTGTATCTGTAGGGAAAAGACACTAAGCAGAGTATATAACATATAAAAAGCTGTAGAAACTTGTAAGAATGTAGCCTGTAATGTTGGAGAAGGATGAGAATGCTGTGTGGCCGAAGACTAGGACTTTTCAGCGGAGATGACGGCAAACGAGGCTGGAAAAAGAACCAGGCCTCACGTTAGTTCTTTCCCCATTGGAATAAAGAATTGAGCTTGGACTTTCCCTGCGTACGGTGTGGGACTACAGGAGATTTTTAAGCAAATGAGCAACTTGTCCATATTAGGAAATTATTGTAAGTGGCAGTGAAGAATAGACTAGTTCAATAAGAAATTGAGGCAGGATATTCCTTAATCTTTCAATTTGCCAAATCCTGACTAAAATTTCTGATAAGTTCTTGAGAATAGGTCAATACAAAATCAATCAAATCATGTCCTAGAAATCAAAAATCAAATGCAGACAAAACTTCACACCAAAGGTCAACAACACACACATACCACATGAGAACGGAAACAAGCGCATGGTTTGAATACCACGATTATAAGCTTTTGTTCAGGAAAGGCTTGTGTTGACATTTTGATTTGGTAGCTCCTGGCATTGTTGTCCTGCTGTTATTTACATTTCACTTAGTCTGATTTACATTACGATTACATCATAGTAATGCTTAATTGGAGAAAAAGCTTTTAATCTTTGTTTTCCAAAGTCTTGTTTTGAAGTCCACTAAATGTTGTTCGGGGTTGTATCCTGTCAGCCAGTATTTAGGAGGTTATGGTGAAATCTTCATTTCTCCCGGGAGGAGATGGTTAGGCCCTCCTCTGTGTACCCATCCCATTTTAGGCATGTGTAAGTTACAAAATTTACCATCACCTATTGTGATTATATCTTCGAGAAGCAGTACGGTGTAGTGACAAGGGGCGTAGGTCTAGAACCAGAAAGTCTGGCTTTGATTCCTGGCTGTCATTTATTAGCTGTGTAAACTTGGGAAAGTTACTTAACCTTTCCCAAGTTGGTAACTTGTCTGAGACTTTTCAGACAAGTCTCAGCTTCCTTGTCTGAAAAATGAGAATAACATTATATAACTTATAGGATTGTTAAGAGGAGAACAGGAGGTAATATGTGTAAAGTACTTAGAACAGCAGTGAGTGTGGAGTAAGCACTCATAAAAGTTGTCATTATTCATTATGGATAGACCTTGAAGGCATTATGCTAAGTGAAATAAGTCAGATAGAGAAAGACAAATACCATATGATCTCACTTATATGTGGAGTCTTAAAAAAAAAACTCCACAAACCTGAACTCATATATAGAGCAAACAGATTGGTGGTTGCCAGAGACAGGGGGTCAAGGGTGGAAAGAAATGGGTGAAGGTGGTCAAAATGTACAAACTTCGAGTAATAAAATAAATAAGTAGTAAGGATGTAATGTACGACATGAGGAATTTAGCTAACACTGCTGTACAAGATATGGGAAAGTTGTTAAAAGAACATTAAGAGTTCTTGGCAATGGTGATTTTTAAATGTATTGTTCACCTGATAAACAAATATGAGGGTGTAAAAAAGAAAAAAAAAGAGTACTAAGAGTTCTCAACACAAGCAGAAAAAAATATTTTTTCCTTTTTCCTTTCCTTCCTTCTTTTCTTTTTATTGTATCTCTATGAGAAGGTAGATGTTAGCTGAACTTATTGTGGTAATCATTTCGCAATATAGGTAAATCAAACCATTGTGCTGTATGCCTTAAACTTATAGTGATGTATGTCAATTATTTTTCAATAAAACTGGGGGAAAAAAGAAAGTTGTCATTATCTCTCTAATTCTCCTACTCTTCCAGTATTTCTTAATCTTTACTGTGTCATGGTATACATGGAAAATGATCTGATTTGTACGATACTCGGGGATAAATGGATGAGGCTGCTTGTTTTTGAGATGACCCAGCTGAAAGGCTTATCCCACCTTAAGACCTTCCTAGCTGCCCTGATGGCTAAGGGGATTAAACTTCAGGACACCTGTAACCCTTTGTAGGAAATTCTGACCTGGTACATGTGAATCACGGATGGAGATTATAATTCTTCTTTCTATCCTACGCGCCCTGCACAATTTTTGTCATAGTGCAGGTACTTAATAAGTGTTTGTTCCAACAAATGGATGAATGTGTGGAAGGTAGGAAGACCCTTCCTCTCTTTGCCCACCTAAGGTAACGTGTTCTCGTGAAAAAACAGCGTTCACTACCTATATGTTTGTGATTTTCAGTCCAAATAATACATCTGACATTCCAAAATTACGGTAAATTCTGTAAAATCACTTTAGGGGAAGGGACAAGAAAAGCCACTTGAAAGATGAACTGTCATAGAACTCTTGGGGAGGTTGGCCAAGCTTCAACTTGAACCATCAGGAAATGCTTGGTCATTCAGAGGCTCAGAATAAGTCCTGCTGGGCAAAGATGTTTATTCCTTAATAAGTGGCCTATTAGTGGCAAATACTTTAAAATAAAGAGAGAAAGTCATTCTGTTCAGCGGCAGCAGGAAGCCAAGAGCAGATCAAGAAGTTCTTAGAATGAAAGTATTCATGTGATCCATGTGCCTGCAGATAAGAATGGGTCCCAGATTCTAGTATGGATAAGAAACAAAATTCCATTCACTGTTCCTTGTGAGAACTGCAGTTCAAGATAGCTCTTATAATTGAAATGGCCAACGAAATATTTAAAAAATAGGAGAAAATCACTATCAGTTACAGGAATTAAGGAAAAGTACTAGTGACATGCCCAGATAAGGACCTTCTACAAGATAGAGCAATGGCTCTCCAAATTTGTACCATTCCCATTTAACAAATTTAAAGCAACTCACTTTTTTTCAGTATTTAAAAATTTTTATTTATTTTAATCTTATAGAAAAGTTGTAAGAATAGTTTAAAAATGCCTATACTCTTTATTCAGATTCATCTCTATCTTTGAAAGAAAAAGATCACTTATTTTGAACTGTAAATGATTAAGTTTTGTGTCCAAAGGGTATTTGTATTTTGCACAGAACTCTTTGCCTTCAGGTTCTGTAATTGGTGGTAAAGAGCGAAAACACAGGTCTTAAGGCCTCCCTTTGTCTGTGAAATTGCAGAGGAGGTTGGGTGGGGAGAACTCAGGGGAGCAAGCTGCTGAGAGAAACAGAAAACTTGGCACAGACTTTTTCTTTGTGATTAGAGAAGTCTGGTTGGAAAGGGGGACAAACTGATCCTTCTAAATTCCCAGGGGGTGGAGTTTCCACGAAGCATCACAACTCACTGGCCAGAAGTATCTGCTCCAGCTGCTGGGCTACAGTTGTCAATCTAAACATGCTTCTGAAAATGAGGCCAGAACCCATGTTAATGAAGCTTGATCACCTCTGAATTATTGTTGGATTAATTAGCAGCTTTGCCAGTAGCCCACATGTGCAGGGTCAGTAACAATTTATGGTTAAGTCACATTTAAGTAATTTCAGTCAATTTAACCAGCATTTACTGCACCCAAGCACAGAGCTCTGGGCAGGCCCAGTGCAAGAAGAGGGACTGAAGTGGACATCAAATCTGAGGGGTTTTAGTTCTACCTCTGTCATCATGTTCTGGGCAGGGAGAAGGGAGCGAGTCAAGGCTTGCCATAGAAAAGGCTTGGGGAAGCAAATCTTCACAATGGTTGTCTTACCAAGTCCAAGGGAAGCAAAATGAATTTCAGACCAACACTAGTCATAATTGATACCCACATGTCTGTCAGTATCCTTTTGGTTGCAACTGACAGGAACCCAACACTAATTAGCTTAAACATCAGCTACAAAGGCAAAAACAACAAACAAAAAAAGGAAAATATAATGATGTATTTTTTAATTAATTAATTAATTTATTTATTTATGGCTGTGTTGGGTCTTCGTTCCTCTGCGAGGGCTTTCTCTAGTTGCGGCAAGCGGGGGCCACTCTTCATCGCGGTGCGCGGGCCTCTCACTGTCGCGGCCTCTCCCATTGCGGAGCACAGGCTCCAGACGCGCAGGCTCAGTAGTCGTGGCTCACGGGCCTAGCCGCTTTGCGGCATGTGGGATCTTCCCAGACCGGGGCTCGAACCCATGTCCCCTGCACTGGCAGGCAGACTCTCAACCACTGCGCCACCAGGGAAGCCCATAATGAGGTATTTAACAGTAACATTCAAAGTGTTATCTCACTCACATCAGGAATGGCTGGATCCACGTGCTCAAATGATGGCCTTTGGCTCTGTTTTCTCCATAAATGGTTTATTCTCAAGCATTTTTCTCATCCTAGTTTGGGTTCCCCTACCACCAAAAGCTGACTCTGGTGCAGGTAATTCATTTGGGAGATGTGGTGACCATGAAAATGCACCACTCAGATCTTATGCTGCAGGAAGCATAATTGACTGATGACCCCGCTGCCCACCATCATGGATCCACCAACATATTCACGTGAAAGCCAAGCTTCCCATGGGCTGCTCCCATTGAGGGACTGAGCACAGTGAGGTCACCAAGGCAGGCCCATTCCTGGTAGATGTGGGTCTCCTCTGACAGGTTGCTTTGACTTGAGAAACCCCCTTTGGCCTGGCTGACCTTGTCTTGGAGTTGTGCTGTGGCCATGCCACTTCCTGTCTGATTACCCTTCCTTCCTTCTCTCCTCCACAGTAGAGACCCACCTTCTCCAGCTCCTCCCCTTTTGCCTTCACAAATGTTTCTCCCAATAAAGCTTGCGCATTGCTAATCTCATCTTGGCCCCTGCTTCTCCAAGGCCGGAACTAACACAGGAGGTGATCTCAGGAAGCACAAATGAGGAAATGGGGAAGGTGAAACAGGGACAGGAGAAAAGGTAATAAAAGGGGCACAAGTGAGCAGGTGACCACTGTGGGCAAGTCCTGCTGGGATTTTCTTAGAGACCATGTGGGGTATGCTCAGGATCGTCCCACCAGAGGCGGGGACATGAGGGCATTTATCTTCTGTTTTCCGTTCCTCACTGGCAGAAGGTTGTATCAGCTCTTTCACACTTGGAGTTTGCAGAGACAGGTCCTGGGGTGCCAGCAAAAGCCTTCAGGCAGAGAAGAAGAAAGATGCAGATTCTTGAGGTTGAAAACAGCCTATCACGCCATGGGTAAACTCCAGTGGGCCAAGGGAATATGGTGCAGGGCATCAACAGCATCTGCTATACTCATGGTGAAAAAAAAAGTTGGGGTCACTAATGGCTTGCAGTATCTCCAAGGATAGCAATTCCAGAGATCATTTCTTCTCAAGAGTTTCAACTGAAGCCTTGGAAGTGCCTCTGATTGGCCAAACTCATGTCACATGACCATTCCTGGGCCAATGGAGTATTCTGTCACACTGAGATGTATGATCCGGCCACTGCTCTGACTCACGTCTACTGAGAATGGGGCAGGGATGACTCCCTGAGACGATGGGCAGATGAAAATCCTGTGACCACCACCAGATACGGTCTTGAGGCTGAGAAGATGGAGGAAGATTCTAGATGGCAGCACTTTTCAGCATCCAGTCGGGGTGCATGCAAGCTGGTGTCTAGAGACCTCAGTACTACATGGGTTCTTGGGAGCTAAGTTCCCTCCAAAGCACACTGGCTACAATTACCAGATGTCACTTACTGGCGGGGAAGCAGCCCGTTGCCACCTCCATGCTGAGCTTTCATTAGCTGAACCTTTATTATTTGGGTCCTCATTGGCTCAGGGCATGGGGAGCTGGAGCCTGCAAATGGCATCTTCTCGTTTTAAGACTCTGCTCATTCATTGCCAGCCTAGAGAAGGGCTGGCAATCTTGGGGATGCTGTTCTCCAACTGCTTTCCACTCTTTTCTTCAGCCACAGGCACAGGCCATGTTTGTGTTTGGTTTGGGAAGTGGCCTCTGCCCCAGTTCCCTGCAGTGGGGAAACAAGAGACGTGTACAATTAGCAATTAACGGCTTTATCTCTACTCACATGTAAGAGACATAATTAGTTGGCTCCATCTGTTACTGATACCTGCTGGAATCAGCCACTCACACCTCAGCCAGATATTACAGTGAGTGGGAGGGCCTGCAAAGGAAACATTTCAAAAATAACTCACATTTTGTTGTTTCAGACATCCTGCCCCCATGGAGTCAGTTGCCAACTTTGCTCCCCTCAGGTGTATCCAATTTGCTGTCAGTTGGCAAGGAAATGGGCACGCTAACGAATATGGAAGCTGATGGTGTGCATGATTTTCCCGGGAACTGAGAACTTCAGTTTAAAGAGACAAGAATTAGTGTCATGTGGCAGTAGTGGGGTGCTGTCCCAACTGGGGCTATGGTGTAATACAGGAGCTGGGCTCAGATACTTAGATAGGAAATATTATCAGAGAGAAAATCCAAATTTGGAAGGACAAGCTGGAGCCTCCATGGCTGCTAGAGAAAGTGACTGGCCCAAGGTCGCTCAGCTAGGAAGGAGGTGAGCTAGGATTTGCATCTAATTCCAAAGCCCATTTTCTGAATCATGGTGCATCACTGTCGTTGGATAAAGTTTTGTGGATATCAGGGTCTCATGGGAATTAAGAAAGTCCAGGACCACTTTTATTTTTTGAGTCCAAGACAGTTATGCAAAAAATGAGGCATTTAAAAAGAAATATTTCCACCTACATAATTAATGCTTTTAATGTAAAAAGGTACAATGCAATATCATTGGGTTATTCACAAGATAATTACAAGGTTCATAAAGTATTAATTCATAGTACACTCTAAGAGCAGAGCTAGAGTGAGGGATATGTGTTAAGAGTCTCAACAGGAAAATGACATACTCAGAATAAGATTATTCAAGGAGAGCTTATTTACAAAGGGATTATTAATAGATGTGTGGATGTAGGGGAACCACCAAAGACAGTGCTGACATCTGGGCTAGTTTCAGTTGACTTTCCACCTCTAGCATCCTAGGAACATGTGGAAGGAGGCAGAGCTGTGGAGAGCAAATGTCTGTGGCTGCAGTGCTGACTTGTCAGTGCAACAGCTGGCCTAAGGTGACCTCAAAGGGCAGGACCCAGGTGATAAATGACGTGACCTCACTGTCCATCCTCTCTCTGACTTCTTCCAGGACTCCTCATTGGCAGAACTCACTTCTAAAGCTGGGATGAGGGTGAGGCAAGTGAGGCATCAAGGGATCAACATTTAAGGATGCCCTCACTCTCAGGGTTGTGCCAGTGCAGGGTTGGGCCTGGAGCACTTGCTCAGCCCTGAGAGCGAGGGTTTCCTTAAATTTTGCACCCTCAGCTCCTCACTCCCCTCACCCTAGTCCCAGCCTTGGGCAGGGGTAATTGTAATGAGGTCTATACAGCTTAGCCTTTTGTAGTCAAGACGAGATGGAAAAGGGAAAAGAAGATCTAGAGGAGCACATGGAAGGAATTCAGCACAAGTTTAAAATTCTAAGATAAACATTTTTTCATTCCATCATATTCACTGTAAAAAATTAATAAACAGAAACTTCAATTAAATAAAGTCAGGAGACCAGAATGGGGAGCTCTCACACCCTGTGACAATAGCAGAGCCCAATAGGAAGAAGAAAGACTCCTCTTCTTTCCTGGCAAGGACTCAGCCAATGAAATGCCATGGACTCTTTGTTTACTATAGCCCTCCGAACTTCCTTTTCCCATCCATAAGAGTTCTCCTTCCCTCGCTGTGTGGGGACTTGCATGTGGCTCACCAGAGTTGCAGATCCTGAATTGCAATTCTCTGTTGATCCCGAATAAACCCATCTTTGCTGGAGAAATATCTGGCATTCTATTTGTTTTAGGTCAACATCGCCTATTTCTGTGTCTGTATCTATTAACCTCATTTGGAGAGAAAGTCAAAAGTCTAAATATGAGACATTCTTGACACTTCATTTTCATCCTGTGATAAGCCTTGATGGACCTCAATTACTTGTGGTTATTGGGAACTAAGCTGTTTCCCTTTAGAGTCACAGGCCCTAGAGATAAAAATGAGTGTCCATGGAGCACCCCTGTCTGGCTTGTGTTGCCTGCATGAAAGCATATTGGCCTTTTCCCATTCTTCTGTGGCTCTCAGAGCATATTCATCTTCATCTTTCAACCCAGCTCACTCACTGACTCTCCCACTGGCTTTAGCTCCTGCTACTTCAGCCATACCTTCAGATATCCGCTGGGGCAAGAACCTTAATTCTCCTGCTGAACCTCTTTCTGTCCACTGTTTTTTGCCTGATCCACCCTCCCCAGGCCATCTGCATAATGAATTCTTCTGGTGGCCTTTCTCCTACCACAGCCTGGATGGGCCCCCTGCTGCAGGTCTACCACCTGACTCTCAGTTAGGTCCTGGCAGTAACTGGGCCTCTCTTCGATTCATGCTTCCATTCATACTGTGCTATTTAATTATTGTAGTCCTGTAATATATTTTAATTATCTGGTAGAACTAGTTGTTGATCTTATGTTAGATTTCTTTTTAAAATATTCTCCAAGATTAACTTTTAACATTTTTATGACATTCTGCACTAAGAGAGAAAACTCTTTGGGATGTTACTTGGATGTTACTTGGGTTTGGAAGGCAATATGCCAGATTTCTTAAGGGCTTTAGTGTCAGACTCAATCCATCCCTCTTACTAACTGGCTGTTTAACTTTAGTCAGTTACTTAACATCTCTAAGCATCAGTTCCTTCTCTTGCAAAACAAGAATAATGAAAGTACCTGTAGTTGTAAGATCTGTAAGGATAATCATTACATTGTCTCTATGCATTAATTTGTTGGACATTTATATTTTTACAGTATTTTAGCTTTCTTATCCAGGGATATGATCCATAGCTACAGTTAGTAAGGCTTATTTATGCGTAACTAGGAACAGGGTTTTATATGTAGCACTTTTGGGGGGGCGGATAAGATTTATTCATATGTTTGTTTTTATTTGGTTGAAGTTCTTTTGGAATTGAATTTTTTTCCTTGTATTTTTCTAGTGGTGTGTGGTAATATGATTTATTTTTATATATTTACTTTGCATCTGTCCTTTTTGTTCATTTAAAAATTAATTACATATAGTTTGTTTATTAAAAGATAATTAACATGTAGATGGCAAATAAGCATATGAAAAGATGCTCCACTTCATAAGTCACCAGGGAAATGAAAATTCAAAAAACAATGAAATACCATTACACACTTATTAAAATAGCCAAAAGCCAGAATACTGACAACACTAAATGTTGGTGAGGATGTGGAGCAATAGGAACTCTCATTCATGGCTGGTGGGAGAACCAAATGGTACAGCCACTTTGGCGGTTTCTTACAAAACTAAACATACTCTTACCATGTGACCAAGCAACTGCACTCCTTGGTACTTACCCAAAGAAGCTGAAAATGTATGTCCACACAAAAACCTGCATACGGATGTTTATAGAAGGTTTATTCATAATTGCCAAGCTTTGAAAGCAACCAAGATGTACTTTAGTGGGTGAATGGATAAATAAACTATAGTACGTTCAGACAATGAAACCGTATTCAATGATAAAATCAAATGAGCTATCAGGCCATGAAAAGATATTAGAAAAACCTTAAATACATATTACTAAATGAAAGAAGTCAATCTGAAAAGGCTATGTACTATACGATTCCATCTACATCACATTCTGAAAAGGGCAAAATTATGAAGACAGTAAAAAAAAATCAGTGGTTGCCAGGGGTTGCGAGCAAAGAGAGGATGAACAGATGGAGAATAAAGGATTTGGGGGCAGTGAAAATACTCTCTTTGATACTATAATGATAGATACCTGTCATTATATATGTCCAAACCCACAGAATGTACAACACTAAGAATGAACCCTAATGTAAATGATGGGCTTTGAGTAATTATTATGTATTAATTTATGTTTGTCAATTGTGAAAAATGTACTACACTTGTGGGGGGATGTTGATAATGGGAAAGGCTATGCGTGTGTGTGAGTAGAGGGCTTAAGGATTTTGCTAGAAACCTAAAACTGCTTTTTAAAAAAAAGTCTTCAAAAAAAATGGAACCTAAAACAAATTTTAAAAAATTAATTGTAATGCTCTTTAGCCTTTATAGGAATGCAAATAATTTATAAATAATTATATTTTTGTTAATTCCTTTCTAATGTTTATGTCAATATATGTTTCATGTCTTATTGAATTGGGCCAAACCTTAGTCTTTAGGCACATAAACAGCTCCAGGTGTTGACCTATCTTCCTGTCTTCTAAACACTTAAGACTTGTACAGAAGATCAATGAGGACTAAATTTAACTTAGGGGTTTTGAATTTCCTTTCAAAATAACTATACTTTGTTTCCAATTAAAAAGAATAACTCTTTGTCTCTTCTATGATTCACCATCCACTGGTTTAAATGAGTCCATGGTGTAGATTAGTGTCTTCCAAAGGGTAGCTCTTGTGTTCTGGGGTGAGCACGTTTGAACTTCATTAAAGGCAGTAATGGTATCTGTTTTAATTTTCTATGTTTAAAAATTATTAAATAAAATAATCCTTTAAATATTTTCCCTTTAAAAATAGAAGAGTTACATTATGTATAAAATAGACAACTGATGGGAACATACTGTATAGCACAGGGAACTCTACCTAATGCACTGTGGTAACTTAAATGGAGGGAAGTTCAAAAGGGAGGGGATATGTGTATGTGTATGGCTGAGTCATTTTGTTGTGCAGTGGAGGCTAACACAACATTGTAAAGCAACCAAGCTCCAATAAAAATTAATTTAAAAAAAATGGAAGAGTTACAAGAGCCTCCAAATTCATATTGAGGGAACATGAATGGAGCATGGTGGAGCAGTAGGGTAGGCTCCTGACTCGACAACTCAGCTGAATACTGCTAACTGACACAGTGGCTTTGACTATTGTACAGTCTGGAGCTGTTTTTATGCTTAGTCATCACCATGCCCTTTCAGGTTCATCAGTTGTCAACACTGGCTCTAGGGTTCAAGATGAATTTCAGTCACTCAGCATAGGTAAGGGGATGGGTTTTGTCAAAGGAAGGAAACAGCAAGAGAAGAGAAGTCAGGGACCACCATCCTCTCATCAACCTGTGGAGAGGTGTGTGGGGCTAGAGAGTTCTAGATGTGCCATGTGAGTTTATGTTCTATCAGAGAGATCTATTCCTTTACTGCTTTCCATTTTGACATGTCAGTGGGGGAATTAACAGACTATGAGGTGCTGCCAGAGTTTGTCTGGCAATGCCAGCTCTCAGCACTTGGAGTCATTGGGGCCCATGTGAAGTTGTAGTACTTTCTTCCAGGGTTGGGAAGACACCATTAGTCCCATGGTGCTACCTCTCCCACCAGGAGAAGGGGGACACCTGTTCCATCCCAGTTATCTCTTCGACCAAGCAATCCAGGGTGAGCTTCTGGGTCACTTTGAGACAGTTTGACTCTTTGCATCCTAGCAATAGAGTATGTAGCATACACCATTATTTGACAACAGAGAGTATACAGCAGGGTGATACTGAAATGCAGCAAGTTAACCAGGAACAAAGATATGATAATAAATCAGCAAATTTACTTCAGACTGACCTTCACCAGATTTGCAAGTTATATTCAGCTGATATGGTGCACCAAAATATCCTTCAAAACTGAAGTTATAAACAGAAAATATAGTGACAATTATATACAATTTGGCTTTTCGTTTATTGAGAATAATGACTCTCCACACCTGCAATGTGTTATTTGGAGAGAAGTGCTTGCAAACATCAGCCAGAAACCTTTTCTTGTAGCTTATCATTTAGAACAACAATTATATGTTTTTAAAAAGTCAGCATAAAATTTAGAATTCCAAACATCAGTTCATAAAAGGAGTTTCTGTCTTTTGTTGATGCCTTGCAACATAGTAAAATTCTGTCCTGAAACCGACTCATTTTTTTCCTTTCGTAAATAATTTAAAGTAAATCCGCCAGCTTTACATCACATGTTAAATGGGGACAAGTCAAAACTTGTCTTAATATTATGAAGATTGTAGCATGAGCTTTATAGCATACTGTTTAATAATATAGTCTTCTAATGGAATATTTTTTTAAAAAAGAACTCATTTATAAATGCTGAAATAATTAAAAATCCCTAAGTGTTTACAGTAGTATATTTATTTACGAGAGGAGTCCATGTGTCAAAAAGAGGTTGGAAAAGCTGGTATAATGGGAACCGCTCCCCCGTTTGTTAGTTCTTTGTATTTGGGCAAGTTATTAACCTTTCTGAAACTCAGTTTTCCTCATCTTTAAAATAAGAAAGTGACACCTACTCCGCAGGGTTGTTTTAATGATTACATAAAATATGTGAAGTGCTTGGTACAGAGTAGGTCCTCATTAAATGGTAGTTATTATTATTGATTCATTCATTTAATATATTTATTGACCACCTACAATGTATCAGGCATAGGGTTACATACCTGAGTTAAAAGAATGGACAGGTTGAAATCTCAACCCTCTAGTATTAGATTAAACATTACAACAGTGTGTGAAATATGATAATTGAGCATAGCTTTCTGCCTAATTGATTAGGAAAGTGAGACAGTCCTTATATACCTATATTAATGCTAGTGACTAATACTTATATGGAATGCTTCCTCCACACTTGGAACTGTGTTGAATGATTTGCTTACATTGTCATTTCATGCTTACAACAAACCTACAAAGAATTTACTATTATTATCATAATACCCGTTGTACAGATGAAGAAACTGAAACCTGGAGAAATTAAGTGATGAATAAGTGGTAGAGCTGGGTGCTGACCCCTGGGAGTTTGGCTTCAGAGCCCACACATTTAAGCACTACACATTGGCCTGGGAGTATCTTAAAGGCTAAGAAAATTGATACACAGGGTGTGCATTATGGACCTGACTGAGAACAAGGCTATAAAGGGTGGAGTGGGGTTGATCTGGTTGAAGTAACTGATTAAGCAGTTGACTGTGGCAGAAAGGTCAGGACAGGATGGAAGGAGTTTGAGAAGGGGAGGTGACACTGATGATGATGTAATAGTATTTTAGGGGAAAGACAAAGAGAAATTACCCAGAAAGAGTGCAAGTAGGAGGGGCAGAGAAGAAGAGGCTACTATCTGGGGAGTCACAGCAGGATAAGCAATGTAATGTAAGTAATAACAAGCAGCATGTGGAACTTTTCCAAAAACAGTGACCTAGGGTATCAGAAACATAATGGTACTCTCATACTGATGTTGGAAATTTGATATAGAGTTGGCAGGTGCAGGTAAAATTAGAAGTGTTTTATCTGGGAGGATGTTCTGGCATTAAAAAGTCATTCAGTGCATTCCTCCTAAGGTGAGTACTATAGAAAACATTGGTTTCTGCAGAAGATGGTAAGTCAGATCTATCTGAATAGATGAGCTTATTTGGATAGATGAGGTGCCATATTCCTCAGAGAACAGGACCATGGCACCCTAGAATCTCACTTCTGATCATCTGAAAAATTAAGGCACTGTGTTAGAGGACTGGCCTAGAGAGAAAATGGCATCATCAACTAGACAAATAAGGGTGCCCTTTGAACGCGGAATCATTTATTTTCAGGTGTACAGCAAAGTGATTGAGATATGTAAATATATATATATATATATACATATACATACATACACATGTACATATACATATATATGTTTCTTTTCAGGTTCTCTTCCCTTACAGGTTATTACAAAATATTGAGTGTAGTTCCCTGTGTTATACAGTAGGTCCTTGTTGGTTATCTATTTCATATATAATAGTGTGTATATATTAATCTCAACCTCCTAATTATCCATCCCCTTTTCACCTTTGGGAACCATAAATTTGTTTTCTATGTCTGTGGGTCTATTTCTGTTTTGTAGATAACTTCATTTGTATCTTTCTTTTTAAATTTCACAGATAAGCAATATCATATGACATTTGTCTTTGTCTCGTTTACTTCACTTAGTATGATAATCTCTAGGTCCATCCATGTTGCTGCAAATGACAAAATTTCACCCTTTTTATGGCTGAGTAATATTCCACTGTACATATATACCACATCTTCTTTATCCACTCATCTCTCGATGGACATTCAGGTTGCTCCATGTCTTGGCTATTGTAAATAGTGCTGCTATGAACATTGGGGTGCATGTATCTTTTTGAATTAGAGTTTTCTCTGGATATATGCACAAGAGTGGGATTGCAGGATCATATATATGGTAGATCATATGCAGATCTATTTTTAGTTTTTTAAAGCACCTCCATACTGTTCTCCATAGTGGCTGTACCAACTTACATTCCCACTAACAGTATGGGAGAGTTCCTTTTTCCCCACACCCTTAAGGAGACTCATGTGTGTGTGTGTTTATTGCAGTATAATTGCTTTACAATGTTGTGTTACTTTCTGCTGTACAACAAAGTGGATCAGCCGTATGTATACATATATCCCCTCCCTCTTGGACCTCCCCCCCCCATCCCACCCATCTAGGTCATTACAGAGCACCGAGCTGAGCTCCCTGTGCTATACCACATGTTCCTACTAGCTATCTATTTTACACATGGTAATGTATTTATGTCAAATCTAATCTCCCAGTTCATCCCACCCTCCCCTTTCCCCTCTATGTCCACACATCCGTTCTCTACGTCTACGTCTCTATTCCTGCCCTGGAACTAGGTTCATCTGTACCATTTTTCTAGATTCTACATGCATGCGTTAATATACGATATTTGTTTTTCTCTTTCTGGCTTACTTCACTCTGTATGACAGACTCTAGGTTCATCCACATCTCTACAAATGAGCCAATTTCATTCTTTTTATATGGCTGAGTAATATTCCATTGTATATATGTAGCACATCTTCTTTCTCCATTCATCTGTCAGTGGACACTTAGGTTGCTTCCATGTCCTGGCTATTGTAAATAGTGCTGCAGTGAGCATTGGGGTACATTTGTCGTTTTGAATTATGTTTTTCTCAGGGTATATGCCCAGTAGTGGAATTGCTAGGTCATATGGTAGTTCTATTTTTAGTTTTTCAAGGAACCTCCATACTGTTCTCCATAGTGGCTGTATCAATTTACGTTCCTGCCAACAGTGCAAGAGGATTCCCTTTTCCTCACACCATCTCCATCATTTATTGTTTGTCTAATAGAAGGAGACTCATTTAAAAACTCAAAGGCTGAGAGGCATGAGCATGGCAGACTTGTGTGCTACATGAGATGGGATGAACAAGGCTGGACTTGGAGGGTCATGTTATTCATGTGGTTACAGGCAACTGAGTCAGGATCCGTGGCCTCTTTTCACTCAGTGTTGGGGTCCTTGGCAGACTCCCCAAGTTTATGTTTCTGTAGTCATTGAGAGGAATCCATATTTGTGAGGAAACTTTCCTTTGAAAGCTACAGAAGCACCAGCTCAAACTGGTTTTAAGTCCAAAAAAAGGGGTTTCTGGATTCACCAGCAAAGTCCTTTGGGTCTACTAGTTTTTCAGGCATGGCTGGATCCAGGGGTTTAGACAACACTCTCAGATATTTTCCTGTCCTTCTCTCCCTCCCTTCCTTCTTCTCCTTTCCTTTTTTTCTGGATTCTTCCAACTTTAGTCTCTTTCCAATTGGCTATAAAATTGACATGTGTAGCTTCAGAATTGCATAGTCCTTAGTACCCAAGATCATGGAAGGAAGGAAAGAGTATCCCTTTTCCAGCATCCACGTGGGCTCTGATGGGTCACAAGCCCTCCTTTAGAGTAATCACTGTTTGGTGAGATAAGATACACAGATTGGAGAGCCTGAGTCGAGGGAGGCAGGGCCCCAGTTTTCACAAGCCCATTAGTTGGGGAGAGGTCATCCTCAAGAGCAGTGTAGCAAGAGGCTTGCCAATGTTGCGCTGCAATCTGCCCTTGTGTCCTCTAAGGTGGCGTGACCTAAAGTGCAGGCTATTGACCACCAGCATCAACATCACCTGGGAACCTGAAAATTTCTGGGCTCCAACCCAGACTCACTGAATCAGGAATCCTATATTAATAGCCTTCCAAGTGATTTTATGTGTGCTCAAGTTTGAGAACCATTCTTCCATTTGGCGAGTCCCTTACGTATTCTCCAGATCAACTTTCTTCCTTCAGTTGTTTTGTGAAAGGTGGTCAGAGCCCTGGGAAGGTATCACTCATACATCCTTGGGAGAGAACTTTGTCCCTGATGATCAAGTCAGCAAAGCCCCAGAAGTCCCTCACGCAGAACACATCATCCATCCAAGAGCATCCTTTACTACATATTTTGTCCTTTCATCTTGGTGGCTGAGAAAGAGCAGAGTTTTTTAGTATTCTCGTCTGGTAACAGATATCACTTAGAAATCCATTTTATAATCATTTAAACTTGTTTGCTTTGGGTCTATTTACATAATTCTATGAGACGCATGGAAAGAGAAGCAGCGTGTTATTTTTCTGCAGCCAAATACATGGAAAAACCACTTTCTAAGCTAATTACCACTTCAGTGCCCCCCACACAGTTAGAGGGCACCATGAAGACGTGTGTCTTCTAGGCCCAGGGCCACTGAAGTGTGGAAAGAATGTACTTTCTCCCTGGGAAAGGGTAACAACACACTTTTTATGCAGCCTCTTTACTCACAGGTGTAATTTGCATGAAGTTTAAGGAGGTGTGGCTTCCAGTGCATGGGGGTTGGGGGGAATCTCATCTCGGAACAAACAAGGCACTTTCAAGACCTTTGAGGTGGAGTGCCCTGGGAGAGGGAGGGACACCTGCCCTCCTGCCAGCAGCACCAGAAATGCAAGTCACTCTTGCTGAGGATTAAATCAGAGTTGTATCTCCCAGTGGATGCCAATGGGGACTTTTTAACGGGAAAGACCCCCTGCTTCCTCAGACACCAGTTGTGGTGGAGAAGTTTGTGTCTAAGTCACATGAAGGCTTGCGCACAAGGAAGGGGCCCTGAGTTTTCTCAAGGAGAGGTGAGCAGAGGATTATCCTGAGTGACTCTGTCCTCCATCCTCTCAGACTGTGTTTTCTGTATTCATTTAGGCTTTAGAGCTCCCCCTGCCCCCTGCCTTTTCTGTGTTCCCATAATGCAGATTTTGACATTTCTCTGGTGGTTTCCAGTTGCTGATACCCTGCATAAAACCCAAGTTCTGGTACCCTGTTCATATCCCAGAGCATCTTGAATGATGCATATATATCTGGTATGCTTACTATGCCCCTACTATGTGCTAGAGAATGGTTGGGTACCAGTGATCCAAGGATGAATGAGACCCTATGCCCTCACTTTACCCTCAGAGAACTCCAAGAATAGGTTTATTTCAATGGTGTGATCTTGGAAATAATGACTTGGAGGGGTTCTGCATTGCTATGCAGCTAAAGCAGGGTTTGTAACCTGGGGCCCATGGACCCTCAAGGGATCTGTGGATAGAATTCAGGTATACATAGGGATGGGGAAAATGACATTCTTATGTTCTTGTGACCTTTCTTGGTGACCTTGTTTATCTCTATGGCTTGCATTCCATTTCCAAACAATGAGTCACAATTCCACCTACAGATCAGCTAGGTGGCCTCCTCAGGGCTTGCTTACATTAACTATGGGGCCAATTGTCAGGATGCTGGGCTTTTATCACAATGCCATCCCACCTCACCACCCTCTTCTCACCACAAGTGCTGCCATCCTAGCCTCTTACTATCCTCTTCCTCCTATCTTCTAATCCAATCAATAATTCCAGTTGCTTCTTGTTGGCTTATTTTTGCTCATACTCTGAGGTCGGCTTTGCCCATGAAATGTTGAATAAAATTTTATCTCACGAGACCATTGGCTCAATATCAACTCACTCTTGTTCCCAGGGCTGTTCTACTTGTTATTTAGACCCATGCCTACTAAAATTTTGGGCACAGGCCTCAACTGACCCTTCTGGACCTGCCCCCAGCTTGCGTGCCTGACTTACAGAATCTGTCTCTCCAACTTTATGCTGTCCCCACAAAGCAACTTTTCCTTTGGATCTATGTAGATAGAGGCAGTTGGTTCAAATCCTGGCTCTGCCTCTTCCTAGTTGTGTAGCACTGGGCTAGTCACTTAACTTCTCAGAGTTTCACTTTCCTAATCTATACTCACAGTACCTACCTCATGGGTTATGTAGATTAAACGAGAGAATGCCTATTCAGTCTGTACAATGTATTAGTTATAATCATTATTTCTGTTTTTCTTTATAATTGTGAATGAAAAAATTACCTGCCGTATCAGTAAGCAAAGAATGCTGCAGCCATCAAGCCATCACATTACAACTGCCCCAGTGATGAGCCCTGAGGGAACTCAGGATAGAAACAAGATGTCCACCATCAAGCCCTCAGCTACTGCAGCCAATTCCCAGTGGTGCACCCTGAGGAGACTCAGGATGGGAAAGCACAGGATACTGGCTCCAGATAGCTGAGGTGCATATCAAAGGAATGATTTCAGTGAGCCCAGACTCTTGCATCTTCCCATAGAAAAGCACTAAATTCCTTAATGAGATATCTGGTTTCCTTTAATTAGCAGTAGTCTTTTGATGTTCCAACTACCTAGTCTTTGTTGCAAAAATTCCTATATATCCTGGCTCCTCCCTGACCTCTTTGGAAGCGGTTTCTCAGAGCTGTCTGAGGTGCCCAGGCTTAAGTCTTCAGTTTTGTCTGCTGAATAAAACATAATTCTCAACTTTAAGGTTGTGCATTTTTTTAAGTCAGCATAATCATTATTATAGTTTTGTGTGTTATATTGTCAATGACCTGAGAAGATTGGGCAAAAATATTAGAATATTAGTAACTCTAAGTTCTGCTTTAGTGGCATCCCACAAATTCTTACCTCTTTTGCTTCATGTCTCTTTGGTTCACTGTTCTTCACTGCTTGGTGGTCAGTGTCTTACAAACTGTTGCTTCATATATTATGTCCATTTTTTGGTTGTTTTAGGTAGGAGAATAAATCTGGTCCCTGGCATTCCATTTTAGCCAGAAGTGGAGGTCTACGCATTTTTTTATTTTTATTTTTTGCACTTGGATTTTTTTTAAAGTCTCAAAAGGTCTTTTCATTTCAGTTCTCGTAGATGTACTTCCTTCTTTTTCAGTGGCTACTTAGTTTACAAAACAATAATAATACAGCATATCGCTACTATTGGTTGAGCTCTAACTGTGCACCAGATACTGTGCAGAGCACTTTACCTATGAGGACCTATTGGTAGAGTAGGACAAGAATCCAGCTTGGACTTGGGGTTGTGGCTGTCAGATATCAGGGCACGGCAGGTGATACTAGGAAACAGGAGCAATTAGGAGACGGACAGCCAGGACAACAGCCAACTCATATTTGAAATCCCCGTGACTATGTTAAGTATTCCCCTAGTGGTGGACACTTCAATTATTCTAATTGTTTTGCTATTACAAACCAAGCTAGAGGCAACATTTTATATGCACATCTTTGTTCATATGTCATAAAATATCTCTAAGATTGTTCCCAGAAATGGAATTTCTGGGTCAAAGAATGTGTATAATTCAAATTTTGATAGGTACTACCAAATTGCCCTATAATTATATTGTGCCAGTTTACCCTCTGGATAATAGTATATGAGGATTTGTTTCTGTAACCTTTACCAACACTGGTTATTATTAATCTTTTAAATTTTTTCAATTTGACGGGCAAAGACTGATACCTTGACATTTTAATTTGCATTTCACTGATAAAATATTCACATATTTTTGACAGAATGTATTCTTTTCTTCTCTTAACTCCTTTGCCCATTTTTCACATGGATCGTTCGTCTCTTCTTAGTGATTTGTTCGAACCTTCATATTCCAGCTCCCTATCTCTTCTGATTTCTCTGTTACAATTATTTTTATTGCAGTTGTTTTCTAAGGCTCTCACTTGTCTTTTTTAAAAATTTTGTTTATATTCTCCTTTGACTTTAAGAAGTTTTTAATTTTTATTTAGTCAAAACAGTGAATCTTTCCTGACGGGCTTTGGGCTTTATGTTTTGCCTAGAAAGTCATTCTGGATTCCAAGATTACATTTTCGTCTAGTATCTGAATAGCCTTATTTTTCATGCTGTACTTTTATTTATCTGGGACCTATATTTATATGTAGTGTGTGTGTGTGTGTGTGTGTGTGTGTGTGTGTGTGTGTGTGATGAGACTAACTTTTTTTTCTAAAGAGCATATGCCATTGTCCCAATACCGGGAATTGAGTATGAAGTGTCATCTTTAACCCAAACTGAATTCCTATATATACATGGATCTGTTTGAGACACAGTTGAATTTTACTGATTTGTTTTCACTAATATCAAGTTGTCTTAATTATTAGAGCTGTATGTATATTTTGATATTTGGTTGGTTATTCCCACATCAGTTGCCACTCATCACTCAAGTATAGTGAACGGCATGTGTGAAAGTATAAAATCATGAAAGGACATACTTGATCAAGGTACCATTAAACATTGCATTATTGCTAGAGTATAAACTGTGAAGAAGAAAGGAAGTGAGTTTAGAGAAATAGGTAGAATCTTGAAGCAAGGAGTTTGGAGAGTCGCTGAAAGATCAATCTTAGGGCCGCCAATATGGTTAATTTGTCTTGTAAACAGTTACTTGGGCAACAATGAGAGATTAGGCTTCAGGTCCTAGATCTTGAGATTTAAATGTAAGGATGGGGAGAAAGGGGTTCGGAAAGGCCTGGAGAAGGCACAGATCAAAGCAAGCACAATATTATTGGCTATGTTTTGTCATTCTGTACAACACAGTGGTTTCCTCCAAATAATAAATAGCTATAACTACAACAATAGAATTAAAAGGCATCATTCATTAAGCACTAACTATACACCAGCTATGTACTTTATACTCACAATCTCAATCTTTACAGTATGACTTTTGAGGTAAGAATTTTATTATTCATCCCCATTTCATAAATGATGACAACTGAGGTTCAAAAAAGTTAGTACAACTAAATTGTGGGGTTGGAACCTAGATTTGTCTAATTCTGTCCTTAACTCCTTCACTATCTCACCTCTCCATCAATAAGCAGCCTTATACCTGGGCATTTCCCAAACATACATAATAAAGATTTCACCATCTGTCCACTGTGAAAAAAATTTATTTTTGAAAATAAATTCAAAATTCACCTGCCTGAAGGAAGAGGTATACTTAAAGTTTTTATGTTAGGCTCATTCTGTATTTCTGAAGACTCTAGCCCACTTGAGAAATTGGAATTTGATATCTCATTGCAAAGTATCTTTTCTATCCTGCCTCTTTTAAGGCTTGCACATATATCTGGGTTCCTGACTGACTCACTCTTTCCTGACGGAAACTAGCTTACTTCCATAATCTTTAGTTAAAGTAAACCAACCAACCTAATTTCTAAGACTACAATGGTACATTTCCTGAGCTCTCTTCCGTGAACTCTCCTAACCTCTCTGCTTCTCCATCCATCCTACTAGCATGGAAATGTACTATTAGGAAAGTGTTTGCTATTAGGAACTTAATTTACAGGGTCTGTTTTCCTCCATGAGTCAGAGAAATGCCTGGTAGAAGAGATTAAAATAAGATTTGCCAATAAATTAAGGAGATCTCAGAGTATTAGCCAAAGTGGAAGGGAATTTTCTAAGACTGTTTGTGAGGAATAAAGCCCATCCCATCCCATATGCCCTCTTCCAGCCTCAGCACCCGCCCCACAGGGGTGGAATCTGGGAACCAGTTTTGAAACATGTACTCCTGCCCTGTGACCACACTGAACCAGGGGTGGACTCCTGGTCTTAAACGGAGCAGTGATGTTCAATGGGCCAGTGATATTCTTCCTCCCAGGAACTTGGAATTGGATTTAGACACGTGATTTATTGTTTGCTGGTCATTTTGAAACAAGAATATGCAAATTTGGGAGCTGTGGAGCAGCCGCATTTGGCCATTTGCTCTCCAAGTCAGCCAAAGCTAGTCTGCGAGTGGGAATAAAGTGGACACGTGGAAGCAGAGATGAAAGGCCATCTGGCCTCAGAAAGGGTGTTAGGAAGGGAGAAAAGGAGGAAGGTAGGGAACGAGGGGTATGAGGGGAGGATGAGGGTGAGGGAAAGAGAGAGGGAGAGGGAGAGAGAGAGAGAGAGACTGTAGAGTTTCTGACCACTTTCCAGCTCCCATTTTCAGTCCCTTGTTGGGAGGTTTGGCTGTACTCTCCAGCCTTCAGTTCCAAGTCACGCTCCTGCATTATTTTCATTTCCCTTTTCTTGGTTTGAGATAACAAAAAGAACCTTGATTAAGACACACTTGCCTTTGGCTCATCTTCAGTTGTGGAATAACAAATAGACAGAAATCAGCGAGCATGCTGGGGCAACCGTTAGATATACATGGGTGGAGGCTACACACAGGAGCTTACCCTGCAAATGCTGAAGTCATTGCGTGAAAATGCAGATCAGCTTTGTAAAATGAATGTGTTGGGACGTTTCCTGATCCTCAGCAGAAAGGTGCAGCATCTGCGGATTCATCAGAATTGCAGATGGATGGTCCAGTGGGAAAGAGGAGCTGGGACTGGCACTAGGTGCATCCATTTTTTGGGGTGGGGTTTAATCCAGAAGATCAGCCAAATGGGCAAAGCATGAGGTCAAAGTGGCTCAGTCGTCTGGTATTACAGTTCAGGAGAATGATGACTGCGAGTGTCTGAGCTAAGGGAGCAGAATATTCTAACAGGTGGATCTAAAGTGATGCCTAAAATCCTACACATCTGTTAGCAGAAGGGATTCAACCACGGTTACCTGAATTATTGTTTCCAGAGGGATGTTTTATGATGTTTCATAGAAAATGCCTTCTGTTGTCCAAAGAGAAGACTTGCTTTTAGACCAAACCCTAAATGGGAAGTACTTCTTTTTCTTTCTCCAAAAGGAGTCTTATATGACCCCACCAAAGTTCACAGAATACTGTTCGTAGCGAAAGAATTCATCTAGTAAAGTGATTAATCTCAGAGCTCTTTTATGAGAATTAAATAAGAACATATAAACACTCAATACATTCTGGCCGCTACTACTACTACTACTACTACTACTACTGGTACTACTACTATTGTTACTAGTACTAGTACTACTATTACTAATGTTATTATATGTGCCTGGATCATAGCTGGTACCCGATGCCTATTCTTTACTTTGTACATCAAAAGAAACTCCTGATTTTTTTCTTGTTCACCTTAATCCAACCTTGCAGCTGACCACACAGAGATACTGTCTTTTGTTTTTAACCAATTGGGAATGATGTTTGTGGTGTGCCCTGCAAAATGCCCCCTTTTGTTGTGTGCCTCCTGCAGGGGACACCTGGAGAGGACCCCTGCCACAGAATCACAGAATCTTAGTTGGAGAGGGGTTTTAGAGGTTGGTTCCATTCCAAGAACTAGCACCTCCTTTAAACTTCTTTCCCATGTATTCATCTCATTTACCACTGACCACTCCCCAGAATAGAGAACTTTCTCCCACCCAGGGCTGGTCATCCTAGTGTTGGATGGCTTTGTTTATTTCCATTGACTTGAAATACATTTCACTGGGGTTTGAATTTTCAGACTCTGGGACCACACAGAGTACATGTAATCTCTTCCTCACATCAAAAGCCAGTTCACGAATGTTCTATGCCTCTACCGTCTGCCGCTAGCCCGCTCTGTTCTTTCAGCCAGTCTACTATCTCATGTGATTTTTAGACTCTAACATTCTGCTCACTCTTCCCTGGGCTTGCTGCAATGTAACCAAAGTGTCTTTCAAAAGATATGTCATTTAAAATCAGACAGCTACTTCCTGAGCTTCTCAGATAGTGCAGAACAAGTGTGATTCTATCTGGATCCTGCATTATTTCTATGGATGCAATCTAAGTTTGAATTAGCTTTTTTTTTTTCCCCCTTTGAAGTCACGTAACATGCTGGCTCATAGAAAACCCTGAAGTACTTTTCACATAAAATATTACATTTTTTCTCATTCCAGTGCAGAAGATCTTTTGAACCCATGCTCATTAACCTATTTATTTCTATTATAAATGAGTTTCTTTGTGTGTCACCCAAGAGCCTATTACAAGTTTTACTGAACAGATCCAATGACTCTCTGTTGCTTATAGGATAGTATAATACTATAATGCCCTTGAATAATGTAAACTTTCTCTTGTGACTTGAATTCTGGCATCATGACATAAAGCTCCCCCTCTTCCTATGCTTTAGCCATTTTAAACTATAAGAAGGTCACCAAACATATAATTTGTCACATCTCTGTGGCATTGCATATGCCATTCCTTCTGCTTAGAGTATCTTTACTCCCCGTGCATGCCTGGTGAACACTGTTGGAGAGAAAAAAGTTTCCCTTCTTCCCTTCTAGGTTCTTTGGCTGGTCTGATAATTAAATTGACATAAGACAGATGAACTGGAGAAAAACAAATTTAATTTTATATATACAGGAGCCCCACAAAGACATGAAAGGCTCTGAAGCAATCAGGTAATTGAGGCTTATATACCACCTTGAGCTAAGGAGAAGGGGATAGGGGTCTGGGGTCTCAAAGGCAAGGAAGACAAAACACAGGAAGATGAAAAGAGTAGATGTTTGGTAAACAAATGTTTGCCAGGCTATGCAGATAAGTCTTTTTGATATAAAAGTTATCTTTGGTATCAGCTCTCTCCTGGTACAGGCCCTCTATTTAAGTTTTTTTAGGCAGTTAAGGGGGAGGTAAGAAAGCTCTTCCTGAGTCTGTTTGGTCTTGATTGCCTTCAGCTTGAAATAATCCATGTGTCAAAGCGGCCTGTCCTGAACTCCATCATTACATACTCATCCGTAAAAACCCAATTCAAATGTCACCTCCTCCATAAAGCCTTCCATGATTTCACCATCTACTCCTCCCAGGAAGGCATATAGTATAGTGGCTTTCCCTTGCCATACACTTAGAATCACAGTCCAATACCTGTGTTGAAGAAAGCAATTTTCCTACATTTTCATATTTCCAGAAATGATTTATTACTATCAAGTGCTTTGCTCTGTGCCAGTCACAGAACTGAGGACTTGACATGCACTACCACTTTTTGACTTCACACTGTGGCGTATCCCTGTAGTGGATGCCATTGGTGAGCCACAGTACTCCTGTGCCCACAAGGCTTCTTGCTGAAAACATCTCTGACTCTCTGCTTGAGGGCTTTCTCTGGTCTCAGGAAGATGCTCGGCCAGTGTTGTTTAAGGGAGGCTTGAAGTGCCAGAGAGTTAACACCCTGGAGCAGCTCTCAATCAGTAATGCACAGCAGTTGGTGGAGACATGCCCAAGCTCCTTGCCTCTCGGGTGGGACAGCTCTGCTGAGTGTTCTGCTCCATCTGCCAGAGGTCCCCAGAGGCACTGAGCACCAGTTGCCCACAGTGGTAACTTGCTCACTAATGTACCTCCTATTTGCTTCTTCCCATCCCTGTCTCATTGCACCACTGCCTTGCAGTGCTTGCCGCTGTCACCTCTCCAATGAACTACTTGCACTCAATACGACTCTCAGGGTCTACTTTGGAGGAAACCCAAAGTAAAGCAATTCCATTTGGTGCATGAGGAAACTGAGGCTCACACAGGTTAAATAACTTAAGTCACCTTTCCAGTGAGTGGCAGAGTCAGAATTAAAGTTCAGCTATGTTGAGAGCCCAATCATTATCTTTCCTGAGACCTGGGAGGAGAAGGGATCTGGCAAAGTTGGATCTCAGAACCATCTCTGAGGGAAGGCATTCACAGGCTTGCATCCTGACAAGACTAGCCCTTTCTGCCTTGATCCAGCACTTGAAAATGAGCCAGTGAACAAGCCTCCGAAGGACAGTAAAGTGACACTGAATAATTGAATTCTGAACAAGCCAGACTAATGCAAATATCTGACAAATTGATTTAATTGCATTCACATACAATAAAGCTGAGCTCTAAAAGGTCAGCTAGAATATGGGAGAGGACCCCTGGGAGCTTCCAGGGAGAGGCTGAGTTTAATACACATTCATCACATTTTATCATCTAATTAGTCCACACAATGCCCAACTGATAGATAGAGACCAAAACCAGTGTATTGATTGATTATTTGCTTGACATCCATCATATCACCTTAAGACTGTCCCTGATACGGGCAGGCAGAAGTTATTTAGTGGCTCAGCAAAAATGGTTGTGCACTGGAGAAATTGTTTTTATATAAGGGATTTGAGGCTCCAAAAACATTTTACTCAGGCACTGAGGCTGCCTCAGAGGCTTACTATTCAATACTTTGCTACGTAGGCAGCCACTGGAAACCAACGTTCTCTTGCACCTTCCCTTCTGCAGAATGAATATTTATATATTGTGTAGTACAGAAAATCTTTTAGGCTGTGAAATATTTAATTCAGGTAATTAACTAGTAACAGCCTTGTGTGGAAATACCTGGGCAGAGAAAATATTCTGGAGAAGTTAATGGGAAGCCAACTGGACTCTGCAATTTTTATTCCATTGAAAATGAAAGCAAGGATTTCAATCAAACAATTTGTATGGTGGGTTTGGGCTCAGGTAAAACGTTGGCTCTATTTTGCTCCTTGCAAGGATGCTGAAACTTAGATGGATCCAGGACTTGAGATGTGGGATTGTGCCTAAGATGTGATCAAAATGATGCTTTAAAAAAAAAAAACAAAACATTTTTTATTGGAGTATCATTGATTTACAATGTTGTGTTAGTTTCTGCTGTACAGCAAAGTGAATTTTATATATATATGTATATATAAACATATGTAATAACTTATATTACATATATAATTTATATATACATATATTTATATAGAGACATATATCCACTCTTTTTTAGATTCTTTTCCCATGTAGGTCATTACAGAGTATTGAGAAGGTTCCCTGTGCTATACAGTAGTTCCTTAGTTATCTATTTTATATATAGTAGTGTGTATATGTCAATCCCAATCTCCCAATTTATCCCTCCCCCCCTTTCCCCCTTGGTAACCATGTTTGTTTTCTACATCTGTGACTCTATTTCTGTTTTGTAAACAAGTTCATTTGTACCATTTTTTTAGATTCTGAATATACGGTATATCATATGATATTTGTCTTTCTCTGTATGACTCAGCCATAAAAAAGGAATGAAATAATGCCATTTGCAGCAACGTGGATGGACCTAGAGATTGTCATACTGAGTGAAGTAAAGCGATGCTTTAATTGTTTTCTTTCTTGTGCCTTTTGGGAAGGCAGTTCCTTGTTATCTCTCTCAGCCTTAGTTACCTCATCAATATAATTGAGGTGATTCAGTGAGGTGAATTTGAAATGAGATTATGTATGCAAAAGCCCCTTTGAGCTAAACTTCTGTATAAATGGGAATTATTGTTGCTCTAGGGGTACCCTAAAGCTCTGGTGCTAATGTCTTACTATGTAACAAGTTTCCCTTAAGCTGACACTGTATTCTATATTTATCTTTCTGTTTACTATCAAACTTCTTTAAGAGTTTTCTGTATTTACTAACCCTACCTTGAAACCTTCCGTTCACACCTCAGTCCCCTGATATGAGGTTTCCACGTCCACCACTGCCACTGCTCTCACCAGAGTTATCAATGACTTTCATGTGGCTAAATCCAAAGTCAACCTTTAAGACCTTATCTTATATGAACTCTCAACCTGATTGGAAACACTCTTGGCCTTGGCAATAGTGCTTTCTTTATTTTCCACTTACTTCTCTAGTATCTACTTCTTATTTTCTTTTGTAGGATCCTCTTTCACTTTTTACTCCAAGGAGTAAGATTCCAAGGAGTTCTGTCTTAGCTCACTTCTCTTCTACAAAACTTTGCCAGGCTTCCATCCAATTTTATCACTTAAATTATCGTCAGTAAGCTGATGACTCTCAAGCCCTACATCTTTCCTGCCCACTTCTTATCTCTCAACCCATGAAGTTTCGCAGACCTCATCATCTCTCTTTTGCATGAATTCATTAGCTTTCTCCACGGTTTTCCTGTTTCCAGTCTTGAGCAACCTCCTGCTCCCCACATCCTTCCTGCTTCCTCATCTTGTACAATGTTTCTTGCTCAAGCCAAAGTGATTGTTCTAAAATATGTCTTCATTCTCCAAACCTTTTATGAATTGGAAGTATTTTTACCTGCACTCTTTTCTGAAACTGACTGAAAACAAAAAAATAAAGAAAAGCAATAAATAAAGTTCTGTATTCAATAAAACTAGCAAAGATTTGCAGCTCCAAATCACAACATGTGAAGAATATCCACAAAATATAGTTAAATTGGGCCAAATCAAGAGTGTATAGCTAGAGAAGATGTACCTCTACAAATTTCAGTTGGCATGCAGACTTCTCCAAAGAAAAGTGTCAGACATTGTTTTCTGCAAAGACAGGGAGTATGGGTGGGTTATGGAATCATCCATGAGGCCATTCAAATACCACACAGTGGTGGGGGGTGATTTAGGAACTATGAAGGTGTATGATAATAACAAGAGCAGAGGAGAGATAGAAGGAGACAGAAGAAAAATAAACATTAAATCATAAGATAGAAACTTGGAAGATACAGCACATCACTACAAGCTAAATAGGACAATCTCCCCGAACACACATATGCAGAGATACCACCTAAAGGAGGAAAAAAATGTTGATAGAACGGAAAGGAGGCTGAAGTACACAATTCTGAGTGGCCAGCTGTCCTAGCTCACTCTCCAAGCCTGTCCTCCAAACCATCCTTTATCTCACAGTTTCTCTAGAAAAAGTGACTTTCATTAAAAGATAAAAAAAATTTAGAAAATAAAATAAAAGGCAAATGTGAAATAAAGCTTAGAAAAATTGTGCAGCAGTTCAGGGGAAATTTATATGAACACTTGTCTACGAAGTCAAAGAAATGAAAGAAAATCAAGTAACAGATACAATGGCTCAAAGAAGACATATTAAGACAAAAGAAGAAGAAAAGTAACTTAGAAGAACTTAAAGAAAAAAATGGAGGAGAAAAATAAAACCATAAAGTAAATAAAAGTCATGGTAGAAACATCAACAAAAAGAGTTAGAATTCCTGAAAATATAGTTAGGAACATAGGTTTGAGAAGGTATATAAAATTGAATAAAAAGAACAAAGAGTTAAAAAGGGTTGGAGGGCAAACATGTTGCAATATATGTGTAATTGGCAGCTCTGACTAAAGGGAACATAACATATGGAACAAAAAACCAACAGTATTGTAGAAAAAAACCTTTTCTGAATAAAGGAGAATCTGCCATTTGAAAATTAGAAGGACACAACATGAATAGGGAAGCACTGATACCAAATGACCAACATACATTCTGGTGAAATTATTAGACAGGAAGGATGAAGAAAAAAATCCTTTAAGCGTAATAGGAAGAAAAAAAAACCCCTAGTAACTGAGAAGAGATGAGCTATTTCTATCACCCTTCCAGCATAAGATTGGACAGGCATATTTTAGAAGCATTCAAGTGGAAAGATGTAGAACTCAAGAAGAACATAGTTTCCATGTTTGGTGATAAAATCCAGGTCCTAACAAACAAAGCTGATTAAAAGGGAAAATGTATAAGGAATATGAACAAATGATGTAAAATAAAAGAACAATAACTAAAAAAAGAGAGTATTATAAACCCATAAACTTTCATAAGAGTTTCAGAAAGCCTTTGTTTTGTTCACCCGATAAGCAAAAATGCTTGCATTTTATGAAACATGAGTTGCTCATTATTTCTAGAACTCATCAGTGGACAGAGCTAGGACATACGTATTTTTAAAGATAAAATATATCATGAGTTTATATCCGATTTACAATCAGGCCTACGGGGATTTTGTCTGACCTCATCAATTTCATGTGTGTATCTCCTTTCAACCAAGCCCAAAATCTCAGTTCTCAGTGACACTGATGTAAATACTCACTTATCTAATTTATTGTTATCTTGAAATAGCAATACCAACATTATCACCCAATAATGCTATAACTGAAAACTATTTAAGATTTTTTTTTTTTTTTGCCAATCTTTTTGTCCTTAGGATCTATTCCATTGGGGATATAGAGTCACATTACTGTGTTTTATTCATTTATTTATTTTAACATCATTATTGGAGTATAATTTCTTTACAATGTTGTGTTAGTTTCTGCTGTATAACAAAGTGAATCAGCTATACATATACATATATCCCCATATCCCATTCCTCTTGCATCTCCCTCCCACTCTCCTTATCCCACCCCTCTAGGCAGTCACAAAGCACCGAGCTGATCTCCCTGTGCTATGTGGCTGCTTCCCACTAGCTATCTATTTCACATTTGGTAGCGTCTATATGTCTATGCCACTCTCTCACTTCGTCCCAGCTTACCCTTGCCCCTCTCTGTGTCCTCAAGTCCATTCTCAATGTCTGTGTCTCTATTCCTGTCCTGCTCATAGGTTCTTCAGAACCTTTTTTTTTTTTTTTTTTTAGATTCCATATATATGTGTTAGCATACGGTATTTGTTTTTCTCTTTCTGACTTACTTTACTCTGTATGACAGTCTCCAGGTCCAGCCACCTCACTACAAATAACTCAATTTCGTTTCTTTTCATGGCTGAGTAATATTCCATTGTATATATGTGCCACATCTTCTTTATCCATTCATCTGTTGACGGACACTTAGGTTGCTTCCATGTCTTGGCTATTGTAAATAGAGCTGCAATGAACATTTCGGTACATGACTCTTTCTGAATTATGGTTTTCTCAGGGTAGATGGCCAGTAGTGGGATTGCTGGGTCATATGGTAGTTCTATTTTTAGTTTTTTAAGGAACCTCCATACTGTTCTCCATAGTGGCTGTATCAATTTACATTCCCACCAACAGGGCAAGAGGGTTCCCTTTTCTTCACACCCTCTCCAGCATTTATGGTTTGTAGATTTTTTTGACGATGGCCATTCTGACCACTGTGAGGTGATACCTCATTGTAGTTTTGATTTGCATTTCTCTAATGATTAGTGATGTTGAGCATCCTCTCATGTGTCTGTTGGCAATCTGTATATCTTCTTTGGAGAAATGTCTATTTAGGTCTTCTGCCTATTTTTGGATTGGGTTGTTTGTTTTTTTGATATTGAGCTGCATGAGCTGTCTGTATATTTTGGAGATTAATCCTCTGTCAGCTACTTTGTTTAGAAATATTTTCTCCCATTCAGAGGGCTGTCTTTTTGTCTTGTTTATAGTTTCCTTTGCTGTGAAAAAGCTTTTAAGTTTCATTAGGTCCCATTTGCTTATTTTTGTTTTTATTTCCATTTCTCTAGGAGGTGGGTCAAAAAGGATCTTGCTGTGATTTATGTCATACAGTGTTCTGCCTATGTTTTCCTCTAAGAGTTTGATGGTGTCTGGCCTTACATTTAGGTCACTAATCCATTTTGAGTTTATTTTTGTGTATGGTGTTAGGGAGTGTTCTAATTTCATTCTTTTACATGTAGCTGTCCAGTTTTCCCAGCACCACTTATTGAAGAGGCTATCTTTTCTCCATTGTATATTCTTGTCTCCTTTATCAAAGATGAGGTGACCCTATGTGCATGGGTTTCTCTCTGGCTTTCTATCCTGTTCCGTTGATCTATATTTCTGTTTTTGTGCTGGTACCATACTGTCTTGATTACTGTAGCTTTGCAGTATAGCCTGAAGTCAGGGATCCTGATTCCTCCAGCTCCATTTTTCTTTCTCAAGATTGCTTTGGCCATTCGGAGTCTTTTGTGTTTACATACAAATTGTGAAATTTTTTGTTCTAGTTCTGTGATAACTGCCACTGGTAGTTTGATAGTGATTGCACTGAATCTATAGATTGCTTTGGGTAGTATAGTCATTTTCAGAATGTTGATTCTTCCAATCCAAGAACATGGTATATCTCTCCATCTGTTTGTATCATCTTTAATTTCTTTCATCAGTGTCTTAAATTTTTCTGCATACAGGTCTTTTGTCTCCTTAGGTAGGTTTATTCCTAGGTATTTTATTCTCTTTGTTGCAATGGTAAATGGGAGTGTTTCCTTAATTTCTCTTTCAGATTTTTCATCATTAGTGTTTAGGAATGCAAGGAATTTCTGTGCATTAATTTTGTATCTTGCTACTTTACCAAATTCATTGATTAGCTCTAGCAGCTTTCTGGTAGCATTTTTAGGATTCTCTATGTATAGTATCATGTCACCTGCAAACAGTGACAACTTTACTTCTTCCTTTCTGATTTGGATTCCTTTTATTTCTTTTTCTTCTCTGATTGCTGTGGCTAAAACTTCCAAAACTATGTTGAATAAGAGTGGTGAGAGTGGGCAACCTTGTCTTGTTCCTGATCTTAGTGGAAATGGTTTCAGTTTTTCACCATTGAGAACGATGTTGGCTGTGGGTTTGTCATATATGGCCTTTATTATGTTGAGATAAGTTCCCTCTATGCCTACTTTCCAGAGAGTATCATAAATGGGTGTTGAATTTTGTTGAAAGCTTTTTCTGCATCTATTGAGATGATCATATGGTTTTTCTTGTTCTTTTTGTTAATATAGTTTATCACATTGATTGATTTGCGTATACTGAAGAATCCTTGCATTCCTGGGATAAACCCCACTTGGTCATGGTGTATGATCCTTTTAATGTGCTGCTGGATTCTGTTTGCTAGTATTTTGTTGAGGATTTTTGCATCTATGTTCATCAGTGATATTGGCCTGTAGTTTTCTCTTTTTGTGACATCTTTGTCTGGTTTTGGTCTCAGGGTGATGGTGGCCTCGTAGGATGAATTTGGGAGTGTCCCTCCCTCTGCTATATTTTGGAAGAGTTTGAGAAGGATAGGTGTTAGCTCTTCTCTGGATGTTTGATAGAGTTCGCCTGAGAAGCCATCTGGTCCTGGGCTTTTGTTTGTTGGAAGATATTTAATCACAGTCTCAATTTCAGTGCTTGTGATTGGTCTGTTTATATTTTCTAAGAATTTGTCCACTTCTTCCAAGCTGTCCATTTTATTGGCATAGAGTTGCTTGTAGTAATCTCTCATGATCCTTTGGATTTCTGCAGTGTCAGTTATTACTTCTCCTTTTTCATTTCTAATTCTGATATGAGTCTTCTCCCTTTTTTTCTTGATGAGTCTGGCTAACGGTTTATCAATTTTGTTATCTTCTCAAAGAACCAGCTTTTAGTTTTATTGAGCTTTGCTATCATTTCCTTAATTTCTTTTTCATTTATTTCTGATCTGATCTTTATGATTTCTTTCTTTCTGCTAACTTCGGGGTTTTTTTGTTCTTCTTTCTCTAGTTACTTTAGGTGTAAGGTTATGTTGTTTATTTGAGATGTTTCTTGTTTCTAAAGGTAGGATTGTATTACTGTAAACTTCCCTCTTAGAACTGCTTTTGCTGCATCCCGTAGGTTTTGGGTCACCGTGTTTTCATTGTCATTTGTTTCTAGGTAATTTTTTGATTTCCTCTTTGATTTCTTCAGTGATCTCTTGGTTATTTAGTAGTTTCTTGTTTAGCCTCTATGTGTTTGTAGTTTTTAGTTTTTTTCCTGTAATTCATATCTAGTCTCATAGCGTTGTGGTCGGAAAAGATACTTGATACGATTTCAATTTTCTTAAATTTATCTAGGCTTGATTTGTGACCCAAGATATGATCTATCCTGGAGAATGTTCCGTGCACACTTGAGAAGAAAGTGTAATCTGCTGGTTTTGGATGGAATGTCCTATAAATATCAATTAAGTCCATCTTGTTTAATGTGTCATTTAAACCTTGTTTTTCCTTATTTATTTTCATTTTGGATGATCTGTCCATTGGTGAAAGTGGGGTGTTAAAGTCCCCTACTATTATTGTGTTACTGTCGATTTCCCCTCTTATGTCTGTTAGTATTTGCCTTATGTATTGAGGTGCTCCTATGTTGGGTGCATAAATATTTACGATTGTTATATCTTCTTCTTGGATTGATCCCTTGATCATTATGTAGTGTCCTTCTTTGTCTCTTGTAATAGTCTTTGTTTTAAAGTCTATTTTGTCTGATATGGGAATTGCTACTCCAGCTTTCTTTTGATTTCCATTTGCATGGAATATCTTTTCCATCCCCTCACTTTCAGTCTGTATGTGTCCCTAGGTCTGAAGTGGGTTTCTTGTAGGCAGCATATATACGGGTCTTGTTTTTGTATCCATTCAGCCAGTCTATGTCTTTTGATTGGAGCATTTAATCCATTTACATTTAAGGTAATTATCGATATGTATGTTCCTATTACCATTTTCTTAATTGTTTTGGGTTTATTATTGTAGGTCTTTTCCTTCTCTTGTGTTTCCTGCCTAGAGAAGTTCCTTTAGCATTTGTTGTAAAGCTTGTTTGCTGGGGCTGAATTCTCTTAGCTTTTGCTTGTCTGTAAAGGTTTTGATTTCTCCATCGAATCTGAATGAGATCCTTGCTGGGTAGAGTAATCTTGGTTATAGGTTTCTCCCTTTCATCACTTTAAATATGTCCTGCCACTCCCTTCTGGCTTGTAGAGTTTCTGCTGAAAGATCAGCTGTTAACCTTATGGGGATTCCCTTGTATTTTATTTGTTGCTTTTCCCTTGCTGCTTTTAATATTTTTTCTTTGTATTTAAGTTTTGATAGTTTGATTAACATGTGTCTTGGTGTGTTTCTCCTTGGATTTATCCTGTATGGGACTCTCTGTGCTTCCTGAACTTGATTGACTATTTCCTTTCCCATATTAGAGAAGTTTTCAATTATAATCTCTTTAGATATTTTTCTCAATCCCTTTATTTTTCTCTTCTTCTTCTGAGACCCTTATAATTCGAATGTTGGTGTGCTTAATGTTGTCCCAGAGGTCTCTGAGACTGTCCTTAATTCTTTTCATTCCTTTTTCTTTATTCTGCTCTACGGTAGTTATTTCCACTATTTTATCTTCCAGGTCACTTATGCGTTCTTCTGCCTCAGTTATTCTGCTATTGATTCCTTCTAGAGAATTTTTAATTTCATTTATTGTGTTGTTCATCACTGTTTGTTTGCTCTTTAGTTCTTCTAGGCCCTTGTGAAACGTTTCTTATATTTTCTCCATTCTGTTTCCAAGATTTTGGATCATCTTTACTATCATTACTCTGAATTCTTTTTCAGGGAGATTGCCTTGTTCCTCTTCATTTGTTTGGTCTGGTGGGTTTTTACCTTGCTCCTTCATCTGCTGTGTATTTCTCTGTCTTCTCATTTTGCTTAACTTACTGCATTTGGGGTCTCCTTTTCGTAGGCTGCAGGTTCATAGTCCCCATTGTTTTTGGTGTCTGCCCCCAGTGGGTAAGGTTGGTTCAGTGGCTTGTGTAGGCTTCCTGGTGGAGGGGACTGATGCCTGTGTTCTGGTGGATGAGGCTGGATCTTGTCTTTCTGGTGGGCAGGACCACGTCAGGTGTTTTTTTTTGCGGGGTGTCTGTGAGCTTATTATGATTTTAGGCAGGCTCTCTGCTAATGGGTGGGGTTGTGTTCCTGTCTTGCTAGTTGTTTGGCTTGGGGTGTCCAGCACTGTAGCTTGCTGGTCGTTGAGTGGAGCTGGGTCTTAACATTGAGACGGAGGTCTCTGGGAGAGCTCTCTCTGATTGATATTATGTAGGGCCAGGAGGTCTCTGGTGGTCCAATATCCTGAACTCGGCTCTCCCACCTCCGAGGCTCAGGGATGATACCCGGCTGGATCACCAAGACCCTGTCAGCCACACAGCTCAGAAGAAACGGGAGAAAAAAACAAAGAAAGAAAAAAATAAAATAAAGTTATTAAAATAAAGTATAATTATTAAAAATTAAAAAGTAATTAAAAAAAAGAAAAAAGAACAATCCCCCCCCCAAAAAAATGGACAGACAGAACCGTAGGACCAATGGTAAAAGCAAAGCTGTACAGACAGAATCACACAAAGAAGCATACACATACACACGCACGAAAAAAGAAAAAGGAAATATATACATATATATATATATATGTTTAAAAAAAAACAACAAGGAGGAAGAGAGCAACCAAATCAATAAACAAATCTATCAGTGATAATAAACTCTAAATACTAAACTAACATAAATATAAAACCAGAAACAAATTAGATGCAGAAAGCAAACCCCAAGTCTACAGTTGCTCCCAAAGTCCACCACCTCAATTTTGGGATGATTCGTTGTCTATTCAGGAGTTCCAGAGATGCAGGGTACATCGAGTTGATTGTGGAGATTTAATCCGCTGCTCCTGAGGCTGCTGGGAGAGATTTCCCTTTCTCTTCTTTGTTCGCACAGCTCCCGGGGTTCAGCTTTGGATCTGGCCCCGCCTCTGCGTGTAGGTCACCTGAGGGCGTCTGTTCCCGCCCAGACAGGACGGGGTTAAAGGAGCAGCTGATTCGGGGACTCTGGCTCACTCAGGCTGAGGGGAGGGAGGGGTACGGAATACAGGGCGAGCCTGCGGTGGCAGAGGCCGGCGTGACGTTGCACCAGCCTGAGGCGCACCGTGCGTTCTCCCAGGCAGGTCGTCCATGGATCACGGGACCCTGGCAGTGGCGGGCTGCACAGGCTCCCGGGAGGGGAGGTGTGGATAGTGACCTGTGCTTGCACACAGGCTTTTTGGTGGCGGCAGCAGCAGCCTTAGCGTTTCACGCCCATCTCTGGTGTCTGTGCTGATAGCCGCGGCTTGCGCCCGTCTCTGGAGCTCCTTTAGGCGGTGCTCTGAATCCCCTCTCCTCGTGCACCCTGAAACAATGGTCTCTTGCCTCTTAGGCAGTTCCAGACATTTCCCAGACTCTCTCCCGGCTAGCTGTGGCGCACTAACCCCCTTCAGGCTGTGTTCACGTAGCGAACCCCAGTCCCCTCCCTGGGATCTGACCGAAGCCCGAGCCTCAGCTCGCAGCCCCCGCCCGCCCCAGCGGGTTAGCAGACAAGCCTCTCGGGCTGGTGAGTGCTGGTCGGCACCAGTCCTCTGTGCGGGAATCTCTCCACTTTGCCCTCCGCACCCCTGTGGCTGCGCTCTCCTCCGTGGCTCTGAAGCTTCCCCCCTCTGCCACCCCCTGTCTCAGCCAGTGAAGGGGCTTCCTAGTATGTGGAAACTTTTCCTCCTTCACAGCTCCTTCCCAGAGGTGCAGGTCCTGTCCCTATTCTTTTGTCTCTGTGTTTTCCTTTTTCTTTTGCACTACCCAGGTATGTAGGGAGTTTCTTGCCTTTTGGGAAGTCTGAGGTGTTCTGCCAGCGTTCAGTAGGTGTTCTGTAGGAGTTGTTCCACATGTAGATGTATTTCTGATGTATCTGTGGGGAGGAAGGTGATCTCCACGTCTTACTCCTCTGCCATCTTGGAGGTCTCTTTGGGGCATGTGTTTTAAAATGTATGTTTGGTTTATTATTATTCAGATACGGTGAGGCCAACTGCTTAGGAGACAATTGTCATTGAAAAGATAGTTTGCTATGCATGGAGTGAGGGGGCACTCCATGCCATGCCACTGGGCAGGGGGCACATGGGGAAGCACTCAGGTTGTTCAGGAGGCAGAGGAAGTGGGAAGAAAATATGGGCAAGAACCTTATCATGGTATCTGCAGGCAAAGGCCAGGCAAGGCAGGGTAAGCAGGTATAGGATTGGCCATTATGAATACTTTCAGTGGGCTCTGGGGCATGTGAGTTGTCCCTAGTTGTCTAGTATCCGGTCCTGGGCAGGGAAATAGTGGTTCAGACTGTAAGAGCCTTATAAAGGAGATGGTTTGGAGGTATGAGCTCTGGATTGGTTGGTTTGTATATGAAAGGCTATTGGGCAAATCCTTTACTATCTTTGGGCATTGACTAGCCCAGGGAGGGGCAGTGTCTCCAGGGTCAGCAAGGCCCAAGATGTCAAAGCATCAGAAATACAGGGAAAAAAACAAACACATGATCAATACAGCATATGGGCTGTAGTTTGCCCTAGTCCCTAATAGGCCAAGTTCACTCATTTGTTACAAACATTTGAGTTTGGGACCCCTAGTTTGGTGTCAATTTCCCTTGGGTACAGTGGTGAAGAATATTTTTCTGCCTAGGAAATAGCGACCTGTTTTTTTAGTTACACACTGTGAATAGCAGAGAACATAGAAATGCAAGGTAGCTGTCTGGTGTGGGAAGTAACGCTGCAGAAAGTGAAACAGCAACACACCAGCTGCAGTGCTCACCACTCAGGGCTGATGGATTTGCACTGACGGAGGAGTCACAGTATCTCTATAACCTCTGACTGGCAAGGGATGCAGTGCCAGTGAGGCAGAATTTTCTGGCTGGATTATCAGTAGGGTTCAAATTCCTCTGGGCAATAATTGCCCTTGCTCAATGCCATCCAAGACGTTACTCGGTATTTCTGTTTTTAAATTTCTGGATTGGGACCAGCACTTAGGATCATCTCTCCCACCAATATTGGTGCCTTTGGGGATTGGGAAAGAAGTCAGCATTTTAGGACTTTGTTCACCAGGAGGACAGTTTGCCAAAGAGTCACCCCATCTCACAAGCCTCACTGCCCTTTGCAGTGATCGTCTTAGATCTTGAATAACATAACCAAAATGCTCTTTTCCTCCTTGATTCTTATTCAGTGTAATGTAGTGATGAGTCAATATTTTTGTTTCTATTATGCATACGGGGTCTGGCATCAGAAGGACCTGGGTTCAAATCCCAGCTATTACCACTTCACATTGTGTGATATGGCAAAGCATTTAACTTCTTTTAGTCTGTTCATCTATAAAATTGGGATAATGATATCTATATAGGGCTTTGTGAGGGGTTTAGTTGCAACTCAACTAAAACACTTACTATAGAACCATGCCTGGCACAAAATAAATGCTCATATATAATGGCTATTATTTTATTATTATTCATCAAATATGCTATACCAGGCATGGTGCTAGTGCAACAAAGATGAGAGGGCATGGCCTCTGTCCTAAGAAAATGTAGTCCAGTGTGGAAAATGCTGTAACATGGAAAGGTACAGAGTTTGCATAAAGGAGCTGTTCTTGGGGGAGGGGGTGGAGTGTAATAGGGAAGACATCAAAGAGCAGGGTCAGGAGTAGGATAGGGTGAATGAGATCCCTAGGCACGGAATTTAAGGAGGCACTGACATGACCTTGAGTGCCTCTAAATTTTGTATCCTGGCTCCATGTCTTGCCTCACCTGAGTCCTTGCCTTACTAAAGAGCAGGTGCTTTTAGAAGTAGACCTTAAAGTATAAGCAGGTGATGCCAGATGAATATCCTAAGCAAAGAGGAAGGTATCTATAAAAGCATAAAGCAAGGAAATGGGATAGCATATTCATGTCATTCACCATGAATGAAACATAATGTGGCCACCAGGAAGAGTGATAAATTAGCCTACTAAGGTAGGTAAGGGTCAGAAAATGAAGACCATTTCTAGGCACGCAAAGGAACTTGGCATTTATCCTTGGCATTGAGGAACCTCTGTAAATAACTTAGTAATACACTTAATAAGAAACGTGCAGGACCTAAACAATCACAAATATAAGCATTTTTGAGAGACATCAAAGAAGTCTTGAATAAATGGAGAAACCTAGAGATGTCTTTGTATTTCTGAGATCATTGAGACTCACTGTAAACTTTCTAAACTATATGATCATCCAACTATTCTTTTTTTTTTTTTTCACACACACACACTGTATTTTATTTTTACAAGAGATAAATAGACTGACACCAAGCATTGTACATGGATGACCACGACAAAAGCAACGATGATTGCAATTACCAAACATGAAACACACTCATACTGTGTCATAATATTGACATTCAGTCCAGTAATCCTCCACTGCAACAGCTCCTTTACTTTGCAGTGAAAATTGATTTGTATATTCTTTGCCTCTGAGTCCTTGTGGGATTTTTTTTTTTTTTTAAATTCAGACAGAAAGTCACAAAAATTATACTCATCCTCATCAGTTCACTCAGTCCCATGTAATTAATTTTTTTTTTCTTCCTGATCTTTTGTTAGCACTTTTATGAGTTCATCAGTTTTTCATTAGAGTTCTGAAAATGCTTATTCATTCAGTTCAGCAGTACAGTCAGTTACCAGAAACCTGTACTTGTCAGAGTCTTTTCCATGAATTTCTTGAAGATGGAACCCTTTTATAGGAACATATTTGCAAAATCATCAGAGTACACCCAGAACTGTCTGTAAATGGCAAAAGACTTAAAAATGACCACGGTTAAAGATTTGATGAAAGTTCATAATAATGCAGTTGACAAGAAAATTAATTATTTCTGAGATATACCTTTTAAAGTAATAACTAGGATTATTACTTATAACATTATACCAGAACATATAAGATTTTTAGAAATTTCATGTAATGTCTGAAACATTTATATTAACATATTTCCATACAAATACAAATATAAGATTTTTAGAAATTTCATGTAATGTCTGAAACATTTATATTAACATATTTCCATACATATTTCCATACAAATACAAATATAAGATTTTTAGAAATTTCATGTAATGTCTGAAACATTTATATTAACATATTTCCATACAAATAACCCAATGAAAGTTTAGTATTAGTTGTTTTGTTTGTTTTTTTATACTGCAGGTTCTTATTAGGCATCAATTTTATACACATTGCTATATACATGTCAATCCCAATCGCCCAATTCAGCACACCACCATCCCCACCTCACCGCAGTTTTCCCCCCTTGGTGTCCATATGTCCATTCTCTACATCTGTGTCTCAACTTCTGCCCTGCAAACCGGCTCATCTGTACCATTTTTCTAGGTTCCACATACATGCATTAATATACGATATTTGTTTTTCTCTTTCTGACTTACTTCACCCTGTATGACAGTCTCTAGATCCATCCACGTCTCAACAAATGACTCAATTTCGTTCCTTTTTATGGCTGAGTAATATTCCATTGTATATATGTACCACACCTTCTTTATCCATTCGTCTGTTGATGGGCATTTAGGTTGCTTCCATGACCTGGCTATTGTAAATAGTGCTGCAATGAACATTCGGGTGCATGTGTCTTTTTGAATTACGGTTTTCTCTGGGTATATGCCCGGTAGTGGGATTGCTGGGTCATATGGTAATTCTATTTTTAGTTTTTTAAGGAAACTCCATATTGTTCTCCATAGTGGCTGTGTCAATTTACATTCCCACCAACAGTGCAAGAGGGTTCCCTTTTCTCCACACCCTCTCCAGCATTTGTTGTTTGTAGATTTTCTGATGATGCCCATTCGAACAGGAGTGAGGTGATACCTCATTGTAGTTTTGATTTGCATTTCTCTAATAATTAGTGATGTTGAGCATCTTTTCATGTGCTTCGTGGCCGTCTGTATGTCTTCTTTGGAGAAATGTCTATTTAGGTCTTCTGCCCATTTTTGGATTGGGGTGTTTGTTTCTTTGATATTGAGCTGAATGAGCTGTTTATATGTTTTGGAGATTAATCCTTGGTCCGTTGATTCATTTGCAAATATTTTCTCCCATTCTGAGGGTTGTCTTTTCGTCTTGTTTATGGTTTCCTTTGCTGTGCAAAAGCTTTGAAATTTCATTAGGTCCCACTTGTTTATTTTTGTTTTTATTTCCATTACTCTAGGAGGTGGATCAAAAAAAATCTCGCTGTGATTTATGTCAAAGAGTGTTCTTCCTATGTTTTCCTCTAAGAGTTTTATAGTGTCCAGTCTTATATTTAGGTCTCTAATCCATTTTGAGTTTATTTTTGTGTATGGTGTTAGGGAGTATTCTAATTTCATTCTTTTACATGTAGCTGTCCAGTTTTCCCAGCACCACTTATTGAAGAGACTGTCTTTTCTCCATTGTATATCTTTGCCTCCTTTGTCATAGATTAGTTGACCATAGGTGCGTGGGTTAATCTCTGGGCTTTCTATCTTGTTCCATTGATCTATATTTCTGTTTTTGTGCCAGTACCATATTGTCTTGATTACTGTAGCTTTGTAGTATAGTCTGAAGTCAGGGAGTCTGATTCCTCCAGCTCCATTTTTTTGCCTCAAGACTGCTTTGGCTATTCGGGGTCTTTTGTGTCTCCATACACATTTTAAGATGATTTGTTCTAGCTCCGTAAAAAATGCCATTGGTAATTTGATAGGGATTGCATTGAATCTGTAGATTGCTTTGGGTAGTATACTCATTTTCACAATGTTGATTCTTCCAATCCAAGAACATGGTATATCTCTCCATCTGTTGGTATCATCTTTAATTTCTTTCATCAGTGTCTTATAGTTTTCTGCATACAGGTCTTTTGTCTCCCTAGGTAGGTTTATTCCTAGGTATTTTATTCTTTTTGTTGCAATGGTAAATGGGAGTGTTTCCATAATTTCTCTTTCAGATTTTTCATCATTAGTGTATAGGAATGCAAGAGATTTCTGTGCATTCATTTTGTATCCTGCAACTTTACCATATTCATTAATTAGCTCTAGCAGTTTTCTGGTGGCAGTTTTAGGATTCTCTATGTATAGTATCATGTCATCCTCAAACAGTGACAGTTTTACTTCTTCTTTTCCAATTTGTATTCCTTTTATTTCTTTTTCTTCTCTGATTGCCGTGGCTAGGACTTCCAGAACTATGTTGAATAATAGTGGTGAGAGTGGACATCCTTGTCTCGTTCCTGATCTTAGAGGAAATGCTTTCAGTTTTTCACCATTGAGAATGATGTTTGCTGTGGGTTTGTCATATATGGCCTTTATTATGTTGAGGTAGGTTCCCTCTATGCCCACTTTCTGGAGAGTTTTTATCAGAAATGGGTGTTGAATTTTGTCAAAAGCTTTTTCTGCATCTGTTGAGATGATCATATGGTTTTTATTCTTCAATTTGTTTATATGGTGTATCACATTGATTGATTTGCGTATATTGAAGAATCCTTGCTTCCCTGGGTTAAATCCCACTTGATCGTGGTGTATGATCCTTTTAATGTGTTGTTGGATTCTGTTTGCTAGTATTTTGTTGAGGATTTTTGCATCTGTATTCATCAGTGATATTGGTCTGTAATTTTCTTTTTTTGTAGTGTCTTTGTCTGGTTTTGGTATCAGGGTGATGGTGGCCTCATAGAATGAGTTTGGGAGTGTTCCTTCCTCTGCAATTTTTTGGAAGAGTTTGAGAAGGATGGGTGTTAGCTCTTCTCTAAATGTTTGATAGAATTCACCTGTGAAGCCACCTGGTGCTGGACTTTTGTTTGTTGGAAGATTTTTAATCACAGTTTCAATTTCATTACTTGTGATTGGTCTGTTCATATTTTCTATTTCTTCCTGATTCAGTCTTGGAAGGTTATACCTTTCTAAGAATTTGTCCATTTCTTCCAGGTTGTCCATTTTGTTGGCATAAAGTTGCTTGTAGTAGTCTCTTAGGATGCTTTGTATTTCTGCGGTGTCTGTTGTAACTTCTCCTTTTTCATTTCTGATTTTATTGATTTGAGTCCTCTCTTTTTCTTGATGAGTCTGGCTAATGGCTTATCAATTTTGTTTATCTTCTCAAAGAACCAACTTTTAGTTTTATTGATCTTTGCTATTGTTTTCTTTGTTTCTATTTCATTTATTTCTGCTCTGATCTTTATGATTTCTTTCCTTCTGCTAACTTTGGGTTTTGTTTGTTCTTCTTTCTCTAGTTTCTTTAGGTGTAAGGTTAGATTGTTTACTTGAGATTTTTCTTGTTTCTTGAGGTAGGCTTGTATAGCTATAAACTTCCCTCTTAGAACCGCTTTTGCTGCATCCCATAGGTTTTGGGTCGTCGTGTTTTCATTGTCATTTGTCTCTAGGTATTTTTTGATTTCCTCTTCGATTTCTTCAGTGATCTCTTGGTTATTTAGTAACGTATCGTTTAGCCTCCATGTGTTTGTCTTTTTTACGTTTTTTTCCCTGTAATTCATTTCTAATCTCATAGCGTTGTGGTCAGAAAAGATGCTTGATATGATTTCAATTTTCTTAAATTTACTGAGGCTTGATTTGTGACCCAAGATGTGATCTATCCTGGAGAATGTTCCGTGCGCACTTGAGAAGAACGTGTAATCTGCTGTTTTTGGATGGAATGTCCTATATATATCAATTAAATCTATCTGGTCTATTGTGTCATTTAAAGCTTCTGTTTCCTTATTTATTTTCATTTTGGATGATCTGTCCATTGGTGTAAGTGAAGTGTTAAAGTCCCCCACTATTACTGTGTTACTGTCGATTTCCTCTTTTACAGCTGTTAGCAGTTGCCTTATGTATTGAGGTGCTCCTATGTTGGGTGCATATATATTTATAATTGTTATATCTTCTTCTTGGATTGATCCCTGGATCATTATGTAGTGTCCTTCCTTGTCTCTTGTAACATTCTTTATTTTAAAGTCTATTTTATCTGATATGAGTATAGCTACTCCAGCTTTCTTTTGATTTCCATTTGCATGGAATATCTTTTTCCATCCCCTCACTTTCAGTCTGTATGTGTCCCTAGGTCTAAAGTGGGTCTCTTGTAGACAGCATATATATGGGTCTTGTTTTTGTATCCATTCAGCCAGTCTATGTCTTTTGGTTGGGGCATTTAATCCATTCACGTTTAAGGTAATTATCGATATGTATGTTCCTATGACCATTTTCTTAATTGTTTTGGGTTTGTTTTTGTAGGTCCTTTTCTTCTCTTGTGTTTCCCACTTAGAGAAGTTCCTTTAGCATTTGTTGTAGAGCTGGTTTGGTGGTGCTGAATTCTCGTAGCTTTTGCTTGTCTGTAAAGCTTTTGATTTCTCCATCAAATCTAAATGAGATCCTTGCCGGGTAGAGTAATCTTGGTTGTAGGTTCTTCCCTTTCATCACTTTAAGTATATCATGCCACTCCCTTCTGGCTTGCAGAGTTTCTGCTGAGAAATCAGCTGTTAACCTTATGGGAGTTCCCTTGTATGTTATTTGTCGTTTTTCCCTTGCTGCTTTCAATAATTTTTCTTTGTCTTTAATTTTTGCCACTTTGATTACTATGTGTCTCGGCGTGTTTCTCCTTGGGTTTATTCTGTATGGGACTCTCTGCGCTTCCTGGACTTGGGTGGCTATTTCCTTTCCCATGTTAGGGAAGTTTTCGACTATAATCTCTTCAAATATTTTCTCGGGTCCTTTCTCTCTCTCTTCTCCTTCTGGGACCCCTATAATGCGAATGTTGTTGCGTTTAATGTTGTCCCAGAGGTCTCTTAGGCTGTCTTCATTTCTTTTCATTCTTTTTTCTTTATTCTGTTCCGCAGCAGTGAATTCCACCATTCTGTCTTCCAGGTCACTTATCCGTTCTTCTGCCTCAGTTATTCTGCTATTGATTCCTTCTAGTGTAGTTTTCATTTCAGTTATTGTATTGGGCATCTCTGTTTGTTTGTTCTTTAATTCTTCTAGGTCTTTGTTAATCATTTCTTGCATCTTCTCAATCTTTGCCTCCATTCTTATTCCGAGGTCCTGGATCATCTTCGCTATCATTATTCTGAATTCTTTTTCTGGAAGGTTGCCTATCTCCACTTCATTTAGTTGTTTTTCTGGGGTTTTTTCTTGTTCCTTCATCTGGTACATAGCCCTCTGCCTTTTCATCTTCTCTATCTTTCTGTAACTGTGGTTTTTGGTCCACAGGCTGCAGGATTGTAGTTTTTCTTGCTTCTGCTGTCTGCCCTCTGGTGGTTGAGGCTATCTAAGAGGCTTGATGGGAGGCTCTGGTGGTGGGTAGAGCTGACTGTTGCTGTGGCGGTCAGAGCTCAGTAAAACCTTAATCCACTTGACTGCTGATGGGTGGGGCTGGGTTCCCTCCCTGTTGCTGTGGCGGTCAGAGCTCAGTAAACCTTAATCCACTTGACTGTTGATGGGTAGGGCTGGGTTCCCTCCCTGTTGGTTGTTTTTCCTGAGGCAACCCAACACTGGAGCCTACCCGTGCTCTTTGGTGGGGTTAATGGCAGACTCTGGGAGGGCTCACACCAAGGAGAACTTCCCAGAACCTCTGCTGCCAGTGTCCTTATCCCCACGGTGACACAGAGCCACCACTCGCCTCTGCAGGAGACCCCCCAACACCAGCAGGTAGGTCTGGTTCAGTCTCCCCCAGGGTCACTGCTCCTTCCCCTGGGTCCCGATGCACACATTACTTTGTGTGTGCCCTCCAAGAGTGGGGTCTCTGTTTCCCCCAGTCCTGTCAAAGTCCTGCAGTCAATTCCCACTAGGCTTCAAAGTCTGATTCTCTAGGAATTCCTCCTTCCGTAGCCGGACCCCCAGGTTGGGAAGCCTGACGTGGGGCTCAGAACCTTCACTCCAGTGGGTGGACTTCTGTGGTATAAGTGTTCGCCAGTCTGTGAGCCACCCACCCAGCAGTTATGGGATTTGATTTTACTCTGATTGCGCCCCTCCTACCGTCTCACTGTGGCTTCTCCTCTGTCCTTGGACATGGGGTATCCTCCTTGGTGAAGTCCAGGGTCTTCCTGTCAATGATTGTCCAGCAGCCAGTTGTGATTCTGGTGCTCTCGCAAGAGGGAGTGAGAGCACGTCCTTCTACTCCGCCATCTTGGTTAATCCTCCTGCCCAGATCCAACTATTCTTATGGTCAGACTCAATAGCATCTAAGGACTTTCCATTTAGCCTGACCCAGTCAAATCTTGGATGACATCAATCAATAAAAAGTGAACCCTTCCATTTCACCACTGTGATTTCTGAACTTGGCTGCAACAGCAATGATGTCGGTGGAGTTCCAGAGCAGTGAAGGAGCAAGGGCAAAACTGGGGACGTCCTTGGCCTCTCCTCCACTTGGCTGGTGATACATATGCTTAGGAATTTTATATGAGACCATATAGTGGGGAGGGAGTCTAGGACAGTGATATTGGTCATGTCATCACTTTAGCACTTGTAAACTTGGAGCTGTAATTAGTTTGCTTTAAGATAAAGAAATGGAACACTTCTTGCTTTATGTGTAGAGAAAGAAGTTCTTACCTGCCACCCATGAAGAATCAAGAATCCTTTTTTTAGTCCTCATGGACCCTATAATTTATAATCACTTCTTCTAGTAAAGGCAACCGTGCCAGTCAACCATTTGCAGCAATATTTTGCATTACGAACTATCCGATAGTGTAGACGCTTAGAACACCCAGCATTGATTTCACGCTTACTCGGCCACGGCTTGGCTGCTCTTTGGCTTTGCTGTTTTGGACTCCATGCTTTGAGCATCAGCATTCAGGTTGAGTTCAGGGCCCCTCCATGTGTCTCCTCATTCTTTTTGGATTAGCCACTTCCTAGGGCACGGTCTTCTTGGAGAAGGTCACATGAGTGAAAGAGGACAATGGAAACACATGGTGCCTCTTCAGGCTTGGAACTGTTATACACATTTGTGAGGTTAAACCAATCAAATGGCCAACCCTCAAGGGAGTATGCTGGACAAGAATCCAATGACCACAGTTACGTAAGAGGACAATTGGGTTTGCTCACAACTCAAATGATAAAACTTCCTTAGCTGCATGTTCTTTGGTTAAGTCATTTCTAAGAATGGTATCAATCTACCTTACAGGCTTACTTGGAAACTCCAGTGGGTGCAGAAGTGCTCTGTAAAACCCAAAGCACCTGAAATGTCCTCTTCATAATTGTTCCAATGGTGATAATAAAATCAAACTTGCCTGTGAGTCTGCAACCTGAGCTTCCTACTTAGACATTAATTTTCTGTGGGACGGCTCCAGGGACAGCCTAATGCTGGTACAGGCTGTGCAGGTCACACTGTTGATGCTGACTCTTGAGTTCTAGGATGGAAGAAAGAAGATGACAGGCGTGGGGTGCACATTCTATAAAACGTACGCTGGGTCTCTTTCAGCATTTAATATTTGTCTAATGCTGGTTTTTAACCTGTCTTCCTTTGCAATGGAGAAACCCCAGAAATCTACATTTTTTCATAGAAAGCTCACTTGTTAGTCCAAAATGAGTAATGTAGGCCAAACATCCTTCTGTTGGTTCAGATCTTGCTGACAATTTTCCAACCCCACTACTGACCGGTGTACTCTAATGTCTATTCTGTGTCGCCTGCATGGTGGATAGGAGAAAATTACCTGCAAATATACAAGAATGAGTCTGGGTTTGGAAATCAGGATGCCTGGCCTCCAGGGCTGGCACTGCCACTTTTCCTTCTGTTTCCTCATCTATAATATGGAGATAATAATAACTGCCCTACTTTCTCACATGGTGGCTATGAGGACAAAATGAGAAAAGCATGTTGCAAAATAAGAAACGCAATTCAAATGCAAGACAGTTTTAGATTCTTCAGTTCCTCTCTAAATTAATAATAGCCCCTCACATTTGTACGTTGCTTTTCATTTTTCAAAGAACTTCCACTAGCATTATCTCATTTTGTCTGGACCATAGTCCTTAATTTTTCAGGGGAGGAAACAGGATGAGAACTGTCCCATGGCCTGTATAGGGCCACCAGCTAGTAACACGGCCGGGAAAGCAGCCAGTTTCCCCAGTGCTAGTCCTATACTTTGTTCATTGGAATCCACTGCTTCAGCTTCTCTGTCAAAGCCCTTGGAAGCCTATCTGGAAAAGTGTTTATGAGGGCAGTGCTTCTGGTGGCCTGAGGACTGTCAGGGTGGGAAACAGCCTCCTGGGAATGTGAGTTTACGGCTATCGAGAGTAACTCCAGAGCGTATCCAGTGCTGGGCAATACTGATGGGCCTAGAGGTTCAAGCCCCTGGGTCACTGGCAGGCTCTGGATTAATCTCATTTCACCAGCTTCTTTTTAGGATGGTGGAAAGATGGCCACCAGGTCAGACACCCAACAGGGATTTCTTGAATTCCCTGTAGCAATGGGGCAAAATCCTCCAGGACAAAGAACTATCTATTGATACTTACTTTAAATGGAAGTAAATTCAGAGATCTTTCTATCCCAAACTGCTCATTCTATAGTTAGAACACAGAGGGTTACAGAGGAGTGAAATCTTGCTCACGGTTAGAGAATGGGTTTGGGGTTCTTGCAGATGTGGGGATACATTCTCCGCTTTGCCACTTACTGACTGAGGAGCTGGGATGGTAGAAGAGGACTAAATGAGATAAATGTATTTAGTAAACTGAGCACTTAGTGGGCACTGCAACAATAGTAGGGTCTGAGTCAGTTGTGCTTGATTACAAACAACTGAACTCACTTTAGCTAGTGAAAAGGAATTTTAAAAATAGGACATCAGGTAGCTCCTTCACAGAATCTTCAAAAGGCTTGAGTCAAGGTTGGAGAGTACACAGCTGGGAGTGAAGTTCATCCACATCATGAGGCTGCCTCCTATTCTTCAAAGCATCCCTAGATATTCTCATCAGAGGATGACTTCCAGGCAGTATCTGTCCCTCGGATTGCTCTCATCCAATCTAAAATCCCACCGGGGCTTATATGATTGGCAGATCCCAGGTCACATCACTGTGCCACAGTTGCAAGGGAGTCTGGGAAGGTTAGTTCTGGAGGCTTCTAGCTTGAGGAGGAGATGCTCATAATGTGAAAAATGTCCTGACCATAGGAAGAGTTTTCAGAAGGTGATGGAGAATTTAAGAAAAAGATCACTGAAGTTTCCCTTGCTCCTCTCTGTCCCTGTCCCTTTTATGTGGACACTGACCGTAGCCAACTCACCCCTATAGTTCCAGACTCCCAAACCATTTCCTTATATAATGCTGTTCCCTCCAGCCTACCTCTGAACTGGCCCAGGTGAGCTCATTAAAGGCATCTTATCACTTTGTGCCTTTCCTGGCATCAGCTCCTCACTTTCACTGCTCTCACACCACCATTGCTAACCCAGCAGTATATTGCACACATTTTTCCATGTCATTAATTTTTCCTTTGCAACATGATTTTTAATAGCTACATAGTATTCCAGAATGTGGATCCATCAAAATGTAATTAACCAACTCCAAATTGTGCACTAAAGTTGTTGATATCACAAATGATTTAGCAATGAACACGCTTGTGCAAAAATCGCTTTGCATACGTCTGATTATTTCTTGAGGTCAGTTTTCTAGAAATAGAAATACTAAGGCAGATGATCTTTAAAAACTCTTGATGGGTACTGCCAACTTGGCTTCCAGAAATTTGGTATAAGCTTTTATATGCCCAACCACTGTGGCAACCTCATATTTGATTGTGCCCTTGCAAACACAGGCGGTTATCATTCTTTAATCTTTCCTAATGTTATAGGTGAAAAATGTTTCTCATTATTATTTTAGTGCAAACTTTTTTGATTATTAGTGATATTAAATATTTATTTTAATTGGTTTTTTTTTTTGCTAGCAGAAGTTTGTAAATTTTATGTAGTCAAATTCATTAAAGCTTAAAGATGATCTCACCATTTCCCCTGCTGAAAGTTTCGTACAAGCACTGTCTTTATTATATTGGATGCCGTTTGGTGGGTAGTGTTGATCAGCACAAATCTGTTTCAACAGAGAGTAAGGAAACTTATTAGACTGAATAACAGGAAGATGAAAAGATATTTGATGAGAGATTTTTAAAATGGGTATATGTACTTGAGAATATTTTGTATATACTCTTTTGTTATTAGAAGTAAAATAGTTTGAATCAATAGAGTTAAATGGACAGAACTTGCTGGCAAAAAGAACATGCCACAGTCAGCAGGATATTTAGATTTGCAGAGATGATAAGGAGGAAGGCATGGTATACTTTTAACATTCTGGTGACCACAAAAGGTAAAGAACTGGGTTGGAATTTGAGAGATGTTTGTGCACAGCATGATAACTTAAATCATGTGGGCAAGGTTTGAATATAAATTAAAGGATGCATAAAGCCCGTCTTCCTGGATCTGGCACGTGCTTTTTGTTTTTCCTGCTGGATCAAAGATGTAAAACCATCAATACTGGAAGAAAATAATATAATCTTTTTTTAGTTGGTAACTTTTATTAATTAATTAATTTCTGTTACACTGATTTATAACATTATATAAGTTGCATGTGTACATCATTGTATTTCTACTTCTGTATATGGTACAACATGCTCGCCACTAAAAATTTGTTTTCTGTACGTCACCATGCAGTTGATCCCCTTTACCCATTTCTCCCTCCCCCCAGCCCCTTCCCATCTGGTAACTGCTACTCTGGTCTATGTATCTACGTGTTTGGTTTGTTCATTTATTTTGATTTTGTTTGTTTGTTTATTGGATTTTTTTATATTTCGTATGTGAGTGAAATCATGCAGCATTTGTCTTTATCTGACTTATTTCACTTAGCATAATACCCTCAAGGTCCATCCATGTTGTCACAAATGGCAAGATTTCCTCTTTCTTATGGCTGAGTAGTATTTCATTGTATATATATATACACACATATATACACATATATATACATATATATACACATATATATACACATATATGTGTGTATATATATGTGTATATATATGTATATATATGGCATCCTCTTTATCCATTCACATGTTGTTGAGGTTTTCCCATATCTTGGCGATTGTGAATAATGTCTTGATGAATGTGAGGGTGCAGATTTCTTTTTGGATGAGTAGTTTTGTATCCTTTGGATAAGTACTCAGAAGTAGGATAGCTGGGTCATATGGTAGTTTTATTCTTAATTTTTCGAGGAATCTCCGTACTGTGTTCCATAGCAGCTGCACCAATTTACATTCCCACCAACAGTGTAGGAGGGTCCGCTTTTCTCCACATCCTTGTCAACACTTATTATTTCTTGTCTCTTTGATAATAGCCATTCTGATAGGTGTGAGGTGATATCTTGCTGTGGTTTTAATTTGCATGTTCCTATAATTAGTGATGTTGAACATCTTTTCATGGGCATGTTGCCCACCTGTATGTCTTCTTTGGAAAGATATCTGTTCAGCTTCTCTGCCCATTTTTTAGTCAGGTTGTTTGTTTTTTTGTTGTTGAGCTGTATGAGTTCTTTATCTATTTTGGATATTAACCTTTAATCAGATATATCATTTGCAAATATCTTTTCTTATTCAGTAGGTTGTATTTTTGTTTTGTTGATGGTTTCCTTTGCTGTGAAGAAGTTTTTTAGTTTGATATAATCCCATTTGTTTATTTTTACTTTTATTTCCCTTGCCTGAGGATACATACATAGAAAGATATTGCTAAAACCAATGTCAAAGAGCATACAGCCTGTGCTTTCTTGTAGGAGCTTTATGGTTTCAGGTCTTACATTCAAGTCTTTAATCCATTTTGTGTTAATTTTTGTGTATGGTGTGAGATAGTGGTCTAGCTACTTTTTTTTTTTTTACATGTGTCTGTCCAGGTTTCCCAACACCATTTACTGAAGAGGCTATTTTTTCTCCATGGTGTGTTCTTTGCTCCTTTGTAGTAAATTAATTGTCCATATATGTGTGGGTTTATTTCTGGGCTATCAGTTCTGTTCCATTGATCTATATATCTGTTTTTCTGCCAATACCATCATATTTTGATTACTATGGCTTTGTAGTACAGTTTGAAACCAGGGAGTGTGATACCCCCAACTTTGTTCTTTTTCCTCAGGATTGCTTTGGCTATTCAGGATCTTTTATGGTTCCATATACATTTTAGAATTTTTTGTTCTATTTCTGTGAAAAATGCCCTTGGGATTTTGGTAGGGATTGCACTGAATCTGTAGATTGCTTTAGTTAATAAGAACATTCTGATAATGTTGATTCTTACAATCCATGAGCACAGAATATCTTTCCATTTATTTGTGTCTTCTTCAGTTTCTTTCAACAATGTCTTATAGCTTTCAGTGTACAGGTCTTTTATCTCCTTCGTTAAATTTATTCCTAGGTATTTTATTCTTTTTTTGTGATTGTAAATGGATTGTTTTCTTAATTTCTCTTTCTGCTAGCTCATAGTTAGTGTATAGAAATGCAACAGATTTTTATATATTGATTTTGTACCCTGCAACTTTATTGTATTCACTTATTATTTCTAACAGTTTTTTTTGATGCAGTCTTTGGAGTTTTCTACATATGAAATCATATCATCTACAATTAGTGACAGTTTTACTTCTTCCTTTCCTATTTGGATGTCTTTTATTTCTTTTTCTTGTCTAATTGCTCTGGCTAGGACTTCCAATACTATGTGGAATAGGAGTGGTGAGAGTGGGCATACTTGTCTTGTTCCTGATCTTAGGGAGATAGCTTTCAATTTTTCACCATTGAGTGTGATGTTAGCTGTGGGTTTTCATATATGGCCTTTATTATGTTGAGGTACGTCCCTTCTATACCCATTTTATTGAGAGTTTTTATCATAAATGGGTGTTGAATTTTGTCAAATGCTTTTTCTGCATCTATTGAGATGATCATATTTTTTTCCTTTGTTAATGTGGTATATCACGTTGATAGATTTCCAGATATTTAATCATCCTTGCATCCTTGGAGTAACTTGATCATGGTGTATGGTGTATCATTTTGATATACCATTGAATTCGGTTTGCTAATACTTTGCTGAGGATTTTTCATCTATGTTCATCAGAGATATTGGCCTGTAATTTTTTTTTTTTTTGTACTTGTTGTCTTTGTCTGGTTTTGGCATCAGGGTGATGTTGGCCTTATAAAATGAATTAGGAAGTGTTCCCTTTTCTTCAAATTTTTGGAATAGTTTGCAAAAGATAAGTATTAAATCTTCTTTGAATGTTTGGTAGAATTCACCCATGAAGCCATCTGGTTCTGAAATTTTCTGGGGGGAGACCTTTTGATTACTGTTTTAATCTCTGTACTAGTGATGGGTCTATTTAGATTTTCTGAAAATAATACTGTCTTGAAGAACTGAAGGGATTTCTAATCTTTACATGATCAATGTCTAAAGAAAAGAACTTTTATAGATTTAACTTCATAATAAGCAGAAATTTCTTTGTGAAAAAGCTGCATATGTAAAATTGAAAACTAAACAGTAATGTGGGGATAATATTTACAACATACATGAAAAATAGTAAGGTTACTAAATATATATGTAAACAGCAACCCAAAAACAATAAGAAAAACACAAAGACTTCAACAGAAATATGAGCATAAGATGTGAATAAACAATTATCTATGGACTTCCCTGGTGGTACAGTGGTTAAGAATCTGCCTGCCAATGCAGGGGACACGGGTTCAAGCCCTGGTCTGGGAAGATCCCACATGCCATGGAGCAACTAAGCTCGTGCACCACAACTACTGAGCCTGTGCTCTAGAGCCCGTGAGCCACAACTACTGAGCCCACGTGCCACAACTACTGGAGCCTGCGTGCCTAGAGACCATGCTCTGCAACAACAGAAGCCACTGCAATGAGAAGCCCGCTCACCACAACGAAGAGTAGACCCTGCTCACCGCAACTAGAGGAAGCCTGCGCACAACAATGAAGACCCAATGCAGCCCTAAATAAATTAATTAATTAATTTTAAAAAACCATTATCTAAAAGAAACCAAGAGATAATAAACATATGAAAAACCACTTGGCTTTGCTGATATTAAAACAACTACAAATTTAAACAATGAAATAACATTTTATAGACATAATGTTAACTGTGAAATAGCATGATACAGAGTTTGCATAATTATAGGTTTGTTTAAAACAAAACACCCATAGTTATATATTGCCTCCCATGTTGATAGTGATTATCTTTGAGTTGTGGGATTATAGGTGATTTATCTCTCTCTCTCTTTTCTTATATTAATTAAAAATTTTTCTACAATAAACATTAATTGCTTTGGAAATAGGAAGACCAATTATGTATGTATTTACTTACTTTTTTAGTGATAATGCCCAGTGCTGACATGGTTGTATGGAAATGGGTATTCTTATGTCCTCACAATGGGAGTATAAATAAGTTCAGCATTTCTGGAAAGTGATTTGTCAGAAGACATGCTTCCAAAATCTCCATAGCTTTGAGTTGACAATTCTGCTTTATTAAACGTATATTAAAATATATGAAGGGCATGAGATATAGGAACAAGAATATTCATTACAATGCAGGTATTTGTGGTTAATAATTGTGACAACTTGTAAGTTTTTTTGTTTGTTTGTTTTTTGTTTTTTTTTGTTTTTTAACTTTGTAAGTTTAAGAAAGCAGAACTGGAATATAATTATAGAGTAATTGGCACTGCTCTGAAGGATGTTATTTGAAGTGCCTCAAAAAAGTGAGTCATGCTTGAATAAATTTTAGAAACACCATGTTAAACAAAGTTAAATATTTTTCTTTAGCTGTAGGATTTTCAGAGACTTTAATAGCTAATGTGCATTATAACAATTCAGATAGGCAGTATTTTCCAAACATTTATTTTCCTCAATGTACCTATTAGAATCTTTTAGAATAATGTTCAGAGAACATCAGTTTTGGAAACATTGCCATGCAGAGTCCTTCCAATTGTGTTGTAGGAGAGTATTTCATTACACGAAAGAGTATATACAATACATACAAAATGATAAAACAGTGTACAGAAAAGGACGCATAATGTGATCCCATTAATGGAAGACTCTGAGTGTATTGAAAAGAAACCGGACAAAAAATCCCCACAACAGCAAAGTATTAAAAGTGGTTATGTCTGGATAATGGAAAATGGGTAATTTTTTTTCTCTTTGCTTATACACATTTAATATGATTCCACAATGAACATATATTACTGCTAAAATAAAGTAAGTGATAAAAGTTATAAAAATGATACAGAAGAATATGCAATATATTGTTCACAGTGTGTTCTGTGGGGAAAGGAGATTACAAAGCAGTTTGTTCATTATAATTTCTTTTTAAAAAATACTTCCATATATGGGTAGCTGTGCAGAGAAAGAGGAAATGTACCAAGATATTAACAGTTATAACTTTGAGGTTATAGCTGGGATTACAGATAATTTTATGTAAACACATACATAAAATTAGTCTTGTTAGTCTCCCACCCTTAAGAATGTAGCTTAAACCTCTCACTTCTGTAAAGGAGAGGGTCTCCAAAGTGGGGTGCAAATATCCCAGGGAGGGTGTGAGTTGATGTATTTGGTGGGAAACATAATAGAGCATATATTTGTTCTCCTCATCCTTTAAACGTCGATCTTTCTGCGTTTAGTAGTGTACATAATATGTTGGCATAGTAGTACATGTATGAAGTATATAGATATGTGTATATATGTCACATACATTTCTATGGGGTTTCATGATAAAAAAAAGTGTTAACTGTGTCGCTAAAGCACTGAAACACTGACAAGTGACACCACCGGCCACATTTTCAGTCTTCTAAAAGGTACTATCCTAATGACATGGGCACAGGTTCAGTGACTTAACTGCTTAATTCTTTCTGTGACCACATAGTCTGAAGATCCCAACTTTCCACTCTGTTCAGAATCCCTGTTCCCAACTGCCACTCTCAGGATACAGGGAAGGGCATTATATTGATATGATAGCCATTAATTCTAAACATCAAATATTTCTGGCTCTCCACCTTCTGGATGCATGACAACTGCTATTCTTAGCCCCACTGAGTGGAGCCATGTGACCAATTCTGGCCAGTGAGATATGAATTGTAGAATCATATGTCACTCTTAGTGCAAACATTTGATTACTATCGTGAGACCCTCCTTTCTATAACCACAGCCTGACATGTTTGATATTGTGGGAGCTCCATCATCCTGGGTCCTAGAGAGAAGACAAGATGACAGAGAGAAGAGCCCCCAGCTGGCTGAGTGAGAAATAAGCCCTAAGTGTCCACTGATGGATGAATAGAAAAAGAAAATGTGGTATACTTATACAATGGAATATTACCCAGTCAGAGAAAAGAAGGAAATACTGCCATTTGCAACAACATGGATGAACCTGGAAGACATTATGTTCAGTGGAATAAACCAGACACAGAAGACAAATACTGTATGATCTCACTTATATGTGGAGTCTAAAAAAGTTGAACTCATAGAACCAGAGAGCAGAATGGTGGTTGCCAGGGGCTGGGGGAGGGGGAAAATAAGGAGATGTTGGTCAAATGGTACAAACTTTCAGTTATAAGACACATAACTTCTGAGTGTATAATGTACAGCATGGTGACTGTAGTTAACAATACTGTATACTTGAAATTTGCTAAGAGAGTAGATCTTAAGTGTTCTTAACAAACAGAAACAAGGTAATTATGTGAAGTGATGGATGTGTTACTTAACTTGATTATAGTAATCATTTCACAATGTATATGTATATTAAATCATCATGTTATACCCCTTAAATATATATACTTTTTATTTGTCAGTTATACCTCAATAAAGCTGGAAAAAGAGAAATAAGCCCTTAATTGTGTAAGCCCCTGAAGTTTGGGGGAATATCTGTTACTACAGCACAACATAATCTATGCTGGTTTTGAGATCAGAGTTCACTAGTTAACACCAAGAGTGTTCTAGAGGAGTTCAAACCCATCCAATATTAAAGTCCTACCCTTGGTTCTTATGACTGAATGGCAAATAATTATTTAGATTTTTATTTCTTTGTATGATCAAGGGCTACTTATTTGTGACCTTCTAAGGGCATTATTAAGCATTTAAGATTTTTTATATACAGAAACAAAAGTTACTAAGTTTCTAGATTTTTCGGAGGACTTTAATTCAGTATTCCACAATGAAATCTAGCTTATGGAGTGTGTGGTGGACAGAATTTCCTACATTACTTAAGTTCTCTTTTCCCCTTTGGCCACCCCTGCAACATATTTGAATTTTCAGATGTTAAATGCATGACTGTTTCGGTTATACTTCCTAATTATAGCATTTGATTCACTTCTTTCTCTTCTATACCTTGTTGACTGACTTTTCCCCTTTATGGAAAGCAAAGCTAATGTATCCATCCAACCATTGGTTACTGAAGAGGAGATTTCCTATTTTAACCAAATGGATGCTTGTTCACACCCAGAATAGCAGACATATCATACTCTGCATTCAGCCTCGACTGTCCCTTCTCTGACATCTGACTTCTGAAGAGCTGGGCCCCAGGCGAAAGAGGTTGGCTTCTGAGCTAGAGTCTCACTTTGCCTCTCCAGATCTCTCTCCAATCTTCACCCTGCCCTGTGCCCTGGGATCTGCATCACCCAGCCTCCTGGTTGTGTAAGGCCAATGGGAAGCACCAGCAAGAGATGGGAAGGTGGGATGAGAGAGTTATCTACCCCTCCCCACCCTGCTCAGGCTACAGATGGTTAGAGGTTGGGCTCCTCTCTGGAGGTCTCTCCATGGCTCTCACTAGGTCTCCCTACATGCCCCCCCCCCTTACTCTTTCACACTCAAGGTGCTAATGGCTTCTTGCTAATACTAGTCTTTTTTTTTTTTTTAATAGCATAGAAGGGTTTATTGTGGGGGCCAAGTAAGGAGAATGGGTGGCTTGTGCTCCAAAGACCCAAACTCCACTAATACTAGTCTTAAGGTGCCACATCACCCTCATTAATTTCCCTTATCTCTGCCCACTATTTTCTACGTGGTTGCTTCTGTAAATTCTCCTCATTTACCCCTTCTGAGCATGTTATATTTCCTGCTGGGACCCCAACTCTTACAGACTTGTGGGAACTAGGGTATCACTGGGAAGTTGAAACTACATGAATCTTCAATGAAACTGATATCCATGGGGAAAAATGCCTCCCTGTTCTTTTATTTAAAAAATAATTATTTAGCAGTTTAAAACATAAAGGCATGCTAGGAACAATGCAATGAATTCCCATGAGTCTAAAGAAAAAGTATCAATACTGGTAAAATCTTGTTTTGTTTTGTTTTTTTAACTTCTCTGTAGTATATCCCCATGGTGTTTTCAAGCTGAGACTCTGGTTCAGGAACCTAGCTTGCTCACAGGAGGATAGATATCAATGTGAGGTATACCGTCTGGGGTGTTTTGAAAAGTAAATGTGTTGAACTTGTAAGTGAGTGTGTGTGTGTGGCTGAGGGAGAAATATTTGAAGTAGGCTTTCAGGAATGATACGCTGAGGCAGAAGAATTCTATTTAAGCAATTTCTCTTTCCTGAGTCACTGGCTATGTATTGAAAGTGCCAGCCTTGGGATGGGGCAGGCCTGCATCTAAATCTTGACTCTTTAATTCATTCCCTCTGTGATCTTGAAGGAGCCTTTGCAAGGGAATTCCCTGGATATAGAGACCCATTCCCTATGGTAAGACACGCCCAGGATGGCATGGTTTATATGGCATATCATGGTGTGCAAGGGAGCATTCATTGTACACAAGGCTTATTGTCAAGCAGGGGAGATGAGGTATGTAGGCTGATAAAAATAATGCAAGATTACATGCTGTAAAGGTGATAGGATCTTAAGAGCTAGACCATTAAGGTTGCTATCAAGGGACTAGAGGAAAGAATCTTAGAACCACATTTCTCAGCATGGTATCATAAAGATGAGGACATGGACCCCACTACAGTACAGGTTCTAGCTCAGCCTGACTCCTGACTCTCACTTCAACCTCTTCACTGCATTGCCTCTTAGGTGATTCCCGCTCAAAGTGACAGTTTTATTCTAGGTAAACTAGATATCAGCACAGATTCATTATTTTCCGTTTTCAGAATTTTGAAGGAGACACGTTGTAGGACAAGGGAAACCAGATAGGCAGACAGGTTTGCAACTAGTATTGCCATGTCAAGGCATTTTTCATGCTCTGCTGATGCCGAAAGCTCAGCCTCTGTGCACTGGGACCAAATTGAATCTCAGAGACAGAGTTTGGGGTGAAGAAGAAAAGAATAGCTTTATTGCTTTGCCAGGCAAAGTGGAGACACAGCAGGCTCATGTCCTGAAAAACTGTATGTCCCAACCCAGGGGAGCTTGGTGAGGAGTTTTATAGCAATGGTTCAAGGGTGGGATTGTTGATAGGATTAGGGTGTGTGAAGGGCCTGCACTCCTTCAATCTGGTCTCAGGTAATCTCTTGATGAGCTTCTCTGGTTTCTTTAATCTGGCCTCAGGTGGTCTTCTCTGGAATGAAGAATGCTGACATCTTCCACTTGTTGGGGGGTTTAGTTCTGTAAAGAGCTCAAAGATATTGTTCTGTGTATCACTTGAGGTGAACCAGGACCCTGCCCCAAGGCTGCACTATTGTTTCTTGGCTGCTCCTCCCTCCTCTGATTAGCAACTGTTTGAACCTGCCCTTTGGAACTCAGGGAAGGTCATGGAGGCTGAACAGAAAGGCTCCCGTGCCCAGGAGCCCCACAGGGTACCGCTCAGTTTCACTTCCACTCACTGAGCAGAGTAGACAAGAATAATGGGTTCTGGAATGCTTCTGAAAGACTCTCCCTTTGACCTAACTCATGTCTAGCTATTTCTGATTCCTCTTTCTGATTGGACCTTGCCCTTGGGCTCTGTCCTGGGCCCATTTAGCCCAGTTTTAGCAAGAATCCTGCTGGGTCAATTTAGTGAAAAAATCCCCCACCCTTGATATCTTATCAAATTCCTCATCCCCCACTCTTCATATCTTATCTTATCATTTTTGCCTTTTCAGCAAAAATCCTATGAAGTCAGTTTAGCCAAAATTTCCCTAGCCCTGAAGTTTTTTAAAAATAATTTTTCATCCACTGACTCCCGCCCTGATCCTTGGCTATGAATCTACTTATCTTTGTTGTATTCAGAATTGAGCCCCATCTCTCTCCCCTCTACAAACCCTCATTGCAGTAGTCCCCTGAAAAAAGTCTGCCTTACAGTTTTTAATGTGTCATACATAATTTTTTCCTTAGTACTACTACCTGGGATTGAACTCCAGGTCTACTATTTACTCTCTGTGTATTATTCTTCTTATATACAAAATGAAAATAATAATGAGAATTACCTAATGTATCAGAATTCAAGAAAGTTAGATTCTTTAAGTGTTGTGTAAGAATTAAATGAAGTGAGATATATAGATACAGATATCTATCTATCATCTATCTATCTATCAATCATCTATCTATCTGTATCTATATCCATATGACAGTGCCTGGGACATGGTAACCCCCAATTCTTTTTAGCTTACTATTTCCTCCTCTAGAATGTAAACCTCTGAAGGTAACTTTTAGTCTCTTTGTTTCACTGTTACCTCTCCAGTGCTCAGGAAAGTACAGGCACACAATAAACTTTTAATAAATATTTGTTGAATGAATAAATGAATGGATTTTCTTATTTCCCTTTCCCAGAGTTTGGAGGGTATGGTGAAATTCTCCAACTTGCCCAAAGTGACAGAACAAAGCCTCATATCCTTTCCTCTACCTATCCTGCAGTAGCCAATGAAGGACAGAGAGTACTTTAAGATGTATGCACTCATTCATTCATTCATTCAACAAATATCTAATGGTAGCAAGTGACAGCGATAAAAAGATGACTAAGACTCTGAGGAGGGGCGTAGAAAGATCACATGCCATGTACAGATAATTTCAAGCATCATTCTAATGTTGCTGCTGCATTTAGGACACAGCATTTGTTGGCAAGAGGTGAAGTTGGAGAAGGAGACAAGGACGATATCATGGATGACTTTGCAGGATGTCTTAGGCTGGGCTCCACAGAAGCAGTACCTGAGACCAGGATTTAGGTGGAAGTGATTCATTAAGAAGGAATGCTAGGAAAATCTGATAAGAGAATGGGAGGAGCAGGATAGAGAAGGAGAAGAAGCCACCTGTGGTAGCCCGTATCTAAGATGGTCTCCAGTGATCCCCACTACCTGGTACCCTTTTTTTGCAGTCCCCTCCTACATTGTATCAAGACTGATTTGTGTGACCAATAGCTTCTAGCAGAAGTGATGGCATGACCCTTCTGAGATTAGGTTCTGTTTTATTTACCAGCTCCCTCCTTCTGTTGGATCATTAGCTTTGGGAGAAGATAACTGCCATGTCATGTAAGCAGCCCTACAGAGAGGCCCATCTGGCAAGGAGCTGAGGCCTCCTGCCAACAGCCATGTGAGTGATCTTGGAAGCACACTCTCCACCTTCATCGGACAACTGAGCACCAGCTGACTACCTGACTGCAGCCAGGTAAGCTGCCCGCAGATTCCTGACCCTCAGATACTGTATGAGATAATAAATATTTGTTGTTTTAAGCCATTAATTTGGGGGTGGGGGGGAGGATTTGTTATGCACAATAGATAAGTAGTATACCAAGCAGGAATGTGATATCAGGCAAAATCCTAGCCTTAACTTGATCCTGCAGAGGAGCTCTGGAGTGTAAGTTACATCTCAAAGTTTGTCTTTACTTGAGGCAAGAGAGCTGGGTTTCCCTACTCTTGTTTCAGCCAGTAGATAGGCTGCCCTAACACTTCTGACTCTCTGAACCAGTGGGCACAAAGGCTCCATTCATGCAGGGCAGTCTTCCAGAGAGATTCTACGGTGTGGCCCTTAGAAGCAAAGCATGTAGAAGCTGGTGTGAGGGATAGGTACTTAGAAAGAGCAGAAGGGATTCAAGGGGATCTGGGCTGAGCCCTGACAGTGTCCACTAATGGGCCATACCTGTCCTTGGACTTTGCCCTGGTGGTGATAAGGAGCCATCATAGAATATCAAGCAAGAACATGATATAATTTATTTTCTGTTTTGGCTATGATCACACTGGCAGCTAAAGAGGAAGGTGGCATTATGAAGCTGTCGTATAATGATTTAGGGCAGAGATACCAAAGATGGGAAGAAAGTGATGGACGCAAGAAGCATTTGGAGGCAATGTCAGCAAGGATGGTGATGGAGAATTGGGGCAAAGAAGAAGGAGGAAGTATGGATGCCTGGATGCCTTCCAGGCTGTGAAATTCAGTGAGAGAGAGAAAGAGAAAGAGAGAGAGAGAGAGAGAAAACAAATTTAAATAGTAAAAAAAAGACTTTGAGCATTCAAGCCTTTAGCTCTTTTGGCTGCCCCTTTTTTAGCATTCATATTTATTAAACATCTACTTCAAGATGCTGTGAGGGTTATAGTAGTGATCTAGGCAGTTTTCCCTGTCCTGAATTCAAGGCAGGATCAGAGATGTAAACTAACAACCACAATACTACATGATAAGTACTATGGTTTTGGAAAGTAGTTTCTTTTTTTAATTGGGGTATATTTATTTTAGAATGTTATGTTCGTTTCTACTGTACAGCAAAGTGAAGTAGAGTTCCCTGTGCTATACAGCAGGTTCTTATTAGTTATCTATGGAAAATAGTTTTCTAATCAACTGATTTTTTTAACAAAAGCCAAAAACACTTCAATAGAGAATGACTAGTCTTTTCAATAAGCAGTGCTGGAACAATGAAATGCTCATGCACAAAATAAAGAATCAAACAAATCTGGGTTTTGTAGGTCATCATCATTATTTCCTTCCTGTGTAAATTTTTGCATATGAAGTTCCTAATGACACATGAACCAATTGATACAGATCAGGGAACCCTGGATTATATATTTCTAGATCTATTCTACATTGATCTGTAAATTTCTTTCTATCTTATCTAGGCTTTAAAGGTCTTTTTTTAAAAAAATTATTTTATATTGGAGTATAGTTGATTAACAATGTTGTGTTAGTTTTAGGTGTTAGTTTCAGCAAAGTGATTCAGTTATATACATACATGTTTCTTTTTCAAATTCTTTTCCCATTTAGGTTATTACAGAATAATGAGCAGAGTTCCCTGTGCTATACAATAGGTCTCTGTTGGTTACCTGTTTTAAATATAGCAGGGTGTATATGTCAATTCCAACCTCCCAATTTTTCCCTTCCCTCGACACTTCCCTGCTGATAACCATAAGTCCATTCTCTAAGTCTGTAAGTCTGTTTCTGTTTTGTAAATAAATTCATTTTTATCACTTTTTTTAGATTCCACATATAAGCAATATCATATGATATTTGTCTTTCTCTGTCTGACTTACTTCACTTAGTATGATCATCTCCAGGACCATCCATGTTGCTGCAAATGGCATAATTTCATTCTTTTTAATGGCTGAGTAATATTCCATTGCATATATGCACCACATCTTCTTTATCCATTCATCTGTCAATGGATATTTATGTTGCTTCTATGGCTGCAGTATTGTAAACAGCACTGCAGTGAACATTGGGGTGCATGTATTCTTTTGAACAAAGGTTTTCTCCAGATATATGCCCAGGAGTGGGATTTCTGGATCATGTGGTAGCTCTGTATTTAGTTTTTTAAGGAACCTTCATACTGTTCTCCATAGTGACTGTACCAATTTACATTCCCACCAACAGTGTAGGAGGGTTCCCTTTTCTCCACACCCTCTCCAGCATTTGTTATGTGTACACTTTTTAATGATGGCCATTCTGACTGATGTGAGGTGATATCTCATTGTAATTTTGATTTGCATTTCTCTAATAATTAAAGATATTGAGCATCTTTTCATGTGCCTCTTAGCCATCTGTATGTTTTCTTTAGAGAAATGTCTATTTAAGTCTTCTGCCCATTTTTTGATAGGGTTTTTTTTTAATATATATATATTGAACTGCTTATAAATAAGATGTTTGTAAATTCTGGAGGTTAATCCCTTGTCAGTAGCATCGTTTGCAAATATTTTCTCCCATTCTGTGTGTTGTATTTTACTTTAGTTTATGGTTTCCTTTGCTGTGCAAAAGCTTTTGAGTTTAATTAGGTTCCATTTGTTTATTTTTGTTTTTATTTTCATTACTCTAGGAGATGGCTCAAAAAAGATATTGTGGAGATTTATGTCAGAGAGTGTTCTACCTATGTTTTCCTGTAAGAGTTTTACAGTATCCAGTCTTACATTTAGGTCTTTAATCCATTTTTGTGTATGGTGTTAGAGAGCATGCTAATTTAATTTTTTTTTTTTTTTTACATGTGTCTGTCCTGATTTCCCAGCACCACTTATTGAAGAGACTGTTTTTTCTCCATTGTATATTCTTGCCCCCTTTTTCATAGATTAGTTGACCATAGGTTTGTGAGTTTATTTCTGGGCTTTCTATCCTCTTCCATTGATCTATATTTCTGTTTTTGTGCCAGTAGTTTGCTGTTTTGATGACTATAGCTTTGTAGTATTGTCTGAAGTCAAGGAGCCTGATTCCTCCAGCTCCGTTTTTCTTTCTTAAGATTGCTTTGGCTATTTGGGGTCTTTTGTGTCTCCATACAAATTAAAAAAATTTTTGTCCTAGTTCTGTGAAAAATGCCATTGGTAATTTGATAGGGATTTCATTGAATCTGTAGATTTCCTCGGGTAGTGTAGTCATTTTGACAATATTGATTCTTGCATTCCAAGACCGTGGTATATCTTTCCATCTGTTTGTGTTATCTTTGATTTCTTTCATCAGCATTTTACAGTTTTTGGAGTACAGGGTTTTGAACATAGACACAAAAATCCTCAACAAAATACTAGCAAACTGAATCTGACAATACATTAAAAGGATCATACACTATGATCAAGTGGAATTTATCCCAGGGATGCAAGGATTTTTGAATATCTGCAAATCAGAAAGTGTGATACACCACATCAACAAACTGAAGAATAAAAACCATATGATCATCACAACAGATGCAGAAAAAGCTTTCAACAAAATTCAACACCCATTTAGGATAAAAACCCTCCAGAAAGCAGGCATAGAGGGAACTTACCTCAACATAATAAAGGCCATATATGACAGACCCACAGCCAACATCGTTCTCAATGGTGAAAAACTGAAACCATTTCCACTAAGATCAGGAACAAGACAAGGTTGCCCACTCTCCCCACTCTTATTCAACATAGTTTTGGAAGTATTAGCCACAGCAATCAGAGAAAAAAAAGAAATAAAAGGAATCCAAATCGGAAGAGAAGTAAGACTGTCACTGTTTGCAGATGACATGATACTATACATAGAGAATCCTAAAGATGCTACCAGGAGAGTACTAGAGCTAATCAATGAATTTGGTAAAGTAGCAGGATACAAAATTAATGCACAGAAATCTCTTGCATCCTATACATTAACAAGGAAAGATCAGAAAGAGAAATTAAGGAAACACTCCCATTTACCATTGCAACAAACAGAATAAAATACCTAGGAATAAACCTACCTAAGGAGACAAAAGACCTGTATGCAGAAAACTATAAGACACTGATGAAAGAAATTAAGGATGATACAAACAGATGGAGAGATATACCATGTTCTTGGATTGGAAGAATCAACATTCTGAAAATGACTCTACTACCCAAAGCAATCTACAGATTCAATGCAATCCCTATCAAATTACCAGTGGCAGTTTTCACAGAACTAGAATAAAAAATTTCACAATTTGTATGGAAACATAAAAGACCCCAAATAGCCAAAGCAATCTTGAGAAAGAAAAATGGAGCTGGAGGAATCAGGATCGCTGACTTCAGGCTATACTGCAAAGCTACAGTAATCAAGACAGTATGGTACTGGCACAAAAACAGAAATATAGATCAATGGAACAGGATAGAAAGCCCAGAGATAAACCCATGCAGATAGGGTCACCTTATCTTTGATAAAGGAGACAAGAATATACAATGGAGAAAAGACAGCCTCTTCAATAAGTGGTGCTGGGAAAACTGGACAGCTACATGTAAAAGAATGAAATTAGAACACCCCCCTCACACCGTACACAAAAATAAACTTAAAATGGATTAAAGACCTAAATGTAAGGGCAGACACTGTAAAACTCTTAGAGGAAAACATAGGCAGAACACTGTATGACATAAATCACAGCAAGATCCTTTTTGACCCACCTCCTAGAGAAATGGAAATAAAAACAAAAATAAACAAATGGGACCTAATGAAACTTAAAAGCTTTTGCACAGCAAAGGAAACCATAAAGAATACGAAAAGACAACCCTCAGAATGGGAGAAAATATTTGCAAATGAAGCAACAAAGGATTAATCTCCAAAATATACAAGCAGCTCATGCAGCTCAATAACAAAAAATCAAACAACTCAATCCAAAAATGGGCAGAAGACCTAAATAGACATTTCACCAGAGAAGATATACAGATTGCCAACAAACACATGAAGGGATGCTCAACATCACTAATCATTAGAGAAATGCAAATCAAAACTACAATGAGGTATCACCTCACAGTGGTCAGAATGGCCATCATCAAAAAATCTACAACAATAAATGCTGGAGAGGGTGTGAAGAAAAGAGAACCCTCTTGCACTGTTGGTGGGAATGTAAATTGATACAGCCACTATGGAGAACAGTATGGAGGTTCCTTAAAAAACTAAAAATAGAACTACCATATGACCCAGCAATCCCACTACTGGCCATCTACCCTGAGAAAACCATAATTCAAAAAGAGTCATGTACCAAAATGTTCATTGCAGCTCTATTTACAATAGCCAGGACATGGAAGCAACCTAAGTGTCCGTCGACAGATGAATGGATAAAGAAGATGTGGCACATATATACAACGGAATATTACTCAGCCATAAAAAGAAACAAAATTGAGTTACTTGTAGTGAGGTGGATGGACCTAGAGAGTCCATCAGAGTGAAGTAAGTCAGAAAGGGAAAAACAAATACCGTATGCTAGCACATATATATGTAATCTAAAAAAAAAAAAAAATGGTTCTGAAGAACCTATGAGCAGGGCAGGATTAAAGACGCAGACGTCGCGAATGGACTTGAGGACACTGGGAGGGGGAAGGGTAAGCTGGGACGAAGTGAGAGAGTGGCATGGACATATATACACTACCAAATGTAAAATAGATAGCTAGTGGGAAGCAGCCGCATAGCATAGAGAGATCAGCTCGGTGCCTTGTGTCCACCTAGAGGGGTGGGATAGGGATGGTGGGAGGGACATGCAAGAGGGAGGAGATATGGGGATATATGTATACATATAGCTGATTCACTTTGTTATACAGCAGAAACTAACACACCATTGGAAAGCAATTATACTCCAATAAAGATGTTAAAAAAAATAAAAATAAAGGTGCCTCAAATGAACTCACACAGATTGAATAATATATTCAAAGAATAATAAACTATTTCCAGCTTTTATTTCTGACCATAAAATATCAATGAGGAGGCTGAAATCAAGAATGCGACTTCTTGAGTTGCCCAATTAACACCCATAGAGCATCTGAAACCCCAGAGGAATCTGGCTTGGTTCCATCAAATGAGCCAGAGATCATAGTCTATGGTGTAGAGTCTGTAGCCAAATTGAAGCAGCACTGCGGGAGTTTGGGAACAATCCCAGGAACTTGGCAGCCTGAACAAACTCAGTGACCTTCTTGAAACAGCTCACTCTGGCTGCTCATCCCTCTCTTTTCAGTCCTCTATCTCTCTTTCACTTGCAAGCCTGAAAGGACAGCTTGAAAATGTATTGTCTGGATGTAAGACCCCCAGTATTGCATTCTTATTGGCCCCAACACAAGTGGAGAAAACTATACAAATAGTACTGTGGGTCAAGAGTAATAAGTAAACTCATAGGAGAGACTGGGACTGAAACATTCTTTTCATTTTTTCAAAATCTTTTCAAAGGGGTCAGGTTTGGTAAAATTGGGATACCAGTAAAGGGTACCAGAATAAGCCACCTCAAAATATGCCTCTTTGGCATATGGATTATTTTGAGCAACAGGCCATTGAGAGCCAGCAGATATAAGAAAAGCTCTAAAAACAGATCACAAGTTTTCCTTTTGCAAAGGAAATTTACATTTATAAAGGAAATTTCCATTTGTAGAGCTGGCTCCACGGCTCCTATTCTCCTACCAGGAAGAGGAGGATTCTTAACGACTTATCCCTGGAGAAGGCACCAACTTAAATCTGCATGACAAACCTTACCAAACAAGCCTTGTTTACCATGCTTTCCCTGCTCACCTTCTCATCTCTTTCCTCTTCCTCTCAGAAGCCCCAAACCCCTTTTCCTTGTTTAGCTTAAGACAGTATGTATATAAGCCCAAATTCCAACCACACTTTTGTGTTATTCATCACTGGGTGCTCCCAACAATGAACATGCTAGTAAACCTCTTTGTTTTTCTCTTGTTGATCTGCCTTTTGCCAGTCTAATTTATATGGTCCCAGCCAGAGAACCTAAGATGGTGAGGGAGAAACCATTTTTTTCCCTCCTCGACACCAGTCAAGGGTTAGAGCTGCATTTGTGTTCCCATAGTGTCCCAGGATTAAAATAGAAAGTTCTTCTTAGAGATTATAGAATATTCCAAAACCAGAGGAGGTAGAGAAGCCAAAAGCCATCCTGTAGATTAATGTCCAAAATAGAAGGTGAGGCATTTGTTAGTAAGTTGCTATATTTAGCAAGGAGTTCAGAGGCAAAGAAATGAGAGTAAGTGCCAACAGTTGAGAATCACACTAGATTCTAAGTTCCTCTAGAGCAAGAAATGTATATTGTTTGTCCTTGTGTTCCGTCCCTGGTGGAGTTTCTGGAAAATACCCTCTTATTGAAGTGATACCTAACTTAATGATCAAATGGTTTTAAAAGGAAAGGGGTTAGGAGTTAAGAGAAACATTATCTCCTGTTCGTGACTTTTTTTTTTTTTAAGTTCTATTTTTTAAAAAAATTAATTAGTTAGTTTATTTTTTGGCTGTGTTGGGTCTTTGTTTCTGTGCGAGGGCTTTCTCTAGTTAAGGCGAGCGGGGGCCACTCTTCATCGCGGTGCGCGGGCCTCTCACTGTCGCGGCCTCTCTTGTTGCGGAGCACAGGCTCCAGACGCGCAGACTCAGTAGCTGTGGCTCACGGGCCCAGTTGCTCCGCGGCATGTGGGATCTTCCCAGACCAGGGCTCGAACCCGTGTCCCTTAGCATTGGCAGGCGGACCCTCAACCACTGCGCCACCAGGGAAGCCCCATCGTGACTTTTTAAATGAGCTGGCTGAAGCTTATTCAGTGGTTGCTGTTTTGACTGTGCTTCAAGGGCTCAGAGTGGAGCAAAAACATTCAATTTTTTATCTCTTACTGGTTTCCAGGTACTATGCAAGTCATGAGTGATGCAAAAATAAAAAAACACACCATGTTTTCCCCTGAGAAGCTCAAAGCTTCACAGAATAAATGACATTCTTACTCTCCATTTAATGATAAGCAGTTTTCCAGGTAAAGAGAAGGTGAAAGAATTCCAGGATAGGCTCTTATATCCTAGGACCCAGCCACAACCTTACTAAGGTAGTTGCATGGCGTTAGAGTATAAGGTACGTAAGAAAGAGTGGTGATAATGTTTGTAAAGTAGTTCAAATGGTGATGAATAGAAATTAACGGATCTTAAGTGATCTTAAGTTTTTGTAAGAATGACTCTGGGTACACCCACGGAGAATGAAATGAAAAGGTCAACATTGCAGACAAACTGTGAAAACATTTTATTGTTCACATAAGAAAAGATGAGACCCAGAATTAATATCCAGAGATGGCAGAGGGCAGAAAATAAGACAAAATTTGATAGCAATTTAGGAATTGCAATCAAGGACATTTGTTGGCCATCTAGGTGTGGAAGAAATTGAAGATTACCATGAAATTTCTAACTTTGAAAATTAGGTGGATGGTGATGCTATTAATCCAAGATCAGAATGCAAGAAGGTGAGTACTATCTTAAGATAATGAGTTCATTTTGATACGTTCCTTGCGAAATACCTGTAGACATCCAATGAATTTGTCCTGTGTGAGTCTGGAACTCAGTGGAGAGGGGCAGACATTGGTTTCCTTGGGACTCTGCCTTTTTCTAAGTATGTTACTTGAAGGAGAAAATTACTCGTGGACTCTGTTCAGCTGCACTTAAACTGAAATTTACTCTCCTCAGGAATATCATCTTAATTCCCCAAATTTATATCTTTTCTACAAATTGAGGTCTGACTTATAGACCCAAACTCCAAGTGCTCATTCCATTGGTCAAGGACCATCTAGGGCCTATTATCTTCTTCACACCCTTCACCCAGAGGCAGCACCTAACTATGTATACTACTTAACAGTCATCCACTGCTCAAATTTGTTATCTTGCCTTCCTCTCTTCTCAATAACTCCTCAGCTACCATATTTTGACCCCTTCCCCAGTCACTGAACTAAGACTTTCCAAGGTCACCAAAGAATTCCTAATTGCTAAATGTAATGGGATACTATTTATTCTTTTTTTCAGTTGAACTCTCTATAGCATTTGAAACTGACTACTTCTTTATTGAAAATCTTTTCTTAGCTTTCTTAATTGACTCTTTCCTCCTCCCCAGCCCCCCACCCCCACCCCGGGTATTTCCTTTTAGTTCTCTTAGCCCAATCCCAATCCTCTGGAAATTTTATCATTTTTATCATTATGAAATTATTTTTATGATTTTAAAATTGACACGTAATTATTGAAACATTAAAGCAATGCAGAATAGTACAAAGTTGATTGGATAAAATTACCCCAAGATAAAACTAAGGTTAATATTAGATGGCCATCCTTTCTCATCCCAATCTCTCTTTCTCTCTGAAGTAGATTCAAAATTGTGTCTAAACAATTCTCTCTTCCTTGATGTTTTGGAGTTGTTTTCAGTTTTGGAGGCAGCTCCTCCAACCATGATTACCAGAGGAACAGTTATTTTGTATTCAATTAGAAAAACTCAACACTTGTCCACAGTTAGTTGGCCCAGTAGTGAGTTTCTTATAGGAAAATCTTTTCTGAAGCAAATTAAGATCAAATATACCTTGCTGAATGGTAGGTAATAGATTCTTTACTATATTATAAATATAATGTGAACATTAGAAAAGTGGTAGTAGTACTGATTGTGCTAGATTGGGGGATGTTAGGGAGAAGCCCAGGAAAGATGGACGGTTTTTATTTTACCTCCAAAACCCACTTATTAGACTGTAACCCAGGTTGGGTGAAGGAGGTAACACCACCTCAGTCTCACTCTTGGTTACCACAGGGAGAACGGTTTTATGAAATATGACATTGTTATCCAGTTAACAGTTGCTTAAACCAGTGTTTCCTGGATTGAGTCAATCAGAGTAGATCCATGAGGACTTGGAGTTGAGACCAGACTATTCCAGTCTAGTTTGGCTGCTTGGTTGAATTAAAGAAATGCACATTTAGGGCTTCCCTGGTGGCGCAGTGGTTAAGAACCCGCCTGCCAATGCAGGGGACATGGGTTCGAGCCCTGGTCCGGGAAGATCCCACATGCCACGGAGCAACTAAGCCCATGAGCCACAACTACTGAGCCTGTGCTCTAGGGCCTGTGCGCCCCAACAAGAGAAGCCACGAAAATGAGAAGCCCGCTCACCGCAACGAAGAGTAGACCCCACTTGCCAAAACTAGAGAAAGCCCACGTGCAGCAATGAAGACCCAACGCAACCATAAATAAATAAATAAATAAATAAATAAATTTATTTGGAAAAAAAAAAGAAATGCACATTTAGGATATGATATTGGTGACCCGTTTCAACCATATGAGGTGGAAACTGAAAGGGGAAGGTAGACTGTGACTTAAGAACAACACCTATATATAGATGCCAACTAAAAATTGTCACTTGCCATCTACCTCTACAAGGATTAAATCATGAGCTCCTGCAGCTGCTGACCTTCAACATCTCCCTGAAAGGAGTTCAGGGTGGAGATCAGGGATGAGGCACTCTATGCTCTGGGAAAAACTGGCAGAACAGGTCTTCAGATAAATATTATCTGGAGAACATCTTATGAGCCCAATTCTTGCATCTCCTCAGGTCTATATAAGCACTAAAATCATTAATGGTGACATCTGCTCCTCGTGACTAGTAGTAACCTTTACGAGACTAGCAGCAGTCTTCTGCAAAAATGTGTGCTACCTCTTCGGAGTAGTTTCTCAGAGATATCTGAAATACTGCCTCCTGGGCTACAGTCCTCATTTTGCTCCAAATAAAACTCAACTTACAACTCTCACTTTTTTTTCTTTTTTTTTTCAGTTGACACAGAGAAGGATAGTAGAGAGACTGAGAGAGAGAGTTATAACAATATGTGTTGCTGACTCTGGTTGCAATTCTGTTCTTAGAGGCTGTGGGATTCCCTAACACCCTTATGGAATACTCTCCGATTTGAATAAGCTGATTTGATTGTAAACATATAATTTTGTAATTTATGATCACACAATACAATGCTGTAGCTTTGTGTTTTATTAAACTATATAATTTAGCCAACTTTCCAGGTCAATAAATGTAAATCTACAAGGGCTGTATTTTACTTTGATAAACATACCACGATTTATTTAACAAGTTCTTTTTACTAATGGATATTAAGTTTTCCAATAGGTTCATTCCCTCAGTGAACATCCTTGAACATACTTTTAAAAAATACTTGCACAATTATCTTCTCCCCTTAAAGTCTTTAAGTTACATTGATGGTCAAAAGATATTTTCATTCAAAATTATTTACATATTGTCATACTTCCCTCCAAAAAAATTATATTAGTTTGCACTTTCTTTAAGAGTGATTGTGAGATGTTTTGTCTCCAAAATTATTACCACCACTAGATTTTGTAAATAATTTCAATGTTTGCAATCTGGTGGAAAAGTTCGTGTTACATTTTAAACTTTGAATTTGTTTGATCACCAGTGAAAATGAACATCGCATATTTGTCAGTGATTTGTATTTCTTATTTTCTGAGTTGCCTCTTCATGCCTTTTGGCCATTTTTGATTTGGGAGTTTATATTTTATCATTGATTTGTAAGCAATCTTTACCTATTAGAACATGCACTCTCTATTATCTGAGTTGCAACATTTTTTTCCCACTTTATACTTTGTTTTCCTTTGATTTTTGATCTTGTATGTATATGTATCGGAAGAGTGCAGGCATTTTTAAAGCTTCTGTATTCAAATTTCTCAACTTTTAATTTTTTCCTGGATTTCCTGTTTATGAAATGAAAGGCAATAATTTTCATCCATATTTTACTTCGGGACTTTAATTTTTTATTTTTCAAATATTTGATCCACCCTAGTTTCTGACTGTTTGGATTTCCCACCCACAACCATTTGTTCCTGAAATTCTTTTATTCTATCTCTATAATATCTTTGGATGTATCCCCTGTTCCACCTCCAACTTCCTTACAATGGCCAAGAACTCATTATTTTTGGCCTACGTTTACTGTAACAGCCTCCTAACTAGTCTCCCTGCTTCCAACCTGAAAATTCTAAAATTCAATCCCAGATGTTGCCAGAGTGGTTTTTCAAAAAGCACGCCTGGGGGACTTCCAGGAAAGATTTTGATTTGAGCACAGTCATTTAATTTTTTTCTGCAAGATTTCCATGGAAGATACTAGCTTAAGCAGTTTGAACTACTCTACAATTTTCAGAGTGCAGCTCTGGCCAATTTTTAAAAATTTTTCAGAATTAGATTAATATCCTACTGGGATCCCATGCTTCAGAAAGACAGGAAGTTTGGTGTTGACTTGTATTGAATCTTCTGACTTGAGACACAAAACACTACTGACCATTTAAGTAGCCCTCAGAGCAAGAGGGATTTCTATAATTTGATAATATTCCCTCTATGACAAAGACATTTACCAAATATTTGTGAACTCCTTCACATTTCCAGGCTTCCTTGCAGTTTGGTTTGAGCCATGTGATTGCTTTTTGTCAACAGGCTGTGAGCAGATGTGAGATGTAGCATGTCCAAGGAGAAGCTGCAAGAGCCAACATATGAAAAAAAAAAAAAAAAAAAAGAGCCAACATATGGTTACTCTATTTTATTGTTTCCCTCTGCCATGAAATTGTTATGGTCCAGATAGAGGCACTTTATTCATCCTGTGACCTATAATGAAGAAGATGTGGGCCAGAATTGCATTCAACTCATAGTGAACTTGAAATAGGAGTAAGGAACAAATCACTGAGATATTGGCATCTTTTCCTTCTAAAGCATAACTGAACCATAATTCCAAGAGACCAAGGCAGAAACTGCAGGTCCTCTTAAAGTTTAGGCTCTGAACTAGGCTCTGCCTAGGATCTCAGTTTCATCCTTGAGATGGTCTTCACCCGGAGGCCATTTCTTGTATTGATATCTTTCTGCTGCCTTGAGAGTCTGAGAAATTGTTTTGTTTTTGAACCTGTGGGTCCTGGCTCCCTTATATTCCCTCCAAATTGTTATTGAAATCGAAAACTAAAGAGTACATTTTTAAGCTCATTTCTTTCCATTTGCACTTTATTATATGTAGCTAAACAAAATCAACAGGCAGTTTCGACATTCTTCCTGGGAATCTCCTTAGCTGAATCCATAAATTTATTACATATAGTACAGTGTCACTTCTATATTCTGGTGATCAAAGAATTCACAGGCAAGCTCATATTCAAAAGAGGAGGAAATGGATGTGGGTGGGTGTCAAAGAATTTGTGGTTATCTTTCATCTGTCATAATCCTCTCTCTGGCTACAAATGCATTCCTCTCACATGAAAAACACACCCATTCTCTTCTAAGACTATCCAAGTCTCACCCCTTCATGGCATTGATTCAAATTCCAGGATATTATCATCTAAATCAGGTCCTGGTATAGATGAGGCTCTTTGGGTTTGGTCTCTTGAGTATGGTTCTTCTTGACCTGAAGAACTTTGAATTAAAAAACTAAGTTATTATCTCCTAAATACACCTAACATGCAATAGAAAGACACAACAGACACTGAAAAGGGGGAAATAGGGTGCACACAGCAGTTGTTAGTCTAAAGCAATTCTGAAATACAGCCAGGAACATGTTGTTGGTTCCTTGATTTGGGCCCCGGTTTTACTGCCCAGTAATGATTTTCCATGGCCCTTGGTTATACAGTCTAAGAACATTCCATTCCATAGGAAATCAATCAGGTATGCAGCTGAGTACCCTTCTCAGCCTTCTTCCTGTAGAAAGTTGGAGACCCATAATTTTATGCTATTTCCATCCCTTTTATAAGTTGCCAGTACTTCCACAAATTTAATTATCTTAAATATTATGTGAGTTTCCTATAAATAGTACTAGGCTTCACTCCATTAGACAAAAACAACACTCACAGATCTCTTCGTGACAGGCTCTCTCTGACTTCATGTTAGAGTCAGAGTGCTGTGAAACAACACCTTAAAGATGTTTAGAAGCCTTTTTGTCTAGTTGAGAGTCTGCAAGTCATGCCCATAAATCTTTCTTTAGTATTAACAAAAGATCTTGGTCTCATGCTTGAGATGATCTTTACCTTGAGGCCATTTCCTGTATTGAGATCTTTTTGCTGCCTTGAGAGACTGGGAATGAGAAATAGTTTTGTTGAACCTACAGGTTCTGACTCCCTTATATTACCTCTAAATTATTATTGAAATTGAAAACTAAAGAGTTTATCGCTTTCCATTTATAGTTTTTTATATGTAGGTAAACAAAATCAACTGGCAGCTTCAACATTCTTCCTGGGAATCTGTTTTCCACATTACCTCAGGCAACAGTGTTGACAAACTTTTCACCATTACGAAGGATATATATCCTCTTCACTCCAGTCTCTAATAACAAGTTCTTTACTTGACTTCAAGGAGTCAAGTTCACTAAGACTCCTTGAGGCTCTTTGAGATCTTATCTACAACTCAGTCCAAAAGACAATGTCACATATCTTAGTGTTTTTTTTTTTTTTTTATGCCAACACCCCATTCTAAGTACCAATTTATGATCTGATCATTTATTGTTATATTACAAACCACTTCAAAACTTATAGGAATAAAACAAAAACAAATTTATTATGCTCATAATTATTTGAATTTCGGATTCAGTTAGGGTATAACAGGGACTTTTATTATTTGTCTCTGATGTATAATGCAGCAATAGATAATTTTTTTTTTTAATTTAAATTTATTTATTTATTTTTGGCTGTGTTGGGTCTTCGTTTCTGTGCAAGGGCTTTCTCTAGTTGCGGCAAGCGGGGGCCACTCTTCATCGCGGTGCGCGGGCCTCTCACTATTGCGGCCTCTCTTGTTGCGGAGCACAGGCTCCAGATGTGCAGGCTCAGTAGTTGTGGCTCACGGGCCTAGTTGCTCCGTGGCATGTGGGATCCTCCCAGACCAGGGCTCGAACCCGTGTCCCCTGCATTGGCAGGCAGATTCACAACCACTGTGCCACCAGGGAAGCCTGCAATAGATAATTAATGATGTTATTCTACCCTTTCTCATGATAGTATGTAGAGCAAAAAACTTTTCTTTTTAGTTCATAATTTTAGGGATCAAGATGTAGAGCTCTTGCGTTTTGTGCCTAATGCTATGATTGAATGGGACTTTCAGGTAGACTCCTTTAAGGAGTGTGTGTATCTGTAGAAGGAAGAGAGGTGAATATACATGAAAAGAATGGTGGACTGTGGAACATAGCATTATATTCACAATATTTTCTATTTCTTCCTCTGGGAGAGGATTATACTTCTCCACACTATTGATACCTGATAGACCATATAACTTTCCTTGGCCATGAAATTTGAGCAGAAGTGAGGTGTGCCATTGTGAGCAGGAGTTTTATAATCACCTTAGAATTCTTCCCTTCTATCTCTTCCCTCTGCCATGAGAGTGGTATGTCCTAGATAAGTGTTGCTTCCTCAGCCTTGGACCTGGAGTGAAAAATATGTGCAGCAGCTGATTCATGAAGGACATGTTGTGAGCCAGAACTCAACCTTTGTTGCTGGAAGCCATTGAGATTTCATGGCCACTTGTTACTGCAGCATTACCGAACCTAAACTGACTCATATAATGACCCTCCAGATCTCTCTTTTTCTGTTGCAGCAATTATAGAGACTGCCTGTCTGGCATGAGTCCCTGTGTAACTATGGGCAGAAGAGCCCATGTGGACCTTCACCAGATTTGTAATAGAAACAATAACTCAACATTTTTTTTCATTAGCCTCTGAGATCTGGGAATTATGCTTTAAAAAAAAAAGCCTGCAACATAAATAAGCCTATTCTGACTAATAGAGACCTCTCTGAGTATTAATCCTATCTTTGTTGAAAGATTCGATATTTGTTCATTGTGGATTTTTGCACTAATTTTGATTTTTTAAAAAATATTGCATTAAAATAATATTTGTCTTGATTACTGAGTTTTGGGGGACACCCTTAAATTTTGCACTGATGTGAGTGTCTCACTTTCATCCCCTTAACCATGGCCCTGCCCTGAGGGGATGCAGATGAATACAGTTTTGTTCTTGAAGGCCACATGACTTGACCTTATAGATCTTGTATCCAAATGCATTATCTTTTGCCTCAAGTTTAGCATTCATTTTGCTACAATGAAACAAACAAACAAACAATTCTAGATCCTTTTCTTCACAAAAAGAAATCATCTCCTTGTTAAATTTCATTTGGGTATTCTGGGATAAAATGTTGAGAAGTAATAAAAATCTGGAATTCCTTTCCTGTAACTCCAGAGCATGATTCTACTCCAGTTTAGTCTATAAATTGACATGGATTATGAGCTTGTATGGTATTTAGCTTTATGATAATTACCTATTTGAATAGCTGATAAGAGTTAATTTATCCTGAAGACAACTAGAAATAAAAGAATAATTGGGTTATAAAATTAAAGCAATAACATCTGTAGTTTCTACTACATTGAACATATTTGATGTAGAGAATATTTCAATTAGGCTGAAAAAAAACCTGTGAATGCTTTTTCATCTTTATATTCTTCCTCAAAAGATAAAAAGGCCTAGCACACTCAAAAAATAATCAAAACTAGGAAATTTTCTTAACCTCTGGATATTTCACATTTGTTTAGAGAAAAGTATATACTCTTGACCTCAGATACTCTTACATGACCTGTTATTGCTGAAGTGAAATAAGTGAGTTTAGTTTAGCAGTATGAATGAGCAATTTCTGCATGATTGATGGCTTTACTTAAATCGGACAGTCATGGATTCCAATCAATTCCATTGATAACTCTCTGTGAATTTGGGTAAGTTGCTTAACCTCTCTGAATCTCAGCTTTCCTACCTATATTCACTCATGATTTTTTTTAATTGAACTGTAGTTGATTTACAATATTGTGTTAGTTTCATGCAAAGTGATTCAGTTATATATATATATATAAAACTGATTATTATATATTTGTATATTTTTCAGATTATTTTCCATTATAGGTTATTACAAGATATTGAATATAGATCCCTGTGCTATACGATATACCCTGTTGTTTATCTATTTTATATTTGGTGGTATATCTGTTAATCCCATACTCCTAATTTATCCCTTCCCACCATTTCCACTTTGGTAACCGTAAGTTTGTTTTCTATGTCTGTGAGTCTGTTTCTGTTTTGTAAATAAGTTCATTTGTACTGTTTTTTTAGATTCTACTTATCACATAAGTGATATCATATAATATTTGTCCTTCTCTGTCTGACTTACTTCACTCAGTGTGATAAACTCTACATGCATCCATGTTCCTACAAATGGCAGTATTTCATTCTTTTTTATGGCTGAATAATATTGCATTATGTGTGTGTATATATATATATATATATATATATATATATATATATACACATACACACACACACACACACACACACACACACACACACACACATATATATATACACACATACCACCATCCATTCATCTGTCGATGGACACTTAGGTTGCTTCCATGTCTTGGCTATTGTAAATAGTGCTGCTATGAACATTGGGGTACATGTATCTTTTCAAATTAGAGTTTTCATCTTTTCTGGATGTATGTCCAGGAGTGGGATTGCTGGATCATATGGTAACACTCATGACTTATTGATTAAACCAGTGTGAACTGCTGGCCTTCTTTGTTTCAGACACTCTGCTGAGCACTGCGGGGAATGGAAAAGATGTAGTCCCTGATCTCAAATGACTTATGATGAAATATGGACACACTTCTCCACACAAGACAAAATTTGATGTTACATGCAAGTGGTATAAAAGAAAGCAGGCATAAAAAAAGAAGGTAGATATCGCTTCCATTTGGAAAGAGTGGCATACCAATGTGGGGAGAAGGAGTGGGAAGAAGTTTGCCCTGGGTATAGGCAACTATAGAAAATGCAAAAGCAATAATAAAACCAACATGAAATCAATCTGCTTTCTATTTTCACTGTATGGTGGCAATTCTAAATAACATCAGTGATAAAATACTTCTCTCTTTTGGAGCTGACCATTCCTACCCCATATTACAGCACCACCTGGAGGGTTGAAGAAAGGATTCAGAAAGGAGGTTGAAGCCTGGCCTTGAAGCATAGTTAAGGTTTATGGAAGAAATGTGGAAGATCTTTCAAGGCAGATAGGGTTTAAAGTTGGGTGGAGGCCAAATTTCAGAAAAACATGTCTTATACTTCATAAGTCTTGCTCTACAATGAGTATAGTATTTTAAACCCAATCATTAATATTTAGAGGGAGTTCACTGTTAGCTCTTTAACAGATGCATATTTATTTTTAAGTGTAATTAACTGGCTAGAAGAAGAAATATATGTGAGCTGTAATGCCATATAGTGAAGTGTGGGAAGGAAATCCAAAAAAGAGGGGAGATTATATATATATATATATATATATATATATATATATATATATATATATATATATAGGCAAGTCAAAACCTTTCACTCAATACCATCAGCTTCTTTCTTTGTTTTCTTTTTTTTTTTTATCCCCACCCCACCGCAGTTCTTTGTTTTCTTATTCCAAAATTGTTTTCATTAATCAAGATAAAATGGTTGACTCAATAATAAATAGGCTCCTAGTTCTAATGTGTTTGACTTAAAAGTTAACAAGACAGTTAGGAGGTGAATTTATATTCTGATATATCAAACTTGGAGTATTTGCACCAATGACGGATAACAGGTGTAGAGTAAAAAGATGGTGGAAGGCAGAAACCTGGTCATAGTTATTATGTATGTATGTGTGTGTGTTTCTTTAACTTATTAATTTAACTTCAGTGCACGTTATTCTTGTTCAGTTATTGCTTCAACTCTAGACCTGACATTTTGGTCTTCCTCTTGAAAAAGCTGCTAAAGTCAGTGGCCCAGTCATAGTGAAGACATGGTCCAAGAGGAATCAGTAACAAGCATCTTTTCTACTGTCAGCTATCACCATCCCAGTGGAGCACACCTTCGGCATTTAGATAAGGGATGGTGGATGGGTGCAACTCCAACTTTGTTCTTTGACCACCCTTGGTTTCAAGAGCCTGGAAGTAATGAACACTTAATTTATCTGTTTGTGGGACTCGGTTAGGAAGCACTGAGTAATCCAGTTCACACTCCCTTATTCCTTGAGCTAACTCAGGGACCATCTGAAACAGATGACAAGGTAGAGTGGCATGTCCTGAAGAGCATGAATGGTTTGGCATGGCTCATACACCGAATGCTCATGGTGCAGTTAAATGAGTCCAGAGAGTAAGCTGGGGAAGGATGCATGTCGGGGAAAGATCAGAGGAGGCATATTTGTTATTCTAAGGGGTTTTGTTTGAATCCAAAGGCAATGGGGGCCTTTGGAGCATAAAAACCAGTGGATGGTAGAGAATATTAGCAATGTCAACATGTTAAAATGTTAGGAAGACTTACCCAATGGTGAGATAGATTACAAAAAGAGTAGGCATGGTTGACATTTTTTTTTTTAATGACAGGCTTTCATCTGATAAAGTTTCCCTGTGGTATTGTCTAAGATAGGTGGAGGGTTGAGTAATCTACTCAAGTCCCCTGGGAATACAAGGGAAGACTTTCTATTGCCAGATGGAATCTGGAGAAGGCCATCGCAGTGGTTGACATATCCACCCCCTTTTCTGTGAACATAATTAGGATGTGCTTAGATTCCAAAGATTGGATTAGATTACCTGTAAAGACAACTTTTAGCTTCATAAAAAAATACTTCCCTTAAATTTCTTGCATTCAACTACAGTGACTGAATTTATACTTTTCAGGATGTAGAGCCCATTAGTTTCCCTAGACAAAAGCGAAGCATTCCCATTCCCCTACCATTTACAATATCAAACGCTCCTTAGTCCTTCGTGTCCTCTTTTGAAAGCTCCTGTGTATTCCTGAAAAGGTGCATTCATGGCTGTATTGGTGTGTTTGCCACACTGTATGTATTGCCATGGTTTTTGCTCCGGCACAAAATCAAATTGGCCAGTTTTATGTGCTTTTGGATGAAGTAGCTCCAGTATCAGATTCATTACATTGTATTTACCTTCAGAGGAGCTGCCTTGTGGGCTAATTCCTGAGAGCATAGCGTACAGTACAGCCACTGCTGACTAGCATCTTGCCTAGTCACACAGAACTTTTCTAAAATGACCTATAAACACATGAACTATTTCTGCATATGATGTCTTCCCCATCTTTTCCTGCTCCCTGGAGTCCGTGCATGAAGGAGGATACTGTCTTATAATGCAGTAACTTTCCATGACACTTTATTATTCCAATAGCCATAAAATTACCAAATGCTGCGTCTTCTATTTTTCTGCATGGTAGCTAGGGAAACAAATTCATGTGCACACCTTTCTTCAGAAAGCAAAACTGACTAAAGGTCAGAGGTTTACCCTTTTATTTTAGTTTGTTTTGGTTTCATTTGGGATTTATCCTGTTTTCACTCTCTTCCTTTGTGACCCACAGCATCAAAATATAAAGATGGTCAATAACTAGAACTGAAAAAATTCAGATGCATTAAATGATATGCAGAAAAGGGCTGATATCCTTTCAATGTCTCCACTGAAAGTTTTAACTTTATTCTCCCTGGAAGGAGGGTTTGGGGATTCACACATTCTATATTCCCATTTTTAACAACCCAAGCTATCATGTTGATACCAAACTAAACTACCTGGACTTAATCACTCTTAAAAGCCCATAGTGGGCTTCCCTGGTGGCGCAGTGGTTGAGAATCTGCCTGCCAATGCAGGGGACACGGGTTCGAGCCCTGGTCTGGGAGGATCCCACATGCCGCGGAGCAGCTGGGCCCGTGAGCCACAATTACTGAGCCTGCGCGTCTGGAGCCTGTGCTCCGCAACAAGAGAGGCCGCGATAGAGAGAGGCCCGCGCACCGCGATGAAGAGTGGCCCCCGCTCGCCGCAACTAGAGAAAGCCCTCGCGCAGAAACAAAGACCCAACACAGCCATAAATAAATAAATACATAAATAAATAAATAAATAAATAAATAAATAAATAAAAAAGAGAGCCAAACTTTAAAAAAAAAAAAAAAAGCCCATAGTGGATCCCCATTGCTATAAGAACATCCTGGACTCAATCAGTCTTTTCAGTTTCAGCTCTTTCAGCCATGAGCCATTTGACCTCAACTCCTGATTGCTTATCCTTGTAACACCCCATGTGCTTTCAGGCCCATATACCTTTCTACCCCGTATTCCTTCTGCCTGAGATACTCTTCAACTTAGTCCTTTAGAGCAAGACTATAAACTCTGTAGGTCAGGGATCATGTACCTACAGGGTCAAGCCCACAGTTCTATGTATAATAGATGCTCAATAAATGTTTGTTTACTGACTGCCTCACCCAGTGCAAAAATTATCTCTTTCTTCCTGAATTACGTCTTTTGATAATTCTTTCTGTGAGTGTCCAGAAGGGTCTACAGGTAGTATATTATTTTAGTCATTGTATATTTGAAAATGCCTTTATTTTTCCTTTACATTTAGCAAGGTAGGATATTATAGGTTATGGTTATTTCTCCTCAGCACTGTGAAGATTGCCTTCTGGCATTAATGGTTGTGGATGAGAGGTCTGCTGACAATGTAATTGTCATTCCTTTGTTGGTAATCTATTTCCTTTCTGGTAACTTAAAGACCATTTTTTCTTGATGTCCTTAAATTTCACTAGTATGCGTCTGGATGTGCATTCATTTTCATTTATTTTACCTGGATTGGGTGCGTCTTTCAGCAAATCTGGAAAATTCTCAGCCATTGTCTTTTTAAATATTTCTACTCTGCCACTCACTTTATCCTATACTTAAAATTTTTCTATTAGATGTATTTTGGAGACTATCAATTTATTCTCTCTGTTTCTTAATTATTGTTTGATGAAAAAATATTTCTATTTCTCTGCATTTTACTGCACTCTCAGTAGTATTTTCAATTCACCAATTCTTGCTGATTATATCCAGTCTAGAGTTTATATAATCTACTGATTTAAAAATGTTAAATTTAAAAATATTTTTCATTTCCAGCATTTCTAGGAGACACTTTTTAATATATATTTTATAATATTTGTGTCCCCTCATAACTTCTTGGTTTTTTAAAAGTAATGTTATTTGCTGTTTCTTCCCTTTTTTCTTTCAAAGATATGGAACATTAATTAATTAATAATTAGATTTTCACTTTTCCCCCCAAGTTTATTCACATATAATTGACATATAATATTGTGTAAGTTTAAGGTATACAATGTGTTGATTTGATATACGTATACATTGCAAAATGATTACCACCATAGTCTTAGCTAACACCTCCATCTCATCATATAATTCCCATTTCTTTTTTTGTGGTGAGAATATTAAGATTTACTCTTTTAGCAATGTTCAAGTGTATAATACAGTATTATCGACTACAGTCAGTATGTTGTACATTAGAGCCCCAGAACCCATTTGTCTTATAACTGGAGTTTGTACCCTTTGATCAACGTCTCCCCATCTTTCCCCACAACCCCCATCCCCTCCCCAGCTCCTGGTAACCACAGTTCTACACTTTGTTTCTAAAGCAAACTTCAACCTTTTTTTTTTTTTGGCTGCGGGATCTTAGTTCTCCAACCAGGGATTGAACCCTGTCCCTCAGCAGTGAAAGCACAGAGTCCTAACCACTGGACTGCCAGGGAATTCCCAAGTTCAACTTTTTTAGATTCCACATATAAGTGATATCATACAGTGTTTGTCTTTCTTTGTCTGACTTATGTCATTTAGCGTAATGCTGTCAAGGTCCATCCAAGTTGTTTGCAAATAGCAGGATTTACTTCCTTCTCATGGCTGAGTACTTTTTCATATATATATGATACATATCCCACATATTCTTTATCTATTCAATGAAACTGTTCCTCTCATCCACTATGGTGCATCCAAACTCATATTTTTTCCCCCAACAGTGTGCTGGAACCTCTCCTCTTGAAACCTGGACCTCCACAAAGGCTCTCTCATCTGTGGGTGATTATCTAAGACAGTGTTTTCTGGGGCTCATGGGCTGCAGTTGAGAGGGGCTGGAGCCAGTTCATGGGCCACAGCCAGGACCAAGGTCTACTTACCTATTACTCCGCACATGGGTTGGTGAGGCTCCTCTCAGGTCCTGTGTGATACTGGATCCCATAGGTCCCTAAAGGTACTTTCGTCCATGGATGGATGCCGAATCTTTGGTGTTGGTTGGGGGGAAGGGGGACAACAATGAGGGGCTTCTTATGCCACCATGATGCTGATGTGACCCTCTGGAACATAATTATTTTAATGTTAACTTCAGATTATTCTGTTATTTGCATTATTGTTATTTTCATTAATGATGACTCATTGTTGATTGTTCTTTGTGGATTCTATAGGATTTCTTGCCTTTTTTTGTTTTCTTTTGTCCACACCGTGTGGCATGCGGAACTTCCCTGATCAGGAATCAAACCCGTGTGCCCTGCATTGGAAGTGTGGACTCTTAAACACTGGACCACCAGGGGAGTCCAGGATTTCTCTCTTAACATTAGATCTCACTGAATATTTTATTATTTTGTATTATTGTCTCAACTTCAGTGAAAACCTTTTTTCCCCTCCTCTTTTTCTCTGTGCTCACTCCTCCCTACTTAACCAGTTTTGCAGCTGGCTCTTCATGGCCCCTGGTCCAGAACCCAGTTTTCTCTTATTGGATTAAGGTACTTGTTGATAATATTGCACTAACATAGATGCAGCTACTGAGCCACTGGACTGCTTGTCCAAGTTTTGGATTGAGGCTATATCTACTCCCTCCTGCCTGCCTCGCTCTCTCATTGTAGTAAGTCTCAGCTTTTTCAGCTTTCTTTCGGAGATGGGAAAAGATAATCTATCTCCTGGACTCAAGCAGTAATCTCGGTTCTTGTCCCCTTCCTGTCATGGGGAACGTTCAGTCTCCATTTTCTTGCAGGAGCCAAACCCCTGGCCACCTTTTACTGCTCCAGGAACCCCTTTACCATCTTCCGTTTCTGATGACACAGACTGGAGGGTAGGACTTTTATTTTGTGGTTAAAGGAGAGGTTGATTTTTACCTCTCACTCTCATAGGATACAAATGAGGAAGGCTGTTGCTCTAATTACTATAGAAAGTCATCTTATTGCTATAAAGACCCATCTTGTGCCCACAAAGAACGTTCGTATTCGGGCAGTGTGTCAAACATACGACATACATATATCTTTTTAATCTTTGTTTTTTTGTATCTTATATGAATGTGCATCTTTGCTAATTACTTTTTATATTTTGTCATTTGTTGCCATGTATTTGGAATAGCAGTAGGGCTTCAAGACACCTACCTTATAATTCTCCCTTGACCAGAAGTCAAGCTGTACATTTTTAACTCCACTCCCTGGTGTAGAAGCAGTGGTGAACTGCCCAGATTCCCCTCAGAACTAAAGCAGTCATTCCTCAGCTTCTGGGACTGTTGGCTGCTGACGGCTCACAGCTGAGTCACTCTGCCAGAATTGTTTTCAGCTGAAGGGAGTTGCCTTGCCAAAAGTTATAGCCTTTCCTCAGGAGCAGTGAAATTCTAGTGACTGATCAAGTGAAGGCACACAGGCCTGGCTTCCTTCTTCAATTCAGGATCATGACAAAAGGCCATCCCCCCTTCAGAGCTCCCTGTAGGACAAGCTCAGGCCTTCTTGCAACTGCATTTCTTTCCTTTTTTTGAATTGGGGACAAACAATGCTTTTTATTTATTTATTTTTAACATCTTTATTGGAGTATAATTGCTTTACAATGGTGTGTTAGTTTCTGCTTTATAACAAAGTGAATCAGCTATACATATACATATATCCCCATATGTCTTCCCTCTTGCGTCTCCCTCCCACCTATTTCTGTTCAACTTCTTCCTTTTATCAGTTTTGCTTCACTCATTGCTTTCCAGGTGCTAATTCCAAGAGCACCTCTAGTAATCTCCATCTCAGTAGTCTGTGTCTTTGGGGAACTTTATTTAAGACTCTACTCTATGGGTGGAGAATATCTAGGTCTCCCTAAGGGCCTCATCCAGCTGCTTCCTCATAGTAGACATTTGGGAATGTGTGTGGAATAAATCCATGAATAAAAGCAAAGTTAGTCAAATTTGACCTGCTCAGTTTTCCCAAGCTACATAATTTTTTCTGATTTTGCTAACAAAACTTGGACCTTCAAAGTCTGAGAAATTAATCTTGGGCCTAGGTAAGATAACATTCACTTACTCTGCAGGTTTCTATTTTAACTGAACTTTAATGTTGCCTGGATGAACCTAGCATGGTTGACACTTTTGTAATACATTGGAAGATGAATTACTTGCACACACAGTATTAATGTGGGAGGTGCAGGCAGATAGCAGTGTGATCAAGAACTGAGCATGGGCTGTAAATCGAAGTTAGGCAGTAGAAAGGAAAGGCAGTGTTGGAAAATAGTAATAATGGTCATTCTTTTTCAAACGTCACTGGGGTTGGGACAGCATCATGGCTTTACCCCTCATAAAGCTGACTCAAAATCTTTGCTGGGGACTCACCTCTTGGGACTGGCAATTAAGAGCCTCCAGGCAACTTTCATCTCAGAGGGCACATTAAGTGAAGCCTACTCTCTGTAGGGAGGGAGCATAGAGAGGGTGATTGATGGGGAGGCCCGCATCTGGAGAAACAGTGTGGTGTGGTGAGGTGAGGAATTTCCTGAATGTGTTGTCAGGTGCTTGAGAGTTCTCCATGAGGATATTTAAATAGTACGTTACCATGTTGGCATTAATAGTAATTAAAATATAAGCATGCCCTGGATCACCCAACAATGGTAGACCCTGTTGTTTACCTATTGTGTCCTATTTCCCAGTCATCTTTTCCAAAGCCTCATCTCTTCTTCAGGTATGCCCATGCCTCACTCAGCCCATGTTCTCAAGGTGGATTCTGGTTTCTTTATGCAAATCATGGCAATCCTATTTCCCTTGCAATTATTTGTTTCAGAAACACAGATTTAAGTAAGTAAACTAACATTCCCTGGTGACTTAAAAGTGTGGGGTAGGCTTGAGATTGCCAGGATGACTTTTTATATTGTGGTTGGGGGGAAGGTTTTTCTCCCCTCTCTCATTCACAGGATATAAAAATGGGAAACCAGTTTCCCTAGTTTTCTCTAGTGACCATGAAGGTAGCCATCTTATGTACATGCAGGAAATCATCTTGTGTAGATGCAGGAAGTCATCTGTGCACATGCAGGAAATCATCTTGTATACATGCAGGAAGTCATCTGTGCACATGCAGGAAGTCATCTTTTTTTTAATTAATTAATTTATTTGTTTTTATTTTTGGCTGTGTTGGGTCTTCGTTGCTGTGTGCAGGCTTTCTCTAGTTGCAGCGAGCGGGGGCTACTCTTCATTGTGGTGCGTGGGCTTCTCATTTTCGTGGCTTCTCTTGTTGGGGAGCACGGGCTCTAGGCGCGCAGGCTTCCGTAGTTGTGGCACACAGGCTCAGTAGCTGTGGCTCGCAGGCTCTAGAGCACAGGCTCAGTAGTTGCGGTGCACGGGCTTAGTTGCTCTGCGGCATGTGGGATCTTCCCGGGCTAGGGTTCGAACCTGTGTGCCCTGCATTGGCAGGCGGATTCTTAACGACTGTGCAACCAGGGAATCCCCAGGAAGTCATCTTGTACACATGCAGGAAATCATCTTGTACACATGCAGGAAGTCATCTGTGTACATGCAGGAAGTCATCTTGTATACATTCAGGAAATCATCTTGTGTATATGCATGAAGTCATGTTGTATACATGTAGGAAGTCATCTGTGGACATGCAGGAAGTCATCTTGCATATATGCAGGAAGTCATCTTGTATATAGGCAGGAAATCATCCTGTATACATGCAGGAAGTCATCTGTGCACATGAAGGAGGTCATCTGTGTACATGCAGGAAATTATCTTGTGTAGATGCAGGAAGTCATCTGTGTATGTGCAGGAATTCATCTTGTATACATGCAAGAAATCATTTTATGTACGTGCAGAAAGTCATCTTTGTACATGCAGGAAGCCATCTTCTGTACATGCAGGAAGTCATCTTGTGTTCATGCAGGAAATCATCTTGTGTAGATGCAGGAAGTCATCTGTGCACATGTAGGAAATCATCTTGTATACATGCAGGAAATCATCTGTGTATGTTCAGGAAGTCATCTTGTATACATGCAGGAAATCACCTTGTATACATGCAGGAAGTTATGTACATGCAGGAAGCCATCTTGTGTACATGCAGGAAATCATCTTCTTTACGTGCAGGAAGTTGTCTTATGTACACACAGGAAGCCATCTTGTGTACATGCAGGAAATCATCTTGTGTATGTGCAGGAAGCCATTTTGTCACCGCATGAAAGCTAATGTGAGTCCGCATACAGAGGGAAGCAGTCAACAAAATCTCAAAAATAAACAGTCCTGATTTTACTCACTGTGGGTTCTGCCTCCCCCTGATTTAATGATATATGAAATAATACATTTCCTTATTGTTTAAACAGATTGAGTTGAGGTTTCCCTATTACTTACAGGGAATACCGTCGTATTTGACACATATCCTTATGATCAAGTACTGTCTTTGCATGTGGTTTATAATTTCACCAAGTAATCATTGGTGCCAATTAAAGGAAGCATTTACCTTTAAAGACCTAGGTAAGCATATCAGGCTGGCAATAGATTGGCATTTCTGATGCTAATAACAATAATGACTTCTGATTGAAGTTGCCTGTTTGACAACATGAGTTTGTTCCCCTTCTGTACCAGTATCTCAGTAAAATGATAGTATAGGAATGAAAATGATGTCTAAATATTCAATGATAAGAAGATAAAAAGAGAGCCATGAGAAGAAAGATTTTATCAAATTTCTGGAAGATGGATAAGATATGAAGAATTGAAAACTGGTGAAGCAGAATAAGGAAGCCACAGCCCAGAGTATGTACAGAAAGGAGATTCAAATGAGGAGGGAGGCAATATGCCCTTCCACGTATTTAAGGGTCCAGCACTATGAAATATCATGTATAAAAGAGGGTAGGATTAAAATTGAGAGGTAGAAAACAAGGTGATTAATCAAAAGTTTATATATGAAACAGTCAAACCCGCTCCACTCTGGAGGGCATAATTCTTGGAAGGTAAGCTTCTACTCTAATACTTTTTTTAAAAGGAGTATTCTCTTCTAGAGAAACTGGAAGGCTCCAGAGAAATGCCTTTTACATTTTATCATTTAGGGGCTCACCAGGTTATGGTTTACTTGCTTCCCCAAACTGCTCTCACTTAGAGCAAATTGGCAAAATGAGCAAGGTTCATCTATACCACAGGACCCTCATCAGGTTTAACTGACTTCTTCTTGAGCATGAAGAGTCAAAGGTCTTCAAATGAGAAACCCTCCAACATGGAAGAGAGACATCAAAATGAACAGACACACAACAGGGAACAGGATTCATGCAAAGAACAGGAGGGAACTTCTCCAAACTCTAATGTGTGTCCTCAGGGAGATTTGAGAAAATATTCAAACAAGCATAGGACACAGTGAAAATGGAATAAACACATGCTAAGAAATTCTCTCCTAGATAGTAAATATGTATTTGTCAGAAGAGAAAATAATTCAATACCAAAGTTGGAAAATTAGATCTGGGAAATATCTTAGAAGTAGAACACAAAAACAAAGTGGTGGAAAATATGAGAAAGAAACCCAGAGAGTCAATGCAGGAGCACTGAACATCTGACCAAGGGAAAAATGATAGGGGAAAGTATCAAAGAAGTAATGAGGACAGTTCTCCAGAACTGAAGTACTTAATGTTCAGATTGAAAATGTACACCTAGTGCCCAGTGAATTGAAATAAAAACAAAAAACCCACATAGAACATTACTACAAAATGGCATAACATCTATGATAAGAGGGAAACCCTAAAAGCAAAAAAAGAGGAAAAAAAATTCAAAATGAAAACAAGAAGTCAGCATCATACTACTCATCATCAGCTCCAAACATTAGGAGCTTTTGACTTTCAGAGGGAAAACTATTTTGATTTAAGATTCAATACATAGCCCACTTCAGACCTAGGGACACATAGAGACTGAAAGTGAGGGGATGGAAAAAGATATTCCATGCAAATGGAACTCAAAAGAAAGCTGGAGTAGCAATTCTCATACCAGACAAAATAGACTTTAAAACAAAGACTATTACAAGAGACAAAGAAGGACACTACATAACAATCAAGGGATCAATCCAAGAAGAAGATATAACAATTGTAAATATTTATGCACCCAACATAGGAGCACCTGAATACATAAGGCAAATACTAACAGTCATAAAAGGGGAAAACGACAGTAACACAATCATAGTAGGGGACTTTAACACCCCACTTTCACCAATGGACAGATCATCCAAAATGAAAATAAATAAGGAAACACAAGCTTTAAATGATACATTAAACAAGATGGACTTAATTGATATTTATAGGACATTCCATCCAAAAACAACAGAATACACTTTCTTCTCAAGTGCTCATATAACATTCTCCAGGATAGATAATGTCTTGGGTCACAAATCAAGCCTTGGTAAATTTAAGAAAATTGAAATCGTATCAAGTCTCTTTTCTGACCACAATGCTATGAGACTAGATATCAATTATAAAAAAAAGTCTGTAGAAAATACAAACAACACATGGAGGCTAAACAATACACTACTTAATAACCAAGAGATCATTGAAGAAATCGAAGAGGAAATTAAAAAATACCGAGAAACAAATGACAATGAAAACACGACAACCCAAAACCTACGGGATGCAGCAAAAGCAGTTCTAAGAGGGAAGTTTATAGCAATACAATCCTACCTTAAGAAACAAGAAACATCTCAAATACACAACCTAACCTTACACCTAAAGCAATTAGAGAAAGAAGAACAAAAAAACCCCCAAAGTTAGCAGAGGAAAGAAATCATAAAGATCAGATCAGAAATAAATGAAAAAGAAATGAAGGAAATGATAGCAAAGATCAATAAAAGTAAAAGCTGATTCTTTGAGAAGGTAAACAAAATTGATAAACCATAAGCCGGACTCATCAAGAAAAAGAGGGAAAAGACTCAAATCAACAGAATTAGAAATGAAAAAGGAGAAGTAACAACGGACACTGCAGAAATACAAAGGATCATGAGAGATTACTACAAGCAACTATATGCCAATAAAATGGACAACCTGGAAGAAATGGACAAATTCTTAGAAATGCACAGCCTTCTGAGACTGAACCAGGAAGAAATAGAAAATATGAACAGACCAATCACAAGCACTGAAATTGAAACTGTGATTAAAAACCTTCCAACAAACAAAAGCCCAGGACCAGATGGCTTCACAGGTGAATTCTATCAAACATTTAGAGAAGAGCTAACACCTATCCTTCTCAAACTCTTCCAAAATATTGCAGAGGGAGGAACACTCCCCAACTCATTCTACGAGGCCACCATCACCCTGATACCAAAACCAGACAAAGATGTCACAAAGAAAGAAAACTACAGGCCAATATCACTGATGAACATAGATGCAAAAATCCTCAACAAAATACTAGCAAACAGAATCCAGCAGCACATTAAAAGGATCATACACCATGATCAAGTGGGGTTTATCCCAGGAATGCAAGGATTCTTCAATATACGCAAATCAATCAATGTGATACACCATAATAACAAATTGAAGGAGAAAACCCATATGATCATCTCAATAGATGCAGAGAAGGCTTTCAACAAAATTCAACACCCATTTAGGATAAAAACCCTCCAGAAAGTAGGCATAGAGGGAACTTACCTCAACATAATAAAGGCCATATATGACAAACCCACAGCCAGCATCATCCTCAATGGTGAAAAATTGAAACCATTTCCACTAAGATAAGGAACAAGACAAGGTTGCCCACTCTCACCACTCTTATTCAACATAGTTTTGGAAGTGTTAGCCACAGCCATCAGAGAAGAAAAAGAAATAAAAGGAATCCAAATCGGAAAGGAAGAAGTAAAGTTGTCACTGTTTGCAGGTGACATGATACTATACATAGAGAATCCTAAAGATGCTACCAGAAAACTACTAGAGCTAATCAATGAATTTGGTTAAGTAGCAGGATGCAAAATTAGTGCACAGAAATCTCTTGCATTTCTATACACTAATGGTGAAAAATCTGAAAGTGAAATTAAGCAAACACTCCTATTTACCATTGCAACAAAAAGAATAAAATACCTAGGAATAAACATACCTAAGGAGACAAAAGACCTGTATGCAGAAAATTACAAGACACTGATGAAAGAAATTAAAGATGATACAGATAGATGGAGAGATATACCATGTTCTTGGATTGGAAGAATCAACATTGTGAAAATAACTCTACTACCCAAAGCAATATACAGATTCAGTGCAATCCCTATCAAACTACCACTGGCATTTTTCACAGAACTAGAACAAAAAATTTCACAATTTGTATGGAAATACAAAAGACCCCAAATAGCCAAAGCAATCTTGAGAAAGAAAAACGGAGCTGGAGGAATCAGGATCCCTGACTTCAGGCTATACTACAAAGCTACAGTAATCAAGACAGTTTGGTACTGGCACAGGAACAGAAATATAGATCAATGGAACAGGATAGAGAGCCCAGAGATAAACCCATGCACATATGGTCACCTTATCTTTGATAAAGGAGGCAAGAATATACCATGGAGAAAAGACAGCCTCTTCAATAAGTGGTGCTGGGAAAACTGGACAGCTACATGTAAAAGAATGAAATTAGAGCACTCCCTAACACCATACACAAAGGTAAACTCAAAATGGATTAAAGACCTAAATGTAAGGCCAGACGCTATAAAACTCTTAGAGGAAAACATAGGCAGATACTCTATGGCATAAATCACAGCAAGATCCTTTTTGACCCACCTCCTACGGAAATAGAAATAAAAACAAAAATAAACAAATGAGACCTAATGAAACTTAAAAGCTTTTGCACAGCAAAGGAAACCATAAACAAGACCAAAAGACAACCCTCAGAATGGGAGAAAATATTTGCAAATGAAGCAACTGACAAAGGATTAATCTCCAAAATTTACAAGCAGCTCATGGAGCTCAATATCAAAGAAACAAACAACCCAAAAGTGGGCAGAAGACCTAAATAGACATTTCTCCAAAGAAGATACACAGATTGCCAACAAACACATGAAAGAATGCTCAACATCATTAATCATTAGAGAAATGCAAATCAAAGCTACAATGAGATATCATCTCACACCGGTCAGAATGGCCATCATCCAAAAATCTACAAACAATAAATGCTGGAGAGGGTGTGGAGAAAAGGGAACCCTCTTGCACTGTTAGTGGGAATGTAAATTGATACAGCCACTATAGAGAACAGTATGGAGGTTCCTTAAAAGCTAAAAATAGAACTACCATACGACCCAGCAATCCCACTACTGGGCATCTACCCTGAGAAAACCACAATACAAAAAGAGTCATGTACCACAGTGTTCGTTGCAGCTCTATTTACAATAGCCAGGACATGGGAACAACCTAAGTGTCCATCGTCGGATGAATGGATAAAGAAGATGTGGCACATATATACAATGGAATATTACTCAGCCGTAAAAAGAAACGAAATTGAGTTATTTGTAGTGAGGTGGATGGGCCTAGAGTCTGTCATACAGAGTGAAGTAAGTCAGAAGGAGAAAAACAAATACTGTATGCTAACACATATATATGGAATCTTAAAAAAAAAAGATCATGAAGAACCTGGGGGCAAGACGGAAATAAACACACAGACCTACTAGAGAAAGGACTTGAGGACATGCGGAGGGGGAAGGGTAAGCTGGGACGAAGTGAGAGAGTGGCATGGACATATACACACTACCAAACGTAAAATAGATAGCTAGTGGGAAGCAGCCGCATAGCACAGGGAGATCAGCTCGGTGCTTTGTGACCACCTAGATGGGTGGGATAGGGAGGGTGGGAGGGAGGGAGACGCAAGAGGGAAGAGATATGGGGATATATGTATATGTATAACTGATTCACTGTGTTATAAAGCAGAAACTAACACACCATTGTAAAGCAATTATACTCCAATAAAGATGTTAAAAAAAAATTCAATACATAGCTAAGTATCAATAAATAGGATGGTAGAATAAAGACATTATCAGACATTATCTCCAGGGAAATGGGAGAACTTGATAGGATACTAAATTTGTAGGAGAGGTTGAACAAAATTTACAATATGCCAAAAGTAATTAGTTCCAAAAAAATTGAACTCCAGGGAAAAAGTCATACGAGAAAGAACATTTAACTGTAGAGAGAAACAGTTGTGTGGTGAACCACGTTTAAACAGTCATAATAATGAAATCACTATTGATTTTCAATTTTCGGAATCAACCTACTGATAAAGCTCAGAGGACTAATTACCATTCTAGAACCAAATGTAAGTATTGTAAATGTGACATTATAAAAGTAAGAATTCAGAAGAATTTTGGGAAGTAGAGATGGAAACAGAACTGATATTTTATCTATATTCTCACATGAGGAAGTAGGAAGTAAAAATACACTGTTTTGATGGAAGAAAAAAATAGTTTTTAAAAATGAATTTTAAAAATTAAAAAACAAGATCGCACGTAATTTTGCATCTTCTGGTTCTTATATTCACTTATAAGTATTTTGGCAGGAATAAAAACAAAGATTCCTTTTTGCAATTGAAAGATACTTTGATGAAAGAAGACTTCAGCTTCTAATGTAATTATTAAATGAAAATTTTGATTTGTCATCATGAAAGCAATAATGTATGACTTTCATTATCACAGGCTAATGCAAAAATAAGAGAGGTGAGCATAATAGATAAAGGATGCTTTTGTATCAAGCGAAGGCCTCATAACATCGTTGTGAGCTGTACAAAAATAAGTTTTGCAGTTAGTTCACACTAAAAATCGGAGGGACATTGCTAAAAGGAAAAGAAACTTGGCTATAGTAATTTATATCCCGTTCACTTAATGGGTGCTGATTTACCACAATATTAAACATGTTACCATCTCATTAAATTGATGTTAAAAAATTAACTTTATTAGTTTTGTGGTTTTGCTACACTGAATGTGCAATTTTTTTAATTGTGAAAAGCAAGGCATTTTAGCTTCATTTGGAGAGCTAAGAAGAGACCCATGTGGATGGCTGTGGGGTCTCATTTCCTTACTACCGTCTTCTCTGCTACTGTAGCAGTGAGTTGGTTCAGCAGCTTTGAATTTGCTCAGTGGCAGAGTAAGCTGAGACCAGAGCTGGGCTACTCTTTCCCCACAAGGTCAGTTCTTTAACCACAAGCTCCACTGTTATGTAGTTGCCTAGATCCTTGCTACACATAATGGGATCTGTGGACCCACAGCATTGGCATCCCCTGAGGGATTTTAAGACGTGCAGAATCTTGGGCCTCACCCCAGACCTGCTGAATCAGAATCTGCGTTTTTAACAAGATCCCCAGCTGATCCCCCTTGCAGCTTAATGTCTGGAAGGCACGGACACTGCCCCTTCCCTGTTACCATGGTCACGTAGAGGCGCAGCATCCATCGCTGTGGAATCCTCACCCGTGGTGCCTCCAGCCTATCTCTGCCCAGTCTGAGTGTCATCCCTCCCTGAGGACAATCATAGCTCAGGGGATCATGTGTGCTCTTGTTACTGAGTCCAAACTCGTTCTGCTTGGTGCACGACAGGCCAATAAATCAGGAGACGAGTTGTTGGGGCGAGGAATAATGACTTTATTTGGAAAGCCAGCACACCGAGAAGATGGCAGACTAACGTCCTAGAGAACCCTCTTACCCCAGTCAGAATTCAGGCTTCTTTTACACTAAAAGGGGGAGGGGTTGTGGCTAGTTGTTGCAAACTTGTTGGTGTCGGAATCCTTTGTTCTTGCAGCTGTCCACATAGGTCAGGTCACAATGTTCCTGTAAACCTCCAATGAGTCAAATGTTATTCTCTGTTCAGCAACTTTTTATCTCTATATGAATGGAAAAGTGTTACACTCTTAAAGGTCAGAGGCTTGAGAATGGGCTACCCTGTATATTTCAGGATCTAGGCAACATTCTTAACTGGAAGCAAAGGCAATAGCAAAGGTTAAAGTAAAAGAAACAGATCTAACATGCAGTCAGATTTGTTCTTCCCTACTACACCCTGTCACTTCTCTACTTGTGTCTCTTAAACTCTCTACTGGTGAGTATGCCTGAGCCCCCATTTACGAACACTTTGTGGAAGTGTGTTGTTTTCATCTGCCCAGATTCCTCATCTGTAAGTCAGAACGGTAATAACAATTTCCTCATAGAGTTGTTGTGAGGCTTACATGGAATAATCCATATAAAGCACTCCCTGCACAGAGTAACATCTCAGTAAATGTGGTTATAATTATTAGCTATTATCAAAGAATCCCAGGTGATAACATCAGCAGGAAATGGCTTATATGTTAATGGTCTCCAGCCTCAGCTGTCATCAGGTTCATTTCCCTCATCAATAGCTCATTACTTGATTGTCAAGTCACAGATGCTATAAGCCACACACCATCACACCGAATAATAGCAATTATTGCAGGTTTAATGTGTAAAGCATTGCAGAGCCGGTATCCCTTTAATCCTGAGAGGGGTTTGTCTGCTGGGGATGGTGGTGATAAGGGGCAAAGCCTGTGTCGATGGAGAACTCGCTCACCCTCACAGTCCAGTCTCATGAGCTTCCAAGTGATCCTGCCCTGGGTCCCAGTGTTTTACAGAGTCAGAACAGCTCTTTTCCTTTTGTTCTTCTTTTACTCATTTCTTTATGCACTGCCTTCTCCTTAGTCAGCCAGGCATGTGTCCACAGGTGCTGTGTTAGAGCACAAATCTCACATGCTGTGCTGGGAAAGACCTTTTCCCTATTACCACTTCCCACTCTCAGATTGGAGCATTGTAACTGAATGAAACCCTTTCCCCAAGACCCTCTTCTTAAGGTGATCCCTTTCCCAGGTGGATCCTCAGTCCCCCAGACAGGCTTCCAGAAGTCCCTCTCTACCACAGCTGCAAACACACCTCCTCGTCTTGCTTGAATCCCAGGAATGACTGGGGTTAATGTCCATATGGGCGTCCCTCTACACTTGACCGGTTCCACTGAGTCTGGAAAAGAGAACACCTGGGGAGATATGAACATGGTTTCTTAATTTTGAAAGACTACAATGTGAAAGTGAGATTTGATATATACTCAGGAGGGCAGTCCCAAGATGAATGGAGAAGAAATAATAGAAATAATGGAAACCACCACTATGACCCCGTTACTTCCTATGTGAAAGGGACAACATGCTGGCCAATGTCATCACATTTAATTCCTCAAACAAGTATTTGTTTAACAGATAAAACTGTGGCTTGCACAGGCTAAGTAACCAAGCTGGGATGAACTCGTATTTGTTTTACCCTAAAATCCACATGCTTTCCATTACATTATATGGCTTCATATGATGGAATCATCTGATGGGTGGTAGTAAATTCCTTGTCATGGAGAGCATTACAGCAGAGGCTGGAGGCTGGAAGGCTTGGACAACCATCCCCAGGCCTGGAATGAAGCCAAGAGCACCCGAGCCTCAGAGCCTGGGCTAATTCCTAGAGCAACACCATAAAGCAAGTGGTCTGGAAGAAGGTTATCAATTCCAAACAAGGTGAGAGAATAAGGAAGAACCAAAACATAAAGCTGAAAGTATCGAGAAGCACAACCAGCTGATATATTATGAGATGAATTGCAGAGATGAAGGAAGATCCAGAGCTGAAAACTGACAGCTCCTTGGCTAAAATCTGCCCATAAACATATCTTGTTTGGTTTTCAAGCATTAATTCCCTTTTATTTCATTGCCAGCATCCCAAAATTGGTAGATTTACCCACAAATCCAGATTTCAAAACTTCTCTTGAAAAATGGGAAGATCTGGCAATCCTGGGCCCACATTTCTGCATGGCAACAGCCAGGCGGTGGCTGGTTCTATAAGCAGGGCACATGCTCTCTGATTCATAGGCTTCCACAGCCTTATATTGCCTTATGTCTCTCTATATTTATTTGTTTACATTATCTGCTTAGACTCTGAAAATAACCAAAACAATTTATGTTTTCTGCTGCCATGTGCAATTCAGCTTAGAAAAAGATAGGCTGCATTTGCGGCACATCTCAGAGACTCACATCCCCTTCAAGACTCACTTGAAACTACACTCTACAGAGAGTCTGAAAGACAAGCCATTAGGATATTTGCACTGATACAAAACGTTTACTAAAGCATGCTCCAAACAGTGAGCTATGCCAGTCACTGAGGGATGGAGAAGTGGGTGAGTTAAAATATGGAAGAAACCAAGATAGGCAAGAACTAGGGCCTACATATTCCTAGCTACCACTGCCTAAAGACAGTAGCAATATCCTAGTGAGAAGACACCAATGGTTATTATTAAAATTGTGCATTAGGGACTTCCCTGGTGGTCCAGTGGTTGGGACCGTGCACTTCCACTACAGGGGGCATGGGTTTGATCCCTGGTCTGGGAACTGGGATCCTGCATTCTGCCTGGCTTGGCCAAAAAAAATTGTGCCTTAGATAGTCTTTTTTTTTTTTTAATTTTTTTAATTTATTTATTTTTGGCTGTGTTGGGTCTCCGTTTCCGTGCGAGGGCTTTCTCTAGTTGTGGCAAGTGGGGGCCACTCACTATCGTGGCCTCTCTTGTTGTGGAGCACAGGCTCCAGACGCGCAGGCTCAGTAGTTGTGGCTCACAGGCCTAGTTGCTCCGCGGCATGTGGGATCTTCCCAGATCAGGGCTCGAACCCGTGTCCCCTGCATTAGCAGGCAGATTCTCAACCACTGCGCCACCAGGGAAGCCCTAGATAGTCTTGATTTCTATGGGGGATCATGAGAGATCTATGAGAGAGAGAGAGAGAGAGAGAGAGAAAGGTAGTGTCAGATTGCATATAATGTTTTCTACAGCGTGGATTCAGTTATTTTCAACTAATTGTTTTATTGTTTTTATCAAACTGATTTTTTTTAAAAAACACACCAAGTTTTAGTAAGATGAGATACCCAAGCCAGCTTAGTGACCAGATAGGCTGAGAAGCAGCTCCAACATTAGTGGAGGTTCTTGGTTTATAAGTAGTAAAAATTGACACCAGTAAATAAAAACAAAAGAGGATTTTATTGGAAGTATGTTGAGTACTCATGGCATTGATGGCAAGGCCGGGAAAAGGGATATAGATATAAGTAAGCACCCAGGAGTCCCTGTCGATAGAAATGTAAGTAATTCTTGGGTCCGAGAATCAGAAATTCCTCCCACATCTCACAAGGGTGCCAAAGCTGAAATAGATGAGTCCAATCATTTTTAGTTATTGTGTCATTCTGTTTACGATCCTAATTCCATAGAAGGAGCTTGACAGTTAGCCCCGCTTAGGCCAAAGGTAAGCTCCATAAAGTCAGAATTGAGAAGACTATTAATTATCAATCTATGTTTTCAGCACCAAGGACAGTACTTGAAACAAAGTAGATGCTCAGTGAGTATTTGTGAAATGAACCACTGAACAAATGACAGAATGTTTTCATGCTTTGACTAGGGTAAGATAAAGAAAGCATCTGGGAAAATAGTCCCTAAGCCCAAAGCCAGCGAGGAAGAGATAATTTTCCAAAGGGAAATCGGGGTGATATTATCAAGAGACAATTGAATGGGTGCAGAGCAGCCAATAGAGTGGGATATGTAGAGAGATACTTTTAATTTCCCAGCAAGGTTTATATATAACATGGAAAATTTCAAATCTCTCCCAGTGTTTCACATTTCAACATAGTAACAGAAAAATCAGGGTCAAATGCATCTAAATCCATCCTTGTTTTCCTGTACACACACAGTGGTAGCCAGATTTGGGGTGCTGTTGAATGGTAACCTGAAGTCCCATTTCCCCGCTGTTCTGGTTCTGAAAGGGAAGGCCATATGCTAGTGCCAGCCCTGCCCCGAGTGAGTTCCCAAAGATGCAGGCACAGCTCCTCCAAGAACATGCCATATGTACAAGAGGCTGTTCCAAGGAGAAGCAAATTTGCACATCCCACTCAAAGGGGGAATGGAAAGGATGGGTGTGAGGAGCCCCCGGATTTTCTGCTCTTCCTCTGAGGTACTTTAGGAAGGAGCACACAACTCATTTCAAAGGATCAAGGAAAGAACACCACCTGGGGAGTGGGAAATGGTCAAGAAGGCTCGGATAACAAAGCAGCTTTAGGGTTGATAATGAAACAATGTTGCTTTCTTAAGTTGATCTGACTGATCATTGTTTTATGGCCCAACACACTCAGTTCACCAGCTGGTCATATATAATTTAGCTCTTAATTATAACTTGTCTTGTGAGGTCCTCAGAATGCTTAATATGTGAGCTTCATTCCGACAGCTGGAGCACAGGCTCAGAGAGTCCTTCAGAACATTCGTTTCAACAGAAGTGGGCTTGCTTTCCAGCCTCTGTTTCAGCTGTAATTTGGAGACCTTCGTGTATTTCTATTGCTTAGGTTGGAAGCATGGATGCTGAGTACTGGGAGAACTTGTCTGGAGAAGAAGGGGAAAGAGAGCAGAGAGATCTGAGGGCTCATGGACCTAATCTGACTCAATGCTTTGTTTTTCACCTGGCCTAGGATTAACTTTTTAAAATATTATTTTCAAATTCTATAAAATTTGGAAGTTTTACATACAAATCTGTATTTCTAATTTGTCTTGGAAGCATGTAAATTCTTGTGATAGCAGGCTGGCTGACCCACAAGGGAGCGGAAGTGGAACTGAACTGAATAGTGGTGGCTCCGTTTGGACAGGACCTGAGCTCTCCACTCGGCTTGGACATAGCACAAAGTGTGTGTCTGTGTATGCGTGTGGTGGTGGAGCTACGTAGGTATATGAGTGTGAAACTCCAAATCTACATCTTTATTCCTGATTGGGTGTGTCCTAGGTCTTAAATTACTAAAAGTCTTTTCTCTGCCTCTTTGGATGTGACTAATGACTATTATGGGATATGCATGAGGGTTGGTTAATGACTTGGGAGCAGACTAGGAAGATGTAACATGGGGCCAGGTCTACATATGCCTTGGGGAGAGTTAACCACACTCTGAGTTCATCTTGGCACCTCTTATATTCTGCTTTCAAGTTTTTAAGCAGGAGTGTGGCTTGTAGATAAGACCTAAATCACTTCATTATATGATGCACCAGCTCACGAAAGGCCTTGAATGCCATGCTAAGGGTTTATATATGGACGATGAATTTGAAAACACCAAAGCACCCCAAGTTCTTTCACCCCAGAGAGGTTTTACTGTGTGCAGTGCAGGGCCATGTCATGCCAGACACTCTGTTTGAAGTCAGCTGCTCCCCACTGTTGGCCAACAGAGCCATGTAGAATGACTCAGAACTCCAGGGACCCATCATCCACAGAAGGACCTTCATTTTTTTTTGTTTGTACTTTCATATCTTTTGGCCCATCATCTTCCATTTTGTGAATTTATGTCACAGATATTGGCATATGTGCACGATGACATATGTGTGACTTATTTGCTGCAACCCTTTTGATAACTAGAGCCTGGAAAAAATCTAAGGGCCTATCAATAGGGAAGCTGAACTAATGGGGGCACATCCACACAGTTGAATACTGTGCAGCTATGAAAGGACTTAGATGTCTGTGGCTCATACAGAATGATCTCTAAAGTATATTTTAAGTGAAAAGAGCAAGGTATCGATTAGTATTTTTACTGTGTTTCCATTCATTTCAAAAACATGCACTCACTTATTATATAAGGCGGCGTAGTTTTAGGAGGTAAACAACTGCTGGGGAGAGAGCATGGGGCACAAGTGTTGAGAGATAGATGTCCTTTTCATGGTATATCTTTCTGTATTGCTTGCTTATTTTTCCATGTTCATATATTGGGTTTTTCCCAATAATAAATATCAAGTTGTGTGGTTGTGGGCACTTAATTTTGAGCTTCATTTCTCCTAGAGACTGCTTCATTTCTTTTAGGAAAACATCTACACCACACAGTACAGTTTTCTAGAAGGAATCGCTGGTCCTGCTTTCTGGCAGGACAGAGCAGGTCATCCTGGGCTCCTGCTGAGAGCTGGGATTTTTTTTCTTGGAATTCTGGGTGAGAAGAGCTCTCGGGTACTACATGGTGCCTTGTGGAGCTGCTCGGTAAGTGGGCCAAGAAGATACAGAGCCAGATAACGATTCTGTGCTACTTTCCGCATCTTGTCTTGCTGTGACAACTCCTGCCTGAGACTGTCTCCTTCCACATATCAAATGGACATGATACTATTTGTCCTTCCCACTCTGGGGACATTTCAGGAAATAAATAGTGGAGATAAAACTCTATCTTGGAGGACTATGTCCTCTCTTGCAGGAGACAAGGGATGTCCTTTGTCCCCCCCAAAGGACAGAGGATGATGGATCTCTTGCCTCAACACTTAGGATATAAGCAGAGTAGGGTAGGGTGAGTGGGACTAAGTTTGAGACCATGAAGGACTGGCAAGGGGATTGTAGAAGATAAATTCCTCTGCAACCAAAAGGGGAAAAGGAATTCTGGGGAAAGGAAAGGTACACACGCATCTTAGAATTGGTTGCATTTTAGGAGAAATGAGCAGCTCAGAGTGACTGGGACACTGGCTGAAATGGGAGAAGCAACTAGGGGTGAGGCTGGAAAGTTCGGTAGGGAGTATAGAGTTTATTCTGGAAAAAATTGATTCCCAGGAGGTTTTTTAAAGAATATTTATTTATTTATTTATTTAAATTTTGGCTGCATGAGATCTTAGTTGCGGCACGTGGGATCTTTCGTTTCAGCACGCAGGCTTCTCTCTAGTTGTGGCATGCGGGCTTCTCTCTAGTTGTGGCACGCAGGCTCAGTAGTTGCAGTACGCGGGCTTAGTTGCCCTGCGGCATGTGGGATCTCAGTTCCCTGATCAGGGATCAAACCTGCATCCCCTGCATTGGAAGGCAAATTCTCAACCACTGGACCACCAGGGAAGTCCCCAGGAGTTTTTTTATATAGGAGAATAATGATATAATTTTATTTGACAAAGATAACTAGCATATATAAGGTATAGTTACTAGAACAAATTCCTCCTGGCTAGAACCAGGAGAGAGACAATTATTGTAATGATGCTTTCTAGCTCCAGATAATAAACCCTAAAGGAAGGCTGTGACAGTAGGGATATAGGGGTGAGGGCTAATCTGAAAGGGATTTGTGGAGTAAAATCCAATAGCTTGGTGAGCGACTAAATGCAGAAGTAGGAGGAATGTCAACAGTGACTTTGTTTGGCTTGGAGAAAACAGCGACTCGGTTCCAGGAGACAGAGCACACAGCTGGAAGAATAGTTTTTGACCTTGAAGTTTGAAATCTTTGTATTTCACCCACAATAAGTGTTGCCTGTGAGGGAATGCCCTCTGATTCCATGAATTTACTTGACCAAACATTTACTAAGTCCTCACGCTGGGACCTGGAACAGGGATTGTGTCAGGCATGAAGGTCAAGAAAGTCTTTGGAATTTAATATTTTAGATCTCTCTCCCTCTCTTCCAATAGAACCAGAAAAGATATTTCCTCCCTTCTAAAGAACCATGAAAGCATCCATAACAATTAAAAAGAAATAACATTATTCTTCTTGAAGATCAATTTCAAGCCCTGCCACTTCAGGGCAATGTCCCTTCTTCCTCAGTGGCAGTAACTTGGGGGTTACCCAGGAAAGACAGCAAGGAGATGACTAAATTATGAGCAAAATCAGTCAAGAAAGACCGGGTAAGACTAGCAAGGATCATAGTTGCTGAGTGGGAAAATACTTTCACTTTGTTGCAAGCAGCTCAGACCCAAGGGAAATGGGTGAATCTTTGGAATTGCTGGGAGGGACAAAGTGAAACAATGGGGGATCAACACGCAACTGGCAGACTGGCTTCTCTTGCCGCTGAGGGTCCTGCTCAGTGACACCCTAACAAGGCATCTTGGCCCTATTGGGATATGGTTGTCGCGCTGTCTTGGTGAGGGCAATTCCTTCTCTTGACAGTTTCCTGGAATCTGCTGGAATTTCTTTTGCCTCAAGCAGGATTTAACGAGCTGGGGAGGTTTTTGCCCTGTTGCTTTTTCTGCAGCTCTTTTCTTGTTCTGGTGCCAGCGGGGCCCTCGTCCTTCTAGGATTCCAAGCTGTAGCTTCTGGGAAGGCTGACGTAATGGTTCTCAGCCTCAGAATAGAAGACCCACTTTCTGATAGATCTCTCTGGTGTACGTTCACCTTGCTGACTCTTCTTTCCTCACTTATCAACCCTGGTAAAGACCTACTGACACTTGTCAGCATCTTCCCCGTGAAGATCCCTCCTTGGACCGCCTTTCCTCTCTGCCTATCACTCTATACTTGGGCTGCTCCATTAAATTGTATGTTTTCAGCTAATGGATCTATATACGGAAACTCCAAAACACTCATTTCCAGGCTCAATTTCTTGCCTGAATTCTGGCCCAGCATTCATTCATGCATTCAGAAAGTGTTTATTGATCGTCTACACTACACAGGCTCTGCCTTAGGCACTGGGCATATAACAAGACGGACACGGTTGACCCTCATGGAATCTCTGTCAATCTTCTAGCTGTCTGTTAGACATTTAGGCTTGCATGTGCCTCATTCCTGTCCTAGACCAGATATAGTTCTTTGTCCATCCAACCTATCCCTTTTCCTGGCAGATTTCTGTTAAGGACATCACAGTCTCCTAGTCGTCTGAGGTTGAACTTCATTTTCATTCTTCCCTCCTCTCTCTCTTAACCTCATATCGAATCTGTTGCCCAGCTTTATTGATTCTGCCTCATTTCCCTAATTTGATTCTTCTGCTCCTTGCCCACCTTTACCGCCTTAGTTAAGTTCTCATCATTCCTCACCTGTAGAGCTTATTGACTGCTTTCAAAGATTCTGATCTTTTCTCCCCTCCACTCAAAATTGTTGCAGACCTTCTTGTTATTTAATGACCATCCATGGCTCCCCATCATCTTGAAATGAAACCCTCAGCCATGGTCTCTCAGCTGCATGATCTGCTCCTGGCCTGCCTTTTGGAATGTATTTGCAAGTAGCCTTCAGCAGAGCTTCCCTGGAAGAAGGAAGAAAGGAGGAGAGTAGAGGAAGGAGGGAGACAGGAGGAAGAGGATATTCAGGCACATTGGGAACAGCACATTGAGTGTCTACAATGTGCATGGTTAAACTGTGCTAAACTGTGCTAAATGCTTTATTTTATTTTTTTCATCCTACTACCACCCCCCCCCCACCCCCCGCTTTCCCCCCTTGGTGTCCATACATTTTTTTCTCTTCATCTGTGTCTCTATTTCTGCCTTGCAAACTGGTTCATCTGTACAATTTTTCTAGATTCCACATATATGTGTTAATATACAGTATTTGTTTTTCTCCTTCTGACTTACTTCACTCTGTATGACAGTCTCTAGGTCCATCCACGTCTCTACAAATGACCCAATATCGTTCCTTTTTATGGCTGAGTAATATTCCATTGTATATATGTACCACATCTTCTTTATCCATTAGTCTGCCGATGGGCATTTAGGTTGCTTTCATCACCTGGCTATTACAAATAGTGCTGCAATGAACATTGGGGTGCATGTGTCTTTTTGAATTATAGTTTTCTCTGGGTATATCCCAGTAGTGGGATTGCTGGGTCATATGGTAATTCCTTTTTTTTTTTTTTTCAGAAATATTTGTTTAATGAATGAGTAAGTTGACTCCTCTCCCAATAGATATTGATTCACAGGGCCGCTATTCCAGAGAAAGTTCCTGTGATTAATAGAAATACAACATGAATCATAATAACCATGATAATAGTGGCACTGGTGGTGATGGCAGCTACTGCTATTTTTCTTGAGTGTAATAAGAGTGTCTGAGTGTCAGGAACTTGATATATATAAAATATCAGATCTCTTTAAAACCTTTAAAATTAAGTGTTATTATCCATACTTTACAGCTGAGACAAGTGAAGCCCAGATAGATTGCATAGCCTGCAGGTGTTGGAGCTGTTGACCCCAAACTCTGCTATGTATCGTATTTCTTCTTTTTTTTTTTTTAACATCTGTATTGGAGTATAATTGCTTTACAATGTTGTGTTAGTTTCTGCTGTATAACAAAGTGAATCAGCTATACATATACATATATCCCCATATCTCCTCCCTCTTACATCTCCCTCCCACTCTCCCTGTCCCACCCCTCTAGGTGGTCACAAAACACCGAGCTGATCTCCCTGTACTATGCGGCTGCTTCCCACTAGCTATCTGTTTTATGTTTGGTAGTGTATATATGTCCATGCCACTCTCTAACTTCATCCCAACTTACCCTTCCCCCTACCCATGTCCTGAAGTCCATTCTCTATGTCTGCGTCTTTATTCCTGTCCTGACCCTAGGTTCGTCAGAACCTTCTTTTTTTTTAGATTCCATATATGTGTGTTAGTGTACAGTATTTGTTTTTCTCTTTCTGACTTACTTCACTCTGTATGACAGACTCTAGGTCCATCGACCTCACTACAAATAGCTCAATTTCATTTGTTTTTATGGCTGAGTAATATTCCATTGTGTATATGTGCCACATCTTCTTTATCCATTCATCTGTCGATGGACACTTAGGTTGTTTCCGTGTCCTGGCTATTGTAAATAGTGCTGCAATGAACATTGTGGTACATGACTCTTTTTGAATTATGGTTTTCTCCAGGTAGATGGCCAGTAGTGGGATTGCTGGGTCATATGGTAGTTCTAGTTTTAGCTTTTTAAGGAACCTCCATACTGTTCTTCATAGTGGCTGTATCAATTTACATTCCCGCCAACAGTGCAAGAGGGGTCCCTTTTCTCAACACCCTCTCCAGAATTTATTGTTTGGAGATTTTCTGATGATGCTCATTCTAACCTGTGAGGTGATACCTCATTGTAGTTTTAATTTGCATTTCTCTAATGATTAGCGACGTTGAGTGGCTTTTCATGTGCTTCTTGGCCATCTGTATGTCTTCTTTGGAGAAATGTCTATTTAGGTTTTTTGCCCACTTTTGTATGGGGTTGTTTGTTTTTTTAATATTGAGCTGCATGGGCTGTTTATATATTTTGGAGATTAATCCTTTGTCTGTTGATTCGTTTGCAAATATTTTCTCCCATTCTGAGGGTTGTCTTTTCGTCTTGTTTATAATCTCCTTTGCTGTGCAAAAGCTTTTAAGTTTCATTAGGTACCATTCGTTTATTTTTGGTTTTTTTCCCATTACTCTAGGAGGTGGGTCAAAAAAGATCTTGCTGTGATTTATGTCAAAGAGTGTTCTTCCTATGTTTTCCTCCAAGAGTTTTATACTGTCCAGTCTTACATTTAGGTCTTTAATCCATTTTGAGTTTATTTTTGTGTATGGTGTTAGGGAGTGTTCTAATTTCATTCTTTTACATGTAGCTGTCCAGTTTTCCCAGCACCACTTATTGAAGAGGCTGTCTTTTCTCCATTGTATATCATTGCCTCAGATTAGTTGACCATAGGTGCGTGGGTTTACCTCTGGGCTTTCTATCCTGTTCCATTGATCTATATTTCTGTTTTTGTGCCAGTACCATATTGTCTTAATTACTGTAGCTTTGTAGTATAGTTTGAAGTCAGAGAGTCTGATTCCTCCAGCTCTGTATCCTGTTACTTTACCAGATTTATTGATTAGCTCTAGTAGTGTTCTGGTGGCATCTTTAGGATTCTCTATGTATAGTATCATGTCATCCGCAAACAGTGACAGTTTTATTTCTTCTTTTCCAATTTCTATCCCTTTTACTTCTTTTCTTCTCTGATTGCTGTGGCTAGCACTTCCAAAACTATGTTGAATAATAGTGGCAAGCGTGGACATCCTTGTCTTGTTCCTGATTTTAGAGGAAACTCTTTCAGGTTTTCACCATTGAGAATGATGTTTGCTCTGGGTTTGTTGTATATGGCCTTTATTATGTTGGGGGTAGGTTCCCTCTATGCCCACTTGCTGGAGAGTTTTTATCATAAAGGGGTGTTGAATTTTGTCACAACATTTTTCTTCATCTATTGAGATGATCATATGGTTTTTATTCTTCAGTTTGTTCACATGGTGTATCACACTGATTGATTTGCGTATATTGAAGAATCCTTGCATCCCTGGGATAAATTCCACATAAATCATGGTATGTGATCCTTTTAATGTGTTGTTGGATTCTGTTTGCTAGTATTTTGTTGAGGATTTTTGCATCTATATTCATCAGTGATATTGGTCTGTAATTTTCTTTTTTTCTGACATCTTTGTCTGGTTTTGGTATCAGGGTGATGTTGACCTCATAGAATGAGTTTGGGAGTGTTCCCTCCTCTGCAATTTTTTGGAAGAGTTTGAGAAGGATGGGTGTTAGCTCTTCTCTAAATGCTTGATAGAATTCACCTGTGAAGCCACCTGGTGCTGGACTTTTCTTTGTTGGAAGATTTTTAGTCACAGTTTCAATTTCATTACTTGTGATTGGTCTGTTCATATTTTCTATTTCTTCCTGGTTCAGTCTTGGAAGGTTATACGTTTCTAAGAATTTGTCCATTTCTTCCAAGTTGTCCATTTTATTGGCATAGAGTTGCTTGTAGTAGTCTCTTATTATGCTTTGTATTTCTGCAGTGTCCATTGTAAATTCTTTTTCATTCCTAATTTTATTGATTTGAGTCCTCTCTCTATTTTTCTTGATGAGTCTGGCTAAAGGTTTATCAATTTTGTTTATCTTCTCAAAGAACCAGCTTTTAGTTTTATTGATCTTTGCTATTGTTTTCTTTGTTTCTTTTTCATTTATTTCTGCTCTGATCTTTGTGTTTTCTTTCCTTCTGCTAACTTTGGGTTTTGTTTGTTCTTCTTTCTCTAGTTCCTTTAGCTGTAAGTTTAGGTTGTTTATTTGAGATTTTTCTTGTTTCTTGAGGTAGGATTGTATTGCTATAAACTTCCCTCTTAGAACTGCTTTTGCTGCACCCCATAGGTTTTGGATCATCATGTTTTCGTTGTCATTTGTCTCTAGGTATTTTTTGATTTCCTCTGATTTCTTCAGTGATCTCTTGGTTATTTAGTAATGTATTGTTTAGCCTCCATGTGTTTGGTTTTTTTTACGTTTTTTTCCCTGTAATTGATTTCTAATCTCATAGCATTTTGGTCAGAAAAGATGCTTGATATGATTTCAATTTTCTTAAATTTACCAAGGCTTGATTTGTGACCCAAGATGTGATCTATCCTGGAGAATGTTCCATGTGCACTTGAGAAGAAAGTGTAATCTGCTGTTTTTGGATGGAATGTCCTATAAATATCAATTAAATCTATCTGGTCTATTATGTCATTTAAAGCTTTTGTTTCCTTATTAATTTCCTGTCTGAATGATCCATCCACTGGTGTAAGTGAGGTGTTAAAGTCCCCCACTATTATTGTGTTATTGTGTTAATTCTTCTAGGTCTTTGTTAAACATTTCTTGCATCTTATTGATCTTTGCCTCCATTCTTTTTCCGAGGTGCTGTATCATCTTCACTATCATTATTCTGAATTCTGTTTTTGGAAGGTTGCCTATCTCCACTTCATTTAGTTGTTTTTCTGGGGTTTTATCTTGTTCCTTCATCTGGTACATAGTCCTCTGCCTTTTCATTTTGTCTATCTTTCTGTGAATGTGGTTTTCCTTCCACAGGCTGCAGGACTGTAGTTCTTCTTGCTTCTGCTCTCTCTGTGCTACATGCTTTATATACAATAGTCCTCCCCCACCACATCTGTGGGGGATTCTTTCCAAGATCCCCAGTGCATGCCTGGAACGGCGGATAGTATTGAACCCTATACCCAAGGGTTTGTATCCTAAACACAAGCACTGCAATACTGGGACAGTCCATCTGATAACAGAGTTGGCTATTAAGTGTCTAATGGGCAAGATATGCTGGACAAAGGGATGATTTATGTCCCAGGCAGGACAGAGCAGGACAGAGTGAGATTTCATCATGCTACTCAGAACAGCGTGCAATTTAAAACTTATGAACTGTTCATTTCTTGAATTTTCCATTTAGTATTTTCTGACTGCAGTTGGCCACAGGTAACTGAAACCACAGAAAGTGAAACCGCAAATAAGGGGGGAATTGCTGTATACAAGGCTATGGAATAATCCTCCCCAAGGGGCAGATTTTTATTCCTCTTTTTTTTAAATTGAAGTATAGTTGATTTACAATGTTGTGTTAATTTCTGCTGTACAACAAAGTGATTCAGTTATACATATTATAAGGGGCAGATATTTTTTAATATCCCATTTAACTATAAGGAAAGAGAAATTCTGAGAGTTTAGACAATTTAGCCAAGGTAAATGAGATAATAAATAATAATGGCCCACATCCATTGAGAATTTAAAAGGGTCAGGCACTGCCAAGTGTTTTACCAACATTATTTCCAAGAGGTAGGTGCCCTTAGGAGTCCCATTTTACAGATGATTAAACTGGGGCACAGAGAGGTGAGTGACATGCTGGGGCTGAGGCTTTCCACCCTCTGTGTGGTGTAGCCAAAACAAACTTTCAACCTATGTCAAAAAATTTTTAAAAGCAATTTAAATAGATACTGAATTCTTCTATAGGAGCAGCAAAGGGAATTCTATTGCTGGATATAAAGAGAAGCCTCTTATAATCCTCTCTCTCCACCTTTCTTCTAAGAGTTCACATATCATAAGCATGGCTGGTACCTATAGTTTCTCCCCCTGTTCCCCCATTGCTA